>NC_053040.3:187429147-188679147 GCF_002575655.3 Aegilops tauschii subsp. strangulata
CGTCGATCTTCCTCATTTTATCAATTCACCTCGAACAACAAGCTTGATTTTGAGCTTGTGTCGTATCCGTGGTTCCAATATCCTTTCGCTTCATCCTTCCTGTTGCTTGATGGCATCGCTCCTTGATGGCATCTTCATAGAGCCTCTCGACAAATGCGTCGTGATCAGCATCAACATTTTGACTTCCGTTGAGATGACAATTGAATTCATGGTGAGAAATACCATCCTTGACCTTCGATGATTTGAGTTATCATCGACAACCCCCTTGTCTTCTTTCCAACACATGTTTGATCATGTCTTGGTTATACCTTCGACTCCTTGCTATTCCTGCAATTGTTCCTTGAGTATTTCTTGTGATCTTCAACTCCAACCCCTACTTGGAACACCATGTTAATGCTACCTCAAAGTATGACTGAGGTATTCCGAATATCAAGAAGAACATTGGAAGCACATTGCCGAATGTTTCTTGATCTATTATCCAAACACCGTTGCATGGGTAATATCATGATTCTTCCCTTGCCCCCTTTATCTAAATGCTTTTGAACTTGCTGTCATATCATGTATATCCTGCTCCGCTTCCCCTTGGGAAGGATATACTCCCAATTCTTGTGTATAAACACATTTTCCTTTCCATTGGTCTGATCAATCCGATAATTTCATTTTCCTTTCCATTGGTTTGTTTAACCTTCTTGTGATCTATATGATATATGCAGAAATATTTCCCTGCTTATGTAAACACCCCGTTGTACAAACTGTTAGTAAGACCCTGTTACTATTGTGGACGACATTCCGGTAACCACCGATGGACGAGAACTTTGCCTATTGGTCCGCCTCGTTCAACGAGCAGGAGAATGGTTCTCTTCGTCCCTCGCCCTGGGTACCGACGATTGTTGCCGACATAACTGGTAGGCTACCCTCTGACATGCCTTGCTATCATGACCGTGCAAAATGAATAGCGCCTTTCCTTCTTTTAACCCACATGGTGGGCCCATAACCCACCGTTCCACAGGATCGAAACCTGACTCTCCTGTACAACCTTGATGCCGAAATATGCTTTACACTTGGCTTCATATCATGTCACGAGCCACCTTCCGAGAGATGATCTATTCCCGATGCTCTGAACCCCCCTTTCTCACACTCTGATCAAGTATCAATCGTTGTTCATTCAGTTGAAACTTCCTATTGTACCTTCATACTTTGCTCTCGATGTTTTATTAAGTTTCAACTCGGAGATACTTCTGCCTCATTCCCTGAATTGTTCACTAGATAATTAACCCTATAAGGGTCAATTCTCCCGAAGTTACTCTTTACTTCCCCACTTAAATCTCGAGATGAGATTTCTTGTAGTGGAGGAGATTTGTAACACCCCAGTGTCATGCTATAGTAATCCCCTGTTAATGGTGCCATGTCATCATGTTACTATTGCTAATCTTCACTTGATCCAAATCACCATTCAAATTCAAGTCCAATCTAAAGTCAAAAATTCATATTTGTTAGACATGAAATCTAAAATGTTCATCATGTGGCAAATATTCTTTTGTTAATAATGGTAGTGAACTAACATTTTTCCAAAATGTCTATGTGCCCTAAACTAGTTAAAACAGTGGCTAAATCATTTATTTAAGTGCTTTTTAATTTATAAAAATACTAAACTACTTTATTTTTGGTGCCAAGTTAATTATAGCAGTGGCCTAAGTTAAAGTGGTATTTTCGGTGCAAGATTAGTTTTATAAAACTATTTTGCTTTCTGCAAATAAAAGAAAATAGAAAAGTTCAAAAAATGTGAAGGAAAAGAGAGGGAGAGAGAGAACAACCCCCCGTGGACCTAACCCACCTGGGCCGGCCCACCTAACGCACCCGAGCCAGCCCAGTTGCCCCCCTCGCACCAGTCTGTCCCCTCCCCCTATTCAACCGACTGAGGGCGTGCGCCCGTGCGTCGCCGCTGAACAACCTCGCCGTCGACGAGGAGGATAAGGTCGACCCCCCCTCGACGCCTCGACCTCCTCCCCACCTACCTCCACTCCCCTCTCTCACCTCCCAGATCCACGCGCTCCTCCCCCTCTCTGTCTCGCTCGCCCGCCTCACCCGAGCGCCATCGCCGCCGTCCCACCTCGCATCACCGCGGCGACCGCCTCCCTCGTGCTCCTCCGACGTAACCAGCCGCTCCGCCGCGCTCCTCTACGTCGACTACGGCCACCAGCGCGACCCGGGAGCCACCACCGCGGAGGTATCGGAGCAACTTCCTCCTCTGCATCCGTCGGAGTTCGACGTCGACTCCGTCGCCGTCACTGCGTCCCATGCCTCCCCGAGCAGCTCCCCGTCACCGCTGTGAGCAGCCGTCCGTTTCCTCCTTTTCCCCTTTCGCTTTGTTGCCTGAGGTTCGCCTCGCCGCTCAACCGCGAGCTCGCCGCCGCCGTTCATGGCGCCGCCGCAGCCATCGCTAGCCCCGCTCGCGCCCGCAACGCACACCGCGCTCCTGAGCTTCCTAGGAGGCCAACGAGCCCCTCGGCGCCGCTCGCCGTACTCCCTAGAGCCGTCCCCATTGAGGCCCGAAGCCAACCGCGGCCTCTGCTCAATGCCGGCGCCAACTTCAGCCGCCTCAGCTCCTACTAGTGCCCCCATAGGACGCGGCGGGCTCTCCCCATTCGAACACGCATGCCCGCGCCTATTTTGGCCCGCAGGACGACGATTCCCGATGCACGGCCGCGCCCTCCGTCGCGTATTTGGTCGCCGGAGCTAGCTCCGGCACCACCGCTGACCTGGCTGGCCGGGGCCACCCCTTGGGTCACTGACCCGTGGGCCCGGCTGACCTGTTGACTTCGGTCAACTGCTGGCTGGGCACTCTGGCCCACTGACATGCGGGCCCCATAGCGTAATTAATTTAACTAAACCAGTTTTATAATTAAAATTAATTAGTTTTCAGTTAAGACACTAACGGGTGGGGTCCAGGTGCTAATTAACCCTGTTTAGTCTTAGTCAAACTTAGTTAAGCCCTCTAACCATGACACGTGGGTCCCACCGGCCCCACATGGCAGGTTTGACCCTGGTCAGCGAGTCTGTTGACTGCTGACGTCATCCCCACGTAATGCTGACGTCATATTTCCTTTTCTATTATTAAATAATTCCAGAATATGTTTTAAACTTGCAAAAATCATAGTAATTAAACCGTAACTCCGATGAAAATGTTTTATATATGAAAGATGCTCAGAAAAATCCAACGAATCCGAATACGTGTCCTTTCGTCTGTCACATGCCCCTAGCATGCTGAACTTGGAACTTTCCCCCTCTTTTCCTTTGTCCGGAATCCACCTAACGTCGGGAATTCATCCTTGGATGTTTATCCCCTCCGTCTGCAACGTGTAGTACTACGTTAGGTCGACCCTAGTTCTGCTTATCGTCATGTTATGCCTTGTGATGCATTGTTTGCTCTGTATTTACTGTTTCTTCCCCCTCTTCTCTCCGGTAGACCTCGAGACTGATGCCGCCCCTGTGATCGACTACGTCGAAGACGACCCCTCCTTGCCAGAGCAACCAGGCAAGCCCCCCCTTTGATCATCCCGATATCGCCCATTCCATTCTCTCATGCTTGCATTAGATTTTGCTACTGTTATTGTTTGCTCCTATTCTGATGCATAGCCTGCTTTTGTAACCTGCTCATTGTTACCTACCTGCTTATCCTAAACTGCTTAGTATAGATTGGTTAGTGATCCATCAGTGACCCCCACCTTGTCCTTGTTGCCCCTGCTTCATCATCGAAGACCCGATCAACGGGATTGAAGACCAGGCCCTGACAGCGCACATCACTTTCCCCTTAGTTGCTCGACACTACTGGGTTACTATCGAGTGCCGAGGGTGAGACCTCTACAGCACTTCTGATGTTAACCCTGTAGTGTAGCTATTCGGTCGTGGTCATCGAGGGTGATTCCGCCTTAACCACTTCCGATATGACTCTGTCGTGCAACCCCTCAAGTGTGAACCTCGGGGGTGGTTCCTCTTACGTTCACCTTGATGATTACATCGAGTGGAATCTGTCAAGGGTGATTCCTCAGGTTTTCCTCTTGGTGTTAGACACACGGTTACTATGGTTACTATGACTTTACACTGAACCCTGTTACTAAAGACGGGTCGGCCCTGAGGGGTACCCGCGCGAGCATATTTTCCAGTGATATGGAGACGGGTTGACCTGGAGGGTGCCCGCGAGATAATTACGAGGCGTGGCCGGGCATTCCTAGCCCTTGCCGCAAGTCCTCGAGACGGGGCAACGGGGTCACATCTTTCATGAGTCTCTGCTTGTTACCACGCGTTCCTAATCCACTACGATTTGGATATTTGATCCGAGGGGCCTCTGGCTTGATAGCACTAACTATCATGTGGGCATAGTATGGGCGTTCTGTGCCGTATACATCAGCCGAAGCTTAATAGACGTCAGCGACTGAGCGGCGCGCGCCGGGTTGGACTGCGTAAGCACCTGCCTTGTTGAAGGAGGTAGCTAGGTCTGCTCACCGGCCGCGTACGCAACGTGCAGGAGTTCCCGGGGAGATGGCCCATGACCCCTGGGGGCATAGGTTTAGTCCGGTGTGCTGACTCTACTAAGCCTAGGTCGGGTTGCGGCGTATTGTTTGGCCGAGGCCGAGCATGACCCAGGAAAGTGTGTCTGGCCGGAGTTAATCGAGCATGGTGGGTAAGTTGGTGCACCCCTGCAGGGAAGAAAACATCTATCGATAGCCTGTCCTACGGTAACGGACACTTGGAGTTGTATCCCGATTGTTACAACTAGAACTGGATACTTGAGATGAGACTTGGATATGAGGTGATAACTGGATAGTATGGCTCTGGGATTGCTTTCTCGCAGGGAGTCGAGAAAGGATCTCTGGCCGAGGTTGATAACACTACTACTACTTTACTTTATGCTACTGTACTTCCTCTTGTTGCTGCAAGATGGTGGTTTCCAGAAGATGCTAGTCTTTGATAGGACTAGGCCTTCTCTCTATTCTGGCATTTCTGCAGCCCAGTCCACTTATACAGCCTTCCTTTGATAATGTTGCATGTGTAGTGTAGATCCTTGCTTGCGAGTACTTTGGATGAGTACTCACGGTTGCTTTGCTCCCCCTTTTCCCCCTTTCTTCTTCTTTCCGGTTGATGCAACCAGATGTCGGAGCCCAGGAGCCAGATGCCACCGCCGATGCATACTACTACGTCGAGACCGTCGACGACCAGGAGTAGTTAGGAGGCTCCCAGGCAGGAGGCCTTGCCTTTTCGATCGTTGTTGCTTTTGTGCTAGCCTTCTTAAGGCAAACTTGTCTAACTCATGTCTGTGCTCAGATATTGTTGCTTCCGCTGACTCTTGTGTATTCAAGCTGATGTATTCGAGCCCTCGAGGCCCCTGGCTCGTAATATAAAGCTTGTATTATTTTAATTTGTGTCTCGAGTTGTGTTGTGATATCTTCCCGTGAGTCCTTGATCTTGATCGTACACATTTGCGTGTATGATTAGTGTACGATTGAATCGAGGGCGTCACAGCAGGGAGGAAGAAGGCGTGGGTAAAAAGGAGGAGTCCTTGTCCCTTTATAAGGGCGGTAGAAACTGTGCGCCTCCCCACTCGCCTGGTATAATCGCTTATTCCCCAAGAGCCGTGATTGATGGCGCGGTTGGGTTACCCACACCCGTATTGATGAGAATCCCATGATAAGGGGACACGATCTCTGCTTCGACAAGACGTGCCAAGAAAACCGCCTCGCAATATGTGCAGCAGCTGGTTGAGGAAAACGGTTCGAATAATGACCAGGCCATGGCGTGATGTCACGTTATGAAAAGTTGTCAGCAGATAAGATTTGGGGAAATATTATACTCTCTACGGTGGTATGTGGAATTTGTTTTGCAGAGCCGGACACGAGCCTTGTGTTCAAAATCTTCTATGGAGTATTCGGAGGAAGAACCCGCCTTGCAATGCCGAAGACAATCTGCGTGCCGGACTCATCGTCATTGAAGCCTGGTTTAGGGGCTACTGAGGGAGTCCTGGATTAGGGGGTCCTCGAACAGCCGGACTATATACTTTGGCCGGACTGTTCGACTATGAAGATACAATATTGAAGACTTCGTCCTGTGTCCGGGTGGGACTCTCCTTGGCGTGGAAGGCAAGGTTGGCAATACGGATATGTAGATCTCCTCCCTTGTAACCGACTCTGTGTAACCCTAGTCCCCTCCGGTGTCTATATAAACCGGAGGGTTTAGTCCGTAGGACAAGAA
Organism: Aegilops tauschii subsp. strangulata; assembly: GCF_002575655.3. NCBI lineage: Eukaryota > Viridiplantae > Streptophyta > Magnoliopsida > Poales > Poaceae > Aegilops > Aegilops tauschii. The sequence continues at coordinate 187,435,394 of NC_053040.3, forward strand.
TAATCATAATCATAGGCTAGCTTCTAGGGTTTAGCCTCTACGATCTTGTGGTAGATCAACTCTTGTAATACTCATATCATCAAGATCAATCAAGCAGGAAGTAGGGTATTACCTCCATCGAGAGGGCCCGAACCTGGGTAAACATTGTGTCCCCCGCCTCCTGTTACCATCCGCCTTAGACGCACAGTTCGGGACCCCCTACCCGAGATCCGCCGGTTTTGACACCGACAACGGGCCCCACACGAAGACACAAACGATGATACTAGGGCCCCGCACCCATGTAGACTTACCATTGTGCCCCGAGGGCGGCCTCTAAGACCCCTCGGGGGCCCTCCATGCAGAGGGTCTGCATTCTGCTCACACACTAGCAAGGAGAAGTAGAGGGTTAGCTCTTCTTCCTCCTCCACCCAACACAGTTCAAGGTGTACCATTGTAGCCCTCTTGTGATCCACTTAGTAGATCTTAGCAGGAGTAGGGGTGTTACCTCCCACGGAGGGCCCCGAACCTAGGTACATCACGTGTCCTACGCCGCTTGTCCCCAATCTCTCCTCTGGAACCCACCGGCGTCCTTTGGCCCAACCACGTGCGATAAGCCTACCCTTGGCATTTTCCATGAGCATACCACGACATTTGGCGCCCACCATGGGGCCCTCCACGTATCTATAATTTTTTATTGTTCCATGCTGCTATATTATCATTCCTGGATGTTTTATAATCATTTTATAGCAACTTTATATCATTTTCGGGACTAACCTATTGGCATAGTGCCCAATGCCAATTGCTGTTTTTTGCTTGTTTTTTACTTCGCAGAAAATCAATACCAAACGGAGTCCAAACGCAGCGAAACTTTTTGGAGATTTTTTCTAGACCAGAAGACACAAGATGGGCCAAAGAAGTACTAGAGTTGTGCCCACCTCGGTGGCCTCCTACACCGCCTCTGTGCTCGATAAATACCCCAAAAATCTAGAAACCCTAGGGGAGTCGATGAAACACAATTCCAGCCGCCGCAAGTTCCAGAACCATGAGATCCAATCTAGACACCATCGCGGAGGGGTTCATCATCCTCATTGGTGCCTCTCCGATGACGCATGAGTAGTTCATTGTAGACCTATGGGTCCGTAGGCAGTAGCTAGATGGCTTCTTCTCTCTTTTTGATTCTCAATACAATGGTCTCTTGGAGATCTATTTGATGTAACTCTTTTGCGGTGTGTTTGTTGGGATCCGATGAACTTTGAGTTTATGATCAGATCTATTTTATCCATGAAACTTATTTGAGTTTTGATCTCTTATATGCATGATTACTTATAGCCTCGTATTTCTTCTTCGAATCTTTGGTTTAGTTAGGCCGACTAGATAGATTTTTCTTGCCATGTGAAGAGGTGCTTTGTGATGGGTATGATTGTGCGGTGTTCTTTCCCAGTGACGGAAGGGGCAGCAAGACATGTATTGATCGTTGCTATTAAGGATAACAAGATGGGGTCTATTCCTACATGAATAGATCTTGTCTACATCATGTCATCATTCTTATTGCATTACTCCGTTTCTCCATGAATTTAATACACTAGATGCATGCTGGATAGCGGTCGATGTGTGGAGTAATAGTAGTAGATGCAAGCAGGAGTCGGTATACTAATCTTGGAAGTGATGCCTATATAATGGTCATTGCCTGGATATCGTCATGATTATTTGAAGTTTTATCAATTGCCCAACAGTAATTTGTTTACCCATCGGAGGGGGATTAGATCATGGAGGGCTTCTACATCAAATCTATTGCCCTTCCGATGAAGCGTGAGTAGTTTACCACAGACCTACGGGTTCATAGCTAGTAGCTAGATGTCTTCTTCTCTCTCTTTGATTCTCAATACCATGTTCTCCTCGATGTTCTTGGAGATCTATCCGATGTAATATCTTCTTTTGCGGTGTGTTTGTCGAGATCCGATGAATTGTGGATTTATTATCAGCTTATCTATGAATATTATTTGAATCTTCGAACTATCGGTTTGGTTTGGCCAACTAGATTGGTTTTTCTTGCAATGGGAGAAGTGCTTAGCTTTGGGTTCAATCTTGAGGTGTCCTTTCCCAGTGACAGTTGGGGCAGCAAGGCACGTATTGTATTGTTGCCATCGAGGATAAAAAGATGGGGTTTACATCATATTGCTTGAGTTTATTCCTCTACATCATGTCATCTTACTTAATGTGTTACTCTGTTCTTCATGAACTTAATACTCTAGATGCAGGCAGGAGTCGGTCGATGTGTGGAGTAATAGTAGTAGATGCAGAATCGTTTCGGTCTACTTGACACAGACGTGATGCCTATATTTCATAATCATTGCCTTAGATATCGTCATAACTTTCCGCTTTTCTATCAATTGCTCGATAGTAATTTTTTCACCCACCGTATTATTTGCTATCTTGAGAGAAGTCTATAGTGAAACCTATGGCCCCCGGGTCTATTTTCCATCATATAAGTTTCCTATCTACTATTTTGTAATATTTTACTTTCCGATCTATAAACCAAAAAACCCAAAAATATTTACTTTATCGTTTGTTTAGTTTCATCTATCTCTATTAGATCTCAGTTTTGCAAGTAACCGTGAAGGGATTGACAACCCCTTTATCGCGTTGGGTGCAAGTGTTTTATTGTTTGTGCAGGTATTAGGTGATTTGTGCGTTCTTCTCCTACTGGATTGATACCTTGGTTCTCTAACTGAGGGAAATACTTATCTCTACTTTGCTGCATCACCCTTTCCTCTTCAAGGGAAAAACCAACGCAAGCTCAAGAAGTAGCAGGAAGAATTTCTGGCGCCGTTGCCGGGGAGATCTACGCCAAGTCAAGACATACCAAGTACCCATCATAAACTCTCTTCTCTTGCATTACATTATTCGCCATTTGCCTCTCGTTTTCCTCTCCCCCACTTCTAAAATGATTTTCAAAAAGATTTGCCTTTTCTTCGCCCCTCTTCCGTTCGTCTTCTTTGTTTGCTTTTCGTGTGCTCGTGTGTTGGATTGCTTGCTTTGTCACGATGGTTCAAGAGAATACCAAATTGTGTGACTTTTCCAATACTAATAACAACGATTCTATTAGTACTCCGATTGATCCCGCCACTAGTTCGGAATCTTATGAAATTAATGCCACTTTGCTGAATCTTGTTATGAAAGATCATTTTTTTGGCCTTCCTAGTGAAGATGTCGCATCCCATCCGAATAATTTCGTTGAGTTGTGCGATATGCAAACAAAAAAAGATGTGGATAATGATATTGTTAAAATAAAGCTATTTCCGTTCTCACTTAGAGATCGTGCTAAAACTTGGTTTTCATCTTTGCCTAAAAATAATATTGATTCATGGAATAAGTGTAAAGATGCTTTTATTTCCAAGTATTTTCCTCCCGCTACGATCATCTCCCTTAGGAACGATATTATGAATTTTAAGCAACTTGATCATGAACATGTTGCACAATCTTGGGAGAGGATGAAATTGATGATACGAAATTTCCCTACTCATGGCTTGAATTTGTGGATGATTATACAAAAAATTTATGCCAGATTGAATTTTGCTTCTAGAAATCTTTTAGAATCGGCCGTGGGTGGTACTTTTATGGAAATTACTTTAGGATAAGCTACTAAACTCGTAGATAATATTATGATTAATTATTCTCAATGGCACACCGAAAGATCATCCACTAGTAAAGAAGTGCATGTGATTGAAGAGATTAATGTTTTCAGTGGAAACATGGATGAACTTATAAAATTATTTTCTAGGAAGAGTGCTTCCATTGATCCTAATGATATGCATTTGTCTACTTTGATTGAAAATAATAATGAATTTATGGATGTGAATTTTGTTGGTAGGATTTTTTTGGTAATAACGCGTATAGAGGTAATTTTAATCCTAGGCCCTTTCCTGGTAATTCCTCTAATAATTATGGTAATTCCTACAACAATTCTTATGGAAATTATAATAAGATTCCCTCTGATTTTGAGAATAGTGTTAAAGAATTTATGAGTTCACAAAAGAGTTTTAATGCTTTGGTTCAAGAAAAATTGCTTAAGATTGATGATTTGGATAGGAACGTGGATATACTTTCTCTTGATGTTGATTCTTTGAAACTTAGGTCTATTCCACCCAAGCATGATATCAATGAGTCTCTCAAGGCTATGAGAATTTCCATTGATGAGTGCAAAGAAAGAACCGCTAAGATGCGTGCTAAAAGAGATTGGTTTGTAAAAACGTGTTCTTCTAGTTTCCGTGAAAATAATGATGAAGATCTTAAAGTGATTGATGTGAATCCTATTGAATCTTTGTTTTACAATATAAATCTTGATAAAGATGGGACTGGAGATGAGTCAACTTTAGGTAAAAGGCGTCCCAATGATTCGAAGTTTTTAGATCTTGATGCAAAAATTGATAAAAGTGGGATTAGAGAGGTCAAAACCTTAAGTAGCAATGAACTCTTTTGGATTTCAAGGAATTTAATTATGATAATTATTATTTAATAGATTGTATTTCCTTTTTGCAATCCATGTTGAATTCTCCTCATGCTTATAATCAAAACAAAGCTTTTACTAAACATATCGTTGACGCTATGATGCAATCTTTTGAAGAAAAGCTTGAATTGGACGTTTCTATCCCTAGAAAACTTTATGATGAGTGGGAACCTACTATTAAGATTAAGATTTAACATTATGACTGCCATGCTTTGTGTGACCTGGGTGCTAGCGTTTCCATGATTCCAAAAACTTTATGTGATGTGTTAGGTTTTCGTGAATTTGATGATTGTTTTTTTAAATTTGCATCTCGCGGATTCCACTATTAAGAAACCTATGGGAAGGATTAATGATGTTCTTATTGTTTCAAATAGGAATTATGTGCCCATAGATTTCATTGTTCTTGATATAGATTGCATTCCTACATGTCTTATTATTCTTGATAGACCTTTCCTTAGAACGATTGGTGCAATTATTGATATGAAAGATGGAAACATCAGATTTCAATTTCTTGAAGGAAGGGAATGTAACACTTTCGAATAAAGAAAATTAAATTTCCATATGAATCTATTAATAGAGCTACTTATGGATTGCATACCAAAGATGACAATACCTAGATCTATTTGTGTTTTTATGCCTAGCTAAGGGCGTTAAACAATAGTGCTTGTTGGGAGGCAACCCAATTTTATTTTTGTTTTTGCTTTTTGTTCCTGTTTTGATTTGAATAATTCATCTACCCTCTGGTTAGATGTGTTTTTGTGTTTTAATTAGTGTTTGTGCCAATTAAGACCTTTGGGATGGCTTACAGTGATAGTTGATTTGATCTTGTTGAAAAACAGAAACTTTTGCGCCCAGTCCCAGAATTTTTAAAAATCACAGAAGCGTGATAAAATTCTTAATCTTTTTACACAAGATTTATATAGATTTCATCTGTTGTCCTAATTTTTCAGAATTTTTGGAGTTACATAAGTATTCGAACTATCCAAATTACTACAGACTGTTCTGTTTTGGCAGATTATGTTTTCTTTGTGTTGTTTGCTTATTTTGATGAATCTATGGGTAGTATCGGGGGGTATGAACCGTGGAATAGTTGGAATACAGTAGATATTACACCAATATAAATAAAGAATGAGTTCACAACAGTACCAAAAGTGGTGATTTATTTTCTTATACTAACAGAGCTTATGAGATTTTCTGTTGAGTTTTGTGTTGTGAAGTTTTCAAGTTTTGGGAAAGGATTTGATGGACTATGGAATAAGGAGTGGCAAGAGCCTAAGCTTGGGGATGCCCAAGGCACCCCAAGGTAATATTCAAGTACAACCAAGAGCCTAAGCTTGGGGACGCCCCGGAAGGCATCCCCTCTTTCGTCTTCGTCTATCGGTAACTTTACTTGAGGCTATATTTTTATTCACCACATGATATGTGTTTTGTTTGGAGCGTCTTGTATGATATGAGTCTTTGCTTTTTAGTTTGCCACAAACATCCCTTCTGTACACACCTTTTGAGAGGGACACACATGAATCGTGATTTATTAGAATACTCTATGCGCTTCACTTATATCTTTTGAGCCAGGCAATTTTGCTCTAGTGCTTCACTTATATCTTTTTAGAGCATGGCGGTGGCTTTATTTTATAGAAATTATTGAACTCTCATGCTTCACTTATATTATTTTGAGAGTCTCTAAACAGCATGGTAATTTGCTTTGGTTATAAATTCAGTCCTAATAAGATAGACATCTAAGAGGGGTATAATAAAAACTTTCATATAAAGTGCATTGAATACTATGAGAAGTTTGATTCCTTATGATTGTTTTGAGATATAAAGATGGTGATATTAGAGTCATGCTAGTGAGTAATTGTGGATTGTAGAAATACTTGTGTTGAGGTTTGTGATTCCAGTAGTATGCACGTATGGTGAACCGTTATGTGATGAAGTCGGAGCATGATTTATTTATTAATTGTCTTCCTTATGAGTGTCGGTCGGGGACGGTCGATGGTCTTTTCCTACCAATCTATCCCCCTAGGAGCATGCGCGTAGTACTTCGTTTTGATAACTAATAGATTTTTGCAATAAGTATGTGAGTTCTTTATGACTAATGTTGAGTCCATGGGTTATACACACTCTCACCCTTCCACCATTGCTAGCCTCTCTAGTACCGCGCAACTTTCGCCGGTACCATACACCCACCATATACCTTCCTCAAAACAGCCACCATACCTACCTATTATGGCATTTCCATATCCATTCCGAGATATATTGCCATGCAACTTTCCATCGTTCCGTTTATTATGACACGCTTCATCATTATCATATTTTTTGCATGATCATGTAGTTGACATCGTACTTGTGGCAAAGCCACCGTTCATAATTCTTTCATACATGTCACTCTTGATTCATTGCACATCCTGGTACACCGCTGGAGGTATTCATATAGAATCATCTTTTGTTCTAAGTATCGAGTTGTAATTCTTGAGTTGTAAGGAAATAAAAGTGTGATGATCTTCATTATTAGAGCATTGTCCCATGTGAGGAAAGGATGATGGAGACTATAATTCCCCCACAAGTCGGGATGAGACTTCCGACGAAAAAAAAGAGACCAAAAAAGAGAGACAAGGCACAAAATAAAAAAATAAGAGAAAAGAGAGAAGGGGCAATGTTACTATCCTTTTACCACACTTGTGCTTCAAAGTAGCACCATGATCTTCATGATAGAAAGTCTCCTATGTTGTCACTTTCATATACTTGTGGGAATTTTTCATTATAGAACTTGGCTTGTATATTCCAATGATGGGCTTCCTCAAATTGCCCTAGGTCTTCATGAGCAAGCGGGTTGGGTGCACACCCACTTAGTTTCTTTTTGCCCTAGGTCTTCTTGGTCATGGCATGTTAAATAGCCTTACTTGCTTATTGTATTACTTGTACAAGTACGCCTCGACGTATTAATCACATTACAAATGGTAAATAGATGGTAGCGTCAGCTTATTACTTAATTTCCCCTTTTTTCTTACCTTTGTATCTATTAATCATTGCATACGTACACTCTGGTACATTTTACTTCACCAGGGGCTTTCGTGCCCCGCAGTACGGCAATAAAGTCCGAACAACTTTTTCAGTGCAGTTTGGCACCCCGAACTTATAACATTATATGCATCGGCTCCGAATCATGTCTTTGGTCAATAGTTGGGTTGCCCGGCTCCTGTGCTTACTACCTTACGTTCCGCTATATCGGCTAGGGTAGTAAAGGGAGAACTAGTGCGATTGTGTCCCGGTTCTTCCGGACGAGCGCCTCAATAGAGAAAGACGAAAGCTGACTGTCATGATGCAGCGCGAGCTGGTCAGCTGTTCGAGAGGTTTCAAATCCTTAGAGATTTTTTCCGCTTTATGTGAGGAATTGGTTTCTTATCCAATCAGGCACGTGTAACGCCCCAAGTTCGGCCTTCCGAATACCAGGGGCTTCGCCAAAATTCTCATTGTCAAACTCCTATGGCTAAGTGAGGGTGATAAAGGCTGTATAGTGTTATTGCTTTGTTCGTTTCGCTAAACACCTCCTTTAAGGACCAGAATATGGAGTAAAGAGTGTTTAGATTTATCCCGAACACCCCCGTATTATCTATGTGGGGGCAGAAGCCGACGACTGGCCAACCCTCAGATTTCATAAACGGCCGCACAGGAGGTAAAATTTTACAATCACAAGCATTATATTACATAACATCATTGTTCCATACTACAGGGCAAGATAATACTAATGTTTTCATGGGAATATAACATCCTGCGTACATTGCTCCGCCACAAGGCGGGATCCCTCCAGGACACCATCAAAATATAACTCGGGTCGGCGGTGCTCCTTGCCCTCAGGCGGCCCCTCGGTCATTAGCTTCTTGGCATCCATCTTCGCCCAGTGCGTCTTAACGCGGGCAAAGGCCATCCGTGCACCTTCGATACAGACCGACCGCTTTATAACCTCCAGCCATGGGCATGCATCGACAAGCCGCTTCACAAGTCCGAAGTAGCTGCGGGGTATCGGCGCGGCAGGCCACAATCGGACTATCAGTTCCTTCATGGCTAGCTCGGCCGCCTTGTGCAGCTCGACCAGCTGTTTCAGCTGGTCGCTGAAGGACACCGGATGTTCTGGTCCAAGATATTGAGACCAGAACAGCTTCTCCGTAGAACTCCCTTGTTTGGCTCGATAGAACTTGACAGCATCTGATACGCTGCGCGGCAAATCCATAAATGCCCCTGGAGAGCTCCAAATTCGGGTAAGTAAAAGGAACGCTTCCTTCACAGATTTGCTTTGCATAATGAAAGCCTTACCCGCTGCGATCTTCTTAGCCACTTGGATTTCCTGAAGGGCGCTCTGGGCCTCGGCCCGAGCCTCTTGTGCGCTCTGGTGGGCGTTCGCAAGTTCGGACGCTTGCGTCTTAGAATCATGCTCCAGGGACTCGTACTTCTTGACGGCGTCCTGGAGCTCTTGCTGGACCTCACCGACCCGGGCCTCGTGCTTCTCGCGTGCGGTGCGCTCCTTGGCCGCTGTGTCCTCGGCCTCGGCTAACGCTTTCTTGAGGGCTGCCACCTCGGTCGTGGCCCCTAACAAAGTTCACGATGTTTCAGTCAACACAAAACATTCGTCCTTCCTAAAGTATACGCGCAGGTTACTGCATACCTTGGCTGTCCTCCAGCTGCTTCTTTATGAGGCCGAGCTCTTCGTTGGCCTGCTCCAGGTTCCGCTTTAGGCCGGAGACCTCCGCAGTATGAGCGGCAACAGCCAGCAGCGACACCTGCTTATTCACAAAGACATCTTATGTTAAACTCCTGCAAAAATTGTTTCGATCCTCTGTTCGGCTTTTTTCCGAACACCGAACAGAGCATCAGGGGCTACTGTCCACACTGTGATATTCTTTCTATGATTATTACCTCAAAGCCTGTTAAAAGGCTAGTGCAGGCCTCGATCAGTCCACTTTTGGCGGACTGAACCTTTTCGATCACCGTACCCATGAGGACACGGTGTTCATCAACAATGGAGGCGCCTTGCAGCGCCTCCGGCAGATTATCCGGTGCCTCAAGTTGGACAGAGGTCACCGGCGGAACAGGCACACCCCCTCCTTTCGTGGAAGGCCGTTCGCTGGACTCCGGAGCCATGTAGGTCTCCGGAATGGTATCCGGCTGAGGGCCGAATGGAACTTGGCCCCCATCACTGACGGTGTCCTGGACTAGGGGGTACTCACCATGTCATCTCCCGATCAGTTAGATTGGGCCGAGGACCCCCATGGCCGTATACTCATGGGCCAGTTCGGACAGTCCCTGCCGCATACAAGGAAGACTCCACAAGACTTGGCGCCCAAGACAAGGACTCTCCTAAACCCTAGGCCTCCGGTGTGTTATATAAACCGAGGCCAGGCTAGTCAATAGACAAGATCATATTCATTACTACAATGTCATGGTAGATACATGTACTCTGTACTACACCCATATGAATACAATCAAAAGCTGCATGTAGGGTACTATCTCATCAAGAGAGCCCGAAGCTGGGTAAAACCCCATGTCCATGTAACCATCGCTCCAAGACGCCGAGCTTAGGACCCCTACTACGAGATACGCCAAATATTGAACCGACATTGGTGCTTTCATTGAGAGCCTGCTAGGTGATCGACACGGATTGATGGATAATCAGGTGATATTTTTTCAGTCAGATCTGTTCTGTACTAGTTAGTTTTTGTGAGAATCATCGCTGGTTTTCGAGCTTTGTTCACATATTAGATTGAGATCAAGGTCTAAAATTTTGCTGGCGGATGCCTTGGTATCCAGCGTTCTAGCTCGGTTTCGGTATTGGTAGACGGCGTGGTCTAGTCAAAGATCAACTAGCAGCTGGCCGCATTGTCGTATGTAGCGCTGGATCACAGAGCCGAGGACAAATCCTCGCACGGGCAGCGGCCATCCAAGGTCTTGCAATCAGGTCTACACTGCGGGCCGCCGTTTCAGGGTGACCCGATATGCTGTCGCTGCCCTGTGCGCACTGTGTCCGTAACTCGGGCGCCCGTGCGAATTCGGATTTTGTCATCCCGCCGCGCCAATGCCAAGTGTCGACAATGGCCTCACGCCACACCACATCTCTTTTAATAATTTATTTTACATAAAGAATTTTGTAAAGAATTTTTATTTATTTATTTTTTCTATCTGCTTTGTGCTACTTCATGCATGTAGATTATCGGCCTCGACTACGCCACGCCGCTGGCCGCACGGCAACCTCGGCAGGGTGACGTCGTCGCCCACCTCCATCGACTGAATTGTGTCATCGCCTTGGAGCACTACCCTGTGTTGGCAACCCCGCATCGTCGCTTCATCAACCTACTCGGCCGGACATTCCAGTGTCACTCGGCGACCTGCTCCATCACCTCGGCTAGACCGGGGGCTTCACCTCTTCGGAGTGCCGAGCTCTTCGCTCAGCCACATCGGTCTTGGGGGCTGAGATCTTGTCCCGCAACAAGCTCGGACCGCGTCATCAATGCCGAACACATTAATCAGCTAAGTCGCTTTCATGCTCAAAAACTTTCAGTTTTAAATTTTGTTCGGTTCGTCCAAGCATTATACTTTGTTGGCAAAAAATTGTTTGTGAAAACTTCCTTGTCAAAACTTTGTTTGTGACACACAAATTCAAATACCCTGTTTACTTGGGGGCTTCCTCTATGAAGCCTTTCCTCTTGCATATGATTATACTTGTATGGCTTCGTTCCTTGTTCGTGTATTACGCCACAATATGCACCATGTTGACTTAAGTGTTCCGCAAGCTGGGTTGCCTTGCTCCTGTGTTTACCCCTACGTTCCCGATTGTTCGGCTAGGGAGTAAAGGGAGCACCTCTGCTATTTTCACGATCGGGTCATCCGAGCTCGGACCTCAGACTGGGTGAAGTCGAAAGCTAGCGCTCTTATTGTTTTCAATCATGGTCGGCACACAACGGAACTCATGAATACAAAAAATCTGTTGCACAAGTCTCGTAGTAACAATGAGCAACCAAAGAAAGGTATCGGTGGGGGTACTATTTTCTTCGAAGATGCTTCTTACACTTCGTCAGTAATATAGCATAAGTTCCCTGAGCGCGCTTTGTCTGTTACAGCCTTATGGCCTGATTGCCTGGTTATCGGAAACACCGTCGATATTCTCGACATGTGGAGTACATAACACTTTTCAGCCCTTGACCGAAGAGGGAGAAGCCGACGGTCGGTTAAGACGCGTTTAAAGTTTGGGTGAACATAGATATGATATAAGTACTTCGGTACATACAATCATTATACATAAAATTCTTCTACCCAAGTCACTTGGGGGATCTTAAATTTACATGAGCCATTTTATAATCAGTGTTTTCTTCTTAGTCGTTGCAAAGTCTTTTTCTATCACTCCCTTTTTCGACGCGAGTGTGTGGTCAATAGCTGAAGAGCCTAATTTCTCTCTCAAAGCTGCTAGAGTTTTAGTTTGCTAAACTGGCCTAATGAGAAGTACTCCGCCTTCGGGATAGAAGGTTCAAGCCGTAGGCTGACCCGCTTGAAGTCTTGAGATAGGATGTGTCATGTTAAAGCACGATAGAAGCACAATTTTTTTCTCTCTAAGTCCAATTTTCGATTTGGCACCGAACACTTGATCTAGTTCGGATGACCAGTTTTTACTGAAGTTTTTGGTTTTCCAAGCCCATGGCACTTTCAAACTATTTCTGTGTTTCCAGCATTAGTCTCGCAGTGCAATGCCGGACACCTGTAGAGATCGGCAAAAACATGCTCGGATATTGCTATATATGCATTGGTTTCGAATTGTGTCTTCGGTCAATACTTGGGTTGCCTGGCTCCTGTGCTTGTCGCCTACGTTCCGCTTTGTTCGGCTAGGTGCGCAAAGGGGGAACCACTGTGATTGTGCTTCCAGCTAGCATGGGTAAGCGCCTCAATGGAGAAAGCCGAAAACTGACTGTCACAATAAGCGTAAACTGGTCAGCGATCCGATGACTGTATTAAACTATAAAGATCGATAGAGGTCAACCCGTGTTAAATAATGGTCCGTTCATAACATTGACCGAAGTGTTTACGGCTTGACCTCGACTGTCGCCGAACACTAACCGGGGGCTAGTAACTGGCCTCCCAACTTTAAGCTCCTATGACTAAGTGAAAGTTATAAAGCCCGCATATCTGGTTGCCTCGTTTCCGCTAACACAACCACCTTCGGGCACCGAGACGTCGGCTAAGGGTTGTTTTGTTATTGCGACAACACCCTGCGTAGCATCTACAAGGGGGTGGAAGCTGACGATGGTCCAGTTTCAACTGATAAACTGTCGCAACGGAGTCAAAATAAACATATCATCGGCATTTGTATTTCATATACGAGGGCCGCCTTCCGCAATCATCGTTATAAATCCATAAATATGCATCAATTTGACTTAAGATTTTGGCCAAGCTGGGTTGCCTGGCTCCTGTGCTTACCCCTACATTCCCGATTGTTCGGCTAGGCGGTAAAGGGAGCACCTCTGTGGTTGTTACTACCGGGTCATCCGAGTTAGTACCTCAGACTGGGTGAAGCCGAAAGCTAGCAATCTTAAAGTATCACATTGGTCGTCAACGACGGAAGTGAAAATTTTGGTTCATTAATACCATATAGTTGGGGAACTTTCCCCGAACTAAATCCTCAATATTTTTCTCCTACATTGATCAGAGGTGAGGTTTCATGATCATGGTTGGCATGACAACCCAAAGAAAGGAAGTGGGACTATTTTCTTTGGAAGATGTTTCTTACGTTAAAAATTAATATAACATATCTCTCCGCGTAGCTTTGTTTATAAAACCGTATGGCCAGATTGCCTTGTTTGTCGCAAATCTTTGCCCTTGTAAAGGCTTTATAAAGTGGGACAAACATTCCTCGGCTACTGGTCGAGGAGGTTGAAGCCAATGGTCGGTCAACAAAGTTTTGTACAATGCGGATCCGAGCATTAATGATGTAGAGTACTTGGATACATAGAATCATTACACATAATTTGTGATTTTACTTCAGATATCGATCCTTAATTCGGCCACCCGTGCCCACATTAAGGCTCGGGGGCTACTGGGCTTCGTGCTTATTATTTACAAATATTAAAGGGGTACATCAATCCCCTGATCTAGTGTTGCCACCCGACCAGTGTCTCGGGGGCTATTGCATTGCCTATTCAATGCAGAAAATTCAAAGTGCTCAGTGTTCGGCTTAACTGAACTATGCGCAAACGCGTCTTCGAAAAACAATAGGTACCATATGGACCTATCCGGCATCAAGCTAGTACATTACGGCGACTTCTCAAAACCCTCTCTCAAGGGCCCGTTCGCCGATCACTATTATCTCTCATATATTACACTACGTTTCTATTCCTACGTGTGCTGCCGAGCTAGGAGTCGATCCTCAGGCCGATTCGCGCATCGACCTGAGTCTCAGGGGCTACTAGGATCAGCGGTTTCATGTTTTCCTTCAGGTGCATCTTGGGTTTTAGGCCGACACTCACCTTGAGGGCTACTGGCAATACATCTCGTCAGCAAATAAATTTACCCGCATCGAAAATAAAATCCGCAAACAATCAGCCCAAGCCCGAGGTGGTGCGTCATCTTGTAAGCAGTCCGGCATAAAGCTCGGATGCAAGCGGCTGGCTCTATAGAGGGCATTTCTGGCACTAAGCTCGGCTAACCCCTTCAAACTCCTTCAACTTTTTTAACCAAGGTGAGCTATGACACCTCGGATATAGTCCGGCGTTGGAGCTCGGATGCAGTCCGGCATTGGAGCTCGGCTGTAACAAGACTCTTCGAATACATTCCGGCGTTGGAGCTCGGAAGCGGTCCGGCGTTGGTGCTCGGCTGCAAAAGATACCTCGAATGCAGTCCGGCATTGGAGCTCGGACGCAAGAGGACACTGCTGCCCAGGAACAACTTCAAACCTGAGGTGTGGCATAAAAATAACAAGGCATTTATAAAGGCTGGAAACTTAAAGGGGTTCCTCGGATACCCGACGTGTAAACTCTTTGGATGCACTTCGGCGATCCTCAAGATCGAAGATGAAAACATTTGTTGAACCAGTTTTCAAGACCGACGACCGAAGAGGAAGAACAATTCGGAAGAATCGAGGAGCGTCCCCAACTTGAAGACCGGTTCAGGGGGCTACTGACAGTGTCCTGGACTATGGGGTACTCACCATGCCGTCTCCCGATCAGTTAGATTGGACCGAGGACCCCCATGGCCATATACTCATGGGCCAGTTCGGACAGTCCCTGCCGCATACAAGGAAGACTCCACAAGACTTGGCGCCCAAGACAAGGACTCTCCTAAACCCTAGGCCTCTAGTGTGTTATATAAACTGAGGCCATGCTAGTCAATAGACAAGATCATATTCATTACTACAATCTCGTGGTAGATACATGTACTCTGTACTACACCCATATGAATACAATCAAAAGCAGCATGTAGGGTATTATCTCATCAAGAGAGCCCGAAGCTGGGTAAAACCCCGTGTCCATGTAACCATCGCTCCAAGACGCCTAGCTTAGGACCCCTACTACGAGATACGCCGGATATTGAACCGACAATCACCAGTCCCCATGGGGGCTTTTCCCCCCATGTGTCCGAAGGCCGAGGAGTCATCTTGGGGCGCCACCCTAACGATCTTCAGAACCTCCCCCGGTCTGGGAAGGTCCTTTGGGACACCACCTCGTCATCACCCTTGGGCGAGACAGAGTGAGCGGGCGG
Source organism: Aegilops tauschii subsp. strangulata (assembly GCF_002575655.3). Classification (NCBI taxonomy): domain Eukaryota; kingdom Viridiplantae; phylum Streptophyta; class Magnoliopsida; order Poales; family Poaceae; genus Aegilops; species Aegilops tauschii. The sequence continues at coordinate 187,450,614 of NC_053040.3, forward strand.
CGGAGACATGCTAGCCATCTCCTTTGAGTCCAGCGAACCCTCTGTCAAGGATCACGGGGAGCCATCGCGGGCCGGACTGCAATGGCATAAATTAAACATATTAAACTGGAAAGGCCATTTATTTGGAGGTGCATACGGTTTTTGGTACTTACGAGGCGGCCCGAGGCTTGGTCCGGGGCATTCGCTCCGGACTGCTATCGACATCCCATGTGGAATTATCCGCAAGGTAGCCCTTCCCCCTCTTGGGCGCCTTCGCCCCAGATTTGTGGAGGCACCCCTTTTTCTCCATCCCCCCTCAGGGGGAGAGCCGCCTTCTTCCTCCTGCTCGCTGTCGTCTTCGGCGGCCGAAGAGTCAGTCTCGTCTTCGGACGACATGTCCGAAGCACCCTTTCGACGAAGGCCACTCCTGGTCCCTCTGGCCGTCTTCTTGGCCTTCTTCTCTGGCACATCAAAAGGCGCCGGAAACAACATCTTCGTCAGGAGTGGGGTCTCCTCGTCTTCGGGTAGCTGGGCAGGACAATTAATCCGCCCCGCTATGTCGGTCCAGGCCTAAAAGAAATTGATAGGAAGGCTTAGACTCCTTCCTCAAAATATGCCAGTAAAGGCTATACCTTGAAAACATGAAAGAGCTTACCGAATTAGCCCGGCGCTTTAAGCTAAGCCCACGATCCTCGGTCGTGGGCGGTGGTGTCTCGCCGGCCTTGAAGAGCACTTTCCCGATGTCTTCGTGCGTCGTGTTGAAGAGCTCTAACAGAGTCTGGTGCTTGGCCGGATCGAACTCCCACAAATAGTGGAATCCGCAAGGTGCAAGTTTAAAGAGCAATCATCAAATTCACGGAAACCTAGCAAACCGCATAAAGTTTTTGGAATCGTGGAAACACTAGCACCCAAATCACACAAAGCATAGCATTCATGATGTTTAATTTTAATTTTAATAGTAGGTTCCCACTCATCATAAAGTTTTCTAGGGATAGAAACTTCCAAATCAAGTTTTTCTTCATAAGATTGCATCAAAGCATCAACGATATGTTTGGTAAAGGCTTTATTTTGACTATAAGCATGTGGAGAATTTAGCACGGATTGCAACAAGGAAATACAATCTATCAAAGAGCAATTATCATAATTAAATTCCTTGAAATCCACAATAGTGGGTTTATTGATATCTAAAGTTTTAACTTCTTCAATCTCACCTTTATCAATTTTAGCATCAAGATCTAAAAACTCCGAATTTTTGGAACGCCTTATAGGTAAAGGTGAATCATATTCAGTCCCATGATTATCAAGATTCATATTACAAAACAAAGATTTAATAGGGGACACATCAATAACTTTTAGATCTTCATCTTTATTTTCATAGAAACTAGAAGAACACGCTTTCACAAAGCAATCTTTCTTAGCACGCATCCTAGCGGTTCTTTCTTTGCACTCATCAATGGAAATTCTCATGGCTTTGAGAGACTCATTGATATCATGCTTAGGTGGAATAGATCTAAGTTTCAAAGAATCAACATCAAGAGAAATTCTATCAACGTTCCTAGCCAATTCATCAACTTTAAGCAATTTTTCTTCAAGCAAAGCATTGAAATTCTTTTGCGAATTCATAAATTCTTTAACACTAGTCTCAAATTCAGAGGGCATCTTATTAAAATTTCCATAAGAATTGTGGTAGGAATTACCATAATTATTAGAGGAATTACTAGGATACGGCCTAGGATTAAAGTTTCCTCTATACGCGTTGTTACCAAAATTATTCCTACCAAAGAAATTCACATCCATAGATTCATTATTATTCTCAATCAAAGTAGACAAAGGCATATCATTAGGATCAGAAGAAACACTTTTATTAGCAAATAGTTTCATAAGTTCATCCATCTTTCCACTCAAAACATTAATTTCTTCTATCGCATGCACTTTTTTATTAGTAGATCTTTCAGTGTGCCATTGAGAATAATTAACCATAATATTATCTAGGACTTTAGTGGCTTCTCCTAAAGTGATTTCCATAAAAGTGCCTCCCGCGGCCAAATCTAAAATATTTCTAGAAGCAAAATTCAATCCGGCATAAAATTTTTGTATAATCATCCAAAGATTTAAACCATGTGTAGGGCAATTACGTATCATTAATTTCATCCTCTCCCAAGCTTGTGCAACATGTTCATGATCAAGTTGCTTAAAATTCATAATATCGTTTCTAAGAGAGATGATCTTAGCGGGAGGAAAATACTTAGAGATAAAGGCATCTTTGCACTTATTCCATGAATCAATACTATTTTTAGACAAAGACGAAAACCAAGCTTTAGCACGATATCTAAGCGAAAAAGGAAATAGCTTAAATTTAACAATATCATTGTCCACATCTTTCTTCTTTTGCATATCACACAAATCAACGAAGCTATTTAGATGGGTAGCGACATCGTCACTAGGAAGGCCGGCGAATTGATCTTTCATGACAAGATTCAATAAAGCAGCATTAATTTCACAAGATTCAGTATCGGTAAGAGGAGCAATCGGAGTGCTAAGAAAATCATTGTTGTTGGTATTGGTGAAGTCACACAATTTAGTATTATCTTGAGCCATCGTGACAAGCAAGCAATCCAACACACGAGCAAAAAAGAAGCAAGCGAAAAAGAGGCGAACGGAAAAGAGAGGGCGAATAAAACGGCAAGGGTGAAGTGGGGGAGAGGAAAACGAGAGGCAAATGGCAAATAATGTAATGCGGGAGATAAGAGTTTGTGATGGGTACTTGGTATGTTGACTTTTGCGTAGACTCCCCGGCAATGGCGCCAGAAATCCTTCTGGCTACCTCTTGAGCACTGCGTTTGTTTTAACTTGAAGAGGAAAGGGTGATGCAGCAAAGTAGCGTAAGTATTTCCCTTAGTTTTTGAGAACCAAGGTATCAATCCAGTAGGAGGCCACGCTCAAGTCCCTCGCACCTACACAAACAAATAAAAACCTCACAACCAACGCAATAAAGGGGTTGTCAATCCCTTCACAGTCACTTACGAAAGTGAGATCTGGTAGATATGATAAGATAATATTTTTGGTATTTTTATAATAAAGATGCAAAGTAAAATAAAAGGCAATGAAAATAGCTAAGTGATGGAAGATTAATATGATGGAAAATAGACCCGGGGGCCATAGGTTTCACTAGTGGCTTCTCCCGAGAGCATAAGTATTACGGTGGATGAACAAATTACTGTTGAGCAATTGATAGAATTGAGCATAGTTATGAGAATATCTAGGTATGATCATGTATATTGGCATCACGTCCGCGACAAGTAGACCGACTCCTGCCTGCATCTACTACTATTACTCCACACATCGACTGCTATCCAGCATGCATCTAGAGTATTAAGTTCATAAGAACAGAGTAAGGGTTTAAGTAAGATGACATGATATAGAGGGATGAACTCATGCAATATGATATAAACCCCATCTTGTTATCCTCGATGGCAACTATACAATACGTGCCTTGCTGCCCCTGCTGTCACTGGGAAAGACACCGCAAGATTGAACCCAAAGCTAAGCACTTCTCCCATTGCAAGAAAGATCAATCTAGTAGGCCAAACCAAACTGATAATTCGAAGAGACTTGCAAAGATAACCAATCATACATAAAAGAATTCAAAGAAGATTAAAATATTGTTCATAGATAAACTTGATCATAAACCCACAATTCATCGGTCTCAACAAACACACCGCAAAAGAAGATTACATCGAATAGATCTCCACGAGAATCATGGAGAACTTTGTATTGAGATCCAAAGAGAGAGAAGAAGCCATCTAGCTAATAACTACGGACCCGAAGGTCTGAGGTAAACTACTCACACATCATCGGAGAGGCTATGGTGTTGATGTAGAAGCCCTCCATGATCGATGCCCCCTCCAACGGAGCTCCGGAAAAGGCACCAAGATGGGATCTCACGGGTACAGAAGGTTGTGGCGGTGCAATTAGGTTTTTGGCTCCGTATCTGGTAGTTTGGGGGTACGTAGGTATATATAGGAGGAAGAAGTACGTCGGTGGAGCAACATGGGCCCCACTAGGGTGGAGGGCGCGCCCAGGGGGTGTAGTCGCGCTCCCCTACCTTGTGCCTTCCCGGTTGCTTTCTTGACGTAGGGTCCAAGTCCTCTGGATCACGTTTGTTCTAAAAATCACGTTCCCAAAGGTTTCATTCCGTTTGGACTCCGTTTGATATTCTTTTTCTGCGAAACTCTGGAATAGGCAAAAACAACAATTCTGGGCTGGGCCTCTGGTTAATAGGTTAGTCCCAAAAATAATATAGAAGTGCATAATAAAGCCCATGAAACATCCAAAACAGAATATAATATAGCATGGAACAATCAAAAATTATAGATACGTTGGAGACGCATCAAGCATCCCCAAGCTTAATTCCTGCTCGTCCTCGAGTAGGTAAATGATAAAAACAGAATTTTTGATGTGGAATGCTACTTAGCATAATTTCAATGTAATTCTTCTTATTGTGGCACGAATGTTCAAATTTGATATGATTCAAGATAAAAGTTTAATGTTGACATAAAAACAATAATACTTCAAGCATGCTAACCAAGCAATTATGTCTTATCAAAATAACATAGCCAAAGCAAGTTATCCCTACAAAATCATATAGTCTGGCTATGCTCCATCTTCCCCACACAAAATATTCATATCATGTACAACCCCGGTTTTAGCCAAGCAATTGGTTCATACTTTTTAACGCGCTTCAGCCTTTTCAACTTTTACGCAATACAAGAGCGCAAGCCATGGATATAGCACTATGGTGGAATAAGGTATAATGATAGGGGTTATGTAGGAAGACAAAAAGGGATAAATTCTCACATCAACAAGGCTAATCAACGGGCTATGGAGATGCCCATCAATTGATGTTAATGCAAGGAGTAGGGATTGCCATGCAACGGATGCACTTAGAGCTATAAGTGTATGAAAGCTCAAACAAAAGAAACTAAGTGGGTCTGCATCCAACTTGCTTGCTCATGAAGACCTCGGGCATTTGAGGAAGCCCATCATTGGAATATACAAGCCAAGTTCTATAATGAATTTTCCCACTAGTATATGAAAGTGACAAAATGAGAGACTCTCTATCATGAAGATCACGGTGCTACTTTGAAGCACAAGTGTGGTAAAAGGATAGTAACATTGTCCCTTCTCTCTTTTTCTCTCATTTTTTGGGCCTTCTCTTTTTTAGTCCGTAGTCTCATCCCGACTTGTGGGGGAATCATAGTCTCCATCATCCTTTCCTCACTTGGGACAATGCTCTAATAATGATGATCATCACACTTTTATTTACATACAACTCATGAATTACAACTCAATACTTGGAACAAAATATGACTCTATGTAGATGCCTCCGGCGGTGTACCGGGATATGCAATGAATCAAGAGCGACATGTACGAAAGAATTATGAATGGTGGCTTTGCCACAAATACAACGTCAACTACATGATCATGCAAAGCAACATGACAATGATGGAGCGTGTCATGATAAATGAAACAGTGGAAAGTTGCATGGCAATATATCTCGGAATGGCTATGGAAATGCCATAGTAGGTAGGTATGGTGGCTGTTTTGAGGAAGATATAAGGAGGTTTATGTGTCATAGAGCGTATCATATCACGGGGTTTGGATGCACCGGCGAAATTTGCACCAACTCTCAAGGTGAGAAAGGGCAATGCACGGTACCGAAGAGGCTAGAAAACTGCGGAAAGGTAAGTGTGCGTATAATCCATGGACTCACATTAGTCATAAAGAACTCATACACTTATTGAAAATTTTTATTAGCCCTCGAAGCAAAGTACTACTACGCATGCTCCTAGGGGAAGGGTTGGTAGGAGTTAACCATCGCGCGATCCCGACCGCCACACAAAGGATGACAATCAGTAAATACCTCATGCTCCGACTTCGTTACATAAAGGTTCACCATACGTGCATGCTACGAGAATCACAAACTCCAACACAAGTATTTCTCAATTTCACAATTACTCAACTAGCACAACTATGATATTACCACCTTTATATCTCAAAACAATTATCAAGCATCAAATTTCTCATGATATTATAACTAAAGCAAATTGCCATGCTGTTTTAAGACTCTCAAAATAGTATAAGTGAAGCATGAGAGAACAATAGTTTCTATAAAACAAATCCACCACCGTGCTCTAAAAGATATAAGTGAAGCACTAGAGCAAAACTATATAGCTCAAAAAAATATAAATGAAGCACATAGAGTATTCTAATAAATTCCAATTTACGTGTGACTCTCTCAAAAGGTTTGTACAGCAAGGATGAATGTGGTAAACTAAAAAAATAAAGACTCAAACCATAAAAGACGCTCCAAGCAAAACACATATCATGTGGTGAATAAAAATATAGCTCCAAGTAAAGTTACCGATGGAAGTAGACGAAAGAGGGGATGCCTTCCGGGGCATCCCCAAGCTTTGGCTTTTTGGTGTCCTTAGATTATCTTGGGTGCCATGGGCATCCCCAAGCTTAGGCTCTTGCCACTCCTTGTTCCATAATCCATCAAATCTTTCACCCAAACTTGAAAACTTCACAACACAAAACCCAGCAGAAAATCTCGTGAGTTCCGGTAGCGAAAGAAAACAAAAACACCACTTCAAGGTACTGTAATGAAATCATTATTTATTTATATTGGTGTTAAACCTACTGTATTCCAACTTCTCTATGGTTTATAAAATATTTTATTAGCCATAGATTCATCAAAATAAGCAAACAACACACGAAAAACAGAATCTGTCAAAAACAGAACAGTCTGTAGTAATCTGTAACTAACGCAACTTCTGGAACTCCAAAAAATCTACCAAAATAGGAAGACCTAGACAATTTCTTTATTGATCTTCTGCAATTGGAATCAATATTTTATCACGTTCTGGTGATTTTTAACAATTGTTTTCGTGAACAGAAAGTTTCTGGAATTTTCAGCAAGATCAAATAACTATCATCCAAGAAGATCCTATAGGTTTAACTTGGCACAAGCACTAATTAAAACATAAAAACAAATCTAACCAGAGGCTAGATCAAATATTTATTCCTAAACAGAAGCAAAAAGCAAAAAACTAAAATAAAATTGGGTTGCCTCCCAACAAGCGCTATCGTTTAACGCCCCTAGCTAGGCATAAAAGCAAGGATAGATCTAGGTATTGCCATCTTTGGTAGGCAATCCATAAGTGGCTCTCATAATAGATTCATATGGTAGTTTAATTTTCTTTCTAGGAAAGTGTTCCATGCCTTTCTTTAATGAAAATTGGAATCTAATATTTCCTTCCTTCATGTCAATAATTGCACCAATCGTTCTAAGGAAAGGTCTACCAAGAATAATAGGACATGAAGGATTGCTATCTATATCAAGAACAATAAAATCTACGGGCACATAGTTTCTAGTTGCAACAATAAGAACGTCATTAATTCTTCCCATAGGTTTCTTAATAGTGGTATCCGCAAGGTGCAAATTTAAAGAGCAATCATCAAATTCACGGAAACCTAGCAAATCGCATAAAGTTTTTGGAATCGTGGAAACACTAGCACCCAAATCACACAAAGCATAGCATTCATGATATTTAATTTTAATTTTAATAGTAGGTTCCCACTCATCATAAAGTTTTCTAGGGATAGAACCTTCCAACTCAAGTTTCTCTTCATAAGATTGCATCAAAGCATCAACGATATGTTTGGTAAAGGCTTTATTTTGACTATAAGCATGTGGAGAATTTAGCACGGATTGCAACAAGGAAATACAATCTATCAAAGAGCAATTATCATAATTAAATTCCTTGAAATCCACAATAGTGGGTTTATTGATATCTAAATTTTTACTTCTTCAATCTCACCTTTATCAATTTTAGCATAAAGATCTAAAAACTCCGAATTTTTGGAACGCCTTCTAGGTAAAGGTGAATCATATTCAGTCCCATGATTATCAAGATTCATATTACAAAACAAAGATTTAATAGGGGACACATCAATAACTTTTAGATCTTCATCTTTATTTTCATAGAAACTAGAAGAACACGCTTTCACAAAGCAATCTTAGCACGCATCCTAACCATGTGTAGGGCAATTACGTATCATTAATTTCATCCTCTCCCAAGCTTGTGCAACATGTTCATGATCAAGTTGCTTAAAATTCATAATATCGTTTCTAAGAGAGATGATCTTAGCGGGAGGAAAATACTTAGAGATAAAGGCATCTTTGCACTTATTCCATGAATCAATACTATTTTTAGGCAAAGACGAAAACCAAGCTTTAGCACGATCTCTAAGCGAAAAAGGAAATAGCTTAAATTTAACAATATCATTGTCCACATCTTTCTTGTTTTGCATATCACACAAATCAATGAAGCTATTTAGATGGGTAGCGTCATCTTCACTAGGAAGGCCGACGAATTGATCTTTCATGACAAAATTCAATAAAGCAGCATTATATTTCACAAGATTCAGTATCGGTAAGAGGAGCAATCGGAGTGCTAAGAAAATAATTGTTATTGGTATTGGTGAAGTCGCACAATTTAGTTTTATCTTGAGCCATCGTGACAAGCAAGCAATCCAACACACGAGCAAACAAGAAGCAAGCAAAAAAGCGGCGAACGGAAAAGAGAGGGCGAATAAAACGGCAAGGGTGAAGTGGGGGAGAGGAAAACGAGAGGCAGATGGCAAATAATGTAATGCGGGAGATAAGAGTTTGTGATGGGTACTTGGTATGTTGACTTTTGCGTAGACTCCCCGACAACGGCGCCAGAAATCCTTCTTGCTACCTCTTGAGAAATGCGTTGGTTTTCCCTTGAAGAGGAAGCGGTGATGCAGCAAAGTAGCGTAAGTATTTCCCTCAGTTTTTTAGAACCAAGGTATCAATCCAGTAGGAGGACACGCTCAAGTTCCTCGCACCTACACAAACAAATAAAAACCTCGCAACCAACGCAATAAAGGGGTTGTCAATCCCTTCACGGTCACTTACGAAAGTGAGATCTGGTAGATATGATAAGATAATATTTTTGGTATTTTTATAATAAAGATGCAAAGTAAAATAAAAGGCAATGAAAATAACTAAGTGATGGAAGATTAATATGATGGAAAATAGACCCCGGGGCCATAGGTTTCACTAGTGGCTTCTCTCGAGAGCATAAGTATTATGGTGGGTGAACAAATTACTTTTGAGCAATTGATAGAATTGAGCATAGTCATGAGAATATCTAGGTATGATCAAGTATATAGGCATCACGTCCGCGACAAGTAGACCGACTCCTGCCTGCATCTACTACTATTACTCCACACATCGACCGCTATCCAGCATGCATCTAGAGTATTAAGTTCATAAGAACAGAGTAACGCTTTAAGTAAGATGACATGATGTAGAGGGATAAACTCATGCAATATGATATAAACCCCATCTTGTTATCCTCGATGGCAACAATACAATACGTGCCTTGCTGCCCCTGCTGTCGCTGGGAAAGACACCGCAAGATTGAACCCAAAGCTAAGCACTTTCCCATTGCAAGAAAGGTCAATCTAGTAGGCCAAACTAAACTGATAATTCGAAGAGACTTTCAAAGATAACCAATCATACATAAAAGAATTCAGAGAAGATTAAAATATTGTTCATAGATAAACTTGATCATAAACTCACAATTCATCGGTCTCAACAAACACACCGCAAAAGAAGATTACATCGAGTAGATCTCCACGAGAATCGTGGAGAATTTTGTATTGAGATCCAAAGAGAGAGAAGAAGCCATCTAGCTAATAACTATGGACCCGAAGGTCTGAGGTAAACTACTCACACATCATCGTAGAGGCTATGGTGTTGATGTAGAAGCCCTCCGTGATCGATGCCCCCTCCGGCGGAGCTTCGGAAAAGGCCCCAAGATGGGATCTCACGGGTACAGAAGGTTGCGGCCGTGGAATTAGGTTTTTGGCTCCGTATCTAGTAGTTTGGGGGTACGTAGGTATACATAGGAGGAAGAAGTATGTCGGTGGAGCAACATGGGCCCCAAGAGGGTGGAGGGCGCGCCCAGGGGGGGTAGGCGCGCCCCCTACCTCGTGCCCTCCTGGTTGCTTTCTTGACGTAGGGTCCAAGTCCTCTGGATCACGTTTGTTCCAAAAATCACGTTCCCGAAGGTTTCATTCCATTTGGACTCCGTTTGATATTCTTTTTCTGCGAAACTTTGAAATAGGCAAAAAACAACAATTCTGGGCTGGGCCTCCGGTTAATTAGTTAGTCCCAAAACTAATATAGAAGTGTATAATAAAGCCCATTAAACATCCAAAACAGAATATAATATAGCATGGAACAATCAAAAATTATAGATACGTTGGAGACGTATCAATTGCCACCCCTTCACCGTCTCCACGAAGGAGCCTTCGAGCCAGGTGACATTGGGCATCTTTCCCACCATGGCACCTCCGCACTCTGCTTGCTTGCCGCTCACCACCTTCGGCTTCACGTTGAAGGTCTTCAGCCACAAGCCGAAGTGAGGCGGGATGCGGAGAAAGGCCTCGTATACGACTATAAATGCTGAGATGTTAAGAATGAAGTTGGGGGCTAGATCATGGAAGTGCAGCCCATAGTAGAACATCAGTCCGTGGACAAACGGGTGGAGAGGAATCCCAGCCCGCGGACGAAATGTGCAAGGAACACCACCCTCTCGTGAGGCTCGAGGGTAGGGATGATCTGTCCCTTGGCCGGGAGTCGGTGAACGATCTCCTTGGCCAGGTATCCGGCCTCTCAGAGCTCCTCGATATCTCTCTTCTTAACGGAGGAGGCCATCCACTTGCCCCCAGCTCCGGATTCGGACATGGTTGGAGTGCTTTCTCGGGTGGGGAAGGCTAGAGCTTGGGCGCTAGAGCTCAAGATTGGAAGGGAGGAGGAAGAGAGAAGGCGTGGGAGAAGAAGGGGGAATCTTTATCCCCTTATAAAGGCAGTGAATATTGAACGCCTCCCCACTCGCCTCAAAACTCGCCTATTCCCAAGGACTGTGTAAATGGTACGGTTGGGTTACCCATGCCCGTATTGATGAGAATCCCGCAATAAGGGGACATGATCTCTGCTTTGACAAGACGTGCCAATGGCAACCACGTCTCAAAACGTGGAGCGGCAGACAAAAAATGGTTCGAAATCATGACCGGACAGATGTGATGTCATGTTACAAAAAGTTGTCAGCGGATTGGACTCGTGTAAAATTATCTTCTCTCTCCGGTTGTGTGCGGTGTGTGTGTTACAGGTCCGGACACGTCGATACATCCGAAGACAATCCTGGAGTTCGGAAAGGGGAACCCTCCTTGCAATGCCGAAGACAAATCTGTGCCCTCGACTCCTCGTCATTGAAGCCAGGTTCAGGGGCTACTGAGGGAGTCCTGGACTAAGGGGCCCTTGGGCGTCCGGCCTGTTAGCCATGGGCCGGACTGATGGGCTGTGAGGATACGAAGACCGAAGACTGCACCCGTGTCCGGATGGGACTCTCCTTGGCGTGGAAGGCAAGCTTGGCGGCTGAATATGTAGATTCCTTTCTTTGTAACCGACCTTATGTAACCCTAGATCCTCCTGGTGTCTATATAAACCGAAGGACTTAGTCCGGAAAGGGAGATACTCATTACCATAGTCATACAGGCTAGACTTCTAGGGTTTAGCCATTACGATCTCGTGGTAGATCAACTCTTGTAATACTCATGTCCATCAAGATCAATCAAGCAGGAAGTAGGGTATTACCTCCATAGAGAGGGCCCGAACCTGGGTAAACATAGTGTCCCTTGTCTCCTATTACCATCGACCTTAGACGCACAGTTCGGGACCCCCTACTCGAGATCCGCCGGTTTTGACACCGACACCAGGAAATCCATTCCAAACAAAGTCCAAACAAGACAAAAAAATTTAATGATTTTTTTGGACATAACGAGACCCTAGAAGCTTTAGGAGGAGACCAGACGATGCACGAGGGAGCCACAAGGCAGGGGGCATGCCCTGGGGGGTAGGACGCGCCCAGATGCCTTATGACCCACTTGTGGCTTTGATTGCTCTAATTCCTGGCCTATAAATTCCCTAATATCCAGAAACACTCTAAGCAAGACCCGAAACAATTCTTCCACTGCCGCAAGCCTATGTTCCGAAGAGATCCCATCTGGAGGCCTCCATCGGTACTCCACCGGTGGGGGAACCCATTGGGGAGGCAATCTTCATCAACCTTGTTGCCTCCATGATGATGTGTGATTAGTTCCCACAGGACCTACAGGTCCATAACAATAGCTAGATGGCTCTCTCTCTCTCTCTCTCTCTCTCTCTCTCTCTCTCTCTTGATCTTCAATACAATGATCCCATCTGAGATCAATCCAATGTAAACTTTTGCGATGCGTTTGTTGGGATCTGATATGACCAGGTTATTCACTGAAAGTATTTGAATCTCTTTGAAGTTTCTCTTATGTGTAATTTTATAGCTATGTATGCTTTCTGATCCATGAGTTTTCTTTAGCCAAGTTAATAATTAGATCTTTAGAGGGAGTGTGCATATTAGTAGGTTCAGTCTTGTGGCATCTTTACTCTATGGCAGGAGGGGTTGCAAGGCACATATGTATTGTTGCTACTAAGGATAAAATGATGGGGCTTGAACATATTGCTTGATCTTATTTTGTCTACATCATGTCATCTTGCTTAATGCGTTACTATGTTTGTCATGAAGTTAATACTTTGATATGCTTGCTGAATAGCAGTCTTGAGGTGGAGTAATAGTAGTAGACATCAATAAGTTTAACGATCTACTTGTCACAGACATAATGCCTATATATTATGATGCTATGGATGGTCATCATAACTATGCGCTTTTTTGTCAATTGCCCAACAGTAATTTGTTTACCCACCGATGCTATTAATGAGAGAGATGCCTCTAGTGAACGCTATGGTCCCGGCTCCATTCACCTCTATATTAAAACAAATCTTGTAATTCCTTGTTGCTTTCTTTTTCTTTTATCTATTATATCTACCACTACCAGATTTGATACTTGCAACTGGCAAGAACAAGGGGAGTGATGCCCCCTTGCCTTTGTTGGCTACAAGCATTTGCTTTGTATGTGTGCAGGTACAGTCGACATTGTCTATGTTCCGTCTTCTTCCGGCTCGAAAAACCTTGGTTCTTAACTAAGGGAATACTATCTGTTACTATACCACATCACCCTTTCACTTTGGGGAATCCCAACACTATTAAAAATAGTAGTTTCCCCTAAGGACGAGGGAGAGAGTCGGATCGGGGCCAAGACAATGCCTCCATGGACAGGACGATGCCTGTGGGCATCGCCGTTGTCAACCTCGGACATCCACTACTAGGGAAAAGCCTAGCAGTAGCACGGGTCTAAGGTGTATCAGTAGTGCGGGGTCCCGCGCTACTAATACGGCACTACAGCTCACTTGTAGCAGTAGCGCGTGTTTGAAAGCACAAGTGCTCCCTGGGTGGTTTTGGTAATTAATGTCAATATATCTCTTGTTGGACTAATGTTTTCATCTAGTGTATTTCAGACAAGTTCAACAGATGGAGTGGCGTGGACAAGAGGATATGGAACCCCTTGAAGGTGCTAAAGGCAAAGGATTGGCTCAAGCTCAAAAGCTCAAGACTCTACTTTTTACTTTTACTGATCCAAGATCACATTGAGTCCATAGGAAAGCCAATACTATTAAAAGGGGATGAGATGTTGCTTAATGGCTCACTTGCTCAAAGTGCTTAGTGATATGCTCCAAAACCCTCAACCACTTTCTCATATCCACATATGTCCCAAACCAAAAGTCAAACTCGGCCCCACCGAAACATTCTATCCGGCACCACCGAGTTCAGTTGACATGGCCACTTCGAGAAACCCTAATCAATTCGGTCTCACCGATGGGATCCCGGTCTCACCGAGATGGGCTTGCAAACTCTCTGGTGCCAGTTGCATTTATTCGGTCCCACCAAGATTTGTAATCGGTCTCACCGAGTTTGCCTGACCAACTCTCTGTTTTGCTTATTACCAAAAATCGGTCCCACCGAGTTTGTGTAATCAGTCAAACGGAGATGAGGTTTTACCCTAACCCTAGCACATCGGTCCCACCGAGTTGATCATGTCGGTCCCACCGAAATGCCTAACGGTTACATTATGAACTAAATCGGTCTGACCGAGCTTTCTGATTCGGTCCCATCGAGTTTGGTGAATTGTGTGTAACGGTTAGATTTTGTGTGGAGGCTATAAATACCCGTCCACCCACTCTTCATTCGTGGAGAGAGCCATCAGAACATGCCTACACTTCGAACATACATTTTATGAGAGAGAACCACCTACACTTGTGTTGAGATCAAGATATTCCATTCCAACCACATAAATCTTGATCTCTAGCCTTCCCCAAGTTGCTTTCCACTCAAATCATCTTTCCACCAAATCCAATCCTATGAGAGAGAGTTGAGTGTTGGGGAGACTATCATTTTGAAGCACAAGAGCAAGGAGTTCATCATCAACACACCATCTACTACCTTTTGGAGAGTGGTGTCTCCTAGATTGGTTAGGTGTCACTTGGGAGCCTCCGTCAAGATTGTGGAGTTGAACCAAGGAGTTTGTACGGGCAAGGAGATCGCCTACTTCGTGAAGATCTACCCTCGTGAGGCAAGTGCTTCGTGGGCGACGACCATGGTGGGATAGACAAGGTTGCTTCTTCGTGGACCCTTCGTGGGTGGAGCCCTCCGTGGACTCGCGCAACCATTACCCTTCGTGGGTTGAATTCTCCATCAACGTGGATGTACGATAGCACCACCTATCGGAACCACGGATAAAAAATCTCCGAGTCTACATTGCGTTTGCACACTCCAATCCCATCCCTTTACATTCTTGCAATTTGCATGGTTTACTTTCCGCTGCTCATATACTCTTGTCATGCTTGCTTGATATGTATTATGAATATTTAAACATGTGCTAAAACTCCACCTCAACTCAAAGAAATTAAAAACTGCAACTTTTCTTGCTTAGAGTCTATTCACCCCCCCCCTCTAGACACCTCTTCTCAATCCTTTCAATTGGTATCAGAGCATTGGTCTCTATTGCTTTGGTTTAAACACCTTTGGAGGAAGATGGATGTGTCTACGTTGGGGAGTCTTAGACATAGAGTGCCTATACTTGATGAAGAGTACTTTCATGAGTGGAGAAATGAGATGCTTGAGATTTTCAATGAATATCACTTGAACAAGTACATTACTAGTCCTTGCATTCCCCCTAGTGATCCTTTGCAACCCACTCCCGATGAGGATCTTGACATGATTCGCAATCTTAGAACTATCAATCTTATCATTAGAGGATTGCCCAAAAATTTGATTGCTAGCTTACCTACTCTTGATTGTGCCTACACTATATGGAGATTTCTTGAGGAACGCCTTCCAAACTATTCCTTGAAAAATCTAGATGAGATTCTCCATAAGTCTATTGCCTTGAATAGGATGAGTACTAGTGATCCTAAGTTTGATGATTGTCTATTTGAGCTTCGTGATCTCATGCGTGCCAAAGGAGATGTTGGAATTCTCAGCAATATCATTTCCGAAGTCATTATAATCCATAGAGATGAACATTGTTACGGTCATACTTCTAATGAATCACCTTTTCTAGGAAACGATCAATCACAAGATGATGTTGAATATGGATACTATGATGAGGATGATGATAGTGACTTTGATCTCGATGAGTCTATGAGACACTTTGGTCTTATGGCTAATCTTCGTGGCTACATGGCTAGAGGAAAGGAATGGTCCTTGATAGTGGATGTACTGATCATATGACCGGAGATAAGGATATGTTTCGTGAGCTTGCTGAAAACAACGACCCTCGGAAGTATGTCACTTTTGGTGATAACTCAAAGGGTAAGGTGGTTGGCCTTGGTAAGGTGGCCATCTCACATGATAGCTCCATACAAAATGTTATGCTTGTTGAATCTCTTGGCTACAATTTACTTTTCGTATCTAGACTTGCTAACTTTGGTTTCAATGTCCTATTTACTGAAGTAGATTGCCAAGTGTTTCGTAGAGATAATCATAAAATGGTCTTTACCGATATACGTAGAGGTGATCTTTACATTGTTGACTTCTCTAAAAAGGCTCAACCTAGAACTTGCTTTATTGCTAAATCTTCAAAAGGTTGGTTATGGCATAGAAGGTTAGGTCATGTGGGCATGCGAAATCTTGATAAGATTATTAAAGGTGATCATATCCTTGGAGTGAAAGATGTTATATTTGCCAAGGATAGATTGTGCAGTGCTTGTCAAGCAGGAAAACAAGTAGGAGGAAGTCACCCCATGAAGAACATCATGACCACGAGAAGACCGCTCGAGCTACTTCATATGGATCTTTTTGGTCCCAATGCCTACAAAAGTCTCGGTGGTAACTCATTCGGTCTAGTAATAGTCGATGATTTTTCAAGATTTACGTGGGTGTTGTTTCTTGATGATAAATCGCAAGTTCAAAAGATCTTCAAGAGCTTCGCTAGGAAGGCCCAAAACCAATTTGAAGCGAAGATCAAGAAGGTTTGCAGTGACAACGGAACGGAGTTCAAGAACGCAAATGTGGATACCTTTCTTGACGAAGAGGGGATTTCACATGAGTTCTCGGCTACGTACACGCCTCAATAAAATGGATTTGTTGAAAGGAAGAACCGGACTCTTATTGAGATGGCAAGAACGATGCTTGATGAGTACAAGGCTCCAAAACACTTTTGGGCGGAAGCGGTTGAGACGGCTTGTCACGCAACAAATTGCTTGTATCTTCACAAGCTACTCGGCAAGACGGCATACGAGATCCTCACCGGTAACAAACCCCAAGTTGGATACTTTCGAGTATTTGGCTCAAAGTGTTACATTCTTGATAAGCATCGTCGTTCTAAATTTTCTCCTAAATCTCATGAGGGTTTCCTACTTGGTTATGGCTCAAACTCACACACTTACCATGTTTACAACAATTTCAACCGAAAGGTTGAAGAGACGGTAGATGTGAAGTTTGATGAATCTAATGGCTCGCAAGTAGAGCAATTGCCAATTGATGTAGGAGACAAAGATCCTTCGGAAGCCATCCAAGACTTGTCTATTGGCAAGATTCATCCAACGGAGGTGAAGGAGAGTACCTCATCCGTCCAAGTGGAAGCTTCTACCTCACGACAAGGTGAACCAAGAGTTGACACGGAAGCATCCACAAGTGGGACACATCAAGATGAAGAAAACGAGGAAGTACACCAAGATGAACCTCATCAACCTCCTTCTCCACCACGACAAGAGAACAACAACGTCAACAATGAAGAAGGCCAAGAAGAAGAACAAGATGATGAAGAAGATGTTCCACCCCGATCAAAACAAAAGCTCTCATGAGTTAGAGCAAGAGTTGCCAGTGACCACCCCGTTGAGCAAATCTACAATGACATTCAAACATGGAGAATCACTCGCTCTAAATCTCGTTTGGCTAATTTTTGTGAACACTATTCATTCATCTCTAGCATTGAACCTATTAAGGTTGAAGAAGCATTGGAAGATCCGGATTGGATAAATGCTATGCATGAAGAGCTACACAACTTTGAAAGAAACCAAGTGTGGACATTGGTTGAGAAGCCTGACAACAACCACAACATCATCAGTACCAAATGGGTGTTTCGCAACAAACAAGATGAAGATGGTCAAGTCGTTCGCAACAAAGCACGTCTCGTCGCCCAAGTCTACACTCAATTCGAAGGTATGGACTACGGTGAGACATATGCCCCGGTTGCTAGACTTGAGTCCATCCGCATGTTACTTGCCTATGCTAATCACCATGATATCACCTTGTACCAAATGGACATTAAAAGTGATTTTCTAAATGGTGAAATTGAGGAGGAAGTTTATGTTAAACAACCTCCCGGCTTTATCAATCCTAAGAAACCCGATCATGTTTACAAACTCCACAAAGCTCTTTATGGTCTTAAACAAGCTCCTAGAGCGTAGTATAAATGCTTGACCAAGTTTCTTAGTGAAAAAGGCTTTGAAATTGGAAAAATAGATTCTACTCTTTTTACTAAAAGGGTTAATGGTGAATTATTTGTGTGCCAAATTTATGTTGATGATATCATATTTGGTTCGACTAACCCTCATTTTAGTCAAAAGTTTGGGAAGCTAATGTCAAAGAAGTTTGAGATGTCTATGATGAGTGAACTCAAGTTCTTTCTTGGTTTGCAAATCAAGCAAACTAAGGAAGACACCTTTGTTTCTCAAACAAAGTACACCAAGGACTTATTCAAGAAGTTCAACATGCAAGAAAGCAAAGGTATGAAAACTCCCATGCCTACTAATGGACATCTTGACTTGACCAAGGATGGCAAATCGGTTGACCAAAAGGTTTACCGATCTATGATTGGTTCATTGTTATATCTATGTGCCTCCCGTCCCGACATCATGCTAAGTGTGTGCATGTGTGCACAATATCAAGCGCCCCCCAAAGAATTTCATCTTAAAGCTGTGAAAAGGATAGTGAGATACTTAATACGTACACCAATTTTTGGCATTTGGTATCCTAAGAGGTCGTCTTTTGATCTTGTTGGCTATTCTGATTCGGACTATGCCGGAGACAAGGTTGATAGAAAGTCCACTTCGGGTACTTGTCAATTTCTTGGCAGATCTCTTGTGTCTTGGTCCTCCAAGAAACAAAACTTGGTATCCTTAACCACCGCCGAAGCAGAATACATTGCCGCCGGTTCATGTTGTGCTCAGTTACTTTGGATGACCCAAACTCTTAAAGATTATGGGATCAATGTGAAACATGTTCCATTGCTTTGTGACAATGAGTGTGCTATTAAGATTGCTCACAATCTCGTTCAACATTCTCGAACTAAGCATATTGAAGTTCGTCATCATTTCATTCGAGATCATGTTGCTAAAGGGGACATTGATCTTAAGCATGTTCGTACCGATAAGCAATTGGCGGATATATTCACCAAACCGCTTGATGAGAAAGTCTTTTGCCGTTTGAGAGGTGAATTGAACATCATTGATGCTTCAAACTTGGAGTAGGAACTCCATTTGGATATATGCAAGGCATGAGCCTATGACTAATCCTTGACTTTTTCTCTTATGATGATTATCATATTTCTTGGATACATTTGTACCCTTGCATGCTATCTAACCCTTGTAGGTACTTGGATGAATCTAAATTCATGGGATTGCAAACTCATTCACATCTTGAGCAATCTCTACATCACCAAGTCCCTACACCGTGGTGGTTGAAGACAAGGAAGCATGAAACCCTTCAACATATCCTTTGACAAATACTATATATCAAATTTCATGATTGTCATGTTGGATACACAAGTGATCTTCCTTGCAAGACTAACCCATGTAGGTAGATGAACTCAAATCCAAGTGGTGCTCTCAATTCTTGATGAGCTAAATCAACCTGGAGCAACCCACACAAGTTCAACTACATGATCAGGATCAACACCACCACCCAAGGTATGCTATTCCATCTTAGAGAAACTTTACCCAAGCCATGGGTCAAAGCAGCTCAACAAGATGCGAATACATCAAAATGCTTAATCGAAAAATGGTAACCCCATTTTGAGCTTAAACGTATGACTTATGATCAAGTGTTCTCACTTGATTCCTCAGTCAATATACTCTAACATAGGTGACTTTGTCACCGCCCAGTTCTAGATGAAGTTCTCTAGTGTTTCTTTTCTCTATTTCATTCTGCATTTCTTGCATCAAATTCATTGCAAATCCTTCAGTTAATTCCTTGCAAATCTTTGTGAGATCTTATTTGTCTAGTGAGCTGAGGTGACCATTGCTCTTTTTCTGTGTTGAACTCGGTCCCACCGGTTTGTCACTTTCGGTTCAACCGAACCCGTTCGGTGCAACTGAAGAAAACAACTTGGTGTCACCGATTGCACTGCAGAAAAGATAATTTCCCACTTGTTCCTACACTTTTGTTCCAGCTCCACTCAATGATTCTTGTCCTCTACCAGCATCACATTTTATATGCTACTTTGCTCTGTGACTCAAGGACCAAACCTATTTTGACTCACACTCCAGAAGATCCCTTCTTGGAAATTGATGTCAAAGGGGGAGAGAGAGACCACATCAAAGCTTATTCTCTTCAAAAGGGGAAGAGAGAGAAAAAAGGAGAGAAAAGTAATCACATCAAAGGCCCCAGATGCTTGGTGTTCAAGAGGAGAGAAGTCACATGTCTTTAAGAGGGGAAAGAAATGTTTGTGTTATGCTTCTGTGATCTGATCTGTTTTGCTCTGATTTTGTTTCCCTATGATATCCCATTATCCAATATAAGATTCAGGGGGAGAAAGACTGCTAGGGAAGGACATCCTTGAATTCTTTGCATATCTTTTTATCTTTGGGGACATGCCTATATCAAATAGAGTACCTAGTACTCACTCTCTACATGTCATCCCAGTCTTGGTACTCTTGTGGTTCTTTTTGTTTGCTCTGTCTAGCAGATATATCTGTGTTATCTAACCTTGTATACTCATGTTCATCTCTTCCTAAGCCAACTCAAGACCACAAGGTAAATATATGCATCACACTCATGTGCATGAAGATCTCTTTCTATTGTACATATTGTTTGCAAGAAGGAATCATGAGCATGAAGTTACAATACATATTTGTACTCATTGCTTGCTCTGTCATGTTTATGCATTCACATGCTCTTACTTTGCATATTGACATGACTGCATACATGTAGGGGGAGCCTATGCATGTTACATATCTTTCCAAAGCTTTACCTACTATTCTCTTTATCTTTACCTAAAGCTTTGATGTATGTTGTCATCAATTACCAAAAAGGGGGAGATTGACAGCAAAAGTGCTCCCTGGGTGGTTTTGGTAATTAATGTCAACATATCTCTTATTGGACTAATGTTTTCATCTAGTGTATTTCAGACAAGTTCAACAGATGGAGTGGCGTGGACAAGAGGATATGGAACCCCTTCAAGGTGCTAAAGACAAAGGATTGGCTCAAGCTCAAAAGCTCAAGACTCTACTTTTTACTTTTAGTGATCCAAGATCACATTGAGTCCATAGGAAAGCCAATACTATTAAAAGGGTATGAGATGTTGCTTAATGGCTCACTTGCTCAAAGTGCTTAGTGATATGCTCCAAAATCCTCAACCACTTTCTCATATCCACATATGTCCCAAACCAAAAGTCAAACTTGGCCCCACCAAAACATTCTATCCGGCGTCACCGAGTTCAGTTGACATAGCCACTGCCAGAAACCCTAATCAATTCGGTCTCACCGATGGGATCCCGGTCTCACCGAGATGGGCTTGCAAACTCTCTGGTGCCTGTTGCATTTATTCGGTCCCACCAAGATTTGTAATCGGTCTCACCGAGTTTGCCTGACAAACTCTCTGTTTTGCTTATTACCAAAATTGGTCCCACCGAGTTTGTGTAATCGGTCAAACCGAGATGAGGTTTTACCCTAACCCTAACACATCGGTCCCACCAAGTTGATCAAGTCGGTCCCACCGAAATGCCTAATGGTTACCTTATGAACTGAATTGGTCTGACCGAGTTTTTTGATTCGGTCCCACCGAGTTTGGTGAATTGTGTCTAACGGTTAGATTTTGTGTGGAGGCTATAAATACCCCTCCACCCACTCTTCATTCGTGGAGAGAGCCATCAGAACATGCCTACACTTCCAATATACATTTTCTGTGAGAGAACCACCTACACTTGTGTTGAGGTCAAGATATTGCATTCCAACCACATAAATCTTGATCTCCAGCCTTCCCCAAGTTGCGTTCCACTCAAATCATCTTTCCACCAAATCCAATCCTATGAGAGAGAGTTGAGTGTTGGGGAGACTATCATTTTGAAGCACAAGAGCAAGGAGTTCATCATCAACACACCATCTATTACCTTTTGGAGAGTGGTGTCTCCTAGATTGGTTAGGTGTCACTTGGGAGCCTCCGTCAAGATTGTGGAGTTGAACCAAGGAGTTTGTACGGGCAAGGAGATCGCCTACTTCGTGAAGATCTACCCTAGTGAGGCAAGTCCTTCATGGGCGACGGCCATGATGGGATAGACAAGGTTGCTTCTTCATGGACCCTTCGTGGGTGGAGCCCTCCATGGACTCGCGCAACCGTTACCCTTCGTGGGTTGAAGTCTCCATCAACGTGGATGTACGATAGCACCACCTATCGGAACCACGGATAAAAAATCTCCGAGTCTACATTGCGTTTGCACACTCCAATCCCATCGCCTACTTCGTGAAGATCTACCCTAGTGAGGCAAGTCCTTCATGGGCGACGGCCATGGTGGGATAGACAAGGTTGCTTCTTCATGGACCCTTCGTGGGTGGAGCCCTCCATGGACTCGCGCAACCGTTACCCTTCGTGGGTTGAAGTCTCCATCAACGTGGATGTACGATAGCACCACCTATCGGAACCACGGATAAAAAATCTCCGAGTCTACATTGCGTTTGCACACTCCAATCCCATCCCTTTACATTCTTGCAATTTGCATGCTTTACTCTCCGTTGCTCATACACTCTTGTCATGCTTGCTTGATATGTATTGTGAATATTTAAACATGTGCTAAAACTCCACCTCAACTCAAAGAAATTAAAAACTGCAACTTTTCTTGCTTAGAGTCTATTCACCCCCCTCTAGACACCTCTTCTCGATCCTTTCAGGGTTGAAGCGTGCTACTGCTATACATAGGTAGCTGTAGCGGGCTTCACCAGAACGCGCTGGTGCTAATAGCTGTAGCACTTTTCCATAAGCAGCGTTACTGCTAAGTGCGCGCTGCTGCTAACTTCATTCCCCTCGCTACTGCTCGTTTTATTAGTTTATATTTTTTCTGCATATTTCTTTTGTATTTGTACAGGCTTTATAGAATAATCTCTAGCATATCATACACATACAAATGTAATCATAGCATACACATACAAATAGTCTCATCAAATCATGTCATCATCATAATCATCATCCAACACAAAGTGGTCTCTCGTCATCATCTCAAAATAGCGATACAAGTATCGAATACTTGCAACTACATCGTCATCCATCTAAACAATGATATACACGAGAAGAGCTATCACTATGAGTGAGAGCGGAACTATGCAGTACATGAGACGGCAGTTATGAGTCCTCTCTCGCGCTAGCGTGAACCTCAAGTAAGTAGCTTCTGCTTCTTGTCTGCTTTTGAACCCTTTATGGCTGGCGCCCGAGAACCAGTCCACTTGTGCCTGACACTTGGGCCACTCGTCGTACACTCCCGGAACCTTCCCTATGTTCACGACATAGCACTGCTTCTTCGCCATCAAGGATCTAGGTACCTATTAGAGATGCATCTTGCATCAAGAGAATGTACAATCATATGCAACAAAACATACTTGAGCAACACAAAAATAAAGGGTTAGAAAATAGATGCAACATATAGTAAACATAGATAATCAACGCAACTTCATTGTATGCAAGCTAATTAACTAGAGGTACGCAGGTCATCGTACCCAAACTAACAAAGTAGCGTTACACAAGTTCGGCAGGTACCGTGGACATCACAAAGTTTCATCGCTACAAAAAGTATACAAGTTGAACCGACACATATCATCATCACCGGCATCGTAAATCACTAGAAGTTCCTGTTGGGAATCGTTGCATGGAAAACAAAAAAAATCTATGCACACGCAATCATCTATCCATGGAGATGCATAGCAACGAGGGGGAGAGTGTTGTCGGATTTCGGGTTCCGGCAAAACCCTTGAGGTTTGAACACTGGGGCGCGCACGAAGATTTCCCCCTACCTAATCATGCCCTCAGCCTCGCCGCAATCTCAAAGCCTAGCTCGACGAACCCGCAACACAAGAGACATGAGATTTATACTGGTTCGGGCCACCGTCGTGGTGTAATACCCTACTCTAGTGTGGTGTGGTGGATTGCCTATCGGGTTGAGGATGAACAGTACAAGGGGAAGAACAGCCTCCTGAGGCGAGGTGTTCTTGTGCTTGGTGGGTGTGAGGAAGGTCTGAATCAGTTCAGGCTGAGTTGCCTCCTACTGTGGTGGCTAGTCCTATTTATAGAGGCCCTGGTCCTCTGCCCAAATATTGAGCGGGAAGGGAGCCAACAACGGCCAATTTGAAAGGGGACAACTAGTACAAGCTATCCTGACTAAAGGTGGTCTTCGCCTGCCAAAGGCTCTTGTGGTGACGCTGTCTTGGGCTCCACGGTGACCTCCGTCCTGCCGTCCTGCTGGTCTTGGTCTCGTTGCACCGATATGGAAACCTTTGCATGATGCCTCGGTACTCCTCGCCTGCGCTTGCCTCCTTAGCACCAAAGAGGAAACAAGGACACTATGCGCCCTGGCGCCCGCCTGGCACCCGCCTGGTCTTGGTCGTCATGGTTGACATCGTAGGAACCTCGCGAGGTTCGCCTTGCCTTGATCTCTCCGCCCCTCGCGAGCCAGCCTAGTGAGGACACTCCCGAGGAGGTCTTGTGTCGTCCGCATCGCGAGGCTTGGCCCGTCGCGAGGGTCTTGAGCGCTTGTTGGTGAAGACGAGCCGTACTAGGCCACGAGTGGAGCCACGCCGCGGGCCGCAGGCACGCAAGTCTAGGGACCCCCGTTCCCAGAACGCCAATAGTAGCCCCCGGGCCCAAGGCGCGCTCGGACTTGGCTTCGAGGCGAAGCCAAAGGGCAAGTGCGGAGCACCGCGGGCCCCAACAGCCTGCGGCCTTGGTCGACGCATGGCGATTGATTGGACGTGGGCGTCTCCGCTTCCCCACGCTGCCTCGACAATTGCCCGTCTGACAAAAGGCTGGCGCGGGCTACGCTTGCCTTCATTGCTTTCTTCCGCCTTGCTCCAGATCCCCTTTCTCGCCCCTTGCTTCCGAAATCTCCAGATCTGCTCCCATCCCCTTCCGAAACAGCGACCAATGGTGCCCCAGAAGGTCAAGGTTTCTTCGCCGCCCGCCTAGTACGAGCCGGCTCTGGATGCGTCCAATGTCTCGGAGAAGAACCTCACCGTCATGCGTCTACCGACGGCGGGAGAGAGCAACGAGAGGGGGAAGACCAAGCTCCGGGCTGGCTCTGCCGTGCCGGAGCCCGCGGGAAGCACCTTCTTCCCCTTCTTCATGAGCAGCGTTGTCGCGGGGTTGGTCCCCCCTTGTCCGATTTCTTCTATGAGGTCCTTAGCCATTACGGGCTGTAGGCGCTGCATCTCCATCCCAACTCTGTTCTCCTTCTGTCGATCTTCGCCTTCTACTGCGAGGCGTATGTCAGCGTGATGCTGTCCGTGGCTCTGCTGCGCCAGTTCTTCTTCCTTCGCATCAACGATGGTCGTACCTCCGGGTGCGCCAACTTCATCGCGGCTGGCAAGGCCAACTCGATCTCGAAGGCTGGGAAGAAGGCCGACAGCTTCAGGAGCAAGTGGGTCATGATGGACGCCAAGTGCGTCCACCCACGCTTGGTGCCGCCGACGGAGATACCCCAGTCTAACGCGGGGTGGTCTCGTGCGAAGCTCACTGATGACCGGGCGACGTCGGTGCTGGAGAAGATGAATGCCGACAAGAAGCCGGGCAACGCGAAGGCGGCGAAGGTGACAGGGGCCATGCTCCTGAGGGAATTCCTGATGCTGCGCGTGGCCCCTCTTCAGGCGCGTACATGCCTCTTATGGAGGATTGGGGGCAAAGAGGACAAGCTTAGCTTGAGCTCGGAGGCCTTGCCTGACGAAGAGTTGGCCGCAGCTCTCTGCCTCCTGGTCGGAGACGACCAAGAATACCCGCCGAGTGCCTTCGTTCCCTTGTTCTGCCGCAAGGACGGGGCGCAGGTTGTGGCTGCCATGCCAACCGTTGATGGGCGCGGGGTGGTGCCACCAGCGCCTCCTGTTGTCCCGGCTGCGACATCGCCGGTGGACGTGTCTTATGACGACTCTCGCCAGGAGGAGGAAGAGGAGGAAGACGAGGAGCACGACTCGGAGGCGACCCCCGAGGGGATGGGGAGACCTCCCCCTTGCGCAAGGCTGACATCCTTTGCACCCTGCCTGACGACGACGATGAGTCCGATGCCCTCCAGAGGGGGGAGCCGCCTGAGATCCCGATGAGGGGCAGGTCGGCTCTGATCTCCCGAGGTGCTGCTCCTGCTCTGACGCTGCCTAGGGCTGCTTTTGGTCCATCTGCTGCCCCTCCTTCTGCTCCTGGAGCCCGCGCGCCCGCGCCCCAGGCTGGGAGGCTCTCGGGCTTCAAGCTTAGCAAGAGGAAGGTGAACTACACCTCGGTGGACCAGTAAGTGCTCTTGCCTTGTTTCATTCTTGCTTCTGCTGCTTGACCTTGACGCTTCTCCACTGTGCGATTAGGCCGACTCCTGCGGCGAAGAAGAGGAAGGAGGCGGCGGTGGTGCTGCTCGGGACCAACCCGCCTGCTCTGGCTGTGTCTCCCTCCATGGAGAAGGGCAGCGTTGGCGCTCATGTCTCTCCGGCCCGGTCGTCCTCACGAGGCCAGGGGAGAATCCTTGGGAGGAGTCAGCCCCCGTGGCCCCACTAGCTCCGGAGGCACCGGTGTCCGGCTCGGCTGCTGAAGTCTCCAAGGCTCAGGAGCCACCAGTCTCCCAGGCTATGGTGACGATACCTTCTCCTCCTCCTGCTGCTGCACCGCTGATTCCAGGTCCTTCCGCCTCCCCTGACGTCTTGGAGAGCGCTCTTTCTGAGATGACCAGACTGCGAGAAGATCTTCAGGGCGCCGACCCCCTCCTGGTGGCTGGGCGCCTGGAGCTAGTCTCTGGCTAGCTCCAGTCTGACGTGTCCGTTCGGGCGGCGCTGAGCCAGGCCACGGTGACCTCTGAGAAGGAGAAGCAGGCCGCCGCCCAAGCAGCGGCTGCTCGCGAGGCGGCGCTGAAGGACGTTGAGGCCGCCCAGGATCGCTACCGGGCGTTGGAGGCCGAGCTGAAGACCCTGCGCAACGAGCGTGTAGAAGAAGCCCGTAGCCGCAAGGTGGAGGAGGAGAAGATGAAGGCCTGGGAGGACGCCATCAAGGGTCGTGACCCCGAGCTGGAGCAGTCGGCGAAGGCGCAGGCCACTGAGCGCGGCGGGCTGGAGGAGCTGGAGCGGAAGGTGGAGGCGGAGAAGGCCGAACTTGATGCCAAGGCAAAGTTTCTGGCCGAGGACCGCGCGGCCTTCGCGTTCCTCGAGGAGAGGTCTCGTGTGGCACTGAGGACACTCTATGAGAAGGGCCTGGAGAGACCGCTGACCACCGACGAGGACGGCCCCGCCCAGCTGCTTCCCTACTTGGTCGAGGCGCTTGAGGAAGTCATGAGTGGCATCGGCCCCATGGCAGAGGAAGAGGCTCGCGTCCTTTCTTCAGCTGCGCTGACGCGCGTCTTCAGCCACCTCCATCTTCGCGATCCTGCCGCCCGCCTTGACAAGCCGCTGGAGCCTGTGGACGACGAGCACTGCGCAGCCGCTGCTGCAGTCATGAAGGGTCAGGTGGAGGCCCTGCTGAAGAAGTTCCGCGCCTTCGCTCCCGCGCCTTCGACCGGCGATGCTACTAATCCTGCAGCCCCAGCTGGTGGTACATGTGAAGGTGATGCCACCTAGGAAGGAGCGCCTCTTGCGGGTGCCGGCGGTGTCTAGCAATGACTTGCTTGCGGCTCCTTTCCTGTCTAGACTCCTGCAACATGTACCATGCCTCGTGGAGGCGTTTAAACTTGCGTTTGATACTCGAAGAACAACATGTCTTGTAATATTTGTTTTGAGATTTTGCGATTTCCCTCCCATTTGCTTTACGTTCTACGTCGGCAGAGCCCGGCCCCACGCATACCTCAGCCGCTGTTGGGTCGTCCGGATCACCAGGACGAGTCCAAGGGGTGAGGGGCTACGTGGCCAGTTAGGCTCCTGACTCGCGATTCTTAGGAATCCCCCTTAACGCGCAAACAGCTTATGGAAAGGAGATGCAAAGGTAGGTCTAGTGTTCTACGTCGGCAGGGCCCGACCCCGCGCATACCTCAACCGCCGTTGGGTCGTCCGGATCAGCAGGACGAGTCCGAGGAGTGAGGGGCTACGTGGCCAGTTAGGCTCCTGAGTTGCGATGCTCAGGAAAAATCCCCCTTAGCGCTCAAACGACCTTCATACCTTTGTCCTCGCCGAGGCTCGGCTCGGGAGGGGAGAGTGACGACCAGGTCCGGGGGACCTGGCTGGGTGGCGTACACTTGGGCGTGACCCGAGCGCAGCCCCCGTGCCCAGCCCCCTCGCGTGACTCTCCCGAGGGGAGGTGTTGCAATGAGGCCAGACACTAAGCTCAAGGGCTCCCTGAGGTTGATACGGCCGCGAGGCCGCCCTCAGTTGTTTATCACCAGCGCGGAGCATGGCGCTTCCGCACTTGCACAGGCATAGCCGCTCCTCGGCAGTGTCGATGGCCAGTATGGAGCATGGTGCTTCCACTGGTACGTGGGAGGGGGCTCCCTACTACGGAGAGCCCCCGGGGCGTGTACAGCCCCGCCCTGACACGTGGCTTGCACGGCAGGGCTAGACGAGGTGTGTCTGGGCACTCGTGAGCCAGCGCGGGACTCACGAGGCCCTACCTCAAGGCGGGTTGCGCCTGGTCTTGATTCTTGATGGCTGCGGTGGTCCTGTGAGAAGGTTAGACTACCTGCGCCGAACGAATCTCCTGAGGTTATCGCGTGAGAAGGCCAAGCACCAATGACCCCAGGAGGTGACATGAACGGGGCCGGCCCGCCAGACAGAGCTCAGCCGTTGGATTTATCGACGCTGCAGGGACGGGCCCGAGCACAGACACTGTGCCTAGCCTTCTTATGCGAAGGGCCCTGAAGAAAGACGATCGACGCGTGGCTCCCATGGTGGGCGACAGTCAAGCAGGTGATAATCACAGATAGGCTAAGCATGAAAAGCAGACTAGCTTAGGTAAATGCTTGAATGATACATGCCATTGGGCTGGACCCGAGCGGCTTGGGGATGACGCAGCCCGAGGGGCGCCCCCAACAGAGTAAGCCAAAGATGTAAAGGGATACATGCCACAGGGACGGACCCACGTGGCTTGGGAATGATGCAGCCCGAGGGGCGCTCCCAGGTGAATAAACTTGAAAAATGTCACCTGGTTATGTTGTTGAAGGAATGCCGGGGCAGCTGAAGACGCATGGTGAAGGGGTTGCTCCTCATGATCCACCGGGACCCTGAGCCTTGGGAGGCTCTGGGGGCCAGGTGGTTCCTTGAGGACCATCTCCATCTCCGCTAGAACGGCGTGGTGCCTGGCCTCCTGAGCTGCCAGGATGCTCCGCAGGTTGCGCTAGAAGGCGGACGCCACACTTGGCAGGCCAAAAGGCATGTGAACGTGGATGTGAGGCGGGCCCTCGCAGCGGCCCACGCGCGAAGTCCAGAAAAGCTCCTGAGATGCGACCCTGTTGAGCCCTGGGATGTCGATGCAGACGCGCAACCCGCCATCCTCGCCTGGATGGGGAGCTGCGCCAGGTGAGCGGCGGTTGCCGCGCATGGCTCTTGCATCCTGCAGTTCCTGAGTGGTCTTCGCAATGAACTCCTGAGCGCTGGGTGCTCCTCGCCCGGTGTCCTCCTGAGGGAAACATGCTGCGAAGCACGCCTCCACGTGGTGCCCGAGCGCATCCCTCGTGACATTGGCAAGGTCGGAGGCCCTCCAGAAGAGAGCCCCCGGGCCCTTCCCGAGGAGGGCGCCAGGCGCGCCTTCCTATGCGAGGGAGGGAGGCGCCCCAGGCGCGGGCGCTGATCCTAACGTGGCTCCACTTGCAGCGCCGCTCTCCTGAGACCCTGAGCGGAGTAGCTACTTCTTCTTCTTGGGGACGACCTCAGGAGGGTACTGTGCTGCATTGCTGTCGGGGTCTTCGATTGACGCTGCTTGGAAGGCGCGCTCGAGGGAGCACACCGCATCTCTTTCTTCGCAGGGGACTGTGATGATCCCGCCACTTCCTGGCATCTTGAGGACGTTGTAGCCGTGGTGTGTCACTGCCATGAACTTGTCCAGGGCCGGGTACCCGGGGATGGCGTTGTATGGCAGGCGGATGTGGGCGACGTCGAAGTCAATGAGCTCGGTGCGGTAGTTGTCGCGCTGTCCGAAGGTGACAGAGAGGCGGACCTGCCCTATCGGCGTGGTGGAACCGTCGGTCACTCCTGAGAAGGGCTTGGTAGGCTGAAGCTGATCGTAGGGCACTTGAAGGCTGTCGAACGTCTCAACGGACAGGAGGTTAAGCCCTGCGCTGCCGTTTATGAGGGTCTTGGTGACTTGTACGTTGCTGATGACGGGAGAGCAAAGCATTGGGAGGGCGCCAGCGGTGGCCGCGCACTTGAGCTGATCTGCAGAACTGAAGGTGATGGCGCACTTGGACCACCTAAGCGGGCGTGTGGCCTCGAGCCTGGGGAGGACTGCGTTCACCTCGCGAGCAAACTGCTTGAAGATTCACTGAGAGGCTGAGCTCCACCCAGGATTCAGGCAATAGCCCGCGGCTCCTGGAAGCCCCTAGCCCGCTCGTCCTGATGGTGGGTGTCGTTCCTTCTTGGCGGCGGCGGCAGCGGACGAAGACTAGCGTTGCCTTGGGGGCGGTCCTCGCGAGGCTGATCCCTCCAGGCGCCCTCGCGAGGCTGATCTTGCCAGCGGTCCTCACGAGGCCGGTCACGCCACTCCTGGCGAGGGCCACGGTCGTCCCAGCATCCTCCACCGCCTCCTCCTCCTCGGCCGTAGCCCCGGTCGTGGCGCTCGGGCGTCGACCGAGGCGTCCATCTCGAATGGCCCTGAGCTCCTGATAGTCGTTGGTGTTGTGGCTGTGAACGTTGTGGAAGGCGCAGAACGGCCGGCTGCTCTTGGATGACTCGGGCTGGTCCCGGCCGCGCTTCGTGTCCGGCTCCGCTGTGAGTACAGCCACTCCCTTGCGCTTCACGTCCTTGCCCTTGGCTTTCTTCTCCTCCAGGTAGGCAGCTGGGAGCTCGAGAAGGGAAAGGCGCCCTTCCTCAGCCCTTGCGCACTTGGTCGCCAGGTTGAACAACTCCAGGGACGTGCACAACTCCTCGTGGATGGCGAGCTCCTCCTTCATCTTGACGTCACAGACGCCATCAGAAAACACGGAGATGATGGCCTCGTCTGTCACCTTGGGGATCTTGAGGCGAACGTTGTTGAAGCACTGTATGTACTTCTGGAGGGTCTCTCCTGGCTGCTGCTTGACACGACGCAGGTCACCCGCGGCCGGAGGGCGGTCGTGAGTGCCCTGGAAGTTGGCGACAAAGCGGTTGCGCATCTCGTTCCAGGAGGAGATGGAGCCTGGGGGCAGGTTCAGGAGCCATGAGCGGGCACCATCCTTGATAGCCATGGGGAAATAGTTCACCATGACTTTTTTGTCGCCGTTGGCCGCCTCAATGCTCAGTTTGTAGAGCTGCAAGAATTCCGCGGGGTCGAGGGTGCCGTCGTAGCGTGGAGGCAGGTCTGGCTTGAACTTGCCCGGCTATGCGACGCTACGCAGCTCAGGAATGAAGGTGCGGCAGCCCGCAGTGGCCACCGGGACCCTTTGCTGATGCGGAGCCTGCCCTTGATGTCCGCGCACCGCCACCGCAGGCGGTGCACGGTCTTGTCGCAGTGGTGCTGGGAGCGTGGGAGCATTTTCTTGCGGATGAGGAACTTCTTGGCAGATTCCTTCTTCGCGCACGGGTGCCTCACGGGGCGGGTCACGCCGGGGGGCCGCATGCCTTGGCGCCAAGACGCTGTGTTGGTGCACAGGTGGTGGAGGTGGCGCTCCATGAGCCACGTCGCCCGCAGCTGACGAAGGGCGAGGCAGCGAGAGGGAGGGCGCAGGGGAGCCCCCTGCGGCGCTGACGAGCTTGGTGATGCGGTCCAGCCAGTCCTCGTAGAGGTCGTCGGCGGGGCGGTAGCGCTGGAGTTCGCATGCCATGCACAATGCAGCCTGCGCGTCCGTGGGAGCGCGACGAGCGTGAGACGACGAGCCAGCCGGGGTCAGCGACGGAGTGGCGGTGCGGCCGTCCCGCCGCACCGAGGGGTGCAGCGAGGATGCTTGCTGCTCGTTCCCCGCCGGGCCGGTGGCAGCGTTCGCGGTAGGTGATGGAGAACGACGGGGAGGCCCGCCGACGGGAGCCGTCTGAGCAACGCGGGCGGCGAGGGCGGCCCGGCGCTCAGCGCGAGCTCGGCGAGCATCCGCCATGGATGCGATGAAGCGACGGGACGCAGATCGATGGAAGGAAAGCTTCGGCGCACCCCTACCTGGCGCGCCAAATGTCGGATTTCGGGTTCCGGCAAAACCCTTGAGGTTCGAACACTGGGGTGCGCATGAAGATTTCCCCCTACCTAATCACGCCCTCAGCCTCGCCGCAATCTCAAAGCCTAGCTCGACGAACCCGCAACACAAGAGACATGAGATTTATAATGGTTCGGGCCACCGTTGTGGTGTAATACCCTACTCCAGTGTGGTGTGGTGGATTGCCTCTCGGGTTGAGGATGAACAGTACAAGGGGAAGAACAGCCTCCTGAGGCGAGGTGTTCTTGTGCTTGGCGGGTGTGAGGAAGGTCTGAATCAGTTCAGGCTGATTTGCCTCCTACTATGGTGGCTAGTCCTATTTATAGAGGCCCTGGTCCTCTCCCTAAATATTGAGCGGGAAGGGAGCCAACAACGGCCAATTTGAAAGGGGACAGCTAGTCCCAGCTATCCCGACTAAAGGTGGTCTTTGCCTGCCAAAGGCTCTGGTGGTGACGCCGTCTTGGGCTCCACGGTGACCTCCGTCCTGCCGTCCTGCTGGTCTTGGTCTCGTTGCACCGATATAGAAACCATTGCCTGATGCCTCGATACACCTCGCCTGCGCTTGCCTCCTTAGCACCAAAGAGGAAACAAGGACACTGTGCACGCTGGCGCCCGCCTGGTATTGGTCGTCATGGCTGAGGTCGTAGGAACCTCGCGAGGTTCGCCTTGCCTTGATCTCTCCGCCCCTCACGAGCCAGCCTGGTGAGGCCACTCCCGAGGTGGTCTTGTGTCATCCGCCTCGCGAGGCTTGGCCCCTCGCGAGGGTCTTGAGCGCTTGTTGGTGAAGACGGGCCATACTGGGCCGCGAGTGGAGCCATGCCACGGGTCGCAGGCAGGCAAGTCTGGGGACCCCCGTTCCCAGAACGCTGACAAGTGTGTCTACGTACCCTCGTAGACCATAAGCGGAAGCGTTTCTCAACACTGTTGATGTAGTCGAACTTCTTTGCGCTTCAACCGATCAAGTACCGAACGCACGACACCTCCGCGTTCTGCACGCGTTCAGCTCGGTAATGTCCCTCGCCTTCTTGATCCAGCAAGACGTTGAGGTAGTAGATGAGTTTCCTTAGCACGATGGCATGGTGACGGTGATGGTGAAGTGATCCTCGCAGGGCTTCGCCTAAGCACTACGAAAATATGACTGAGGGTGTAAACGGTGGAGGGGGGCGCCGCACACGGCTAGGCAATTGTTTGGTGTGTGCTAGGGGCGCCCCCCACATATATATAGGTGGGAGGGGGAGGGGAGAGGCCAGGAGGCGCCCCAAGTATGACCGAATCCTACTTGGGTTCCCCCTTGGCCGCGCCCCCCTTTCCATATTAGCCGGAGGGGGAAGGAAAGAGGAGGGGGGAGAAAGGGAAGGGGGAGGCCGAATCCCCCCTTTCCTTTCTCTTCCCCTCTTTCCTTCCCCCTGGTTCGGCCCATATGGGGGGGGGCGAAACAGCCCCTGGTGGCTAGTGCGTTTCCCCTCTTGGCCCATAAGGCCCATATCTTTTGCCTGGGGTGCCCGGAACCCCTTCCGGTGACCCGATATGTACCCGGTGACCCTGGAACACTTCCAGTGTCTAAATACTATCATCCTATATACCAATATTTACCTCTCAACCATTTCGAGACTCCTCGTCATGTCTGTGATCTCATCCGGGACTCCGAACAACATTCGGTCACCAAATCACATAACTCATGTAATACTATATCGTCATCGAACATTAAGCATGCGGACCCTATGGGTTCGAGAATTAGGTAGACATGACCGAGACACCTCTCTAGTCAATAACAAATAGTGGAACCTGGATGCCCATATTGGCTCCTACATATTCTACGAAGATCTTTATCGGTCGAATCGTTATGACAACATATGTTATTCCCTTTGTTTATCGATATGTTACTTGCCTGAGATCTGATCGTCTGTATCTTCATACCTAGTTCAATCTCGTTACCGGCAAGTCTCTTCACTCGTTCCGTAATATATCACCTCGTGACTAACTCCTTAGTCGTTTGCTTGCAAGCTTATGATGTGTATTACCGAGAGGGCCCAGAGATACCTCTCTGATACTCGGAGTGACAAATCCTAATCTCGATCCATGCCAACTCAACAAAAACCTTCAGAGATACCTGTAGAGCACCTTTATAATCACCCAGTTACGTTGTGACGTTTGATAGCACACAAGGCATTCCTCCGGTACCCGGGAGTTGCATAATCTCATAGTCGAAAGAATATGTATTTGACATGAGGAAAGCAATAGCAATAAAACTTAACGATCATAATGCTAAGCCAACGGATGGGTCTTGTCCATCACATCATTCTCCTAATGATGTGATCCTGTTATCAAATGACAACTCATGTCCATGGTTAGGAAACCTTAACCATCTTTGATCAATGAGCTAGTCAAGTAGAGGCTCACTAGGGACATAGTGTTTGTTTATATATTCACACATGTATTTAGGTTTCCGATCAATATAATTCTAGCATGAATAATAAACCTTTATGATGAATAAGGAAATATAAAATAACAACTTTATTATTGCCTCTAGGGCATATTCCTTTAGTCTCCCACGGGTCTGCTAGATCCGTATGTATTTTGCAAATTTCTACGTCTCCCTCCTTGACTTGATCACGGATGGAGTTGAAGCGTCTCTTCATGTGTTTGGTTCTTTTGTGATATCCGGATTCCTTCGCCAAGGCAATTGCTCCAGTATTGTCACAAAAGATTTTCATTGGACCCGATGCACTAGGTATTACACCTAGATTGGATATGAACTCCTTCATTCAGACTCCTTCATTCGCTACTTCCGAAGCAGCTATGTACTCCGCTTCACATGTAGATCCCGCCACGACACTTTGCTTGGAACTGCACCAACTGATAGCTCCACCATTCAATATAAATATGTATCCGGTTTGTGACTAAGAGTCATCTGGATCAGTGTCAAAGCTAGCATCAACGTAACCATTTACGACGAGTTATTTGTCACCTCCATAAACGAGAAACATATCCTTGGTCCTTTTCACGTACTTCAGGATGTTCTTGACCGCTGTCCAGTGATCCACTCCTGGATTACTTTGGTACCTCCCTGCCAGACTTATGGCAAGGCACACATCAGGTTTGGTACATAGCATAGCATACATGATAGAACCTATGGCTGAGTGATGCGGCTTGAACTATGTCGGTATTTCCCCAAAGAGGGAGGGATGATGCAGCAAATTTACAGTAGGTATTTCCCTCAATGATGAGACCAAGGTTATCGAACTAGTAGAAGAACCAGGCAACACTACATGAATGACACCTGCACGCAAATAACAAATACTCGCAACCCAACGTATTAAAGGGGTTGTCAATCCCTTTCGGGTAACGACGCTAGAAATTGGCAAGTAGACGTGATAAAAATATGATAGATTGTATAAATAGATCCCCAATAAAAGCAAAATAAAATAATGTGCAGCAAGGTATTTTTGGGTTTTTGGAAATATAGATCTAAAAATAAAAGCAAATAAAAATAGACCACAAAGGCAAATATAATAAAGAAGAGACCCGGGGGCCGTAGATTTCACTAGTGGCTTCTCTCGAGAAAAAAAGCATACAGTGGGTAAACAAACTACTGCTGGGAAATTGATAGAACTTAAAATAATCATGAAGATATGCAGGCAATGATCATTATATAGGCATCACGTCGAAGATTAGTAGATCGATTCCTTCCTGCATGTACTACTATTACTCCACAAATCGACCGCTATACAGCATGCATCTAGTGTTTTAAGTTCATGGAGAAACAGAGTAATGCAATAAGAACGATGGCATGATGTAGACAAGATCTATTCATGTAGAAATAGACACCATCTTTTTATCCTTAATAGCAACGATACATGTGTGTCGGTTCCCCTTCTGTCACTGGGATCAAGCACCGTAAGATCGAACCCATCACAAAGCACATCTTCCCATGGCAAGAAAAATCGATCTAGTTGGCCTAACTAAACCAAAGATTCAAAGAAGAAATACGAGGCTATAAGTAATCATGCATATAAGAGATCAAAGAAGACTCAAATAATTTTCATGGATAAAAAGATAGATCTGATCATAAACTCAAAGTTCATCGGATCCCAACAAACACACCGCAAAAAGAGTTACATCAAATAGATCTCCAAGAGACCATTGTATTGAGAATCAAAAGAGAGAGAGGAAGCCATCTAGCTACTAACTATGGACCCGTAGGTCTACAATGAACTACTCACGCATCATCGGAGAGGCACCAATGAGGATGATGAACCCCTCCGTGATGGTGTCTAGATTGGATCTAGTGGTTCTAGAACTTGCGCGGCTGGAATTGATTTTCGTCGACTCCCCTAGGATTTCTGGAATATTGGGGTATTTATAGAGCAAAGACGCCGTGCGGGAGGCCACCGAGGTGGGCACAACCCATCTGGTCGCGCCTGGGCCCCCAGGCGCGACCTGGTGGGTTGTGCTCCCCTCGGAGCACCCCTCAGGTACTTTCTTGGCCCATCTGGTGTCTTCTAGTCCAGAAAAAATCCACAAAAAGTTTCGCTGCGTTTGGACTCCGTTTGGTACTTGGCACTATGTCAATAGCTTATTCCCAAAAAATGATATATTTGTAAAATGACTGTAAAACATCCAAGAATGATAATATAACAACATGGAAAAAAATTATAGATACATTGGAGACGTACCAGCATCCCCAAGCTTAATACCTGCTCGTCCTCGAGTAGGTAAATGCTAAAAAAAGAATTTTTGATGTGGAATGCTGCCTAACTTGTTCATCACGTATTCTTTACTTTATAGCATGGACATTTGCACTTTTATATGGTTCAAAGCAATAATCTAGTTTTGACATGAGGACTTTAATACTCAAGCATATCAACAAGAAACCATGTATTTCAACATATCAACGCTAAAGCAAGTTATCCCTAGCCCATTATGCTCAATCTTTGATCCATTGATGAAACACACTCGCATATTAGCTACACCCAATGCTCAAGTACGATCATAGTGCCCCTTAGTTGGTGCTTTATAAGAGAAGATGAAGACTCAAGTAAAAATAAAAATTGCATAAAGTAAATAGAAAGGCCCTTCGCGAAGGGAAGTAGGGATTTGTAGAGGTGTCAGAGCTCAAAGCGAAAAAGATAGCAATAAAAACATTTTGGGTGGCATGCTTTTCCTGTCAACGAAAATGATCGAGTAGTTCCCAATACTTTCCATGCTAGATATATCATAGGCGGTTCCCAAACAGAAAATAAAGTTTATTCCTTTTTCCACCATACTTTCACTTTCAATGGCTAGCTCTATCCACGGGTGCCTTCCATACCAACACTTCCCAAGGAATTTATTATTTGACAACATAAAGTAAATTCATTTTTCATTTCGGGACTGGGCATCCCTAATACCTTTGGCGTACTGTATAAGAAATCAAATCACTACTATAAGTACTGTTGCAAACCCATTCATATTTTATTTTTGCATTATATCTATTGTATTCCAACTTTTCTATGGCAAAAACTCTTCAAAGGAAACCATAGAATCATCAAAATAAGCACACAACGCAAAGAAAACACAATTTGTCAAAAACAGGACAGTCTGTACCAATCTGGATATTTTGAATACTTCTATAACTCCAAAAATTCTGAAAAATTAGGACAATGTGAGCAATTTGTTATATATCTTCTGTAAAATAAATAAAATTGTTCGTCGCCTCTATCATTTTTAAAAATTATTTTACTGGATGCAAAAGTTTCTATTTTTCAGCAAGATCAAATCAACTATCACCCAATATAATCCCAAAGTCTTTGCTTGGCACAAACACTAATTTAAACCACAAGAACACATCTAAACAGAAGCATAATTCGGTATTTTATTGCAAACAACAAGAAAACCAAAAAGCAGAAAGATACAAGTTGGGTTGCCTCCCAACGAGCGTTATCATTTTATGCCCCTAGGTAGGTATAATGCAAAGGATCTAAGTATTGTCATCTTTCTCCTTAATTTCCTTAGAGGTGTTTTTGTCAGGAGGTTTTGCAAAAACAACATAAAACACATTATCCATGGAAACCTTAGCACGATCAAGTCGCTTATCATCATAACCTCTTTGGTTTCCGGCAACAACCCAAGAATAATGTTGATTAACATCATTGAAAACTTGTTGGATTATATCTAAAACAGGGACTTCCTTTTTAAGATTGTCATCAAAGATTTGATTATCCCCAAGCAAATGTCTTAATGCATAATCACTATTATAAAGAATTTCGTCTATCATGGGTTTTTCAGGATTCATACCATAAAAATCAAAGATTTCCCTAGCTTCCCATATTATGTAGTCAAATTCATTCATAAGAACAAGAGTAGCCAACTTTTTAGCCTTGGGGTTCGTTATAATGGGTAACTCAAAAAAAGAATCTTTGCAAGGTAGGATGAGTACTGTTCAAGTTTCAGAACTAGTGCTGAAATAGCTTCCGCATAAGATTTAGTCCTCTTAAGTATAGGAACATCATCAAGACTTAAATTTCCAATACAGTTGGAAAATTCTTGCATACGTTCTATTCTGATAACATTCCCTTGCCCCAAAACAAAAGTTTTAGCATCCAGATTGCCAGATCGTCCAATTTTAGGAGTTAGGCCATCATCTGCTTCTGCCATACCGAAATCACTCATGATTGCAAGCAAAAAGATAGATCTGTCGAGAAAAAGGCGAACGGAAAAGAGGGCGAATAAAACGGCAAATTTTTGTGAAGTGGGGAGAGGGAAACGAGAGGCAAATGGCAAATAATATAAAGTGCAAGGAGATGAGATTTGTGATTAGGAACCTGGTAGATGTTGACAATATCTCCCCGGCAACAGAGCCATAAATTCCTTTTCATGCGGCTTGAACTACGTCGGTATTTCCCCAAAGAGGAAGGGATGATGTGGCACAGGTACGGTAGATATTTCCCTCAGTGGTGAGACCAAGGTTATCGAACAAGTGGGATAACCATGCAACACTACGTGAACGGCACCTGCACACAAATAACAAATACTCGCAACCCGACGTATTAAAGGGGTTGTCAATCCCTTTCGGGTAACGGCGCCAGAAATTGGCAAGTAGACGGGATAAAATATGATAGATTGGATAAATAGATCTCAAATAAAAGAAAAATAAAATAAAGTGCAGCAAGGTATTTTTGAGTTTTTGGAAATATAAATCTGAAAATAAAAGCAAATAAAAATAGATTGGGAAGGCAAATATAATAAAGAAGAGACCTGGGGGGCGTAGATTTCACTAGTGGCTTCTCTCGAGAAAAATAGCATACGGTGGGTAAACAAATTACTGTTGGGCAGTTGATAGAACTTCAAATAATCATGACGATATCCAGGATTAGTAGACCGACCCCTGCTTGCATCTACTACTATTACTCCACACATCGACCGCTATCCAGCATGCATCTAGTGTATTAAGTTCATGGAGAAATGGAGTAATGCAATAAGAACGATGACATGATGTAGACAAGATCTATTTATGTAGAAATAGACCCCATCTTGTTATCCTTAATAGCAACGATACATACGTGTCGGTTCCCCTTCTATCACTGGCATCAATCACGTAAGATCGAACCCATCACAAAGCACCTCTTCCCAAGGCAAGAAAATTCAATCTAGTTGGCCTAACTAAACAAAATATTCCAAGAAGAAATACGATGCTATAAGTAATAATGCATATAAGAGATCAAAGAAGACTCAAGTAACTTTCATGGATAAAAACATAGATCTGATCGTAAACTCAAAGTTCATCGGATCCCAACAAACACACCACAAAAAGAGTTACATCAAATAGATCTCCAAGAGACCATTGTATTGATAATCAAAAGAGAGAGAGAGAGAGGAAGCCATCTAGCTACTAACTATGGACCCATAGGTCTACAATGAACTACTCACACATCATCGGAGATGCACCAATGAGGATGATGAACCCCTCTGTGATGGTGTCTAGATTGGATCTGGTGGTTCTGGTACTTACGGCGACTGGAATTGATTTTCGTGGACTCCCCTAGGGTTTCTGGAATATTGGGGTATTTATAGAGCAAACAGGTGGCGCAGGAGGCCACCGAGGTGAGCACAACCCACATGGGCGCGCCTGGGCTCCCAGACGCGCCCTGGTGGGTTGTGCTCCCCTCGGAGCACCCCTCAGGTACTTTCTTGGCCCATCTGGTGTCTTTCGGTCCAGAAAAAATCCACAAAAAGTTTCGCTGCGTTTGGACTCCGTTTGGTATTGATTTCCTGCGATGTAAAAAACAAGCAGAAAATACAACTGGCACTTGGTACTATGTCAATAGTTTAGTCCCAATAAATGATAAAAATGATTGTAAAACATCCAAGAATGATAATATAACATCATGGAATAATAAAAAATTATAGATACATTGGAGACGTATCAGCATTCCCAAGCTTAATTCCTGCTCGTCCTCGAGTAGGTAAATGATAAAAACAGAATTTTTGATGTGGAATGCTGCCAAACTTGTTCATCACATATTCTTTTATTTATAGCATGGCCATTTGGGCTTTTATATGGTTCAAAGCAATAGTCTAGTTTTGACATGAGGACTTTAATACTCAAGCATATCAACAAGCAACCATGTCTTTCAAAATATCAATGCTAAAGCAAGTTATCCCTAGCCCATTATGCTCAATCATTGATCCATTCATGAAACACACTCGCATATTAGCTACACCCAATGCTCAAGTACGATCATAGTGCCCCTTAGTTGGTGCTTTATAAGAGAAGATGGAGACTCAAATAAAAAAAATTGCATAAAGTAAATAGAAAGGCCCTTCGCGGAGGGAAGTAGGGATTTGTAGAGGTGCCAGAGCTCAAAGCGAAAAAGATAGCGATAAAAACATTTTGGGTGGCATGCTTTTCCCGTCAACGAAAATGATCGAGTAGTTCCCAATACTTTCCATGCTATATATATCATAGGCGGTTCCCAAACAGAAAATAAAGTTTATTCCTTTTTCCACCACACTTTCACTTTCCATGGCTAGCCGTATCCGCGGGTGCCTTCCATACCAACACTTCCCAAGGAATTTATTATTTGAAAACATAAAGTAAATTCATTTTTCATTTCAGGACTGGGCATCCCTAATACCTTTGGCGTACTCTCATGCAATGACAAGTGAATAAACAATCGTCTTGAGAATAACATATCTAGCATGGAAATATATCAGCCACCCCCTATCGTTTCATGAGTAGTACGAGCACACAAAAGAGGAATTTATTTTAAAAATTAGAGATGGCACATACAAATTTGCTTAGAACGGCAAAAGAATACCGCATATAGGTAGGTATAGTGGACTCATATGGCTACACTGGTTTAAAGGATTTTGGATGCACAAGTAGTGATCATACTTAGTGCAAATGAAGGCTAGCCAAAGATTGAGAAGCATCCAAACAAGAAACAAAAAATCTCATAAGCAAGAATTAAGAATAACTAACACCGAATAATGCACCACAAGTAGGATGTAATTTCATTGCATAACTATTGACTTTCGTGCTTGCATATGGAATCACAAACCTTAACACCAATATTCTTACTAAAGCATAATTACTCATCAACATGACTCACATATTATATCATCATATCGCAAAAATATTACAAGGAATCAAGTTTATTTTGTCCAATGATCTCCATGAAAGTTTTTATTATATCCTCCTTGGATATCTATCACTTTGGAACTAGTTTCATATGTTGCTTTTAATAAGCTCAAACAAATATAAGTGAAGACCATGAACATCATATTTCTTTCTCTCAAATTAATTTAAGTGAAGCAAGAGAGAATTTCTTAAAATAAATTACTAACTCTCAGATAAATATAATTGAAGCATGAGAGCATTTGTTCAAAAATACTAAAGCACACCATGCTCAAAAAGATATAAGTGAAGCACTAGAGCAATTCCATAGCTCATAAAGATTCAAATGAAGCATAGAGAGCGATTCTAACAAGTCATAGCATAATTTTGGCTCTCTCAAATAGGTGTGTCTAGCAAGGATTCAAGACTCAAAATAAAAAGCAAAACAAGCAAAGAATCGTATCATACAAGACGCTCCAAGCAAAACTCATAATATGTGATGAATAAAAATATAGCTCCAAGTAAAATACCGATGGTTGTTAGAAGAAAGAGGGGATGCCACTCGGGGGCAACCCCAAGCTTAGTTGCTTGATACTTCTTGAATATTATCTTGGGGTGCCTCGGGCATCCCCAAGCTTAGCCTTTTGCTAACCCTTATTCCTTCCTCCATCGCGATCTCACCAAAAACTTGAAAAGTTCAATCACACAAAACTCAACAAACCTTCGTGAGATCCGTTAGTATAAGAAATCAAATCACTACTATAAGTACTGTTGCAAACCCATTCATACTTTATTTTTGTATTATATCTACTGTATTCCAACATTTC
Organism: Aegilops tauschii subsp. strangulata; assembly: GCF_002575655.3. Lineage (NCBI taxonomy): Eukaryota > Viridiplantae > Streptophyta > Magnoliopsida > Poales > Poaceae > Aegilops > Aegilops tauschii. The sequence goes on from NC_053040.3 coordinate 187,493,293, forward strand.
TATGCCAAAAATAGTTCAAAGGAAACCATAGAATCATCAAAACAAGCACACAACGCAAAGAAAACAGAATTTGTCAAAAACAGAACAGTGTGTAGCAATCTGGATATTTCGAATACTTCTGTAACTCCAAAAATTCTAAAAAATTAGGACAACGTGAGAAATTTGTATATCAATCTTCTATAAAAAATTCATAAGTTCTCGTCGCTTCTGTGATTTTTAAAAATTATTTTACTGGACGCAAAAGTTTCTGTTATTCAGCAAGATCGAATCAACTATCACCCAACATAATCCCAAAGGCTTTGCTTGGCACAAACACTAATTTAAACCACAAAAAGACATCTAAACATAAGCATAATTGGGTATTTTATTGAAAAGAAAATCAAAAAGCAAAAAGATATAAGTTGGTTGCCTCCCAACGAGCGCTATCGTTTTATGCCCCTAGCTAGGCATAATGCAAAGGATCTAAGTATTGTCATCTTTCTCGTTAATTTCCTTAGAGGTGTTTTTGTCATGAGGCTTTACAAAAAAAACATAAAACACATTATCCATGGAAACCTTAGCACGATCAACTTGCTTATCACCATAACCTCTTTGGTTTCCAGCAACAATCCAAGAATAATGTTGATTAACATCATTGAAAACTTGTTCGATTATATCTAAAACAGGGACTTCTTTTTTAAGATTGTCATCAAAGATTTGATTATCCCAAAGCAAATGTCTTAACGCATAATCACTATTATAAATAATTTCGTCTATCACGAGTTTTTCACGAATATGTAGTCAAATTCATTCATAAGAACATGAGTAACCAACTTTTTAGCCTTGGGGTTCGTTATAACGGGTAACTCAAAAAACAATCTTTGCAAGGTAGGATGGGTACGGATAAATTTATTTTCAAGTTTCAGTACTAGTCCTGAAATAGCTTCCGCATAAGATTTAGTCCTTTTAAGTATATGAACATCATCAAGACTTAAATTTCCAATACAATTGAAAAATTCTTGGATACGTTCTTTTCCTATAACATTCCCTTGCCCCAAAACAAAAGTTTTAGCATCTAGATTGCCAGATCGTCCAATTTTAGGAGTTAGGTCATCAACTATTTCTGCCATACCGAAATCACTCATGATTGCAAGCAAAAAGATAGATCTGTCGAGAAAACGGCGAACGAAAAAGAGGGCGAATAAAACGGTAAATTTTTGTGAAGTGGGGGAGAGGAAAATGAGAGGCAACTCGCAAATAATATAAATTGCAAGGAGATGAGATTTGTGATTAGGAACCTGGTAGATGTTGATGATATCTCCCGGCAACGGGACCAGAAATTCTTTTTAATGCGGCTTGAACTACTTTAGTATTTCCCCAAAGAGGAAGGGGTGATGCATCACATCTATGGTAGGTTTTCCCTGAGTGATGAGACCAAGGTTATAAAACCACTAGCAGAACCACGCAACACTACGTGAACGGCACCTGCACACAAATAACAAATACTCGCAACCCGACGTATTAAAGGTGTTGCGGGAAACCACGGCCACCAATGGACCAGGAGGTCCCTTGCCGGTTCGGCTGGGGGCGACGCGTTGACAAAGAGCGGAGGGGCATGGGGTAGCACGACAGAGATCACACAAGCGATTTACCCAGGTTCGTGCCGCCACGAGGCGTAAAACCCTACTCCTGCTTTTTTGGATTAACATTGAAAAAGGTGGCGGTGGAGCATAGTACACTTGCCTGGCAGGGATTGCCTTTTGGCAGCAACGACTATGCACGTATGGGGGTGTGAGTTCTCCAACCTTCTAACCCTTTTTAGGGTTGCCATGGGCCTCCTTTTATAGATCAAGGAGTAATCACAGTGGCAAAGTAGTCATTATACACTGATATGATAGCGAACAATGCTATCATACCTAACTATGCGGGCTAACAGGGCGCATTAAATGCACCGCTTAGTGTCACATCACTGGTTGCCCGACAAGGCTTACCGGGGCTATCTTGCCAGCTCCGCACCTGTTCTCGTGACATGTCACAGGACGGGTGTCATCTGTGGGTTTCTCCTGTAGGAAATGGCCGCCATGTGGCGAATGGCTGCCACTTAATCACCTTGTGGCTTGACACCACACTGATCGACGACATGGGTCGTGCTGGAGTGGATGGTGAGGTGGTTCTGCCTCCCTGAGCCCCGGCAGGCCCTGCCAGGTACTTTGGTTGCTTTCTTCTGGTGGCGGCCTCGCCCCTTGCCGGGCTCGCCTGCCCGGCAAGGGAGGCCGTTCTCTTGTCGATATTATGCTTCTAAGGCTTGATCTTGGTCACTCTGGTCTGTATGCTGGTCCTTTGAATATATTGGTCCTTGCATATCCTGGTTTGGGTTGGTGCTTCAATCTTATTCCCATGCCTATGCACAGTCTGGGCAACTGAGACGTCCATTTTGCATCATGCTTTTATATTGATATTTATTGCATTATGGGCTGTTATTACATATTATGTCACAATACTTATGCCTATTCTCTCTTATTTTACAAGGTTTACATGAAGAGGGAGAATGCCGGCAGCTGGAATTCTGGGCTGGAAAAGGAGCAAATATTAGAGACCTATGCTGCACAACTCCAAAAGTCCTGAAACTCCATGAAAGTTATTTTTAGAAATAATAAAAATACTGAGCGGAATAAATACCAGAGGGGGCCCACACCCTGGCCACGAGGGTGGGGAGCGCGCCCCTGCCTCGTGGGCCCCCTGTTGGCCCTCCGGTGCCCATCTTCTGCTATATGAAGTCTTTTGTCCGAAGAAAACTCATAAGCAAGCTTTCAGGACGAGACTCCGCCGCCACGAGGCGGAACCTTGGCGGAACCAATCTAGGGCTCCGGCAGAGCTGTTCTGCCGAGGACACTTCCCTCCGGGAGGGGGAAATCATCGCCATCGTCATCACCAACGCTCCTCTCATTGGGAGAGGGCCAATCTCCGTCAACATCTTCACCAGCACCATCTCCTCTCAAACCCTAGTTCATCTCTTGTATCCAATTCTTGTCTCTAAGTCCGAGATTGGTACTTGTAGGTTGCTAGTAGTATTGATTACTCCTTGTAGTTGATGCTAGTTGGTTTATTTGGTGGAAGATCATATGTTCAGATCCTATATGCATATTAATACTCCTCTGATTATGAACATGAATATGCTTTGTGAGTAGTTACGTTTGTTCCTCAGGACATGGGAGAAGTCTTGCTATTAGTAGTCATGTGAATTTGGTATTCATTAGATATTTTGATGAGATGTATGTTGTCTCTCCTCTAGTGGTGTTATGTGAACATCGACTACATGACACTTCACCATTATTTGGGCCTAGAGGAAGGCATTGGGAAGTAATAAGTAGATGATGGGTTGCTAGAGTGACAGAAGCTTAAACCCTAGTTTATGCGTTGCTTCGTAAGGGGCTGATTTGGATCCATATGTTTCATGCTATGGTTAGGTTTACCTTAATAGTTCTTTTCTAGTTGCGGATGCTTGCAATAGGGGTTAATCATAAGTGGGATACTTGTCCAAGTAAGGACAGCACCCAAGCACCGGTCCACCCACATATCAAATTATCAAAGTACCAAACGCGAATCGTATGAACGTGATGAACACTAGCTTGACGATAATTCCCATGTGTCCTCAGGAGCACTTTCCTCTATATAAGAAATTGTCCAGGCTTGTCCTTTGCTACAAAAAGGACTGGGCCACCTTGCTGCACTTTATTTACTTTTGTTACTTGTTGGTCGTTACAAATTATCTTATCACAAAACTATCTGTTACCTATAATTTCAGTGCTTGCAGAGAATACCTTGCTGAAAACCGCTTATCATTTCCTTCTGCTCCTCGTTGGGTTCGACACTCTTACTTATCGAAAGGACTATGATAGACCCCCTATACTTGTGGGTCATCAAGACTCTTTTCTGGCGCCGTTGCCGGGGAGTGAAGCGCCTTTGGTTGGTGGAATTTGGTAAGGAAAAATTTATATAGTGTGCTGAAATTTACTGTCACTTGTTACTATGGAAAGTAATCCTCCGAGGGGCTTGTTCGGGGTATCTTCACCCCGACCATTAGAGCAAAGAGTTGCTCCTCAATGTACTGAACCTACTGAAAATGGAAATGTCTACTTTGAAACTCCTTCGGGTATGGTAGAAAAACTGCTAGCTAATCCTTTTGCAGGAGATGGAACATTACATCCTGATGAGCACCTAATATATGTGGATGAAGTTTGTGGATTATTTAAGCTTGCAGGTATACCCGATGATGTTATTAAGAAGAAGATCTTCCCTTTATCTTTGAAGGGAGATGCATTGACATGGTATAGGCTATGTGATGATATGGGATCATGGAACTACAAACGACTGAAATTGGAATTTCATCAGAAGTTTTATCCTATGCATCTTGTTCATCGTGATCACAATTATATATATAATTTTTGGCCTCGCGAAGGAGAAAGCACCGCTCAAGCTTGGGGGAGGCTTAAATCAATGCTATATTCATGCCCCAATCATGAGCTCTCAAGAGAAATGATTATTCAAAAATTTTATGCTCGGTTTCTGAGAACATTCGCACCATGCTCGATACTTCTTGTGCTGGCTCTTTTATGATGAAGACTATTGAATTCAAATGGGATTTATTGGAAATAATTAAATGCAACTCTGAAGATTGGGACCTCGACGAAGTTAAGGAGTCAGGTATGACACCTAAGTTTGATTGTGTTAGATATTTTATGGATACCGATGTTTTCCGTAAATTTAGCACTAAATATGGACTTGACTCTAAGATAGTAGCTTCTTTCTATGAATCTTTTGCTACTCATGTTGATCTCCCTAAGGAGAAGTGGTTTAAATATCATCCTCCCATAGAAGTAAAAGTAGCTGCACCTACTAAAGTTGAAGAAAATACTATCACTTATAATGATCCTATTGTTCCTACTGCTTATTTGGAGAAACCACCTTTCCCTGTTAGAATAAAGGATCATGCTAAAGCTTCAACCGTGGTTCGTAAAAGCAATATTAGAACTTATACACCTCCTGAGCAAGTTAAAGTTGAACCTAATATTGCTATTGTTAAAGATCTCTTGGCTGATAATATTGATGGGCATGTTATTTATTTCTGTGATGAAACTGCTAGAATTGCTAAACCTTGTGCTAAAGATAAACATAGACTTGTGGTCATGCCTGTTATTTCTGTTAAAATAGGAGATCATTGTTATCATGGCTTATGTGACATGGGTGCTAGTGCTAGTGCAATACCTATTGATTTATACAAAGAAATTATGCATGATATTGCACCTGCTGAGTTAGAAGAAATTGATGTCACAATTAACCTTCCCAATAGAGATACTATATCACCAATGGGAATTGTTAGAGATGTTGAGGTCTTGTGTGGGAAAACTAAATATCCTGCTGATTTTCTTGTTCTTGGTTCCCCACAAGATAGCTTTTGTCCCATTATATTTGGTAGACCCTTCTTGAACACTGTGAATGCTAAGATAGACTGTGAAAAGGATGTTGTTACTATTGGTCTAGGTGATATGTCTCATGAGTTTAATTTCTCTAAATTTCGTAGACAACACCGTGAAGAGGAATTGCCTAGTAAAGATGAAATTATCGGTCTTGCTTCTATTGCCGTGCCTCCTAGTGATCCTTAGAACAATATTTGCTAGACCATGAAAATGAGATGTTTATGAATGAAAGAAGGGAAATAGATGAAGTGTTCTTTAAACAAGGACCTATTCTGAAAAACAACTTGCAAGTTGAAATTTTAGGGGATCCTCCTCCACCCAAGGGTGTTCCCGTGTTTGAGCTTAAACCATTGCCTGATACTCTTAAATATGCTTATCTTGATGAGAAGAAGATATATCCTATTATTATTAGTGCTAACCTTTCAGAGAAGGAGGAAGAAAAATTATTGAAAACTCTGAAGAAGCACCGTGCTGCTATTGGTTATACTCTTGATGATCTTAAGGGCATTAGTCCCACTCTATGCCAACATAAAATAAATTTCGAGAAAGATGCCAAACCAGTTATTGATCATCAACGACGGCTGAATCCTAAGATGAAAGAAGTGGTAAGAAAAGAAATACTAAAGCTCCTTGAGGAAGGTATAATTTATCCCGTTGCTGATAGTGAGTGGGTAAGTCCTGTCCATTTCGTTCCCAAGAAGGGAGGTATTACTGTCATTCCTAATGATAAAGATGAATTGATTCCTCAAAGAATTATTACAGGTTATAGGATGGTAATTGATTTCCGCAAATTAAATAAAGCTACTAAAAAAGATCATTACCCCTTACCTTTTATTGATCAAATGCTAGAAAGATTATCCAAACATACACATTTTTGCTTTCTAGATGGTTATTCTCGTTTCTCTCAAATACCTGTGTCAGCTGATGATCAAGCTAAGACCACTTTTACTTGCCCTTTCAGTACTTTTGCTTATTGACGTATGCCTTTTGGTTTATGTAATGCACCTTCTACCTTTCAAAGATGCATGATGGCTATATTCTCTGACTTTTGTGAAAATATTTGTGAGGTTTTCATGGACGATTTCTCCGTTTATGGATCCTCTTTTGATGATTGCTTGAGCAACCTTGATCGAGTTTTGCAGATATGTGAAGAAACTAATCTTGTCTTGAATTGGGAGAAGTGCCACTTTATGGTTAATGAAGGTATTGTCTTGGGGCATAAGATTTCTGAAAGAGGCATTGAAGTTGATAAAGCTAAGGTTGATGCTATTGAAAAGATGCCTTGTCCCAAGGACATCAAAGGTATAAGAAGTTTCCTTGGTCATGCCGGGTTTTATAGGAGGTTCAAGGGACTTCTCAAAAATCTGTCGGCCTCTGAGTAATCTATTACAAAAAGATATACCACTTGTCTTTGATGATGATTGTGTAGAAGCATTTAAAATACTTAAGAAAGCATTGATCTCTGCACCTATTGTTCAGCCACCTGATTGGAATTTACCTTTTGAAATTATGTGCGATGCTAGTGATTATGCTGTAGGTGCTGTTCTAGGGTAAAGAGTTGATAAGAAATTAAATGTTATTCAATATGCTAGTAAAACTCTAGACAATGCCCAGAGAAATTATGCTACTACTGAAAAAGAATTCTTAGCAGTTGTATTTGCTTGTGATAAGTTCAGACCTTATATTGTAGATTCTAAAGTAACTATTCACACTGATCATGCTGCTATTAAATACCTTATGGAAAAGAAAGATGCTAAACCTAGACTTATTAGATGGGTTCTCTTGCTACAAGAATTTGATTTGCATATTATTGATAGAAAGAGAGCTGAAAACCCCGTTGCAGACAACTTGTCTAGGTTAGAAAATGTTCTTGATGACCCACTACCTATTGATGATAGCTTTCCTGATGAACAATTAAATGTCATAAATGCTTCTCATACTTCTCCATGGTATGCTGATTATGCTAATTACATTGTTGCTAAATTTATACCACCTAGTTTCACATACTAGCAAAAGAAAAAGTTTTTCTATGATTTGAGGCATTACTTTTGGGATGACCCACATCTTTATAAAGAAGGAGTAGATGGTGTTATTAGACGTTGTGTAACTGAGCATGAACAGGAACAGATCCTACGCAAGTGTCACTCCGAGGCTTATGGAGGGCACCACGCTGGAGATAGAACTGCACATAAGGTATTGCAATCCGGTTTTTATTGGCCTACTCTCTTCAAGGATGCCTGTAAGTTTGTCTTATCTTGTGATGAATGTCAAAGAATTGGTAATATTAGTAGACATCAAGAAATGCCTATGAATTATTCACTTGTTATTGAACCATTTGATGTTTGGGGCTTTGATTATATGGGACCGTTTCCTGCCTCTAATGGATATACACATATTTTAGTTGCTGTTGATTATGTTACTAAGTGGGTAGAAGCTATTCCAACTAGTAGTGCTGATCATAACACTTCTATTAAAATGCTTAAAGAAGTTATTTTTCCGAGGTTTGGAGTCCCTAGATATTTAATGACTGATGGTGGTTCACATTTTATTCATGGTGCTTTCCGTAAAATGCTTGCTAAGTATGATGTTAATCATAGAATTGCATCAACATATCACCCTCAGTCTAGTGGTCAAGTAGAATTGAGCAATAGAGAGCTGAAATTAATTTTGCAAAAGACTGTTAATAGATCTAGAAAGAATTGGTCCAAGAAACTTGATGATGCATTATGGGCCTATAGAACTGCATATAAAAATCCTATGGGTACGTCTCCGTATAAAATGGTTTACGGGAAAGCATGTCACTTACCTCTCGAATTAGAACATAAGGCTTATTGGGCTATTAAAGAGCTCAATTATGATTTCAAACTTGCCGGTGAGAAGAGGTTATTTGACATTAGCTCACTTGATGAATGGAGAACCCAAGCCTATGAGAATGCCAAGTTGTTTAAAGAAAAAAGTTAAAAGATGGCATGACAAAAGAATACAAAAGCGTGAGTTTAATGTAGGTGATTATGTATTATTATACAACTCTCGTTTAGGATTTTTTGCAGGGAAACTTCTCTCTAAATGGGAAGGTCCGTATGTTATCGAGGAGGTCTATCATTCCGGTGCCATAAAAATCAACAACTTCGAAGGCACAAATCCGAAGGTGGTGAACGGTCAAAGAATCGAACATTATATCTCAGGTAATCCTATAAATGTTGAAACCAATATTATTGAAATCGTAACCCCGGAGGAATATATAAGAGACACTTTCCAGAACATTTCAGACTTCGAAAAGGAATAGGTATGTGGTACGGTAAGTAAACCGACTCCAAAATAGTTCTTATGGCAATTTTTCTCCGTTTTGGAATATTTAGAAAAATAGAAAAATAAGAAGCAGTCCGGGAAGGACACGAGGGCTCCACGAGGGTGGAGGGCGCGCCCCCTGCCTCGTGGGCACCTCGTGCGCTCTCCGGGCTCCGTTTTCTTGCATGATATGTATTTCAGTCGGTAAAAATTCATTATTTAATCTGCCGAAGGTTTTCACGCCTGTATCACGCAATTATCCTCTGTTCTTGTTTCGAGCTATTTTCTGTCAGGGTTGTCAAAGGCCAGGCATCATGTCGTCCCCCTCCTCCAACAACGGTGACAGCGATGCTTGGCTAATGAAGATAGAGCTGAAGAGGGAAGAACCCATGGAGATCAACAAGGATGAAGGGATCAAGAAGGCCACGGAGGACAATGTTCCGACAGCAGAAGACATCCTTCAACTTGATCACAATCTTCTTACCCCAACTGAGATCGAAGCTTTCAAGATGATTGAGTTAGCTCGTATACAAAACAAGTATCTCACACGTGAATTTTTTTTGTTGATGGAGCATATCGTCGCACTCAAAGGCATTATCCGCAAGTTGGAGGATCTCTTACGCTCGATGTGCGACTACCCATCGTCACCACCATCTTCTTCACCAGCAAGGGAGACATAATCACAAGGGTATGGGCACTCCCCTTGGCAACTGCCAAGCTTGGGGGAGGTGCCCCGGTATCGTATCACCATCACACTCCTATCTTTACCGTTTTTCTGAGTTCAATCCTTTTAGTAGTATCTTGATCTAGTAGAATAAAGTTTATGGCATGATCTAGTTTTGAGTTTTTCCTTATGATCCCTCTATGTAATCGAGTCCGCGAGCTATATAATAAAGATTAGTGTTGAGTCAAGGGCTTGATTATCTTGCTATGATCTTGAGTGAATAAAAGAAAAGAGAAAAGAATAAAAAGAAACAAAGAGATCATATTGATCTTATGGAGAGTAATGACTTCACATAGAAAGAGTATGATGATTAAAAGTTGTTGAGAGTTGACAAACATAGCTTTGGTCATTGTTGCAATTAATAGGAAGTAATAAAGAAAGAGAGGTTTCACATATAAATATACTATCTTGGACATCTTTTATGATTGTGAGCACTCATTAAAATATGACATGCTAAAGAGTTGATGTTGGACAAGGAAGACAACGTAATGGGTTATGTTTTCTTATATCTAAAATAAAGTATATTGTCATGAATCATCCAACATGTTGAGCTTGCCTTTCCCCCTCATGCTAGCCAAATTCTTTGCACCAAGTAGAGATACTACTTGTGCTTCCAAATACCCTTAAACCCAGTTTTCCATGAGAGTCCACCATATCTACCTATGGATTGAGTAAGATCCTTCAAGTAAGTTGTCATCGGTGCAAGCAATAAAAATTGCTCTCTAAATATGTATGATTGATTAGTGTGGAGGAAATAAGCTTTATACGATCTTGTGATGTGGAAGAAACAAAAGCGACGGACTGCATAATAAAGGTTCATAGCACAAGTGGCAATATAAAGTGACGTTCTTTCGCATTAAGATTTTGTGCATCCAAACATAAAAGCACAAGACAACCTCTGCTTCCCTCTGCGAAGGGCCTATCTTTTATTATTATCTTCTACCTTATGCAAGAGTCATGGTGATCTTCACCTTTTCTTTTTACATTTTATCCTTTGGCAAGCACAGTGTGTTGGAAAGATCCTGATAGATATATCTAATTGGATGTAAGTTAGCATGAGCTATTATTGTTGACATTACCCTTGAGGTAAAAGGTTGGGAGGCGAAACTATAAGCCCCTATCTTTCTATGTGTCCGATTAAAACTGCATAACCACAAGTATTGCCTGAGTGTTAGCAATTGTGAAAGACTAAATGATAGTTGAGTATGTGGACTTGTTGATAAGCTCTGACATAGACTCTTTCCGATGTTATGATAAATTGCAATTGCTTCAATGACTGAGATTATAGTTTGTTGGTTCTCAATAAAGTTTTTGATTCATACTTTGCATCGAGAATAGATTATTACTTGAGCATAAGAAATCATATGACAATATCCATATATGTTGTTGTTATAAGAATGATCATGATGCCCTCATGTCCGTATTTTATTTTATCGACACCTCTACCTCTAAACATGTGGACATATTTAGCGTTATCGGCTTCCGCTTGAGGACAAGCGATGTCTAAGCTTGTGGGAGTTGATACTTCCATTTTGCATCATGCTTTTATATTGATATTTATTGCATTATGGGCTGTTATTACACATTATGTCACAATACTTATGCCTATTCTCTCTTATTTTGCAAGGTTTACATGAAGAGGGAGAATGCCGGCAGCTGGAATTCTGGGCTAGAAAAGGAGCAAATATTAGAGACCTATTCTGCACAACTCCAAAAGTCCTGAAACTCCACGAAAGTTATATTAGGAAAAAAATACTGAGCGGAAGAAATACCAGAGGGGGCCCACACCCTGGCCACGAGAGTGGGGGGCGCGCCCTACCCCCCTGGGCGCGCCCCCTGCCTCGTGGGCCCCCTGTTGGCCGTCCGGTTCCCATCTTCTGCTATATGAAGTCTTTCGTCCGAAGAAAAATCATAAGCAAGCTTTCAGGACGAGACTCCGCCGCCACGAGGCGGAACCTTGGCGGAACCGATCTAGGGCTTTGGTAGAGCTGTTCTACCGGGGACACTTCCCTCCGGGAGGGGGAAATCATCGCCATCGTCATCACCAACTCTCCTCTCATCGGGAGAGGGCCAATCTCCATCAACATCTTCACCAGCACCATCTCCTCTCAAATCCTAGTTCATCTCTTGTATCCAATTCTTGTCTCTAAGTCGGAGATTGGTACTTGTAGGTTGCTAGTAGTATTGATTACTCCTTGTAGTTGATGCTAGTTGGTTTATTTGGTTGAAGAACATATGTTCAGATCCTATATGCATATTAATACTCCTCTGATTATGAACATGAATATGCTTTGTGAGTAGTTACGTTTGTTCCTGAGGACATGAGAGAATTATTGCTATTAGTAGTCATGTGAATTTGGTATTCGTTCGATATTTTGATGAGATGTATGTTTTCTCTCCTCTAGTGGTGTTATGTGAACGTCGACTACATGACACTTCACCATTATTTGGGCCTAGAGGAAGGCATTGGGAAGTAATAAGTAGATGATTGGTTGTTAGAGTGACAGAAGCTTAAACCCTAGTTTATGCGTTGCTTCGTAAGGGGCTGATTTGGATCCATATGTTTCATGCTATGGTTAGGTTTACCTTAATACTTCTTTTGTAGTTGCGGATGCTTGCAATAGGGGTTAATCATAAGTGGGATGCTTGTCCAAGTAAGGATAGCACCCAAGCACCGGTCCACCCACATATCAAATTATCAAAATACCGAACGTGAATCATATGAACGTGATGAAAACTAGCTTGACGATAATTCCCATGTGTCCTCGGGAGTTTCCTCTATATAAGAAATTGTCCAGGCTTGTCCTTTGCTACAAAAAGGATTGGGCCACCTTGCTGCACTTTATTTACTTTTGTTACTTGTTGCTCGTGACAAATTATCTTATCACAAAACTATCTGTTACCTATAATTTCAGTGCTTGCAGAGAATACCTTGCTGAAAACCGCTTATCATTTCCTTCTGCTCCTCGTTGGGTTCGACACTCTTACTTATCGAAAGGACTACGATAGATCCCCTATACTTGTGGGTCATCAGCAACAAACCCAGGGTCTGTTGCACCGATAGAAGCCCCCGGGCCTGCCCCGAACGCACTGCCGAGCATCGTTGGGGTAGGGCCAAAGAAGTGCACATGCAAGTGTTGCTGAATAGGCTGGTCTCTTGAGGTCTCCTTTGTTTCTTCATTACCGTTGATTCCGGGCCGGTTTCCTGTTTCCCCGCGTGTAATGCGCGACGTCGTGGATGAACTTCGATTGTGGCCCGTGGATTCTCCTCGCCCCACGATCACGGGATGGAAACTGCCATCCCACTTGCCTTTCGTTCCGCACGCACCTGCCACGTGTTCCGCACGCATTGGGCGGGGTAGGTGGTGGATGTGGAGGACACGGGGAGGAGTGCCATGGCTGAAAACCGAGCGTCGATGGTTGGAGCAGAGGGTTGGCCTCGACCCCCAAAGCTGTGGTGGGTGCAGAGAGGCTGCATTGGGGGAGAGGGGCGGCCGTTTCCCGTATGAGGAGCCAGCCCTTGCCCCATTTCCCTATAAAAAGGAGTCGGGGCGGTGCCTCTCTGCACACACTCCTCCTTCTTCTCTGTGATCCTTTTCTTCTAGTCATGGTGCGAGGGCGAGGGCGCGGCAGCACCCCAGTGGCAGCGACGAGGGCTTCTGCTCGACAGCGGGACCCTCCTACTGCGGACCCTGAGGCAGCTGAATCGTCCTCGAGAAGAGGAGGAAGGGGACGAGGCCGCATTCGCCGCGGTGCTCGAGGAGGAGGAGGGTGGGGTGGTGCCTTGGCGGCGCCCCCGCGGGCGCCTCCTCCCCCGATGAAAGGCCACGTTCGTGACCAACCTCGGGAGTTCATCATCAGGCTGTATAAGCCCTTGTGTGGTCATCTTCGCCTCCCAACTCCCTTCACGTGCGAGATGGAACTCGAGCAACCACGCGCTCTGCGGCTGCAATGAGGGGCTGTGGGAATGGAGGTATGAGAGTCGATGTCGACTTCCCTGCTCGTCATGTCATGTATCTTCGCCGCGGATGGAAGACCTTCGCCCATGCCCACGGCTTCTCGGAGGGGCACGTTCTCCAGTTGAAACTAATGGAGAACGGCCTGCTCTCCGTCAAGATCTTTGGGCGCTAGGGAGGTCGCTTAGGGTGCTACGCGGAGAGCTCGACCGACCATGAAAGCTCCTCCTCGAGCGAAAGCGACAATGAGGACAGTGACAGTGATGACGATGGCAGCAGGCGGGGGAGCGACGACTCTGACTCCGGCTGATCGTCGCCCGCACCATCTTCATCAAGCGGCAACACCATCATCTGCATCTGCGTCTCCTCCCCGGCAATGTGATTTGCCGGGGAGTTGGATGCAGAGGTGCGGATGGTGCTGCCGGACTCCTCCAGCAGTCTTCCAGCTGGACCCCAGCAAGCTTCCTCTCAGGCTACAACTCCATTAGCCCTGCCGAGTCTTGCTGGCCCTGGTGACGGTGGTTGACGGGGCCGCCTTCCGCCGTGCTCTCCATCGAGGTGTTCCTTCGTGCTCCCGTTCCCACCGGGCTACCTCCCCTAGAGCCCGATGGGAGCGGGCTGGGCTCCCGCCCATGGGCTCCTTTTGCCCCCCTCGCCTTCGACGGCCGTGCCTAGGAGGACAGGGACAAGAAAGGGCATTACAGAGCACTTATCTTTTTTCAATCTTAAACCTGTAGGCACTTGCCAAATTTTGATTGAAATAATGTAATCTCTCGAGTCCATGTTTGTGTTCTATAATGCTTGTACTTGTATTAGCGTATGAATGAAAAAGACAAACCTTTCCGGGAATTCGTGCATGTGTATGTTCATGCAGAGGTGAGATGCCTCTTTAATGTAAATAAACGAGTATTCCCCGGCAGGTTATCCCGGCGGCCCCCTTTGTCTACCGGAGAGCCGCGTTTATCGGGGAACAGATAGAGGGCCCAGCCCCCCGCCAACTTCTTTTTTATCAAAGGCCACTGCGACCATTCTGATCGAAGCAACGTTCGAGTCATGGATGGGAGCACCTAACTCTCAAAAGAGAGGCGAGGTTTTCTCATGCAAAGTTATAGCTTTACAGAACACTAATGGACAGGAGGTAAAACTTATCTGTTTGGATTGCCGGGGATCACTGTGTCGGGCAATCTTCTCAACTCCTTGACGAAGCGAAGTTCACGACAGGAACCTGCAACTTTATCCAGATGATAATGAATGCACGATCCTATCTATATGCATATGCAAATTCTCATGAAATGCTTATGCAGTGATCTTGGTGTGCTCACGCATGCATGCAATCTTAGTTGGGGCCCCCCTACAGTGCTTCCTTATTTTCTCTTGTACAAGGGGTTACATGCAACTGAGGCAAGGCCTGTACAAAAGGTTGGCTGCCGGACAGGGCCCGACAGCCGTGCCTTACGGGTAGAACTTGCGGAGATGCTCAATATACCATGAGTTTTGCAACTGAGTGCCATCTCCGGTCCCCAGACGGACTGCGCCAGGTCTGGTGACTCGTACTACCCGGTAAGGGCCTTCCCACTTTGGTGACAGCTTGTGTGTACCCTTGGCGGACTGAACGCGCCTAAGGACAAGGTCACCTTCCTCAAAACATCGGGCATGAACCCTGCGTCTATGATAGCGACACAGGGGTTGCTGATAGCGTGCAGCACGCGTAGCAGCCCGGAGACGGTTCTCCTTGAGTAGCACAGCATCGTCATGCCGGTGCTAATCTTACGCTACTTCGTCGTAGGCAAGAACTCGAGGCGACCCGTAAATGAGTTCCGTGGGGATAACTGCTTCTGGCCCGTAGACCAGGGAGAAGGGTGTCTGCCCGGTAGCTCGGTTTGGTGTCGTTCTGAGGGACCAGAGAACTACCGGAAGCTCCTCGATCCACCGCCTGCCATGCTTCTGGAGCGTTTCGAAAGTTCTTGTCTTGAGTCCACGTAGCACTTCAGCGTTCGCCCTCTCAGCTTGTCCATTGCTTCGGGGGTGTGCCACAGAGGCGAATGAGATATTGCATCCGAGGGCATGAACATATTGCATGAAGGCATGGCTCGTGAACTGCGTGCCGTTGTCGGTGATGATCCTTGCCGGAACTCCAAAACGACACACCAATTCTTTCAAGAACTTGATAGCTAACTAAGCAGTCACCTTTCTGACGGCAGTCACTTCCGGCCACTTTGTAAACTTGTCGATGGCAACGAACAAGAATTCAAAGCCCCCGATTGCTCGGGGGAAGGGGCCGAGGTATCGAGCCCCCAGACCAAAAATGGCCATGATAGAGGGATTGTTTGAAGAGCTTGGGCAGGCAGCTGTGTTTTCTTGGAATGGAATTGGCAGGCTTCACATGTCATGACGAGCTCGACCGCATCTTGGAGGGCTATGGGCCAATATAATCCTTGCTGGAATGCTTTCCCAACTAATGCCCTTGATCCAATGTGGGAGCCGCACATTCCTCTGTGAATCTCAGCCAGCAGTTCCTTTCCTTCTTCCCGGCAGACACACTTCAATTTCACACCGTTGGGCCTCCTTCTGTACAGAGTTTCATCGACAAACTGGTACATACTGGCCCTCCGGGCTACTTTCTCAGCTTCATCTTGATCGCGGGAAGTTCTCCGGTTTGGAGGAAGTGGACAATGTGCCTTGCCCAAGTTGGAGCCTGGGGCTCGGCAAGGAGGACAAGCGGCACCTCTTCTGCGGCGGGAGCACCAGCCTCGTTCACGGGGTTTGTGGACCCGGCTGGAGGGGGTGGTCCGGTAGGCTGTGAGGAGTTGTTTCCGGCAGGGAATCTGCCGGGAGCGGACGGCTCGACCGAGAGAGGCTTTCCGGTGTCCAACTTTCTCCTCTTCCGGGCCATTGTGGCCGGGGATACGAAGGGCTGATCGAGATGGAGCACAAAAGTCCCTGGTTCCACAGGAAGCTTCTGCGCAGCACACTTTGACAGATGATCAACTATGTTGTTTTTCGCACGGGGTACGTGCTCTTTTTGCAATCCATCAAAGTGCTCCTCTAATCTCCTCACTTCATTGACGTATGCCTCCATCAATGGACTTTGATAATCCTTGTTGACTTGTTTCACCACAAGCTGTGAATCTCCTTGAATGATCAGCTTCTTAATTCCCAATTCAACTACAATCTTCAGCCCGACAAGGAGCCCTTCATACTCAGCTGTATTGTTGGTTACTTCTTCCCGGGAAAATGCATTTGCATGACGTACTTCAAGTGCTCCCCGGAGGGAGCGACAAGGAGCACGCCAGCGCCTGCACCTTGTAGGGAAAAAGCACCATCGAAATACATAATTCATTCTTGGGGCGACTCCTTGCCGGGGATAGCTGTCTCTGTCACTTCCTCATCAGGGGTTGGCGTCCATTCTGCAATAAACTCTGCCAATGCCCTACTCTGAATGGTAGATGTACTCTCAAACTTCAAACCAAAAGTGGATAACTCCAAAGCCCACTCCACTATTCTGCCGGTAGCCTCAGGGTTTCGGAGTATCCTTTGGAACGGAAAACGAGTAACAACCATGATCTCATGGGCTTGGAAGTAGTGGTGAAGTTTCCTTGAGGCCATGATGAGACCAAAGATCAACTTCTGCATGCCAGAGTACCTCGATCTAGCCCCTTGTAACAAGGAGCTGATGAAGTATACTGGACGTTGCACCACTTGTTTCCTTGCCGCATCCCTGGGGTTGCTTTCGTTGCCGTGCTCATTGATGTCTTGATCCTTCTCTGACTCTATCGTCCTCTGCTCACTTTCTGCCTCATCCACTTCTCTCTGTGCTACCAAGGCTGCACTGACCACTTGGTTGGTTGGGGCCAAGTATAGCAACAATGGCTCCTGGGGTTTTGGGGCAACCAAGGTAGGCACAGAGGACAAGTAGGCCTTCAATTCTTGCAAAGCTGCATCTGCTTCTGGGGTCCACTTCATAGGACCTGTCTTCTTCAAAATTTTGAAGAACGGCAGGGCGCGCTCGGCAGACTTGGAGATGAATTTGCTTAGCGTGGCAACACATCCCGTCAGGCGCCTGACATCCTTAACTGTCCTTGGCGCTTGGATCTACTCGATGGCTTTGATCTTGTTGGGGTTGGCTTTGATCCCGCGATGGGATACTAAGAACCCAAGCAGCTTGCCGGAGGGAACACCAAATACACACTTCTTCGGGTTGATCTTCAGATTGATCTTGCGCAGATAATCAAATGTCTCTTCCAAATCCTGAATAAGGGTGGCCTTATCCTTGGTTTTGACCACAATATCATCCATATAGGCTTCTATGTTTCTGTGCAACCGTGGCTCAAAATCAATCTAGATTGCCCTTGCAAAAGTGGACCTGGCACTCTTTAATCCGAAAGACATGCGGACAAAGCAGTGGATACCACACGGGGTGATGAATGATGTATTCTCTTCATGTTCCTTGGACATGAAGATTTTGTGATACCCAGAGTACGTGTCCAGAAATGAGAGCAAATCACAACCTGAAGTGGAATCCACAATCTCGTCGATGCGTGGCAAGGAAAATGGGTCTTTCGGGCAAGCCTTGTTGAGATCTGTGAAATCTATGCAAAGCCTCCATTTCGCGTTAGCCTTCCGGACTACTACTTGATTTGCCAACCACATGGGGTGCAATACTCCTCTGACCAAACCAGCTGCCTCAAGCTTCTTGATCTCTTCTGCAATGAACTGCTGCCTCTCCAAGGCCTGCTTCCGTACTTTCTGCTTGACAGGTCGGGCATGTGGGCAGACAACAAGGTGGTGCTCGATTACCTCCCTGGGAACACCGGGGATATCAGATGGCTGCGAGGCAAACACATCGATATTCGCCCGTTGGAAGGCAACGAGCGCGCTTTCCTATGTGTCATCAAGGGTGGCGCTGATAGTAAAGGTACCATCAACGCCAGCCAGCCCTGCCGGGACCTTCTTCACTTGGGGTGCAGCAACCTTGGATCTCTTGCTATTAGAACACTCCGGCACGTCGTCAACGGGTGCCGGACGCTCGGTGGGGGCACGCTTCCCGGACTCTTTGCCGGAGGCCCTACAACCTATCTTCTTTCCTTTGCTTTCCTTGGCGGGAATTGCTGCTGCCGCTGCCTCTGCCGCGACAGCGTCCCGGTACATCTTGTCCACACAAATAATTGCATCCTTCTCATCTGATGGGATGGTGATAACCCCCAATGGCCCAGGCATCTTCAAGGTGTTGTAGGCATAGTGGTATGCTGCCATGAACTTAGCCAGGGCCGTATAGTCAAAAAAACTTAGCCAGGGCCGGGCGTCCAACAATCCCATTGTATGGCAGGGGGAGATCAGCCACATTAACACAATCCTCTCAGTCCGGTAGTTCAGTTCTCCCCCAAATGTTACTGGCAACGTGATCTTTCCCTTAGGACGGCTCCTGCCGGGATTAACTCCATGAAACGTACCGGTAACCTCTAGCTCTTCTTCTCCTATATGAAGCTTGCTGATGACTGCCGGGGAGATCAGATTCAACTCGACCCCGCCTTCCACCAGCATCTTTGTGACCTTGAGGTTACGGATTGTTGGAGAGACCAACAATGGTAAGCATCCTACCGAAGTGGTACGGCTAGGATGGTCCTCCTCGTCAAAGATGATGGGCGTACGGGACCACTTGAGCGGCTTCCGGGCCTCTGGCGCTGGTTCCACGACATTGACTTCTCGCGCTCACTGCTTGAGTTGGCGGTGAGAAGTGTGCAAAGACGCACCACCGTCGACGCATAGGGCGTCCGTGGCCTTCTGAAACTCCTGCTCACTGGTTTCCTCTTCATCCCTTCCATCACTCTCATCATCACAGGCTTCCTTCTCTCGACCTCTGGCGGGCTTTCCATGTTTCTGAAAGGGCTTGTCGGGGTGGTTCGCTTCACCACCTCGGCCCTTACCGCCAGCAACATTCTGACCTTTTTCCTTATCATGCTTCTCATACTCTGCTTTCTGCTTCTTGACAAGCTGCTCAACCTGATAACACTCTTGAAGGTCGTGGCCCTTGGTCGAATGAATCTTGCAATACGACCAATCACCTTTGCCGGCTTTCTCGGTAGCAGCGGCTTCCCGGCAGTCAATGCACACAACAACTTCCTTGCCAGGGACCTCAGCTTTGGCCTTCTTGCTGGTACTAGGCATACCAGATCCTTCAACAGTCATCATTGCCTTATCTCTCCGCTTCTTACTGTGCTTCTTGCTCTTCTTCTGACTAGTTGATTCACCCTCATCCTCTGAATCAACATTGATGCAATCTTCCTCTCCGGGCAATCTCCTTCCCTCCTCCATCCGAGCACACTTATCCGCTAATGTGTAAAGCTCATTCACAGTCTTGGGCAACCACACGTTCATCTTGGAACGGATATGGCGGTTCCGCACATTGGACTGGAAGGCAGTTATTACGGCTTCTGGATGGATATTTGGGATATTTCCATGAATTCTGCTGAATCTCTGTAAATACTTACGGAGGGTTTCTCCTTCATTCTGCTAGAGAAGCTGCAAATCGCTAGGCCTGTCGAGTTCCTGATGGCCGCTAGTGAAGGCGCCAATGAACTCATGGCAGAGGTCAGCCCACGACGAGATGTAGTTCTCCGTTAGGTGCATCAGCCAAGACCTCACATTGGACTTGATGGCCAAAGGGAAGTAGTTGGCAAATACCTTCTCATCTCTTCCCCCGGCAGCCTGAACAGCGATGGTGTAGATGCTTAGGAACTCTGCCGGGTCCAGCCTCCCGTCGTACTTCTCGGGTATCTCTAGCTTGAATGTGTGAATGGACGGCCAACGTACTTGCCATAGCTCTCGTGTAAAGGCAGGGCAGCCAACCTCGAAAGGTAGGCACCCGCCAACACAGAGCGCAGGCTCGTCGACATTGAGGCCGCCGTACGCGTCGGTCCGGCGAAGGTCATCGCGGCGTTGCTCGACGACGCGCGCGTCTCCTCTCCGCCTATCCTCTGGGGCTCGACGTTGGCTTGGACGTGCCCGAGGGTCAGAAGACGTCGTCGGGGTCTTGATTTGGTGGTGCTCATGCTGGCTGCCATGGCGGGGACTGCACCATGGGGATGGCCCCTTCCGTGCGGTCAGCAGCACGAGCTGTTGCTGTCGCTTGGGGAGGCCTCGGCGGGTCGGCTCGCCGTGGGTCCCCAGCTCCGGCAAAACCGAGCAGGCTTTGGATGGTGGCACGCCATTCGTCCATCTGCTCGGCCACTGGCGTAAACCTCAACAACAGTTGAGCCCGCGCCATGGCCTGCAAAGCTGTGCTTGGCAGGGAAGATGATGATGTCGATCATATCGTCGCTCGGCTCCTGATGGTGCCAACGGTGGTAGTACTGCGCCCCCGCTGCTGCTGCGGGGCGACCACCTGGATGTGGTGCGGCGAAGGCACTTGAGGGCCAGCGGCTCCGTCAGGCGCAACGGCTTGCCCGGCCCGTCCCGGGGGAGGCGCACGCGTGACGACCGCACCCGTGGCGGGAGCGGTCGGAGGGCGGCGGTTCGCCCCGGTCCGAACGCTGCTGCTGTGGCTATGCCCGTCAGCTGGGGAGAAGGGAGCAGATGGAGTGGCTCCCTCACCCGCACCTTGGGGAGCGTGGCCATCGGGGTGTTGTCGATGCTGCTCTCCTTTGGTGCCTCCTGCTCCTACGTCGGCCGCGGGATAAGTGGTGACGGCGCCGCCTGCCCCGACCACTTCCCCTGCAGCGTCCGTGTCCTCGTGCGCCTCCGCACCCCCGCAGCGTTGGAGGCCGTGGGCGGCGGAGCCTTTGAGGTGGATGGGTGAGTCGAAGGACCGGGCTTCTTCTTGGGCGCCATGGTTGATGGCGTCGTCAAAGATGACGATTGCGATGAGGATGACGCGCTGCGCACGCCTTCGGGTTCGCACAAGCGAGCCCCCTACCTGATGCGCCAACGATGTCGTGGGAAACCACGACCACCTATGGCGCCAGGAGGTCCCTTGCTGCTTCGACAGGGGGCGACGCATTGCACAAAGAGCGGAGGGGTGTGGGGCAGCACGACAGAGATCACACAAGCGATTTACCCAGGTTCGGGCCGCCGCGAGGCGTAAAACCGTACTCCTGCTTTGGTGGATTGATGGTGGAAAAGGTGGTGGTGGAGCGTAGTACACTTGCCCGGCAGGGATTGCCTTTGGGCAGCAGCGACTACACGCATATGGGGGTGTGAGTTCTCCAACCTTCTAATCCTTTTTTGGGTTGCCATGGGCCTCCTTTTGTAGATCAAGGGGTAACCACAGTGGCAAAGTAGTCATTATACACTGATATGATAGCGGACAGTGCTATCATACCTAACTTTGTGGGCTGACAGGTTGCATTAAATGCACCACTTAGTGTCACATTACTGGTTGCCCGGCAAGGCTTGCTGGGGCTATCTTGCCAGCTCCGCGCCTGTTCTTGTGACACGTCGCAGGACGTGTGTCATCTGTGGGTTTCTCCTGTAGGAAATGGCCGCCATGTGGTGAATGGCTGCACTTAATCACCTTGCGGCTTGACACCGCACTGATCGATGACATGGGTCGTGCTAGAGTGGATGGTGAGGTGGTTCTGCCTCCGTGAGCCCCGGCCGGCCCTGCCGGGTACATTGGTTGCTTTCTTTTGGTGGCGGCCTCGCCCCTTGCAGGGCTCGCCTGCCCGGCAAGGGAGGCCCTTCACTTGTCGATATTCTGCTTCTCTGGCTTGATCTTGGTCTCTCTGATTTGTATGCTGGTCCTTTGAATCTCTTGGTCCTTGTATATCTTGGGTTGAGCTGGTGCTTAAATCTTATTCCCGTGCCTGTGCACAATCTGGGTAACAGACTCAAGGTCTGTTGCACCGACAAAAGGGATTGTCAATCCCTTTCGAGTAATGGCGCCGGAAATTGGCAAGTAGACGGGATAATAATATGATAGATTGGATAAATAGATCTCGAATAAAACCAAACAGTACTGCAGGATGCTGCTAACGCGACACTACGATCAGAGACCCTTCAAGAAACTGTGTGCGATGCCATAATCGCAAACGGTGATGTATGAAAACCGCCAGAAATGTATAAAACGTTTGCGATGACGAGTGCATCAAACACGGTTCAGGTTTTAATTGCGTGTGCGATGAAGGGCATACGGTTAACCTGTTCGAACTGTTTGCAATGAGGCAGAACAACAGAAACGGGCAGCCATATCAATGTGTGTGCGATATACGGCATACAGTTTGCTCCGATGAACCGTTTCCTATTAGGGAGTGCAACATAAACAGTTAGCCAGATCAAGGTGTGTGTGATATAGGGCATACGGTTCACTCGGACGAACTGTTTTCGATTAGCGAACGCAACAAAAACGATTCAACTTAACAAGATGTGTGTGGTACGTGGCAAACAGCCGACTCGAATGAACTGTTTGCGATGAGAAATTACAACACAGACGGTTAATACAGTGAGTTCGTGTGCGATTCTGTGTGTACAAAAAACTTTGGAAAATGCAAACTAGTTGCTTGCGGTGGCTAGGAATATCACACACGATGCGTCTGCGAGTACTCGTGTGCGATGATTAGTAAGTTACACATACGTTTCCTTATGTTAACACTTGTGTGATAAATAACACGTGGCACCGGATACGGTATTCGGGTTGTGTGTGTGCTCCACTTAGTCTTGCCGCGCTCCAGCGGATGCTTCCCGTGCTCCACATGGATGAATTGTAAAATCCACGCCTATTCCCTCACCGATTTCCCGCCACCAGCTAACGGCTTACTGCATATAACCCAGGCGGCAACGCACCGCCACGACACTCTGCGAAGATCTAGTCCTCACCCATCTACCATTAGTTATTCCAAGCATGCCAGGCAACGACCAAAGCTATGATGTCGACGCCTACCTGCGTTACATCTTTGGCGAGGAGAACAAGCTGGAGCAGGTCGGGGAGCAAGAGCTTCATCGGTCGGTGCAGGCACCATGGCCCATCGGCAGTGATATCGGTGTCACAGTCCTTGGGAGCACAATCGACATATTGCAAAGGAGCTGTGATGAGCAGTTTGCCATCCACCGTCTAAAAGATCTAGAGCTGCTCGGCGGCATGATCGACGACCCACCCGAAGAGCCGCTGTCACCAGTGCTCATCGAGAGCCTGATGCCCCGCAAGGAATGGCAGTGGACCTCTGCGATTCAGTCAAGATAAAGGGAGCCTACATCTTCATCATTGCCCGCGGCGGCTGTGTCAACCTCGATCCCGATGATGTGGTGGCCAGGCTCGAGCGCATCCTTGGCGGAGTTGACGTACCCGACGAAGTAGAACATTGCCAACGTGATATCTTGAGGATGCAGGTGATGGACGGAATTTGCTACCGGGCCAGAGACATGGAAATGGAGCGGTTCCGCGGAGTTATCATGCGCGCGATTGCATGCTGTCAAGCTCTTCTGGAAGAGGCCCAGCAGCCCCAAGAGCCTCCCAGCGCCAGCAGCTCCATAGGCGGAGGCGGGTCGGGACACTCGGAGTGAACGGCCGCAAGGGTGCTATGCTGATGATGGAGTCCAAGAAGACCATCGTCGGAAGGCCGCCAGCTCAGCCTTTTAGCTTATATTTTATTATAATTTTATACATATGTAGGTCGTGAGTGTTCTGGGCCTTGCCGCATTTGGCATTTTAAATTATCATGAATATGTAAGACAATTATTAAGAATTATTAACAAATGCCATTGTAACTTTGCCTCAACAGCGAGCAGAGCGCGCGCCGCGGCCGCCTCAACGGCGAGCAACCACGTGGTCAACCTTCTGCCATCAATAAATTTTGACATTGTTTCTCGTCACATTGCTGATTACAACGTAATAGGTAATTGCAAATCTATTCACACCTATCAAACTAATATGTGTTCACATTTAGCACGGGGCTATAAAAACTACACACTCGAAAATTACTTCACATTTCCTCTCCTCATCACCCACAAAACTGGTTTTCTCTGTCAAGTCGTTCCGCCATGACCGGTAGGAGGAGTTTAGGGTGGACATATAACCAGGCAGCAAAGACCAAGGCTGCGGAAGCACTAGAGAGGTCCCGCCGCGAAGCCGAAGCCGCAGCCGCAGCCACAGCAGAGATGTCCCGCCGCGCCGCGAAGCCCTCGAACGAGCTCTCACGGGCACGCGAGGGCTCTCACAAGCGCATTCACGGCGTCGGCCATCGCGACGAGCCGACATTCCTGAAGTCCTTCGCCGGCGATGATGACATTCTCACTGGTGTCACTACGCAGCAAGAGCTGGTCGACGGCTTGATGAAGCTGCTCAAGATCAGCGATGCCTCGGTTGACAAGGTGACCGGCCTCGTCGAGCAACTCATGGATGAAAATGCGAAGCTCCTCAAGTTGGTCGTCGAGAAGGAGGAGGAGGCCGCTGGCTGGAAGATGTTGCATGACAGAGCAGTGCCTCGGAGATGATGCTAAAAGCGGTCGTCGAGGAACTGATGGGTGGCTTGAGGAAGCTCCGGATCAAGCGCGAGAAGGAGGTGGAGGAATCAGTGGCTGCTTTCAAGCAAAGTTGTGAGGAATTGAAGAAGGAGCTGGAGGATTTCGCCGCCCAGCGATCCATCGACGAGTAGAGACAATAGCGATCCAAATCATTGTCTGCAATTTCCTTCTTCTCTTGCCCCCCTGTCTTCGGGGCTTTGCCGCATGTGGCATTTTAAATTATCGGGAATATGTAAGACAATTATTATGTGCACCATTGTAAATTTGTCATCGTATTATCCGTTGCCATTTTATTTGTGGTCGTATTATCCGTTGCCCTATGTGGCAATTTAAATTAGGGCGGAATACTAGTTGAAAACATGAACAAAGCAAATGCTGCCATGGGGTCACAAGCAAACACCCTCCGTCCAGGTGCTTTAATTAACCAATTAATGGAGAAGTTGTGAGCGAGGCGGGCGGCGGCTGGTGCATGGAGGTCAAAGAGCTCGCTTCCCGGTGAGCATGGGCGGCCTTGCTGCTCGCATGTGTCCCGTCGAGCCTGCAAGGTGGACAGGATGCACGCGTCCCGTCGAGCTTGCGCGGCGGACTGCTGGCACGCGTCCCGTCGAACCTGCACGGCGGACTTCTCGCGCTCGTCCCGTCTAATCAAACAGTTGCACGCACGCCACCAAGTATGGTTAAATTTCGACAAGGTAAATATAATACAACCATTTGCGATATTAATGTGTCAGCTTTTTGTTTCAAAAAGGACTTCGTTGGCTACTAATGTGTGCGCCTCTTCTCAAACTAGATGATTTTTTTACCACGGTATATATGTGCCATGACATGAAACCATGCCAAGTTTCATGTTTTTAGGTGACTTTTTTATTTACTAGGATTTAAAAACCGAGATTCTCATTGTTTCAGGACGACGTGAAGTTTGTAATTCATTCTCATTCCTTAAACGAGACCTAAACATGCACCCAATGGCACATGTACGATTTCCCACCCATTTTGCTTCACTGGAGCATGTGGTTGTAGTTCAAGTTTGAATTATGGACTACATTAAATGCATAGAAAACTTAGTAATTAGTAATATATATACAATGGCCAAACGAACCCTGAACAGTTTCAAATTTTAGCCTGACACTCCTGTTATTCTATGTTGCCTATAGAAAACAAAGTTCAAGGCGAGAAGAGGCATCGATTATCGTTTCGCCCGCAAGAGGGGCATGTTTCCCTACTGGAACGACGAGGGTTGCGATAGGCTCCGGTTTGTAAAAGGCTTGTAATATAGCTTTGCCCAAATTGGACAATTATATATACCATGTAGTGACACCATGCCAAGTTTCATGATTTCCTGGTGAGTTTTGGATTTACAGACATTTAAAAACCGAGATTCGCAAGTTTGTGGCCAGGCTAGGACAGCGAGACGGTTGAATTCGTTCCCATTCGTTCCATGGGACCTAAACATGTACCCCAAGGAAACATGTACGTTTTTTCTAGCCATTTTGGTGCACTGGAGCATGTATTTGTAGTTCGGATTTGAATGATGGACATTAAATGCCTAGAAAACTCAATTATTGAATAAAAAAGGTCGAACGAACCCTGAATAATTTCAAAGTTCAGCACGAATCTCTAGTTGTTCCGTGTCACGTGTAAAAGAAAATATGAGGCTAGAAGAGGGAGTGATTATCGTTTGGCCCACAAGGGACACGTTTCGCTATCGAAACCACGAGGGTTCTTGCGACAGGCTCCGGTTTGTAAGAGGTTTGTAATAAAGCTTGGCCAAATTGACAATGTTTTTACCACGACATATATGTGCCATTGTTGGGGAACGTAGTAATTTCAAAAAAATTCCTATGCACACACAGGATCATGGTGATGCATAGCAACAAGAGGGGAGAGTGTGGTCCACGTACCCTCGTAGACCGAAAGCGGAAGTGTTAGCACAACGCGGTTGATGTAGTCGTACGTCTTCACGATCCGACCGATCAAGTACCGAACGCACGACACCTCCGAGTTCAGCACACGTTCAGCCCGATGACGTCCCTCGAACTCCGATCCAGCCGAGTGTTGAGGGAGAGTTTCGTCAGCACGACGGCGTGGTGACGATGATGATGTTCTACTGATGCAA
The DNA here is from genome assembly GCF_002575655.3 of Aegilops tauschii subsp. strangulata. Lineage (NCBI taxonomy): Eukaryota > Viridiplantae > Streptophyta > Magnoliopsida > Poales > Poaceae > Aegilops > Aegilops tauschii. The sequence goes on from NC_053040.3 coordinate 187,520,287, forward strand.
GGCTTCGCCTAAGCACCGCTACAGTATTATCGAGGTGGACTATGGTGGAGGGGGCACCGCACACGGCTAAAAGAGCAAGGGGGGAGGTGCGGCCGGCCAGGAGGGGCGCACCAGGTGGAGTCCTACTCCCACCGGGAGTAGGACTCCCTCCCTTTTCCTAGTTGGATTAGGAGTGGAGGGGGAAAGAGGAGGGAGAGAGGAAGGAAAGGGGGGCGCCGCTGTAACGCCCATGATGCGGCTATATCTCCGACGTGTCGAGGCACGACTTAGAGGCATAACCGCATTGTGGTTTAGTCGCAAGAAGGGTCATCTTCACACAATCCCATGTAATGAACAAGAATGGGATAACGAGAGTTGGCTTACAATCGCCACTTCACACAATACATAAATAAAATCCATACATCATCCAAAATACACACATAGACCGACTACGGTCAAAATCCAAATGAAAATAAGACAACCCCAAATGCTAGGTCCCCGATCGTCGCAACTGGGCTCCACTACTGATCATCAGGAAAAGACACATAGTAACGACCACGTTCCTCATCGAACTCCCACTTGAGGTCGATCTCATCATCTGCACTGGCATCGTCGGCACCTGCAACTGTTTGGTAGAATCTGTGAGTCACGAGGACTCAGCAATCTCACACCCGCGAGATCAAGACTATTTAAGCTTATAGGAAAGGATGGTGTAATGAGGTGGAGCTGCAGCAGGCACTAAGCATATATGGTGGCTAACATACGCAAATAAGGGCGAGAAGAGAAGCAACGGAACGGTCGTGAACTAGTAATGACCAAGAAGTGATCCTGAACTCCTACTTACGTCATACATAACTCAAACCGTGTTCACTTCCCGGACTCCGCCGAGAAGAGACCATCACGGCTACACACACAGTTGATGTATTTTAATTGGATCAAGTGACAAGTTCTCTACAACCGGACATTAACAAACTCCCATCTGCCTCATAACCGCGGGCACGGCTTTCGAAAGATAATACCCTGCAGGGGTGTCCCATCTTAGCCCATTATAAGCTCTCACGGTCAACGAAGGATAAACCTTCTCCCAGGAAGACCCGATCAGTCCTGGAATCCCGGTTTACAAGACATTTCGACAATGGTAAAACAAGACCAGCAAGACCGCCCGACTGTGCTGACAAATCCCGATAGGAGTTGCACATATCTCGTTCTCAGGGCACACCGGATGAGCCAGGCTACGAGTAAAACCAGACCTCGAGTTTCCCTGAGGTGGCCCCGCAGGCGGCTCGGTTCGGACCAACACTCGAAGGAGCACTGGCCCGGGGGGGGGGGGGGGTTGAAATAAAGATGACCCTCGGGCTCACGAAAACCCGGGGTAAAAGGCTTAGGTGGCAAATGGTAAAACCAAAGTTGGGCCTTGCTGGAGGAGTTTTATTCAAGGCGAACTGTCAAGGGGGTCCCATAAATCACCCAACCGCGTAAGGAACGCAAACTCAAGGAACATAATACCGGTATGACGGAAAACTAGGGCGGCAAGAGTGGAACAAAACACCAGGCATAAGGCCGAGCCTTCCACCCTTTACCAAATATATATAGATGCATTAATTAAATAAGAGATATTGTGATATCCCAACATATCCATGTTCCAACATGGAACCAACTTCAACTTCACCTGCAACTAACAACGCTATAAGAAGGGCTGAGAAAAAGCGGTAACTTAGCCAAACAACGGTTTGCTAGGAAAGGATGGTTAGAGGCTGTCATGGCAATATGGGAGGCATGATATAGCAAGTGGTAGGTAGCGTAGCATGGCAATAGAACGAACAACTAGCAAAGCAAAGATAGAAGTGATTTCGAGGGTATGGTCATCTTGCCTGCAAGGTTCTCAGAGTTGTCGAAAGCTTGATCCTCGTAAGCGTACTCAACAGGTTCCTCGTTCACGAACTCATCTCCCGGCGCTACCCAAGACAAGAACACAAGCAATGGAACCACAATCAATCACGGGAAATGCACAAGCAACATGATGCAAAACATGAATGATATGCGAGATGGGATATGCGATCCATAAGCGTGCTCCGGAAGGAAAATGATGAACAAGACAGTAACTTGGCAAACCAAGCATGCCACTGGAAAGATGAGATGATTTCGGTCGAAATCGATATAAAGATCACCGGAAACGGATGCACGGTTTGCAAATGGCAAGCAAAATAAGAATGACACGAATCTGTGATTAACAGCATGATAGCACTTAGAATGCAACAAGTAACAATGCTACAACTCTCCAACGTAGCAACAAAGTATATGGCAGTAATCTACAGGATATGCTTGACAAAAGATGAACACTGAGCTATGACTAGATCACTCCACAGCAGGTTCAAACAAGCATGGCAAAAGTGCAAAAGATAACAGGTTCACAGACTTGGAGAAATTACTGGACATGGCAGAAACAGCATCAGGTAGCAATGTTTAGACCACGAAATTAACATGCTACTTGAACTTAACATGGCAAAACAAGGCATGGCAGTATTCTACTAAATGCATATGACAAAAGTCCCTTACTGACCATAAGCCAAAAAGGACCAGAAGATATTATGGAAACCATGTAAACAAAACAAGTTTCGTTATCAGGTTTCAGACTTGGCAGAAAACAGAGCATGGCAGAAACAATAATATGAAGGCATCTTGGTGAGCTTGATGCACTCACCACAAAGCAATGCATGACAAAACAAGCATACCTACAGCAATATGGCATGTCTATAAAGCTATCCATGGCAAGAGCAAGTACATAGTATATATGAAACAACTACAACAACCTTGGCAAAATTGAATAACACGTAAACAATTTGCCAGAAATATTTTATAGCAAAAGTAGAGCAAGATTAAGTCATGCTATGGCACTACATAATTGCAAAAAAGGGCAGGAATGGATCAATTACAACAATATCTACAAAACATCCTTAGTGAACATCACCAAAATAAGCATGGATCTCTCTGTAGACACATGGATACTTAGCAACAAAATAACAGCAGACAAAGACAGTAAATTTACCAAGTCCCTGAAATCAGAAACATTACGGAGCCTAGTTTACTTGTGCTAGCCACCACAGAGATCACAAAAATACATGGAATACACCCCTAGAAAGATGGAATGGCATACAACAAAACACATGTAGAGCTCATGCCCATAAGATACACAGATTAAATGCAACAAAAACAACAAATCCTCATGTTCTGATAAGTAACAGCAGATAACAGCAACTAGCACTCTTGCACCAGAGATTTGGGCATCAAGATGGACTCAAATGAACATGGTGCAATGGAACAAAATGAAGAGCATCTCGAGGCGAACATTTCGATATATTAAACGCACGAAACGGAGCTATATGCAGAGAGTTATAATGCGATGAACAGGGGCATATACTGTAAAATGCAAAGGACTTGGAGAATTTCGGGAGAGGGGAGAAAAGTCAACCCGAAGCGGATCGAGATCTGGCTCGTTGGCGCACAGCTCGAGGATGGCTGGAGGAAGGAGAGATCGGCCAGCCGGAGGGAGAGGGAGGAGACGGCGGCTCGGGGCGCGGCGGAGACGGGCGGTGGCGCGGCGGAGTCGGCGACCTCGGCGCGGGGAGACGGCGCGCCGGCGGCGGGGGCGGTCGGCTCCGGCGGCCGCGGGGCAGAGCGGCGGCGGTCGGCGGCGGGGCGCCCTAGGCGCGGGCGACGGGAGGCGGGAGGCGCTGGCTCGGGCGCGCGGGCCGGGAGGGCTTCCCGCGGGCCTCGCGGGCTCGCGCGGCGGCGCGGTGTACGGTGCCACGTGGCAGGCGGGGAGTGGTCGGGCGCGGCGGTGGGGAGGTGTCCCGTGGCGGCGGACACGTCCGGTGGCGGCGGGGTGAATTTTTAGGGTTTGATCTGCGAAATATCTCGGGAGAGGAGGTGTATATATAGGTAGAGGGAGCTAGGAGACTCCAAATGGAGTGCGGTTTTCGCCCACACGATCGTGATCGAACGACCTAGAGCATGGAAGAGACTTAGATGGGTTTTGGGCTGTTTAGAGTGGTTTTTGCTGCAACACACAGACGAACATTGCGATTACCCGGTTAACCGTTGGAGTACCAAACGACCTCCAAATGGAACGAAACTTGACCGGTGGTCTACCGATGTTATACCAAGGCCACTTGATAAGCCTCTGTCCATTCCGAGAACGTTCAACACCCGCTCACGAAAAGAAACAAGAGGGGTGCGCCGGAGGAGGTGGGAGTGCCGGATTGCAAGACGGACAACGGGGAAAATGCTCGGATGCATGAGACGAACACGTATGCAAATGCAATGCACATGATGACATGATATGAGATGCATGACATGAACAAAATAAAAAATGAAAAACAAAACCCGACCACGAAGAGAATATCATAACACATAGCCGAAAATGGCAAGAGTTGGAGTTACAAATATGGAAAGTTACATCCGGGGTGTTACAACACTCCACCACTACGAGAGGATCTCGTCCCGAGATCTAGGACTGAAAGAACTCTGGATATTCGGAACGGAGGTGGTCCTCGCGTTCCCAGGTGGCTTCTCGGTCAGAATGGTGCGACCACTTCACTTTCAGGAATTTGATTGACTTGTTGCGAGTCTTGCGCTCAGTTTCTTCAAGAATAGCAACTCGGTGCTCATGATAAGACAGATCTTCTTGGAGGTCAATCTCTTCGAAGTTGATGGTGCGCTCAGGCGTCTTGAAGCACTTGCGGAGCTGTGACACGTGGAACACATCGTGCACGTTCGCGAAGTTAGAAGGAAGCTCAAGTTGATAGGCGAGGTCGCCTCTTTTGCCAATGATCTTGAAAGGACCCACGTATCTAGGGGCAAGTTTCCCTTTGATACCGAAGCGATGAGTGCCTTTCATTGGAGAGACGCGGAGGTAGACATGTTCTTCGATCTCGAAAGCCACATCACGGTGCTTACTATCATAGTAACTCTTCTGGCGCGATTGCGCGGCTTTGAGATTTTCACGGATGACTTTACACATTTCTTCAGCCTCTGTGATTAAGTCATTGCCAAGAAGTTGGCGTTCACCAGTCTCTGACCAATCGAGAGGAGTACGGCACTTTCTGCCATAGAGAATCTCGAATGGGGCCTTGCCCGAACTTGCTTGGAAGCTGTTGTTGTAGGAGAATTCGGCATATGGAAGACAATCTTCCCATTTCATGCCAAAGGAAATGACACAAGCCCTGAGCATATCTTCAAGAATTTGATTGACTCGCTCGACTTGGCCACTAGTTTGAGGATGGAAAGCTGTGCTGAAGCGAATGTTTGTGCCCATGGCCTTCTGGAAGGAGTCCCAGAACTTAGAGGTGAAGATGCTTCCATGATCTGAAGAAATCAATTGTGGAATGCCGTGCAAGGAGACAATCCTGGAGGTGTATAGCTCTGCCAACTGAGCTGCTGTGATAGATTCTTTGATTGGAAGGAAATGAGCCACTTTAGAAAGCTTGTCGATGACAACGAAGATAGCATCATTTCCACGCTTGGACTTTGGAAATCCAGTCACGAAGTCCATTTCGATATGATCAAACTTCCATTCTGGGATAGCTAGAGGTTGAAGGAGACCAGCTGGTCGTTGGTGTTCTGGTTTCACTCTTCGACAGACATCACATTCATTCACGAATTGAGCAATTTCTCACTTCATTCGAGTCCACCAGTACGAATGCTTGAGGTCATGGTACATCTTCGTACTTCTAGGATGAATGGAAAGAAGAGAATTGTGCGCCTCGTTCGTAATGACTTTCCTTAGATCACCTTTAGGAACCACAATCCGGTCCTCGAAGAATAAAGTGTCTCTGTCATCAATGTGATAGCACTTGTATTTGGAAAGACCCTTGTCGATACCATGTTTCACCTTCTTCACCATGGTATCCAGGAGTTGTGCCTCACGAATTTGATCTTCCAAAGTAGGAGAGACTATGAGGTTGGCAAGGAAGCCTTTAGGAACAACTTGGAGATTCAGCTTGCGGAAAGCTTCACAAAGATCCGGTTGGAATGGCTTGAGAATTAGGCTGTTGCAATAAGCCTTCCTGCTCAAAGCATCTGCAATGACATTGGCTTTGCCTGGAGTATATTCAATACTCGGATTGTACTCTTGAATCATTTCGACCCATCGAGTCTGCCTGAGGTTGAGGTTGGGCTGAGTGAAGATGTACTTGAGACTCTTGTGATCGGTGAAAATGTCCACTTGTCTTCCCAACAAGAGATGTCTCCACGTTATCAATGCATGGACAACTGCCGCCAACTCAAGATCGTGAGTGGGGTAGTTCTTCTCGTTGGGCTTCAACTGACGAGAGGTATAGGCCACAACTTTCTTCTCTTGCATTAACACCGCACCGAGACCTTGGAGAGAAGCATCACAGAAAACTTCAAATGGCTTGGATTCATCAGGAGGAGTCAAGACAGGAGCTGTGACTAGTTTCTCTTTGAGAGTGTTGAAAGCAACGTCACACTCAGGAGACCAGACATACTTCACATGCTTCTGGAGGAGGTTGGAAAGAGGCTTTGCAATCTTAGAGAAATTCTCAACGAATCTTCGGCAATAGCTTGCAAGACCAAGAAAACTGCGGAGCTGCTTGACATTCTGAGGAGGTTCCCAATTCACAATTGCGGATACCTTCTCGGGGTTAACAGCGATGCCCTTGGCAGAGATGATGTGACCAAGGAAAAGAACTTCATCGAGCCAAAACTCACATTTGGAGAACTTCGCATAGAATTGATACTCTCTGAGCTTGTCGAGCACCAATCGCAAATGTTTGGCATGATCCTTCTTATTCTTGGAGAAGACCAATATATCATCGAGATACACTAGGACGAATTCATTGGTATAAGGGTTGAAGATGAAATTCATCATCCGAGAGAAGGTTGGAGGAGCATTGACAAGGCCGAAAGACATGACAGTATATTCATAAGAACCAAAGCTTGTTCTGAATGCTGTCTTGGGAATATCTTCTTCACGAATGCGAATCTGATGATAACCCATACGAAGGTCAAGCTTGGAGAATACTTTGGCACCTTTAAGTTGCTCGAATAGCTCATTGATGTTGGGAAGTGGATACTTGTTTTTGATTGTCTTCTTGTTCAATGGACGGTAGTCGACACAAAGTCGGTCCGTGCCATCCTTCTTCTGGACAAAAAGAACACCACAACCCCATGGAGAAGAACTCGGTCTGATCAAACCCAGACGCTCTTGTTCATCAAGTTGTTTCTTCAATTCCTTCAGCTCCTTGGGTCCAAGCTTGTATGGAGGCTTGCAAACGGGTTCAGTGCCAGGCTCAAGATCGATAACGAACTCAACTGGCCGATGAGGAGGCATACCCGGAAGCTCTTCTGGAAAGACATCTTGATACTCACAAACGACTGGAATTTGAGAGATGGCATTCAATTCGCCCTTCTCATTGAGAGAAAATAACCGAATGGTTTCATCACGAGCGGCATAAGTGATAACATCCTCAGAAGAGTGTGTCAATTGAATTTCCCTGGCAGCACAATCAAGTAGAGCCTTGTGCTTAGAAAGCCAGTCCATCCCGAGAATAAGATCAATATCCGAGTCACCAAGAATAATTGGAGAAGACAGAAATTTATAGTTGCCCACCTTGATACCGACATTCGGAACCAACATGGTAGATCTCAAACGCTTAGCCGAAGACATAACTTGCATTGCTCTAGGTAAATCCTCTATGTCAAAATTATGCTTCGATGCAAATGGGTATGACATGAAAGAATGCGATGCACCAGTATCAAATAAGACTTTTGCAGGAAAGTCATTAACAGGAAGATTACCCATTATCACATCAGTAGATTCCTCTGCTTGAGCTGCATTCATCATGTTCACCTTTGCAGACTTTGGATTATGCTTGACCACTGCATTGCTGGAAGATTTGACAGGAGGAGGAGGCGGAAGGCGCCTTTAGTTGAAGCATTTGCTAGCATAGTGACCTTTCTGCTGACACTTGTTGCAAGTCACCTCTGAGAGTGGACGATGATAAGGAACATTGGACTTTGGAGCTTGATTCTGAGACTTCTTCTGATAGCCAGAGTTGGAAGAGTGGGAAGATCCATGGCCACCTTTGTTCTTCTGCTGGTAAGGCTGACGAAAAGGAGGAGGAGGAGGCAACCAGAACTTCTGTTGTTTAGCAGCCACTAGTGAGGAAGAAGAAGACTGAACTGCGTCTCTGACTCTCTTCTTAGAAGCCTCACACTTGAGCTGAGCAGCCTCTTGCTTCAGTGCCATATTGTAGAATTGATCAAACTGAGTAGGCTCAACAAGAACGAGAGCTAACTGCAGATCCTCTCTAAGGCCACCTCTGAAGTGATAGATCATGCTCTTTTCATCAGGAACGTCTTGTTTAGCGAAGCGAGCAAGTTTCTGAAACTGGATGTTGAATTGATACACAGACATGTTGCCTTGCTTGAGATTGCGGAACTCCTCACGCTTGCTCTCAACAACACTTTGTGGAATGTGGTGCGCTTTGAAGTCCCGACAAAAGTCAGTCCAAGTGATCACACGACCTCCTCTGAAATCTTTGTATTGTTGATACCAATCAGCAGCTTGGTCCTCCAGCTGAAAAGAAGCGAACTTGACATAGTCCTCAGGCCTGACATTTCTACATTCGAAATGCTTGTTGATGTCCACGAGCCAATCATCGGCATCCGTGGCCTCGGCACAGTAGCTGAAAGACTTGGGCTGATTTGCGAGAAACTGGTTGAGGGTAGCGAAGTGAGGCTGATTGTTGCCTTGGCCTTGATTTCCTTGATTGCCTTGCCCTTGGGTGCGTTCTTGCAAGAGTTGCAGAATCATCTGAGCATTGGCGTTGGTGGCTGCCATGATAGCTTGCCATGCCTCCGGAGGCGGAGGTGGTGGAGGAGGGTTCGCCTGACTCCCTTCATTACGATCCGGATTTTGACGCGTTGGCGGAGCCATCCTGAAGAGGGTGACATCCGTTAGCATCTTGATAGACAAATAGACAAGTAGAATCAACGGATAGAAATTGCAACATATAGTCTTCCCACTAAACATTCGAACAAGGATGAACGAATGAATTCCATAGTAAATCATCACACTTCCATTAGTTGAGAAGCCACTTAGAAAAAGGTATGGAATCAACATTTGACTTCGAAGCAAGTCGAATACCACAATTCAAAACAAAACAAAGTATTGGCTTGCAGAATAAGCCGGAACAAACATATGATAGAGGTTTCGTCCGAAGTTTTCGTGGTAGGGCCCACACGGGCTCGATCGTACAGCACCATCATGTACAAGGCAGTGCACATGACATACGAAGCGTCCCCGAGTCGGCATAGCCAAGGACTCTTTAAGACACTACGAGACCACTGTAAAACCAACCGTGGAAAGGCGGACCACTAGACGTCGAACCCCAATCTCATATCATGCGTCTGTCGGAAAGATATCCTAGGAGCTACTTGAATTCCCACTTATAAACTCCCGAAACTTTCTGGTTATGCAATCTGGTGTTGGGGATACAGGGGACACAAAAATATATCACCCAAACTAGCAATCCCTAGATCCAGCTGTATCCATCCGTCAACACATAACCAAGAAACCTTCGGAAATCGTGTACCTCAACCTTCGAAAAGCATCCGTTATACGAGTTATGGCAATACTCCCGAACTCCCACCCCACTACTGGGTGGCGTCGAGGTGATCTCACCAACAACCGCATAAAAGAGATTTCGATGTCGGCGAAAACTCAGGTATTCCAGAACTGCAACGATAAAATTGTGACGACAACACCTCGGAGCTCAACTCCCCGGGACACTGCCACAACCCCTAAATGTCAGGAGGCACCAAGAACAATGTTCTCGTCACAAAACCATCGGAACGATTCTAAGATACCCGCGTGATCCTAAATTTTTTTTAGTGAAATTTGAGGAGAGAAGAGTCAAAACTTCTACGTCAGGAGGCCTCACCAGAGCGACGAAGGGACTGAGGAGTAAAAAGAATCCTACTCTCCGATATATATAATCCTAAGACTCAAAACATTTTTGTTCTAGACTCAACAACGCTAGCGATTCGATCAAGCAGGGGGCTCCTAAGTCGGGGATGGCTCTGATTACCAACTTGTAACGCCCACGATGCGGCTATATCTCCCACGTGTCGAGGCACGACTTAGAGGCATAACCGCATTGTGGTTTAGTCGCAAGAAGGGTCATCTTCACACAATCCCATGTAATGAACAAGAATGGGATAACGAGAGTTGGCTTACAATCGCCACTTCACACAATACATAAATAAAATTCATACATCATCCAAAATACACACATAGACCGACTACGGTCAAAATCCAAATGAAAATAAGACAACCCCAAATGCTAGGTCCCCGATCGTCCCAACTGGGCTCCACTACTGATCATCAGGAATAGACACATAGTAACGACCACGTTCCTCATCGAACTCCCACTTGAGGTCGACCTCATCATCTGCACCGGCATCGTCGGCACCTGCAACTATTTGGTAGAATCCGTGAGTCACGAGGACTCAGCAATCTCACACCCGCGAGATCAAGACTATTTAAGCTTATAGGAAAGGATGGTGTAATGAGGTGGAGCTGCAGCAGGCACTAAGCATATATGGTGGCTAACATACGCAAATGAGGGCGAGAAGAGAAGCAACGGAACGGTCGTGAACTAGTAATGACCAAGAAGTGATCCTGAACTCCTACTTACGTCATACATAACTCAAACCGTGTTCACTTCCCGGACTCCGCCGAGAAGAGACCATCACGGCTACACACATAGTAGATGTATTTTAATTGGGTCAAGTGACAAGTTCTCTACAACCGGACATTAACAAATTCCCATCTGCCTCATAACCGCGGGCACGGCTTTCGAAAGATAATACCCTGCAGGGGTGTCCCAACTTAGCCCATTATAAGCTCTCACGGTCAACGAAGGATAAACCTTCTTCTAGGAAGACCCGATCAGTCTCGGAATCCCGGTTTACAAGACATTTCGACAATGGTAAAACAAGACCAGCAAGACCGCCCGACTGTGCCGACAAATCCCGATAGGAGCTGCACATATCTCATTCTCAGGGCACACCGGATGAGACAGGCTACGAGTAAAACCACACCTCGAGTTTCCCCGAGGTGGCCCCGCAGGCGGCTCGGTTCGGACCAACACTCGAAGGAGCACTGCCCCGGGGGGGGGGTTGAAATAAAGATGACCCTCGGCCTCGTGAAAACCCGGGGAAAAGGCTTAGGTGGCAAATGGTAAAACCAAAGTTGGGCCTTGCTGGAGGAGTTTTATTCAAGGCAAACTGTCAAGGGGGTCCCATAAATCACCCAACCGCGTAAGGAACACAAACTCAAGGAACATAATACTGGTATGATGGAAAACTAGGGCGGCAAGAGTGGAACAAAACACCAGGCATAAGGCTGAGCCTTCCACCCTTTACCAAATATATATAGATGCATTAATTAAATAAGAGATATTGTGATATCCCAACATATCCATGTTCCAACATGGAACCAACTTCAACTTCACCTGCAACTAACAAAGTTATAAGAAGGGCTGAGCAAAAGCGGTAACTTAGCCAAACAACGGTTTGCTAGGAAAGGATGGTTAGAGGCTGTCATGGCAATATGGGAGGCATGATATAGCAAGTGGTAGGTAGCGCAGCATGGCAATAGAACGAACAACTAGCAAAGCAAAGATAGAAGTGATTTCGAGGGTATGGTCATCTTGCCTGCAAGGTTCTCAGAGTTGTCGAAAGCTTGATCCTCGTAAGCGTACTTAACAGGTTCCTCGTTCACGAACTCGTCTCCTGGCTCTACCCAAGACAAGAACACAATTAATGGAACCACAATCAATCACGGGAAATGCACAAGCAACATGATGCAAAACATGAATGATATGCGAGGTGGGATATGCTATGCATAAGCGTGCTCCGGAAGGAAAATGATGAACAAGGCAGTAACTTGGAAAACCAAGCATGCCACTGGAAAGATGAGATGATTTCGGTCGAAATCGATATAAAGATCACCGGAAACGGATGCACGGTTTGCAAATGGCAAGCAAAACAAGAATGACACGAATCTGTGATTAACAGCATGATAGCACTTAGAATGCAACAAGTAACAATGCTACAGCACTCCAACGTAGCAACAAAGTACATGGAAGTAATCTACAGGATATGCTTGACAAAAGATGAACACTGAGCTACGACTAGATCACACCACAGCAGGTTCAAACAAGCATAGCAAAAGTGCAAAAGATAACAGGTTCACAGACTTAGAGAAATTACTGGACATGGTAGAAACGGCATCAGGTAGCAATGTTTAGAGCACGAAATGAACATCCTACTGGAACTTAACATGGCAAAACAAGGCATGGAAGTATTCTACTAAATTCATATGACAAAAGTCCCTTACTGACCATAAGCCAGAAAGGACCAGAATATATTATGGCAACCATGTAAACAAAACAAGTTTCGTTATCAGGTTTCAGACTTGGCAGAAAACAGAGCATGACAGAAACAATAATATGAAGGCATCTTGGTGAGCTTGATGCACTCACCACAAAGCAATGAATGACAAAACAAGCATACCTACAGCAAGATGGCATGTCTATAAAGCTATCCATGGCAAGAGCAAGTACATAGTATATATGAAACAACTACAACAACCTTGGCAAAATTGAATAACACGTAAACAATCTGCCAAAAATATTTTATAGCAAAAGTAGAGCAAGATTGAGTCATGCTACGGCGCTACATAATTGCAAAAAAGGGCAGGAATGGATCAACTACAACAATATCTACAAAACATCCTTAGTGAACATCACCAAAATAATCATGGATCTCTCTGTAGACACATGGATATATAGAAACGAAATAACATCAGACAGACTTAGTAAATTTACCAAGTCCCTGAAATCAGAAACATTACGGAGCCTAGTTTGCATGCTTGTGCTAGCCACCACAGAGATCAAAAAAATACATGGCATACACCCCTGTAAAGATGGCATGGCATACAACAAAACACATGTAGAGCTCATGCCCATAAGATGCACAGATTAAATGCAACAAAAATAACAAATCCTCATGTTGTGATAAGTAACAGCAGATAACAACAACTAGCACTCTTGCACCAGAGATTTGGGCATCAAGATGGGCTCAAATGAACATGGTGAAATGGAATAAAATGAAGAGCATCTCGAGACAAACATTTTGATATATTAAACGCACGAAACGGAGCTATATGCAGAGAGTTATGATGCGATTAACAGGGGCTTATACTGTAAAATGCAAAGGACTTGGAGAATTTCGGGAGAGGGGAGAAAAGTCAACCCGAAGCGGATCGAGATCTGGCTCATCGGGGCACAGCTCGAGGATGGCTGGAGGAAGGAGAGATCGGCCGGCCGGAGGGAGAGGGAGGAGACGGCGGCTCGGGGCGCGGCGGAGTCGGCGACCTCGGCGCGGGGAGACGGCGCGCCGGCGGCGGGGGCGGTCGGCTCCGGCGGCCACGGGGCAGAGCGGCGGCGGCCGCCGGCGGGGCGCCCTGGGCGCGGGCGACGGGAGGCGGGAGGCGCTGGCTCAGGCGCGCGGGCCGGGAGGGCTTCCCGCGGGACTCGCGGGACTCGCGGGCTCGCGCGGCGGCGCGGCGTACGGCGCCACGTGGCAGGCGGGGAGTGGCCGGGCGCGGCGGCGGGGAGGTGTCCGGTGGCGGCGGACACGTCCGGTGGCGGCGGGGTGAATTTTTAGGGTTTGATCTGCGAAATATCTCGGGAGAGGAGGTGTATATATAGGTAGAGGGAGCTAGGAGACTCCAAATGGAGTGCGGTTTTCGCCCACACGATCGTGATCGAACGACCTAGAGCATGGAAGAGACTTAGATGGGTTTTTGCTGCAACACACAGACGAACATTGCGGTTACCCGGTTAACCGTTGGAGTACCAAACGACCTCCAAATGGAATGAAACTTGACCGGTGGTCTACCGGTGTTATACCAAGGCCACTTGACAAGCCTCGGTCCATTCCGAGAACAGTCAACACCCGCTCACGAAAAGAAACAAGAGGGGTGCGCCGGAGGAGGTGGGAGTGCCGGATTGCAAAACGGACAACGGGGAAAATGCTCGGATGCATGAGACGAACACGTATGCAAATGCAATGCACATGATGACATGATATGAGATGCATGACATGAACAAAATGCAAAACGAAAAACAAAACCCGACCACGAAGAGAATATCATAACACATAGCCGAAAATGGCAAGAGCTGGAGTTACAAATATGGAAAGTTACATCCGGGGTGTTACAGCCGCCCCCTCTCCTTGTCCTATTCGGACTAGGGGGGAGGGGCGCGCGGCCCTGCCCTGGCCGCCTCTCCTCTTCTCCACAAAGGCCCACTATGGCCCATTAAGCCCCCGGGGGGTTCCGGTAACCCCTCGGTACTCCGGTAAAATCCCGATTTCACCCGGAACACTTCCGATACCCAAATACAGGCTTCCAATATATCAATCTTCATGTCTCGACCATTTCGAGACTCCTCGTCATGTCCGTGATCACATCCGGGACTCCGAACAACCTTCGGTACATCAAAACATATAAACTCATAATATAACTGTCATCGAAACGTTAAGCGTGCGGACCCTAAGTGTTCGAGAACTATGTAGACATGACCAAGACACGTCCCCGGTCAATAACCAATAGCGGAACCTGGATGCTCGTATTGGCTCCCACATATTCTACGAAGATCTTTATCGGTCAGACCGCATAACAACATACGTTGTTCCCTTTGTCATCGGTATGTTACTTGCCCGAGATTCGATCGTCGGTATCTCAATACCTAGTTCAATCTTGTTACCGGAAAGTCTCTTTACTCATTCCGTAATACATCATCCCGCAACTAACTCATTAGTTGCAATGCTTGCAAGGCTTAAGTGATGTGCATTACCGAGTGGGCCCAGAGATACCTCTCCGACAATCGGAGTGACAAATCCTAATCTCGAAATACGGCAACCCAACAAGTACCTTCGGAGACACCTGTAGAGAACCTTTATAATCACCCAGTTACGTTGTGACGTTTGGTAGCACACAAAGTGTTCCTCCGGTAAACGGGAGTTGCATAATCTCATAGTCATAGGAACATGTATAAGTCATGAAGAAAGCAATAGCAACATACTAAACGATCGAGTGCTAAGCTAACGGAATGGGTCAAGTCAATCACATCATTCTATAAGTTTAAATTTCAGCACGGATATCCTATGGTTCCATGTTGCCAATGGAAGAAAATACAGGGCGAAAAGAGGTAGTGATTACGTTTCGCCCACAAGGGGAACACGTTTCCCTATCAGAACCACGAGGCTTCTTGTAACACTCCACATGTAACTTGCCATATTTGTAACTCCGACTCTTGCCATTTTCGGCTATGTGCTATGATATTCCCTCCGTGGTCGGGTTTTGTCTTTCGTTTTGCATTTTGTCATGTCATGCTTTTTCATATCATGTCATCATGTGCATTGCATTTGCATACGTGTTCGTCTCATGCATCCGAGCATTTTCCCCGTTGTCCGTTTTGCAATCCGGCGCTCCTATCCCCTCCGGTGCACCCCTCTTGTTTTCTTTCGTGAGCGGGTGTCAAACATTCTCGGAATGGACCGAGGCTTGTCAAGTGGCCTTAATATACCACCCGGAAACCACCGGTCAAGTTTCGTTCCATTTGGAGGTCGTTTGGTACTCCATCGGTTAACCGGGCATCCGCAAAGTCCATTTGAGTGTCCAGCAAAACCCCCCTCAAAAACCAGCCCAAAACCCACCAAACTCTCCTCTATGCTCTAGGTCGTTCGATCACGATCGTGTGGGCGAAAACCGCACCTCATTTGGAGCCTCCTAGCTCCCTCTAGCTATAAAAGAGCATCCCCTCCCGTATACGAATCGCAGTCCAAACCCTACCTTCTTCCACCTCGCGCCCGGACATTTTTCCCCGCCGCCGGACGTGTACGCCGCCTCCGCCCGACGAATCGGGGGCCGCTACTTGTCGCCGCCGCCCTCTCCACCGCGCCGGCCCGCGGAGCCCAGGGAGGGCCCGCGCGAGCCCGCGTCTGCCCCGCCGCCGTCTGCCTCCGCGCCGCCCGAGTCCGGCCGCCGCCGCCGGCAACCCCGCGCCCCGCCGCACCGCCGGCGCCGGCGCCGCCGCGTCCTCTCCCCGAGGCCGCGCCGCCCGCCACCGTCCTCCTCCACTCTCCCATCACCGGCCGCCGGCCTCCCCTTCCTCCCGTCGCCGAAGACGAGCGCCCACGGGCCCGAGCCGATCGGATCTGAGATCCACTGTATGCGTTGACTTCTCCCGTGACCGATTTTTTCTCCAAGTCCTGGATTTAGTACAGCATATGCTCATGTTCGATAGTGCATAACTCCTTGTATGTAGCTCCGATTCGCGCGTGTAATATGTCAAATTGTTCTACTCGCGATGCTCTACATTTTGTTCAATTGCACCATGTTCATTAGAGGTCATCTTGATGCCCAAATCTCTGTTGCAAGAGGGCTAGTTGCTGTTATCTGCTGGTTCTTATTAGAACTTGGAGATTTGTCATTTTTGTATCATTTAATCTGTGCATCTTATGGGCATGAGCTCCACATGTGTTTTGTTGTATGCCATGCCATCTTTCCAACGGTGTATGCCATGTATTTTTGTGATCTCTGTGGTGACTAGCACAAGCATGCAAAGTAGGCTCCGTAATGTTTCTGATTTCAGGGACAGTGATTTCTCTAAGTCCTTGTCTGCTGTTATTTCGTTGCCCTGTAAACTTGATGCTACAGAGAGATCCATGCATATTTTGGTGATGTTCAGTAAGGATGTTTTGTAGATATTGTTGTAATTGATCCATTCCTGCCCTTGTTTGAAATTATGGAGTGCCATAGCATGACTCAATCTTGATCTACTTTTGCTATAAAATATTTCTGGCAGATTCTTAACATGATAAGCAATTTTGCCAAGCTTATTGTAGTTGATCCATACATGCTATGCTTTTGTTCTTGCCACGGATAGCTTCATAAACATGCCATCTTGCTGTAGGTATGCTTGTTTTGTAATGAATTGCTTTGTGGTGAGTGCATCAAGCTCACAAAGAGGCCTACATATTATTGTTTCTGCCATGCTCTGTTTTCTGCAAAGTCTGGAACCTGGTAACGAAACTTGCTATGTTTACATGCTTGCCATCATATCTTCTGTTCCTTTTTGTCTTATGGTCAGTAAGGGACTTTTGTCCTATGCTTCTAGTATAATACTGCCATGCCAAGTTTTGCCATGTTAAATTCCTGTAGCATGTTGATTTCGTGCTCTGAACATTGCTACCTGATGTTGTTTTCTGCCATGTCCAGTTTTTCACCAAGTCTGTGAACCTGTTATCTTTTGCACTTTTGCCATGCTTGTTTGAGCTTCATATGTGGTGCTCTAGCCGTAGCTCACTGTTCATCTTTTGTCAAGCATCTCCTGTAGATTACTGCCATGTACTTTGTTGCTATGTTGGAGTGCTGTAGCATTGTTGTTTGTTGCATTTTAAGTGCTATCATGCTGTTAATCGCAGATTCGTGTCAATCTTGTTTTGCTTGCCATTTGCAAACCGTGCATCCGTTTCCGGTGATCTTTATATCGATTTTGACCGAAATCATCTCATCTTTCCAGTGGCATGCATGGTTTGCCATGTTACTGCCATGTTCATCATTTTCCTTCCGGAGCACGCATATGCATCGCATATCATATCTTGCATATCATACATGTTTTGCATCATGTTGCTTGTGCATTTCTCGTGGTTGATTGTGGTTCTGTTTGTTTGTATTCTTGTCTTGGGTAGAGCCGGGAGACGAGTTCGTGAACGAGGAACCTGTTGAGTACGCTTTCGAGGATCAAGCTTTCGACAACTCTGAGAACCTTGCAGGCAAGATGACCACCCCTCGAAATCACTTCTATCTTTGCTTTGCTAGATGTTCGCTCGATTGCCATGCTACGCTACCTATCACTTGCTATATCATGTCTCCCATTTTGCCATGTCAGCCTCTGACCATCCTTTCCTAGCAAACCGTTGTTCTGCTAAGTTACCGCTTTTGCTCAGCCCCTCTTATAGTGTTGCTAGTTGAAGGTGAAGTTGAAGTTGGTTCCATGTCGGAACATGGATATGTTGGGATATCACAATATCTCTTATTTAATTAATGCATCTATATATTTTTGGTAAAGGGTGGAAGGCTCGGCCTTATGCCTGGTGTTTTGTTCCACTCTTGCCGCCCTAGTTTCTATTATACCGGTATTATGTTCCTTGAGTTTGCGTTCCTTACGCGGTCGGGTGATTTATGGGACCCCCTTGACAGTTCGCCTTGAATAAAACTCCTCCAGCATGGCCCAACCTTGGTTTTACCATTTGCCACCTAAGCCTTTTCCCCCAGGTTTTCGCAAGCCCGAGGGTCATCTTATTTTAACCCCCCCGGGCCAGTGCTCCTTCGAGTGTTGGTCCGAACTAAGTAGACTGCGGGGCCCCCTCCTGGAAACTCGAGGTCTGGTTTTACTCGTAGGATGTCTCATCCGGTGTGACCTGAGAACGAGATATGTGCAGCTCCTATCGGGATTTGTCGGCGCACCGGGCGGCTTTGCTGGTCTTATTTTACCATTGTCGAAATGTCTTGTAAACCGGGATTCCGAGACTGATCGGGTCTTTCCGGGAGAAGGTTTATCCTTCGTTGACCGTGAGAGCTTATGATGGGATAAGTTGGGACACCCCTGCAGGGTATTATCTTTCAAAAGCCGTGCCCGCGGTTATGAGGCAGATGGGAATTTGTTAATGTCCGGTTATAGAGAACTTGTCACTTGACCCAATTAAAATACATCAACTGCGTGTGTAGCCGTGATGGTCTCTTCTCGGCGGAGTCCGGGAAGTGAACACGGTCTGTGTTATGTATGACGTAAGTAGGAGTTCAGGATCACTTCTTGGTCATTGCTAGATGACGACCGTTCCGTTGCTTCTCTTCTCGCTCTCTCTTGCGTATGTTAGCCACCCTATCTGCTATTGCCGCTGCAGCTCCACCTCACTACACCTTCCTTTCCTATAAGCTTAAATAGTCTTGATCCCGCGGGTGTGAGATTGCTGAGTCCTCGTGACTCACAGATTCTACCAAAACAGTTGCAGGTGCCGACGATGCTAGTGTAGATGATGGGGTCGATCTCAAGTGGGTGTTCGACGAGGAACGTGGTCGTTACTATGTGTCTTTTCCTGATGATCAGTAGTGGAGCCCAGTTGGGATGATCGGGGATCTAGCATTTGGGGTAGACTTATTTTCATCTGGATTTTGACCGTAGTCGGTCTATATGCTTGTATTTTGGATGATGTATGAATAATATTTATGTATTGTGTGAAGTGGCGATTGTAAGCCAACTCTTTATCCCATTCTTGTTCATTACATGGGATTGTGTGAAGATGACCCTTCTTGCGACAAAATCACTATGCGGTTATGCCTCTAAGTCGTGCCTCGACACGTGGGAGATATAGCCGCATCGTGGGCATTACAAGCTGGTAATCAGAGCCATCCCTGACTTAGGAGCCCCCTACTTGATCGAATCGCTGGCGTTGTTGAGTCTAGAACAAAAATGTTTTGAGTCTTAGGATTATATATATCAGAGAGTAGGATTCTTTTTACTCCTCAGTCCCTTCGTCGCTCTGGTGAGGTCTCCTGACGTAGAAGTTTTGACTATTCTCTCCTCAAATTTCACTAAAAAAAATTAGGATCACGCGGGTATCTTGGAATCGTTCCGATGGTTTTGTGACGAGAACATTGTTCTTGGTGCCTCCTGACATTTAGGGGTTGTGGCAGTTTCCCGGGGAGTTGAGCTCCGAGGTGTTGTCGTCACAATTTTATCGTTGCAGTTCTGGAATACCTGAGTTTCGCCGACATCGAAATCTCTTTTATGCAGTTGTTGGTGAGATCACCTCGACGCCACCCAGTACTAGGGCAGGAGTTCGGGAGTATTGCCATAACTCGTATAACGGATGTTTTTTCGAAGGTTGAGGTAAACGATTTCCGAAGGTTTCTTGGTTATGTGTTGACGGATGGATACAGCTGGATATAGGGATTGTTAGTTTGGGTGATATATTTTGTGTCCCCTGTATCCCCTACACCAGATTGCATAACCAGAAAGTTTCGGGAGTTTATAAGTGGGAATTCAAGTAGCCTTAGGATATCTTTCCGACAGACGCATGATATGAGATTGGGGTTCGACGTCTAGTGGTCCGCCTGTACACGGTTGGTTTTACAGTGGTCTCGTAGTGTCTTAAAGAGTCCATGGCTATGCCGACTCGGGGACGCTTCGTATGTCATGTGCACAGCCTTGTACATGATGGTGCTGTACGATTGAGCCCGTGTGGGCCCCACCACAAAAACTTCGGACGAAATCTCTATCATATGTTTGTTCCGGCTTATTCTGCAAGCCAATACTTTGTTTTGTTTTGAATTGTGGTATTCGAGTTGCGTCGAAGTCATATGTTGATTCCATATATTTTCTAAGTGGCTTCTCAACTTATGGAAGTGTGATGATTTACTACGGAATTCATTCGTTCATCTTCGTTCGAATGTTTATTGTGAAGACTATATGTTGCAATTTCTATCCGTTGATTCTACTTATCTATTTGTCTATCAAGATGCTAACGGATGTCACCCTCTTCAGGATGGCTCCGCCAACGCGTCAGAATCCGGATCGCAATGAAGGGAGTCAAGAGAACCCTCCGCCACCACCTCCACCTCCGGAGGCATGGCAAGCTATCATGGCAGCCACCAACGCCAATGCTCAGATGATTCTGCAACTCTTGCAAGAACGTACTCAAGGGCAAGGCAATCAAGGCAATCAAGGTCAAGGCAACAATCAGCCTCACTTCGCTACTCTCAACCAGTTTCTCGCAAATCAGCCCAAGTCTTTCAGCTACTGTGCCGAGGCCACGGATGCCGATGATTGGCTCGTGGACATCAACAACCATTTTGAATGTAGCAATGTCAGGCCTGAGGACTATGTCAAGTTCACTTATTTCCAGCTCAAGGACCAAGCTGCTGATTGGTTTCAACAATACAAAGATTCCAGAGGAGGTCGTGTGATCACTTGGACTGACTTCTGTCGGGACTTCAAAGCGCACCACATTCCACAAAGTGTTGTTGAGAGCAAGCGTGAGGAGTTCCGCAATCTCAAGCAAGGCAACATGTCTGTGTATCAATACAACATCCAGTTTCAGAAACTTGCTGGCTTCGCTAAACAAGACGTTCCTGATGAGAAGAGCATGATCTATCACTTCAGAGGTGGCCTTAAAGAGGATCTGCAGTTAGCTCTCGTTCTTGTTGAGCCTACTCAGTTTGATCAATTCTATAATATGGCACTGAAGCAAGAGGCTGCTCAGCTCAAGTGTGAGGCTTCTAAGAAAAGAGTCAGAGACGCAGTTCAGTCTTCTTCTTCCTCACTTGTGACAGCTAAGCAACAGAAGTTCTGGTTGCCTCCTCCTCCTCCGTTTTGTCAGCCTTACCAGCAGAAGAACAAAGGTGGCCATGGTTCTTCCAACTCTTCCAACTCTGGCTATCAGAACAAGTCTCAGAATCAAGCTCCAAAGTCCAATGCTC
This sequence comes from Aegilops tauschii subsp. strangulata, assembly GCF_002575655.3. Lineage (NCBI taxonomy): Eukaryota > Viridiplantae > Streptophyta > Magnoliopsida > Poales > Poaceae > Aegilops > Aegilops tauschii. The sequence continues at coordinate 187,541,906 of NC_053040.3, forward strand.
CTTATCACCGTCCACTCTCAGAGGTGACTTGCAACAAATGTTAGCAGAAAGGTCACTATGCTAACAAGTGCTTCAACCAAAGGCGTCTACCTCCTCCTCCTCCTGTCAGATCTTCCAGCAATGCAGTGGTCAAGCATAATCCAAAGTCTGCAAAGGTGAACATGATGAATGCAGCTCAAGCGGAGGAATCGACTTATGTGATAATGGGTAATCTTCCTGTTAATGATATTCCTGCAAAAGTTCTTTTTGATACTGGTGCATCGCATTCTTTCTTGTCATACCCTTTTGCATCGAAGCACAATGTTGAGACAGAGATCTTATCCAAAGTTATGCAAGTTGTTTCTCCGGGAAAGCTTTTGTCTTCTAGTTTGGTTGCTCCCGATGTTTCCATCAAGATGGGCGACTATAAATTTATGTCTTCTCCAGTTGTTCTTGGTGACTCAGATATTGATCTAATTCTCGGGATGGACTGGCTTTCTAAGCACAAGGCTCAACTTGATTGTGCTGCCAGGGAAATTCAATTGACACATTCTTCTGAGGATGTCATTGTTTATGCCGCTCGTGATGAAACCATTCGGTTTTTTTCTCTCAATGAGAAGGGCGAATTGAATGCCATCTCTCAAATTCCAGTCGTTTGTGAGTATCAAGATGTCTTTCCAGAGGAGCTTTCGGGTATGCCTCCTCATCGGCCAGTTGAGTTCGTTATCGAACTAGAGCCTGGTACTGAACCCGTTTGCAAGCGTCCATACAAGCTTGGACCCAACGAGCTGAAGGAATTGAAGAAACAACTCGATGAACAAGAGCGTCTGGGTTTGATAAGACCGAGTTCTTCTCCATGGGGTTGTGGTGTTCTTTTTGTCAAGAAGAAGGATGGCACAGACCGACTTTGTGTCGACTACCGTCCATTGAACAAGAAGACAATCAAGAACAAGTATCCACTTCCCAACATCAATGAGCTATTTGAGCAACTCAAAGGTGCTAAATTTTTCTCCAAGCTTGACATTCGTATGGGTTATCATCAGATTCGCATTCGTGAAGAAGATATTCCCAAGACAGCATTCAGAACAAGCTTTGGTTCTTATGAATATACTGTCGTGTCTTTCGGCCTCGTCAATGCTCCTCCAGTGTTCTCTCGGATGATGAATTACATCTTCAACCCTTATACCAATGAATTCGTTCTGGTGTATCTCGATGATATCTTGGTCTTCTCCAAGAATAAGCAGGATCATGCCAAACATTTGCGATTGGTGCTCGACAAGCTCAGACAGTATCAATTCTATGCGAAGTTCTCCAAATGTGAGTTTTGGCTCGATGAAGTTCTTTTCCTTGGTCACATCATCTCTGCCAAGGGCATCGCTGTTAACCCCGAGAAGGTGTCCGCAATTGTGAATTGGGAACCTCCTCAGAATGTCAAGCAGCTCCGCAGTTTTCTTGGTCTTGCAAGCTATTGCCGAAGATTCGTTGAGAATTTCTCTAAGATTGCAAAGCCTCTTTCCAACCTCCTCCAGAAGCATGTGAAGTATGTCTGGTCTCCTGAGTGTGACGTTGCTTTCAACACTCTCAAAGAGAAACTAGTCACAGCTCCTGTCTTGACTCCTCCTGATGAATCCAAGCCATTTGAAGTTTTCTATGATGCTTCTCTCCAAGGTCTCGGTGCGGTGTTAATGCAAGAGAAGAAAGTTGTGGCCTATACCTCTCGTCAGTTGAAGCCCAACGAGAAGAACTACCCCACTCACGATCTTGAATTGGCGGCAGTTGTCCATGCATTGATAACGTGGAGACATCTCTTGTTGGGAAGACAAGTGGACATTTTCACCGATCACAAGAGTCTCAAGTACATCTTCACTCAGCCCAACCTCAACCTCAGGCAGACTCGATGGGTCGAAATGATTCAAGAGTACAATCCGAGTATTGAATATACTCCAGGCAACGCCAATGTCATTGCAGATGCTTTAAGCAGGAAGGCTTATTGCAACAGCTTAATCCTCAAGCCTTTCCAACCGGATCTTTGTGAAGCTTTCCGCAAGCTGAATCTCCAAGTTGTTCCTCAAGGCTTACTTGCCAACCTCATAGTCTCTCCTACTTTGGAAGATCAAATTCGTGAGGCACAACTCCTTGATGCCATGGTGAAGAAGCTGAAACGTGGTATCGACAAGGGTCTTTCCAAATACAAGTGCTATCGCATTGATGACAGAGACACTTTATTATTCGAGGACCGGATTGTGGTTCCTAAAGGTGATCTAAGGAAAGTCATTATGAACGAGGCACACAATTCTCTTCTTTCCATTCATCCTGGAAGTACGAAGATGTACCATGACCTCAAGCAGTCTTATTGGTGGACTCAAATGAAGCGAGAAATCGCTCAATTCGTAAATGAATGTGATGTCTGTCGAAGAGTGAAAGCAGAACACCAACGACCAGCTGGTCTCCTTCAACCTCTTGCTATCCTAGAATGGAAGTTTGATCATATCGAAATGGACTTCGTGACTGGTTTTCAAAAGTCCAAGCGCGGAAATGATGCTATCTTCGTTGTCATTGACAAGCTTTCTAAAGTGGCTCATTTCCTTCCAATCAAAGAATTCATCACAGCAGCTCAGCTGGCAGAGCTTTACAGCTCTAGAATTGTCTCTTTGCACGGCATTCCACAATTGATTTCTTCAGATCATGGAAGCATCTTCACCTCTAAGTTCTGGGACTCCTTCCAGAAGGCCATGGGCACAAACATTCGTTTCAGCACCGCTTTCCATCCTCAAACTAGTGACCAAGTCGAGCGAGTCAATCAAATTCTTGAAGATATGCTCAGGGCTTGTGTCATTTCCTTTGGCATGAAATGGGAAGATTGCCTTCCATATGCTAAATTTTCCTACAACAACAGCTTTCAAGCAAGTTCGGGCAAGGCCCCGTTTGAGATTCTCTATGGCAGAAAGTGTCGTACTCCTCTCAATTGGTCAGAGACTGGTGAACGCCAACTTCTTGGCAATGACTTAATCACTGAAGCTGAAGAAATGTGTAAAGTCATCCGTGATAATCTCAAAGCCGCGCAATCGCGACAGAAGAGTTACTATGATAGTAAGCATCGTGATTTGGCTTTCGAGATCGGAGACCATGTCTACCTCCGCGTCTCTCCAATGAAAGGCACTCGTTGCTTCAGTATCAAAGGGAAGCTTGCCCCTAGATACATGGGTCCTTTTAAGATCGTTGGCAAAAGAGGCGACCTCGCCTATCAACTTGAGCTTCCTTCCAACTTCGCGAACCTGCACGATGTGTTCCACGTGTCACAGCTCTGCAAGTGCTTCAAGACGCCTGAGCGCACTATCAACTTCGAAGAGATTGACCTCCAAGAAGATTTGTCTTATCATGAGCACCCCGTTGCTATTCTTGAAGAAACTGAGCGCAAGACTCGCAACAAGTCAATCAAATTCCTGAAAGTGAAGTGGTCGCACCATTCCATCCGGGAAGCCACCTGGGAACGCGAGGACCATCTCCGTTCCGAATATCCGGAGTTCTTTCAGTCCTAGATCTCGGGACGAGATCCTCTCATAGTGGTGGAGTGTTGTAACACCCCGCATGTAACTTGCCATATTTGTAACTCCGACTCTTGCCATTTTCGGCTATGTGCTATGATATTCCCTCCGTGGTCGGGTTTTGTCTTTCGATTTGCATTTTGTCATGTCATGCTTTTTCATATCATGTCATCATGTGCATTGCATTTGCATACGTGTTCGTCTCATGCATCCGAGCATTTTCCCCGTTGTCCGTTTTGCAATCCGGCGTTCCTATCCCCTCCGGTGCACCCCTCTTGTTTTCTTTCGTGAGCGGGTGTCAAACATTCTCGGAATGGACCGAGGCTTCTCAAGTGGCCTTAATATACCACCCGGAAACCACCGGCCAAGTTTCGTTCCATTTGGAGGTCGTTTGGTACTCCATCGGTTAACCGGGCATCCGCAAAGTCCATTTGAGTGTCCAACAAAACCCCCCTCAAAAACCAGCCCAAAACCCGCCAAACTCTCTTCTATGCTCTAGGTCGTTCGATCACGATCGTGTGGGCGAAACCGCACCTCATTTGGAGCCTCCTAGCTCCCTCTAGCTATAAAAGAGCATCCCCTCCCGTATACGAATCGCAGTCCAAACCCTACCTTCTTCCACCTCACGCCCGGACATTTTTCCCCGCCGCCGGACGTGTCCGCCGCCTCCGCCCGACGAATCGGGGGCCGCTACTTGTCGCCGCCGCCCTCTCCACCGCGCCGGCCCGCGGAGCCCAGGGAGGGCCCGCGCGAGCCCGCGTCTGCCCCGCCGCCGTCTGCCTCCGCGCCGCCCGAGTCCGGCCGCCGCCGCCGGCAACCCCGCGCCCCGCCGCACCGCCGCCGCCGGCGCCGCCGCGTCCTCTCCCCGAGGCCGCGCCGCCCGCCACCGTCCTCCTCCACTCTCCCATCACCGGCCGCCGGCCTCCCCTTCCTCTCGTCGCCGGAGACGAGCGCCCACGGGCCCGAGCCGATCGGATCTGAGATCCACTGTATGCGTTGACTTCTCCCGTGCCCGATTTTTTTCTCCAAGTCCTGGATTTGTTACAGCATATGCTCATGTTCGATAGTGCATAACTCCTTGCATATAGCTCCGATTCACGCGTGTAATATGTCAAATTGTTCGCCTCGCGATGCTCTACATTTTGTTCAATTGCAGCATGTTCATTAGAGGTCATCTTGATGCCCAAATCTCTCTTGCAAGAGGGCTAGTTGCTGTTATCTGCTGGTTCTTATCAGAACTTGGAGATTTGTCATTTTTGTATCATTTAATCTGTGCATCTTATGGGCATGAGCTCCACATGTGTTTTGTTGTATGCCATGCCATCTTTCCAACGGTGTATGCCATGTATTTTTGTGATCTCTGTGGTGATTAGCACAAGCATGCAAATTAGGCTCCGTAATGTTTCTGATTTCAGGGACAGTGATTTCTCTAAGTCCTTGTCTGCTGTTATTTTGTGGCCATGTAAACTTGATGCTACAGAGAGATCCATGCATATTTTGGTGATGTTCATTAAGGATGTTTTGTAGATATTGTTGCAATTGATCCATTTCTGCCCTTGTTTGAAATTATGGAGTGCCATAGCATGACTCAATCTTGCTCTACTTTTGCTATAAAATATTTCTGGCAGATTCTTAACATGATAAGCAATTTTGCCAAGCTTATTGTAGTTGATCCATACATGCTATGATTTTGTTCTTGCCATGGATAGCTTCATAAACATGCCATCTGGTTGTAGGTATGCTTGTTTTGTCATGAATTATTTTGTGGTGAGTGCATCAAGCTCACAAAGAGACCTACATATTATTGTTTCTGCCATGCTCTGTTTCTGCTGTCTGAAACCTGGTAACGAAACTTGCTATGTTTACATGCTTGCCATCGTATCTTCTGCTCCTTTTTGGCTTATGGTCAGTAAGGGACTTTTGTCATATGCTTCTAGTAGAATACTTCCATGCCAAGTTTTGCCATGTTAAATTCCTGTAGCATGTTGATTTCGTGCTCTGAACATTGCTACGTGATGCTGTTTTCTGCCATGTCCAGTTTTTCACCAAGTCTGTGAACCTGTTATCTTTTGCACTTTTGCCATGCTTGTTTGAGCTTCATATGTTGTGATCTAGCCGTAGCTCAGTGTTCATCTTTTGTCAAGCATCTCCTGTAGATTACTGCCATGTACTTTGTTGCTATGTTGGAGTGCTGTAGCATTGTTGTTTGTTGCATTTTAAGTGCTATCATGCTGTTAATCGCAGATTCGTGTCATTCTTGTTTTGCTTGCCATTTGCAAACCGTGCATCCGTTTCCGGTGATCTTTATATCGATTTCGACCGAAATCATCTCATCTTTCTAGTGGAATGCCTGGTTGGCCATGTTACTGCCATGTTCATCATTTTCCTTCCGGAGCACGCATATGCATCGCATATCATATCTTGCATATCATACATGTTTTGCATCATGTTGCTTGTGCATTTCTCGTGGTTGATTGTGGTTCCGTTTGTTTGTGTTCTTGTCTTGGGTAGAGCCGGGAGACGAGTTCGTGAACGACGAACCTGTTGAGTACGCTTTCGAGGATCAAGCTTTCGACAACTCTGAGAACCTTGCAGGCAAGATGACCACCCCTCGAAATCACTTCTATCTTTGCTTTGCTAGATGTTCGCTCGAATTCCATGCTACGCTACCTATCACTTGCTATATCATGTCTCCCATTTTGCCATGTCAGCCTCTAACCATCCTTTCCTAGCAAACCGTTGTTTGGCTAAGTTACCGCTTTTGCTCAGCCCCTCTTATAGCGTTGCTAGTTGAAGGTGAAGTTGAAGTTTGTTCCATGTCGGAACATGGATATGTTGGGATATCACAATATCTCTTATTTAATTAATGCATCTATATATTTTTGGTAAAGGGTGGAAGGCTCGGCCTTATGCCTGGTGTTTTGTTCCACTCTTGCCATCCTAGTTTCTGTTATACCGGTATTATGTTCATTGAGTTTGCGTTCCTTACGCGGTCGGGTGATTTATGGGACCCCCTTGGCAGTTCGCCTTGAATAAAACTCCTCCAGCAAGGTCCAACCTTGGTTTTACCATTTGCCACCTAAGCCTTTTCCCCCGGGTTTTCGCGAGCCCGAGGGTCATCTTATTTTAACCCCCCCCCTGGACCAGTGCTCCTTCGAGTGTTGGTCCGAACTGAGTAGACTGCGGGGCCCCCTCCTGGAAACTCGAGGTCTGGTTTTACTCGTAGGATGTCTCATCCGGTGTGCCCTGAGAACGAGATATGTGCAGGTCCTGTCGGGATTTGTCGGCGCACCGGGCGGCTTTGCTGGTCTTATTTTACCATTGTCGAAATGTCTTGTAAACCGGGATTCCGAGACTGATCGGGTCTTTCCGGGAGAAGGTTTATCCTTCGTTGACCATGAGAGCTTATGATGGGCTAAGTTGGGACACCCCTGCAGGGTATTATCTTTCGAAAGCCGTGCCCGCGGTTATGAGGCAGATGGGAATTTGTTAATGTCCGGTTGTAGAGAACTTGTCACTTGACCCAATTAAAATACATCAACTGCGTGTGTAGCCGTGATGGTCTCTTCTCGGCGGAGTCCGGGAAGTGAACATGGTCTATGTTATGTATGACGTAAGTAGGAGTTCAGGATCACTTCTTGGTCATTGCTAGATGACGACCGTTCCGTTGCTTCTCTTCTCGCTCTCTCTTGCGTATGTTAGCCACCCTATATGCTATTGCCGCTACAGCTCCACCTCACTACACCTTCCTTTCCTATAAGCTTAAATAGTCTTGATCTCGCGGGTGTGAGATTGCTGAGTCCTCGTGACTCACAGATTCTACCAAAATAGTTGCAGGTGCCGACGATGCCAGTGCAGATGATGGGGTCGATCTCAAGTGGGAGTTCGACGAGGAATGTGGTCGTTACTATGTGTCTTTTCCTGATGATCAGTAGTGGAGCCCAGTTGGGATGATCGGGGATCTAGCATTTGGGGTTGACTTATTTTCATCTGGATTTTGACCGTAGTCGGTCTATATGCTTGTATTTTGGATGATGTATGAATAATATTTATGTATTGTGTGAAGTGGCGATTGTAAGCCAACTCTTTATCCCATTCTTGTTCATTACATGGGATTGTGTGAAGATGACCCTTCTTGCGACAAAACCACTATGCGGTTATGCCTCTAAGTCGTGCCTCGACACGTGGGAGATATAGCCGCATCGTGGGCGTTACACGTTGACTACGTTGCCATGCTGAAGGCTTCATGTCAGCGGGCTAGCGTATTAGTATATCTCGGTAAAGCTGGCTACGACATCAAGCTCGTCCACACCGACGGCTTCACGCGGGCCATGTCACAGGTTAAGTGGTCCATCCCCAACCCCTCTGGTTCAACCATCGTCGATCTCTTCGACGGCCCTGCCGCTGATCTCCTCCGCCAAGCAGTCAAGGATTTGCGAGCTTTATACGCCATCGAGCCCATTTTGTCACTGCTGAAGGACATGTTCTACGGCGGCGGCTTGGGATCCTCAATTGCCAAGTCAGATCTCATCGACCACGACCACGACCACGAGTAGGGCACCCACGAAGGTTCTTCCAAGGTGAAACAGCCCATCTGTGACATCAGAGAGCGCACCATGCGTCTGTGCTCTTCCAACTGGACGGATCCTGTCCATGAAATGTGAGGCAACATTCTATCAGCAAATATTACCTTTTCTAGCTTGCCAACCTGTTGAGGATATAGACCTTAGAGTCACCCGCCAGGAGGGGCCGGGTTACTCATAATGGTCATTGCCAGAAGCCCGGCGCCAAGCTTGAAGACGGTGGGCCAAAGATGGGCTTAAGACCCGGATATGGCTTAAGGCCCGTAGTTACAATCATTATTATGGTAGAACTTGTAGTGTAAGGCAAGAATAGTTGAGAGTCCGAGCCGGACACTCTTATGAGCCGGCCAGGACTCTGAGAGTTGCTGGGCGTCAGCCTCCCTATATAAAGGAACGACCCGGCAGCGGTTTAGGGACAAGGAAGATCTCGTCGAGAGCCAGGCATAGCAATTAAGCTCCCTGGTCATCGAAACCCTAATCAATACCACCTCAACTGGACGTAGGCTTTTACCTTCACCGTAAGGGGCCGAACCAGTATAACCCTTGTGTTCCTTGTCCCGTTAACCCCTTCAAGCTTCCTAGCGGCGATGGCTCCACGACTAAGTCCTAGCTTGAGGACATCTGCCGTGACAATTCCACGACAGTTGGCGCCCACCGTGGGGCTAGCGCACCGTGGATTTGAGTTCTTGAAGGGCAGCTTCGAAGGGCTCAAGGGATACGATGTGGGCCGGATGACCAAGAATCGTCGCGGCAAGCTCTACATCGACGATGCAAACTGGGGCCCCGACGCCGGCTCAATTGAGTACGGGTACCGGGTCCCCTTCGGTGGAATTCATGTTTTCATTGGCAAGATTGGTGAGCCGGGCCCTGAGCCGGATCTCTGCGCCGATCTCATCGAGACGGCTCAGCACGCACGACCCGCCCGGGCCCGGCCTGCCTTAAAGCATGCTTTTGTGGGATGTATCCATGGAGGGCTCTCTGATCGATCTGGATCTGGTGATGAGACGGCCGCCGGCCCTGATGGCGAGTCGTCCACAGATGGGTCAAACTCGTTGTATCAACTTCAAGATGGCAGGCTCATGGGTTGTTCCGATGGTGATAGTATTCCAGACCCGTTTGAGCCGCCAAGTCAGGTGGGAGTCTTTATGGCCGGTGCACAGCCTGTTCAGAACCCTGCTGCTGGAGCGGGAAACCCGGTGCCCTCTCCGGCTCAGGTGCTGATGGATCTCACGGATAAGATGATGGCCCTGTTAACTGCCGCGGTAGACCCGGCGGATCAAGCTCAGCATGATGCGGAGGTGGCGCAATTAAAGTTAGATCTAGTGAGAGCTAAGGAGGACCTGGCAGCGGAAGGGATCAGGATGGCTGCGGAGAGGGCGGCTCTCGACGCCCAAACACAATTGATCCAGGCGCAGTCTTTCCGGCTCACGATGGATCAGAACGCGTCCAATGAGGTCATGAGAAGGAGGCATCAGAAGGCCCAATCTCGGCTCCCTCCGGTTTACGATCCACGAAGCCTCTTCAACACGCCAGGTGCAGGGTCTAGTAACCCGCCAGGGGTCATAGTGCCCGGGTCTGGGACCCCTATTCAGCCACAAGTGATGGGGCCTCCCCAGGTGCCCCTGCCCCGCCTCAGTACGTGCCAATACCACCGGGTCATTATGCCAACCCGCTGGAGAACATGGTCGCCGCGGCAGCACGGCTGGCGGCTCTCCCAATTGACGGTGACTCTCCGACGGCTATTGAAACCCGCTGGGTCAGGGAACTCCTTCAGACAGCACTGGCGCAACAAGAGGCGTACTCCTATAGCCGGGACAGGATCCACTCGACCCCTCGTCCAGGCCGGAGCCCGAGTTACAGCAGACACATGGTCTCAGCGACCGGCTCAAGTAACGTCCGACGCCATGACCCGCCCCCTGGCCATGGCCCGACTCATAACGGAGCCTTTCATGCAGCAGACCAAGACAGAGTGCGGCAAGAGGCGGAGCAGGTGCCTCAGTTGACGGCTTACCAGATTCCCCCTGCTTACCCGACGACGTCTGTCGACGTGGGTATCCCCACCAGGACTGGGGGTGTCCCTTGTTTAGTACCAGCTATCCGCAATGAACGTCTACCCAAGGACTTCAAAGGCCCTAGGAAGGTGCCTAATTACACGGCTGACTTACAACCCGCAGCCTGGATCGAGAGTTACGAGATGGCCATGGAACTGCTGGAGGTCAGTGAGGCGGCAATGGCCAAGTACTTCACCATGATGTTAGATGGGACTGCCCGCACTTGGTTGAAAGGGCTACCACCGAATTCCATCGGGTCTTGGGCTGAGCTGAAAGCCCGGTCCATCCAAAACTTCAAGGATACCTGTAGGCAGTCTATGTCAATTGTGGATTTGACTAACTGTAAGCAGCAGGAGGGTGAATCCACGACACATTGGGTTCGCCGGGTCAAGGAGATCATACATTCATCAGATAAGATGGATTCCGGCTCTGCAGTCTTAATGTTGGAGCAGAATTGTCATTTCGTGCCCCTGAAGATGAAACTCGGGCGGCTTAAGCGCGACTGCAATGATATGGGTACACTGATGGCGGCTCTTGTCAAGTACGCCGATTCTGATGGTACCAAGGACCCCGCTTCAGATGATGAAAGGACAAGGAAGGGAAAGAAGAATGGCAATGGCAAGGGTCCTCAGCATAACCCGGGGAATCAAGGAGGTGGCAAGCGCAAGGCCGATGGTAGCCTAGAGTTTGTAGCCAACGCCAGCTCACAGGGTAATAACCAGCGACGCAAGGGGAGGCCCCCTCCCCGAGCCAGCGGGTCAGGCCCGACGCTGGAACAGCTGTTGAATGAGCCTTGTCCAAGGCATGGCTCTAGAGAGAAGCCACCTACCCATCTATGGAAGGATTGTGCAATCATGAAGGCCTTTTAAAATTACAATGGCCCGGGCGGCGGCTCAGGCGCCGGCGGTTTTCATGGCCCGGGCGGCGGCTCAAATTCTAATCCTCAGAACGGTCAAGGGGGCTTTAATCAGCAGTCTGGCCAGGGTCATCAACACCAGCAGGGGGGTTATCAGACCAATCCAAAGCAGCTTAGCGGTGGACAGTATCATGTGTTTACCACCAGTCTGTGTAAGCGAGATCAGAAGCTTCATAAGAGGGCTGTGAATGCTGTTGAGCCGGCGGTTCCACGCTACTTGCGGTGGTCTGAGCAGCCTATAGTGTGGAGTAGGGAGGATCACCCTCCCCGGGTGGATAATCTGGGTCACTTGGCCTTGGTGGTGTCTCCTCAGGTGGGAGGATATAAGTTCACTAAGGTGCTCATGGATGGAGGCAGCAGCATCAACATCCTCTATTATGAGACGTTCCGTCGTATGGGGTTGATTGATAAAAACCTCAGCCAGTCAAACACTATTTTCCACGGTGTGGTACCTGGTAAGTCGGCTTATCCAGTCGGCAAGATCGAGTTGGAAGTGGCCTTTGGAGATGAGCACAACTACAGGGTGGAAAAATTGACCTTTGAGGTGGTCAAGATAAGAAGTCCGTACCATGCCATATTTGGGCGGCCGGCTTACGCCAAGTTCATGGCACGGCCGTGTTACGTGTATTTACAGCTCAAGATGCCGGGTCATAATGGGACCATTACGGTTCATGGAAGCCGGAAGGTGGCCCTGGAGTGTGAGGAAGGCGATGCAGCTTATGCAGAATCTGTTTGTGCAACAGAGGAGTTAAAGTTTTACAAGGACAACGTTGACCCAACAGATATGACCTCTCTGAAAAAGCCGACTACGGAGCATGAGCCGGCAATGAAATTCAAGTCGGCTGATGAGACTAAACTTGTTGATTTCATTCCAGGAGATTCATCTCAGCAGTTTAGCATCAGTGCCAATCTGGATCCAAAATAGGAAAGCGCGCTCATCGAGTCCATCCGTGAGAATAGGGACATCTTCGCATGGAAACCTTCTGACATGCCAGGTGTACCTAGAGAACTCGCTGAGCACACTCTCAATGTTGATCCGAAATTTAAGCCGGTCAGGCAGTTCCTTCGGCGGTTCAATGAGGAGAGGTGGAAAGCTATTCGTGAAGAGGTGGCCCGGCTCTTGGCGGCCGGGTTTATTGTTGAAGTCTTTCACCCAGAGTGGTTAGCTAACCCGGTCCTCGTACTCAAGAAGAACGGCACTTGGCGGATGTGTGTGGACTACACGGACTTAAACAAGGCGTGTCCGGCTGATCCTTTTGCCCTTCCCCGTATTGACCAAATTATTGATGCTACGGCAGGTTGTGCGCGCTTAAGTTTCTTGGATGCTTATTCCGGTTATCATCAGATCAAAATGGCAGTTAAGGACCAGGAGAAGACGGTGTTCATCACTCCCTTTGGAGCCTTCTGCTATGTATCTATGCCCTTTGGACTCAAGTGTGCACAGGCGACTTATCAGCGTTGCGTGCAGAACTGTCTTCATAACCAGATTGGGCGCAATGTTCATGCTTATGTGGACGATATTGTGGTTAAATCTATAAAGGAGGAAACCCTAATAGATGATTTGAGGGAAACCTTTGATAATCTCCGGGTTTACAAGATGATGCTTAACCCGGCCAAGTGTGTTTTTGGTGTTCCTGCAGGCAAACTCTTGGGTTTCTTTGTTTCTGACAGAGGCATTGAAGCTAACCCGGAGAAGATCAAGGCCATCACCTCCCTGGCTAAGCCGGCGTGTATAAATGATGTTCAGCGCTTGGCGGGTCGCATCGCTGCTTTAAGCCGGTTTATAAGCCGTTTGGGTGAGAAGGCCATGCCATTATATCAGTTGATGAAGAAAACTGATAACTTTGTCTAGAATGATGCAGCTAATACTGCCTTTGAGGATTTGAAGAAGCAGCTGGCAGAGCCCCCAGTCCTTGCTGCTCCGGTTGATAAGGAGCCCTTATTACTGTATGTGGCGGCGAACACACGAGCTGTCAGTGTGGCTGTGGTGGTGGAGTGCAAGGAAGAGGGTAAGGAGCATCCGGTTCAGCGGCCGGTTTATTATGTCAGCGAAGTGCTCATCGAGTCCAAACAGCGGTATCCACATTGGCAAAAGCTTGCTTATGGTGTGTTCATGGCGAGCTGGAAGCTTAAGCATTATTTCCAGGGTCATCCCATCACTGTGGTTAGTTCGGCTCCTCTTGGTGATATCATTCAAAACAGAGAGGCCACAGGAAGAGTAGCTAAGTGGGCCATAGAGCTCGGACCTCATGGTCTCAAATACGTGCCACGCACTGCTGTTAAATCTCAGGCCTTGGTGGATTTCATCAATGATTGGACAGAGTCGCAAGTGCCCGAGCAAAAGCCGGATAACACATATTGGACTATTCACTTTGATGGGTCCAGGCAGTTGGAGGGCTCGGGGGCTGGAGTCGTATTGGCTTCCCCTAAGGGTGATAAGTTCCATTATGTGCTACAATTGATGTTTCCTTGTACCAACAACGCAGCTGAGTACGAGGCCTTGCTCCACGGTCTTCGGATGGCTAAGGAGATGAGCTTGAGCCGGGTAAGGTGTTTCGGTGACTCAGACTTGGTGGCTCAACAAGTATCAGGCAAGTGGGACTCTAAGGACCCTCTCATGGTGGCTTATCGCCGCGAAGTTGATGCCATTGCTGGGCACTTTCAGGGCTACCAAGTAGAGCACATTGATCGCAGGAAGAACGAGGCGGCTGATGCCCTAAGCCGGCTGGGCTCTCAGCGAAAGCCGGTGCCGCCTAATACTTTCCTGGATGTCCTGTATAACCCTTCTGTTAAGTTGCCTACAGAGGAAGACTTGGCTGTCCCTGACCCGGAGGCACGACTGGTGGCGGCTCTCCACATCATACCGGACTGGACAATGCCCTATCTGGCTTACATGACCCGGGGAGAGTTTCCTGAGGATGAAACTTTGGCCAGACAAATAACCCGGCGGGCTAAGTCAATGATTGTTATCAATGGCGAGTTGCATCACCGCAGTGTTACGGGAGCATTCCAGCGTTGTGTCTCCCCTGAGGAAGGTCAAGAGATCTTGCGTGAGATTCATGAAGGGGATTGTGGCCATCACGCCGGCTCAAAATCTCTTGTGGCCAAGGCTTTTCGTCATGGTTTTTATTGGCTGACGGCTCATGCTGATGCGGAGGACTTGGTCAGTAAATGTGATGGTTGCCAAAGGTTCTCACGACGGGCTCATGTGCCGGCTCAGGAGCTGAGGATGATCCCAATTACTTGGCCCTTTGCGGTCTGGGGGCTTGATATGGTTGGGCTTTTTAAAAGGTCCAAGGATAAGAAGACCCACCTCTTGGTGGCAGTTGACAAATTTACCAAGTGGGTTGAAGCGGAGCCAGTTAGCAAGTGTGATGCAGCCACGGCGGTTCAATTTATGAAAAAGGTGATTTTTCGCTTTGGCTTTCCGCACAGCATTATAACTGACAATGGCACCAATCTATCCAAAGGCGCCATGGAAGAATTTTGTCAACGAGAGCATATCCGATTTGATGTTTCCTCGGTGGCTCATCCTCAATCCAATGGTCAAGCTGAGGGAGCTAATCAGGAGATTCTGAAGGGCATCAAGCCCCGGCTTTTGGTCCCTTTGCAACGGACGCCGGGTTGTTGGGTGGAGGAGTTGCCCTCCGTGTTATGGAGCATCAACACTACTCCTAACAGGTCTACAGGTTTTACGCCTTTCTTCATGGTTTATGGGGCAGAAGCAGTCCTCCCCAGTGACATCCGTCATGACTCGCCTCGAGTGGCGGCTTATGTTGAGGCGGATAATGAGGAGGCGCGCCAAGATGCTCTTGACTTGTTGGACGAACAGTGTGATGTGGCAGCAGCCCGCTCAGCGATTTACCAACAAGACCTGCGTCGTTATCATAGTCGCCGGGTTAAATCCCGGGTCTTCCAGGAAGGCGATCTCGTGCTCCGGCTCATCCAAGATCAAACAGATGTGCACAAGCTATCCCCGCCTTGGGAAGGGCCCTTTGTGGTTAGCAAGAATTTGCACAACGGGTCATATTACCTCATTGACATTCGGGAGCACAAAGATTCACGTAAGTCGGAGGAAGAGACCCGTCGGCCGTGGAACATAGCTCAGCTTCGGCCTTACTACACTTGAGCCACCGGCTCTCATAATGTACATATTTCTCTCGGCCATGTATATATTATGATAAGCAATAAAGCAGGACCTCTGTCCTTTTTTCTCCTAAAAATGTGCACGTGTTGTTTTCATTGCAAGATTACATGATAACTTGAAGGAGGATCCGGTGTATTCGAATCTAGCCATCGGTAATAAGGTCACTTGGGGGCTTCCTGTTCAAACATAGGTCGTATTCGAACCAAAGAGAACATAGCTGTCGATACCCATTTGATTGGCAAAGTGCCGAGCTCATTGGGGAGTTTTCTTTGATCATATTTGAATCTTAGTTTCACCCCTTTGGGAGCCGACGTGGATCGTATTCGAATCAGCGTCGTTAAACAAATCTTAAAATCACTTGGGGGCTTCCTGTTCAAACATGGGTCGTATTCGAACCAAAGAGAACATAGCTGTCGGTACCCTCTTGATTGGCATCGCCACACCCACTTGGGGCTATATGATCGCATTCGAATCTTAGCATAACCCCTTTGGGACGGGTCTCTGGTCGTATTCGAACTGGAAGCCCCTAAGTTTTTCTGACTTGTAGCAAGTTCTTCTGATTATGTCAAGTATGCACGGCCGGGTCGCACTTTGCCGGCTTAACTTTGATTTGCAGTGCTAGTCGAACACAATTGGCGTTATTAAGACTGGTAAACCGGAATTGAGGTACCAAACTCATAGCCCGGGTTATCTAAGCCGACAGTGTGCTTGCAGGCTGGTAAGTGTGTTGTTATGATTATATCAAGGACATCATTGAGGGCAAGTCTTTGGTGAATCATATTCCGGGTTATAGGCATAAGACTATGATTCTCCATGCGGTAAGCCGCCTCGAGACTTGTGATTTGTCTTTTCATGCAGGGTAGTTAAAGACAACTATTTCAGCTTAAGGAATATGACTGATCAACTGTAACCCGGAGACATATAAGGAAGCAACTTTCATAATGATTCAGCATTCAGCACGTGCACAATGGCACAGCACAGTTAAAGTGTTGACCCTATTCTATTACAAGACTCGTTGAGTCCAAAAGGGTGAAGCATTGTTTCACATAAATCGTCTACAGAGTTACGACGCTTGCTGGGTTGAAGTCTCCGGCTCATCCCTCTCTTCTCCTCCGGCTGTTCCCAAGGTCTGGAAAGTCGATGACTTCCAGTCGATGCCGCTCAGAGCTTCGAATTGAGCTTCCTCGTCAATTAACCCCGCCGGGTCAATCTCCGGGGCGAAGGTGTGCTTGCGAGTCGGCCGGATTAAGCTGAGGGCCTCATAGCGCGGAGTGGGGATCCTCTGATTCTCTGCATCGTAACCCGGCTGATACTTAGTCAGATCTGTATCATTGCTAATCAGAGTGGCCACCGGGTGTATGATCTTCACGCAAGCTGCGAAGTCCTTCTGGTCGAAGGCGGTGCCGTCTTCCTTGAAACTGGGGTAGCCCAGAGCGATGTCCGCCGGGTCTAGCTCTGGAAGGAACGCCTTAGCCCGGCTTAGAGCCGCTATGGCTCCGGCTCTTGCAGAGGCCCGTCGTAGCTCTTGGATGCGTTGAGGAAGAACGGCGAGCCAGCGAAGAACCTCAGCCAGGTGAGTCGGCACCTCGTTGGATAGGGCCACCACAGCCAGAGCACGCTGTGACTCGGTGTAGAGTTGCTCCAACAGGGTGTACACGGCTTTCAGCTTGGTTACCACGCTTTGGTTGAGGTTGGCGCTTCTGGGACCTGTTTAACAGAATAAGATAAGCCGCCGACAAGGATGAGTTATGAGATATACAGATTCTAAACTTGATGAAAGCTGGTGAGATGACTTATCGAAGATTGCGGCAACCATCTGGGACACTTGGCGCTTTAAGCCGGAGAGTTCGGCGGTCTTCTCTGAGAGAGCCTTCTCCGCCTGTTCGGCCCGGCTCACCAGAGTGGCCTTCTCTTCGGCCCAGGCTCTCCGTTCAGCATCAAAGTCTGTCTTCAGCTTTTCTTGCGCAGCAATGCTGGACACAAATTTGGCGTTTGCTTTCCGGGTCTCCGTCTCTTGCGTCTTCAGACGGGTCTTGAGATCAGCGATGTCAGCTTCAAACTTCTTGCCAGCAGCCTGCATAATTTCCGGGTTATAGCATGAACAGTAACTATGCAAATTTAAAAGTCCCAAGCGTTTTCCAAGCAAAGACACTTGGCACTTGGGGGCTAATGCGTAAAAGTACCCTTTGTTGTAGTAGCATTTTCCGTGCGGTACTTTAACTGTGCCGTGTTTAATTATTTCAGTTATGCAAAAATGTATTGTTCAATAGGAGTATGTGATGTTTAAGTATGAATTGTACACTTTAGTTTCACGAATGGCCATATTTGGTTGTTTATACTGAGTAGATGCCTTGTTTATCTGTATTTGGTTGTTAGGTTGGTTGGAGTGAGCATTTTTTCAGTTATCGAGTAGATGCCTTATTTATCTATTTTTGGTTCTTAGTTTGGTTGCAGTGAGTATTTGTCGAGTTATCAAGCAGATGCCTTGTTTATCTGTATTTGGTTGTTAGGTTGCCTTTTTTATAGCATTTGTCCAGTTATCAAGCAGATGCCTTGTTTATCTGTATTTGGTTGTTAGGTTGCTTTTTTTAGCATTTGTCCAGTTATCAAGCAGATGCCTTGTTTATCTTTATCTGCTTGTTAGGTTGCTTGCAGTGAGCATTTGTCCAGTTTTCAAGCATATGCCCTGTTTATCTGTATTTGCTTGTTAGGTTGGTTGAAGTGAGACTCTGTCCAGTTTTCAATGGCTATATTTGGTTGTTATATTGGTCATTTATGCCTTGTTTATTTCAGTCATTCACAATGTGTTGTTCATTATGTGCAAGTCGGAACTGTGCCGCTCGACTACATCAATACCAGTTTGAACGGCTATATTTGGTTCCAGTTATTCTTGGTGTAGTTAACACATGACCTTTATTTCAGTTTTACACATTTATCCAGTGTGATGTTTAAACATTACCTACGTTCTATTCATTTTCAACAATACCGGTTTGAATTGCAATATTTGATGGCTATTAAGCCTGCTGTCTTTAACATTGCCTTCCATTTTATATCTGCTTTAACAGCATGCTGAAACCAACACATTCAAGCTATCATTTGGAGATGGTGTTGTTTACCTTTGCTATATTTGTTTGATGTTAAGATTGTTGTAGTTATCATGCCTTCCCACTACTTATGTAGGACAATAACGAGAGTGGCCACCATTTTCCGCCGAGTTTAGCTTCATCCCTCGGCTTGTACTCCCCCCGTCGTTCCATAATGTAGTGCATATAGATCCAGGCATGGACACTAGTTAGCTTCTAATATTGACTTATTGCTTGTAGGTACATATGCCCTTGGCAAGGATCCACGCATCGACCCTTTTTGCGTATGGGGCAATGAGATATTGATGAACAAGCATCAAGTGAGGAAACTTATAAGGATTATTAGCAAAAAGATACGAATGGTGGCAAGCAAATTATTTGTTTATGCTCTATCCAACACAACAGTAGCTGTAGGATGGTAACTACAAACTCTGCAGCCTTTTCTTTTTACTGCCCATAATGAGTTGTTAGACAACAATGTCTGATTCTTTTTCATTCACAGTGGTTCCCGAAGCAGTTCACTCAAGATTACCTCGCAAAATACACGATTGGTGGACACGCAATGAAGGTTAAAGTATTTCATCTAGACTACAATGAGCATGGAGAAGTCCTAATGAAGACAGTGAAGGATGGATGGGCAGCCATCACAAGGGGTTGGCCTAGAGTTGTGCGCGCCTTACGCATGAAGGAGGGCACAATATGGGTATTCCGCTTCACCTTCTCCAGCAAACAGAATGTCTTTCGCCTCTCTCTTTACAGACTTTAGTACAACTGTGGTTCATCATTCTTTACTTGGTGCTTCTGTAGTTCTTTAGTATATGTACCTGTGCATTGAATTATGGATTCGTGGTTGAACTCATCACAAAGCACCTCTTCCCATTGCAAGATAAATAGATCAAGTTGGCCAAAGAAAACCCAAATATCGGAGAAGAAATACGAGGCTATAAACAATCATGAATATAAGAGATCAAAGAAGACTCAAATAACTTACATGGATAAAAAGATAGATCTGATCATAAACTCAAAGTTCATCAGATCCCAACAAACACACCGCAAAAAGAGTTACATCATATGGATCTCCAAGAGACCTTTGTATTGAGAATCAAAAGGGAGAGAGGAAGCCATCTAGCTACTAACTACGGACCTCTAGGTCTACAATGAACTACTCACGCATCATCGGAGAGGCACCAATGGACATGATGAACCCCTCTGTGATGGTGCCTAGATTGGATTAGGTGTTTTTGGAACTTGTGGCGGCTGGAATTGATTTTCGTCAACTCCCCTAGGGTTTCTGGAATATTGGGGGTATTTATAGAGCAAAAAGGCGGTGCGGGAGGCCACCGAGGTGGGCACAACCCACCAGGGCGCACCTGGGCCTCCAGCCATGCCCTGGTGTCTTGTGCTCACCTCGGGCTCCCTATTCAGTACTTCTTTGGACCACTGGATGTCTTCTGGTCCAAAAACCAGAATTTTTTTGATGTGGAATGCTGCCTAACATGCTCATCTCATATTCTTTTCTTTGTAGCATGGACATTTGGACTTTTATATGGTTCAAAGCAATAGTCTAGTTTTGACATGAGAATTTCAATAGTCAAGCATATCAACAAGCAACCATGTCTTTCAAAATATCAACACTAAAATAGGTTACCCCTAGCCCATTATGCTCAATCATTGATCCATTCATGGAACACACTCGCATATTAGCTACACCCAATGCTCAAGTATGATCATAGTGCCCCTTAGTTGGTGCTTTATAAGAGAAGATGGAGACTCAAATAAAAAAATTGCGTAAAGTAAAAGAAAGGCCCTTCGAGGAGGGAAGTAGGGATTTGTAGAGGTGCTAGAGCTCAAAGCGAAAAAGATAGAGATAAAAACATTTTGGGAGGCATGCTTTTCCTGTCAATGAAAATGATCGAGTAGTTCCCAATACTTTCCATGCTAGATATATCATCGGCGGTTCCCAAACAGAAATTAAAGTTTATTCCTTTTTCAACCATACTTTCACTTTCCATGGCTAGCCCGCCGTGTCCACGGGTGCCCTTCCATACCAACACTTCCAAGGAATTTATTATTTGACAACATAAAGTAAATTCATTTTTCATTTCAGGGCTGGGCATCCCTGATACCTTTGCCTTACTCTCGCGCAATGAGAAATGAATAAACCCTCATCTTGAGAATAACATATCTAGCATGGAAATATATTAGCCACCCCCTACCATTTCATGAGCGGTACGAGCATACAAAAGAAAATTTTATTTTGAAAATTAGAGATGACACATACAAATTTGCCCAGAATGGCAAAAGAATACCGGATATAGGTAGGTATAGTGGACTCATGTGGCAAAACTGGTTTAACGGATTTTGGATTCACAAGTAGTGATCATACTTAGTGCAAAATGAAGGCTAGCAAAACATTGAGAAGCGACCAACCAAGAAACGAAAAATCTCATAAGCGAGCATTAAGCATAACTAACACTGAATTATGCACCACAAGTAGGATGTAATTTCATTGCATAACTATTGACTTTCATGCTTGCATAGGGAATCACAAACCTTAACACCAATATTCTTACTAAAGCATAATTATTCATCAACGTGACTCACATATCACATCATCATATCTCAAAACCATTACAAGGAATCAAGTTTATTTTGTCCAATGATCTTCATGAAAGTTTTTATTATATCCTCCTTGGATATCTATCACTTTGGGACTAATTTTCATGTGTTGCTTTTGATAAGCTCAAACAAATATAAGTGAAGATCATGGGCATAATATTTCTTTCTCTCAAATTAATTTAAGTGAAGCAAGAGAGAATGTCTTAAAAAATTTACT
Organism: Aegilops tauschii subsp. strangulata; assembly: GCF_002575655.3. Classification (NCBI taxonomy): domain Eukaryota; kingdom Viridiplantae; phylum Streptophyta; class Magnoliopsida; order Poales; family Poaceae; genus Aegilops; species Aegilops tauschii. The sequence goes on from NC_053040.3 coordinate 187,563,046, forward strand.
AACTCTCAAATAAATCTAAGTGAAGCAAGAGAGCATTTCTTCAAAAATACTAAATCACACCATGCTCATAAAGATATAAGTGAAGCACTAGAGCAATTCCATAGCTCATAAAGATTTAAGTGAAGCATAGAGAGCAATTCTCAGAAGCCACGGCATAATTTTGGCTCTCTCAAATAGGTGTGTCCAGCAAGGATTCATGACTTAAAACAAAAAGCAAAACAAGCAAAGACTCATATCATACAAGATGCTCCAAGCAAAACTCATAGTATGTGACGAATAAGAATATAGCTTCGAGTAAAATACCGATAGTCGTTAGACGAAAGAGGGGATGCCACTCGGGCATCCCCAAGCTTAGTTGCTTGCTTCTCTTTGGATAATAGCTTAGGATGCCGTGGGCATCCCCAAGCTTAGGCTCTTCTTACTCCTTATTCCTTCATCCATCGTAACATCACCCAAAACATGAAAACTTCAATCACACAAAACTCAACAAAACCTTCGCGACATCCGTTAGTATGAGAAAGCAAATCACTACTATAAGTACTGTTACAAACCCATTCATATTTTATTCTTGCGTTATATCTACTGTATTCCAACTTTTATATGGCAAAAACTCTTCAAAGAAAACCATAGAATCATCAAAACAAGCACACAACACAAAGAAAACAAAAACTGTCAAAAACAGAACAGTCTGTAGCAATCTCGATATTTCGAATACTTCTGTAACTCCAAAAATTCTGAAAAATTAGGACAACCTCAGAAATTTCTATATCAATCTACTGTAAATTGTTTTGAAATTTTCGTCGCTTCTGTGATTTCTAAAAATTGTTTCTCTGGACGCAAAAGTTTCTGTTTTTCAGCAAGATCAAAACAACTATCGCCCTACAAGATCCTAAAGGCTTTTCTTGGCACAAACACTAACTAAAACACAAAAAACACAATCACAACAGTAGCATAATTGTGAAAACACTCAAGAACATTAAGCAAAAGACAAAAATAAATTTTATTCATTGGGTTGCCTCCCATCAAGCGCTGTCATTTTATGCCCCTAGCTAGGCATAAATAATTTTAAAGATGCTTGCATGAAAGACAAGAATGAAGCACGATGAGAGCATCATGAAACATATAACAAACACATTTAAGTCTAACATACTTCCTATGCATATGAATTTTATAAGAAAATGAATTATCAAGATAAGAAACATGTAACATATGCAAAGCAGAGGAATAAATTATTGACGATCTCAACAAAACGGGAGGTAAATTAGTAACATGAAAATTTCCACCACCATATTTTCCTCTTTCATAATAATTACATGTAGGATCATAATCAAATTCAACAATATAACTATCACATAAAATATTCTCTGCATGATCCACATGCATGCAAAGTTGACAGTCTTCCAAAATAGTGGGATCATCATCAAATAAATTCATGACCTCTCCAAGCCCACTTTTATCAAAAATTTCATAAGATTGAACACTCTTCCAGACCCACTTTTAATATTACCACAAGCATAATCATCATGAGGTTTAAATAAAATTTCAAGATCATAAGAATCACTATCACCCCAATCATGATCATTGCAATAAGTAGTGGGCATAACAAAACAAGCATCCCCAAGCTTGGGGTTTTGCATATCCCTAACACAATTGACATTAATAGAATTTATAATAACATCATTGCAGTCATGCTTTTCATTCAAGGAGCTATCATGAATCACTTCATAAATTCCTTCGTTTAACACTTCATCACAATTTTCAGATTCATAAATCTCAAGCAAAACTTCATAAAGATAATCTAGTGAATTCAATTCACAATCAATTGGTTCATCATAATTGGATCTTTCGAAAAGATCAGCAAGTGGATGAGGATCCATATCAATAGATTTTTAGCAAGCAAAGATGCAAGCAAATAGAAGGCACATGGTAACACAAGTAGAGATAGCAAACAAGAGATCTGACAAGAAAACGGCAAACGAAAAAGAGGGCGAATAAAACGGCAAATTTTTGTGAAGTGGGGGAGAGGAAAACGAGAGGCAAATGGAAAATAATGTAAATTTCAGGGAGATGAGATTTGTGATTAGGAACCTGGTAGATGTTGATGATGTCTCCTCGGCAACGACGCCAGATATTCTTTTTGATGTCTACTTGAACTACGTCGGTATTTCCCGAAAGAGGAAGGGATGATGCAGCACAGCAACGGTAGGTATTTCCCTCAGTGATGAGACCAAGGTTATCAAACCAGTAGGAGAACCACGCAACACTACGTGGACGACACCTGCACACAAATAACAAATACTCGCAACCCGACGTATTAAAGGGGTTGTCAATCCCTTTCGGGCAACGGCGCCAGAAATTGGCAAGTAGACGGGATAAAAATATGATAGATTGGATACATAGATCTTGCGGGAATGCGAGATAAAATAAATAAGAATAAATTGCAGCAAAGGTATTTTTGTATTTTTGGTTTAATAGATCTGAAAATAAAAGCAAATAAAAATAGATCGCAAAGGCAAATATAATAAAGAAGAGACCCGGGGGGCGTAGATTTCACTAGTGGCATCTCTCGAGAAAAATAGAAAACGGTGGGTAAACGAATTACTATTGGGAAATTGATAAAACTTCAAATAATCATGATGATATCCAGGCAATGATCATTATATAGCCATCACGTCCAAGATTAGTAGACCGACTCCTGCGTGCATCTACTACTATTACTCCACACATCGACTCCTATCCAGCATGCATCTAGTGTATTAAGTTCATGGAGAAACAGAGTAATGCAATAAGAACGATGACATGATGTAGACAAGATCTATTTATGTAGAAATAGACCACATCTTGTTATCCTTAATAGCAATGATACATACGTGTCGGTTCCCCTTCTGTCACTGGGATCAAGCACCGTAAGATCGAACCCATCACAAAGCACCTCTTCCGATTGCAAGATAAATAGATCAAGTTGGCCAAACAAAACCAAAATATCGGAGAAGAAATACGAGGCTATAAGCAATCATGCATATAAGAGATCAAAGAAGACTCGAATAACTTTCATGGATAAAGAGATAGATCAGATCATAAACTCAAAGTTCATCGGATCCCAACAAACACACCGTAAAAAGAGTTACATCACATGATCTCCAAGAGACCATTGTAATGGGAATCAAAAGAGCAAGAGGAAGCCATCTAGCTACTAACTACGGACCCGTAGGTCTACAATGAACTACTCACGCATCATCGGAGAGGCACCAATGGACATGATGAACCCCTCCGTGATGGTGTCTAGATTGGATCAGGTGGTTCTGGAACTTGCGGTGGCTGGAATTGATTTTCTTTGACTCCCTTAGGGTTTCTGGAATATTGGGGTATTTATAGAGCAAAGAGGCGGTGCGGGAAGCCACCGAGGTGGGCACAACCCCCAGGCGCGCCCTGGTGTCTTGTGCTCACCTCGGGCTCCCTCTTTGGTACTTCTTTGGCCCGCTAGATGTCTTCTCCAAAAAAATCCACAAAATGTTTCGCTGCATTTGGACTCCGTTTGGTATTGATTTGCTGCAATGTAAAAAACATGCAGAAAAAGCAACTGACATTGGGCACTATCTCAATAGGTTAGTACCAAAAAATGATATAAAATGACTATAAAATGATTGTAAAACATCCAAGAATGATAATATAACAACATGGAACAATTAAAAATTATAGATACGTTGGAGACGTAACACGCACCAGCCCCTAGTGGCTGGTGTGTTTCCCATCTTAGCCCATAAGGCCCATATCTTTTGTCGGGGGTGCCCGGAACCCCTTCCGGTGACCCGATATGTACCTGGTAACCCCCGGAACACCTCCGCTGTCCGAATACTATTGTCCTATATATAAATCTTTACCTCTCGACCATTTTGAGACTCCTCGTCATGTCTGTGATCTCATCCGAGACTCCGAACAACATTCGGTCACCAAATCACATAACTCATATAATACTATATCGTCATCGTACGTTAAGCGTGCGGAGCCTACGGGTTCAAGAACTATGTAGACATGACCAACACACCTCTCCGGTCAATAACCAATAGCGGAACCTGGATGCTCATATTTAATGCTATATCATCATCGAATGTTAAGCGTGCGGACCCTACGGGTTCGAGAACTATGTAGACATGACCGAGACACCTCTCGGCCAATAACCAATAGCGGAACCTGGATGCCCATATTGTCTCCTACATATTCTACGAAGATCTTTATCGGTCGAACCATTATGACAAGATACGTTATTCCCTTTGTCTATCGGTATGTTACTTGCCCGAGATTCGATCATTGGTATCTTCATACCTAGTTCAATCTCTTTACTGACAAGTCTCTTTACTCGTTCCGTAATACATCACCTCGTGACTAACTCCTTAGTCGTTTGCTTGCAAGCTTATGATGTGTATTACCGAGAGGGCCCAGAGATACCTCTCCGATACTCAGAGTGACAAATCATAATCTCGATCTATGCCAACTCAACAAACACCTTCGGAGATACCTGTAGAGCATCTTTATAATCACCCAGTTACATTGTGATGTTTGATAGCACACAAGGCATTCCTTCGGTATCCGGGAGTTGCATAATCTCACAGTCAAAGGAATATGTATTTGACATGAAGAAAGCAATAGCAATAAAACTTAACGATCATAATGCTAAGCCAACGGATGGGTCTTGTCCATCACATCATTCTCCTAATGATGTGAGGTCCATGCGATGTTTTCGTTGTTTTATGGCCAATGCCAAGCTGCGCGACATCTACCTCCATGGTAGGCGCTACACCTGGTCCAGCGAGCGAGACCCTCCACTCTTGTGTATATCTATCATGTGCTTTGCTCACCTAGTTGGGAGGCTGCCCACCCCAACTGTCTCGTGCGTTGCCTCTCGTCTGCTGCCTCGGATCATGCACCCCTCCTCATCGACTGTGCTACGCCCTCGACAGGCCCTCGACGCTTACAATTCGAGACATTTTGGCCCAAGCTTTAGGGATTCCATCAGACCATGGCGGCCACGTGGCACGAGACGCTTCGCAACCGTGATCCATTTCGGCGGATTTTCTCTCGTCTCAAATCCATGGACCGCCGTCTTCAGAGCTGGAGTGCACGTTCAGTTGGCCATGTTGAGCTCCGCCTCTCCGTCTCGCGTGTGCTGATCGCGCGCCTCGACGCGGCCCAAGACTTTAGACAGCCGTCCCCGGTGGAATCCTGGCTTCGACGCCAACTTAAGAGGACCTACCTTGGGCTCGCCTCCCTCCATCGATCCATCGCCCGCCAGTGTGTCCACCTTTCCTGGCTGCGTGCTGCAGACACCAACATCGCCTTCCTTCATTTGTATGCTGCTCATTGCAAGAAGTGGAACCACATCCATGAGCTCTGCGTGAACGACTCCGTCGTCACCGACCCCGCGGCCATGGCCGAGGCAGCCTACCGCCACTTCTCTGACCTTCTTGGCACCACCAACCACCACGATCACACCATCGCCCTCGAGGAGATCGATGACCGTCATTTCGACCTCTCTGCGCTTGATCAGCCCTTCTCGGTCGACGAGATCTGGGCCGCCATCCGCCAGCTACCTCATGGCATGGCACCCGGCCTTGACAGTTTCACCTCCGAGTTCTTGCTCGCGGCTTGGGACATCATTCGTGACGACTTCGTCGAGGCCTTTGGCAAGCTCTACGAGCTGAATGGTTGTGGCTTCCACAAGCTCAACGAGGCCCTTCTCACACTCATCCCGAAGGGGCCGGATGCCTCCACGCTCTCAGAGTACAGACCGATCAGCCTCATACACCTCTTCGCCAAGCTCGTCGCCAAAGTCCTTTCCCTCTGCTCGCGCCGTGCCTTGGCGAGCTCATCTCCACCAACCAGAGTGTCGTCATCGCTGGCCGTACCATCCACGAGAACTTCATGCTAGTGCAGCAAACCGTGAAATAGCTCCACAGTCTCTGTCTACCGCGTATTTTGCTCAAACTAGACATTGCCTCGGCCTTCGATTCCGTCTCCTGGCCGTTTCTCCTCGAGGTGCTTCAGCACTTGGGCTTCGGGCCACGCTGGCACAACTGGATCTCCATCGTCATCTCCACCGCTAGCACTCGGGTGCTCATTAACGGATCCCCGGGGCCGCCAATTCGCCACTATAAGGGGATGCGGCAAAGTGACCCCGTGTCCCCCATGCTCTTTGTCATCGTGATCGACGTACTGAATTGCCTCTTCCGGCGCGCCACTAGCTGCGGGCTCCTCCAATGGCTCACCGATCGCCACATGTCCACGAGCCTCTCGCTCTATGCAGACGACGTTGTGTTGTTCTGCCGCCCCAACGAGCGGGGCCTCTCTGCGGTCCGATGCATCTTTCGGATGTTCGGCACCGCCTTGGGCCGCCACACCAACCTGGATAAATGCGCCGCGCTACCCATCCAGTGCACTCCTGATCTTCGAGACTCCCTATCAAGTCTCTTCCCCTGCCCTCTTGGCGAGTTCCCCGTCAAGTATCTCGGCATCCCACTCTCCATCCGCAAGGTCCCTGCCTCCGCCTTGCAGCCCTTCGTGAAGAGGCTGGAGAAGAAGCTCTCCCCTTGGTGGGCGTCCATGCTTTCTCGCGGCGAGCGGTTGGCCCTTCTCCGCCATGTCTTATGCGCGATTGCCACCCATATCCTGATTGCCATGTCGCTGCACACCTCATTTCTCAGACAAGTGAATCGCCTCATCCGCATTCCTCTAGCAAGGCTGAAAAACCACCAACGGAGGGCAATGCCTCGTCAGTTGGGCAGGGATCTGCCGGTCACTCGCCTTTGGCGGGCTCGGCATCCTGGATCTCCAGCGTAGCGCCCATGCCCTGCGGGCCCGTTGGCTCTGGCTGCGCAAGACCGACCCCACCCACCCGTGGATCCACCTCCAAATTCCTAGCAGCCCGGCCATGCAGGCTATCTTCCGGGCCTCCACCACTTGGGCTGTTGGCGACGGCATGACCTGCCTCTTCTGGGAGGACCACTACATCGATGGGGCCTCCATTGCTGAGCTGGCCCCCTCGTCTTCGTTGTGGTGCCCCGTCGGCACCGCAAAGCGCACACCATGGCTGCGGGCCTTGACTCCCGCGCTTGGATCCAGGATATTCAGAGCTCCCTAGGGCCGGAGGCCCTAGCTAGTGCAGTACATCCACCTCTGGATTCGGCTATGCCAGTTCACTCTCACTGACGCCCCGGATACCCTCACCTGGCGCTGGACCTCGACTGGCATGTACTCCGCCAGCTCATGCTACAAGGCTCTGTTTGTTGGGTCCATGATCGAGCCCTCCTGGAAGCTAACCTGGAAGTCTTGGGCACCCCTCCGCATCAAGGTATTCCTATGGTTAGCCTTCCAAGGATGATGCTGGACCACCGATCGTCTTGCCCGCCGCGGCCTCGCCCACGCCCCGCTTTGCCTACTCTACAACCAGGAGCCTGAGACCATGGAGCACCTCCTTGCTGGCTGCCCCTTCTCCCAGCAGACTTGCCATGAGGTCCTATCTTGGTACCGCATCACTGATACCTGATAACCCACAAGTATATGGGATCGCAACAATTTTCGAGGGTAGAGTATTGAACCCAAATTTACAGATTCGACACAAGGGGAGTCAAAGAATACTTGCAAGTATTAGCAGCTGAGTTGTCAATTCAACCACACCTGAAGATTAATTATCTGCTGCAAGGTGATCAGTAGCAAATTAATATGATAGTTTTGATAATGGTAGCAGCAGCAATGGTAACGGTAACAGTGATAGCAGTAGTTTTGTAACAAGTGCAACAGTAGCGATAGCAGTAGTAACTTAGCAAGAACAATATAATATAAATTCGTAGGCATTGGATCGGTAATTTGTTGGATGATATTCATCATGTGATAGTGATAACCTAGGGCGATACGACACTAGCTCCAGTTCATAAATATAATGTAGGCATGTATTCCGTAAATAGTCATATGTGCTTAAGGAAAGAACTTGCATGACATCTTTTGTCCTACCCTCCCGTGGCAGCAAAGTCCAATTGGAAACTAAGGGATATTAAGGCCTCATTTTAATAGAGAACTGGAACAAAGCATTAACACACGGTGAATACATGAACTCCTCAAACTACGGTCATCATCGGGAGTGGTCCCGACTATTGCCACACCGGGGTTGCCGGATCATAACACGTAGTAGCTGGCTATAACTTGCAAGATCGGATCTAAAATATGGATCTAAATGTGATAACATAAACGGTTTAGATCTAAAATCATGGCACCCGGGCCCAAAGTGACATGCATTAAGCATAGCAAAGTCATAGCAACATCAATCTCGAAACATAGTGGATACTAGGGATCAAGCCCTAACAAAACTAACTCGATTACATGATGAATCTCATCCAACTCCTCACCGACCAGCGAGCCTACGAAGGAATTACTCACTTCTGGTGAGGAGCATCATGGAATTGGCGATGGAGAAGGGTTAGTGATGATGAAGATCGAAGATCCCCCTCTCCGGAGCTCCAAACGGACTCTAGATCTAGCCTCACGATGAAGAACAAGAGGTGACAACGGCTCCGTCTCGTGAAACGTGATAATTCTTTCTCCCTGATTTTTTTCTAGAAAAATGTGATTTTGTAGCGTCGGTTTCAGGGTATGTGGGGCCACCAGGTGGGGACAACCCACCTGGGCGCGCCTGGAGGGGGCGCGCCCTGGTGGGTTGTGCCCACCCAGGTGCCCCGCTCTGGTGGTTCTTGGCTCCAGAAATTTTGTTTTATTGTGTAAAAATTCCTCACAAAGTTTTGTTTCATTCCGAGAACTTCTATTTCTGCACAAAAACAACACCATGGTAGTTCTGCTGAAAACAACGTCAGTCCGGGGTTAGTTTCATTCAAATCATGCAAATTAGAGTCCAGAACAAGAGGAAAAGCGTTAGAAAAAGTAGATATGTTGGAGACCTATCAACTCCCCCAAGCTTAAACCTTTGCTTGTCCTTAAGCAATTCAGTTGATAAACTGAAAGTGAAAAAGAAAAACTTTTACGAACTCTTTTGCTCTTGTTTGCATAAATAAGCTTAAACAAGACCCAGATTTTCAGCCAACATTATAACTAACCATGCCGACAATAACTCTAAAAAATTATATTGACCCATATCAATGACATAATCAGCTAGCAAGCAATAATAAGATATCTCAAACAGCAACACGTTATCAAAACAACCATGATATAACATGACAATAGTGGTATCTCGCTAGCCCTTTCTGAGACCGCAAAACATAAATGGAGAGCACCTCCAAAGTTCAAGCAGCGACTAAACATTGTAATTCATGGTAGAAAAGATCCAGTCATGATGCACCCAACATTAGGTACACACACTGCATCAGCATGACAGGAATGCTCTCAGGTTCTAGTGCTTATTTTAGAAGGTGATGACACGACATAAAAGTAAATAGAAAGTCCCTTCGCAGAGGGAAGCAGTGATTTGCAGCGGTGCCAGAGCTCAAGTTTTAAAACAGAGGTAAATGATATTTTGAGAAATACACCCTTCTTGTTTACTTCACAACCATCATCTATCAATATCTTCCATGCTAAGCACGCTAGTGGTGGTTCCCAAGCGATAAAAGTAAAGATTTACTCCCCCTCCACCAACAATCACACTCCACGGCTTGTCTGAAACAACGAGTGTCGTCCATACCAACAATAGTCCCGGGGGAGTTTTGTTTAATTATTTGCAATTTTGAGTTCGGGACTGGGAATCCCTATTACCGCCCTTTTCTCGTGCGATGGCAAGTGAATAAACACTCATCCTGAGAATAACTTGCTTAGCATGGAAGATACCGACTAGCTCCTGTCGTTCCATGAACGATCCAGGCACACAAAAAGGATATTTATTTTAAGTTTTTTAGAGATGGCACATGCAAATTTACTTAGGACGGCAGGGTAATAACACATATAGGTAGGTATGGTGGACTCATCTGGAATGATCGTTACCGGAACCCCCCGGAGGACACATATAGGTAACACATACAATTTTCTGAAATTTTTTGGATGACAAAAATTCATCAACAAAACTTTACAAGATTGCTCATAGGGATACATAGAGGCCATAGCAAGCATTCAAACTACTTAGAACTCTAAGAATTCAACATGCAAGCTCATCTACAACAGCACCAAGAGTAGCTAATTATTCAAAATATAAACCACTAAAGCAGAAACTAATTGGACAAACGGAGGAGTCACATACCAAGCAACAATCCCCCGAAACAGTCTCGGAAACGGAGCTTCGAGCAAAGAGATCGAAATCCGTGGGTTTGAGAGCAAGAACATGAGAGAGAAAGAGCAATGGTGATTTTTTCTGGAGGTAGGTGATGAAGTGGTATGAAGAGATAAGTGAGGGGGCCCAAGTGGGGACCACAACCCACCAGGGCGTGCCTGGGGGTCCTGGCGCACCTAGCTAATTATTCAAAATATAAACCACTAAAGCAAAAACTAATTGGACAAACGGAGGAGTCACCAATACTGCAGGATGCTGCTAACGCGACACTACGATCACAGACCCTTCGACGAAACTGTGTGCGATGCCATAATCGCAAACAGTGGTGTAAAATAACCATCAAAAAAGGTGCAAAACATTTGCGATGGAGGATGCATCAAACACGGTTCAGATTTTAGTTGCGTGTGCGATGCAGGGCATACGGTTCAGCTCAATTAACTGTTTGCGATGAGGAGGAACAAAAGAAACAGGCAGCCAGCTGAAGGTGTGTGCGATATACAGCATACGGTTCACTCGGGTGAACTGTTTGTGATTAGGCAACACAAAAGAAACGGTCAGCCAGATGAAAGTGTGTGCGATATACGGCATGCGGTTCACTCGGATGAACTGTTTGTGTTGAGACAAGAGAACAGACACGGTTCAATATAACAAGATGTGTGTGATATGCAGCAAATAGGTCTGTAATCAGAAATGTGTACGAAGACCGATAATAACACATACGGTTGCGGCTAATAAGACGTATGTGATATGCTCTGTCTACACAACATCTATTGGCCATTGGGGATGGGCGATCATCTAGAGACGCCATAAGGATGCGAAGAGGCATCTATCAGCAAGGACAAGCTGTTCCACCAGTAGCTCATGTAAGAAAACTCTCAAGTTAAGTGTGCTCAGGCTGGAACAGCCATGAGATGGGTGACTGGATGGGAAGTTGTGTTGATGTTAAATTAACCTCGAAGTCCTTGTTTTTATTTATTTATTTTTTAACACATGTTAAAGAAGGTCTACTGCATTACTTTTTGACAATGTGCGATACGTGGCATACAGTTGATCCATCCGACCTGTTTGTGATGGAATAGGCCGTGTGTGTTGTGGGCAATAGCTTGCTAGTATTCGACCATTTGGGATTGATGAATTCATCACCGACGGGTTCGCTAGTGTGGTCCGTGTTCATCTGATCATCATCTACTTCTTGTGCTAGCTCGATGTTCCTTCTATGCTAAGTTTCCATTAATTGATGGCGTTTTATGAACACGCCACCGTTTCCCGCCATTTCCTCACCCGTTTCCTGCCACCCAGATATATTGCGTATAGGCGGTGCGCGACGCACGGAGGCGACAAGCGCAGCCTGTAGCACATCCACCTTTTCCAAGCATGCCAACCCACCAAAGCGTCGCCTCTGCCATCAGCCTCGTCGACGCGGAAAACGAGCAGGCGCCACGGCCCGTCGAGGTCGAGGCGCTCCCCGGCAACGCGATGGACGATGTCGTTATGCGCGTCCTCGCCAGGGTTGAGCAGACCTTTGGCGCATGGCGCTTGAGCGCCGCGGATCAAGATAGGCATGTCAGCGCCGACAGGCTGCAGCTCGCCGCACAACATGATCGATGGCGCGCCGCAGAGCAAGCTAGGCGCGTCCGCGCCGATAGGTTGCGTCTCGCCGCACGGCGAGACCGTTGGAGCGCGGCAGAGCGAGGGACGCGGCGCGCCGCACAGCAAGAGCAGATCCATCAGCGCTTGCCTGCTGTCGACACGGCGTCGCAGCTGGGTACACATCCCGTCAGTACCCCCATTCCTCGCCAGGACTGGGCAGATGCCCTCAGCATCTTACTTGCACCAGAGGCCGGCCGCGCCGTACTTGCACCGGACGCCCGCTGCGCCGTTCGCATGGGTGCCGCCGTTTGCCTTGTCCGCGGCCCGCAAGATGCCAACGCGCTGGTCCATAGGCTCGACCGCCTCCTTGGCCCAGGTGTCCACGTGAGTGCAGTAGAGGAACACGGCCGTCGCATCCTCGAGCTGGTGATCTCCGATGAAATAGCCAACTTGGAGCTCGAGATCGCGGTCCAGATGTACCGCGAGCATTTCGACCGCTTGGACGAACGCCTGCATGAGTTCAGGCAGAGCCAAGAGTTACCCTCGGCAAGGGCTGCTGGTCATGGTCTCATGGACGCATTTTATTTTGAAAAGTCGTTTCGACGTGGATAGCTATGTACTCACAGCAATCATAGTATTGCTCTGTTTCAATGTGTGTACTCTGTCTTCCATTCTTATATGTTCTGTTTCAATGTGTGTATATACGCTTTCCATTCTGTATATGTGGATGATAACAGCTAGATTCAAATTAGTATACAAAAATAGATAGAAAATGGAATTCATAATATATATATATATATATTAATTGTTCATTAGTGCATCATAGAATATATCATCACAGAATATATATATATATATTAATTGTTCATTAGTGCATCATGTATATCATCGCATATATGTGATGATACTTAACTACTAGGTACAATGCATAAAATTGTAAACCAACAATACTAAAATGAATAATCCCTCCTGGGGCCAGTATTCTGGCAGCCCCTCGCCAGCAGCTCCCTGGTGCGCGGCGTCTTCCCAGTGCGGAGGCAGTACTCCGACTCCTCCGCCCCGCAGCGCTTGACGTACCGATATACCTCTTGCTGGCGGACACGCGCAGCCGATCTTGCCATTTCGTTGGGCTCCCACCGGAGCTCCTCGTCGATTGTACGCTGGAGCTTATCGGCCCACCTCCACGCAGCGACGAGGCGCCCAGCGCCTATAACCTTCCTCGCGAAGTACCCATCTTCGTACACCTTTTTCCGGGCAGCATCACGGGCTTCACAGGCCGCCTGGTACCTGGCTTCCTCCTCCACCGTCTCCTTCTTGAATGCCACTTGCCTGGCTTTCTCAGCTGGCGGCAGCGACTTCCATAGACAAAGATTGTACTGGCCCCAAAACCAACCCAAGGTTGGGGGGTCCGGCGCAACCTCGTCAGGCGGCGCGTAGGGGTCCTCGTCGCTGCTAATCGAGTGAGCATCCTCGGGGGATGGCGACTCCTCGTCGGCGAATGGGCAGACCGACGGTGCCATGGCAGAGATTTGAGAGAGAGAAAGAGAGGGCGAGTGAGGGGAGGATGTGAGGAAGGTAGTATTTATTGGTGGCCAGAATCTAGATCGATAGGGACAGTACACACGCCGGTTGCCAGAATTTACGAGTACTGTAGTTTGAATTACACACGATTCCCGCAGCAAAATCCATGTGTGAACATAATAGCTGGCGGTTTCCAATACAGAACTGTGTCTCATTAATGATCCCCGCCAATCACCTACCAAACCTTGAGCCACGAGATAGAGTGCCAATCGTGTGGGGACCGGTTGTCTTGCCAGGTCTTTACATTTTCTTTTTTGAACACCATATATTTACATCGTCTGATGATTTTTTAACTCGCGCACAAGTATACAAAAATATGATTTTCAAAACGTTTTGGTTAGGCCTTGCATGTAGATGTAGTTCAAATTTTAATTCCGGTCATTAAATGGTTAGAAAATCACTTAACTGTCTTTAAAAGGTCAAATGACTGTCGGCGTTCTGGGAACGGGGGTCCCCAGACTTGCCTGCCTGCGGCCCAGGGCGTTGCTCCTCTAACGGCCTGGTACGGCCCATCTTCACCAGCAAACACTCAAGACCCTCGCGAGGGGCCAAGCCTCACGAGGCGGACGACACAAGACCTCCTCAGGGGCGGCCTCACTAGGCTGGCTCGTGAGGAGCGGAGAGATCTAGGCGAGGGGCAGCTCGTGAGGTTTTCGTGACGTGAGCCATGACGACCAAGGCCAGGCGGGCGCCAGCGGGTGTAGAGTACCGATTACCTCTTTGGTGCTAAAGGGGCAGGTGCAGACGAGGAGTCCCGAGGCATCAGGCAAAGGTTTCCATATTGGTGCAACGAGACCAAGACCAGCAAGACGATAGGACAGAGGTCATCACGGAGCCCACGACGGCGTCACCACCAGAACCTTTGGCAGGTGAAGACCACCTTTTGTCAGGATAGCTTGTACTAGCTGCCCCCTTCAAATTGGCCGTTGTGGGATGCCTTCTCGCCTAATATTTTGGAAGAGGACGGGGGCCTCTATATATAGGATTAGCCACCACCGTAGGAGGCATCTCATCTTGGATTGGATCCATTCCACCAAGGCCACCACACAAGCTCACCGAGCTCAAGAACACCTCTCCTTAGGAGGCTGTTCATCCCTTGTACCTGTTCATCCTCAGCCTGCAAGGCAATCCACCACACCACACTGGAGTAGGGTATTACACCACAACGGTGGCCCAAACCAGTATAAACTCTTGTGTCCCTTGTTCCTCGGGTTCGGCGAGTTAGGCTTTGAGATCGTGGAGAGAGCGTGAGCTAGGGGGAGCGAGATCTTCGTGCGCACCCCACAGTTTGAACCTCAAGGGTTTTGCTGGAACCCGTAATCCGACAATGACCCCTGAAATTTTCCAAATTTTCACATGACAGTTGTATTAGTGCACGTTAAACGTAGGAAAAAATTTAAAGGTCGTAAGAGGAAGCTATCTCTCAGTCGTCATCAAACATGCATTGTTCCCTCTCGGAACCACGAACAATCTAGTGAGTTGCTCCGGTTTGTGAGGGGTGTGTGTCCAAACTTTCGTCAAACAGGCCAATTTTTTTACCGCGTCATCTTGGTGGCATGACATTAAATCAAGCAAGGTTTCATGTTTTTCAGATCATTTTTTATTTTTTGGAATTAAAATGCCATGGCATGCACTCCATGCATGTGCCCATGCCTTGAGACCAATATGTTTGAAAATTCCTTCTAATTTACTGCACATGGAATTAACTCACACACAAGTACACAAAAATATGATTTTTCAAACCGTTATGATTAGGCATTGCATGTAGATGTAGTTCAAATTTTAATTACGGTCATTAAATGGTTAGAAAACACTTAAATGTCTTTAAAAGGTCAAATGACCCCTGAAATTTTCCAAATTTCCACATGACAGTTGTATTAGTGCACGTTAAACGTAGGAAAAAATTTGAAGGCCGTAAGAGGAAGCTATCTCCCATTCGTCATCAAACATGCATGTTCCCTCTCGAAACCACGAACCTTCTAGTGAGTTGCTTCGGTTTGTGAGGGGTGTGTGTCCAAACTTTCGTCAAACAGGCCAATTTTTTTACCACATCATCTTGGTGGCACGACATTAAATCAAGCAAGGTTTCATGTTTTTCAGATCATTTTTTATTTTTTGGAATTAAAATGCCATGGCATGCACTCCATGCATGTGCCCATGCCTTGAGACCAATATGTTTGAAAATTCCTTCTAATTTACTGCACATGGAATTAACAAGCACACAAGTACACAAAAATATGATTTTTCAAACAGTTATGGTTAGGCGTTACATGTAGCTGTAGTTCAAAATTGAATTACTATCATTAAATGGTTAGAAAATCACTTAAATGTCTTTAAAAGGTCAAATGACCCCTGAAATTTTCCAAATTTTCACATGACAGTTGTATTTGTGCACGTTAAACGTAGGAAAAATTTGAAGGCCGTCAGAGGAAGTTATCTCCCGTTTGTCATCAAACATGCATTGTTCCCTCTCGGAACCACGAACCTTCTTGCGAGTTGCTCCGAATTATGAGGGTTGTGTGTACATACGTTCGTCAAACCTGCCAATTTCTTTACCACATCATCTTGGTGGCATGACATTACATCAACCAAGGTTTCATGTTTTTCTGATTATTTTTTTATTTTTTGGAATTAAAATGTCATGGCACTCCATGCATGTGCCCATGCCTTGAGACCAATATGTTTGAAAATTCTTTCTAATTTACTGCACATGGCATTAACTCGCACACAAGTACACAATAATATGATTTTTCAAACCGTTATGGTTAGGCGTTGCATATAGAAGTAGTTCAAATTTGAATTACGATCATTACATGGTTAGAAAATCACTTAAATTCTTTAAAAGGTCAAATGACCCCTGAAATTTTCCAAATTTTCACATGACAGTTGTATTAGTGCACGTTAAACGTAGGAAATTTTTTGAAGGCTGTAAGAGGAAGCTATCTCCCGTTCGTCATCAAACATGCATTGTTCCCTCTCGGAACCACGAACCTTCTAGCGAGTTGCTTCAGTTTGTGAGGGGTGTGTGTCCAAACGTTCATCAAACATGCCAATTTCTTTACCACATCATCTTGGTGGCATGATGTTACATCAACCTTTGTTTCATGTTTTTCTGATCATTCTTTTATTTTTTGGAATTAAAATGCCATGTCAGTCCATGCAGACGTATGCATGTGTCCATGTCGTGAGACCAATATGTTTGAAAATTCCTTCTAATTTACTGCACATGGAATTAACTCGCACACAAGTACACAGATATGATTTTTCAAACCGTTTTGGTTAGGCGTTGCATGTAGATGTAGTTAAAATTTGAATTACGGTCATGAAATGGTTAGAAAATCACTTAAATGTCTTTAAAAGGTCAAATGACCCCTAGAATTTTCCAAAATTTCACATTACAGTTGTAGTAGTGCACGTTAGACGTAGAAAAAAATTGACGGCCGTAAGAGGAAGCTATCTCCCATTCGTCATCAAGCATGCATTGTTCCCTCTCGGAACCACGAGCGTTCTAGTGAGTTGCTCCGGTTTGTGAGGGGTGTTTGTCCAATCTTCTGTCGAACATGCCAATTTCTTTACCACATCATCTTGGTGGTATGACATTACATCAACCAAGGCTTCATGTGTTTCTGATTTTTTTTGGAATTAAAATGCCATGTCACTCCATGCATACGTTGTCGGATTACTGGAACCGGCAAACCCTTAAGGTTCGAACTCTGCGGTGCGCACGAAGATCTCTCTCTCCCTAGCTCGCTCTCGCAACGATCTCAAGGCCTAGCTCGTCAAACCCAAGGAACAAGAGACACAAGAGTTTATACTCGTTCGGGCCACCATTGTGGTGTAATACCCTACTCTAGTGTGGTGTGGTGGATTGCCTAGTAGGCTGAGGATGAACTGGTACAAGGGATGAACAGCCTCCTGAGGAGAGGTGTTCTTGAGCTCGGTGAGCTTGTGTGTACAAGGATGGTCCGAATGATCCCTCCCCTGCTAGGTTGGTGGCTAGTCTTATTTATAGAGGCCCTGGTCCTCTTCCCAAATGTTAGGCGGGAAGGGATTCCACAAGGGCCAATTTTGAAGGGAGACAACTAGTACAAGCTATCCTGACAAAAGGTGGTCTTCGCATGCCAAAGGCTCAGGTGGTGACGCTGTTGTGGGCTCCGCGATGACCTCCGTCCTGCCGTCCTGCTGGTCTTGGTCTTGTTGCACCGATATGGAAACCTTTGCCTGACGCCTCGGAACTCCTCGTCTGCGCTTGCCCCTTTAGCACCAAAGAGGAAACTGGCACTCTGCGCCCGCTGGCGCCCGCCTAGCCTTGGTCGTCATGGCTCACGTCGCGCGAACCTCGCGACGTGTCCCTTGCATAGATATCTCCGCTCCTCAGGAGCCATCCTAGCGAGGCCGCCCCTGAGGAGGTCTTGGTGTCGTCCGCCTCGCGAGGCTTGGCCCCTCGCGAGGGTCTTGAGTGGTTGCTGCTGAAGATGGGCCGTACCAGGCCGTTGGTGGAGCCATGCCCTGGGCCGCAGGCAGGCAAGTCTGGGTACCCCCGTTCCCAGGACGCCGACAGTAGCCCCCGGGGCCAAGGCACACTCGGACTTGGCTTCGAGGCGAAGCCAAAGGGCAAGTGCGGAGCGCCGCGGGCCCCAATAGCCTGCGGCCTTGATTGCCGTGTGGCGATTGATAGGCCGTGTACGTCTTCGCTTCCCCACGCTGCCTCAGCAACTGCCCGACTGACAAAAGGCTGGCGCGCGCCGCAGAACCTTCATTGCCTTCCTGCGCCTTGCTCCAGATCCCCTTTCTCCTTCTTGCCCCATGAGTCTCCCAATCTACTAGAAATCCTCCCGGAGCTTGCATCCGATGGCTCCTGAAAAGGCAAAGGCCTCGCGCGTCTCGCCCGCCTGGTACGAGTCGGCCTTCAGCTCGCCCACTGTTGCAGAGGAAAAGTTTGCCGCCGCGCGCCGGATGACAGTGGGCGACGACGACGAGGAAAGAAAGGCGGCGCTGCGAGCCGGCTCCGCCAAGCCTGAGGCTTCGGGTAGCACCTTTTGTCCTTTCTTCTTGAATAGCGTGTTTGCGGTGCTGGTCCCTCCTTTTTCCGATTTCGTCTACGCCATGCTCAGCCACTACGGCCTCCATGCTCTCCACCTCCATCCCAACTCTGTTCTCCTCCTGTCGATTTTTGCCTTCTACTGCGAGGCAT
The DNA here is from genome assembly GCF_002575655.3 of Aegilops tauschii subsp. strangulata. Lineage (NCBI taxonomy): Eukaryota > Viridiplantae > Streptophyta > Magnoliopsida > Poales > Poaceae > Aegilops > Aegilops tauschii. The sequence goes on from NC_053040.3 coordinate 187,581,669, forward strand.
TCGTGGGGGTGATGCCATCTGTGGTGCTGCTGCACCACTTCTTCTACCTTCCGGTCAAGGTGGCCACTACTCGGGGTGCGCTAATTTCATCGCAGCCAAAGGGACCAGCGCTATATCAAAGGCGGGGAAGAAGGCCGAGGGCTTCAGGAACAAATGGGTCCTCATGGACGCCAAGTGCTCCTACCACAGTTTGTTGCTGCCGACTGGGATGCCTTCTTCTGACGAGAGTTGGCTCAGCGCGAAGCTCGCCGACCCCCGGGCAAAGCATGTGCTGGAGAAGATGGCCGCCGACCCGAGGGCGCAGAAGATGACGGGGGCCATGATACTCAAGGAGTTTCTGGCGCAGCGCCTATCCCCGCTCCAGGCGCATTCGCGCCCCCTATGGAAGCTTGAGGACGAGGGGGACAACCCCCGCCCGCGCCCCGATCCTTTGTTCGACGAGGAGCTGGACGCGACCCTGCGACTCCTGGTCAGGGAGGACTAGGGGTTCCCGCCGGACTCGCATCTCCCGCTGTACCATCGTGCTGACGGGGCAGGGATTGTTGCCGCCATGCCCTTCTTCAACGAGTACGGGCTAGTGCCGCCGGTGCCCACCGAGGCCCCAGTGGAGCTGTCCTCCCACAACTCCAACGAGGGTGAGGAGCGGGACTCGGAGGCGACCCAGGAGGGATCAAGGGAGACTTCCCCTCCGCGCAAGGCCGATCTCCTCCGTGCTTTCCCTGACGATGACGACGCCAACGACCACCCGGTGAGGGAGGCCCTCCCCCCTGGTGGGGTCACCACGAGGTCCAGGGTCACCCCCCCCGAAGAAGCCGTCTGCCATGGTCCCGATGAAGAGCAGGTCGACGCTGGTCTCCCGAGGTGGCGCCCCTGTTCTGACGTCGACTGGTGCCACCGCAGGGTCGGCAGCGGCGGCATCATCCGCTCCTGGGGCTCGCACGCCGGTGCCCCAGGCTGCGAGGCCTCCGGGCTCCATGCTTCTGAAGAGGCCACGGGACTACGCCGCCGTGGACCAGTAAGCACCTTGTCCCGATTCTGTTCTTGCTCCTACTTTTGTCGCTGCTTCCTGATGTTCCCTCCTTGCACCACCAAGCCGACACGGGCGGCGAAGAAGAAGAGAGAGGGAGCGGCCGCACCCTCGGGGACCCAGCAGCCCGGCACGGCCGCACCTCTCCCGGCACCGAAGGGTGGCTACAGCCCTCGCACTTCTCCGGCCCGGTCATCCTCACAAGGCCTGGAGGACCGTCCCCAGGAGAAGTCGACCTCCGCAGCCAAGCTGGCTCCGGAGGCGCCCGTTCTTAGCTCGCCGGCCAAGGTCCCATGGGCTCTGGAGCCCCCAGCTTCTTCTTATACTGCCACCGACTCGTAGATCTTGGGCACAACGCTGCCTGCTCCTTCCATCATACCGCTAGCTCGTGATCTTTCTGCTTCGCCCAACGCTTGGGAGAAGGCTCTTTTCGCGCTGACCCGGCTCCGGGATGACCTTCAAGGTGCTAATTGTCGCCTGGTGGCGGGGCGCCTGGAGCTGATCTCAGGTTGGCTACATTCCGACGCGTTTGTCAGGGCGGCGTTGGGCCAGGCCGTGGCAGCTTCTGAGGAGGATAAGCAGGCCGCCGACCAAGCCGTGGCCGCCCGCGAGGTGGCGCTGGAGGACGCCGAGGCCGCCAAGGAGCGCTGTAGGGTGGTGGAGGTCGAGCTAGAGAACCTACGCAAGGAGCGCACGACCGAGGCTCGCGATCGCAAGGCGGAGGAGGAGAAGATGAAGGCCCGAGAAGACGCAGTCGCCGGCCGTGACGCCGAGCTGAGCAGTCGGCGAGGGCGCATGTCGTAGAACGCATCCGTCTGGAGAAGCTGGAGACGAAGGTGGAGGCATAGAAGACCCAGCTGGAAGCTAAGGTGAAGGTTCTGGCTAAGGACCGCGCGACCTTCAAGTCTCTCGAGCAGAGGTCCCGCGTGGCCCTGCGGGGACTTTACGAGGAGGGCTTGGAGAAGCCTTTGGTGACTGATGACGAAGGCTCCGCCCAACTACTTCCTCAGCTCGTTAAGACGCTCGAGGACGTTGTTGATGGAATCGGCCCCATGGTGGAGGGGGAAGCGCATGCACTTTCCTCATCGGCCCTGACGCGCGTCGTCAGCCACCTTCACCTTCGCAACCCCAACGCCGACCTTGGTGTCCTGCTTGAACTTGTGGACGAGGGGCGCTGTGAAGCCGCCGCAGAAGCCGCGAAGGCCAGGTGGGGGCCTTGCTGAAGAAGTTCCTTGCCGTCGACCCAACACCTCTAGCCGATGGCGCCGTCGATCCCGCGACCAAGGCCAACGACGGCGACGCTCCCGATGAATAGGCGCTTCCTGACGACGGCACTCGAGGTTGAAGAGGAGGCTCGCTGGTGAACGTTAGTGCCCCTTCCTGCTTTTACTTTCGTGCAACATGCGACATGCCTCGTGGAGGCAATAAAACTTCCGGTTGGTTTTATGGAACATTATGGTGTGTAATATTTTATTTAGATTCCGCGATCTCCTTTCCGTTTGCTAGATGTTCTACGTCGGCAGGCCCGACCCCGCGCATACCTCAGCCGCCGTTGGGCTGTCCGAATCACCAGGACGGGACCAAGGGGTGAGGGGCTACGTGGCCAGTTAGGCTCCTGAGTCGCGATGCTCTGGAGTCGCCCTTGACGCGTAAACGGCCTGCGGGAAGGAGATGTAGAAATAGGCCTTAGGGTTCTACGTAGGCAGGGCCCGACCCCGCGCATACCTCAGCCGCCGTTTGGCTGTCCGGATCACCAGGACAGGACCAAGGGGTGAGGGCCTACGTGGCCAGTTAGGCTCCTGAGTTGCGATGCTCAAGAGTCCCCCTGGACGCGCAAACGGCCTGCGGGAAGGAGATGTGGAAATAGGCCTTAGGGTTCTACGTCGGCAGGGCACGACCCGCGCGTACCTCATCCGCCGTTGGGCCATCCGGATCACCAGGACGGGACCAAGGGGTGAGGGGCTACGTGGCTAGTTAGGCTCCTGAGTCGCGATGCTCAGGAATCCCACTTGACGCTCAAACAGACCTTCATACCTGTCCCCGCCGAGATCCCGCTCGGGAGGGGTGCACGACAACCAGGTCCGAGGGACCTGGCAGGGCGGCGTACGCTAGGCATGACCTGAGCGTCGCCCCCGTGCCCAGCCCCCTCGCAGGACTCTCCCGAGGGGAGGTGTTGCAACGAGGCTGGACACTGAGCCCGGAGGCTCCCTGAGGTTGGTACGGCCATGGGGCCGCCCTCAGTTGTTTATCACCAGCGCGGAGCATAGCGCTTCCGCACTTGCACGGGCGTAGCTGCTCCTCGACCGTGTCGATTGCCAGCGCGGAGCATGGTGCTTCCACTGGTGCGTGGGTGAGGGCTCCCTCTGAGTGGAGCCCTCGGGGCGTATACAGCCCCGCCCTGACACGTGGCTTGCATGGCAGGGCTAGACGAGGTGTGTCTAGGCACTCATGAGCCAGCGCGGGACTCACGAGGCCCTACCTCAAAGAAGGTTGAGCCTGGTCTTGATTCTTGATAGCTGTCGCGGTCCTACGAGATGGTTAGGCTGAAGGAAATATGCCCTAGAGGCAATAATAAAAGTTATTATTTATTTCCTTATATCATGATAAATGTTTATTATTCATGCTAGAATTGTATTAACCGGAAACTTGATACATGTGTGAATACATAGACAAACAGAGTGTCACTAGTATGCCTCTACTTGACTAGCTCGTTGATCAAAGATGGTTATGTTTCCTAGCCATTGACATGAGTTGTCATTTGATTAACGGATCATCTCATTAGGAGAATGACGTGATTGACTTGACCCATTCCGTTAGCTTAGCACTCGATCGTTTAGTATGTTGCTATTGCTTTCGTTCATGACTTATACATGTTCCTATGACTATGAGATTATGCAACTCCCGTTTACCGGAGGAACACTTTGTGTGCTACCAAACGTCACAACGTAAATGGGTGATTATAAAGGTGCTCTACAGGTGTCTCCAAAGGTACTTGTTGGGTTGGCGTATTTCGAGATTAGGATTTGTCACTCCGATTGTCGGAGAGGTATCTCTGGGCCCACTCGGTAATGCACATCACTATAAGCCTTGCAAGCATTGTGACTAATGAGTTAGTTGCGGGATGATGTATTACGGAACGAGTAAAGAGACTTGCCGGTAACAAGATTGAACTAGGTATCGAGATACCGACGATCGAATCTCGGGCAAGTAACATACCGATGACAAAGGGAACAACGTATGTTGTTATGCGGTTTGACCGATAAACATCTTCGTAGAATATGTGGGAACCAATATGAGCATCTAGGTTCCGCTATTGGTTATTGACCGAAGAGGTGTCTCGGTCATGTCTACATAGTTCTCGAACCCGAAGGGTCCGCACGCTTAATGTTACGATGACAGTTATATTATGAGTTTAATATGTTTTGATGTACCGAAGGTTGTTCGGAGTCCTGGATGTGATCACGGACATGACGAGGAGTCTCGAAATGGTCGAGACATAAAGATTGATATATTGGACGACTATATTCGGACACCGGAAGTGCTCCGGAGAAGTTTCAGATTAAACCGGAGTGCCGAAGGGTTACCGGAACCCCCCGGGGAAGTATTGGGCCTTAGTGGGCCTTGAGGGGAGAGAGAGGGCAGCAGCCAGGAGGTGGTGCGCCCCCTCCGAGGAGGAATCCTAGTTGGACTAGGAGAGGGGGGCGCAGCCCCCTTTCCCTCTCCCTCTCCCTCTCTTTCCTTCCCCCCCTCTTTTCCTAGTTGGACTAGGAAAGGGGAGTCCTACTCCTACTAGGAGGAGGACTCCCCCCCTCTCCTTGGCGTGCCTAGGGCAGCCGGCCTCCCCCTTGCTCCTTTATATACGGGGGCAGGGGGGCACCTCTAAACACACTTGATATACGATATTTTAGCCGTGTGCGGTGCCCCCTCCACCATATTACACCTTGATAATACCGTTGCGGAGCTTAAGCGAAGCCCTGCGTCGGTGGAACATCATCATCGTCACCACGCCGTCGTGCTGACGAAACTCTCCCTCAACACTCGACTGGATCGGAGTTCGAGGGACGTCATCGAGCTGAACGTGTGTAGAACTCGGAGGTGCCGTGCGTTCGGTACTTGATCGATCGGATCGTGAAGACGTACGACTACATCAACCGCGTTGTGATAACGCTTCCGCTGTCGGTCTACGAGGGTACGTGGACAACACTCCCCCCTCTCGTTGCTATGCATCACCATGATCTTGCGTGTGCATAGGAAATTTTCTCAAAATTACTACGTTCCCCCAACAGTGGTATCCGAGCCTGGTTTTATGCGTTGATGCTATGCACGAGTAGAACACAAGTGAGTTTTGGGCGATATAAGTCATACTGCTTACCAGCATGTCATACTTTGGTTCAGCGGTATTGGGAGATGAAGCGGCCCGGACCGACATTACGCGTACGCTTATGCGAGACTGGTTTCACCGTTCGGAGCACTCGTTGCTTAAAGGTGACTGGCGGGTGTCTGTCTCTCTCACTTTAGTTGAACCGAGTGTGGCTACGCCCGGTCCTTGCGAAGGTTAAAACAGCACCAACTTGACAAACTATCGTTGTGGTTTTGATGCGTAGGTAAGAACGGTTCTTGCTAAGCCCGTAGCAGCCACGTAAAACATGCAACAACAAAGTAGAGGACGTCTAACTTGTTTTTGCAGGGCATGTTGTGATGTGATATGGTCAATACATGATGTGATATAATTTTTTGTATGAGATGATCATGTTTTGTAATCGAGTTATCGGCAACTGGCAGGAGCCATATGGTTGTCACTTTATTGTATGAAATGCAATCACCATGTAATAGTTTTACTTTATCACTAAGCGGTAGCGATAGTCGTAAAAGCAATAAGTTGGCGAGACGACAACGATACTACGATGGAGATCAAGGTGTCGCGCCGGTGACAATGGTGATCATGACGGTGCGTCGGAGATGGAGATCACGAGCACGGTGCTTCGGAGATGGAGATCACAAGCACAAGATGATGATGGCCATATCATATCACTTATATTGATTGCATGTGATGTTAATCCTTTATGCATCTTATCTTGCTTTGTTTGACGGTAGCATTATAAGATGATCTCTCACTAAAATTTCAAGATAAAAGTGTTCTCCCTGTGTATGCACCGTTTAGAAAGTTCTTTGTGCTGAGACACCACGTGATGATCGGGTGTGATAGGCTCTACGTTCAAATACAACGGGTGCAAAACAGTTGCACACGCGGAATACTCAGGTTAAACTTGACGAGCCTAGCTTATGCAGATATGGCCTCGGAACACGGAGACCGAAAAGTCGAGCGTGAATCATATAGTAGATATGATCAACATGGTGATGTTCACCATTGAAACTACTCCATCTCACGTGATGATCGGACATGGTTTAGTTGATATGGATCACGTGATCACTTAGAGGATTAGAAGGATGTCTATCTAAGTGGGAGTTCTTAAGTAATATGATTAATTGAACTTAAATTTATCATGAACTTAGTCCTGATAGTATTTTGCAAATTATGTTATAGATCAATAGCTCGCGTTGTTGCTTCCCTGTGTTTATTTTTGATATGTTCCTAGAGAAAAATTATGTTGAAAGATGTTAGTAGCAAAGATGCGGATTGGATCCGTGATCTGAGGATTATCCTCATTGTTGCACAGAAAAATTATGTCCTTGATGCACCGCTAGGTAACAGACCTATTGCAGGAGCAGATGCAGACGTTATGAACATTTGGCTAGCTCAATATGATGACTACTTGATAGTTTAGTGCACCATGCTTAACGGCTTAGAATCGGGACTTCAAAGACGTTTTGAACGTCATGGACCATACGAGATGTTCCAGGAGTTGAAGTTAATATTTCAAGCAAATACCCGAGTTGAGAGATATGAAATCTCCAACAAGTTCTATAGCTAAAAGATGGAGGAGAATCGCTGAACTAGTGAGCATGTGCTCAGATTGTCTGGGTACTACAATCACTTGAATCAAGTGGGAGTTTATCTTCCAGATAAAATAGTGATTGACAGAATTCTCTAGTCACCATCACCAAGTTAGTAGAACTTCGTGATGAACTATAGTATGCAAGGGATGACGAAAGTAATTCCCGAGCTCTTCGTGATGCTGAAATCGACGAAGGTAGAAATCAAGAAAAACATCAAGTGTTGATGGTTGACGAGACCACTAGTTTCAAGAAAAGGGCAAAGGGAAGAAGGGGAACTTCAAGAAGAACGACAAGCAAGTTGCTGCTCAAGTGAAGAAGCCTAAGTCTGGTCCTAAGCCTGAGACTAAGTGCTTCTACTACAAAGGGACTGGTCACTGGAAGCGGAACTACCCCAACTATTTGGTGGATAAGAAGGATGGCAAAGTGAACAAAGGTATATTGGATATACATGTTATTGATGTGTACTTTACTAGTGTTTATAGCAACCCCTCGGTATTTGATACTGGTTCAGTTGCTAAAGAGTAGTAACTCGAAACGGGAGTTGCAGTATAAACAGAGACTAGTAAAAGGCGAGGTGACGATGTGTGTTGGAAGTAGTTCCAAGATTGATATGATCATCATCGCACACTCCCTATACTTTCGGGATTAGTGTTGAAACTAAATAAGTGTTATTTGGTGTTTGCCTTGAGCATGAATATGATTTGATCATGTTTATTGCAATACGGTTATTCATTTAAGTTAGAGAACAATTGTTGTTCTGTTTACATGAATAAAAACCTTCTATGGTCATACACACCAACGAAAATGGTTTGTTGGATCTCGATCGTAGTGATACACATATTCATAATATTGAAGCCAAAAGATGCAAAGTTAATAATGATAGTGCAACTTATTTGTGGCACTGCCGTTTAGGTCATATTGGTGTAAAGCGCATGAAGAAACTCCATACTGATGGGATTTTGGAATCACTTGATTATGAATCACTTGATACTTGCGAACCGTGCCTCGTGGGCAAGATGACTAAAACGCCGTTCTCCAGAACTATGGAGAGAGCAACAGATTTGTTGGAAGTCATACATACAGATGTATGTGGTCCAATGAATATTGAGGCTCGTGGCGGATATCGTTATTTTCTCACCTTCACAGATGATTTGAGCAGATATGGGTATATCTACTTAATGAACATAAGTCTGAAACATTTGAAAAGTTCATATAATTTCAGAGTGAAGTGGAAAATCATCGTAACAAGAAAATAAAGTTTCTACGATCTGATCGTAGAGAAGAGTATTTGAGTTATGAGTTTGGCCTTCAGTTAAAACAATGTGGAATAGTTTCACAAATTCATGCCACCTGGAACACCACAGCATAATGGTGTGTCCAAACGTCATAACCGTACTTTATTGGATATAGTGCAATCTATGATGTCTCTTACCAATTTACCACTATCGTTTTGGGGTTATGCATTAGAGACGGCTGCATTCACTCTAAATAGGACACCATCGAAATCCGTTGAGACGACGCCTTATGAACTATGGTTTGGCAAGAAACCAAAGTTGTCGTATCTTAAAGTTTGGGGCTGCGATGCTTATGTGAAGAAACTTCAACCTGATAAGCTCGAACCCAAATCGGAGAAATGTGTCTTCATAGGATACCCAAAGGAGACTATTGGGTACACCTTCTATCACAGATCCGAAGGAAAGACATTCGTTGCTAAAAATGGATCCTTTCTAGAGAAGGAGTTTCTCTCGAAAGAAGTGAGTGGGAGGAAAGTAGAACTTGATGAGGTAACTGTACCTGCTCCCTTATTGGAAAGTAGTTCATCACAGAAATCTGTTCCTGTGACTCCTACACCAATTAGTGAGGAAGTTAATGATGATGATCATGTAACTTTAGATCAAGTTACTACCAAACCTCGTAGGTAAACCAGAGTAAGATCCGCACCAGAGTGGTACGGTAATCCTGTTCTGGAGGTCATGTTACTAGACCATGACGAACCTACGAACTATGAAGAAGCGATGGTGAGCCCAGATTCCACAAAATGGCTTGAGGCCATGAAATCTGAGATAAGATCCATGTATGAAGAACAAAGTATGGACTTTGGTTGACTTGCCCGATGATCGGCGAGCCATTGAGATTAATGGATCTTCAAGAGGAAGACAGACGCTGATAGTAGTGTTACTATCTACAAAGCTAGAATTGTCGCAAAAGGTTTTCGACAAGTTCAAGGTGTTGACTACGATGAGAGAGTTTCTCACTCATTTCTATGCTTAAAGTCTGTCTGAATCATGTTAGAAATTGCCGCATTTTATGAAATCTGGCAAATGGATAAACAAAACTACATTCCTTAATGGATTTATTAAAGAAGAGTTGTATATAATGCAACCAGGAGGTTTTGTCAATCCTAAAAGTGCTAACAAAATATGCAAGCTTCAGCGATCCATCTATGGAGTGGTGCAAGCATCTCGTAGTTGGAATATATGCTTTGATAAGTTGATCAAAGGATATAGTTTTATACAGACTTGCGGTGAAGCCTGTATTTACAAGAAAGTGAGTGGGACCACTACAACATTTCTGATAAGTATATGTGAATGACATATTGTTGATCAGAAATAATGTAGAATTATTCTGCAAAGCTTAAAGGAGTGTTTGAAAGGAGTTTTTCAAAGAAAGACCTCGGTGAAGCTGCTTACATATTGAGCATCAAGATCTATAGAGATAGATGAAGACGCTTGATAAGTTTTTCAATGAGTACATACCTTAACAAGATTTTGAAGTAGTTCAAAATAGAACAGTCAAAGAAAGAGTTCTTGCCTGTGTTACAAGGTGTGAAATTGAGTAAGACTCAAAGCCCGACCATGGCAGAAGATAGAAAGAGAATGAAAGTCATTCCCTATGCCTTGGCCATAGGTTCTATAAAGTATGCCATGCTGTGTACCAGATCTATTGTATACCCTACACTGATTTTGGCAAGGGAGTACAATAGTGGTCTAGGAGTAGATCACTGGACAGCGGTCAAAATTATCCTTAGTGGAATAAGGATATGTTTCTCGATTATGGAATTGACAAAAGGTTCGTCGTAAAGGGTAACGTTGATGCAAGTTTTGACACTAATCTAGATGACTCTAAGTCTCGGTCTAGATACATATTGAAAGTGGGAGCAATTAGCTAGAGTAGCTCTGTGCAGAGCATTGTAGACATAGAAATTTGCAAAATACTTATAGATCTGAATGTGACAGACCCGTTGACTAAAATTATCTCACAATCAAACATGATCACACCTTAGTACCCTTTGGGTGTTGGTCACATGACGATGTGAACTATGGGTGTTAATCACATGGTGATGTGAACTATTGATGTTAAATCACATGGCGATGTGAACTAGATTATTGACTCTAGTGCAAGTGGGAGACTGAAGGAAATATGCCCTAGAGGCAATAATAAAAGTTATTATTTATTTCCTTATATCATGATAAATGTTTATTATTCATGCTAGAATTGTATTAACCGGAAACTTGATACATGTGTGAATACATAGACAAACAGAGTGTCACTAGTATGCCTCTACTTGACTAGCTCGTTGATCAAAGATGGTTATGTTTCCTAGCCATTGACATGAGTTGTCATTTGATTAACGGATCACCTCATTAGGAGAATGACGTGATTGACTTGACCAATTCCGTTAGCTTAGCACTCGATCGTTTAGTATGTTGCTATTGATTTCGTTCATGGCTTATACATGTTCCTATGACTATGAGATTATGCAACTCCCGTTTACCAGAGGAACACTTTGTGTGCTACCAAACGTCACAACGTAAATGGGTGATTATAAAGGTGCTCTACAGGTGTCTCCAAAGGTACTTGTTGGGTTGGCGTATTTCGAGATTAGGATTTGTCACTCCGATTGTCGGAGAGGTATCTCTGGGCCCACTCGGTAATGCACATCACTATAAGCCTTGCAAGCATTGTGACTAATGAGTTAGTTGCGGGATGATGTATTACGGAACGAGTAAAGAGACTTGCCGGTAACGAGATTGAACTAGGTATCGAGATACCGACGATCGAATCTCGAGCAAGTAACATACCGACGACAAAGGGAACAACGTATGTTGTTATGCGGTTTGACCGATAAAGATCTTCGTAGAATATGTGGGAACCAATATGAGCATCCAGGTTTCGCTATTGGTTATTGACCGGAGAGGAGTCTCGGTCATGTCTACATAGTTCTCGAACCCGAAGGGTCCGCACGCTTAACGTTACGATGACAGTTATATTATGAGTTTAATAAGTTTTGATGTATCGAAGGTTGTTCGGAGTCCCGGATGTGATCACGGACATGACGAGGAGTGTCGAAATGGTTGAGACATAAAGATTGATATATTGGACGACTATATTCGGACACCGGAAGTGTTCCGGAGAAGTTTCGGATTAAACCGGAGTGCCGGAGGGTTACCGGAACCCCCCGGGGAAGTATTGGGCCTTAGTGGGCCTTGAGGGGAGAGAGAGGGCAGCAGCCAGGAGGTGGTGCGCCCCCTCCCAGGAGGAATCCTAGTTGGACTAGGAGAGGGGGGCGCAGCCCCCTTTCCCTCTCCCTCTCCCTCTCTTTCCTTCCCCCCCTCTTTTCCTAGTTGGACTAGGAAAGGGGAGTCCTACTCCTACTAGGAGGAGGACTCCCCCCTCTCCTTGGCGCGCCTAGGGCAGCCGGCCTCCCCCTTGCTCCTTTATATACGGGGGCAGGGGGCACCTCTAAACACACTTGATATACGATATTTTAGCCGTGTGCGGTGCCCCCCTCCACCATATTACACCTCAATAATACCGTTGCGGAGCTTAGGCGAAGCCCTGCGTCGGTGGAACATCATCATCGTCACCACGCCGTCGTGCTGACGAAACTCTCCCTCAACACTCGGTTGGATCAGAGTTCGAGGGATGTCATCGAGCTGAACGTGTGTAGAAATCGGAGGTGCCGTGCGTTCGGTACTTGATCGGTCGGATCGTGAAGACGTACGACTACATCAACCGCGTTGTGATAACGCTTCCGCTGTCGGTCTACGAGGGTACGTGGACAACACTCTCTCCTCTCGTTGCTATGCATCACCATGATCTTGCGTGTGCGTAGGAATTTTTTTGAAATTACTACGTTCCCCCAACATAGGCAACCTGCGCCGGACGAATCTTCTTAGGAGGTGACGTGAACGGGGCCGGCCCGCCAGACAGAGATCAGTCGTTGGGTTTATCGACGCTGCAGGGACAGACCCGAGCACAGACGCCGTGCCTAGCCTACTCATGCAAAGAATCCGAAAGAAAGACAACCGGCGCACGGCTCCCGTGGTAACGAGGGCGGTCGTGGGTGGGGTATCGAAGTACCGGATAGGCAGGTGACAATCATAAGGTAATTCATGCGAGGAGGCAAGCTAGTTCAGATAGATGCAAGAACGATACATGCCACTGGGATGGACCCAAGCTGCCTGGGGATGATGCATCCCGAGAGGCGCCCCTAGCAGAGTGAGCTAAAGATGCAAAAGGATACATGTCGCAAGAAAGAGTCACCTGCTTGGGGCGCCTCTCGGGGATAATGCTGCCCGAGGGGCTCCCCCAACTGCATGAACTGGAAAGAGTCACCTGATACCGTAACTGGAGTGGTGTTGGAGTAGCCGAAGATGCCTGCCGAGGAAGTTGCTCCTCACGAGCCGCCAGGGTCCTGAGCCTCAGGAGGCTCCATAGGCCCAGGTGGCTCCTGAAGAACTGTCACGATCTCTGCCAAGACAACATGATGCCTGGCCTCCTGAGCCGCCAGAATGCTCTGCAAGTGGCGCTGGAAGGTGACAGCCGCGTTCGGCAAGCTGAATGGCATGCGAACATAGCTGTGAGGTGGGCCCTCGCACCGTCCAACGCGCGAAGGCTAGAAGCGCCCCCGTGATGCAGCCATGTTGAGCCCTGGAATGTCGACGCAGACGCGCAGCCCACCGTCCTCGCCAGGATGGGGAGCTACGTCGGGTGGTGGGCGGCGGTCGCCGCGTATGGTCATTGCCTCTTGAGGCTCCTGGATTGCCTTGGTTATGAACTCCTGAGCACCAGGCGCTCCATGCCTTGTGCCTTCTTGAGGGAAACGTGCAGCGAAGCACGCCTCCACATGGTGCCCGAGTACCTCCCTCATGACGCTGGCTAGGTCTGAGGCCCTCCAGAAGAGAGCCCCCAAGTCCAGCCTGAGGAGGGCGCCGAGCGCGCCTTCCTATGCGAGGGAGGGAGGCGCCCCGGCTGCAGACACAGATCCTGAGGTGGTGCCGCTAGGAACGCCGCTCTCCTGAGGCCCTGGGTGGAGTAGCTGCTTCTTCTTCTTGGGGATGGCCTCAGGAGGGTACAGGATGCCTTCGTTGTCGAGGTCTTCGGCCGCTGCAGCTTGGTAGGCGCGCTCAAGGGAGCACACCACATCTCTTTCTTCACAAGGGATCGTGATGATGCCGCCGCTACCAGGCATCTTGAGATCGTTGTAGCCGTGGTGGGTCACTGCCATGAACTTGGCCAAGGCTGGATACCCAAGGATGGCATTGTACGGCAGGTGGATGTGGGCGACGTCGAAGTCGATGAGCTCGGTGCGGTAGTTATCACGCTGGCCGAATGTGACAGGGAGGCGGACCTGCCCTATCGGGGTGGTGGAGCCGTCGGTCACTCCTGAGAAAGGCTTGGTAGGCTATAGCTGATCGTATAGCACTTGGAGGCTGTCGAACGTCTCGACGGACAGGACATTGAGCCCCGCACTGCCATCGATGAGGGTCTTGGTGACTTGAACGTTGTTGATGACGGGTGAGCAGAGCATCGGGAGGGCGCCGCCAGTTGCCGCGCACTTGAGCTGGTCTGACGAGCTGAAGGTGATGGCGAACTTGGGCCACCTGAGCGGGCGCGTGGCCTCGAGCCTGGAAACAGATGCGTTCACCTCATGAGCAAACTTCTTGAAGATACGCTGAGAGGCTAGGGCCTGAGCACCACCCAAGATACAGGCGATGGCGCGCGGCTCCTAGAAGCCCCCAGCCCCCTTGATACGTCTCCAACGTATCTACTTTTCCAAACACTTTTGCCCTTGTTTTGGACTCTAACTTGCATGATTTTAATGGAACTAACCCGGACTGGCGCTGTTTTCAGAAAAACTACCATGGTGTTATTTTTCTGCAGAAATAAAAGTTCTCGGAATGACCTGAAAATCCACGGAGACACGTTTTGGAATTAATGAAAAATACTGGCGAAAGAATCAGCATCAGGGGGCCCACACCCTGTCCACGAGGGTGCAGGGTGCGCCCCCTGGGTGTGCCCCCTGCCTCGTGGGCCCCCTGGGACTCGACCGACCTCAACCCCAACTCCATATATTTACTTGCGGGGAGAAAAAAATCACAAAGGATTCATCACGTTTTACGATACGGAGCTGCCGCCAAGCCCTAACCTTCCTTGGTAAGGCTGATCTAGAGTCCGTTCGGGGCTCCGGAGAGGGGAATCCGTCGCCATAGTCATCATCAACCATCCTCCATCACCAATTTCATGATGCTCACCGCCGTGCGTGAGTAATCCCATCGTAGGCTTGCTGGACGGTGATGGGTTGGATGAGATTTACCATGTAATCGAGTTAGTTTTGTTAGGGTTTGATCCCTAGTATCCATTATGTTCTAAGATTGATGTTGCTATGACTTTGCTATGCTTAATGCTTGTCACTAGGTCCCGAGTGCCATGATTTGAGATCTGAACCTATTATGTTTTCATGAATATATGTGAGTTCTTGATCCTATCTTCCAAGTCAATAGCCACCTACTATGTGTTATGATCCGGCAACCCCGAAGTGATAATAATCGGGACCACTCCCGGTGATGACCGTAGTTTGAGGAGTTCATGTAATCACTAAGTGTTAATGCTTTGGTCCGATACTCTATTAAAAGGAGGCATTAATATCCCTTAGTTTCCAATAGGACCCTGCTGCCACGGGAGGGTAGGACAAAAGATGTCATGCAAGTTCTTTTCCATAAGCATGTATGACTATATTCGGAATACATGCCTACATTACATTGATGAACTGGAGCTAGTTCAGTGTCACCCTATGTTATAACTTTTGCATGAGGAATCGCATCCGACATAATTATCCATCATTGATCCATTGCCTATGAGCTTTTCACATATTGATCTTTGCTTAGTTACTTTTCCGTTGCCACTGTTACTATTGCTACAAAAACTATTACTGTTACTTTTGCCACCGTTACCATTACTTCCATACTAGTTTGCTACTAAATACTTTGCTGCAGATATTAAGTCTTTCAGGTGTAGTTGCGTTGACAACTCAACTGCTAATACTTAAGAATATTCTTTGGCTCCTCTTGTGTCGAATCAATAAATTTGGGTTGAATACTCTACCCTCGAAAACTGTTGCGATCCCCTATACTTGTGGGTTATCAAGACTATTTTCTGGCGCCATTGCCGGGGAGCATAGCTCTATTCTTTGAGTCACTTGGGATTTATATCTGTTGATCACTATGAGGAACTTGAAAGATGAAAGAACTAAGATTTTCCCTCAATTACAGGGGGGGTAAGGAACTGCCATCTAGCTCTGCACTTGATTCACCTTCTGTTATTAGTAAATTTGTGACACCTACACCTGTTATTGATTCTGATATGTCGCATGTTATTGATGATGCCACTTCTGCTATGCATGATCCTTATGATGAAACTACTTCTATGCTTGATAGTACTGTGCCATTAGGTGAATTTCTTAATGAACAACTTGCTAGGGTTAGAGAGAATGAAATTATTGAAACATATAATATTGATGAAAGTGATGATGAAGATTCTCCCCCTAGATATGAATTGCCTGATGTGCCTGAGGGTTATGTTATGGATGAAGAAACTGCTAGAGACCTCTTTGCTTGCAAAGATAGATATGATCTTAAGAAACTATTAGCTAAGCTGAAAGAAAAGTCTTTGAATGCTAGAATGAAATATGACCCTGCTTTTGCTACTTCACCTATCTGTATTTCTGATAAGGATTATGATTTCTCTGTCGATCCTGAGTTAATTACTTTGGTCAAATCCGATCCTTTTTATGGCTATGAATCTGAAACTGTTGTGGCTCATCTTACTAAATTGAATGATATAGCCACCCTATTCACTCATGAGGAAAAAATTCGTTACTACTATATCATTAAGTTATTTATGTTCTCATTAAAGGGTGATGCTAAAACATGGTTTAACTCTCTTGCTCCTGGTTGTGTGCGTAGTCCCCAGGATATGATTTATTACTTCTCTGCTAAATATTTCCCCGCTCATAAGAAACAAGCTACCTTAAGGGAAATATATAATTTTGTGCAAATTGAAGAAGAGAGTCTCCCACAAGCTTGGGGGAGGGTTCTTCGATTACTTAATGCTTTGCCTGATCATCCTCTCAAAAAATGAAATACTTGATATCTTTTATAATGGACTAACCGATGCTTCCAGAGACCACCTGGATAGTTGTGCTGGTTGTGTTTTCAGGGAAAGAACTGTTGAGCAAGCTGAATTGCTATTGAATAATATATTGAGTAATGATAATGATTGGATACTTCCTGAACCAACTCCTAAGCCAACTCCGAAGAAAAGGGGTATTCTATTTCTCAGTCCTGAAGATATGCAAGAGGCAAAGAAATCTATGAAAGAAAAGGGTATTAAAGCTGAAGATGTTAAGAATTTACCACCTATTGAAGAAATACATGGTCCTAATAACCCGACACGGGTAGTAAAGGTAAATTCTCTTTATAGATTTGATGAAGGTGATATTCCTCGTAATAAGTCTGCTAGCCAATGTTTGGATGAGTTTGATAATTTTATTGGTAAACAAGAAAACTTCAATGCTTATGTTGGTAGACAATTGAAACGTAATGCTTATATGATTGAAGACTTGAGTGATTATATGTCTATAGTTAAAGGTGACCTTAAACTTATTAGTAAACATGCTTCTATGGTTACCACTCAGGTAGAACAAGTGCTTAAACCACAAGATAATTTGCTTAATGAATTAAATAATAAGAAAAATGATAATGATGTTAGAGTTATGAGTAGAGGGGGTAGAATGACTCAGGAACCTTTGTATCCTGAGGGCCACCCTAAGAGAGTTGAGCAAGATTCTCAGAGAACTAATGTTGATACACCTAGTCCTTCTAAGAAGAAGAAAAAGAAAAATGATAGGACTTTGCATGCTTCTAGTGAACCTGTTGTTGACACACCTGAGAATCCCAATGATATTTCTATTTCTGATGCTGAAACACAATCTGGTAATGAACATGAACCTAGTGATAATGTTAATGATGATGTTCATGTTGATGCTCAACCTAGCAATAACAATGATGTAGAGATTGAACCTGCTGTTGATCTTGATAACCCACAATCAACGAATCAGCGTTTTGATAAGGGAGACTTCGTTGCTAGGAAGCACGGTAAAGAAAGAGAACCATGGGTTCAGAAACCCATGCCTTTTCCTCCTAAACCATCCAAGAAAAAGGATGATGAGGATTTTGAGCGCTTTGCTGAAATGATTAGACCTATCTTTTTGCGTATGCGTTTGACTGATATGGTTAAAATGAATCCCCATGCTAAGTATATGAAAGGTATTGTTACAAATAAAAGAAAGATACCGGAAGCTGAAATTTCCACCATGCTTGCCAATTATACTTTTAAAGGTGGAATACCAAAGAAACTTGGAGATCCAGGAGTACCAACTATACCATGCTCCATTAAAAGAAACTATGTTAAAACTGCTTTATGTGATCTTGGATACGATGTTAGTGTTATGCCTCTCTCTTTATATCATGGAATTGATTTGAATAAGTTGACACCTACTGAAATATCTTTGCAAATGGCTGATAAATCAACTGCTATACCTGTCGGTATTTGTGAGGTTGTGGACTTTGTTATTCTTGATATTCCCGAGGACGATAGTATGTCTATTATCCTTGGTAGACCCTTTTGAATACTGCAGGGGCTGTTATTGATTGCAACGAAGGCAATGCCACTTTTCATGTTAATGGTAATGATCATACGGTACACTTTCCGAGGAAACAACCTCAAGTCCACAGTATCAATTCTATTGGAAAAATTTCAATGATTACTATTGGAGGTTTTGAATTCCCTCTTCCTATTGTCAAGAAGAAATATGATATTCTTATTGTTGGGGACATGCATATCCCCGTTGAGGTAACCTAGTGTTATTCGAAAATTCTCCGGTTTCATGCGATTCGGAAAGAGTTTGTTAACAAGACTTGATCAACCTTGTTAGTGGATTCCTTTTGATGAGCATGAGATGGATGATGTTAGAAAGCACAACTCTCTGTACCCTCCTTTTACTTTCTGTTGTTTAGATTAAATAAAGAAAAATAGTATTTTTTGTCTGTTTTCTGAATTATCCTTGCAATAAAAATACCCCGAAAATAAAAGTTCTCCAAACGTCCTGAAAATGAAATATGATTTTTGTAGAATATTTAAGAATTTCTGGCACTGAGAACACACCAGGGGCCCCCACCATTTGGCCATGAGAGCACATGGCTCGCCCAGACCCTTGGGGCGCCCCCTGCCTCGTGGGCCCCACATGGACCCCCTCCACTTATTCCAGCACCCACTCACTTCATCTTCCTCCAGAAAAAATCCTCCCATAGCTCAAACCCGTGTTCTAGCTCATCTTGCTGCCATTTTTGATCTCTTTGCTCAAAGCTCCATTCACAAAACTATTTGGGGAGATTGTTCTTCGGTATGTGACTCCTCCAATGGTCCAATTAGTTTTTGTTCTAGTGCTTTATTTATTGCAAATTTTTGCTGCCAAGGTGACCCTGTTCTTGAGCTTGCACGTCAAATTTATATGGTCAAAAATAATTTTAATGCATGATATAGCCTCTAGGCACTTATGGGAGTAGTTGCTATCAATCTTGTTGAGTTTGATTCACTTTTACTTTGAGTCACTAAAATTTCAGAAATTTTTCAGAGAAAGAAAAATGCATAGGAAAATGTACCAAGGTGGTTCCTCAAGGAAGCAAGAACCAAGGCTCGCGGTACGTGAGCTGGACGATGAACCACCGAGGGAAGCTCAAGTACGGCCTTGTGAATGGCCATCACAGGAGTTTATGGTCCAGGCAGGCATCAAGGATGAATTTGACGCGTATGTGCGTAATGCTGATCTTGAGGACTTCATGTCTGATAAGTGCCTACAGTACCTCTACCTAACTGATTCCTTTGTGAGGAGGTTTAAATTTACATCCTCGCGCAATTCTCACACTGTTTTATTTGATCTTTATGATAAATCATATACCATGGACCTAGAAGATTTTAATACTGCTTGTAAACTCCCGTAGTGGGGCAATGTTAGTGAGCCTCGCAAATCTGAATATAAAGAC
The DNA here is from genome assembly GCF_002575655.3 of Aegilops tauschii subsp. strangulata. NCBI lineage: Eukaryota > Viridiplantae > Streptophyta > Magnoliopsida > Poales > Poaceae > Aegilops > Aegilops tauschii. Next base: position 187,601,040 of record NC_053040.3, read on the forward strand.
TTTCTTGCTAGTATCACTGTGGGGGAATCTAGGGAAATCGCACAAGATACCATAGGGAGCATCCATTTCCCTTCCATACATTATTTTGCTCTATTTATAGGTAGATGCATTAACGGTAAGGATGAGGCTTGTCACATATGCGTTCCAGATCTTAGTGTCCTCAAGAGTGCGGTATTAGGTGATAAACAATATAACTTGGGGGCCATTGTTGCACGAAGGTTGCATCTTAACAGTACAAGTGGAGATTTGTTTGGTGGAATTTATGCAACTCGGGTAGCTAATTATCTTGGTGTACCCGTACATGGAAATGAAATGAAGTTGCCTCCTGCTTATCTAGATTATAGTGCTATGGTGTGCCATCAGTTTCTTGAGAGGAATGAACAGTTCCTCCAGTACCACTAATCTTTGACAGACAGCGCACTGTCCATCTTGCCCTCCCTGCTCCTACTTTCTTTAACTTTCAGGCAAAAAGGAGATATGTTATAACCAGGGAGGAGGCGAACGAGTATGAGAGGAAGACGGAGGCAGCTCACCTCCAAGCTGCAGCTCTTCAGGCAGTAGCTGCTGCATCTCAGTACGACCCCAGCTACAACTTTGGATATCTGCCAGGTCAGCAGTGGCCATAGATCAATTTAGGCCAAAATCCTAAGCTTGGGGAGTATGTATTTCTCATCGACATTACATTCATGTTCACACACTCATTCTAGTTGTCGGTGTTCATACTTTTTCATTGTACTATCCATGCTAGTTTATTTTATTTTCTAAGCCTTCATCTTGTGTGTTTGAAAAACCTTAAGAAAAACCAAAAAAATTGTAGCTTTTAGCTAGTTTACTTTCCATTCCTGTAGTAGTAGTAACTAAAAGAAAACCCAAAAAGATTTCTCGTTCTTCTTTTGCTTGTTGGGAGCTTTCCCGTGTAAATAGTTTTATTTCTTTTCTTATTCTTTGGGGGTCGAGAGGAGAAGACCATGATGAAAATGTTGAGTGGCTCTCATATGAATTCTTGTTGATTTAACCAAGAGCCCATATTACCTTGTCTTCTCCCTTGTATTAAATGCTTGCGGATTCTAGCTTAGTCCAATGCACGTGCACTATTATTATTATCCACACCGTTCGGTCGTGCGAGTGAAAGGCAATAATGACGATATATGATGGACTGATTGAGATGAGAGAAGTTGGTATGAACTCGACCTATCTTGTTTTTGTAAATATGATTAGTTCATCATTCCTGTTTCAGCTTATTATGAATGAAACATGTTTGCAATGACAATTAGAGATTATAGTTGCTCATGCCATGCTTAATTTGCTTGGAGTTTCTAATGGTTTACCTTCCATGCCAACATGCTATTAAAATGGTTGTGATGTGGTATGATAGGGTGGTATCCTCCTTTGAACGGTTTGAGTGGCTTTGTCGGATCTCGGGTTCCGGCAAAACCCTCTAGGTTCGAACACTGGGGTGCGCACGAAGATCTCCCCCTACCGATCCACGTCCTAGCTTTGCTAAGATCTCACGGACTAACTCGACGAACTCGCAGCACAAAGGACACAAGATTTATACTGGTTTGGGCCACCGTTGTGGTGTAATACCCTACTCCAGTGTGGTGGTGGTGGATTGCCTCTTTGGGCTAAGGATGACCAGTACAAGGGGAAGAACAGCCTCCTCAGGCGAGGTGTTCTTGTGCTTGGTGGGTGTGAGGATGAACTGAATGAGTTCGAGACGAGTTGCCTGAGGCTCAGTTTTCTTCTACTGTGGTGGCTAATCCTATTTATAGAGGCCCTAGTCCTCTCCCCAAATATTGAGCGGGAAGGGAGCCAACAACGACCAATTTGAAAGGGGACAGCTAGTACAGCTTATCTTGACAAAAGCAGTCTTCGCCTACAAAAGGCTCTGGTGGTGACGCCGCCTTGGGCTTGTAACGCCCCGGATCCAATGCGCCAGGTGTCCGCCAGTTATTCGTCGTCCTTGCCATGTCATTTGCTTGCGTGTTGCATTTTGCCATGTCATCATATGCTTTGCATCCTCATATTTGCAAAACTTGCATCCATCCCGGTCTTCCCGCTCCTTCTGTTGTCCGTTTCGAGCCCAGACACACTCGCACGCGCCCGCGGCACCTCCGAAATATTATTTTATAAGTGGCCGAAAAATGTTCTCAGAATGGGTCGAAACTTGCCGTGCGATCTTATTATAGTGTAGACAGAGCGCCTGTCAAGTTTTGTCGCATTCGGAGCCCGTTTGATAGCCCAATCGTTAAACTTATAGCGGCGTCGTTGCTGGTCAAACGTCAGACATTTTCGGTCTCCGAAAACCATTGCCGGGCTGCTATTCTCTTCTCTCTTCTCAGCCCAACTCATCTACACAGCCCACTAGGCCCAACTACCTACCCCCTTCGCTCCGGACCGTCCGATGACGATCAAACGGCCCCTAACCCTAGCCACCTACCATATATATGCACCCCTTCCAATTTTGGCATCCCTGGCCCCTCCACCTACCTCTAGCCTTCCCCCTCGGATCAGACGCCGCCGCCACCTTGAAATCCGTGCTGCCGGCAACATCCAGCCGCCTCTCCCTCGTTTTCCGGCGCCAGCCACCACCGTTCCGCCACATGGCGCGCCGCTAGTGGCCGAGCCGCCTCCCGCGGCCAATCCGGGGAGGCCACGCGTCCTCCCCGAGCCTCCCACCGCGCCGGGCCCGCCGAAGCCCATCCAAGGCCCGCCCCGGGCCGATCTGGGCCCGAGGCGCCCGCACCGCGCCCCCGCCGCCCGAGCTCCTCCGCCGCCGTTCGCCGGACCCCGTCACCGCACACCCGCGCCTCCCCGCTCCCCGCGCCGTCACCTATGCCTCGCACCGCCACCTGCGCCTCCCCGCACCTCCACCGCGCCGCTGCTCCGCCGGCCGCGTCGCGCTCCGCCCGCCCCCCCCCCCCCGCCTGCTGCGCCGCGTCGCGCCGCCCGCGCCTGCAGTCGTCGCCGTTGGTCCGCAGCCGCGCCGCGGTCCGCTGGACCTCGCCGCCGCCGCCGGGAGTCGCCTCCTCCTCGCCGGCGCCCCGCTCCTCCATCGCCGGAGCTCGCCCGCGCCTTCCCGCGCCTCACCGGAGTCGCCTCTGGGTGGATCCGGCGAGATCCGGCCCGGAACCGCCGGGTGGATGAGATCCACCGGCTCATCGATCCAAACAGCCTCGCTGCACCGCACCGTCCCGCTCCGCTCGATCCCGCGTTGATTTCTCGCAGGTTGATTTTCACCAAGACCCTGAGTTTTCAAACAGCACATATGCATTTGGTTTTGGCTGTATCTCTGTGCTTGTTTGTCCGATTGAAATGATCTATATATGTAAAATTATCTACACTCTGTGGTCTATGTGATGGTGTGTTTTTAATGCATGTTAGGATGCATTATTCCATGTTTATCCCTGTTGCAATAGTGCTATATGATGTTAACTGCTGGTCTTAACAGAACTTGTTGATGTCTTTTTCGTTGCATTTTGGGTGTGCACCCTATGAGCATGATGTCTACATGTTTGTGAAGCACCGCCTTGCCATCTTTGCTGTGGTGCAATCCACTCTTCATTATATGCTATGTATTGTCTGAATCAAGCTTGCAAAGTAGCCTCCGTGATGTTGCTATTTTCTATGACTTAGTCATTTCTGCAGTCTTGAGTCTGATACATTGTGATGCTATGTAAACCAGCTTCTACCATGAGTTCCATGCGTAATCTGGAGATGTTAACTAAGGATGTTTTGATACACATGTTATGATGAATCCATAAATGCCTTGTTTTGCATTTATATCCTACTGTAGCTTGTTGTTATAATGCTCCAAACTTGCTAAATAATGTTGTTGTCAGCCTGTTACCATTAAGTTCAGTTTTGCCATGTGAGCAACTAGTGATCTATGTAACCTATGGACTTGATATTGCCATGCTTTGCTTCATATTTATGTCATCTTACTGTCGGTTGACTTCACATTCCATGAAATGCTCTGTGGTGAGTGGTACAAGCTCACCGACATGCCTACTTGTTGTTGTTCCTGCCATGTACTGTTATTTCACCAAGTCTGAATCTGTCATATCATTTGCCATGTTTGCATGGGTGCCACCATATTTTCTGTCGATCTTTGGATTTAGCTCAGTAAGGGAGTTTTGTTAAGTGCTTTCCGTATTAGCATGACATGCCTTCTTTTGCCATGATAGCTTGCTGTAACATGTTGTTTGATAGCTCTGAACATTGCAACCTGATGTTATTTCTGCCATGTCCAGTGAAATTCTACTAAGTCTGTGAACTGTTATTATTTGCAATCTTGCCATGTCCTTTTGAGCATGTTATAATGATTTCTGGAGATAGCTCATTGTTTATGTTTCGTTATGATTTACCTTTACTTCATGTCCATGCCTTTTGTTTTCATGTTGAGTGGCTGTAGCATATTCTTTTGATGCTTGCAAGATGCCTAGTTGCTGTTTTGGACAGCTTGTTCTTTAAACTTGTATTGTGTGTATGTGTTGAACCGTTGCTCCGTTTTGAGTGTGCTCTATATGAAACTTGCTTAGTTTTGAATGTAGATTTATGTTTACCTTGTTGCATCCATGTTTTGAGGTGTTTGCTTGATGTTTGAATGCATTTTGCATCGATGCCATGTTAATCTTGTGTTGCTCTTATCTTTTAGGCCGTAGCTCCGAATCTAATGAACTTTAAATGTAACTTGACTAGAATTTCGTGTAGATTGCTTTGGTGATCTTTAACTTGCTGTTTAACCACTTTAACTTAATGTTTTGTTCAGAACAGTATGAAATTCTTAATTTTCATATGGGGTCTTTCCGGAATTGTTATATGTTGTATCCGGCCTCATTTAAACTTGCTTGTTTTTGTTGTTCTTGTATGCATCATCTCTTGCCATGAGTTGCTTCACGTAGCCTTGTCATACATCTTACTTGGTTGAGCATCATGTCATGTTTATGTGTTGTGTGTTTACGATGTTGTTTGCTTCTTTCCGGATGTGCTTCTCCTCGATAGTTCCCGTTTTGTTGCGATCGTGAGGATTCGTTCGACTGCGCTTGGTTCGTCTTCGTGGCTTCATCTTCTTCATGGACTCGTTCTTCTTCCTAGCGGGATTTCAGGCAAGATGACCGTCACCTTGGATCTCATTACTATCATTGCTATGCTAGTTGCCTCGATGCTATCGCTATGCCGCGTTACCTACCACTTGCTTATCAAGCCTCCCAAATTGCCATGAACCTCTAACCTTTGTCACCCTTCCTAGCAAACCGTTGTTTGGCTATGTTACCGCATTTGCTCATCCCCTCTTATAGCGTTGCTAGTTGCAGGTGAAGATGAAGATTGCTCCATGTTGGATTATGTTTATGTTGGGATACCACAATATCTCTTATATTATTAATGCATCTATATACTTGGTAAAGGGTGGAAGGCTCGGCCTTATGCCTGGTGTTTTGTTCCACTCTTGCCGCCCTAGTTTCCGTCATATCGGTATTATGTTCCCGGATTTTGCGTCCCTAACGCGGTTGGGTGTTATGGGAACCCCTTGACAGTTTGCCTTCAATAAAACTCTTTCGGCAAGGCCCAACATTGGTTTTACCATTTGCCTACCTAAGCCTTTTTCCCTTGTGTTCCGCGGACTCAAGGGTCATCTTTATTTTACCCCCCGGCCAGTGCTCCTCTAAGTGTTGGTCCAAACTAGAGCATCGTGCGGGACCGTCCCTTGGCAACTTGGGTTACGTTGGTACATGTACGCTTCGCTTATCCGGTGTGCCCTGAGAACGAGATATGTGCAGCTCCTATCGGGATTTGTCGGCACATTTGGGCAGTCTTGCTGGTCTTGTTTTACCATTGTCGAAATTTCTTGTAACCGGGATTCCGAGACTGATCGGGTCTTCCCGGGAGAAGGAATATCCTTCGTTGATCGTGAGAGCTTATAATGGGCTAAGTTGGGACACCCCTGCAGGGTTTGAACTTTCAAAAGCCGTGCCCGCGGTTATGTGGCAGATGGGAATTTTTTAATATCCGATTGTAGTAGACTTGAAGTAAACTCTTCTAAAATACACCAACCGCGTGTGTAACCGTGATTGTCTCTTTTCGGGGTTATACGAGAGGAGAACACGGTTTGTGTTATGTTTGACGTAAGTAGGAGTTTAGGATCACTTCTTGATCATTACTAGTTGACGACCGTTTGCTAAGCTCCTCTTCTCGCTCTTGTTTCGTAAGTTAGCCACCATTCATGCTTAGTCGCTGCTGCAACCTCACCACTTTACCCCTTCCTTACCCATTAAGCTTTGCTAGTCTTGATACCCATGGTAATGGGATTGCTGAGTCCTCGTGGCTCACAGATTACTACAACACCAGTTGCAGGTACAGGTTATGCGATGATCATGACGCGAGAGCGATGTTTACTTGTTTTGGAGTTCTTCTTCTGCTTCTTCTTCGATCAGGGGATAGGTTCCAGGTCGGCAGCTTGGGCTAGCAGGGTGGTTGTCGTTTGAGTTTCTATTTGTGTTTCATCCGTAGGCGGATGTTGCTCTCATGTATGATGTTGATGTATTCTTTGGGGCATTTGTGCCTTATGTATGTATCCCCATCTATTATGTAATGTTGATGTAATGATATCCACCTTGCTAAAGTGTGTCAATATGCGGTTCTATCCTTGGTGGGACCTTCGAGTCTCTTTAGGATAGTATCGCATATTGGGCGTGATAGGGCTCCACGGTGACCTCCAACTTGCCGTCCCACTGGTCTTGGTCTCGTTACACCGATATGGAAACCTTTGCTTGACGCCTTGGTACTCCGCGCCTGCGCTTGCTTCCTTAGCACCAAAGAGGAAACAAGGACACTGCGTGCGCTGGCGCCCGCCTGGCCTTGGTCGTCATGGCTCACGTCATGAGAACCTCGCGAGGTTTGCCTTGCCTTGATCTCTCCGCCCCTCGCGAGCCGACCTGGTGAGGCCGCTCCCGAGGAGGTCTTGTGTCGTCCGCCTCGCGAGGCTTCGCCCCTCGTGAGGGTCTTGAGTGCTTGTTGGTGAAGATGGGCCGCACGGGCCCGCTCGCAGAGCCACGCCGTGCGCCGCAGGCAGGCAAGTCTGGGGACCCCCATTCCCAGAACACCGACGGAAGCCCCCGGGCCCAAGGCGCGCTCGGGCTTGGCTTCGAGGCGAAGCCAAAGGGCAAGTGTGGAGCGCCGCGGGCCCCAATAGCCTACGGCCTTGGTCGACGTGTGGCGGTTGATTGGACGTGGGCGTCTTCGCTTCCCCACGCTGCCTCGGCAACTGCCCGAAGTCCTTGCGACATGCAAGGAAAAACCATCATTACCTGTGATCGTGGGGGCCGCTGGTTGGCCTTCTCCTGCTATAAATGGGGAGGGGGGCGGAGCCCCCGTCGCCCATCTCTTCCCATTCCGCTAGCTTCTTCTTCCTTGCTCCATTGCTAGCTGCGACACCAATGGCGCCCATCCGGAGGTTTTCTGCCGCGGAGAAAGGAAAGACTCCCCTTGACGGGCCGGTGCCGCTCCCGCCGAAGAAGAGGCCGGTCCACTGCCGTGACGCGGTGGCGATGCAGGTGGTGATGAGGCCTTGGTGCGAGCGGCCTCCTCCTGGGAATCCATTACCCATGTACGCCCAACCCAGGGGCTCAGGAGGGAGAGGCGATGGGCATCGGTGCGCGCGCCGTGGCCATGGTCGTCGTGCCGTGGTGGCGCGCGTCGCCGCTCCTGGAGTCCACTCCACGGACTCCTCGCGCGAGCTCGTGCTGTGGGCGGTGATGCCCCCGAGCACTTGGATCCGCTTCCCTTCTTTCTTTTCCGCTGAGATGTCGCCGAGGGGGCCCCTTGAGCTTTGGCTGCAGCATGCCGACTGCGACACGCCGACGACTGGAGCGGAGGTTGAGGCCGTCTCCTCGAGGAAGATCTTCATGACCCGAGGCTGGGGCGAAGTCGCTCGAGTGTGCCATGTGGGGGGGCGCCCTCGCGATCCACTTTGCGTACGACGGCGCCTCCACGCTGTTCTTCAAGGTCTTCCACGCAGAAGGCCGCCGTCTAGAGTGCAGCCCCCGGTGGGGTCAGCAGGCTGGTGCTGCAGCGAGGGCAGGGTCTGCCGCTCGCGTTGCCAGCGGCTCCTCCGGAAGCAGCAGTGATGCTTGGGAGTCCAACGATTCTCCCGTGCTCTACAAGACCCCGGAGACGAGCGATGACAGCTACGTGCCCCCAAGCTCTTGCCGAGCCCGGAGCAGGGATGCAGCGTCCAGCCGCCGCCGCCGTTGATCCGGATGAGGTTGGCGCCGGCCTCTGGTGGCCCACTGTTGATGATGGCGTCGTCCATAGGGGCACGTGTAGATAGGATCCCCGAAGTTCTTGTCTTTTGTTCCCTGCGAGGAATCAAGGAGTACCCCGTGGGGGCGTGTAAAGGGTCTGTAATGTCTTTTGTCAATATTGACCTTATTATGAACTGGCGCGAGCGCGAGTCTTGCTTCAGCTCGGTCTCCCCTTTCCGACCTCGCGACGACTTGGTGCTCTATGCTGACAGGTCCCGGTCCCCAGGCAGGCTGCAGCCGTCGCTAGTATGCCAGGTCGCGTGCCGTGGTCAACGCCAGGACGTGAGCGGCCCGAGGTCCAGTAAGAGCCCCTGAGGCGCGATGCTCAGGAGGTTCCCTTTAGCGCTCAAGCAGCCGTCGAGAGGTTGGAAAGGGCGGTGACGTTGCCGCAGCAGGGCTGCGGCTAGTGTGGTTCCTAGTCCTTAGCGGTTTAGCCAATCCGGACACGAGACTTATCTTGACGGTCCGGAGTCGGTTCCCCATGATGCGCTAGATTCGTGCGTAGGCGTCCATAGCATAGCTAGGCCAGGCCTATACGAGCATCTCCCTCTTCTCCGTGCTCTCCTTTGTGCTCTACGTCCTCAGGTCCCGGCCCTTGAGCGAGCTTAGCCGCCGCTGGTATGCCAGGTCACGTGCCGTGGTCAAGGCCAGGGGGTCAGGGCTGGAGAGCCAGTAAGAGCTTCTGAGTCACGATGCTCAGGAGCCCCCCTTTTAACGCAGAAGCAGGTCACACGGGAGAAGAGGGAGCTCGCGGTGCCGCCTGCCGTCGTCCTCAGGAGATTCCTGCAAGCCAGCACAAGGAGAGACACAGTTTGCCATTATGGTTGCCGGGCGGCCACTGATCGCTTTGCCAGAGAACGGGGGCATTGAGGGCCCGGTGAGGTGGCGCGCGTGGCCAGAGCTCGGCCGCTCAGATTTGTCGATGTTGCAGGGACGGACCCAAGCACAAGCGTCGTGCCAGAGTGAGCAACTCCCGAGGTAAGTGCCAATCAAGCAGGTGATAGTCATAGGTAGATTAAGCATGGAAAACAAACTGGCCTAGGTAAATGCAGGAAGGATACATGCCACTGGGTCAGGCCCGAGTGGCTTGGGGATGATGCAGCCCGAGGGGCGCCCCTAGCAAGGTAAGCTAAAGACATAAAAAGGGATACATGCCGCAGGTACGGACCCACGCGGCCTGGGAATGATGCAGCCCTGAGGGTGCTCCCAGCTAAGTAAACTTGGAAAATGTCACCTGGTTCTGTTGATGAAGGGATGTTGGGGCAGCTGAAGGTACGCGGCGAAGGGGTTGTTCCTCATGAGCCGTCGGGGCCCTGAGCCTCGGGAGGCTCTGGAGGTCCAGGCGGTTCCTTGAGGGCCGTCTCCATCTCCATCAGGACGGCGTGGTGCCTGGCCTCCTGAGTCGCCAGGGCGTGCCACAGGTTGTGCTGATAGGCAGACGCCACGCTCGGCAGGCCAAAAGGCATGCGAACGTAGCTGTGCGGTGGACCCTCGGAGCATCCCATGCGCAAAGGCCCAGTTGAGCCCTGAGACATGGCCCAGTTGAGCCCTGAGACATGGCCCAGTTGAGCCCTGAGACGTCGACGCAGACGCGCAGCCCGGCATCCTCGCCTGGATGGGAGGCTACGCCAGGTGAGCGTCGGTTGCCGCGCATGGCCCTCGCGTCTTGCAGTTCCTGAGTGGTCCTGGTGGTGAACTCCTGAGCGGTGGGCGCTCCTCGCCGTGTGTTCTCCTGAGGGAAACGTGCCGTGAAGTATGCCTCCAAGTGGTGCCCAAGCGCCTCCCTCGTGATGTTGGCAAGGTCTAAGGCCCTCCAGAAGAGAGCCCCCGAGCCCTGCCCGAGAAGGGCGCCGGGCACGCTTTCTTATGCGATGGAGGGAGGGCGCCACAGGCGCGGGCGCCGATCCAAACGTGGTGCCGCTTGCCTGAAGCCCTGCGCAGAGGAGCTGCTTCTTCTTCTTAGGGGTGGCCTCACGAGGGCACTCTCCCTTGCTGTTGGGGTCGTCGATTGCTGCAGCTTGGAAGGCACGCTCAAGGGAGCACACCACATCTCTTTCTTCGCATGGGACCGTGATGATTCCGCCACTTCCTGGCATCTTGAGGACATTGTAGCCGTGATGGGTCACCGCCATGAACTTGGCCAGGGCTAGATGCCCGAGGATTGCATTGTACGACAGACGGATGTGGGCGACATTGAAGTCGATGAGCTCGGTGTGGTAGTTGTTGCATTCTCCGAAGGTGACAGGGAGGCGGACCTGCCCTATCGGTGTGGTGGAACCGTCGGTCACTCCTGAGAAAGGCTTGGTAGGCTGAAGCTGGTCGTAGGGCACTTGAAGGTTGTCGAACGTGTCGACGGACAAGACGCTAAGCCCTGCGCCGCCGTCGATGAGAGTCTTGGTTACTTGTACATTGCTGATGACGGGTGAACAGAGCATGGGGAGAACGCCAGCAGTGGCCGCACACTTGAGCTGATCTGCCGAACTGAAGGTGATGGCGCACTTGGACCACCTGAGCGGGCGTGTGGCTTCAAGCTTGGGGAGCACTGCGTTCACCTCGCGCGCAAACTGCTTGAAGACGCGTTGTGAGGCTGGGGCTTGAGCTCCGCCCAGGATACAAGCGATGGCACGCGGCTCCTGGAAGCCCCCAGCCCCCTCGTCCTGATGGTGGTCGTCATTCCTTCTTGCTGGTGGCGGCAGCGGAGGAAGCCCAGCATTGCCCTAAGGACGATCCTCGCGAGGCTGATCCCTCCAGGCGCCCTCGTGAGGCTGATCCTGTCAGCGGTCCTCACAAGGCCGTTCGCGCCACTCCTGGCATGGGCCACGGTCATCCCAGCGTCCGCCACCACGTCCTCCTCCTTGGCTGCAGCCCCGGTCGTTGCGCTCGGGGTGTCGACCGAAGTGTCCTTCTCAAATGGCTCTGAGCTCTTGACAGTATCTGGTGTTGTGGCTATGCAGGTTGTGGAAGGCGCAGAACGGTCGGCCGCCCTTGGATGACTTGGGCTGGTCTCTGCCGCGCTTGGTGTCTGGCTCTGCCGTGAGCACGGCTGCTCCCTTGCACTTCACATCCTTGGCCTTGGCCTTCTTCTCCTCCGGGTCCGCAGCTGGGAGCTCGAGGAGGGAGAGGCGCCCTTCCTCAGCTCTTGTGCACTTGGTCGCCAGGTTGAACAACTCCAAAGATGTGAACAGCTCCTCATGGATGGCGAGCTCCTCCTTCATCTTGACGTCGCGGACGCCATCAGAGAACGCGGAGATGAAGGCCTCGTCCGTCACCTTGGGGATCTTGAGGCGAACGTTGTTGAAGCGCTGGATGTACTTCAGGAGGGTCTCTCCTGGTTGTTGCTTAACGCGGTGTAGGTCACCCGCGGCCGGTGGGCTATCGCGAGTGCCCTGGAAGTTGGCGACGAAGCGGTCGCACATCTCGTCCGAGGAGGAGATCGAGCCTGGAGGCAGGTTCAGGAGCCACGAGCGGGCACCATCCTTGAGAGCCATGGGGAACCAGTTCGCCATGACTTTCTCGTCGCCGTTGGCCGCCTTGATGCTCAGCTCGTAGTGCTGCAGGAACTCCGCAGGGTCGGGGGTGCCGTCGTAGCGCGGAGGCAGGTCTGGCTTGAACTTGCCCGGCTAGGCGACGCTACACAGCTCTAGGGTGAAGGCGCAGCAACCGGCCGTGGTCACCGGGCTCTTCACTGGTGGATAACTTGTGCTTGATGGGGTCCGTGCACCGCCACCGCAGGCGGCGCGCGGTCTTGCCGTGGTGGCAAGGGAGCGCGGGGCGTTTTCTCGTGGCCGAGGAAATTCTTGGCAGCTTCTTTCTTCTTTAGCGGGCGCCGGACATGGCACGTCGCGCCATGGGGCCGCGTGCCTGGGCGCCAAGACTCCGTCTTGGGGCAGAGGTGGCGGAGGCGCTCCATGGGCCAGGCCGCCCATGGCTGGCGGATGGCGAGGCAGCGAGAGGGACAGGGCAGCGAGAGGGACGGCGCAGGGGAGCCCCCTGCGGCGCTGACAAGCTCGGCGATGCGGTCGAGCCAGTCCTCGTAGAGGTCGTCGACGGGGCGGTAGCGCAGGAGCTCGCGCGCCATGCACAAAGCGGCATGCGCGTCCACGGGAGCGTGACGAGCATGGGATGACGAACCGACCGGGGTCAGCGCTGGAGTGGCGGTGCGGACGTCCCGCCGCACCGAGGGGTGCAACGAGGACGCTTGCTGCTCGTTCCCGGCCGGGACGGTGGCGGCGTTGGCGGCAGGCGACGAAGAATGACGGGGTGGCTGATGTCTACTACACAACCTTCTTCTTGTAGACGTTGTTGGGCCTCCAAGTGCAGAGGTTTGTAGGACACTAGCAAATTTCCCTCAAGTGGATGACCTAAGGTTTATCAATCCATGGGAGGCGTAGGATGAAGATGGTCTCTCTCAAACAACCCTGCAACCAAATAACAAAGAGTCTCTTGTGTCCCCAACACACCCAATACAATGGTAAATTGTATAGGTGCACTAGTTCGGCGAAGAGATGGTGATACAAGTGCAATATGGATGGTAGATATAGGTTTTTGTAATCTGAAAATATAAAAACAGCAAGGTAACTAATGATAAAAGTGAGCACAAATGGTATTGCAATGCGTTGAAACAAGGCCTAGGGTTCATACTTTCACTAGTGCAAGTTCTCTCAACAATAATAACATAATTGGATCAGATAAATATCCCTCAACATGCAACAAAGAGTCACCCCAAAGTCACTAATAGTGGAGAACAAACGAAGAGATTATTGTAGGGTACGAAACCACCTCAAAGTTATTCTTTCGGATCGATCTATCATAGAGTTCGTACTAGAATAACACCTTAAGAGAGAAATCAACCAAAACCCTAATGTCACCTAGATACTCCAATGTCACCTCAAGTATCCGTGGGTATGATTATACAATATGCATCACACAATCTCAGATTCATCTATTCAACCAACACAAAGAACTTCAAAGAGTGTCCCAAAGTTTCTACCGGAGAGTCAAGACGAAAACGTGTGCCAACCCCTATGCATAAGTTCACGAGGTCACGGAACCCGCAAGTTGATCACCAAAACATACATCAAGTAGATCACGTGATATCCCATTGTCACCACAGATAAGCACATGCAAGACATACATCAAGTGTTCTCAAATCCTTAAAGACTCAATCCGATAAGACAACTTCAAGGGGAAAACTCAATTCATTACAAGAGAGTAGAGGGGGAGAAACATCATAAGATCCAACTATAATAGCAAAGATCGCGATACATCAAGATCGTACCACCTCAAGAACATGAGAGAGAGAGAGAGAGAGAGAGAGAGATCAAACACATAGTTACTGGTGAGGGTTCCCCCCGAGGGTGAACTACTCCCTCCTCGTCATGGAGAGTGCCGGGATGATGAAGATGGCCACCGGTGAGGGTTCCCCCCTCTGGCAGGGTGCCGGAACAGGGTCCCGATTGGTTTTTGGTGGCTACAGAGGCTTGCGGTGGCGGAACTCCCGATCTATTATGTTCTTCGATGTTTTTAGGGTATATGGATATATATAGGCGAAAGAAGTCGGTCAGGGGAGCCACGAGGGGCCCACGAGGGTGGGGGCGCGCCAAGGGGGTAGGGCGCGCCTCCCTGCCTCGTGGCTTCCTCGAAGCTTCCCTGACGTCTACTCCAAGTCTCCTGGATTGCTTCCGTTCCAAAAATAACTCTCCCGAAGGTTTCATTCCGTTTGGACTCCGTTTGATATTCCTTTTCTTTGAAACACTGAAATAGGCAAGAAAACAACAATTTGGGCCGGGCCTCCGGTTAATAGGTTAGTCCCAAAAATATTATAAAAGTGTTTAGTAAAGCCCATAAACATCCAACACAGATAATATAATAGCATGAATACTTCATAAATTATAGATACGTTGGAGACATATCAGTGGCCCGCCTACGGGAGCCGTCTGGGCGACGCGGGTGGCGAGGGCAGCCCGGCGCTCAGCGCGAGCTCGGCGAGTGTCCGCCATGGAGACGATGAAGCAACAGGGCGCGGAGCGATGGAAGGGAAGCTTCGGCGCACCCCTACCTGGCGCGCCAAATGTCGGATCTCGGGTTCCGGCAAAACCCTCTAGGTTCGAACACTAGGGTGCGCACGAAGATCTCCCCCTACCGATCCACGTCCTAGCTTTGCTAAGATCTCACGGACTAACTCGACAAACTCGCAGCATAAAGGACACAAGATTTATACTGGTTCGGGCCACCGTTGTGGTGTAATACCCTACTCCAGTGTGGTGGTGGTGGATTGCCTCTTGGGCTAAGGATGAACAGTACAAGGGGAAGAACATCCTCCTGAGGCGAGGTGTTCTTGTGCTTGGTGGGTGTGAGGATGAAATGAATGAGTTCGAGACAAGTTGCCTAAGGCTCAGTTTTCTTCTACTGTGGTGGCTAATCCTATTTATAGAGGCCCTGGTCCTCTCCCCAAATATTGAGCGGGAAGGGAGCCAACAACGGCCAATTTGAAAGGGGACAGCTAGTATAGCTTATCCTGACAAAAGCAGTCTTCGCCTGCAAAAGGCTCTGGTGGTGACGCCGCCTTGGGCTCCACGGTGACCTCCGTCTTGCCGTCCCGCTGGTCTTGGTCTCGTTGCACCGATATGGAAACCTTTGCTTGACGCCTTGGTACTCCGCGCCTGCGCTTGCTTCCTTAGCACCAAAGAGGAAACAAGGACACTGCGCGCGCTGGCGCCCGCCTGGCCTTGGTCGGCATGGCTCACGTCACGAGAACCTCGCGAGGTTTGCCTTGCCTTGATCTCTCCGCCCCTCGCAAGCCAACCTGGTGAGGCCGCTCCCGAGGAGGTCTTGTGTCGTCCGCCTCGCGAGGCTTGGCCCCTTGCGAGGGTCTTGAGTGCTTGTTGGTGAAGATGGGCCGCACGGGCCCGCTCGCAGAGCCACGCCGTGGGCCGCAGGCAGGCAAGTCTGGGGACCCCCGTTCCTAGAACGCCGACAGGCTTGACTTGGAACATGTTCACGCATGTGGTTGAAACAAAATCAACATAGCCTCCATGTTATTTATGTTCATGGTGATTTATATCCTACTCATGCTTGCACTCACTGTTGATTAATCTTAATGTATGTTCATGACTGTTGTCGCTCTCTAGTTGGTCGCTTCCCAGTCTCTTTCTGGCCTTCACTTGTACTAAGCGGGAATACTGCTTGTGCATCCACTTCCGTAAAACCCCAAAGTTATTCCATAAGAGTCCAGCATACCTTACTATATGTGGTATTTACCTGCCGTTCCATGTAAATTTGTATGTGCCAAACTCTAAACCTTCAAATGAAATTCTGTTTTGTATGCTCGAATAGCTCATGTATCAACTAGGGTTGTCTATATCTTCCATGCTAGGTGGGTTATTCTCACGATGCATGGACTCCACTCATCATTCACGAGAAAATGGCCGGTAACCGGGATGCCCAGTCCCATGCTAAAATCAAATCAAAATAATTGCAAACAAAACTCCCCCAGGATTGTTGTAAGTTGGAGGCACCCATTGTTTCGGACAAGCCATGGATTGATGTTTGTTGGTGGTGGGGGAGTATAAACTTTACCATTCTGTTTGGTAACCGCCTATAATGTGTGTAGCATGGAAGAAATCGAGATCTCTTGGTTGTTATGTTGACAATGAAAGTATGCCACTCAAAATATTATTTATCTCTGTTTCAAAACTCGAGCTCTGGCACCTCTGCAAATCCCTGCTTCCCTCTGCAAAGGGCCTATCTATTTACTTTTATGTTGAGTCATCATCCTCTTATTAAAAACACCAGTTGGAGAGCACCGTTGTCATGCGCATGCATTGCTATTAATTTACATTGAGTATGAATGTGACTGGATCTCTTTTACCATGAATTACAATGTCTAGTCAGTCCTTGATCTTCAGGGGTGCTCTGCATTTATGTTTTGCAGTCTCAGAAAGGGCTAGCGAGATACCATCTTGTTATATCATGTTTTGATTGTTTTGAGAATGTCTTGACATCTGAGATTTATTATTATTGCTCGCTAGTTGATTATGCCATTGATATGAGTAATTATGAGACCTAAATGTTATTGTGAATATGGTTAGTTCATAATCTTTGCTGAAAACTTGAATGCTGCCTTTACATATTTGCAACAACAAGATCAAACAGAGTTTGTAAAAGTTTTTCTTTATCACTTTCAGTTTGTCAACTGAATTGCTTGAGGACAAGCAAAGGTTTAAGCTTGGGGGAGTTGACACGTCCCCAACATATCTACTTTTCCAAACACTTTTGCCCTTGTTTTGGACTCTAACTTGCATGATTTGCATGGAACTAACCCGGACTGACGCTGTTTCCAGCAGAACTGCCATGATGTTATTTTTGTGCAGAAATAAAAGTTCTCGGAATGACCTGAAAATCCACGGAGACACGTTTTGGAATTAATGAAAAATACTGGCGAAAGAATCAGCATCAGGGGGCCCAAACCCTATCCAGGAGGGTGCAGGCCCCCCCCGGGATGCGCCCCCTGCCTTGTGGGCCCCCTGGGACTCCACCGACCTCAACCCCAACTCCATATATTCAGTTTCGGGGAGTAAAAAATCAGAGAGAAAGATTCATCGCGTTTTACGATACGGAGCCGCCGCCAAGCCCTAATCTTCCTCGGGAAGGCTAATCTGGAGTCCGTTCGGGGCTCCGGAGAGGGGAATCCGTCGCCATCGTCATCAACAACCATCCTCCATTACCATTTCATGATGCTCACCGCCGTGCGTGAGTAATCCCATCGTAGGCTTGCTGGACGGTGATGGGTTGGATGAGATTTACCATGTAATCGAGTTAGTTTTGTTAGGGTTTGATCCCTAGTATCCATTATGTTCTAAGATTGATGTTGTTATGACTTTGCTATGCTTAATGCTTGTCACTAGGGCCCGAGTGCCATGATTTCAGATCTAAACCTATTATGTTTTCATGAATATATGTGAGTTCTTGATCCTATCTTGCAAGTCAATAGTCACCTACTATGTGTTATGATCCGGCAACCCCGAAGTGACAATAATCGGGACCACTCCCGGTGATGACCATAGTTTGAGGAGTTCATGTATTCACTAAGTGTTAATGCTTTGGTCTGGTACTCTATAAAAAGGAGGGCTTAATATCCCTTAGTTTGCAATAGGACCCCGCTGCCACGGGAGGGTAGGACAAAAGATGTCATGCAAGTTCTTTTCCATAAGCACGTATGACTATATTCGGAATACATGCCTACATTACATTGATGAACTGGAGCTAGTTCTGTGTCACCCTATGTTATAACTGTTGCATGAGGAATCGCATCTGACATAATTATCCACCATTGATCCATTGCCTACGAGCTTTTCACATATCGATCTTTGCTTAGTTACTTTTCCGTTGCCACCGTTACGATTGCTACAAAAACTATTACTGTTACTTTTGCCACCGTTACCGTTACTTCCATACTACTTTGCTTGTAAATACTTCGCTGCAGATATTAAGTCTTTTAGGTGTGGTTGAATTGACAACTCAACTGCTAATACTTGAGAATATTCTTTGGCTCCCCTTGTGTCGAATCAATAAATTTGGGTTGCATACTCTACCCTTGAAAACTGTTGCGATCCCCTACACTTGTGGGTTATCACCCCTCGTCCTGATGATGGCCGTCGTTCCTCCTTGGTGGTGGCGGCAGCGGAGGGAGGCCAGCATTGCCCTGGGGGCGGTCCTCACGAGGCTGGTCTCTCCAGGCGCCCTCGCGAGGCTGGTCCTGCCAGCGGTCCTCACGAGGCCGGTCGCGCCACTCCTGGCGGGGGCCGCGGTCATCCCAGCGTCCTCCACTTCGCCCTCCTCCTCGGCCGTAGCCCCGGTCGTTGCGCTCGGGGCATCGACCGAAGCGCCCATCTCGGATGGCCCTGAGCTCCTGACAGTCACTGGTGTTGTGGCTGTGAACGTTGTGGAAGGCACAGAATGGGTGGTTGGCCTTGGATGATTCAGGGTGGTCATGGCCGTGCTTCGTCTCTGGCTCCACCGTGAGCACGGCCGCCCCCTTGCGCTTCACGTCCTTGATCTTGGCCTTCTTGTCCTCCTGGTCAGTAGCTGTGAGCTCGAGGAGGGAAAGGCGCCCTTCCTCAGACCTTGCTCACTTGGTTGCCATATTGAACATCTCCAGGGCCGTGCATAGTTCCTCGTGGATGGCGAGCTCCTCCTTCATCTTGATGTCGCAGACGCCATCGGAGAACGCGAAGATGATGGCCTCGTGCGTCACCTTGGGGATCTTGAGGCGACGTTGTTGAAGCGTTGGATGTACTTCTGCAGGGTTTCCCCTGGCTGCTGCTTGATGCGCCGCAGGTCGCCTGCGGCCGGCGGGCGGTCACGAGTGCCCTGGAAGTTGGCGACGAAATGCTCATGCATCTCGCCCCAGGAGGAGATCGATCCCGCGGGCAGGTTCAGGAGCCATGAGCGCGCGCCATCCTTGAGGGCCATGGGAAACCAGTTCGCCATAACCTTTTCATCGCCGTTGGCCGCCTCGATGCTCAGCTCATAGAGCTGCAGGAACTCAGCAGGGCCGGGGGTGTCGTCGTAGCGCGGAGGTAGGTCGGGCTTGAACTTGTCGGGCTAGACGACGCTGCGTGCTCGGGAGTGAAGGCTCGGCAGCCTGCTGTGGTCACCGGAGCCTATCGCGGAGGCGGAGCCTGGTCTTGATATCCATGCGCCGCCGCTGCAGGCGGCGCGCGGTCTTGACGCGGTGGTGCTGGGAGCGCAGGGGCATTTTCTTGCGGCCTCGGGACATCTTGGCAGCTTCCTTCTTCATGCGCGGCCGCCTGGCGTGGCGGGTCACGCTGCAGGACCGCGCGTCTTGGTGCGAGGGCGTCGTCTTGGTGCGGATGCGGCGGAGGTGCTCCGTGAGCTACGTCACCCGCAGTTGGAGGTGGGCGAGGTAGCAGGAGGGACGGTGCAGGAGAGCCCCCAGCAGCGCTGACAAGCTCGGCGATGCGGTCCATCCAGTCGTCGTAGAGGTCGTCGACCGGGCGGTAAAGCAGGAGCTCGCGGGCCATGAGCAGCGCGGCCTGCGCGTCCGTGGGCGCGCGACAAGCGTGGGACGACGAGCCGGCCGGAGTCAGCAACGGGGTGGAGGTGCGTCCGTCCCGCCGCACGGAGGGGTGCAGCAATGAAGCTTGCTGCTCGTGCCCGGCCGGGCCGGTGGCAGCGTTGGCAGCAGGCAAGGGAGAACGGCCGGGAGGTCCGTCGACAGGCGTCGTCTGAGCAACGCGAGCAGCAAGAGCAGCCCGGCGCTTAGCACGGGCTCGGCGAGCCTCAGCCATGGATGCGGTGGAGCAGCCGAGCATCGATCGACCGAGGAAAGGCTTCAGTGCACCCCTACCTGGCGCGCCAAATGTCGGATTACGGGTTCCGGCAAATCCTTAAGGTTCGAACTCTGGGGTGCGCATGAAGATCTCTCTCTCTCTCCCTAGCTCGCTCTCGCAACGATCTCAAGGCCTAGCTCGTCAAACCCAAGGAACAAGAGACACAAGAGTTTATACTAGTTCGGGCCACCGTTGTGGTTTAGTACCCTACTCCAGTGTGGTGTGGTGGATTGCCTAGTAGGCTGAGGATGAACTGGTACAAGGGATGAACAGCCTCCTAAGGAGAGGTGTTCTTGAGCTCGGTGAGCTTGTGTGTGCAAGGATGGTCCGAATGATCCCTCCCCTGCTAGGGTGGTGGCTAGTCCTATTTATAGAGGCCCTGGTCCTCTTCCCAAATGTTAGGCGGGAAGGGATCCCACAATGGCCAATTTTGAAGGGAGATAACTAGTACAAGCTATCCTGACAAAAGGTGGTCTTCGCCTGCCAAAGGCTCCAGTGGTGATGCTGTTGTGGGCTCCGCGATGACCTTCGTCCTGCCGTCCTACTAGTCTTGGTCTTGTTGCACCAATATGGAAACCTTTTCCTGACGCCTCGGAACTCCTCGTATGCGCTTGCCCCTTTAGCACCAAAGAGGAAACTGGCACTCTGCGCCCGCTGGCGCCCGCCTGGCCTTGGTCGTCATGGCTCACGTCACGCGAACCTTGCGAGGTATCCCTTGCATAGATATCTTCGCTCCTCGGGGGCCAGCCTAGCGAGGCCGCCCCTGAGTAGGTCTTGGTGTTGTCCGCCTCGCGAGGCTTGGCCCCTCGCGAGGGTCTTGAGTGGTTGCTGCTTAAGATGGGTCGTACCAGGCCGTTGGTGGAGCCATGCCCTGGGCCGCAGGCAGGCAAGTTTGGGTACCCTCGTTCCCAGGACGCCGACATACGTATGCATGCATGTGTCCGTGTCGTGAGACAAATATGTTTTAAAATTCCTTCTAGTTTACTACACATGGAATTAACTTGCACATAAGTACACAAATATGATTTTTCAAACCGTTTTGGTTAGGCGTTGCATGTAGATGTAGTTCAAATTTGATTTACAGTCATTAAATGGCTAGAAAATCACTTAAATGTCTTTAAAGGTCAAATGACCCCTAGAATTTTCAAAAATTTCACATTACAGTTGTAGTAGTGCACATTAGACGTAGAAAAAAATTGAAGGCCGTAAGAGGAAGCTATCTCCCGTTCGTCATCAAACATGCATTGTTTCCTCTCGGAACCACGAGCCTTCTAGTGACTTGCTCCGGTTTGTGAGGGGTGTGTGTCCAAACTTTCGTCAAACATGCCAATTTTTTTACCATGTCATCTTGGTGGCATGACATTACATCAACCAAGGTTTCATGTGTTTCTGATTTTTTTTTTGGAATTAAAATGCCATCTCACTCCATGCTTAATTGTGTCATAGCCGTTAGACCAATATGTTTGAAAATTCCTTCCAATTTACTGCACATGGAATTAAATCGCACACAAGTACACGAAATATGAGTTTTCAAACCGTTATGGTTAGCTGTTGCATGTACACGTAGTTCAAATTTCAATTATTGTCATTAAATGGCTAGAAAATCACTTAAATGTCTTAAAAGGTCAAATGACCCCTGAAATTTTCCAAAATTTGACATGACAGTTGTATTAGTACTACCAAATTTCTCGTTCATTTAAAACACCATCCGTTGGCACTTTACTCCAAATTCGTCTTTCACAGCTAATAAAAAATATCTACAACATCACACACAGTTGTTTTCTAGGAACCGTTTGCGATGAAAATATCTGGGTCTATTTAAGTCTCCCTCCTTAAGCTTCGCCGGCTCATCTGCTCCAGTGCCGGCAACCCCCTAATCCACAAATCCCGATCCCCATTCCCGCACCCCCTTCTTGCAAAGATGACGCCATGGAAACGCTTCGTGAAGGCCCGTACGATGGTCGCGTCCCTCCCCCAAGCGCCGCCGCCTGCGCCGACTGCGCCGCCGCCTACACCGAGAGTGACGCCGCATCCGCATTGAGTGCGGCCACTTCTGCCGAGAGGGCGTCTACTGCAGCCGACGGGGCAGCTGCAGCAGCCGAGACGGCTGCAGCTCCTACTGCGACGGCGGCTGCAAACGCCGAGAGCGCTCGAGCTGCCGTCCGTGTCGCTGATGTCGCCTTGGCCTGGGTCGAGGCCATGCACGCCAAGACCGAGGATTCACACGCCAAGATATTCCAGGCCACCTCGGACTCCAGCATGCAACCCATGTCTGAAAAGGCGGCGGTGGCCATGGAGCACCTGCTTCCTCATGAGGTCGCCAAGCGGGAGCTGGAGATGCAGGAGGCGGCGGAGATCGAGAAGCGCCGGGAGGAGGAGTTGCGTGTGGCCGAGGTTGAGGTAGAGAAGAGTCTGTCCATCGAGGAACCGGCGGTGGAGTACCAACGCGAGCTCTGGCGCAGCCACTACTACGAGTACTACAACCTTGAGGGCGGCACGAGGACGAGGACAATGACGCGGTCGACTTCAGCAGGGGGGACGCGGAGTCCACCAACGGCGGCATGTCGCCAGGACAAGTCATCGACGTCTCATCTCACATCGGCGATGCATAGGCCGGCGCAGCGGCGGATTTGTTAAAATTATGCGTACTTAGGCTTTGTTTTTAATGCTGGTCTTTTGTTAGAGCAATGTTTAGGTCAACTGGCTCTGTTTAATTACTTAAATATCTCGATTCAGTATGTGTGGTATGTCTGCTGTACGCTCTTTTGTGTGCCCAAATTAGCAAGCGATGTTAAATTATGCAATGACGTGCCCGGGGAAATTTCCACCAAAATTTGAATTATCGAACTCATCCCATGTGCGTAAAGCAGAAGAATCATTTGCGATGCACACTCTCATTCAAAGTGAATGGTCCGGCGGCACCGCACGCAAAGTTTCCCTCCACATTTCCAAAATTTTGGCCTACCGCCAAAATATCTACCGCGACCCCCTTACCCACCCCCTTTTCTCCCTGACCACAAGTCACATTTCCCCTGTTTCCTCATTCCTTCCTTGCTAAGCTATAGCCGCTTCCTCGCTCTCGTCGTCTCACATCCTACCACCGGGGTCGCCATGGTCTTCTTCAAAGACCTCTCCAACGGTTCCTCCTTCGGTGACTACTCCTTCACCACCCGGTTATGCCTCTCTTCTCTCTCTCGGGCTATGACTTGGAATGAAGGATTTTTACCCGACGGTTTATTTGAGTCATTTCTTCCTCTTGTATCTTCCTAGGACTATCTGTGGCAACGAATGGAGCGGGGTGGCTGAAGATCTATCTGCTCGTTGTCACCATCAATCTCCATGCGTGAAGCTAGTTGCGTTTGATTCTGTGGACAGTGGGAGGAAGTTTCTGGCATGTGCAGAGAAGGTTAGACCCTCTTTTGTTGTTACAAATCATTTGTTAGATGTGATTCAAACATTGTCACGGTCCCAACCCATTCTTACCACACCTTCAACCAAACGCATCCTAAGACAGTGTCACAGTTTGTACCTAGTATCTTAAATTGTTGCCACCTCATCAGCGGTGCCATTAGAAAAACATTTGGCATCGCTTCAGCAGTTTGTGCAGCCAACTTTGGTCCACACATCCGAGCGGCCAAGCAGTAAAATACTAAATCTTTATGGCACAAAGGAACTGGGCATCGGAGCAACTACGTGCTCCGGAGTCCGGGTCCCTGATTTTTTTCCGCTGCATCGGCTCGCCACTGCAGGGCACCGGTGCGAGATGTAGCAACAGTTGTCCTTACCCCAGTTTTGGCATACATAGTGGACAGCCTTAGTGCTATTAGTTCTATGTTACTAAATTTGTGCATGTACACACCTGTTAGTATCAATTTGCTGTCATCCAAACACTGTCGCTATGCTATTGCAGTTATATTTACCTTCCTCATAAAATGTTCAATTTGTTATTTATTGTACATGGGTAAGAACTTGTAGCGTCGTTGTAGTTAATTATAGCTTCTGATGTTCCAGAATTTGGTTGTTGTCTCAGCACCAATTATTTCATTTGCACATTGATCTTTTTGAGAAGACATGTCATAATTAACATGTTTCTTCAGTTTTTCAAAATAAGCATTGGTGATTTTCTATGTTGCTATAAACCCATTTCCCCTACAATTGTTACTGATCTAGTTTTAAATATTATAGGATGAACGGAAGTGTTCTTACTTGGAGTGGGTTGATCCAGAGTGGCCACAGTCTTTGAAGATGTGCCTAGCGAAACTCTGGAGCATGTATAAGGAAGAGAACATACGTAGGCTTAGAGAAACTGTTGTCAACGCTGAAGAATATTTCAAGCTGCGGGATAAAAAGTTGAAGGTGGAGAATGAGCCCGGATTTTTTAAATCGGACTTCGCTAAGATGGTGTTGGCGAAGGAGGAGGTACTTTCCCAGTTGGCCCATGCAAAACAGGTTCTTACTGAACTTAAAGCAGAGGTGGATAAGACGAGCCTGGATGATCTCGATTAGGTAAATGAATATATTGTTCTTATGAAATTGAACTAGCTATATGTTGTATTGTGTTGTTTTCATGTAGCTACCGTATTCTGATGTTATAATATATTTATGTGCCTGATATGAAATTGGCAAACAACTGTTTGATATGAAATGTGAATTTGCGTAATATTGGAATTATTAATTGTAAACTAATAAACCTGCTAAATGTGTCAGGGACCTTTGCAAACGGTTCTAGCAGTAAAAGCGCTTGCGATTGATAGCCCAATGACACACAGTTTTCTTCATCAAATCGTGTGTTGATAAAAGCAAACAGTTAACCAAGGCAGACCATGTGTGATAGTTACACCTTTCACACATGAGCCTACACATAAAACTGTGTGGGATGTACGTACGGACGGAAACGTTTTCCCTGGATTGACTGTGTGGGATGTACATAAGAACGGAAACATATTCCTTGGATTGACTGTGTGTGATATACATACAAACGGAAACGTTTTCCCTGGATTGACTGTGTGGGATGTACATAAGAACGGAAACGTATTCCTTGGATTGACTGTGTGTGATATACATACCTACGGAAATGTTTTTCTGGGATTCACCGTGTGGGATGTACATACCTACAGAAATGTTTTTCTCGGATTACCGTGTGGGATGTACATACCTACGGAAATGATTGGGTTTCGATGCCTCGCAAAATCGCACATGGCCCCAGCCTGGGTCCCAGGAGGGCCTATCCCCGACGATTTCTAGGTCGTGTGGGAAGGACACCCTATCGCACACACTCCCTTGGCGACGGTTCCAAATGCCGTCGCGGAAAGGGGTTAAAAACCGTTTGTTTAGGACCGACGCGTACCAGTGCACATACCAAGCAACAATCCTCCGAAATAGTTTCAGAAATGGAGCTTCGAGCAAAGAGATCGAAATCCATGGGTTTCAGGGCAAGAACATGAGAGAGAGAGAGCAATGGTGATTTTTTTCTGGAGGTAGGTGATGAAGTGGTATGAAGAGATAAGTGAGGGGGCCCACGTGGGGACCACAACCCACCAGGGCACGCCTAGGGGTCCTGGCGCGCCCAGGTGGGTTGTGCCCACCTGGTGCACCTCCCTCTAATGTTATTTGCACCAAAAATTCTTAAATATTCAGAAAAAATCGTATTAAATTTTCAGAGCATTCTGAGAACTTTTATTTTTTGGTCATTTTTTTATTGCACGGGAAATTCAGAAAACAGACAAAACATGGCATTTTATTTTATTTAACTAATAAAAACAGAAAACAAAAAGTATGGACAAAAGGTAGTGCTTACTAAATTCATCAACTTCATACCTCTCAAAAATGATCCATTAATAAGGTTGATCAAGTCTTATTAACAACCACTTTCGATTAGCATTAAACCGAAGAACTTTCGTGAATCACTAAGTTACCTCAACGGGATATGAATGTCCCCAACAATAATCATTTCATATTTCTTTTTAATAGTAGGTAGTTGAAAACTTCCAATAGTGATTGTCAGAGATTTTTCAATAACATTAATACCATTCACTTGGAATTGTTTCTTCGAAAAGTGCACCGTATGCTCATTACCATTGATATGAAAAGTGACCTTGCTTTTATTGCAATCAATAACAGCCCCTGCAGTATTCAAGAAGGTTCTACCAAGGATAATCGACATGTTGTCGTCCTTGGGCATCTCAAGTATAACAAAGTCAGTCAAAATAGTAACATTAGCAACAACAACGGGCACATCCTCACAAATACCAATAGGTATGGCAGTTGATTTGTCAACCATTTGCAAAGATATCTCAGTAGGTGTGAGTTTACTCAAATCAAGTCTTTTATATAAGAGAAAGGCATAACACAAACACCAGCTCCTAAATCACATAAAGCAGTTTTCACATAATTTCTTTTGATGGAGCAAGGTATAGTTGGTATTCCCGGATCTCCGAGTTTTTTAGGTACTCCATCTTTAAAAGTATAATTAGAAAGCATGGTGGAGATTTCAGCTTCCGGTATTTTTCTGTTATTGGTGATCATGTCTTTCATGTACTTTGCATAAGTAGGCATTTTTAAGATATCAGTCAGCGAGTACGCAAAAAGACTGGCCTCAGCATTTCAGCAAAGCGTTCAAATTCTTCATCATCTTTCTTTTTAGTTGACTTAGGTGGAAAAGGAATAGATTTTTGAACCTGTGGTTCTCTTTCTTTACCGTATTTTCCAGCAATAAAGTCTCTTTTATCATATCGTGTATTCTTGGGTTGTGGGTTATCAAGATCAGTTGCGGGTTCTATCTCAACATTATTGTCTGGTTCTTTACTACTCGTTTCAATATTTTCATGAACCTCATCATTATATTTTTAATTATTAGAAGGTGAGTGTTCATTACCAGACTGAGTTTCAGCATCAGAGATAGAGATTTCATTTATCATTATGAGGAGGTTTTTCCACTACAGGTTCACTAGAGGCATGCAAAGTCCTATCATTTTTCTTCTTCTTTTTCTTTTTATAAGGACTATGTGCATTGGTGTTAACTCTTTGAGAGTCTTGTTCAATTCTTTTTGGGTGTCCCTCAGGATAAAGTGGTTCCTGAGTCATTTTACCTCCTCTAGTTGCTACTCTAACAGCAAAGTCACTTATATTATTATTCATTTCATCAAGCAACTCTCTTTGAGATTTAGCAACTTGTTCTAACTGAGTTTGAACCATAGAAGCATGCTTCCCCACACCTCTAACATCATTTGAGATTCTAAATAACAAGTCACTCAAGCGAGCAATCATATCTGAATTGTATTTCAATTGTTTCATAACATTTGCATTGAAGTGATCTTGTTTTCTAATGTAATTTTCAAACTCATAAAGGCATTGCCTAGGGTGCATACTGTGAGGATTGAATTTCATTAGAGAATTTACCTCTACCACCTTAGTTTGTGGTGGTGTATCAAGCCCATGTATTTCTTCAATAGGAGGTAAATTTTTGACATCCTCAACTTTAATACCTTTTTCCTGCATAGATTTCTTTGCCTCTTGCATATCTTCAGGACTGAGATATAATATACCCCTCTTCTTTGGAGTGGGTTTAGGCGGTGGTTCAGGGGGAGTCCAATCATCATAATTTTTCAATATGTTATTCAATAATTCTTCAGCTTGCCCAATAGTTCGTTCCGTGAAAACACAACCAGCACAACTATATAGGAAATCCCTAGAAGCATCGGTTAGTCCATTATAGAAGATATCAAGTATTTCATTTTTATTGAGAGGATGATCAGGCAAAGCATTAAGCAATTGGGAAAGCCTCCCCCAAGCTTGTGGGAGACTCGCTTCTTCAGTTTGCACAAAGTTAAATATTTCCTGTAAGGCAGCTTGTTTCTTATGAGTAGGAAATATTTTTGAGAGAAGTAATAAATCATATCCCGGGGACTACACACACAACCAGGAGCAAGAGTATTGTACCAAGCTTTAGCATCACCCTTTAATGAGAACGGAAATAATTTGAGAATATAGTAGTAGCGAGTTTTCTCATCATGAGTAAAAAGGGTGGCTATGTCATTCAGCTGAGTAAGATGTGCCAACAGTTTCAGTTTCATAACCATGGAAAGGATCAGATTCAACCAAAGTAATTAACTCTGGGTCGACAAAGAATTCATAATCCTTATCATCAATAAAGATAGGTGAGGTAGCAAACTTAGGATCATATTGCATTCTAGCATTCAAGGATTTTTCTTCATACTTGCATAGTAATTTCTCTAGATCATCTCTATCCTTACAAGCAAGAATATCTCTAGTTGTCTCCTCATTCATAACATAACCTTTCCAGTACCTTATGCAATTCATATCTAGGAGGGCTAGTTATAGTATGTGTGTCAAGATTTTCAGTTTCAAGCTCATCATTGGTTTCAACAATATCATGTTGTCTTACTCTAGCAATTTGTTCATCAAGAAAATCACCTAGTGGCACATCATCATCATCAAGCAAGGTACTAGCATCATCATAAGTATCATTCATAGAAGAAGTAGCATCATCAATAAGTTGCGACATATCACGATTAATAGCATGTGGTGGTGTTGCAAGTTTACTTATAACAGAAGGTGAATCTAAAGCAGAGCTAGATGGCAGTTCCTTACGTCCCCTCGTCTTAGAGGGATAAATCTTAGTCTTAGAATCCTAAAGATTCTTCATAGTGATAAATTCATAATAATCTGAAGTGACTCAACAAATATAGCTATGCTCCCCGGCAACGGCGCCAGAAAAAGGTCTTGATAACCCACAAGTATATGGGATCGCAACAGTTTTTGAGGGTAGAGTATTCAACCCAAATTTATAGGTTCAACACAAGGGGAGCCAAAGAATACTTGCAAGTATTAGCAGCTGAGTTGCCAATTCAACCACACCTGGATATTAATTATCTGCAGCAAGGTGATCAGTAGCAAAGTAATATGATAGTTTTGATAATAGTAGCAGCAGCAATGGTAACGCTAACAGTGATAGCAGTAGTTTTGTAACAAGTGCAACAGTAACGATAGCAGTAGCAACTTAGCAAGAACAATATAAGATAAATTCATAGGGATTGGATCGGTAATTTGTTGGATGATATTCATCATGTGATAGTCATAACCTAGGGCCATACAGCACTAGCTCCAGTTCATAAATATAATGTAGGCATGTATTCCGTAAATAGTCATACGTGCTTAAGGAAAGAACTTGCATGGCATCTTTTGTCCTACCCCCCCTTCCCCCGTGGCAGCGGGGTCCAATTGGAAACTAAGGGATATTAAGGCCTCCTTTTAATAGAGAACCGGAACAAAGCATTAACACACGGTGAATACATGAACTCCTCAAACTACGATCATCACCGGGAGTGGTCCAGACTATTGTCAATCCGGGGTTGCCAGACATAACACGTAGTAGGTGACTATAACTTGCAACATTGGATCTAGAACATGTATATAAATGTGATAACATAAACGGTTCAGATCTGAAATCATGGCACCCGGGCCCAAAGTGACAGGCATTAAGCATGGCAAAGTCATAGCAACATCAATCTCAGAACATAGTGGATACTAGGGATCAAGCCCTAACAAAACTAACTCGATTACATGATGAATCTCATCCAACTCCTCACCGACCAGCGAGCCTACGAAGGAATTACTCACTCCTGTTGGGGAGCATCATGGAATTGGCGATGTAGAAGGGTTGGTGATGACGAAGATCGAAGATCCCCCTCTCTGGAGCCCCAAATAGACTCCAGATCTAGCCTCCCGATGAAGAACAGGAGGTGACAGCAGCTCCGTCTCGTGAAACACGATAATTCTTTCCCCCTGATTTTTTTTCTAGAAAAATGTGATTTATAGCGTCGGTTTCTGGGTCTGTGGGGACAACCCACCTGAACGCGCCTAGAGCGGGGCGTGCCCTGGTGGGTTATGCCTACCCAGGTGCCCCCCTCTGATGGTTCTTGGCTCCATAAATTCTCTTTTACTGTGTAAAAATTCCTTGCAAAGTTTCGTTCCATTCCAAGAACTTTTATTTCTACACAAAAACAACACCATGGTAGTTCTGCTGAAAACAGTGACAGTCCGGTGTTAGTTTCATTCAAATCATGCAAATTAGAGTCCAAAACAAGAGGAAAAGCGTTGGGAAAAGTAGATACGTTGGAGACGTATCAATACCCCCCTCCCCGACCCAACGTCGGACTTCCGTGACTGGTTCTCCCTGGCTGTGCAGGACGCGCCGGCCTCGCTGCGACGCGGCCTCGCTTTGGAGATCATCTTCACGGCCTGGCGTATCTGGAAAGCGTGGAATGCCTGCATCTTCAACGTCACAAATCCTTCAATCTCCCTACTCGTCCACGACATCAAAGAAGACGCTTGCGGCTGGGCAGCCACCGGAGCCAAGGGGCTCAGCAACCTGCTCCCCTCTCGTAGCTACTCTGTCCATGGGGCCTGTGCGCACCCCTTTCCCTTGTATGCGCCACCGTAGCTTTCACTAACGCCCTCCCGTGTACTTGCTTGTGAGGCTACTCCTGTAACAGCTATTTTTCCCTCCTATCAATGCAATGATACGCTAGCCTTTTGCGTATTTGCGAAAAACTTTATTATTGCCTCTAGGGCATATTTCCTTCAGTTCCATCCTTCCATATCATCGAGGATGCACCCTAGCTTCTTGAACGGTGTGAGGTCCTAACGTTGCATGCCCATGCAAGTTCGGACGTCAGCTCGTGATATAGAGCCGTGGTGGAACATCCCCTTCTCTTCGACGACTTCTTTCATGATGATTGTCGCAATGTCCCTCTGCATGCGAAAGAACTCATCTCTAAGTTTATAATCCGCTGCTCCTTGAGACTACCCACTTGCGGATATGATCATCGCTTCTGGTTATCATGCGAAGCTTTTGGTGATCCCTTCTGAACTCCATCATGAGATGGAGGAGGTAGAATCCATCGTTCCTGCTTGGTTTCGGGACATGGATGCAGCAGAAGTTAGTTTTATGCGAGAAACCCGTCTTGCGGTTCCTTTGTTTCCTGGTCTACAGGTTGCCACCCCTTAAGCTGAAGCCTTGGAGAGCATCATCTAGAATATTCATTATGTGGGTGTAGTCCTTCTTCTTGTAGTTTCTGGTACGGTCGAAATACATGGCGTGGGAGACTCATGGGTAAAGGACGATAAGGATGGCGCGCCCGTTGCTGCGGGGAAAAAACACCTCAAAGTATTCTCCATATGTCGCGAGAAGGAATGATGGAAATGTACGAAATGGTTGTCCGGCACTGACTTGCATTGGATAATTATTTTTTTTGAATTTTTTTTGTAATTCAAGATTTGCAAAGTTTCCATGGGCATGAACAAAGTTCAAGGAGCTCCCCCACTTCAACGGTGCTCATCCGTCTTACTTTCACTTTTATTTTTGAATTTTTTTAAGTTCCCGTCTATATTTTTTGTTTTTAAACTTTACAAAAGCACACAACAGAATAAAATGACTCTCTAAAACTTTCGGGTTGTCTCGCTGGCCGCGCTTTCTTTAAAGCCATTAAGCTAGGCATATAGTGCTCAAGTAATGGGTCCACCCGGATCCCAAGGTATATCAAAGCTAATTTTAATTAACAATGTGTATTTTAGTAGTGAACACAAAGTAATATATATATCATGCAACAACGAAGTCTAACTCTCTCCATATGCATCGGTATCTCATAAAAGAACAATTCGTGCACACAAAGTAAAGGCCGATACATAGTATAAACAGTTTCTTGCAATTTTATCGTATTTGAAACATAGACAGGCAGAGATGTAGTTCCTCTCTCATAATAATTGCAGGTAGGAGCAGCAAGCACATGCATATTATATTCATCAAAATCATCATGTGTAGTAGTAAAACACAACCCATCAATATAATCCTTAATAAGCGCAAGCTTCTCTGATATATTGTAGTTGGGAGAATTCAAAAAGATAATATGACTATCATGCGTGGGTGTAATAGCAACAATTTCATTCTTAATATAAGGAACTATAGAAAGTTCATCTTCATAAGCATAATTCATATTGGCATCATGGCCACAAGCATAGAAAGCATCAATTTCATCAAAAAGGGATATTTCAAACGAATCCAAGGGATCATAGCAATTATCACATCATTCATCCTTCGGTACACAAAGGGAAATTAAACAATGTATGAGTTGAAGAGTTACTCTCATTAGAAGGTGGGCACGGGTAGCTAATCCGCTCTTCCTCCTTTTGTTCTTTGCTCTCCTCATCATCTTTTTCGTCTAATGAGCTCACAGTGTCATCAATTTCTTCTTCCATAGATTCATGCAAAATATTAATCTCTTCTTGGACAATGGAGACTTTCTCAATAAACTCATTAATATCGGCATTATATTCATAATTCTCATAGCAATATTTAAGTATAGCATAATTTCCAGGTCTGCAAACAGCATCATTATAATTCTCACACTTCTCAAACAAAGATCGAATTCTTCTATTTGTTCCACATCATAGCAATCATATATACCCTTAGCATAAGAATCCAAGGTTCCATTATCATTAAATTTACATGAAAAGGGAAGGTGTGGAGCCTTCATCCTAGAGCAACAACTATAATCATATCTCAAGCATAAATTCCGAGCATACCAATGCAACATATGAATTTGCTCCCGTAATAGTTTCCCTTTTAGAGTCAAGCGATAATCCCTAAAATATTCACGTTGATCCAACGCGTCTCCCATTATCAAGTTGAATGGGGTTTTCTCAGGATTATCAAAGTAGTGTTTAATATTTTTCACATAACGAGCAATGAGGGTTTTAGGAGGTTCCCCATCTCCATGAGTAGCAAGTACACCTAATTTTTTTGGTATTTCGTGTTCCATATCCATAGCTAAAGATAGAGAACAACTTAGAACAACAAATAAAATCTACTTAGTGATAAAGCAAACAAGCACACACGAGAATATTCCCCCGCGCTATTGCTCCCCGGCAACGGCACAAGCAAAATCTCTTGATAACCCACAAGTATAGGGGATCAATTGTAGCCTTTCTTGATAAGTAAGAGTGTCGAACCCAATGAGGAGCTAAAGGTAGAACAAATATTCCCTCAAATTCTATCAACCACCGATACAACTCTACGCACGCTTAACGGCCAGCGGGAGATTCGGTATAGCAGCTCACGTTCGTTTGCGCTTCGCGCCCAGTCGCTTTACCTAGAACAAGTATGAAACTAGAAGTACTTTGTAGGTGTAAAGGGATAGGTTTGCAAGATAATAAAGAACACGTAAATAAAAGATAACGGCTGTTTAGATAAAGAAACAACTAAGTTAGTTTTAGTAGAGAGCTTTTTGTCACAAGAAAGTTATTTGTCCCTAGGCAATTGATAACTAGACCGGTTATCATTATTGCAATTTTATATGAGGGAGAGACATAAGCTAACATACTTTCTCAACTTGGATCATATGCACTTATGATTGGAACTCTAGCAAGCATCCGCAACTACTAAAGATCATTAAGGTAAAACCCAACCATAGCATTAAAGTATCAAGTCCTCTTTACTCCCATACGCAAACAACCTACTTACTCGGGTCTATGCTTCTGTCACTCACGCCACCCACCATAAGCAAATCATGAACATATTGCAAACCCTACAACGGGGATCCATCATGCTTGTGCGACATGGAGAGCACCATAGGACAACACCAATAATAAAACATACAACTCAAACCATCCATGATCATTAATCAACCCATAGGACAAAACGGATCTACTCAAACATCATAGTATAGCCATACATCATTGGGAAATAATATACGGCATTGAGCACCATGTTTAAGTAGAGATTATAGCGGGGAGAAGAGGTGTTACACCGCTGCATAGAGGTGGAGAGAGTTAGTGGTGACGGCGGCAAAGTTGTTGGTGTAGATCGTCCTCACGATGATGGCCCTGACGGCGTTCCGGCGCCACCGGGAGAGGGGGAGAGAGACCCCTCCTTCTTCTTCCTTGGCCGCCCCCCTAGATGGGAGAAGGGTTTCCCCTCTGGTCCATGGCCTCCATGGAGGCAGAGGGGCGGGAGCCCCTACGAGATTGGATATCTTTCTCTCTTAGTTTCCTTCTGTTTCTGCGTTCCCAGATTCTGGCCACTCGCCGTTTCTTAAATTCCCGGAGATCCATAACTCCGATTGTGCTGAAATTTTAACATGGTTTTAATCCGGATATTAGCTTCCTTGCGTCTGAAGGACACCTCCAACTGACCTTTGGGGTGGCCACAAGCCCCCTGGCCGCGCCCTGGGTAGGGGGCGCGCCTCAAGGGCTTGTGGGCCCCTCGGGCATCGCCTTGCGTTGATTCCACTTCCCAAAATTCACATATATTCCAAAAAAATATTCATAAGTTTTTAACGTGTTTGAACTTTGTTTGATATGGATTTTCTGCGAAGCAAAAAACATGCAACAAACAGGAACTGGCACTGGGCACTGGATCAATATATTAGTCCCAAATATAGTATAAAAAGTTGCCAAAAGTATATGAAAGTTCTAGAATATTGGCATGAAACAATGAAAAATTATAGATACGACGGAGACGTATCACTAAGCAGTGTACGACCCTCGGCTAGTTGAGCGTGCATCGAGGCGACATCTTTAGGCGTGCCCTATGAGGGTTGCATGAAGAGAGACTTCTTGCAATCAACCCTGCTAGGACGTTCCTGCCTGGGCACATCATCCATCTCCTCGTCAGCATGCTGATAGCCCGAGTCGTCATATGGCTGACTCATCATTTCTAGGTTATCATCATAGGTGCCTGTATTTAGGAACCGAAGAGGGTCATCCTCATCCATCTCATCCTCCATTCTTTTTTCTACGTGGGCGATTACATCAGCCACTATTGGACCCGCTTCCTCGCGTCATCTGCCGCTCTCACCCGGCACTATAGGCGCTGGTAATTGCGTAGGCGGGGTGGTGGTGTTCATACCTGCTTGATGGGGTGTGGTTATTGGTGTGCTCTCAACCTGCTCCAGACGAAGAAGATTCTTCGGCCATAGCAGCATCCAACCCTTGCAGTTTCCAAGCCGCAGCGGGGTCTCATCGTCCTCTCCCCCGAGCCGTACTGGAAGAGGCAAATCCTCGTGCCCCAATTTCACACTGGACAAGGTAACCCTGAAGTGGCCACTGGGTATCGGCTAGCCGTGGAACGTGAGTTCAAAGGGCTTCGTTATCACCGCCTTTCCCACGTCCACCTTCTGGCCTTTGATCAAGTAGAGTATGGTGCACGGGGTTTCGTTGGCCTGCAAAGACATGCATGCGATGTAAAACATTCAAAAGGCAACGAAAACCGAATATTCTAGATATATGTTGGTGCGACGTGTAATTACCGTGAGGGCGTCAAGCTCAGCCAAAGACGAAGGCCCACCTTGCGCGCCAGAGACTGAGAACGGGCTGCTATGAGCGGGTGCGGGTGCGGGAACGGGCGCGGTTGCGTGAGCACGTGATGGTGCAGTTGTGATGTTCACCGAGTTGCTCCCGATGAAGCTGTGATGTCTACTACACAACTTGTTCTTCTAGACTCGTGTTGGGCCTCCAAGCGCAGAGTTTTGTAGGACAGTAGCAAATTTCCCTCAAGTGGATGACCTAAGGTTTATCAATCCGTGGGAGGCGTAGGATGAAGATGGTCTCTCTCAAACAACCCTGCAATCAAATAACAAAGAGTCTCTTGTGTCCCCAACACACCAAATACAATGGTAAATTGTATAGGTGCACTAGTCCGGTGAAGAGATGGTGATACAAGTGTAGTAATGATAGTAGATATTTATTTTTGTAATAGTAACGATAAAAAACAGCAAGGTAGCCAGTAACAAAATTAAGCACAAACGGTATTGCAATGCTTTGAAAATGAGGCCTAGGGTCTATACTTTTGCTAGTGCAATCTCTCAACAATTCTAATATAATTGGATCATATAACCATCCCTCAACGTGTGATGAAGAATCACTCCAAAGTTCTTATCTAGCATAGAACATAAGAAGAAATTGTTTGTAGGGTACGAAACCACCTTAAAGTTATTCTTTCCGATCGATCTATTCAAGAGTTCGTACTAAAATAACGCAAAATTATTCTTTCCGTTCGATCTATCCAAGAGTTCGTACTAAAATAACACCATATGATACGCATCAACTAACGCTAATGTCACCTAGCTACTCCAATGTCACCACAAGTATCCATGAGTTAATTATACGATACGCATCAAACAATTTCAGATTGACAATACTCGATCCAACACAAAGAACCTCAAAGAGTGCCCCAATATTTCTACCAGAGAAACAAGGACGAAAACGTGCATCAACCCCTATGCATATATTACCCCACTGACACCTCGGGAATCCGCGAGTTGAGTGCCAAAACATATATCAAGTGAATCAATATAATACCCCATTGTCACCACGGGTATTCATATGCAAGACATATATCAAGTGCTCTCAAATACATAAAAATATTCAATCCGATAAAACGAAATCTCAAAGAGAAAACTCAATTCATCACAACAAGATAGAGAGGGAGAAACACCATATGAACCAACTATATTAACAAAGCCAGCGATACATCAAGACCATTCCATCAAGAACACTAGAGAGAGAGATTAAACACATAGCTACTGGTACAAACCCTTAGCCTCGAGGGTGGACTACTCCCTCCTCATCATCACTACAAAAAAATACACTTCCGTGATGATACGTGTTTGTCATAGTAGGTCACGTTTTCTGTCATGCATGTACATCCATGACAAATTTATGAAAGAATCAAGATAGTCATACATGTGCTGTCGTAGAAGTGTTCCGTGACATTACCAAAATTATCACCACGGAAGTGTCCACTTCCATGACGATAAATCACGCGTCACAGAAGTGCTTTCGTCAAGGGTGACCGACACGTGGCATCCACCGTAACGGAACGCCGTTAAGCTATCGGGTCCGGTTTTGGATCCGATAACCCGTTAACAGCCCCAACCAATGGGGATTTTCCACATGTAAAACCATCATTGGCTGGAGGAAACACGTGTCGGCTCACCGTTGGGACAGATGTCATCCACTCATTGGACCCAAAGCGCCAATGATACGTCGACACGTGGCACGGCCCAACAGAGGCCCATTCCTGTAAAAAGGCCGGCCCGTTTGACTTGGTGAAAAGGTGGCGGGCCGGCCCACGGCAAGCCTGTTAACGGCATGTTCGCATATACGCCCGCTAACCCAGGGCCCGTTTACGGCCTATCCGAATTAGGCTCAGTAGCGTCATCTGGGTCGTCCAATATAATTCCAGCCCGTTTTAACTTCCGGCCCATGTATGGCCCATGACGTCTTTTGGCCCATATGAGGCCCTTAGTAACCCTCGGCCCATTAACGGCCTGTGGTAAAACTGGCCCGTAATGAACAGTGTATCACTTTATACCCATTAACGGCCCATTATTCCGTTGGGCCGTTTCTAGCCCATGTTATCTTTCGGCCTTCTCAGGGCCCATTTATTCTTGGGCTCATTTCCAGCATTCGGTTACTTACGGCCCATTACTGTCATTTTCTGCTTGTGGGCCAAATTCAGCCCATGCTTATAGTCGGCCTGTTTGTGGCCCATTAATATGCTGGGCCGTTTTCATAGAGTCATCAAATACGTCGATTAACGACGGCTCATTATGGTCGGCCCATGAACGGACGATTCCAGCTCTAGCCCGTTTATGGCCATAAAGCGGAATGTTATTGGCCCATGTTTGGGAAATCGATCATACGGCCCGTGTAAGGCCCATTGATGATACGACCCGTAGAAGGCCCATCGTTTCTACGCCCCGTAGAAGGCCCATTGTTTCTATGGCCCGTAGAAGGCCCAGTGTCACTACAGTAAATATGTAGCCCATGGTTATTGTGGCCCAGTTTTAAAAAATAGGTTATTGCGGCCACTAGCAAACCGCGGAAGAAGAACAGCACTAACTACAAGCAAACAAATAAACAAGACAACAAGGAAATAAATAAGCAAGCAACTTACGCTAGGCTATCGCGGCTATTACACATATTACATCCACTGGGCATCAAAGTTCGCCACCAGTGCAAATATAGGGAACAAAGCAGCATATCATATACACTGGTTGTCAAAGTTGGCGACCAGTGCAAATAAACACCGCAGTAAAACAAGTCCAGAACTGAAACCACTTCAGAAGATCTCAACAAACAATATCCTCGGTACCCATAACGCTGGCAAGATGCTTAGCAAGCTTATTAACTTTCTCTTGTTTGGCGCTTAAATCCTCCAGCGCTTGCTGTTGCACCAGAAAGTATGCATCTGAATTCTGCAGGGACTTCCTCAGTCCTTCAGCTTCCTGTCGCAACACATCTGATCGATGTCTTTCAACTTGAAGCTGAGACTCAAGAAGACGAACTGATTCAGGCAGCGAGTTCGAAGAGCTTGTGCCAGCAGTAGTGCCCAGTAACTCGAACACTACATCAAGACAGGACTTCCGGGTTCTCTCACTGTCGTCAAGGTAGTTTTTATCAGCTTTCTTGGAGACCAACAGGGATCTCTCACTATCTTGAACCTTATCTGCATTACTTCCTTCACCATTGCATAACGGGGTATTGTTCTCCAATATTTTGTCTGCATTCTAAAAGAGAAACAAGCAGACACGTCACAGGTTTACCGTGTTGTATATGAAACTCATTTTGGTAAATCAGTTCAGTAGTAAAGTGCACAGGATAATAGCATGAAACAAACATATATCTATGTACCATTGTCACTCTATGGTCTATATCATTCTAGTTTTTGTTGCCAAATCAAGATAGAGACACAGTTCAAATAATATTTGTTCAAGACAAAGCAGAATAGACAGAATATAAATGTGGGAAATATAGAGACACTTGTAATGTGCATGACATGAGAACATAACTGTTTATTCAATTGAAACTGAAATTAATATAGAGCAAGTTACAACAGCAAACCAGTTAAAGAAACAAGTTTAAAACATACCTGTTGCGCCATTGGAGTTTCAATTCCATCCTTCAAATTTGAAAATAGTTGGTCTGAGTAAATACAGTGATGCAAGAGCAAAGGAGTATGAACCATAGCTACAGAACCTGACCTGAGAACAATTCTTCTTCTCCTTTAAGCGTTGAGTTGGGATTCGGAGTGGTGGTCCTCGTGCTTTGGGCACTGCAGTTCCCTTACTAAGTACTCGTGTTTGGGTGCTCTGTGGTGGAGACGGTGCTGTGTCAACTGGAACTGGGTTACTATCTGCTGGGGTTGGGGTTAGAAGGGGTGTAGCTGGTTCTTTGTCCAACTGGGTAGGGGTACAATCTGCGAGAGTCTGGGTTATGTGTGGTGGGGCTGGTTCTTGGGCAAGTACAACCGTGGTTCTATCTGCATCAACTGGTAGCACTATATTTTCTGAAAACCGTGTTGTTACTCCCTTAGATACTGCCATCACCCTCTCCAATTCAAATGGCTGATAAACAAGAAAAGTAATTGAATGTACAGACATTGTATGATAGACAGGTGCAATGGATAGTGGGGAATAAAAGAGGGCATGAAATAATTCACATTTATGTTTTCTAACCAAACATGATAGCATGACACAGTTTCACATATATGATGGCTAACTAAACAGGATAGCATGATACAGTTTCACATTATGATGGCTAACTAAAAAAGATGGAAAGGCATAGTTCAAAATATGATGACTATGTAAACAGGATGACATGATATAACTATATAATGTGTTTATTAAATAGGTTGGCATGCCATAATTCACATACATGCCACCTATGGAAACATGATAGCATGATATAATTCCCGGATAGAATGACATAATTCAAAATATGATGACTGTAAACACTAAACAGGATGAGATGATATAACTATATGATGTCTTTATTAAATGGGTTGCCATGCCATATTTCAGATAGATGTTGTGTATGTAAACATGATGGCATGATATAATTCAAATATATGATTTATATAGTAAGCAAGTAAGCAGATGGCAATCCATAAATGATGTAAAAACTAAGCAATGCAAGACAACATGCATGACATGGGTAATATAACCCTGCCACGTTTGAGCATAGACCTCAGGGGGGAAATAGGACTGGTCATCAGTCTCTGAATCCTCCTCCGAGGAGCTCTCTGTATCCAGCAAGATGTCTGCTTCAGTAGGTAGCATTGTCTGCTCTGAATAACTTGTTTTCACTCCAGATACTTCCATCACCGCTTCAAATGGCTGATGCACAGGAAGAGTAGTTGAATATACAAACATTTCGACAAATGGAACACGTAATACAAGAAAAGATAGCATGATATAATTCACATACATGATGATTGGCTCAACAGCATGGCATTGCATAATTCACATATATAATGCCTTTGCAACAAGATAGCATTGCGTAATTCACATATATAATGTCTTGCAACAAGATGGCAATGCGTAATTCACATATATGGTAATTAGACACTAAACATGTAGCATTCACACAAAGCATGTCTAAACTAATCAAATGACATCGCAATGCAAGACACCATACGCACGATATGAGCAACATAACACTGCCAAGTTAACTAGAGCATACACCTCGGGGGGAAATAGGACTGGTCATCTATCTCTGAATCCTCCTCTAAGAAGCTATCCGTAACCAGCGAGATATGCGCTTCGTCAGATAGCATAGTCTGCTCTGAAGACCTTGTTTTCACTCCAGAATTTTCCATCACCGTGTCAAATGTCTGATGCACACGAAGAGTAGTTGAATGTACTAACATTGTTGACAAATGTAATATGTAACGAAAAAGAAGGATGGCCTGATATAATTCACATATAAGATGACTGGCTAACCAGGATGGCATTGCAAAATTCACATATATGATGCCTAGCTAAACAAGATGGCATTGCATAATTCACATAAACGATGAATAAACTAAATGGATGGCATTCACACAAAGCATGTCTAAACTAAGCAGTTGACATATTTGATGTATAAAGTAAGCAATGCAAGGCACCATATGCATGATATAACCAACATCAGCATGCCAAGTTAGAGCAAAGACCTCATGGGGTAAATAGGAGTGGTCTTCTGCTTCTGAATCCCCCTTAGAACAGTTATCTTCCTCTTGATTACGATCTGAAATGGGTGGAGGGGGGCTGCCTTTGCGCCCACCATGGAGCGACGTCTGCATGAAATTTTATTGCCACGCAAGGCTCGTCTCTTTTGCTCTACATGTTCAGTTCCATTGTGTACAATAACTGACATGCATAGGAATAAAACATAGTGAGATTATGTAAGGAGGCATGCACAAATCCAGAGTGATGGTAGCAAACTGTGGATAGACCCAAAACCAATGATAACAAGCAGATAATAGCTTTAGTTAAAAAATACAGATAATGGCTCCTTTAATGTTTGTTTGCACCCAACATGAAACTCATAGTAGACACCCGAGATTAACCAGATAGTAGACAGATAGTACTGATTGATGCCATCATATGTACCCCACAACCATTTAAAAACTCAAGTTTCAGCATAAGTTTGGACCTGACTCGGAGTCTAATAGGTGAACACGATGATAAAGTAGCATGTCATCATATTAAGTGATGCATAACGTAAGCAGACACGGGAGAGTGCGACCTCTCTTGCGGACCCGTGTAGTCCTCAAGGTCATCTGCTCAGTTGATGATGGTAATGTAGTTGTCGTGGCTGACGGCAGCGGGGAAGAAGATCTGAGTCGGCGAAAGACAGTCTGGAGAGCGGATCCCTGCTGTGGTGAACCCTTCCGTCGTTGGAGCAGCTGAGCTGGGGTGGAACACAGCACCGCAAGAGCAGGACAAACCACACAAGGTTTTCTTTGACACATATCTGTAATAGAAGTAATTGTGTAAGGGCTTGTTTGAATTTGAGGATTCTAACAATGCAGGGATAGGAAATAGATAGGAATAGGATAGGAATGCACGTGCAAAACAGAGAATTTAAAAACAGAGGATTTCTGCCAATCTGGGTGTTTGGTTCACAAGAATTGGAAGATCACAGGATGCAAAGAAGCATGGTGAGATTAAGTCAAACCACAAGAAAATGTACGGTTATAATGCTATTATGCTACTATCTCTTAGTCTTGTGCTTCATGAATAGGAATTTGAAAAGGAGGACAAGTGGAAATTAAAATTCCTACGGTTTTCTTTCAAGGAGACACTAAAGGAACAATTCCTACAGTTTCCTTTGCTCCATTCCTTTGCACCAAATTCATGAAAAGTAGTACCATACGAAACTTTCCAATTCCTATGTTTTTCATTCACTTTTCCTTTCAAGCACTAGCGATTCCAGTAGGAAGGCTTGAGCAAGGAAAAGCCTACACTAAAAAAATGTTTTTGTGCTACTTCTATTACTTTGGACCCAGGCCACTGCCCTACTAGCTCAACTCCCAGGGCCATCGACAAATGCACAGCTCAAACGCGCAGAGATAAATAATGATGGCGTTCAAGAGAGTCCATCACAGATAGCTAAGTTGCCTGGTACCTCACTGCCTGTCATATAGTAGGATAAAATGATCGTATTTCCCGTTACTTCGTGTGCTCAGTGGACAATATATATAACATGTAGAGTAAAAAGATATCCAACAAGTGTACAACCTCTTTGGCAAAGCCATGTCGATCTCAGCGTGATTGGGTTGGCCAGTGAGGATGCTCCGGATGACTTGGTTGTCGGAGGAGGGGAAGAAGATCTTAGGCGTCTGGAGATGGAGCCCGGGGTACTGCTCCGCTGTGATGGAGGGTTTCGTCGTTGGAGCAGCTCCGGTGAGTTGTACGACCCCGAGGCTGAAGCAAGACAACAGAGACAACGTTAACCTGAGTGGAATTCTAATAGCATCTCCAATAGATGATGTAAAATACATAACCACAAAGTGCTAGATGTATACATCAGCCACTCATCTCTAAACTTAACTGTCGAAACTGAATTTAACTGTCCAAACTGAACTTAACTGTCGAAACTGAATTTAACTGTCCAAACTGAACTTAACTGTCGAAACTGAATTTTGCTGTCGAAACTGAATTTTACTGTCGAAACTGAACGCACTAAAGGTGAGGCTACACGTCAGTCGACTGACTTTTTCATCTCTGGTCAGTCAATTTTGCAGCCGTTGGATACGAAATCAAGGGCCTGCAGTTCATCTTCAACCTCCACCCCCCCCCCCGAGCTGCTAGCCACCACCGGCCAAACAGCCCCCCCCCCCGCCGCCCCTCCCACCCCGAAAACACTCCCCACCGTCGGTCCGCCGCCGCCCCGGCCATCCCTATAGGCCCCCCCGTGCCGAACTTTTTCTCCGGCGATCCCCACGCCACCGCCCCACCACCGCCGGCGACCACCGCCCCCACCCCGAACCCTAAGATAGATAGTGGGGTACCTCTCCGGCGAGCCCCCCTCCCCGCTGTGGCTGGTTCTTCCTTAACTCCGGCGAGCCCCCGCCCCCCACCCACTAAAATTGACTGACCCAAAAGTCGATTCAGTCGACTTAAGTGTAGTTAAATCGGAGCAGCATCGCAAGCAAGAGCAAGATCAGCAGCGCGAGCAAAAGCAAGAGCAAGAGCAGACCAGGCAGGGGACCGAGAGCAAGAGCAGAGCAGCAGCGCGAGCGAGAGCTAAAGCAGCAGCAGCTCCTACTAATGTGGACGCCGCCGCCGAGGGAGCGACACCATGGAGGAAGTGGCCGGCGACGCCGCCATGGATGGAGCCGCGCCGTGTCGGCTCGGGACCGAGCACCGACAGCACCATGAGATCGACGTTGATTAGTGTACAACCTCTTTGGTGGCGCCGATTAGGCCACAGCTTCATCCGAGGAAACGGTGATGATGATGCTCTTCCGGTGGTGCAGGTGAAGACGGCGGTGTGGGAATGGAGGTGGAGCGAAAGACGAGGGGAACATCGGGGCAACTCCTTGGAGGTGGAGGACGGGACGACCAGATTGACGACGGATCCTCATCCGGTACGGTGGATGAGGGACGTCGAGGTGTTGCTGTGGACGACGTCGTCGGGGAAGAGGGTGTGGGGCTTCGCGGGTTTTCCCGGCCTCGGTGTACGAATGGGTGGGCAAATGGGATGGGAGTGGGGAACCATGGCTTAGGGACGCGCTTGTTTGAAATGTGGGGTAAGTTATGAAAGTACCCCCACCGATTTGAGGCGGTTCTTTCGGTTCAGGGGTATCACGGGCATTTCGCGTGTCGGGATTTCACAGGAGGTGGGAGTTTTCGCGCGCGTTGTAATTTTGGAATAGCAAGGGGCGCGTTGAGATGGAGGGAGTTGTCGGAGCACAACGAGACAAAGATATATCTTAAATATTTCGGGCTAACAAGGCGCGGGTTGAAATTTCCGGACAAGCCTAACGTGTACTGTACCAAATCAATTCGCACTACAAATGTCATTCAA
This sequence comes from Aegilops tauschii subsp. strangulata, assembly GCF_002575655.3. Lineage (NCBI taxonomy): Eukaryota > Viridiplantae > Streptophyta > Magnoliopsida > Poales > Poaceae > Aegilops > Aegilops tauschii. The sequence continues at coordinate 187,645,075 of NC_053040.3, forward strand.
AACTTTGAATTCATGTTATGTTCAATTAAAATATTTCGCTACGTGTATAATGCATGCAACCTAGTACTCAAATGAACGTTTTAGTGCATTCCAAACGTATATACTACCGCTTCAATATGAACTAAATTTGAATTCGTTTCTATATTTGAATAAGATCTACAATAATGATTGTTGTGAAGTCAAAGCATTTGAATTCATTTCTCTGTTTTAATAAGATCTACAATCGTCATTATTGTCAAGTTAAACCATCGTTTGTGTAGTATCTTCACAGCACACCACGTTATTAGTCTCGAGTTACATATGAACTATGTGTACTATATGAACTCGAACTCGATTTTTTGAATCCACTTTATGTTGATTTCAAATCATAGTACATTTCAAGCTCTAGCGAGATCTTCACAAACTAAACCATGTCTCATATGTATAATGTGTTTATCACATTATGTATGGTGCCCCGCCCCCTACGCCTACAAGTATTTAGATGTGAGTTGCAAACACCACACATTACCACAAATTCAAATAAAATGTGAGAATGTTCGATATATAGTATTGTTTAGATTGTTCGGTATTTAGTTGTAAGCTGCAAACGCCACACATTATCACAAATTCAAATAAAATGTGAGATTGTTCGATGTATAGTATGGTTTAGATTGTTCGACATTTAGCTGTGAGTTGCAAACGCCATGCATTATCACATTTTGGTATAACATGTGCAAAACCACAACACGCGTACCACCGCTATATTCATGCATGCATATGTTTAAAACACTATGATCTCCTGTTCAAATATACGAATCCACTTTCATATAAAATTATGATCTTTGTTAGTCTCTTACAACCACACAATCCTCTTAACTTTGTAGCTACCACTAACTTTCTCTGGTGCATGCACACGCCCTCCCCCTCCCTCAGCATTCTATCCATCGCGCACATTCATTTTTTTATTTAGGTCCTTCTCCCACAGTCTCCACAACTCCTTTCCGACACACACCAATCGATAAACCTCTCCAGCGATGTCTTCCTACAACATACACACTCACCTTCAATCTCCTCCTTTATGTGTCCTTGCCTCGTGTCTCTCATACGGTCCCACACACGTGTAAACTCTCGCCCCTCTTTTCATCGATCTCACAACCGCACACTCCTCCCTCTATCTAGCTAGTAGCTGGGCCTCTCGCACCACCTCCTAGCTCCATTCTCTCTGTCTATCCGTCTCGCCGGGCCTTATTTGCCTCTAACAAATGGACGTACATCGACTGATCTCCTGCTATACATATAGCTAGCTAGGTCCTTATAACTCGTTTTTTCCCACGCGTCGATCGATCTACCTCATTAGTTGTGTCTCTCCCTTCCTCCGACAAACAACAATTGATCTACCGATCTAGTCAGGTTTGCTTACCAAACACATGGTTCCCCTTCATCATCCACGGATGTGTCCCGACAGATCTATCACGCACAGGCACACACAGAAACACATCCCCACTCTTATTGATAATATTGCAGTTCCACCCTCAGTTTGTCTAGTAGGCCTGTCCCACCATCTTCGAGAAGCAACTCCATCACCCATCCAGCACTCTACCCCTCTCCCTCCCTCTCTCTCTCTCCTCTCTCTCTCTCTCTGTCCCATCCTATTTCCCGTCCTTCAGTTATGTATGGACGTCGACCGATCTCCCTCAAGACATAGCTGGGTCTCTCCTTCTCAACCCATATACGAGTCGTTCTACCTCTATAGTTAGGCCTCTGCCTACCCCTCCCCCACCCCCTCACACACACACACACACACACACCGATACATCGAGCGCTCTAGTCATGTCTCCCTGCCACACACAAACTTGACCTGTGCCCTCTGACGTTCCGGTAGCTAGGTCAGTCGCCCTATATCTTTGACTTGCACACACACACAATTTCGATGGCTCTCTTCATCGAGCTCGCACCCACCCACTTGATCCTCTCTTCGACTATCGATATCTATGACCCCTCCCTCTCTTCTCGTGGATCGCCCGACCCTCTATATATGATATGGATAGGCCTCCATTTCACACACATTGCATGCAAAATTTTGTTTCAGATGTCATCGACACATATTCCCATAAATACATTCACGAAATCAGCCTCCCCCTCCCCCAAAAAAACACTCACGAACGCACAAGCCATTTGTCTAGGTTTGTATCTCTCACACACACCCACGTAGGTGGGGGGCGTGCACGAAGAGAAGAGGTGCACGCACGGCGCACGTACTCCCGTCTCTTTCCCAACCACACCCGCGGGGGTACACGGTGGAGCTCATTTCTGTACGAAAAGGCAGCCCACGTGGTAACTTGACACGTGTACTGGTTGTCCACTAGATGGAGGGAGGATCGTCTACCACGGGTGAACAAACAAATTGCGACTTGACGCGTTATGTTAAAAAAGAGGCAAACCATGTGGGGCCTACCTTAGAGGCAAGGCTCTATACACTGGAGTACTTTTGATGTGCCCCGTCAACTCGCAGAATGAGGAGAAGCTTGCTTAGTATGCCGTCTCCCCCGCCCACGGGCGCGGTGGCTCGCAGGATGAGGTGAAGCTTGCTTACTATGCCTTATGCCCGCTCCCTCGCCCGCGCGCGCGGTGGCTCGCAGGACGGGGAGAAAATTTTACTAGTACTCCCTCCATTTACTGCTCGTCCCTACCTTGGTTAGAGAGATTATCATATTGTTTGGAATATATGTCCTTTAGTAGATTTCAATATGAACTACTAGTACATACTCCAAACACTGATGTATATAGACGTATTTTAGAGTGTAGATTCACTCATTTTGCTCCGTATGTAGTCCATATTGAAACGGGCGTAATAGTACGCACTCTCCCTCGCCCCTCGACCCTCGCCACATGGTGGACGTGCAGCAATTCATTTGGTCTCATATAGCCAGAACGATATATACTGCAGTACCATTATTGCTTGACTTCCCGAAGAGGCGAAGAGACAATCACAAGGTTAATAGTTTGGAGATGCCAAGCGCAAGGTTTATAGGAGAACGAGTAGTAGGTGTCGCGTCATTTATAAATAAAGTTTTTTTCTTCAGTGGCACGTACGCAATATAAATAGGTTAATATGGAGAGAAAAGGAAACCGCTCCAGTATATACATAGGCAGGACGAGCCTACACGGTTGCTTGCTGGGGTTGCTCTCTTCAGTTTTCACACTCTCTCGCACAAAACCACTGTGGCCACATCTCTAACATCCCGGCGGATCACGTCCGCCGGGGGAAGGGGTGGATGCTTAGTGTACATGCGGTCGCCGTCGCTGACGGCGAAAACCCACTGTCGGCACGTCCCGATCAGGGGTCCCCGCCATTCTCTCTCACAAAGCCGGTGAGGTTGCCTTCGTCCATTGCTCACTGCCGCGACGTGGGTAGTTCCCTCCTCCCGCCACCCTCCTCTAGGTTGAGCTACGTCCCGACATCCCTCAAGTACAACGCCCTTTACAGCCGGCTTGCACCACTGCTCCAGCTGCCCACATCACTCCATGTGGATATTTCTCTACTTCTTTGCCCCGCACATACCTCTACTGGCTTCTACGTACTGTATTTGTGATGAGTTTATGTCTCATCAACTAGTCCTAGTAATCTTATTCTAATCACGCTTCTTCAATTTCTTTGCCACAGGGATGCTCATCTCGATTTTGGTGAAACTGCACAAAATGATCCGATGGTCAAAGGGTTGCAAACTTCATTTCTTAGGAAGCACCGACGTTGCCAGCAAATTAAAGCCTGGTTAGGGTTTACGGTTCAAGGGCTAGGGACTGCATGGATCGTTTTTTTCTTTAGCCGTCTCTGTTTCAATGGCTAGGGACTGCATGGGTAGTAGTAGTATTGTACGCCTTACGCCCGCTCCCTCATCCACGCACGCGGTGGCTCGCAGGACGAGGAGAAAATTTTACTACTCCCTCCGTTTACTCCTCGTCCCTACTACCTTGGTTAGAGAGATTATCATATTGTTTGGAATATATATGTCCTTTAGTAGATTTCAATATGAACTACTAGTACATACTCCAAACACTGATGTATATAGACGTATTTTAGAGTGTAGATTCACTCATTTTGCTCCATATGTAGCATAAAGTTGAGACACTTATTTTGGAACGGAGGGAGTACATATTTGCTATGATCTGTCAATCATTGAGATGCAATAGCATGCATGTTAGTCTCCTTTGTATTTGATGAAATGTTGCAACGGGCAACCTTGGAGGCAAGATACATGTAACAGAAGCTGGAAGCTTCATAGCATTGTACTATCTCGCTGATAAATTACAGTACGTACTATACAAGTACTTCCTCCATTCCTAAATATAAGTATTTGTAGATATTTCACCATGAACCACATACAGATGTATATAGATGCATTTTAAGTGTAGATTCATTCATTTTGTTCCGTATGTAGTCCACCTAGTGGAATCTCTACAAAGACTTATATTTAGGAACGGAGGGAGTACTATGTAAAGAGTTAGGTGTCGCACGGTGTCCAGAAAATATGGTGATAGTGTGAGGTGGGCCATGTAATCACTGAGCCTGCGTGTTTTCACTGCTCTTGCACTCCTCCGCCGTAAGAATGGAGAAAATTATAATCTAGTAGTACCTCCTTTTGCCGAAAGCGTGGGACATCCAGCAGTCCTACCACCTCAGTAATAATGACCAATGAGCCGTCAAATCACATAGACCCAGCAGTAAGTTGGAAGGACGAAGCAACCATCACTCTTGAATCCGCTTCTCCCTTCAACGCAAGCGCCAGTGAGAGGTCGCATTCGCTCTGCCCGGGCATGAATGCGGCACTGACCGTTTCGGGCGAGTAGCGCGCGCGAGCGATGGAGGGGCTTTGAGTGGGCCAGGCTAGTCAGGAGCGGGCATGGCAGCTGGCCGCTTGTCCCTACCGGACGCCCGGAAACGAGAGGATGCACCGACTCTGGCGGCTAAAATCGTACACTACACACCATCTCTCTGTAGGAGTAGGTCGATCTGTCACTCTCTCTAACACACACATGCTGTTAAACACGCACACGCACACGCACACGCACACACAGGTTCATAGAATAGGAAAATCGTGCGAGTGCGAAGCCACAGGAAGTGAGATACAAATGGAGTACGTACAAGAAGAGAAGAGGTGACGAATATTCCATCAAACCTGGACTGAGGAGTAGTACTCCCTCCGTCTAGGTCTTAAGTCATCCTACGGAAATCAGATATTCCCAAAATGTTTAGGCGTCGTCCATTAACTTCGCATCTCAATCCCCTCCTGGCCTCGTTGCTAGCGAGCGTTGTTACTTAGGGAGCGTTTGGATCCTTAGCAAGAACAGCTTATAGCATAGCCGGGCAAGGTTAGGCGTTTGTAACTGTTAAAATATGTTAGCTTTTGTGGGCCAGCTAGCTTGGGTGGGCTAGAAAAACCTTGCTAGCTCAGGAGAGCCAGATCGGCTCGCTTCCGACGGCAAACTTCGCGTAGTAGTAACATAGACTAGTAACATATGCATGTTGTACTAGTCCAAGTTACTCACCACTATGACCAGCCTAAGCAATGTAACAAAACGCTCCTTACTCTGCCTTGTTATCTCCCCCGGAAACCCAATGCATGGAGCGCAACTACGTGTTGATCAGTCAAGAAATCAAAGTCGGTTTGCATGCGAGTTAATACGTGGCCCTGCATGGTAGCTAAAACGGCATCTCTTAGTTGTTTGGATTAATTGTTGCGTTTAGAGACAGAAATCAGGGCTTTGATTGGAGGGATGGCCGGTCAAGTTTCTCCTTCTCCTCCAATCTGCTTGCACCTTGGTCCCACTGCACCTTCTAACGTGACTTATTACACCTAGACGGAGGAAATCGTACGAGATACGGTGGCACACTGACTTAGGTCAAATACAAGTGCCCAAAATTGTGTGCATGTTATAATAAGGATTCACTTAAAATAGTACGTGAGCGAACAGAGGCATCAATTGGACAGTGTTCCCGAGCAGTAGCGAGATGTGTGAGGTAAGATACACCGCTGGCGCTTTTAATTTTTCTTATTAATTTGTTTGTTTCACCCTCTGGCTGGTGGGACCCAACGTACTACGTGGAGAGAGGTAAGGTGACTAAGGCTGCATTATTTCTGCACCAATGTGGATAGTCTTACCACCAAAGCCACATGACACGATTATGATTTAAATCCCAATGACTCCCACACACAAAAAAAACACGGCATGCTTCTCACACGAATGCAGGAATGTATAAAAGGTTATTTTCCTCTCGTTGAACATAACGGGAGGGTTGTGTAGCTGGTTAGCCTGTTCGCTCATCAAACATGAGGTCTCGGGTTCGATAACTACACTTGAGCATAATTCGTGCCAGGAGGATTCTTTGACTGGTCAAAATGGATGGATACGGAGCTATAAGATCTCGTAGTGACTGTATAATCAACTCATCACGTATAAGCTGCAGCCTCGGCGCTTGTTTTCTAGGGTTTGCACTCTTCACACTCTCTCCAGTATATATATACACGCTGGAGCCTCAGCGCTTGTAGTTGCTCTCTTCACACTCTCTCACCCTCTCTAGATCTAAACAAGACTTCGTTGGCCTCTCTCTCTCCCCTCACTGCTGGTCTGCTTGTAGTTGCTCTCTTCACACTCTCTCACCCTCTCCAGATCTAAACAAGACTTCGTTGGGCTCTCTCTCTCCCCTCACTGCTGGTCAAAGAGCCGACAGGATCCGTCCGCCGGGAAGGGAAGGAGGCTTAACGCTGTCACCGTCGGCGAGGGAGGGAATCCACTACCGGCGCAGCTGTTCACTTTCACCCAGCGGCGGCGCGGGAGGGCCTCCGGCCCCTTCTTCTTCGCCGCCGTACATAGTGTAGGTCGAACGGCCTCCGGTCGCCCACCGAACCACACCCCAAGAACCTTAAGGTATAATTTACTTATTCCACATGCATTGCTCTAGTTGCATGTGGGCTGCTTCTGCACTCAAATCTAGGTGTTGGATCAAGCAGGAAAGTAGTGGGAAAAGTTGTATACCATGAATCTAGGACGTGGTTCAAAGAGGAAAGGAATGGGGGAAAGTAGTGGGAAAAGTTGTATAGCATGAATCTAGGACGTGGTTCAAAAAGGAAAGGAAGGGGGAAAGTAGTGGGGAAAGTTGTATCGCATGAATCTAAGACGTGGTTCAAAGAGGACGGGAATGGGGGAAAGTAGTGGGGAAACTTGTATAGCATAAATCCAGGATGTGGTCCACAGAGGAAAGGAAGTGGGGAAAGTACTAGTACAGACTGGCTATCCAGCACCTACGTTGGTCGAAAAGGGAAAACAATGACAAACGCAGTAGGCACATCTGTAACGAACTGATCTTTTGTTTTGTGGGACAAGGCTGTAGAGTTTGAGCAGGACTAGATTTGCTGCGCTCACATAGGGAAAGGTGTCTAAAGATAACAAAACTGGGACCAACACGAATATGCTCCTTGGTTGTTTGTTCTTTGTTGCAACAGACCGTGCATCACCCCAGTACATCGGTAGATGCACATGGTGCTGGTGCGTCCACTGTCCCGTGCAACTCTTTAGTTGTTGTTAATCTAAGGCCCTGTTTGGTTAAAAACTCCCTAGTCCCTACCTGCTTGGTTCCAGGGACTAAACATGGACTAGAGGTTACTAAATGACATGCTAAAAGACCATGTTACCCCTAGTAATGAACTAATAGAGACAAGGTGCAACGCGTGGCAGGGGCAACTGTTGGAAAAAGTCCCAAAAAGACTCTCCCTCGGGGTCTTCTTTCTTTAGTCCCAAATGCCCACTTTTAGTCCCTAAAAGTCCCTCCTGTTTGGTTTAGATGGGACTAACATGGAGTTTTTTTAGTCCCTCCACCAAAATGTCCCTGCAAACAAGCACCCTCTAATAATGCCGCTGGAAAATTGATGCGATGCCACAGTTAAAAGGAAATTACATGTTTAACAAATTTTATTGTTAATATAATCTCTCTGTTAATATTAATCAATGCCACCGTTTGAGAAATGCTACCGTCTTACTTTCTTTCCCATTTAGGTAAGGTAGATGCTTCTTTTTGCTGGCTTCTGTGTCATCCACCGTTATTGACCAGTAGTTGTTTCCTTTGCACCTCTGTGTAAACAGGGTTATCTACTTCACCTCGTTGCCATTGACCTTTTGTTGCACTGCACAAAACACTTTTGGTTTAAGAGTGTTTTGTGCAGTTCAACCAAAATTTCACACCGACAACGTTGGTTTATTGCTTGATCTTAGTGGAACTGCACAAGAGGAGATCTTACTTCCTATCCGTGTTGGCAAATTTGGTTCAGATCTTCTTCTTGTGAGTTGTTTGAATTCCGCATCATGAGAGGTCAGTACTAGCCTTCTTTCACATGATTCCGCAGTGTGCTTTCATATGTTGTGCTACTTGTACGGTAATGTTGCTTGATTTTAGTGAACTGCACAAATGGAGACAAGACTTCCAATCCGTATGTGCACCGCAATATCCCATTGAGGTAAGATAAGGATATTTCACAACTGTTGGCCTGTATTTTGCCACTTTCATCAGAAAATTAATGTCATTGTTTAGTGCTATACTTGTGCAACCTAATTGACATGCCAAATCTTACATTGAAGGCGAAGCTTGTCTATTATTGAACCAAGTGATGAAGGGGAAGAACAAGCGGAAGGAAAACAAAAATCAACTCCTGGTGCTGTAATGAAGCACTGGAACTATGATGACACAAGTAATGATATAGTTTTGCATCTTAATTTATTGCTATGGCTGGAACGATCAATTGTTTTGCCACTGATTTGATGCCACTCTTAATGTAATACGTAATTATCTCTACTTGTGCAAACAGGTCTCTTCTTTGAAGATACCATATATTTTAGTGGAACTGCACAAGAAGATGTTGGAAACATTAATCTAATCGAGGAGTATATAGTAAGCATGGCCACCACAGTAGATAGCAACAGATGGTTCCGGAGAAGTGCTTCATCTCTATGCTCTACACAATAAGCCTCCTGACAAAGGTTGGTACTCGCCCACTGATTTCATCCATATGATCGAGCTTTGTCATCTCTATTGGTGTTGTGCTACTGTTTAGATACTGTCATCAAAAAGTGGTATTGTCCTTCAGAAGTGCTTCATTTGTGTTGTTTTAAATATTTCCTTTCCTTTTTTTCGAGCAAACAGGGATGCTAGCATTTAGTTATCCTCTTGTCTTTGCACAATAGGATCATCCTCCTCTGAAGAAGAATATGGAGTACGTGAAGTGACTAGTTCCGATTATGCCAGGATGAAGAAGCCATGTCTGTCTTCTCATCAGAAGGAGCAGTTGAAGGATGGTTACATTACCCCCCACAAGACCAAACTAACTTCAGCTCAGAAGGACTGACAAATCTCCATTTTCTTGCTGTGATGTGCGAGCACAATGTTGTTCTAGGATTCTTTCTGATGAGTTCCATTTTTCAAAAAGTGTGCTCTGCATGGACCATGTCGGTGCCTGTTTAAACTGTCAATTCATAGTACAGTTTGCTTTATACTAATCACTTTTTTTGTATTTGTGCAAACATGGTGCTCAGCTTGATTTCAATGGGAACTGCACAAAATGTTCATGAATACATCGAATCATTCATTTCCACCACAAGAAAGGAGGTGCTGAAAGTTCAAGGTGTTGCAACATATAAGGGCGAAATCATACAAGCTACGCACGAATTTGGTTGATTTTGGTGGAACTGCACAAAAAGAACAGCTGGTTTATTTAGCACAAGGTGCCATGTCAATGTCCGAACTGATGGCAAACCCTGCCCATTCCACAATCATAGGCATTTGATATTTTGGAATGGGAAAACCTTGTCAAATTTTGCTCGTTGATTTTAGCAAGAAGACATGCGTTTGATATTTTTGAATGGGACGCCCTTTGCTCTCAGCAGCGTCGATCCATTTTTTCTTTATTCTTTAGTTATGAAGTAAATATTGGCTCTGACATGTGAATCGTTGAGATGCATAATCATCGATTGTTTTTAATGTTCTCTATGAATTGCCAAGCTTGTGTGTTTGATTGCAGTGTACAGGAACGCTAAAAAGCTTCTCAAACTCTTTGTACTCCTTCTGTTCCTTTTTATTTTGCACATTGTGAAAGTGCATACTTTTTTCTATAAGATTGGTCAAAGTAGAGATACTTTGACTGCAGACAAAACTTGTATGCAGACTAGAAAGGACCGGAGGGAGTACATGCGAAACTGCTGCAAACGAGGTGATCACCCTGGGAATAATGCTAGTACGTATTGTTTTGCATGTTCATCCAATGCCAGTGATACAAGAATTCAAACTAATCAAAATAAATTCATTCATACATGGTCAGATTTCATATAAACATGCCGGATTTCATTACGTTTCATACATTCTTCAACTAAAAAGGGTGCGCCGGAGGTATAATTAATTAAATGAAGCTACCCACATGTGTCCTGCTGAGCCGAATAGAAGCTTCAGTGACTTAACTGCAGGTGCAATTGCGTAACTGACATGTGGCCAAGATGCCTATTGGGCCCACGTGTCATTCAGCCAACTGCACCAGCAGTTAAGTAGAAGCAGCGTCCTTCTCCAACATAGCTCTCCGACTCCACGTTGCCGCCAAGAAGCTAACCGGCCGTCAGTGGTCAACCCGCCTAGCTTGGCTTCAACCGAGGGTAGTAGCGGTGGCCTTACTTGGACCCGAGCGGCGGCGACCTACCGTGTTCTACTCTTCCTTGTTTTCTGTGTGGCGTGGCCTCGCTGGCAGCGGGGCGGGGCCTTGGCGGAGCCGGCGATGTCCTCTGTCTCGTTGCCGGCGGGCGGCGCCTCGGCGAAGCGGGGGAAATCCTCCCCCTCGTTGCCGGTAGGGTGGGGCCTCGGCGGAGCCGGCGGTGTCCTCTGCCTCGTTGTTGGCGCCGCAGGGCCTTGGCGGAGCAGGGCCTCGTCGACGCCAGCGGAACGGAGACTCGTCGGAGCCCGCATTGTCCTCTACCTCGTCCTCGGTCTCGCCAAACAGCACCTCGCCCGCTTCATCGCCCTCTTTGTAGGCGGCCGCAGCCTCTGCCACCCGCATGCGGTACCGCCAGCGCTCGAGGCGGCCCTCGCGGGCGGAGCGGTACAAGTCGAGCAGCGCCTCCTGCTCCGCCCGCTCCGCGGCGATCTGCTCCTCCGCCTGCAGGTGCTCCTGGAGGAGATGGTGGTTGTAGGCGGCGTCGGCCTGCGCCTCCCGGAACTGCTCCTCATGCTTCTGACTCACCGTGTCCATATATTGGGCACGGGCCTCGCTGATGGTCATGGTGCAATGCACCGGCGAGGATGGCGCGGAGGAGGGGGTTGGCGCCGGATCGTCGACTACCATGTTCTCCATTGGGACGTCGTCGTCCTCCGGCTGCCTGCCGGCCAGCCAGTCGGCAGCAATGGCTGCCATCTCCTTGTGGTCCATCATCCGCCCATCCCGAAGAGCGCTGGAGTGCGAGGAAGCCATGGTGGGCAGTAGTGGTGTGGACAGGAGAATAGGAACAGATGCGGATGACTGCGGCTATGGCCGGCGCAGCAGTTTATATAGCAATGGTGGGCGGTGGAGGGATGGACGTGTGGCGCCGGAGTAGCCGCCTCGGCAACCGCGTATCATTAATGTGGGCGGTAGAAGGATGGACGGACGACACTTGTGTCGTTTGAAGGCGGAGCAATCGCATGCACCGGGAAGCGAGGCGGGCGGCGCTAACCGTTTCAGGTGGAAAGCGCGCGCGGGCGAGGGAGGCGGTCTAGGTGGGCTAGGGCAGTCAGACTCGTGCTTGGCAGCGGGTCGGTCCAGCAGCCGAACATGCTGGATCGCCAGCTACCTGGCCGAGCTGAGCGACGACAATCAGACGATGGACGTAGCTTCCGACCAGGAGCCGGCGCCACTGTCCAAGCCGGTTCATGCCGTGTTGACCAGAGAGCAGGTGCGGCCGCACTTCGACGCCCTAATGGTGGAAGGGCTACCAGCACAAGAGGACCTGTGTTGCAACCTCCGTCTCCTCAACAAGCACCGGTGAACAAGCGAACGACAATGCCGTCACGGACATGTGGCCCTATGATCCTGGCTCCCCGAATGAGCAGCGAGCACTGTATCAGACCATCCGCAGGGCCCGCGAGGCCCTCTCCGTCGTCCTTCGAGTTGTTGCGCTTGGCGTGGCACCGCCGTCTCGCGTTGTCAACATGGTCAACGGACATGAGGATGAGGAGATGACTTTACTTGGAGAGGATGACAGTGGGGACCCACCAGGGCCATAGCTGCACGTACGCAAGTGCCTCCTTATTAGTATATAAAACAATAATTTTTTTGCTTCCTCCTGGTTTCCTGACATCAGGGTCCCACACCATTCTCAACCTATGTAGTCAATAAACGAGAGAATTGCACAAGAAGCGGCTGACAGCTGGGACACACTTGTGGCCTTACTAAGTTGACGCGTATGCAAGGCTTTGTCAACTTATAGTCAACACACGCTTCTAGCAGCAGTGGCCGTTGGATGTCCATCCAACGGATGCCGTGCTTCTTCTTCAATCTCGGATATTCTAGCTTCACCCGCCCAAAAATGATTCCTCCCCCTGGCATCTGGGGCGCACCGTTTCGGAAGCTGACCTATGGGCCTACTAAGTTGACGCGTATCAAGGGATTTGTCAACTTAGTCAATATAAACGATTCTAGCTGCAGTGACCGTACGATGTCCATCCAACGGCCATCGTGCTTCTTCAGCCTCTGGTCTTCTTGCTCCAGCCGCCCAAAGTAGTGCCGGTCGTGCCACCTGCTCCTGCCTCCCGTGGCCGGCTGTGCTGCCGCGCAGGCCTCGCCGCCCCCTACTGCTCCCACCGCTGGCCAGGGCATCCCTCCACTCACCCACACCTCCTGTTATTCCGCGGCGACGACAGCCTCACACCGCAGCTGAACCAGTGAACCCTTGTACTCCTCTCCACGTGGGCATCCACTGTCGCGTCTTCCCCGGCTCCGCGTCGTCCCCTTCCTAGGCCTCGCCGTCGTCCACCGCCCTGGTGCTCTCGGCCCGGCGTGGTCAACGTGGTCAAGGAACGACTTCCATCGGAAGAGTACTGTATGTGGAGAGGCTAACAGCTGGGTCCACGGCAGCCGCAAGGAAGTGCCTCCTTATTACGCGGAAAATAATTATTCCTCCACTTGACAGCGGGGACCCACCGGACGGGCCACCGTATTTGGCGAAAAAACGTTTCCCCCCTGACTGCTGGGACCCATCGGACGGGCCAACGTATTTCACGAAAAAAACGTTCCCCCCGCTGTCAGCTCGGACCCACCGGAGGTGCCTCCTTATTACGCACAAAAAAATGAATACTCCCCCTGCTAGTTGGGACCCACCTTGGTGGGAGGCTGACTTGTGGGCCTACTAAGTTGACGGGGACGGAGTGCTTTGTCAACTTAGTCAATATGAACGATTCTAGCTCCAGTGACCATACGATGTCCATTCAACGGCCGTAGTGCTTCTTCAACCTATGGTCTTGTTGCTCCAGCCGCCCAAAGCAGCGCCGGTCGTGCCGCATCCTCCTGCCTCCCGTGGTTGGCTGTGCTGCCCCGGAGGCCTCACCGCCCCCTACTATACCCACCGCTGGCCAGGCCATCCCTCTACTCACCCACACCCCTTGTTATTCTGCGGCGATGGCAGCCTCACACCGCAGCCGAACCAGTGAACCCTCGTACTCCTCTACACGTGGGCATCCACTGCCGCGTCTTCCCCGGCTCCGCGTCGTCCCCTTCCTAGGCCTCGCCGTCGTCCACCGCCTGGTGCTCTCGGCGCGGCGTGGTCAACGTGGTCAAGGAACGGCTTCCATCGGATGTGGACTATACGTGGAGAGGCTGACAGCTGGGTCCACGGCCGCAGCAAGGAAGTGCCTCCTTATTACGCGCAAAATAATTATTCCTCCACCTGACAGCGGGGATCCACCGGACGGGCCACCGTATTTCGCAAAAAAAAAACATTTCCCACTGACTGCTGGGACCCACCAGCTACATCTTCGCACGCAAGGAAGTGCGTCTGGGCAAAAACAAAAAAAACGATTCGCCCCCCTGACTGCTGGGACCCACCAGCTACATCTTCGCACGCAAGGAAGTGCCTGACAGTCGGGACCCACCTCGTCGAAGCGTACGTAGCATTGTCATTATGGTCGCGAACATGTACATACATACTGGTCGATGTACAGGCGCGCACGTGTCGTAGTAGAGGAGCGCACGTAGCATGTACACATATGTACAGCGGCCAGTGTGCAAGAAAGAAAATACGGCCACGTACGTACATACGGGCAGGGTCTCGAACGCCTACTCGCGCATACGTACTGCCAGGGCTCATGTACATGGCTGGGTCGGAACGGAGAAACAGCGTCGTCGTTGTGTTCATGGGGAGCCAACCGGCTGGGTCGGAACGGAATGCGTCGTCGTGTTCATCGGGAGGGCTTGGACGGAACAGCCGATGGAAACGTGGCCTGGCGTATCGCAAAACGGAGGAAATGGCCTTTTGTTCGACCGGCCACGTTCGAAACGGGATCCTGTTCATCGGGAGGGCTCTCGCGTACCGCAAAACGGATGAAACGGACCTCCTACGGTCGAAACAGGGGTCCTGTTGATTGGGAGGGGTATGGCGTACCGCAAAACGGAGGAAACGGACTTGTGTTGGAGCGCCACGGTCGAAACGGGGGTCCTGTTCATCGGGAGGGGTGTGGCGTACCGCAAAACGGGACTCCACGGGATACTGTTCATCTCCACCGTCGACCCCCTCCGGCCTCCACGGGCTACTGTTCATCCACCATCGACCTCCTCCAGCCTCCACCTACGATGTTCATCCACGGGCTCCTGTTCATCCAGCCTCCACCGCGCGCTACTCCACTGGCTACTGTTCAACCAGCCCTCTCCACGGGCTCCTGTTCAACCACCCCTCCACGGGCTACTGTTCATCCAGCCCTCCACCGTCTACTGTTCATCCTGCCCTCCATGGGGTGGTCCTGTTCATCCTGCCCTCCATGGGGTCCTGTTTATCCAGCCCCAACCGGCTCGATCGATCGGGGTCCTGTTCATCCAGAGGCAACACCACGGGGTCCTGTTCATCCACCCCCACCGGGAACTGTTCATCCAAACCCCCCCGCAACGCTCACTGTTCATCCAGAGGCAACATCGATCGGCTTCAGTTAGCAGCAGTAGCGAAGGAATCGCTCGCTCGGGTTCAGTTAACAACCATCGATCGATCGCTCGGGTTCAGTAACGTGTAGCCTGCAGTGCAATCGCTCAGGTTCAGTTAGAGCCCAATGCCTCGCACCCACGCGCGTGCGTGTACGAGAGAAACGCGCATCGCTCAGCCCTGACCACCCACCGTAACCGAGAACACCCCGATATTTTCCTCGCCCTCGCTTCTACCACGGTTTTTTCCGTCATGGACGGCCCAAAGAATGTCATGCAGCTGCGTCTCCGGCCCGCCCAGGACGAAAAGCCCATTTTCTGTCATGATTTTTTGTCATAGAAGTAGGACCCCACCACATCTATGATGATACCGGGTTTTGTCACAATTATCGTCATAGAAGTGTCATAAGTATGACAGAAAAATTTCGTTCGGCCCAAAATGTCACGGATGTGTCTTTTTTTTCTAGTGATGGTGGCTGCCGGGATGATGAAGATGGCCACCGGTGATGATTTCCCCCTCCGGCAGGGTGCCAGAATGGGGTCTAGATTGGTTTTCCGTGGCTACAAAGGCTTGGGGCAACGGAACTTCTGATCTATCGACTCACCTAGGGTTTTTGGAATATTTGGAATTTATAGGGCGAAGAGGCGGTGCGGGAGGCCACTGAGGTGGGCACAGCCCACCTGGGCGCACCTGGGCCTCTAGGCGCGCCCTAGTGGGTTGTGCCCCCCTCGGAGCTCCCTCTGGCACTTCTTTGCCCACTGGATGTCTTTTGGTCCCAAAAAATCTCCAAAACGTTTTGCTGCTTTGGACTCCGTTTGGTATTGATTTTCTGCGAAGTAAAAAACAAGCAAAAATTAGCAACTGGCACCGGGCACTATGTCAATAGGTTAGTCCCAAAAAATGATATAAAGTTCCTATAAATGATTGTAAAACATCCAAGAATGATAATATAACAACATGAATACTTCATAAATTATAGATACGTTGGAGACGTATCAGCACCCCAAGCTTAATCCCTACTCGTCCTTGAGTAGGTAAATGATAAAAAGAAATAATTTATAAAGTGTGAATGCTAGCAAAGTGCATAAGTTTGATCAATGATAATTCCAATCACTTTTCCTAACATCATAACAGCGCAAATCTTTCTCATAAAACTCATCATGTTAAAGTAGCAACCAATTCACATGTTAAGGTTCCAACAATGAATTCCCTTGAAACTCAACAACCTATATTCTTAGTCACCAAACAATTGCAATTCAACTTATTCAACAAAGTCTAAGTAAGATCTGCACATACTCAATCATCATATAGTCTTCCATGATTGCTAGTACTCAAAGCATATTCTTAGAACAAATGGCATCCATCGAACACAGAGAAAGAGAGGGGCTTAATATTTTGCCTCCCAACTCATTTATCATAGAAATAATTGTCAACAATAATAATTCATGATCAAATATATTTGACTGGTCATATGCTCCTAAATCTTTCCCCACCACATGATGCTTGACAACTAGAGAATAATTAAGGTTGAAATGAGAATGCATACTATTGACTCTTGCATAAAAGTAAATACTGAAAAGCAAAAGATAGGCCCTTCGCAGATGGAAGCATAGGTTGTCATGCGCTTTTCATTTGGATGCCCAAGCTCTTAATGCAAAGGAATGTCACATTATATTGCCCCTTATGATAGCAACCTTTATTATGCAGTCCATCGCTTTTATTACTTTGCCATCACAAGTTCGTACAACGCTAAATTTTCCCTTACAATAAAATATCAAACATATTTAGGAGCAATTTTTATTGCTTTATGCACCAATGACAACTTACTTGAAGGATCTTATTCAATCCACAGGTAGGTATGGCGTCAGGGTACACAAACATGGGTGTATGTTTCCCCCTGACTTGTGCAAGGACATCAAACCACCAACCCGGAAAGATTGCGACATCTAAGACCAGACCAAGCAACAGAGATCAGCTCTTTGAGGAGTCAGAGAGCAGATCAAGAAGACCAAGTCAAGCCAAAGGAAGCAAGATACCACTAAGGGAAAACCTCCCTTGCTGGGCAAGCGAGCCGGGCGAGGTCGAGGTTGCTCCAAAGACAAGTCTCAAGACTGTCCCGACAGGCTTGCCGGGGATACCAAGGGCGGACCACCCCGCCAAGGCTCCACCGCTCCACCTCACAGCGATGCAAGTCATCGATCGGTGTGGTGTCAAGCCCCCAAGTGACTAAGTGGCTGTTTCTTGACACATGGCAGCCACTTCCTATGGAAATCACCTCCAAATTACACCCGTCCAGAGACGTGTCATGCAGGCAGGCGAGGAGGTGGCCGAACTGCCCGGCAAGGCTAGCCGGGCATGCCACGATGTGACACTAAGCGGTGCATTTAATGCGCTCTACCCTGTCTGGAGAGTTAGGTAGCACTGTTTGCTATCTAATCAGTACACAATGACTGATTTGCCAATGTGGTGACCCCTTTATCTATAAAAGGAGGCCCGTGGCAACCATCGAAAGGATTGGGACCCTTGTACACTCATCGCGTGTAGACGTTCTCACCCCGAGGCAACCCTGCCGGGCTAGAGCGCTGCATTTCCAGCTCAATCCACCAAAGCAGGAGTAGGGTTTTACGCCTCGCGGCGGCCTGAACCTGGGTAAAATTGCCCGTGTGATCTTTGTCGTGTTGTGCTACGTTCTCCGCTCTTTGTGCAATGTGCTCATCCCCCCTGCCGAACCACAAGGGTCTCATGGCCCCATAGGTGGCTGTGGTTTCCCATGACATCTTTGGCGCGCTAGGTAGGGGAAGCGCTTGCGCGAACCCGAGAAGCGTACACAGCACATCATCTTCATCATCATTTTCTTCCTCGACGGCTTCATCATCCGTGATGCCTAAGAAGAGGTGGGGGATGATGGGAACATAGAAGGGCAGCGATATCGCTTCCCCCACACCCTGTTCAATCTCCATCGCCTCCCTTCGCCGTGGCCGCTACGGTGGCGGGAACCAGTAGTGATGGCGGTGAGCCAACCCCGACGGTTCAAGGTAGCATGATCGCCATGTAGGCCCCTTCTAGGGGAAAGGAACAAAGAGTATAGGTACAAGGTTTCTCTTTCCGCCACTCTCACTTATCAACAATCGAGCCACTCTAGGTTTTAGAATCGTCAATGTCGACGAGTACCACGCGAAACTCGATTCAGCATTTATCCTAATTAGGGAAATCCTGACTAGATTGTTGGTGCGAATCCATTGATTGACACCCCGGCAAGTGCGCCCCGGCAAGGCCGTCCGCATTAGCGTGACTTCTATGCCAGCCGCCACCAGATTGTACGAAAAGTATGGAGGGGATGAGAGAGAAACCAGTCGTACCTTGCACCGACTCCTGCCGCCCGCAAGATAAATATGATTTTTTATCGGCCCTTGTCGGGAACCCGAGAACTACGCGCATGGCATCCATTCTTCCTGAAGCATGCGAACGCGGCAAGCGCTCGCAGCTGAGAGGAATGGGAGGAAGCGAGGACAAAAGCTAAGTCCATGCAGTTATTACTCCCTTATGAATTTAAGATTTCACATTTGTTTATCCCTTGCGTATCGAAGTGTTCGTATGAGGAAATCCTTCATGTGATGGCACCTTTGCTAGTTTTCTGTCTGCACCCTCGTTTGTTCCGAGCCTGCTCGCAGAATGGGTGGCTGCGTCGAAAACTACCACACATCCATGCCAAGATGAATGCTAAGGGCCTGACCCTTGCGACAATCACGGCCATATGATACCGGCAGGCAACCGAAACATGCATAGGGACTAATCATACAAACACCGAGGGATAGATTTAAAAGGGATAAACATGCAATCAAAGATTAAGCAAAAGCATCAGTTTCACACAAGCATAAACAGTACGATGTCTAAACACTGGGCATGCATCATGTTTTGTTACAGAAGAGTGCGGTGGCGAGGATAGTTCAATGCCGGGCATGGCGACCTCGCGAAGCCGTAGGGACGGAAATGACCTTGTCGACGAGGGGGCAGCCTTCTCTTTGGCAGCAGAAACGTCTGCACCCTCCGATGGCTTCTTGAAGCCATCGACAAGGTCGAGGTCCAGATGGCGGCAGGCGGCGTTGCTCAGAACCATGAGGATGGCATTGCGGGCAAGCTTCTGGGATTCAGTCACGAAGCGACCGACCATTTCCTCTTCATGCACCTTCAGCTTGTCAATCAGCTCGTTGAAGAAGACCCCTAGCTTGACGCTGGGGACCTCCTGCCTGCTGGCCAAAAAGACTGGCCCTTCCATGCCCATCGCTGTAGCTTGAGCGGTGAGACGCTTGGCAATGTCAATCAAGCTCTTGACCAGTGGTCGACCTGCTCGGAATGATTCACCAGCTTATCCTCTGCATCCTTTCGGAGACACCTTGCGGTATACCGGTTTTTGCCAGCTGATGCTCACGGGCCCCGCTGGATTCCACCGAGCTCTCCAAGGTGTCAATCCTGGCCTTCAGATCTTCAATGGTGCTAGTGGCAGTTTCGAGGCCTTGGCTCTTGGAAGAGAGCTGCAATTGTGTATCCTTCAGAAGGATCTCTGTTTTCTGCGCCTCCTCCTTGAGGGTCATGACCTCCTTGGTGCTCGCGGCAAGCTCTTGAGTTAGCTTGGCCACCTATTGGTCGAGGTCAGTCTTGGAAGTGGATGCTGCGGCAAGGTCATCCGCGAGCTTCTTCAATTGGGTGGCAGAATCAGTAGTGAGGGCATCTAGGGCGGCTCGGTGCTTGTCCTCTAGCACCTTGGTGAGTTGTTGCATGAGGGTTTCCAGATCATCGTCCTTGGCGCGGAGTGTGGCCATGAGCTTCTCCTCCCGAGAAGAGATGTCCTGCTCTCTAGCGTCTAGAAGCACCTTGCGCTCCTCCATGCGAGCCTCCCGGGCAATGACATCCTCCCTCGCCATCGAGATTGTATCGTACTGCTTCATCAGGACCTGGAACTGCTTGCCCGTGCCAATCACGCAGCTCGTTACCTTTATCCCTCAGCTGCTGGTCCACCTTGTTGGCGGACTTGCGCTGCTCCTTGAGCACCTGCCACTTCTGGCTGTGCCGGCCCTACATCTCCTTAATGCCTGCCGCCATGGACTCCAGGAAAGACAAGTCCGTCAAGACAGCGACAGAGTCGTCTGCCTCATCGACCCCTTGGTACAGCGATGCCAGAATGCGCGGAAGCTCTTCATCAAGTTCTGTGCCCATCGCCACTAACGAGCGGGGGCTCTGAGCCCATGCTGCGCCAGCACCAGCGCCAACTGGCTCAAAGATGGCGGCGAGGCCTCCACCGTGGTTCCAAATGAGGGGAGGGGTCCATGGTTTGGAGGGGGTTTTCTCCTCGACCGTCGCCCCCGCCCCTGGCACAATGTCATGGATCTGCTCCATCTCCATCGGGGGCTCGTGGATACTCCCGGCAGCATGTCCCTACCCCTCTGCAACGGCGATCTTGGCGGCTTCATCCGCGGCATCTCTTCCTATGCTGACCACTTCTTCCAGCAGTTCAGGCTCTTCGGCCTGAGGGACTGCAAGCGAAGACAACAAGCAATAATAAAGAAGCAGAAGTATTAGAGAGCCAGAAGCATAGGGCGAGATGATAAAAGAAAGAAGCGAGGAAAAAGAGCAAATGAGTTACCTGGAGAAGTCTGCCAGGTGGAAGCCTTAGTTTCCCCGGCAACATCAGTTGCCGGGCCATGATGTCTGTCCCCTTCCGCGACAACCACAGCGTCGTCCTGGGCAAGCTCTCCCGAGGAAGTCATCGTCGGGGGTTCCTTGACTTGATCGGCGGGGGGAGTAAGCCCTTCTTTAAGGGGCTCATCCTGGGTCATCTCTCCCACTCCTCTAGCCGAAGAGATTGGGAGCTCTCCTGCATCACTCCCCACGGGAGGGGTCAATCCCGTGCTTTCGTGTTGGGGGCTTGGTGTCGGGTCGTTTGTGCTGCTCCCTACCAGGCCCGTACCCTCCACAGTCTTCGGTTCCGCATGCCTGAGCCATTTTGACCGGTGGATGAGGGTCTTCGTCTCCTCCTCCTCCCTGTCAACGACGGCAAGCGAGATCAGTCAACTAGAGCAATCAAACACACTGAAACTACTGCAAGAAAAGAGGAGTGGTCCCTCATCAATAAGCATGGAGCTCAGCTCGAACTCCACGGCTTGCTTCTCTTATGGAGTCGAGGGATGGAGCTCCCCGGCAGCTTTGAGCCTTGCTGAGGCGCAGGGGGCTCCGATGAGGACGAGCTCTGCGAAGAGCCTGAGCCGGACTGGGAGCTGGAGTCAACTCCCGCAACTACCAATTGCTTGGCGGGGGGTCTAGCCTCGGCAAGGTGAGAAGACTGTTGGCGCACCGCATTCGGCTTGCTGCCCTTGGAGGTAATCTTCTTCACCTTCTTGGCAGCAGGCGCAGGATCGGGAACCACTGCTCCCCGGTTGGCAACCCGCCTGCGAGGGCGTTGGTCCAAGACTGGCTCGGGGGCTTGAGGGCCTTCCACGAGCCACTCCTCCTCGGGCTGCTCCGCCTCCTCAACCTCCTCTTCCTCCTGGGCCTCTACTGCCCGTGACGTACAGATCCTCAATCCCGAAAGGCTCGTACCCGGTATGCTCGCCCCAGGTAGGATCATCCCCGGCAGCCTCCTCCGTGGCTTGCGCCATGCTTCTGTCGTGGGAGGAACCTTCGTCCACAACCTCCTTCGTTCCCATTGTTGCCTTCCCGGCCTTCGCCATTGTGGCAGCTCGAAGCGCCATGTCCTCCTCAGGCTGCTTCATGATGTACGCCTCCTCCACCTTGGAGGTGCACTTGTACATATTGGTCTCCACCTTGGTAGCCCCTTCCACCAGGGTGTAACATCCCAAATTTTCAATTTGGAATGTTATACATTAGATCATCATGCATAACATATTTTATTGCATTTTATTTTGCGATCCTAGAAATTCTACGCAACTCAAGGACCCACGGAGAGAGTTGGGGATTTTGTTATTTTCATATTTGGGTTTTCTCAAATTTTGAAAATAGGATCATTTGTTTTGATTATTCTCTCCGAAAATATTTCATATCAAATATATGAGAGGGGATAATATGACTTCTCCAAAAATAATGTAATATTGGAGGAAAACTATTAAAAACAAACATCTGATTTTATTTGGATTTTATTTGATTTTATTTGAATTAGGAAAAATACGCATTTTTCAAAATTGTATTTTAGGCCCAAATAAATGTTCATCTTGTCCGGCTTATTTTTAGAGGACGGGGAAAATTTATTTTGGGATTTTTGGCGTCCGTTTAGTATTTATTTTCTCTTTTTTTCTACATGTCCGATTAAAAAAACGAACCGACCTACTGGGCCGTGTCCGGCTAGGACTCTGGCCCGGCCGGCCTTTATAAGCCGGGAGGCCGAGCCCCGCAGCCCAGACCGAGCCGCCCGCCCGCCCCGTGAAACCCTAGACGCCGCCCCGCCGCCGCCGCAGGAGCCGCCGCCGCCACCGCCCGTCCCGCCGCCGCCCGTAGCCGCCGTCGCCGGAGCTCCACCGCCCCTCGCCGAACATCGCCGCCGCCGGAGGTAGCCACACGCGCCGCCGCCGGTTTTCTTCGGAAAACCGTGGTTTTTTTTTGGAAACCGCGGTTTGTTTTTTTATAGACCGGTTTATTTATTTTGCGGATGTTCGTCCATACGTTCGTTTTAACGAACGGTTTTCGTCATTTAACCGCAGACAGCGAACGTTCGTTCGTTAGCTTGTTCATCAGTTTTTCTTTTTCTCGGATTTTTTCGCGATTATTTACGATCGCGATTTCCGATCTGTTTTTCGTTTTAGTATAACTTTTCGCTCGTTTATCGGAATCAGGCGATTCAAGCACCTAGAGTTTCGTCTCGAAACCCTGTTTCTGATTAATCAACTCAAACAAGTTTTTGCTACTGTAAAATTTGACTTAGGTCCAGATTAGTAAACGAAGCTTGTTTCTTTCGCTGTTTGAGTTTCGTTGCTTCGTTCGATTTGATTCTTTTTGCAAACCAGAGTTCTTAAGTTGAACTTTCTGGTTAGATCTCTTATTTTGAGTTTTATCCGTGCACCCTTGCTTGATTGCTTATGTATGTATTGTTTGTTTGCGATAGAGTACCCAGAATGCGAAGCGTGCTATTACGAGTCTCTAGGTTTCACGGATCATCAGCAAGGCAAGTAACACTTTGATCATACCTCTTTACCACCCAGTTTTATTGCATTAGATCAATCCTCAAACTATTGCATGATTAGGATCTGATTAAAACGTGGGTTTTGGGAAGTAGTTGAGGTAGTACCTATTGCCCTGTTTATATCAAACCATTGGGAGTTACTTCTACGTTTGCTTATATTGCTATGCTATGCTCGTAGACGTGGATTGGGTTTGAGTGAATTTTTCCATGACAGATGTGAGATTGTTAATTAATGGTTCAACTTAAGGCGGCTACTTTAATTTACATCTGGGTGGATTGAGGCACCTGGAGAACCCAGTGTTGCCTGTATTTTTGGATATCCCGGAGTACCCGTGTGATCCTCCTATGGACCGCCACCCAGACTCAAAGGGATCATGAGATTATTCATGCTAGAAACTTCCGTGTGCAGCCACAAGCTATTATGGGCTCTAGCATAGTTGAGTAGGTTACATGACCTCTTGAAGAGGTGGGCTAGCAGATGTAGGGCAAAGTAGGTGTAACTGTCCACCCGAAGTAAAGAGTATTGTTTCTGAAAAACTGTGTCTCGGTCATCCGTTTCTCAAACACCATGTAGTGCGAGAAATCAAGCGGAGGCGATCGAGTCTTGTGGGGAAAAGTGAGCAAACCTCTGAAGAGTGTACAATCTAATCATGGTTAGCCGTGTCCCCGGTTATGGACATCTTGAGTATCTAGATCTTGGATTATCATGTGAATCTCATCATGATGTTACTTAATTTAATTTGATTGGGTTAATCACGTTCTTAATTGGGATTGAGTTGGAGGTACCTTCTCAATGTTTAACAACCACCATGATAGTTAAATAAAATTTATTCCTTTGTGGTAGGGAAAAATTTGCTTTTCGCAAAACTGTAACCATAGAGCTTTCCACCAGCCATATATGCATGTAGTGATAGCATTATTCTGTTCATTACTCTCTATGTGTTACATTGCCAGCATATTCCATGTGCTGACCCATTTTCGGGCTGCAACGTATCATGTTGCAGACTTTTCAGACGACGAGTAAGGTGCCATAGGTCGTGGTCTTATACTCAGTGATGCCGTTGGAGTTGATGGACTCACTTTATCTTCCAAGCCTTCCGCTGTTATTGTTTTTAGATGGCGTTAAGCCGTATTTATTGTATTAAGTTCTCTTTTGAGACATTCGATGTAATAAGTGTGTGATTGCTACTCTGTTATAAATCCTTCAAGTAATGTGCGTGTCAGCATTACCGATCCAGGGATGACACTGATGCACAGAGACTAGACTGTTTGAGGTCTGGTCGCTACAAAGATGGTATCAGAGCACACGCTGACTGTAGGACACGACCACTAAGCTAAAGCCCTAGATCACTACTCTCTTCTCATTTCTAACTCCTCTCCTTTCTTCCACTCTTTTAGGATGGCGGATGCAAGGAACAAGTTCACCCAACCGGAACCTACACCTTTTGGACGACACTTGAAGGAAGTTACTAAGTACCTGAACATCGGAATACCAAGCTTCACCGGAACCTACAACGCCACACTACTAGAAGAGGAGCGTTGGATGATTCAAGTTCAAGTTTCAGGAAGGACGTTCATGCCAGTCACTGAACCGTAGAGTTTTCCTTTGATGCACCAACCTGGAGTCTAGGAAAGAGCATGGCAGCCCACATCACCATGGGACGCATTGGAGAAGTGTACCAAAATGATCTCAAGGATACTATCTATCAGATTTGTGGGCGCCGAGACGAGCAATGGGAGATGATCAGCACCAGGAAGGATAGCTCTATTGCAGCTTTCATTCAGGAGTTAAACTAGCACATTCGTCGCCAGGAGAACCAGATGTGCGCAGACATGATAGAACTGAAGAAGGCAAAGACAAGGATCATGGAACTGGAGAAAGAACTCAAGGCTACACGTGATGGATATGAGGAGGAAATCGCAACATTGTTGGAGAAGAATGACAACCTGATAAAGAAGCTAGGAGTTTTCATGGGAGACCCAGCACCAGGAGGAGATGATGACGATTCTACTTGCCCGGAGAACTACATCATCATCGACGATGCTGACTCGGACCCCAGTGATGATTGGGAGGATGAAGCCGGAGCAGATATCATGGAGTCTTCGACTGAGTAATTTTTCTAGTAGACCACCAAATTAGTAGTAGTATTCCACCATGTATATAGTATAGTCCAAGCACTTTGTAACGATAGTCAGATCGATGGTATGCCTTGTTTGAATTGATTGGAGTGATATGATTGTGTTTGTCTCATGTGCATATGGGTAGTGTTTTCCCTCTAGACCTCATTCTATCGTATTTTCTCATCTTTTCTAAAACCCATCAGATGCCTCCGAGACGCGACACCGGATTTGTTTTCCCACCGGAGATCACTCAGTTGATTCAGCAGCAGAATGCCCTGATGCAAGCGCTAGTTCAGAACCAAGGTAACAACAACAACAACAACAACAACCCACCACCACCACCACCTGTTGATCACTTAGCCTGTTTTCTTAGGCTGAATCCGCCGATGTTCTCTAGTAGCACCGAGCCGATTGTGGCAGATGATTGGCTCCGCAAGGTTGGAAGGGAGCTGACCACTGCAGGATGCACAGATGCGGAGAGAGTGCGTTTTGCCGCACATCAGCTTGATGGACCTGCAGCATCATGGTGGGAGAATTACACAACCACTCACCCCATTGACACCGTCACATGGGACCAGTTTCAGCAAGCTTTCCGTACTGCCCACGATTCAGCAGGAGCTATGGCCATGAAGAAGCATGAGTTTCGCAACTTACGCCAAGGAGGACGTACCGTTGGCCAGTTCGTGGAGGATTTCAGTAAGTTAGCATGTTATGCCCCTGATGACATTGCTACAGATGCAGCTAAGCAGGAGAAGTTTCTGGAAGGACTAAATGATGAGCTAAGCATGCAGTTGATGGTGGCAACTTTTAACAACTACCAGGAGTTGGTAGTTAGAGCTCTCATGATTGAAGGGAAGCAGCAGCAGATTGAGAGTCATAAGAGGAAGTATGGACAAGGAAAGTACAGTACCGGAGCTCACCAGAAGCCTCGTTTTACCCCGAACTCGGGAGGACACCTTCAGCATAACCATGGAGGTCACAATCACAATGGAGGGAGCTCGCACAATCATAGTGGCCCCAAGAATGGCAATGGGAATGGAGGAAGCAACGGACAGAACCGTACCAACCCATCAACCCCAGCCAAAAGGGATCTAAGCCACGTTACTTGTTTCAAGTGCCAGAAGACTGGACATTATGCAACTGAATGTCCGGAAGCTAGGAATGGAAATGGCAATGGAAGCTCGGGGAAGAAGCCGAGCCCTTTCAACAGGGGACAGGTGAACCACGTTAATGTGGAGGAGGTTGAAGCACAGCCTGATGCAGTAATAGGTAAGTTTTTGGTTAAGTCATTTACTGCAATCATTCTTTTTGATACTGGTGCATCACATTCATACATATCAAGGGGATTTGTGGATGAGTTTAAGTTTCCCACCAAAGTTCTTAGAACACCTATGTTAGTAACCTCGCCAGGAGCAGAGTATATGGCAAGCCAAGGATGTTTTCAGATACCATTGGCCATAGGTAGGCATGTTTTCCCCTCGGACCTAATAGTTTTGGAGTCGCAAGGTTTGGATGTGATTTTGGGAATGGATTGGCTATCGATGTATGGAGGAAACATCGATTGCGCCAGTAAGACAATTTTGCTTACTACCCCAGAAGGAAGAAGGATTAAGTATGTATCCCGACATGTGCCGAAGAGGACTCAAGTGAGTTCCTTATCAGGAGTTGTACAGGAGGAAGTGCCAGTGGTGAAGGATTTCCCTGACGTATTTCCAGAGGAGTTGCCAGGCATGCCACCGGATAGAGACATCGAGTTTTTGATTGAGCTTTTGCCAGGCACTGGGCCAATATCTAAGAGACCGTACAGAATGCCCGCTAAGTATTTGGAAGAAATTAAGAAGCAGATTAAGGAGTTACTGGATAAAGGATATATTCGCCCAAGTTCGTCACCTTGGGGATCACTCGTACTTCTAGTGGAGAAGAAAGATGGATCGTTGAGGATGGTTGTTGATTATCATGGATTGAATGAAGTAACAATCAAGAACAAGTACCCACTGCCGATGATCAATGATCTGTTTGACCGACTACAAGGAGCTAAAGTATTTTCCAAGATTGATTTGCGATCAGGATACCACCAGTTGAAGATTCGAGAGCAGGATATACCCAAGACAGCTTTTACCACAAGGTATGGGCTATATGAGTGCACCATTATGTCATTTGGCCTGACTAAAGCACCCGCCTATTTCATGAACATGATGAACAAAGTGTTTATGGAGTTTTTGGATAAGTTCGTCGTAGTGTTCATTGATGATATTCTGGTCTATTCGAAGAATGAAGAAGAGCATAAGGAGCATTTGCGTTTGGTACTTGGAAAGCTCAGAGAACATCAGTTATATGCCAAGTTCAGCAAGTGCGAGTTTTGGTTAAAGGAAGTTGGATTCCTTGGACATGTTATATCCGGAGAAGGAATAGCGGTAGATCCCACCAAGGTTAACACTGTGACAAATTGGGAGTCACCCACGACAGTTGGAGAGATCCGGGGTTTTCTTGGACTCGCAGGATACTACCGGAGATTTATTGAGAATTTCTCGAGGATTGCAAAACCTATGACCGAGTTGTTGAAGAAGGACACCAAATTCAATTGGACTGAGGAATGTGAGGCTAGTTTCCAGGAGTTGAAGAAACATTTGGTTACATCGCCAATGTTTTTTCTGCCAGATCAACGCAAGGATTATGAAGTATATTGCGATGCTTCTCGTCGAGGACTTGGAGCAGTGCTAATGCAGGAGGGAAGAGTTGTTTCATATGCCTCACGACAGCTTAAACCCCATGAGTTGAATTATGCTACACATGATTTGGAGTTAGCAGCCGTAGTGCATGCGTTGAAGACGTGGAGACATTTTCTCATCGGAAACCATTGTGAGGTGTACACGGATCACAAGATTTTGAAGTACATTTTCACGCAGAAGGAGTTGAATCTCAGGCAAAGGAGATGGTTGGAGCTCATTAAGGATTATGATATGAGATTGCATTATCACCCAGGGAGGGCTAACGTAGTAGCCGATGCGTTGAGCCGCAAGAGCTATGTCAACACACTCATGACCGGAGAGTTACCCAAGGAATTAGCAGAGGATCTTCGCGAACTATGTTGGAAATAGTTCCGAGAGGCTATGTAGCAGCATTGGAGATTCAGTCTACTTTGATGGATAAGATCAGAGAAGCTCAGAAGACAGACAAGGAAATGGCCGAGATAAAGGAAAGGATGAGTAAAGGAAAAGCCAAGGGATTTCGTGAGGATGAGCACGATACCTTATGGTTTGAGGACCGCGTTTATGTGCCCAATGATCCGGAGATCAGGAAGTTGATCTTGCAAGAGGCCCACGATTCACCATATTCGATTCACCCAAGAAATACCAAGATGTACCTGGATTTAAAGGACAGTTTCTGGTGGACCGGAATGAAGAAGGATATTGCGGAGTATGTAGCAGTTTGTGATGTATGTCAGAGAGTAAAAGCAGAGCATCAGAAGCCAGCAGGATTGCTACAACAATTGCCGATACCCGAATGGAAGTGGGATAAGCTAGGCATGGATTTTATCACAGGATTGCCGAGGACTCGTTCAGGCTATGCCTCGATATGGGTTGTAGTCGATCGTTTGACGAAGGTAGCTCATTTCATCCCAGTAAAGACCACTTATACAAGTTGGCAAAGATATACATGACCAGGATCGTATGTCTGCATGGAGTTCCGAGGACCATTGTATCAGATAGAGGAACCCAGTTTACTTCAAAGTTTTGGAATCAATTGCACGAAACTTTGGGTACCAGGCTAGAGTTCAGTACAGCCTTTCATCCACAGACAGACGGATAGACCAAGAGAGTCAATCAGATTTTGGAGGACATTCTGAGAGCTTGTGCGCTAGATTATGGATCTAGTTGGGACGACAATTTGCCGTATGCAGAGTTATCTTACAACAACAGTTATCAATCCAGTTTGAAGATGGCCCCTTTCGAAGCTCTGTAGAGAAGGAGGTGCAGGACACCGTTGTTGTGGGACGAAGTTGGAGACCGCCAGTTGTTTCCACCAGATTTGATTAAAGATTCTGAACAGAAAGTGAAGTTGATTCGCGATAGGCTCAAGGTAGCCCAGTCCAGGCAGAAGAGTTATGCGGATTCTAAATGCAAGGAGACAGTTTACGAAGTCGGAGACAGAGTTTATCTTCGAGTATCACTACTTCGAGGAGTGAAGCGCTTTGGAGTTAAGGGAAAGTTAGCGCCACATTTTGTAGGACCATACAAAGTCTTGGAGCGTATGGGAGAAGTTGCTTACAAGTTGGAATTACCCGAAGGATTGTCAGGAGTTCACGATGTGTTCCATGTTTCTCAGCTGAAGAAGTGCCACGCATAGATGGCTGAGATACCACTGAGAGATACAGTGCCATTGGAAGCGATTCAGCTGGATAGTGATTTGACCTATGAGGAGAAACCAGTCAAGATTCTCGAATATGCCAGCCGAGTCACCCGCAGCAAGGTTATCAAGTTTTGCAAAGTTCAGTGGAGTCACCATACCGAGGATGAAGCCACCTGGGAGCGAGAGAAAGATCTAAGGAAGGACCACTCTCACCTATTTTCTAGCCAACCCGAATCTCGAGGGCGAGATTCATCTTAAGGGGGGTAGGTTTGTAACATCCCAAATTTTCAATTTGGAATGTTATACATTAGATCATCATGCATAACATATTTTATTGCATTTTATTTTGCGATCCTAGAAATTCTACGCAACTCAAGGACCCACGGAGAGAGTTGGGGATTTCGTTATTTTCATATTTGGGTTTTCTCAAATTTTGAAAATAGGATCATTTGTTTTAATTATTTTCTCTCCGAAAATATTTCATATCAAATATATGAGAGGGGACAATATGACTTCTCCAAAAATAATGAAATATTGGAGGAAAAATATTAAAAACAAATATTTGATTTTATTTGGATTTTATTTGATTTTATTTGAATTAGGAAAAATACGTGTTTTTCAAATTTTCATTTTAGGCCCAAATAAATGTTCATCTTGTCCGACTTATTTTTAGAGGACGGGGAAAATTTATTTCGGGATTTTTGGAGTCCGTTTAGTATTTTTTTTCTTTTTTTTCTGCACGTCTGATTTAAAAAAAACCAACCGACCTACCGGGCCATGTCCGGCTAGGACTCTGGCCCGGCCGGCCTTTATAAGCCGGGAGGCCGAGCCCCGCAGCCCAGCCCGAGCCGCCCGCCCGCCCCGCGAAACCCTAGCCGCCGCCCCGCCGCCGCCGCCGTCGCCGCTGCCCGCCGACGCCGCCGCCCCGAGCCGTCACCGGAGCTCCGCAGCCCCTCGCCTGTCCTCGCCGCCGCCGGAGGTAGCCACCCGCGCCGCCGCCGGTTTTCTTCGGAAAACCGTGGGTTTTTTTGGAAACCGCGGTTTGTTTTTTTATAGACCGGTTTAGTTTTTTCCGGTTTATTTATTTTGCGGACGTTCGTCCGTACGTTCGTTTTAACGAACGGTTTTCGTCGTTTAACCGCAGACAGCGAACGTTCGTTCGTTAGCCTGTTCGTCAGTTTTTCTTTTTCTTGGATTTTTTCGCGATTATTTTCGATCGCGATTTCCGATCTGTTTTTCGTTTTAGTATAACTTTTCGCTCGTTTATCGGAATCAGGCGATTCAAGCGCCTAGAGTTTCGTCTCGAAACCCTCTTTCTGATTAACCAACTCAAACAAGTTTTTGCTACTGTAAAATTTGACTTAGGTCCAGATTAGTAAACGAAGCTTGTTTCTTTCGCCGTTTGAGTCTCGTTGCTTCATTCGATTTGATTCTTTTTGCAAACCGGAGTTCTTAAGTTGAACTTTCTGGTTAGATCTCTTATTTTGAGTTTTATCTGTGCACCCTTGCTTGATTGCTTATGTATGTATTGTTT
Organism: Aegilops tauschii subsp. strangulata; assembly: GCF_002575655.3. Classification (NCBI taxonomy): domain Eukaryota; kingdom Viridiplantae; phylum Streptophyta; class Magnoliopsida; order Poales; family Poaceae; genus Aegilops; species Aegilops tauschii. Next base: position 187,676,436 of record NC_053040.3, read on the forward strand.
GTTTGCAATAGAGTACCCGGAGTGCGAAGCGTGCTACTACGAGTCTCTAGGTTTCACGGATCATCAGCAAGGCAACTAACACTTTGATCATACCTCTTTACCACCCAGTTTTATTGCATTAGATCAATCCTCAAACTATTGCATGATTAGGATCTAATTAAAATGTGGGTTTTGGAAATTTGTTGAGGTAGTACCTATTGCCCTGTTTATATCAAACCATTGGGAGTTACTTCTACGTTTGCTTATATTGCTATGCTATGCTCGTAGACGTGGATTGGGTTTGAGTGAATTTTTCCATGACAGATGTGAGATTGTTAATTAATGGTTCAACTTAAGGCGGCTACTTTAATTTACATCTGGGTGGATTGAGGCACCTGGAGAACCCAGTGTTGCCTGTATTTTTGGATATCCCGGAGTACCCGTGTGATCCTCCTATGGACCGCCACCCAGACTCAAAGGGATCATGAGATTATTCATGCTAGAAACTTCCGTGTGCAGCCACAAGCTATTATGGGCTCTAGCATAGTTGAGTAGGTTACATGACCTCTTGAAGAGGTGGGCTAGCAGATGTAGGGGAAAGTAGGTGTAACTGTCCACCCGGAGTAAAGAGTATTGTTTCTGAAAGACTGTGTCTCGGTCATCCGTTTCTCAAACACCATGTAGTGCGAGAAATCAAGCGGAGGCGATCGAGTCTTGTGGGGAAAAGTGAGCAAACCTCTGCAGAGTGTACAATCTAATCATGGTTAGCCGTGTCCCCGGTTATGGACATCTTGAGTATCTAGTTCTTGGATTATCATGTGAATCTCATCATGATGTTACTTAATTTAATTTGATTGGGTTAATCACGTTCTTAATTGGGATTGAGTTGGAGGTACCTTCTCAATGTTTAACAACCACCATGATAGTTAAATAAAATTTATTCCTTTGTGGTAGGGAAAAATTTGCTTTTCGCAAAACTGTAACCATAGAGCTTTCCACCAGCCATATATGCATGTAGTGATAGCATTATTCTGTTCATTACTCTCTATGTGTTACATTGCCAGCATATTCCATGTGTTGAACCGTTTTCGGGCTGCAACGCATCATGTTGCAGACTTTTCAGACGACAAGTAAGGTGCCATAGGTCGTGGTCTTATACTCAGTGATGCCGTTGGAGTTGATGGACTCACTTTATCTTCCAAGCCTTCCGCTGTTATCGTTTTTAGATGGCCTTAAGCCATATGTATTGTATTAAGTTCTCTTTTGAGACATTCGATGTAATAAGTGTGTGATTGCTACTCTGTTATAAATCCTTCAAGTACTGTGCGTGTCAGCATTACCGATCTAGGGATGACACTGATGCACAGAGACTAGACTATTTGAGGTCTGGTCGCTACACAGGGTCGAGACCATGCAAGCTCTTCATCGAGCATGGGTAACTTCCAGTCGCCCGAAACTCCATGAGCATTGCAATCTGGCATCCATTTCAAGATCTGGTCCCTAGCAGAATTAATGTTCATTGGGATGACATTTGCCGGCAATTTGAACAGCCCAAAGCTTCCAAACAGTTGATCGCACAACCAAGCATGGCCATAGACTGACAGATTGTTGGCCAGGCTAGGGAGCAATCTCATCCTATCCATAGCATTTCCATACTCCCAGGCGAACCTGTTGAAGGAAATATGCCCTAGAGGCAATAATAAAGGTGTTATTTATATTTCCTTATATCATGATAAATGTTTATTATTCATGCTAGAATTGTATTAACCGGAAACTTGGTACTTGTGTGAATACATAGACAAACAGAGTGTCCCTAGTATGCCTCTACTTGACTAGCTCGCTAATCAAAGATGGTTAAGTTTCCTGACCATAGACAGGTGTTGTCATTTGATGAACAGGATCACATCATTAGAGAATGATGTGATGGACAAGACCCATCCGTTAGCCTAACGTAATGGTCATTAAGTTTTATTGATATTGCTTTCTTCATGACTTATACATATTCCTCTGACTATGAGATTATGCAACTCGCGAATACCGGAGGAACACCTTGTGTGCTATCAAACATCACAACGTAACTGGGTGATTATAAAGATGCTCTACAGGTGTCTCTGAAGGTGTTTGTTGGGTTGGCATAGATCGAGATTAGGATTTGTCACTCCGTGTATCGGAGAGGTATCTCTGGGCCCTCTCGGCAATGCACATCACTATAAGCCTTGCAAGCAATGTGACTAATGAGTTAGTTGCGGGATGTTGCATCACGGAACGAGTAAATAGACTTGTCGGTAACGAGATTGAACTAGGTATAATGATACCGACGATCCAATTTCAGGCAAGTAACATACCGATGACAAAGGGAATGACGTATGTTGTTATGCGGTTTGACCGATAAAGATCTTCGTAGAATATGTAGGAGCCAATATGAGCATCTAGCTTCCGCTATTGGTTATTGACCGGAGATGTGTCTCGGTCATGTCTACATAGTTCTCGAACCCGTAGGGTCCGCACGCTTAACGTTCGATGACGATTTATATTATGAGTTATGTGATTTGATGAACAAAGTTTGTTCAGAGTCTGGGATGAGATCACGGACATGACGAGGAGTCTCGAAATGGTTGAGAGGTAAAGATCGATATATTGGAAGGCTATATTCGGACATCGGAATGGTTCCGAGTGATTCGGGTATTTTTCGGAGTACCGGAGAGTTACGGGAATTCGTCGGGGGAAGTTAATGGGCCTTATTGGGTTTTAGTGGAGAGAGGGAAGAAGGGCCACAAGGTGGCGCGCGCCTCCCCCTACCCAAACCGAATTGGACAAGGGGTGGGGGCGCGGCCCCTCCTTTCCTTCTCCCTCTCCCTCCTTTCCTTCTTTCCTACTCCAAAAAGGAAAGGGAATTCTACTAGGACTTGGGAGTCCTAGTAGGACTCCCTACACTTGGCGCACCCCTAGGAGGGCCGGCCTCTCTCCCTCCCTCCTTTATATACGTGGGCAGGGGGCACCCCAAAGACACTCCAAGATTTGTCTAAGCCGTGTGCGGTGCCCCCCTCCACAGTTACACACCTCGGTCATATCGTCGTAATGCTTAGGCGAAGCCCTACGTCGGTAACTTCATCATCATCATCGCCATGCTGTCGTGTTGACGGAACTCTCCCTCGTCCTCAACTAGATCAAGAGCTCGAGGGACGTCATCGAGCTGAATGTGTGTTGAACATGGAGGTGCCGTACGTACGGTACTTGGATCGGTTGGATCGTGAAGACGTTCGACTACATCAATCGCGTTACTAAACGCTTCCGCTTTCGGTTTACGAGGGTACGTGGACACACTCTCCCGTCTCGTTGCTATGCATCTCCTAGATAGACTTCCGTGATCATAGGTAAATTTTTGAAATACTGCGTTCCCCAACAGTGGCATCCGAGCCAGGTCTATGCGTAGATGTTATATGCACGAGTAGAATACAATGAGTTATGGGTGCTAATAGTCATACTGCTTACTAGCAACATCTTACTTTGATTCGGCGGTATTGTTGGATGAAGCGGCCCGGACCGACATTACATGACCGCGTTCATGAGACTGGTTCTACCGACATGCTTCGCACACGGGTGGCTAGCAGGTGTCTGTTTCTCCAACTTTAGTTGAATCAAGTTTGACTACGCCCGGTCCTTGTTGAAGGTTAAAACAGCACACTTAACGAAAAATCGTTGTGTTTTGATGCGTAGGTAAGAACTGTTCTTGCTAGAAGCCCATAGCAACCACGTAAAACTTGCAACAACAAAGTAGAGGACGTCTAACTTGTTTTTGCAGGGCATGTTGTGATGTGATATGGTCAAGACGTGATGAGATATAAATTGTTGTATGAGATGATCATGTTTTGTAACAGTTATCGGCAACTGGCAGGAGCCATATGGTTGTCGCTTTATTGTATGAAATGCAATCGCCATGTAATTGCTTTACTTTATCACTAAGTGGTAGTGATAGTCGTAGAAGCAATAGTTGGCGAGACGACAACGATGCTACGATGGAGATCAAGGTGTCAAGCCGGTGACGATGGTGATCATGACGGTGCTTTGGAGATGGAGATCAAAGGCACAAGATGATGATGGCCATATCATATCACTTATTTTGATTGCATGTGATGTTTATCCTTTAAGCATCTTATTTTGCTTAGTACGGAGGTACATTATAAGATGATCCCTCACTAAATTTCAAGGTACAAGTGTTCTCCCCGAGTATGCACTGTTGCTATAGTTCATCGTGCCGAGACACCACGTGATGATCGGGTGTGATAAGCTCTATGTTCAAATACAACGGGTGCAAGCTAGTTTTGCAGAAGCAGAATACTCGGGTTAAACTTGACGAGCCTAGCATATGCAGATATGGCCTCGGAACACTGAGACCGAAAGGTCGAACGTGAATCATATAGTAGATATGATCAACATAGTGATGTTCACCATTGAAAGCTACTCCATCTCACGTGATGATCGGACATGGTTTAGTTGATATGGATCACGTGATCATTTAGATGACTAGAGGGATGTCTATCTAAGTGGGAGTTATTAAGTAATATGATTAATTGAACTTTAATTTATCATGAACTTAGTACCTGATAGTATTTTGCATGTCTATGTTGTTGTAGATCAATGGCCCATGCTACCGTTCCTTTGAATTTTAATGCGTTCATAGAGAAAGCTAAGTTAAAAGATGATGGTAGCAACTACATGGACTGGGTCCGTAACTTGAGGATTATCCTCATTGCTACACAGAAGAATTACGTCCTGGAAGCACCGCTAGGTGCAAGACCCACTGCAGGAGCAACTCCGGACGTTAGGAACGTCTGGCAGAGCAAAGCTGATGACTACTTGATAGTTCAGTGTGCCATGCTTTACGGCTTAGAATCGGGACTTCAACGATGTTTTGAATGTCATGGAGGATATGAGATGTTCCAGGAGTTGAAGTTAATATTTCAAGCAAATGCCCGGATTGAGAGATATGAAGTCTCCAATAAGTTCTATAGCTGCAAGATGGAGGAGAATAGTTCTGTCAGTGAACATATACTCAGAATGTCTGGGTACCACAACCACTAGACTCAACTGGGAGTTAATCTTCCTGAAGATAGTCTCATTGACAGAGTTCTTCAATCACCGCCACCAAGCGACAAAAGCTTCGTGATGAACTATAATATGCAAGGGATGGATAAGACAATTCCCAAGCTCTTCGCGATGCTAAAGGCTGCGGAGGTAGAAATCAAGAAGGAGCATCAAGTGTGGATGGTTAACAAGACCACTAGTTTCAAGAAGAAGGGCAAAGGGAAGAAGGGGAACTTCAAAAAGAAAGGCAAGCAAGTTGCTGCTCAAGTGAAGAAGCCCAAGTTTGGACCTAAGCCTGAGATTGAGTGCTTCTACTGCAAAGGGAATGGTCACTGGAAGCGGAAATGCCCCAAGTATTTGGCGGATAAGAAGGATGGCAAAGTGATGTTGGGGAACGTAGTAATTTCAAAAAAATTCCTACGCACACGCAAGATCATGGTGATGTATAGCAACGAGAGGGGAGAGTGTTGTCCACGTACCCTCGTAGACCGAAATCGGAAGCGTTGACATAACGCGGTTGATGTAGTCGTACGTCTTCACGATCCGACCGATCAAGTACCGAACGCACGACACCTCCGAGTTCAGCACACGTTCAGCTCGATGACGTCCCTCGAACTCCGATCCAGCCGAGTGTTGAGGGAGAGTTTCGTCAGCATGACGGCGTGGTGACGATGATGATGTTCTACCGATGCAGGGCTTCGCCTAAGCACCACTACGATATTATCGAGGTGTAAAATGGTGCAGAGGGGCACCGCACACGGCTAAAAGATCGTTGATCAATTGTGTGTATAGAGGTGCCCCCCTGCCCCCATATATAAAGGAGCAAGGGGGAGGCCGCCGGCCAGGGAGGAGAGGCGCGCCAGGAGGAGTCCTACTCCTACCGGGAGTAGGACTCCCCCCCTTTCCATGTTGGACTAGGAGAGGAAGGGGAAAGAGGTGGAGGGGAGGAAGGAAGGGGGGGGCGCCGCCCCCCTCTCCTTGTCCTATTCGGACTGGGGGGTGAGGGGCGCGCGGCCCTGCCCTAGCCTTCTCTCCTCTCTTCCACCTAGGCCCACTAAGGCCAATTAAGTTACCGGGGGGTTCCGGTAACCTCCCGGTACCCCGGAAAAATGCCGATTTCACCCGGAACACTTCCGATGTCCAAACATAGGCTTCCAATATATCAATCTTTATGTCTCGACCATTTCGAGACTCCTCGTCATGTCCGTGATCACATCCGGGACTCCGAACAACCTTCGGTACATCAAAACATATAAACTCATAATATAACTGTCATCGTAACGTTAAGCGTGTGGACCCTACGGGTTCGAGAACTATGTAGACATGACCGAGACTCCTCTCAGGTCAATAACCAATAGCGGAACCTGGTTGCTCATATTGGTTCCCACATATTCTATGAAGATCTTTATCGGTCAAACCGCATAACAACATACGTTGTTCCCTTTGTCATCGGTATGTTACTTGCCCGAGATTCCATCATCGGTATCTCGATACCTAGTTCAATCTCGTTACCGGCAAGTCTCTTTACTCGTTCCGTAATACATCATCCCGCAACTAACTCATTAGTCACAATGCTTGCAAGGCTTATAGTGATGTGTATTACTGAGTGGGCCCAGAGATACCTCTCCGACAATCGGAGTGACAAATCCTAATCTCGAAATACGCCAACCCAACAAGTACCTTTCGAGACACCTGTAGAGCACCTTTATAATCACCCAGTTACGTTGTGACGTTTGGTAGCACACAAAGTGTTCCTCCGGTAAACGGGAGTTGCATAATCTCATAGTCATAGGAACATGTATAAGTCATGAAGAAAGCAATAGCAACATACTAAACGATCGAGTGCTAAGCTAACGGAATGGGTCAAGTCAATCACATCATTCTCCTAATGATGTGATCCCGTTAATCAAATGACAACTCATGTCTATGGCTAGGAAACATAACCATCTTTGATCAACGAGCTAGTCAAGTAGAGGGTTACTAGTGGCACTCTGTTTGTCTATGTATTCACACATGTATTATGTTTCCGGTTAATACAATTCTAGCATGAATAATAAACATTTATCATGATATAAGGAAATAAATAATAACTTTATTATTGCCTCTAGGGAATATTTCCTCCAGTGTCCCACTTGCACTAGAGTCAATAATCTAGATTACACAGTAATGATTCTTACACCCATGGAGTCTTGGTGCTGATCATGTTTTGCTCGTGGAAGAGGCTTAGTCAACGGATCTGCAACAATCAGATCCGTATGTATCTTGCAAATTTCTATGTCTCCCACCTGGACTAAATCCCGGATGGAATTGAAGCGTCTTTTGATGTGCTTGGTTCTCTTGTGAAATCTGGATTCCTTTGCTAAGGCAATTGCACCAGTATTGTCACAAAAGATTTTCATTGGTCCCGATGCACTAGGTATGACACCTAGATCGGATATGAACTCCTTCATCCAGACTCCTTCATTTGCTGCTTCCGAAGCAGCTATGTACTCCGCTTCACACGTAGATCCCGCCACGACACTTTGCTTAGAACTGCACCAACTGACAGCTCCACCGTTCAATGTAAACACGTATCCGGTTTGCGATTTAGAATCGTCCGGATCAGTGTCAAAGATTGCATCAACGTAACCATTTACGATGAGCTCTTTGTCACCTCCATAAATGAGAAACATATCCTTAGTCCTTTTCAGGTATTTCAGGATGTTCTTGACCGCTGTCCAGTGATCCACTCCTGGATTACTTTGGTACCTCCCTGCTAAACTTATAGCAAGGCACACATCAGGTCTGGTACACAGCATTGCATACATGATAGAGCCTATGGCTGAAGCATAGGGAACATCTTTCATCTTCTCTCTATCTTCTGCAGTGGTCGGGCATTGAGTCTTACTCAATCTCACACCTTGTAATACAGGCAAGAACCCTTTCTTTGCTTGATCCATTTTGAACTTCTTCAAAACTTTGTCAAGGTATGTGCTTTGTGAAAGTCCAATTAAGCGTCTTGATCTATCTCTATAGATCTTGATGCCCAATATATATGCAGCTTCACCGAGGTCTTTCATTGAGAAACTCTTATTCAAGTATCCCTTTATGCTATCCAGAAATTCTATATCATTTCCAATTAGCAATATGTCATCCACATATAATATCAGAAATGCTACTGAGCTCCCACTCACTTTCTTGTAAATACAGGCTTCTCCAAAAGTCTGTATAAAACCAAATGCTTTGATCACACTATCAAAGCGTTTATTCCAACTCCGAGAGGCTTGCACCAGTCCATAAATGGATCGCTGGAGTTTGCACACTTTGTTAGCTCCCTTTGGATCAACAAAACCTTCCGGTTGCATCATATACAACTCTTCTTCCAGAAATCCATTCAGGAATGCAGTTTTGACATCCATTTGCCAAATTTCATAATCATAAAATGCGGCAATTGCTCACATGATTCGGACAGACTTAAGCATCGCTACGGGTGAGAAGGTCTCATCATAGTCAATCCCTTGAACTTGTCGAAAACCTTTCGCAACAAGTCGAGCTTTATAGACAGTAACATTACCGTCAGCGTCAGTCTTCTTCTTGAAGATCCATTTATTTTCAATGGCTTGCCGATCATCGGGCAAGTCAACCAAAGTCCATACTTTGTTCTCATACATGGATCCCATCTCAGATTTCATGGCCTCAAGCCATTTTGCGGAATCTGGGCTCACCATCGCTTCTTCATAGTTCGTAGGTTCGTCATGGTCTAGCAACATAACCTCCAGAACAGGATTACCGTACCACTCTGGTGCGGATCTTAATCTGGTTGACCTACGAGGTTCAGTAATAACTTGATCTGAAGTTTCATGATCATTATCATTAACTTCCTCACTAATTGGTGTAGGTGTCGCAGAAACTGATTTCTGTGATGATCTACTTTCCAATAAGGGAGCAGGTACAGTTACGTCATCAAGTTCTACTTTCCTCCCACTCACTTCTTTTGAGAGAAACTCCTTCTCTAGAAAGGATCCATTCTTAGCAACGAATGTCTTGCCTTCGGATCTGTGATAGAAGGTGTACCCAACAGTCTCCTTTGGGTATCCTATGAAGACACATTTCTCCGATTTAGGTTCGAGCTTATCAGGTTGAAGTTTCTTCACATAAGCATCGCAACCCCAAACTTTAAGATACGGCAACGTTGGTTTCTTGCCAAACCATAGTTCATAAGGCGTCGTCTCAACGGATTTTGATGGTGTCCTATTTAGAGTGAATGCAGCCGTCTCTAAAGCATAACCCCAAAACGATAGCGGTAAATCAGTAAGAGACATCATAGATCGCACCATATCTAGTAAAGTACGATTATGACGTTCGAACACACCATTACATTGTCGTGTTCCGGGTCGTGAGTTGCGAAACTATTCCACATTGTTTCAAATGTAGGCCAAACTCGTAACTCAAATATTCTCCTCCACGATCTGATCGTAGAAACTTTATTTTCTTGTTACGATGATTTTCAACTTCGCTCTGAAATTCTTTGAACTTTTCAAATGTTTCAGACTTATGTTTCATTAAGTAGATATACCCATATCTGCTCAAATCTTCTGTGAAGGTGAGAAAATAACGATATCCGCCACGAGCCTCAATATTCATCGGACCACATACATCTGTATGTATGATTTCCAACAAATCAGTTGCTCTCTCCATAGTACCGGAGAACGGTGTTTTAGTCATCTTGCCCATGAGGCACGGTTCGCAAGTACCAAGTGATTCATAATCAAGTGGTTCCAAAAGTCCATCAGTATGGAGTTTCTTCATGCGCTTTACACCGATATGACCTAAACAACAGTGCCACAAATAAGTTGCACTATCATTATCAACTCTGCATCTTTTGGCTTCCATATTATGAATATGTGTATCACTATTATCGAGATTCAACAAAAATAGACCACTCTTCAAGGGTGCATGACCATAAAAGATATTACTCATATAAATAGAACAACCATTATTCTCTGATTTAAATGAGTAACCGTCTCGCATCAAACAAGATCCAGATATAATGTTCATGCTTAACGCTGGCACCAAATAACAATTATTTAGGTCTAAAACTAATCCCGAAGGTAGATGTAGAGGAAGCGTGCCGACCGCGATCACATCGACTTTGGAACCATTTCCCACACGCATCGTCACCTCGTCCTTAGCCAATCTTCGCTTAAACTGTAGCCCCTGTTTCGAATTGCAAATATTAGCAACAGAACCAGTATCAAATACGCAGGTGCTACTGCGAGTATTAGTAAGGTACACATCAATAACATGTATATCACATATACCTTTGTTAACCTTGCCATCCTTCTTATCCGCCAAATACTTGGGGCAGTTCCGCTTCCAGTGACCAGTCTGCTTGCAGTAGAAGCACTCAGTTTCAGGCTTAGGTCCAGACTTGGGTTTCTTCTCCTGAACAGCAACTTGCTTGCTGTTCTTCTTGAAGTTCCCCTTCTTCTTCCCTTTGCCCTTTTTCTTGAAACTAGTGGTCTTATTGACCATCAACACTTGATGCTCCTTTTTGATTTCTACCTCCGCTGCCTTTAACATTGCGAAGAGCTCGGGAATTGTCTTATTCATCCCTTGCATGTTATAGTTCATCACGAAGCTCTTGTAGCTTGGTGGCAGTGATTGAAGAATTCTGTCAATGACGCTATCATCCGAAAGATTAACTCCCAGTTGAATCAAGTGATTATTATACCCAGACATTTTGAGTATATGCTCACTGACAGAACTATTCTCTTCCATCTTGCAGCTGTAGAACTTATTGGAGACTTCATATCTCTCAATCCGGGCATTTGCTTGAAATATTAACTTCAACTCCTGGAACATCTCATATGCTCCATGACGTTCAAAACGTCGTTGAAGACCCGGTTCTAAGCCGTAAAGCATGGCACACTGAACTATCGAGTAGTCATCAGCTTTGCTCTGCCAGACGTTCATAACTTCTGGTGTTGCCCTTGCAGGAGGCCTGGCACCTAGCGGTGCTTCCAGGACGTAATTCTTCTGTGCAGCAATGAGGATAATCCTCAAGTTACGGACCCAGTCCGTGTAATTGCTACCATCATCTTTCAACTTTGCTTTCTCAAGGAACGCATTAAAATTCAACGGAACAACAGCACGGGCCATTTATCTACAATTAACATAGACAAGCAAGATACTATCAGGTACTAAGTTCATGATAAATTCAAGTTCAATTAATCATATTACTTAAGAACTCCCACTTAGATAGACATCCCTCTAATCCTCTAAGTGATCACGTGATCCATATCAACTAAACCATGTCCGATCATCACGTGAGATGGAGTAGTTTCAATGGTGAACATCACTATGTTGATCATATCTACTATATGATTCACGCTCCACCTTTCGTTCTCCGTGTTCCGAGGCCATATCTGCATATGCTAGGCTCGTCAAGTTTAACCTGAGTATTCTGCGTGTGCAACTGTTTTGCACCCGTTGTATTTGAACGTAGAGCCTATCACACCCGATCATCACGTGGTGTCTCAGCACGAAGAACTTTCGCAACAGTGCATACTCAGGGAGAACACTTTTATCTTGAAATTTTAGTGAGAGATCATCTTATAATGCTACCGTCAATCAAAGCAAGATAAGATGCATAAAAGATAAACATCACATGCAATCAATATCAGTGATATGATATGGCCATCATCATCTTGTGCTTGTGATCTCCATCTCCGAAGCACCGTCATGATCACCATCGTCACTGGCGCGATACCTTGATCTCCATCGTAGCATCGTTGTCGTCTCGCCAACTATTGCTTTTACGACTATCGCTACCGCTTAGTGATAAAGTAAAACAATTACATGGCGATTGCATTTCATACAATAAAGCGACAACCATATGGCTCCTGCCAGTTGCCGATAACTCGGTTACAAAACATGGTCATCTCATACAATAAAATATAGCATCATGTCTTGACCATATCACATCACAACATGCCCTGCAAATACAAGTTAGACGTCCTCTACTTTGTTGTTGCAAGTTTTACGTGGGTGCTACGGGCTTAGCAAGAACCGTTCTTACCTACGCATCAAAACCACAACGATAGTTTGTCAAGTTGGTGCTGTTTTAACCTTCGCAAGGACCGGGCGTAGCCACACTCGGTTCAACTAAAGTGAAAGAGACAGACACCCGCCAGTCACCTTTAAGCAATGAGTGCTCGCAACAGTGAAACCAGTCTCGCGTAAGCGTACGCGTAATGTCGGTCCGGGCCGCTTCATCTCACAATACCGCTGAACCAAAGTATGACATGCTGGTAAGCAGTATGACTTATATCGCCCACAACTCACTTGTGTTCTACTCGTGCATATAACATCAACGCATAAAACCAGGCTCGGATGCCACTGTTGGGGAACGTAGTAATTTCAAAAAAATTCCTACGCACACGCAAGATCATGGTGATGTATAGCAACGAGAGGGGAGAGTGTTGTCCACGTACCCTCGTAGACCGAAAGCGGAAGCGTTGACACAACGCGGTTGATGTAGTCGTACGTCTTCATGATCCGACCAATCAAGTACCGAACGCACGGCACCTCCGAGTTCAGCACACGTTCAGCTCGATGACGTCCCTCGAACTCCGATCCAGCCGAGTGTTGAGGGAGAGTTTCGTCAGCACGATGGCTTGGTGACGATGATGATGTTCTACCGACGCAGGGCTTCGCCTAAGCACCACTACGATATTATCGAGGTGTAATATGGTGGAGAGGGGCACCGCACACGGCTAAAAGATTGTTGATCAATTGTGTGTATAGAGGTGCCCCCCTGCCCCGGCCAGGGAGGAGAGGCGCGCCAGGAGGAGTCCTACTCCTACCGGGAGTAGGACTCCCCCCCCCCCCTTTGCATGTTGGACTAGGAGAGGAAGGGGGAAGAGGTTGAGGGGAGGAAGGAAGGGGGGCGCCGCCCCCCTCTCCTTGTCCTATTCGGACTGGGGGGTGAGGGGCGCGCGGCCCTGCCCTGGCCTCCTCTCCTCTCTTCCACCTAGGCCCACTAAGGCCCATTAAGTTACCGGGGGGTTCCGGTAACCTCCCGGTACCCCGGAAAAATCCCGATTTCACCCGGAACACTTCCGATGTCCAAACATAGGCTTCCAATATATCAATCTTTATGTCTCGACCATTTCGAGACTCCTCGTCATGTCCGTGATCACATCCGGGACTCCGAACAACCTTCGGTACATCAAAACATATAAACTCATAATATAACTGTCATCGTACTGTTAAGCGTGCGGACCCTACGGGTTCGAGAACTATGTAGACATGACCGAGACTCCTCTCCGGTCAATAACCAATAGCGGTACCTGGATGGTCATATTGGTTCCCACATATTCTACGAAGATCTTTATCGGTCAGACCGCATAACAACATACGTTGTTCTCTTTGTCATCGGTATGTTACTTGCCCGAGATTCGATCGTCGGTATCTCGATACCTAGTTCAATCTCATTACCGGCAAGTCTCTTTACTCGTTCCGTAATACATCATCCCGCAACTAACTCATTAGTCACAATGCTTGCAAGGCTTATAGTGATGTGTATTACTGAGTGGGCCCAGAGATACCTCTCCGACAATCGGAGTGACAAATCCTAATCTCGAAATAGGCCAACCCAACAAGTACCTTTGGAGACACCTGTAGAGCACCTTTATAATCACCCAGTTACGTTGTGACGGTTGGTAGCACACAAAGTGTTCCTCCGGTAAACGGGAGTTGCATAATCTCATAGTCATAGGAACATGTATAAGTCATGAAGAAAGCAATAGCAACATACTAAACGATCGAGTGCTAAGCTAACGGAATGGGTCAAGTCAATCACATCATTCTCCTAATGATGTGATCCCGTTAATCAAATGACAACTCATGTCTATGGCTAGGAAACATAACCATCTTTGATCAACGAGCTAGTCAAGTAGAGGCATACTAGTGGCACTCTGTTTGTCTATGTATTCGCACATGTATTATGTTTCCGGTTAATACAATTCTAGCATGAATAATAAACATTTATCATGATATAAGGAAATAAATAATAACTTTATTGTTGCCTCTAGGGCATATTTCCTTCAAGTGAAAGGTATGTTTGATATACATGTTATTGATGTGTACCTTACTAATGCTCATAGTAGCACCTGGGTATTTGATACTGGTTCTGTTGCTCATATTTGCAACTTGAAATAGGGGCTACAGATTAAGTGAAGATTGGCTAAGGATGAGGTGACGATGCGTGTGGGAAATGGTTCCAAAGTCGATGTGATCGCGGTCGGCACGCTACCTCTACATCTACCGTCGGGGTTAGTTTTAGACCTGAATAAGTGTTATTTGGTGCCAGTGTTAATCATGAACATTATATCTGGATCTTATTTGATGCGAGACGGTTATTCATTTAAATCAGAGAATAATGGTTGTTCTATTTATATGAGTAATATCTTTTATGGTCATGCACCCTTGATGAGTGGTCTATTTTTGTTGAATCTTGATTGTAGTGATACACATATTCATAATATTGAAGCCAAAAGATGCAAGGTTAATACTGATAGTGCAACTTATTTGTGGCACTGCCGTTTAGGTCATATTGGTGTAAAGCGCATGAAGAAACTCCATGCTGATGGGCTTTTGGAATCACTTGATTATGAATCACTTGATGCTTGCGAACCATGCCTCATGGGCAAGATGACTAAGACTCCGTTCTCCGGAACAATGGAGTGAGCAACTGACTTGTTGGAAATAATACATATTGATGTATGCGGTCCAATGAGTGTTGAGGCTCGCGGCGGGTATCGTTATTTTCTGACCTTCACAGACGATTTGAGCAGATATGGGTATATCTACTTGATGAAACATAAGTCTGAAACATTTGAAAAGTTCAAAGAATTTCAGAGTGAAGTAGAAAATCATCATAACAAGAAAATAAAGTTTCTATGATCTGATCTTGGAGGTGAATATTTGAGTTATGAGTTTGGTCTTCATTTGAAACAATGTGGAATAGTTTCGTAACTCACGCCACCTGGAACACCACAGCGTAATGGTGTGTCCGAACGTCGTAATCGTACTTTATTAGATATGGTGTGATCTATGATGTCTCTTACTGATTTAACACTATCGTTTTGGCGTTATGCTTTAGAGACGGTTGCATTCATGTTAAATAGGGCACTATCTAAATCCGTTGAGTCAACACCATATGAACTATGGTTTGGCAAACCTAAGCTGACGTTTCTTAAAGATTGAGGTCGCGATGTTTATTTGAAAAAGCTTCAGCCTGATAAGCTCGAACCCAAATTGGAGAAGTGCGTCTTCATAGGATACCCAAAAAGAAACTGTTGGGTACACCTTCTATCACAGATCCGAAGGCAAGTTAAGAATGGATCCTTTATAGAGAAGGAGTTTCTCTCGAAAGAAGTGAGTGGGAGGAAAGTAGACCTTGATGAGGTAGTTGTACCTTCTCCCGAATTGGAAAGTAGTTCATCACAGAAATCAGTTCCAGTGATTCCTACACCAATTAGTGAGGAAGCTAATGATGATGATCATGAAATTTCAGATCAAGTTACTACCGAACCTCGTAGGTCAACCAGAGTGTAGTCCGGACCAGAATAGTACGGTAATCCTTTCTGGAAGTCATGTTACTTGACCATGACGAACCTATGAACTATGAGGAAGCGACGATGAGCCAAGATTCCGTGAAATGGCTTGAGGCCATGAAATCTGAGATGGGATCCATGTATGAGAACAAAGTTTGAACTTTGATTGACTTGCCCGATGATCGGCGAGCCATTGAGAATAAATGGATCTTTAAGAGGAAGACGGACGCTGATAGTAGTGTTACTATCTACAAAGCTCGAATTTTCACAAGAGGTTTTCGACAAGTTCAAGGTGTTGACTACGATAAGATTTTCTCACTCGTAGCGATGCTTAAGTCTGTCCTAATCATGTTAGCAATTGCCACATTTTATGAAATCTGGCAAATGGATGTCAAAACTACATTCCTTAATGGATTTCTTAAAGAAGAGTTGTATATGATGCAACAAGAAGGTTTTGTCAATCCTAAAGGTGCTAACAAAGTGTGCAAGCTCCAACGATCCATCTATGGACTGGTGCAAGCATCTCGGAGTTGGAATATACGCTTTGATAAGGTGATCAAAGAATATGGTTTCATACAAACTTTTGTTGAAGCTTGTATTTACAAGAAAATGAGTGGGAGCACTACAACCTTTCTGATAAGTATATGTGAATGACATATTGTTGATCGGAAATGATGTAGAATTTTCTGGAAAGCATAAAGGAGTGTTTGAAAGGAGTTTTTCAAAGAAAGACCTCGGTGAAGCTGCTTACATATTGAGCATCAAGATCTATAGATATAGATCAAGACATTTGATAATTTTTTTCAATGAGTACATACCTTGATAAGATTTTGAAGGAGTTCAAAATGGATCAGTCAAAGAAGGAGTTCTTGCCTGAGTTGTAAGGTGTGAAGTTGAGTAAAGACTCAAAACCCGACCACGGCAGAAAATAGAAAGAGAATGAAAAGTCATTCCCTATGCCTCAGTCATAGATTCTATAAAGTATGTTATGTTGTGTACCAGACCTATTGTGTACCTCACCATGAGTTTGGCAAGAGGCACTAGTACGCGTCGGTCCTAAACAAACAGTTTTTAACCCCTTTCCGCGATGACATTTGGAACCGTCGCCAAGTGAGTGAGTGCGATAGGGTGTCCTTCCTACACGACCCAGAAATCGTCGGGGTTAGGCCCTCCTGGGACACAGGCTGGGGCGGTGTGTGATCGGGCGAGGCATCAAAACCCAGTCATTTCCATAGGTATGTACATCCCACACGGTAATCCGAGAAAATCATTTCCATAGGTATGTACACCCCACACGGTGAATCCCAGAAAATCATTTCCGTTCGTATGTATATCACACACAGTCAATCCAAGGAATACATTTCCGTTCTTATGTACATCCCAAACAGTCAATCCAGGGAAAACATTTCCGTTCAGATGTACATCCCACACAGTTTTATGTATACGCTCGTGTGTGAAAGGTGTAACTATCACACACGCTCTGCCTTGGTTAATGTTTGCTTTCATTAACTACATCACACACGATTTGATGTAGACAACTGTGTGGCATTAGGCTATCCATCACAAGTGTTTTTACTGCCAGAACCGTTTGCAAAGTTCCATGACCGTCTGTTCTCTTTTTATTTTTGCCTATAATTTATTATTCTAATTGGAAATTTTGAAATATGAAACATGCAATTCAAATTCTCAGCACAATGGTTCAACAATGAATCCATAAATAAAATTGCTAGTACAATATGTTCAGTAATTATAGGATTAGGCAGCAATTAACTATGATGAACCACAGTATTTAAAGGCGGTAAAGGTGAAGAGATAAGTGTAAATCATTTTGACTGCCGACGGTGTTGAAGAAGAGGAATGCCCATAATGTGCCTTCCTGCATGCCATAGGCACGAACCACTTCTGTCCAATCCCTTGTGACGATCGCCCGCCCATCCTTACCGCCTTCAAGAAGACTTCTAGAGCATTATCATGGTAGCATGAATTATATACTTTAACCTTAGTTGCCTCCACTCCGGTCATGTAGTTTGCAAGGTAATCATCAGTAAATAGCTTCGGAAACCACTGAAAAGAGAAAAATATCAGATATTGAGGTCTAAAAGAGTAACTTGTTGTGGGCAGGGGGAAAAGGCAACACATTACTTACCATCCTAAAGTTCACTGTTGTCTTTGACAAAGTGTAAATAAAGAGCTTAATTCCAATCACCTGCTTCTTTCGCCTAACAATCTTTCTTAGTTTCCTCACTTGACGCTTGTTCATGAATATCTCATTGCTCCATACGCAAAAGGGATCGAAGCGTGGATCAGTACCGCTCATATATGTACCTACAAGCAACCAGTAAATGTAAGAAGCTAAACTGAGATTGCACAAATGATGTAAAATACAACTACCTATGTTCCTAAGTACATGTATTTTTTTGAGATTTCAATATGAACTACATACGGATGTATATAGAATTATAGATATAGTTTAGATTAGAATCTAGATTCACTCATTTTGCTCCTTATGTAGTCTATATTGGAATCTCTAAAAATACTTATATTTAGGAATAGATGGTGTATAAGACATGGGATGCAGCTAACCTCGACGGCAAACAACAGCATCGCCCATTGTAGTCCTGTGTAAGTACATGGAAAACCAATGTTAACTACAACAGGGTTAACATCCACCAAAAATAGCAAATGATAATAAAACGGCAGCATCTGTAGTGATATCTTCATTTCGAAAGAGTAGCACAGTAGCAAAGGGACAGATTAAAAAATGGATACAACTGTTAATTGCAACAGGCTTAACAACATCATAATTCATGTTTTTTAAGTTTGTAGCCATTGAAATACAACTCTTTAAAAATGGATACAACAGTTAATTGCAACAAGCTTAATGGCCATTGAAACCGGTACTGATAAGAATGCAATTGGCAGAGTTAAACATCACAGGGCAGGTGCTGCCAGAGCAGATAATGGCCCAGTTGTCTATAAAAAGGTAGGGAAAATAGCTCAAACGTGTTAGGCGTGTTTACTACAACATGCTTAATACATCGACAGTACAAAACATAGCCATTAATTGCAACTGGTATTGGTAAGATTGAACTGGTGACTACATACTTGGTAAGTCCTGAGAGGTAGTTGCTGGGGCACTTCATCTTGGCCAGAGCCCGCCCAAAGTCAGCGGCGGCGGAGGCGAGCTGTTCCTCCGGGTCGAAGCGTGGATCAGTGCCACTGACATGTGTACCTACAGGCAACTAGTAAATGGTAGAAGTTAAACCGCAATTGCACAAATGATGTGAAATACTGTAAGACATGGGATGCAGCTAACCTCGACGGCAAACAACAGCATCGGCCGTTATGACCCTGCGTAAGTACATGGACAAGCATGTTAAGTACAACAGGGTTAGCATCCACCAAAAATAGCAAATGGGGCAGCATCTCTAGTATATGTTCATTGCGGAGAGTAGCATGGTAGCAAATGGACAGATTAAAAAATGGATACAACTGTTAATTGCCTAAGTCATGTTTTGTAAGTTTGTAGCCATTGAAATACATCTGTTTAAAAATGGATTCAATGGTTAATTGCAACAGGCTTAATAGACATTGAAACCGGTACTGATAAAAATGCAATTGGCATAGTTAAACGTCACAAGGCAGGTGCTGCCAGAGCAGAGAATGGCCCAGATGTCTATTAAAAGGTAGGGAAAGTAGCAAAAATGTGTTAGGCATGTTTACTAGAACATTCTTAATACATCGACCGTACAGAACATAGCCATTAATTGCAACTGGTATTGGTAAGACTGAACTGGTGAGTACATACTTGCTAAGTCCAAAGAGGTAGCTGCTGGGGCACTTCATCTTGGCCAGAGCTCTCCCAAAGTCAGCAACGGTGGAGGCGAGCTGTTCCTCCGGGTCGAAGCATGGATCAGTGCCACTGACATGTGTACCTACGGCAACCAGTAAATGGTAGAAGTTAAACTGCAATTGCACAAATTATGTGAAATACTGTAAGACATGGGATGCAGCTCACCTCGACGGCAAACAAAAGCATCCACTAAAAATAGCAAATGGGCAGCATCTCTAGTGATATCCTGAGTCATGTATTGTAAGTTTGTTGCTGGTATTGGTGAAATTGAGCTGGACATGGTAATATTTGAACATCATATAGTGTGCAGTACTGAAATAAACAAGGCACGAACATGCTTAATACATCAACCGTACAAATCATAGTCATTGCATGTGGTATTGGTAAGATTTAGCTAGTCAGATCTTACCTGTTAAGTCCTGGGGGGTAGTCGCTGGGGGACTTCATCTGGGCCAGAGCCTTCACCATATCGGCGCGGCGGAGGAGGCGAGGTGTTCCTCCGGGTCAACACACACAGTGGCCATCGCGCCATGGACCGCCATCAGCTCCTGGTGGGGGATTTGGAGGCATGAGGATGTTTCGCAGGCGCCATTTAAACAATCAGGCAGGGGATGTGATAGAGATCGGTGGGTTACCTAACTGGATCCGAGCAGAATGTAGATGTGGTTGAAGCTATGGTTGCGGCAGTGGCGGTTTGAGATGCCGGTAGGGGGAGGCGCGAGGGAGGGGGGATACTGAGGGGAAGGGGATGTGGTTGGAGGAATAAATTCTGAAATCGCGCGCCTAATGAAAATTTCGGTGCGAAACTTGAAACTTGGGCTGGGGAAACACACAACGCAGACGAAGCGCGTAAAATAATCGTGTGCGAGAAAAAAGAAAGTTGGCAGATCCCGTCTCCAAAAAAATGTACACGTGTACTTGATTTTTTTTTGTCAATGGTACACATGGTTTATTAGGAAATATCACATAGGTAACTGACTTATGGGTCATTAATGCAAAAAAATGCAGACGGGTACGACATAGAAACTGTGTGTTTTATGATCTTCTAATGATTAACGCAAAAAACGCACACGGGCACACATGCTAATCAACGCTCAAAGCCCTCAAAGGATGCTCTTACCGACATTGTACGTTAATACTACAAACTTAAAGTACTACTGGTAATTTGCTCTAATACTACAAACTTAAACTACTTCTCACATGCTGCCATCAGGGCATGCTGGCCAGACGCCGGCGTTCTCCTTCCCGACCTTGTAGCGGCAGCCCACCGTGCTTCGATCTCCGCCAAGCTCTCCTCACCACGGCGTGCGGCCTCTTTTTTCTTGCGGTGGCGGGACTCTCTTTTCTTGACTGTTTTCTGCCTTTTCCGCTCCTTCTGTGCGGGTTTGGCCGCCTCTAGATCCACCACCCATTCGGCCATGGGAGCCTCAAAGTCCGCCCATGTAACTGTCTGGCCGCCGGCGGCGATGAACTCGGCGCCGCGAGATGCCATCGCTTCCTTACCATGTGTGCGGTCGCAGGCGGCGAGGAACGTGGCGTGGCGGGATGCCATCGCTTCCTTACCTGTTACTGTGTGTCGCGGTGCCATGGACGACGTCTGGAGAGAGCTCTGGGATGGAGAGGCCGGGCAGCCGTACAGTGTGGTGGTATTCAAGAGCTCAACGACAGACAACAACAGAAATTTGGCTTCCCTTACAATTTTGCTCGTCCATTATCGCAAACGGTTCATCTCCGTCGCTTCCGGAAACAGTGTGCGCTGAGCCTATTGTGTGTTGCGTTATGATTGGTCGGAACCCCAGCCACGCGGATCGCGCGTGTGCACCGTTGGATGCGCCGCGATCAAATGGCAATCCACGTCCCTCACATCACACCCGTGCACCTGTAGCTGGATTGGATTTATATGCGCTAAATGCCTAGAAAATGCACATAATCCACTAAATATGGTAAATGAGCCCAGAAAATGCCAAATTTGAACACGGTGATTTGCAGGGTGTATGTTCGTCGTAGAAAAAAAACTCCAGGGCAAAGAACGAAGAAAATTTGGATTCCCCTTCAATCTTGGGGATTTCCCTCTCGAAAGCATGGACTTCCTCGGTGATGGTTTGATTTATGAAGGGCGTGCATGATGACATAAGCCAAACCTTCTCAAATTTTTACCAGGGCATGGTGAGGTCATACCATGGCACCAAGCCCGGTGTCATGTTTTTAAGCATTTATTTCATTTTTTCTATAGTTGAAAACCCAACAAACAAAAATTTGTGGTTGACTATTGCCACACATTTCATCGAAATATCTGTCCATTCCTTGTAAAAGGCATGATAATTTACTAAATGGCACGAGCATGGTTTTCTAGGCTGTTCTTGTGGACCCTTTCATTCATCGATTGTTTGAACTTGAATTATGCGCATTAATGCCTAGGAAATGCACATAATCCCCTAAATATGGCAAATGAACCCGGAAAAGTGCCAAATTTGAACATGGTGTTTTGCAGGTTGTATGTTCATCGTAGAAAAACACTCGTGGACAAAGGACAAAGGAAATTTGGACCCCCCCCTTCAATCTTGGTGATTACCCCCTCGAAACCATGAAACCCCCTCGGTGATGGTTCGATTTATTAAAGGCGCGCATCATGACATAAGGAAAACATTCTCCAATTTTTACCAGGGCATGGTGAGGCCATACCATGGCACCACGCCAGGCGTCATGTTTTCCAACCATGTGCTTCATTTTTTGTATAGTTGTTAACCGAGTAAACGACGCGTTTATGGTTGACTATTGCCACACATTTCCTTGAAATATCTGCCCATTCCTTTTAAAAGGCATGCGGATGTACTAAATAACACGAGCATGGTTTTCCAGGCCGTTCTTGTGCACCTTTTCATGCATCGATTGTTCGAATTTGAATTATGTCCATTAATGCCTAGAAAATGCACATAATCCCTTAAATATGGTAAATGAGCCCAGGAAAATGTCAAATTTGAACACGTTGCATTTGAGGCGGTATGTTGATCGTTGGAAAAAAACTGAATGACAAACTAGGACAAAAATTTGGATTCCCCTTCAATCTTGGGAATTTTCCCTCTCGAAAGCATGGAACTTCCTCGGTGATGGTTCGATTTATGAAGGGCGTGCATGACGACATAAGCCAAACCTTCTCAAATTTTTACCAAGGCATGGTGAGGTCATACCATGGCACCATGCCAGGCGTCATGTTTTCTAAGCATTTATTTCATTTTTTTCTATAGTTGAAAACCCAACAAACAAACATCTGTGGTTGACTATTGCCACACATTTCATCGAAATATCTATCCATTATTCCTCGTAAAAGGCATAAGAATTTACTAAATGGCACGAGCATGGTTTTCCAGGCCGTTCTTGTGGACCCTTTCATGCACTGATTGTTTGAACTTGAATTATGTGCATTAATGCCTAGGAAATACACATAATCCCCTAAATATGGCAATTGAACACGGTGATTTGCAGGTTGTATGTTCATCATAGAAAAAAACTCGTGGACAAAGGACAAAGGAAATTTGGACCCCCCTTCAATCTTGGTGATTTCCCCCTTGAAACCATGAAACTTCCTCGGTAATGGTTCGATTTATGAAAGGCGTGCATGACGACATTTTTAGCAAGGCACGGTGAGGTCATACCATGGCACCACACCAGGCGTCATGTTTTTCCAAGCATGTATCATTTTTGTATAGTTGTTAACCCAGTAAACGACGCGTTTATGGTTGACTACTGCCACACATTTCCTTGAAATATCTGCCCGTTCCTTGTAAAAGGCATGAGAATGTACTAAATAGCACGAGCATGGTTTTCCAGACCGTTCTTGTGCACCTTTTCATGCACCGATTGTTCGAATTTGAATTATGTGCATAATTAATGCCTAGAAAATGCACATAATCCCCTAAATATGGTAAATGAGTTCGGAAAAATGTCAAATTGGAACACGTTGCATTTGAGGCGGTATGTTGATCGTTGGAGAAAAACTGAATGACAAACTAGGACGAAAATTTGGATTCCCCTTCAATCCTGGGGATTTTCCCTATCGAAAGCATGGAACTTCCTTGGTGCTGGTTCAATTTATGAAGGGCGTGCATGACGACATAAGCCAAACCTTATCAATTTTTTTCCAGGGCATGGTGAGGTCATACCATGGCGCCATGCCAGGCACCATGTTTTTCAAGCATTTATTTCATTTTTTCTATAGTTGAAAACCCAACAAACAAACATTTGTGGTTGACAATTGCCACACGTTTCATCGAAATATCTATCCATTATTCCTTGTAAAAGGCATGAGAATTTACTAAATGGCACGAGCATGGTTTTCCAGGCCGTTCTTGTGGACCCTTTCATGCACCGATTTGAACTTGAATTATGTGCATTAATGCCTAGGAAATGCACATAATCCCCTAAATACGGCAAATGAACCCGGAAAAGTGCCAAATTTGAACACGGTGATTTGCAGGTTGTACGTTCGTCATAGAAAAAAACTCGTGGACAAAGGACATAAGAAATTTGGATCCCCCTTCAATCTTGGTGATTTCCCCCTCGAAACCATGAAACTTCCTCGGTGATGGTTCGTTTTATGAAAGGCGTGCATGACGACATATTTACCAGGGCACGGTGAGGTCATACCATGGCACCACACCAGGCGTCATGTTTTTCCAAGCAAGTATTTCATTTTTGTATAGTTGTTAACCCAGTAAACGACGCGGTTATGGTTGACTATTGCCACACATTTCCTTGAAATATCTACCCATTCCTTGTAAAAGTCATGAGAATGTACTAAATAGCACGAGCATGGTTTTCCAGACCGTTCTTGTGCACCTTTTCATGCACCGATTGTGCGAATTCGAATTATGTGCATAATTAATGCCTAGAAAATGCACATAATCCCCTAAATATAGCAATTGAACACGTTGATTTGCAGGTTGTATGTTCATCATAGAAAAAAACCTCGTGGAAAAAGGACAAAGGAAATTTGGACCCCCCTTCAATCTTGGTGATTTCCCCCTCGAAACCATGAAACTTCCTCGGTAATGGTTCGTTTTATGAAAGGCGTGCATGACGACATTTTTACCAAGGCACGGTGAGGTCATACCATGGCACCACACCAGGCGTCATGTTTTTCCAAGCATGTATTTCATTTTTGTATAGTTGTTAACCCAGTAAACGACGCGTTTATGGTTGACTACTGCCACACATTTCCTTGAAATATCTGCCCATTCCTTGTAAAAGGCATGAGAATGTACTAAATAGCACGTGCATGGTTTTCCAGACCGTTCTTGTGCACCTTTTCATGCACCGATTGTTCGAATTTGAATTATGTGCATAATTAATGCCTAGAAAATGCACATAATCCCCTAAATATGGTAAATGAGTTCGGAAAAATGTCAAATTGGAACACGTTGCATTTGAGGCGGTATGTTGATCGTTGGAAAAAAACTGAATGACAAACTAGGACGAAAATTTGGATTCCCCTTCAATCCTGGGGATTTTCCCTCTCGAAAGCATGGAACTTCCTTGGTGCTGGTTCAATTTATGAAGGGCGTGCATGACGACATAAGCCAAACCTTATCAATTTTTTCCAGGGCATGGTGAGGTCATACCATGGCACCATGCCAGGCATCATGTTTTTTAAGCATTTATTTCATTTTTTCTATAGTTGAAAACCCAACAAACAAACATTTGTGGTTGACAATTGCCACACGTTTCATCGAAATATCTATCCATTATTCCATGTAAAAGGCTTGAGAATTTACTAAATGGCACGAGCATGGTTTTCCAGGCCGTTCTTGTGGACCCTTTCATGCACCGATTGTTTGAACTTGAATTATGTGCATTAATGCCTAGGAAATGCACATAATCCCCTAAATACGGCAAATGAACCCGGAAAAGTGCCAAATTTGAACACGGTGATTTGCAGGTTGTACGTTCATCATAGAAAAAAACTCGTGGACAAAGGACATAGGAAATTTGGATCCCCCTTCAATCTTGGTGATTTCCCCCTCGAAACCATGAAACTTCCTCGGTGATGGTTCGTTTTATGAAAGGCCTGCATGACGACATTTTTACCAGGGCACGGTGAGGTCATACCATGGCACCACACCAGGCGTCATGTTTTTCCAAGCATGTATTTCATTTTTGTATAGTTGTTAACCCAGTAAACGACGCAGTTATGGTTGACTATTGCCACACATTTCCTTGAAATATCTACCCATTCCTTGTAAAAGGCATGAGAATGTACTAAATAGCACGAGCATGGTTTTCCAGACCGTTCTTGTGCACCTTTTCATGCACCGACTGTTCGAATTTGAATTATGTGCATAATTAATGCCTAGAAAATGCACATAATCCCCTAAATATGGCAATTGAACACGGTGATTTGCAGGTTGTATGTTCATCATAGAAAAAAACTCGTGGACAGAGGACAAAGGAAATTTGGACCCCCCCTTCAATCTTGGTGATTTCCCCCTCGAAACCATGAAACTTCCTCGGTAATGGTTCGTTTTATGAAAGGCGTGCATGACGACATTTTTACCAAGGCACGGTGAGGTCATTCCATGGCACCACACCAGGCGTCATGTTTTTCCAAGCATGTATTTCATTTTTGTATAGTTGTTAACCCAGTAAACGACACGTTTATGGTTGACTACTGCCACACATTTCCTTGAAATATCTGCCCATTCCTTGTAAAAGGCATGAGAATGTACTAAATAGCACGAGCATGGTTTTCCAGACCGTTCTTGTGCACCTTTTCATGCACCGATTGTTCGAATTTGAATTATGTGCATAATTAATGCCTAGAAAATGCACATAATCCCCTAAATATGGTAAATGAGTTCGGAAAAATGTCAAATTGGAACACGTTGCATTTGAGGCGGTATGTTGATCGTTGGAAAAAAACTGAATGACAAACTAGGACGAAAATTTGGATTCCCCTTCAATCCTGGGGATTTTCCCTCTCGAAAGCATGGAACTTCCTTGGTGCTGGTTCAATTTATGAAGGGCGTGCATGACGACATAAGCCAAACCTTATCAATTTTTTTCTAGGGCATGGTGAGGTCATACCATGGCACCATGCCAGGCATCATGTTTTTTAAGCATTTATTTCATTTTTTCTATAGTTGAAAACACAACAAACAAACATTTGTGGTTGACAATTGCCACACGTTTCATCGAAATATCTATCCATTATTCCATGTAAAAGGCATGCGAATTTACTAAATGGCATGAGCATGGTTTTCCAGGCCGTTCTTGTGGACCCTTTCATGCACCGATTGTTTGAACTTGAATTATGTGCATTAATGCCTAGGAAATGCACATAATCCCCTAAATACGGCAAATGAACCCGGAAAAGTGCCAAATTTGAACACGGTGATTTGCAGGTTGTACGTTCATCATAGAAAAAAACTCGTGGACAAAGGACATAGGAAATTTGGATCCCCCTTCAATCTTGGTGATTTCCCCCTCGAAACCATGAAACTTCCTTGGTGATGGTTCGTTTTATGAAAGGCGTGCATGACGACATTTTTACCAGGGCACGGTGAGGTCATACCATGGCACCACACCAGGCGTCATGTTTTTCCAAGCATGTATTTCATTTTTGTATAGTTGTTAACCCAGTAAACGACGCATTTATGGTTGACTATTGCCACACATTTCCTTGAAATATCTACCCATTCCTTGTAAAAGGCATGAGAATGTACTAAATAGCACGAGCATGGTTTTCCAGACCGTTCTTGTGCACCTTTTCATGCACCGATTGTTCGAATTTGAATTATGTGCATAATTAATGCCTAGAAAATGCACATAATCCCCTAAATATGGTAAATGAGTTCGAAAAATGTCAAATTTGAACACGTTGCATTTGAGGCAGTATGTTGATCGTTGGAAAAAAACTAAATGACAAACTAGGACGAAAATTTGGATTCCCCTTCAATCTCGGGGATTTTCCCTCTCGAAAGCATGGAACTTCCTTGGTGCTGGTTCAATTTATAAAGGGCGTGCATGACGACATAAGCCAAACCTTATCAATTTTTTTCCAGGGCATGGTGAGGTCATACCATGGCACCATGCCAGGCATCATGTTTTTTAAGCATTTATTTCATTTTTTCTATAGTTGAAAACCCAACAAACAAACATTTGTGGTTGACAATTGCCACACGTTTCATCGAAATATCTATCCATTATTCCATGTAAAAGGCATGAGAATTTACTAAATGGCACAAGCATGGTTTTCCAGGCCGTTCTTGTGGACCCTTTCATGCACCGATTGTTTGAACTTGAATTATGTGCATTAATGCCTAGGAAATGCACATAATCCCCTAAATATGGCAAATGAACCCGGAAAAGTGCCAAATTTGAACACGGTGATTTGCAGGTTGTACGTTCATCATAGAAAAAAACTCGTGGACAAAGGACAAAGGAAATTTGGACCCCCCCTTCAATCTTGGTGATTTCCCCCTCGAAACCCTGAAACTTCCTCGGTAATGGTTCGTTTTATGAAAGGCGTGCATGACGACATTTTTACCAAGGCACGGTGAGGTCATTCCATGGCACCACACCAGGCGTCATGTTTTTCCAAGCATGTATTTCATTTTTGTATAGTTGTTAACCCAGTAAACGACGCGTTTATGGTTGACTACTGCCACACATTTCCTTGAAATATCTGCCCATTCCTTGTAAAAGGCATGAGAATGTACTAAATAGCACGAGCATGGTTTTCCAGACCGTTCTTGTGCACCTTTTCATGCACCGATTGTTCGAATTTGAATTATGTGCATAATTAATGCCTAGAAAATGCACATAATCCCCTAAATATGGTAAATGAGTTCGGAAAAATGTCAAATTGGAACATGTTGCATTTGAGGCGGTATGTTGATCGTTGGAAAAAAACTGAATGACAAACTAGGACGAAAATTTGGATTCCCCTTCAATCTTGGGGATTTTCCCTCTCGAAAGCATGGAACTTCCTTGGTGCTGGTTCAATTTATGAAGGGCGTGCATGACGACATAAGCCAAACCTTATCAAATTTTTTCCAGGGCATGGTGAGGTCATACCATGGCACCATGCCAGGCATCATGTTTTTTAAGCATTTATTTCATTTTTTCTATAGTTGAAAACCCAACAAACAAACATTTGTGGTTGACAATTGCCACACGTTTCATCGAAATATCTATCCATTATTCCATGTAAAAGGCATGCGAATTTACTAAATTGCATGAGCATGGTTTTCCAGGCCGTTCTTGTGGACCCTTTCATGCACCGATTGTTTGAACTTGAATTATGTGCATTAATGCCTAGGAAATGCACATAATCCCCTAAATATGGCAAATGAACCCGGAAAAGTGCCAAATTTGAACACGGTGATTTGCAGGTTGTACGTTCATCATAGAAAAAAACTCGTGGACAAAGGACATAGGAAATTTGGATCCCCCTTCAATCTTGGTGATTTCCCCCTCGAAACCATGAAACTTCCTCGGTGATGGTTCGTTTTATGAAAGGCGTGCATGACGACATTTTTACCAGGGCACGGTGAGGTCATACCATGGCACCACACCAGGCGTCATGTTTTTCCAAGCATGTATTTCATTTTTGTATAGTTGTTAACCCAGTAAACGACGCATTTATGGTTGACTATTGCCACACATTTCCTTGAAATATCTACCCATTCCTTGTAAAAGGCATGAGAATGTACTAAATAGCACGAGCATGGTTTTCCAGACCGTTCTTGTGCACCTTTTCATGCACCGATTGTTCGAATTTGAATTATGTGCATAATTAATGCCTAGAAAATGCACATAATCCCCTAAATATGGTAAATGAGTTCGAAAAATGTCAAATTTGAACACGTTGCATTTGAGGCAGTATGTTGACCGTTGGAAAAAAACTAAATGACAAACTAGGACGAAAATTTGGATTCCCCTTCAATCTCGGGGATTTTCCCTCTCGAAAGCATGGAACTTCCTTGGTGCTGGTTCAATTTATGAAGGGCGTGCATGACGAAATAAGCCAAACCTTATCAATTTTTTTCCAGGGCATGGTGAGGTCATACCATGGCACCATGCCAGGCATCATGTTTTTTAAGCATTTATTTCATTTTTTCTATAGTTGAAAACCCAACAAACAAACATTTGTGGTTGACTATTGCCACACGTTTCATCGAAATATCTATCCATTATTCCATGTAAAAGGCATGAGAATTTACTAAATGCCACAAGCATGGTTTTCCAGGCCGTTCTTGTGGACCCTTTCATGCACCGATTGTTTGAACTTGAATTATGTGCATTAATGCCTAGGAAATGCACATAATCCCCTAAATACGGCAAATGAACCCGGAAAAGTGCCAAATTTGAACACGGTGATTTGCAGGTTGTACGTTCATCATAGAAAAAAAACTCGTGGACAAAGGACATAGGAAATTTGGATCCCCCTTCATTCTTGGTGATCTCCCCCTCGAAACCATGAAACTTCCTCGGTGATGGTTCGTTTTATGAAAGGCGTGCATGACGACATTTTTACCAGGGCACGGTGAGGTCATACCATGGCACCACACCAGGCGTCATGTTTTTCCAAGCATGGATTTCATTTTTGTATAGTTGTTAACCCAGTAAACGACGCATTTATGGTTGACTATTGCCACACATTTCCTTGAAATATCTACCCATTCCTTGTAAAAGGCATGAGAATGTACTAAATAGCACGAGCATGGTTTTCCAGACCGTTCTTGTGCACCTTTTCATGCACCGATTGTTCAAATTTGAATTATGTGCATAATTAATGCCTAGAAAATGCACATAATCCCCTAAATATGGCAATTGAACACGGTGATTTGCAGGTTGTATGTTCATCATAGAAAAAAACTCGTGGACAAAGGACAAAG
Source organism: Aegilops tauschii subsp. strangulata (assembly GCF_002575655.3). NCBI lineage: Eukaryota > Viridiplantae > Streptophyta > Magnoliopsida > Poales > Poaceae > Aegilops > Aegilops tauschii. The sequence continues at coordinate 187,706,849 of NC_053040.3, forward strand.
GAAATTTGGACCCCCCCTTCAATCTTGGTGATTTCCCCCTCGAAACCATGAAACTTCCTCGGTAATGGTTCGTTTTATGAATGGCGTGCATGACGACATTTTTACCAAGGCACGGTGAGGTCATTCCATGGCACCACACCAGGCGTCATGTTTTTCCAAGCATGTATTTCATTTTTGTATAGTTGTTAACCCAGTAAACGACGCGTTTATGGTTGACTACTGCCACACATTTCCTTGAAATATCTGCCCATTCCTTGTAAAAGGCATGAGAATGTACTAAATAGCACGAGCATGGTTTTCCAGACCGTTCTTGTGCACCTTTTCATGCACCGATTGTTCGAATTTGAATTATGTGCATAATTAATGCCTAGAAAATGCACATAATCCCCTAAATATGGTAAATGAGTTCGAAAAATGTCAAATTTGAACACGTTGCATTTGAGGCAGTATGTTGATCGTTGGAAAAAAACTAAATGACAAACTAGGACGAAAATTTGGATTCCCCTTCAATCTCGGGGATTTTCCCTCTCGAAAGCATGGAACTTCCTTGGTGCTGGTTCAATTTATGAAGGGCGTGCATGACGACATAAGCCAAACCTTATCAATTTTATTCCAGGGCATGGTGAGGTCATACCATGGCAGCATGCCAGGCATCATGTTTTTTAAGCATTTATTTCATTTTTTCTATAGTTGAAAACCCAACAAACAAACATTTGTGGTTGACAATTGCCACACGTTTCATCGAAATATCTATCCATTATTCCATGTAAAAGGCATGAGAATTTACTAAATGGCACAAGCATGGTTTTCCAGGCCGTTCTTGTGGACCCTTTCATGCACCGATTGTTTGAACTTGAATTATGTGCATTAATGCCTAGGAAATGCACATAATCCCCTAAATACGGCAAATGAACCCGGAAAATTGCCAAATTTGAACACGGTGATTTGCAGGTTGTACGTTCATCATAGAAAAAACTCGTGGACATAGGAAATTTGGATCCCCCTTCAATCTTGGTGATCTCCCCCTCGAAACCATGAAACTTCCTCGGTGATGGTTCGTTTTATGAAAGGCGTGCATGACGACATTTTTACCAGGGCACGGTGAGGTCATACCATGGCACCACACCAGGCGTCATGTTTTTCCAAGCATGGATTTCATTTTTGTATAGTTGTTAACCCAGTAAACGACGCATTTATGGTTGACTATTGCCACACATTTCCTTGAAATATCTACCCATTCCTTGTAAAAGGCATGAGAATGTACTAAATAGCACGAGCATGGTTTTCCAGACCGTTCTTGTGCACCTTTTCATGCACCGATTGTTCGAATTTGAATTATGTGCATAATTAATGCCTTGAAAATGCACATAATCACCTAAATATGGTAAATGAGTTCGAAAAATGTCAAATTTGAACACGTTGCATTTGAGGCAGTATGTTGATCGTTGGAAAAAAACTAAATGACAAACTAGGATGAAAATTTGGATTCCCCTTCAATCTCGGGGATTTTCCCTCTCGAAAGCATGGAACTTCCTTGGTGCTGGTTCAATTTATGAAGGGCGTGCATGACGACATAAGCCAAACCTTATCATTTTTTTCCAGGGCATGGTGAGGTCATACCATGGCACCATGCCAGGCATCATGTTTTTTAAGCATTTATTTCATTTTTTCTATAGTTGAAAACCCAACAAACAAACATTTGTGGTTGACAATTGCCACACGTTTCATCGAAATATCTATCCATTATTCCATGTAAAAGGCATGAGAATTTACTAAATGGCACAAGCATGGTTTTCCAGGCCGTTCTTGTGGACCCTTTCATGCACCGATTGTTTGAACTTGAATTATGTGCATTAATGCCTAGGAAATGCACATAATCCCCTAAATACGGCAAATGAACCCGGAAAAGTGCCAAATTTGAACACGGTGATTTGCAGGTTGTACGTTCATCATAGAAAAAAACTCGTGGACAAAGGACATAGGAAATTTGGATCCCCCTTCAATCTTGGTGATCTCCCCCTCGAAACCATGAAACTTCCTCGGCGATGGTTCGTTTTATGAAAGGCGTGCATGACGACATTTTTACCAGGGCACGGTGAGGTCATACCATGGCACCACACCAGGCGTCATGTTTTCCCAAGCATGGATTTCATTTTTGTATAGTTGTTAACCCAGTAAACGACGCATTTATGGTTGACTATTGCCACACATTTCCTTGAAATATCTACCCATTCCTTGTAAAAGGCATGAGAATGTACTAAATAGCACGAGCATGGTTTTCCAGACCGTTCTTGTGCACCTTTTCATGCACCGATTGTGCGAATTTGAATTATGTGCATAATTAATGCCTAGAAAATGCACATAATCCCGTAAATATGGCAGTTGAACACGGTGATTTGCAGGTTGTATGTTCATCATAGAAAGAACTCGTGGAAAAAGGACAAAGGACATTTGGACCCCCCTTCAATCTTGGTGATTTCCCCCTCGAAACCATGAAACTTCCTTGGTAATGGTTCATTTTATGAAAGGCGTGCATGACGATATTTTTACCAAGGCACGGTGAGGTCATACCATGGCACCACACCAGGCGTCATGTTTTTCCAAGCATGTATTTCATTTTTGTATAGTTGTTAACCCATTAAACGACGCGTTTATGGTTGACTACTGCCACACATTTCCTTGAAATATCTACCCATTCCTTGTAAAAGGCATGAGAATGTACTAAATAGCACGAGCATGGTTTTCCAGACCATTCTTGTGCACCTTTTCATGCACCGATTGTTCGAATTTGAATTATGTGCATAATTAATGCCTAGAAAATGCACATAATCCCCTAAATATGGCAATTGAACACGGTGATTTGCAGGTTGTATGTTCATCATAGAAAAAAACTCGTGGACAAAGGACAAAGGAAATTTGGACCCCCCTTCAATCTTGCTGATTTCCCCCTCGAAACCATGAAACTTCCTCGGTAATGGTTCGTTTGATGAAAGGCGTGCATGACGACACTTTTACCAAGGCACGGTGAGGTCATACCATGGCACCACACCAGGCGTCATGTTTTTCCAAGCATGTATTTCATTTTTGTATAGTTGTTAACCCAGTAAACGACGCGTTTATGGTTGACTACTGCCACACATTTCCTTGAAATATCTGCCCATTCCTTGTAAAAGGCATGAGAATGTACTAAATAGCACGAGCATGGTTTTCCAGACCGTTCTTGTGCACCTTTTCATGCACCGATTGTTCGAATTTGAATTATGTGCATAATTAATGCCTGGAAAATGCACATAATCCCCTAAATATGGTAAATGAGTTCGGAAAAATGTCAAATTGGAACACGTTGCATTTGAGGCGGTATGTTGATCGTTGGAAAAAAACGGAATGACAAACTAGGACGAAAATTTGGATTCCCCTTCAATCCTGGGGATTTTCCCTCTCGAAAGCATGGAACTTCCTTGGTGCTGGTTCAATTTATGAAGGGCGTGCATGACGACATAAGCCAAACCTTATCAATTTTTTTCCAGGGCATGGTGAGGTCATACCATGGCACCATGCCAGGCATCATGTTTTTTAAGCATTTATTTCATTTTTTCTATAGTTGAAAACCCAACAAACAAACATTTGTGGTTGACAATTGCCACACGTTTCATCGAAATATCTATCCATTATTCCATGTAAAAGGCATGAGAATTTACTAAATGGCACGAGCATGGTTTTCCAGGCCGTTCTTGTGGACCCTTTCATGCACCGATTGTTTGAACTTGAATTATGTGCATTAATGCCTAGGAAATGAACATAATCCCCTAAATACGGCAAATGAACCCGGAAAAGTGCCAAATTTGAACACGGTGATTTGCAGGTTGTACGTTCATCATAGAAAAAAACTCGTGGACAAAGGACATAGGAAATTTGGATCCCCCTTCAATCTTGGTGATTTCCCCCTCGAAACCATGAAACTTCCTCGGTGATGGTTCGTTTTATGAAAGGCATGCATGACGACATTTTTACCAGGGCACGGTGAGGTCATACCATGGCACCACACCAGGCGTCATGTTTTTCCAAGCATGTATTTCATTTTTGTATAGTTGTTAACCCAGTAAACGACGCATTTATGGTTGACTATTGCCACACATTTCCTTGAAATATCTACCCATTCCTTGTAAAAGGCATGAGAATGTACTAAATAGCACGAGCATGGTTTTCCAGACCGTTCTTGTGCACCTTTTCATGCACCGATTGTTCGAATTTGAATTATGTGCATAATTAATGCCTAGAAAATGCACATAATCCCCTAAATATGGCAATTGAACACGGTGATTTGCAGGTTGTATGTTCATCATAGAAAAAAAACTCGTGGACAAAGGACAAAGGAAATTTGGACCCCCCCTTCAATCTTGGTGATTTCCCCCTCGAAACCATGAAACTTCCTCGGTAATGGTTCGTTTGATGAAAGGCGTGCATGACGAAATTTTTACCAAGGCACGGTGAGGTCATACCATGGCACCACACCAGGCGTCATGTTTTTCCAAGCATGTATTTCATTTTTGTATAGTTGTTAACCAAGTAAACGACGCGTTTATGGTTGACTACTGCCACACATTTCCTTGAAATATCTGCCCATTCCTTGTAAAAGGCATGAGAATGTACTAAATAGCACGAGCATGGTTTTCCAGACCGTTCTTGTGCACCTTTTCATGCACCGATTGTTCGAATTTGAATTATGTGCATAATTAATGCCTAGAAAATGCACATAATCCCCTAAATATGGTAAATGAGTTCGAAAAATGTCAAATTTGAACACGTTGCATTTGAGGCGGTATGTTGATCGTTGGAAAAAACTGAATGACAAACTAGGACGAAAATTTGGATTCCCCTTCAATCCTGGGGATTTTCCCTCTCGAAAGCATGGAACTTCCTTGGTGCTGGTTCAATTTATGAAGGGCGTGCATGACGACATAAGCCAAACCTTATCAATTTTTTTCCAGGGCATGGTGAGGTCATACCATGGCACCATGCCAGGCATCATGTTTTTTAAGCATTTATTTCATTTTTTCTATAGTTGAAAACCCAACAAACAAACATTTGTGGTTGACAATTGCCACACGTTTCATCGAAATATCTATCCATTATTCCATGTAAAAGGCATGCGAATTAACTAAATGGCACGAGCATGGTTTTCCAGGCCGTTCTTGTGGACCCTTTCATGCACCGATTGTTTGAACTTGAATTATGTGCATTAATGCCTAGGAAATGCACATAATCCCCTAAATACGGCAAATGAACCCGGAAAAGTGCCAAATTTGAACACGGTGATTTGCAGGTTGTACGTTCATCATAGAAAAAAAACTCGTGGACAAAGGACATAGGAAATTTGGATCCCCCTTCAATCTTGGTGATTTCCCCCTCAAAACCATGAAACTTCCTCGGTGATGGTTCATTTTATGAAAGGCGTGCATGACGACATTTTTACCAGGGCACGGTGAGGTCATACCATGGCACCACACCAGGCGTCATGTTTTTCCAAGCATGTATTTCATTTTTGTATAGTTGTTAACCCAGTAAACGACGCATTTATGGTTGACTATTGCCACACATTTCCTTGAAATATCTACCCATTCCTTGTAAAAGGCATGAGAATGTACTAAATAGCACGAGCATGGTTTTCCAGACCATTCTTGTGCACCTTTTCATGCACCGATTGTTCGAATTTGAATTATGTGCATAATTAATGCCTAGAAAATGCACATAATCCCCTAAATATGGCAATTGAACACGGTGATTTGCAGGTTGTATGTTCATCATAGAAAAAACTCGTGGACAAAGGACAAAGGAAATTTTGACCCCCCCTTCAATCTTGGTGATTTCCCCCTCGAAACCATGAAACTTCCTCGGTAATGGTTCGTTTGATGAAAGGCGTGCATGACGACACTTTTTCCAAGGCACGGTGAGGTCATACCATGGCACCACACGAGGCGTCATGTTTTTCCAAGCATGTATTTCATTTTTGTATAGTTGTTAACCCAGTAAACGACGCGTTTATGGTTGACTACTGCCACACATTTCCTTGAAATATCTGCCCATTCCTTGTAAAAGGCATGAGAATGTACTAAATAGCACGAGCATGGTTTTCCAGACCGTTCTTGTGCACCTTTTCATGCACCGATTGTTCGAATTTGAATTATGTGCATAATTAATGCCTAGAAAATGCACATAATCCCCTAAATATGGTAAATGAGTTCGGAAAAATGTCAAATTGGAACACGTTGCATTCTAGGCGGTATGTTGATCGTTGGAAAAAAACTGAGTGACAAACTAGGACGAAAATTTGTGTTCCCCTTCAATCTTGGGGATTTTCCCTCTCGAAAGCATGGAACTTCCTTGGTGCTGGTACAATTTATGAAGGGCGTGCATGACGACATAAGCCAAACCTTATCAATTTTATTCCAGGGCATGGTGAGGTCATACCATGGCACCATGCCAGGCATCATGTTTTTTAAGCATTTATTTCATTTTTTCTATAGTTGAAAACCCAACAAACAAACATTTGTGGTTGACAATTGCCACACGTTTCATCGAAATATCTATCCATTATTCCATGTAAAAGGCATGCGAATTTACTAAATGGCACAAGCATGGTTTTCCAGGCCGTTCTTGTGGACCCTTTCATGCATCGATTGTTTGAACTTGAATTATGTGCATTAATGCCTAGGAAATGCACATAATCCCCTAAATACGGCAAATGAACCCGGAAAAGTGCCAAATTTGAACACGGTGATTTGCAGGTTGTACGTTCATCATAGAAAAAAACTCGTGGACAAAGGACATAGGAAATTTGGATCCCCCTTCAATCTTGGTGATTTCCCCCTCGAAACCATGAAACTTCCTCGGTGATGGTTCATTTTATGAAAGGCGTGCATGACGACATTTTTACCAGGGCACGGTGAGGTCATACCATGGCACCACACCAGGCGTCATGTTTTTCCAAGAATGTATTTCATTTTTGTATAGTTGTTAACCCAGTAAACGACGCATTTATGGTTGACTATTGCCACACATTTCCTTGAAATATCTACCCATTCCTTGTAAAAGGCATGAGAATGTACTAAATAGCACGAGCATGGTTTTCCAGACCGTTCTTGTGCACCTTTTCATGCACCGATTGTTCGAATTTGAATTATGTGCATAATTAATGCCTAGAAAATGCACATAATCCCCTAAATATGGTAAATGAGTTCGAAAAATGTCAAATTTGAACACGTTGCATTTGAGGCAGTATGTTGATCGTTGGAAAAAAACTAAATGACAAACTAGGACGAAAATTTGGATTCCCCTTCAATCTCGGGGATTTTCCCTCTCGAAAGCATGGAACTTCCTTGGTGCTGGTTCAATTTATGAAGGGCGTGCATGACGACATAAGCCAAACCTTATCAATTTTATTCCAGGGCATGGTGAGGTCATACCATGGCACCATGCCAGGCATCATGTTTTTTAAGCATTTATTTCATTTTTTCTATAGTTGAAAACCCAACAAACAAACATTTGTGGTTGACAATTGCCACACGTTTCATCGAAATATCTATCCATTATTCCATGTAAAAGGCATGCGAATTTACTAAATGGCACGAGCATAGTTTTCCAGGCCATTCTTGTGGACCCTTTCATGCACCGATTGTTTGAACTTGAATTATGTGCATTAATGCCTAGGAAATGCACATAATCCCCTAAATACGGCAAATGAACCCGGAAAAGTGCCAAATTTGAACACGGTGATTTGCAGGTTGTACGTTCATCATAGAAAAAAACTCGTGGACAAAGGACATAGGAAATTTGGATCCCCCTTCAATCTTGGTGATTTCCCCCTCGAAACCATGAAACTTCCTCGGTGATGGTTCGTTTTATGAAAGGCGTGCATGACGACATTTTTACCAGGGCACGGTGAGGTCATACCATGGCACCACACCAGGCGTCATGTTTTTCCAAGCATGTATTTCATTTTTGTATAGTTGTTAACCCAGTAAACGACGCATTTATGGTTGACTATTGCCACACATTTCCTTGAAATATCTACCCATTCCTTGTAAAAGGCATGAGAATGTACTAAATAGCACGAGCATGGTTTTCCAGACCGTTCTTGTGCACCTTTTCATGCACCGACTGTTCGAATTTGAATTATGTGCATAATTAATGCCTAGAAAATGCACATAATCCCCTAAATATGGTAAATGAGTTCGAAAAATGTCAAATTTGAACACGTTGCATTTGAGGCGGTATGTTGATCGTTGGAAAAAAACTGAATGACAAACTAGGACGAAAATTTGGATTCCCCTTCAATCATGGGGATTTTCCCTCTCGAAAGCATGGAACTTCCTTGGTGCTGGTTCAATTTATGAAGGGCGTGCATGACGACATAAGCCAAACCTTATCAAATTTTTTCCAGGGCATGGTGAGGTCATACCATGGCACCATGCTAGGCATCATGTTTTTTAAGCATTTATTTCATTTTTTCTATAGTTGAAAACCCAACAAACAAACATTTGTGGTTGACAATTGGCACACGTTTCATCGAAATATCTATCCATTATTCCATGTAAAAGGCATGAGAATTTACTAAATGGCACGAGCATGGTTTTCCAGGCCGTTCTTGTGGACCCTTTCATGCACCGATTGTTTGAACTTGAATTATGTGCATTAATGCCTAAGAAATGCACATAATCCCCTAAATACGGCAAATGAACCCGGAAAAGTGCCAAATTTGAACACGGTGATTTGCAGGTTGTACGTTCATCATAGAAAAAAACTCGTGGACAAAGGACATAGGAAATTTGGATCCCCCTTCAATCTTGGTGATTTCCCCCTCGAAACCATGAAACTTCCTCGGTGTTGGTTCGTTTTATGAAAGGCGTGCATGAGGACATTTTTACCAGGGCACGGTGAGGTCATACCATGGCACCACACCAGGCGTCATGTTTTTCCAAGCATGTATTTCATTTTTGTATAGTTGTTAACCCAGTAAACGACGCATTTATGGTTGACTATTGCCACACATTTCCTTGAAATATCTACCCATTCCTTGTAAAAGGCATGAGAATGTACTAAATAGCACGAGCATGGTTTTCCAGACCGTTCTTGTGCACCTTTTCATGCACCGATTGTTCGAATTTGAATTATGTGCATAATTAATGCCTAGAAAATGCACATAATCCCCTAAATATGGTAAATGAGTTCGAAAAATGTCAAATTTGAACACGTTGCATTTGAGGCGGTATGTTGATCGTTGGAAAAAAACTGAATGACAAACTAGGACGAAAATTTGGATTCCCCTTCAATCATGGGGATTTTCCCTCTCGAAAGCATGGAACTTCCTTGGTGCTGGTTCAATTTATGAAGGGCGTGCATGACGACATAAGCCAAACCTTATCAAATTTTTTCCAGGGCATGGTGAGGTCATACCATGGCACCATGCTAGGCATCATGTTTTTTAAGCATTTATTTCATTTTTTCTATAGTTGAAAACCCAACAAACAAACATTTGTGGTTGACAATTGGCACACGTTTCATCGAAATATCTATCCATTATTCCATGTAAAAGGCATGAGAATTTACTAAATGGCACGAGCATGGTTTTCCAGGCCGTTCTTGTGGACCCTTTCATGCACCGATTGTTTGAACTTGAATTATGTGCATTAATGCCTAAGAAATGCACATAATCCCCTAAATACGGCAAATGAACCCGGAAAAGTGCCAAATTTGAACACGGTGATTTGCAGGTTGTACGTTCATCATAGAAAAAAACTCGTGGACAAAGGACATAGGAAATTTGGATCCCCCTTCAATCTTGGTGATTTCCCCCTCGAAACCATGAAACTTCCTCGGTGTTGGTTCGTTTTATGAAAGGCGTGCATGAGGACATTTTTACCAGGGCACGGTGAGGTCATACCATGGCACCACACCAGGCGTCATGTTTTTCCAAGCATGTATTTCATTTTTGTATAGTTGTTAACCCAGTAAACGACGCATTTATGGTTGACTATTGCCACACATTTCCTTGAAATATCTACCCATTCCTTGTAAAAGGCATGAGAATGTACTAAATAGCACGAGCATGGTTTTCCAGACCGTTCTTGTGCACCTTTTCATGCACCGATTGTTCGAATTTGAATTATGTGCATAATTAATGCCTAGAAAATGCACATAATCCCCTAAATATGGTAAATGAGTTCGAAAAATGTCAAATTTGAACACGTTGCATTTGAGGCAGTATGTTGATCGTTGGAAAAAAAACTGAATGACAAACTAGGACGGAAATTTGGATTCCCCTTCAATCTTGGTGATTTCCCTCTCGAAAGCATTAAACTTCCTCGGTCATGGTTCGATTTATGAAGGGAGTGCATGACGATATAAATCAGACCTTCTCAGCTTTTAACCAGGGCACGGTGAGGCCATACCATGGCACCATGCCAGCCGTCACATTTTTCAAGCACATATTTCATTGTTCTATAGTTGATAACCCAGTAAATGATGCGTTTGTGGTTGACTATTGCCACGCATTCCATTGAAATCTCTGCCCATTCCTTGTAAAAGGCTTGAGAAGTTACTAAATACCACAAGTATGGTTTTTCCAGACCGTTATTGAGCACCCTTTCATGCACTGATTGTTTGAATTTGAATTACGTGCATTAATGCCTATAAAATGCACATAATCTCCTAAACACTGTAAATGAACCCGGAAAAGTGTCAAATTTGAACACGGTGATTAGCAGGGTTTATGTTCATGTAGAAAAAAAACTCATGATGAAGAACAAAGGAAATTTGGATTCCCATTCAATCTCGGTTATTTACTATCGCACGCGATTCATCTTCGTCGCCTCCATGAACCGTGTGTGTTCACTCACACATGCAAAAGGAAAAGAAAACCCTCGCCCACTTCATCCCCACTCACTCGCCACAGACTCCTCCGCAACTCTGCACCCTAAGCTCGATGGCTGTTGGCGGCGGGCGTAGGTCGCGCTCCAAACGGCACCGGATTTCGCCTCCACTGCTTTCCGCCGCCTATCTACACCGACATTCTAGACTCTGGTCGACTGGGGTTTTCATCGGGATTGGGCTAGGGATTTTTCTCATGGAGAAGGTAATCAACTTAATTAGCCAAATATTCACTCATCTCTTATCGCAGTCCGTCCGTCGCTGTTAATCAACCGGCAGAAATCACCGTGGAATCATTTTTGTTCTAGCTGATTCGTGGGTGTTCATTCATGTGTCCATAGTGCGAGCACAAATCGGGCAACTGTGGTCTTTCCCAGTCGGAAACGAAGTTCTATCTCACCATTCGGATGACTTCAAGGAGCTCGGTATGTTCAATCTCAACCTACCACGGTCGGCATGGCCTAAATTTGTGAACATATACCGTCTGTTGCTACATTATCTATATATTTGCATCAAATCTTTGTTACATTATCTACTTTTAATTCTATATTTTGTACTTTGCTTTCATATATCTCTCTCTCTCTCTCTCTCTCTCTCTCTCTATATATATATATATATATATATATATATGGATCTGTTCTATTAGTTACTCCCATATTTGCATCTTGCTCTGTTATTTCAATATGTCTAATTTACGATCTTAATTTTCATTTCAAGCAGTACATCCCTTGCTTTGCAAGAACAGGAGTAGAAGGAAATCTTGGGCTTTACTTTGCTGATGACTCCCAGGATGTCATATTGACAACGCATCATGGATTTACAATGACAGTTAGCGTAAAACTTGATACAGATGGCACTCCTATTTTAATGCGGACCTTTGGAGAAAAATGTCTAAGTGTTATGAACTGAAAGCTGGCAATACAATTCTAGTGCATGCACCACAGCCTGGTTTAATTAACATGGATGTTTACTTCCCCAACGTCATCAGCCGATCAAAGTCTGATCTAGGTTAGTGTCCTTTCAACTTTCTCCTTGTTGTCATATTACTATTTAAGCAACCAATTGATCGCTATTTAAGCAACCAATTGTGATATCATATTCTGACTCCGTTCCTAGGCAGTAACAAATTATTTACCAATTTATGCGCACTATTTATTCTTCTACCATGTTCTGAATAAATAATACCTTCCCACCTTTTAAGCAGGATATGTTGGATGCATAGTGATCGATCTGTATGTTACTAAGCGTACCAAATTTCACTGGAAGGACTTGAAGCATGTCATAAACTTTGTTGATAATCTGACAGAGATAGCACAACGTATGAACGCTGGATTTTGGATGGGATTAATTAGACCTATGGTGCACACACTGAACAAGACCAATTGTGTGCACAAAATGCTGGTAAAAAGTCTTATTTTAATGTTGATGCTCATAAACTATATATATCTTCAATGATATGTTACAACTGTTTTATATTCTACACGTCAACAGAAATCCCCCTGTAGCAGTTCCTGGATCGATTTCCCGGCGTGGTAGAATTACACTTGTGCCTGCTAATAACGCCAAAGTAGTTGCAAGGTACTGCATTTCCCGCAGAAATGGAACCATTCAAATTAACAAGTTCTCGCTTCTCGTGGCAATGCATCCATATTGGAAAATTGGAGACACTGTTCTACTCATGATCTACCAATGCACGGGAGGGCTCTTCCTTTTCATTGACGAGATGCCGAGTCACCATGATCAAGCTGCTTCCAGTGGATAGTTGTGGTTGTTGGCCCCTTAGCCTCTTAAAATGTGCTAGTTGTTACTATATACTTTTAAGTATGTAGATATAGACCATATGGTTGTTGGCCCTTAGCCTCTTAAAATGTGATAGTTGTTACTATGTTAAGTATGTAGATATGGACCATATGGTTGTCAAAACCGTGTTACGAAGATCCTCCTTTTGTCGAATAGTGTAACCACTATATATATGTTACTCAAATGCTGTTACCCAAGTTCATAAATTTTCATGGAAAGTATTAGTATCGTACACAGTTCATTGAGTTTAAGCGTGTGCCCAGTGACCAGAAGGCATTTGCATATTAACTGTCCATATTGCAAATTCACACACATGTTAACATAAGGAAACGTATGTGTAACATACTAATCATCGCACACGAGTACTCGCAGACGCATCGTGTGCGATACTCCGCCACCGCAAGCAACTAGTTTGCATTTTTCGAAGTTTTTTGTACACACAGAATTGCACATGAAGTAACTGCATTGACCGTCTGTGTTGTAATTTCTCATCGCAAATAGTTCACCCGAGTCGGTTGTTCGCCACGTATCACACACATCTTGTTTACACGACTCATTTGTGTTCTTTTGGCTCATCGCAAATAGTTCATCCATGTGAACTGTATGCCGCATATCACACACGTCTTGTTAAGTTGAACCATTCATGTTGTGTTCCCTAATCGAAAACAGTTCGTCCAAGTTAACCGTATGCCGTATATCGCACACACATTGATATGGCTGCTCGTTTCTGTTGTTCTACCTCATCGCAAACAGTTCGAATGGATTAACCGTGTGTCCTGCATCGCATACACATTGTTATGGCTGCTCGTTTCATTTGTTCTGCCTCATCGCAGACAGTTTGAATGGATTAATCGTGTGTCCTGCATCACACACGCAACTAAAATCTGAACCGTGTTTGATGGCCCCACTATTGCAAACGTTTTACACATTTTTTGACGGTTTTTTTACACCACCGTTTGCGATTATTGCATCGCACACAGTTTCGGCAAAGGGACTCTGATCGTAGTGTCGTGTTAGCAGTATCTTGCAGTAGTGAGGGTACAATAGTGATCCAGGAGTGGATCACTGGACAGCGGTCAATATTATCCTTAGTAGAATAAGGAAATATTTCTCGATTATGGAGCTGATAAAGAGTTCATAGTAAGGAGTTACGTCGATGCAAGCTTTAACACCAATCTGGATGACTCTGAGTCTCAATCTGGATACATATTAAAAGTGGGAGCAATTAGCTAGAGTAGCTCCATGCAGAGCATTGTAAACATAGAAATTTTCAAAATACATACGGATCTGAATGTGACAGACCCATTGACTAAACTTCTCTCACAAGCAAAACATGATCACACCTTAAGTACTATTTGGGTGTTAATCACATAGCGATGTGAACTAGATTATTGACTCTAGTAAACCCTTTGGGTGTTAGTCACATGGCGATGTGAACTAATCACATAAAGATGTGAATTGTTGGTGTTAAATCACATGACGATGTGAACTAGATTATTGACTCTAGTGCAAGTGGGAGACTCAAGGAAATATGCCCTAGAGGCAATAATAAAGGTGTTATTTATATTTCATTATATCATGATAAATGTTTATTATTCATGCTAGAATTGTATTAACCAGAAACTTGGTACATGTGTGAATACATAGACAAACAGAGTGTCCCTAGTATGCCTCTACTTGACTAGCTCGTTAATCAAAGATGGTTAAGTTTCCTGACCATAGACACGTGTTGTCATTTGATGAACGGGGTCACATCATTAGAGAATGATGTGATGGACAAGACCCATCCGTTAGCTTAGCATAATGATCGTTAAGTTTTATTGCTATTGCTTTCTTCATGACTTATACATATTCCTCTGACTATGAGATTATGCAACTCGCGAATACCGGAGGAACACTTTGTGTGCTATCAAACGTCACAACGTAACTGGGTGATTATAAAGATGCTCTACAGGTGTCTCCGAAGGTGTTTGTTGGGTTGGCATAGATCGAGATTAGGATTTGTCACTTTGTGTATCGGAGAGCTCCCACATGCCCGATAGTTAGCCCGGTAGCCTTTAGGCGGGTGATCCTTTTTATCGTCGGGCGGAGCCTGTGTCGGAAAGGCTGACTTCCCTCCAATCGTTGTCGCGCTCGACACACTCTATCTGCGCTTGGCAGAAATCTGGGGCCTTCTCGTCTTGGATCCAGCACCAATTTGCTCTCCATTCCGTCCATCTATCGCGCTGCTGACCTGGGAGGTAATCCCAGCTTCCCCTCGCCACCCGTGGCATCCAACTTATGTTCCCGGAATGGTGGGCTTTGTTCTCCACCCGCGGGACAAAATAATGCCTTAACAAATCGGCATTGGGGCAACTCCAACAAAGTTCTCGCACAAGTGGGCAAAAATTGCCATGCACGCCATTGCATTTGGCGTGAAATCCAGAAGATGGAATCTGTCATTGCTTCAAACAAACCCGAGAAAGGAGGGCAGAGGCCGCAGATGAAATACACACAGAAGAATCGGTATGAATCTGGCGGGTCCTCTTTCCCCTCCGCCAGAACTTTGGGTGCGCCATGCCCTTTCGGGACTTCCCTCCCCCACAGATATCCGTACCTTGCTTCTAGCACTTCGCTGTCCAGATTCAGTGGGAACAAGATGGCACCTCCCCTCTGCCTCCTGTCTAGCTCAGTTGCTCTCTTGGTCCCCTCAGCGGTCGCTTCTTTCGCGGTGGCCGCTTGCTTCCCCTTGGCGGCAGCTTTCTTCCCCTTTTCTACAAGCTGCGACGCGGATGGAGGAAGGAAGTTGGGTAAGGGATCGGCGGTGAGTATGGGCGAGGAGGAAGAACGGTCGTTTGGCTTGCGGAAGAAGATGGTAGAGGGGCGGAGCGGGCAATGAATGAGCAGTGCCCTTCTGCGTTTTCCTCTCTTAAGGAAAGGACGTGGGGGAGGGCACGGCCCATCAGAAAGTTACCATTTCACAATTAACTGCTGCAATCCCACTACCCCACGACCCGCGGTATACACGAAGTAGACGTTGGATTGATTGGTTATCATGACAAACCGCTGCACGCGCAGCATTCTCTCACCACGTGTATCCGTGCACTGTTTGGGGCCTAACCCAATGTGCCCAGTGACACGTATGGCTCAGGCCCGGGGGCTTCTGTCAGGGTACACAAACAGGGGTGTATGTTTCCCCCTGACTTGTGCACGGACAGCAAACCACCAGCCTGGCAAGATTGTGACATCCAAGACCAGACCAAGCAACATAGATCAACTCTTTGAGGAGTCAGAGAGCGGATCAAGAATACCAAGTCAAGCCAAACGAAGCAAGATACCACTAAGGGAAAACCTCCCTTGTCGGGCAGGCAAGCCTGGCGAGGTCGAGGTTGCTTCGAAGACAAGTCTCAAGACTGTCCCGGCAGGCTTGCCGAGGATACCAAGGGTGGACCACCCCGCCAAGGCTCCACCGCTCCACCTCACAGCAACGCAAGTCATCGATCGGTGCAGTGTCAAGCCCCCAAGTGACTAAATGGCTGTTTCTTCACACACGATAGCCACTTCCTATGGAAATCACCTCCAAATGACACTTGTCCAAAGACGTCTCATGCAGGCAGGCGAGGAGGTGGCCGAACTGCCCAGCAAGGCTTGTCGGGCATGCCATGATGTGACACTAAGCGGCGCATTTAATGCGTTCTGCCCTGTCTGCAGAGTTAGGTATGATAGCACTGTTTGCTACCTAATCAGTACACAATGACTGATTTTCCATTGTGGTGACCCCTTGATCTGTAAAAGGAGGCCCGTGGCAACCATAGAAAGGATTGGGACCCTTGTACACTCATACGCGCGTAGCCGTTCTCGCCCCGTGGCAACCCTGCCAGGCTAGAGCGTTGCGTTTCCACCACAATCCACCATCAAATCCACCAAAGCAGGAGTAGTGTTTTACGCCTCACGGCGGCCCAAAGCTGGGTAAAATTGCCCGTGTGATCTCTGTCGTGTTGTGCTACGTTCTTCGCTCCTTGTGCAATGTGCTCATCCCCCTGCTGAACCACAAGGGGCTCATGGCCCCATAGGTGGTCGTGGTTTCCCACGACATATGGTGGACACTCATGGCAAGAAACTGGGTTTAAGGGTTTTTGGATGCAAAAGTAGTATCTCTACTTAGTACGAATTTTTGGCTAGCAAATGATCCTAGGCAAACACCACATGTTGGAGGATCCATGACAATATAACTTCTATGAAAATATACAAAACCATAACTCATTACGTTGTCTTCCTTGTCCAACTTCAACTAATTTGCTCAAGTTTGAAAATAATTTATGGGTATTCACAATCATAGAAGATGTCCAAGATAATATATTTCTATGTGAAAGTTCTCTTCCTTATACTAATCATTCATGAATTGCTTGTATGACCAATATTGTGATTATCAAGCTTCAAAAGATTTCACTTTCTAAACCCAATGTGAAGCTACTACTAGGCATGATATGGACATATAACTTCAAATTCATGACATTCAATTCATTCAACAATTTACTCATAGGATATAAGTGAAGCACAAGAGTAAATGATAAACTACTCCAAAAGGATATAAGTGAAGATCAAGCGAGTAGTTAAGTAAATGGGTAGCTAATTGAGGACTCTCTCTTATTTAAAAATTTCAGATCTAAGTATTTTATTAAAACAGCAAGCAAAAGAAAATAAAATGACATTCCAAGAATAGCACACATCATGTGAAGAAGCAAAAACTATTGGGGAACGTAGTAATTTCAAAAAAAATCCTACGCACACGCAAGATCATGGTGATGCATAGCAACGAGAGGGGAGAGTGTTGTCCACGTACCCTCGTAGACAGACAGCGGAAGCGTTATCACAACGCGGTTTATGTAGTCGTACGTCTTCACGATCCGACCGATCAAGTACCGAACGTACGGCACCTCCGAGTTCTACACACGTTCAGCTCGATGACGTCCCTCGAACTCCGATCCAGCCGAGTGTTGAGGGAGAGTTTCTTCAGCACGACGGCGTGGTGACGATGATGATGTTCCACCGATGCAGGGCTTCGCCTAAGCTCCGCAACGGTATTATCGAGGTGTAATATGGTGGAGGGGGGCACCGCACACGGCTAAGAAATCTCAAGGATCAATTGTTGTGTCTCTGGGGTGCCCCCCTGCCCCCGTATATAAAGGAGCAAGGGGGAGGCAGCCGGCCAAGAGGAGAGGCGCGCCATAGGGGGGAGTCCTACTCCCACCGGGAGTAGGACTCCTCCTTTCCTTGTGGGAGTAGGAGAAGGGAAGGGGGAAGGAGAAAGAAGGAAGGGTGCGCCCCCCTTGCCTAGTCCAATTCGGACCAGACCATGGGGAGGGGTGCGGCCACCTTTTGAGGCCTTTCTCTCCTTTCCCGTATGGCCCGTTAAGGCCCAATACGAATTCCCGTAACTCTCCGGTACTCCGAAAAATACCCGAATCACTCGGAACCTTTCCGAAGTCCGAATATAGTCATCCAATATATCGATTTTTTCGTCTCGACCATTTCGAGACTCCTCGTCATATCCCCGATCTCATCCGGGACTCCGAACTCCTTCGGTACATCAAAACTCAATAAAACTGTCATCGTAACGTTAAGCGTGCGGACCCTACGGGTTCGAGAACTATGTAAACATGACCGAGACACGTCTCCGGTCAATAACCAATAGCGGGACCTGGATGCCCATATTGGCTCCCACATATTCTACGAAGATCTTTATCGGTCAGACCGCATAACAACATACGTTGTTCCCTTTGTCACCGGTATGTTACTTGCCCGAGATTTGATCGTCGGTATCTCGATACCTAGTTCAATCTCGTTACCGGCAAGTCTCTTTACTCGTTCCGTAACACATCATCCCGCAACTAACTCATTAGTCACAATGCTTGCAAGGTTTATAGTGATGTGCATTACCGAGTGGGCCCTGAGATACCTCTCCGACAATTGGAGTGACAAATCCTAATCTCGAAATACGCCAACCCAACAAGTACCTTTGGAGACACCTGTAGGGCACCTTTATAATCACCCATTTACGTTGTGACGTTTGGTAGCACACAAAGTGTTCCTCCGGTAAACGGGGGTTGCATAATCTCATAGTCATAGGAACATGTATAAGTCATGAAGAAAGCAATAGCAACATACTAAACGACCGAGTGCTAAGCTAACGGAATGGGTCAAGTCAATCACGTCATTCTCCTAATGAGGTGATCTCGTTAATCAAATGACAACTTATGTCTATGGCTAGGAAACATAACCATCTTTTATTAACGAGCTAGTCAAGTAGAGGCATACTAGTGACACTTTGTTTGTCTATATATTCACACATGTATTATGTTTCCGGTTAATACAATTCTAGCATGAATAATAAACATTTATCATGATACAAGGAAATAAATAATACTTTATTATTGCCTCTAGGGCATATTTCCTTCAGTCTCCCACTTGCACTAGAGTCAATAATCTAGTTCACATCGCCATGTGATTTAACATCAATAATTCACATCACCATGTGATTAACACCCATAGTTCACATCTCTATGTGACCAACACTCAAAAGGTTTACTAGAGTCAATAATCTAGTTCACATCGCTATGTGATTAACACCCAAAGAGTACTAAGGTGTGATCATGTTTTGATTGTGAGATAATTTTAGTCAACGGGTCTGTCACATTCAGATCCGTAAGTATTTTGCAAATATCTATGTCTACAATGCTCTTCACGGAGCTAGTCTAGCTAATTGCTCCCACTTTCAATATGTATCTAGACCGAGACTTAGAGTCATCTAGATTTAGTGTCAAAACTTGCATCGACGTAACCCTTTACGACGAACCTTTTGTCACTTCCATAATCGAGAAACATATCCTTATTCCACTAAGGATAACTTTGACCGCTGTCCAGTGATCTATTCCTAGATCACTATTGTACTCCCTTGCCAAAATCAGTGTAGGGTATTCAATAGATCTGGTACACAGCATGGCATACTTTATAGAACCTATGGCCAAGGCATAGGGAATGACTTTCATTCTCTTTCTATCTTCTGCCGTGGTCGGGCTTTGAGTCTTACTCAATTTCACACCTTGTAACACAGGCAAGAACTCTTTCTTTGACTGTTCTATTTTGAACTACTTCAAAATCTTGTTAAGGTATGTGCTCATTGAAAAAACTTATCAAGCGTCTTGATCTATCTCTATAGATCTTGATGCTTAATATGTAAGCAGCTTCACCGAGGTCTTTCTTTGAAAAACTCCTTTCAAACACTCCTTTATGCTTTGCAGAATAATTCTACATTATTTTCGATCAACAATATGTCATTTACATATACTTATCAGAAATGTTGTAGTGCTCCCACTCACTTTCTTGTAAATACAGGCTTCACTGCAAGTCTGTATAAAACTATATCCTTTGATCAACTTATCAAAGCGTATATTCCAACTCCGAGATACTTGCACCAGTCCATAGATGGATCGCTGGAGCTTGCATATTTTGTTAGCACCTTTAGGATTGACAAAACCTCCTGGTTGCATCATATACAACTCTTCTTTAATAAATCCATTAAGGAATGTAGTTTTGTTTATCCATTTGCCAGATTTCATAAAATGCGGCAATTGCTAATATGAATCAGACAGACTTTAAGCATAGATACGAGTGAGAAACTCTCTCATCGTAGTCAACACCTTGAACTTGTCGAAAACCTTTTGCGACAATTCTAGCTTTGTAGATAGTGACACTACTATCAGCGTCCGTCTTCCTCTTGAAGATCCATTTAATCTCAATGGCTCGCCGATCATTGGGCAAGTCAATCAAAGTCCATACATTGTTCTCATATATGGATCTTATCTCAGATTTCATGGCCTCAAGCCATTTCGTGGAATCTAGGCTCACCATCGCTTCTTCATAGTTCGTAGGTTCGCCATGGTCTAGTAACATGACCTCCAGAACAGGATTACCGTACCACTCTGGTGCGGATCTTGATCTAGTTGACCTACGAGGTTTGGTAGTAACTTGATCTGAAGTTACATGATCATCATCATTAACTTCCTCACTAATTGGTGTAGGATTCACAGGAACAGATTTCTGTGATGAACTACTTTCCAATAAGGGAGCAGGTACAGTTACCTCATCAAGTTCTACTTTCCTCCCACTCACTTCTTTCGAGAGAAACTCCTTCTCTAGAAAGGATCCATTCTTAGCAACGAATGTCTTGCCTTCGGATCTGTGATAGAAGGTGTACCCAGCTGTCTCCTTTGGGTATCCTATGAAGACACATTTCTCCGATTTGGGTTCGAGCTTATCAGGTTGAAGTTTCTTCACATAAGCATCGCAGCCCCAAACTTTAAGAAACGACAACTTTGGTTTCTTACCAAACCACAGTTCATAAGGCGTCGTCTCAACGGATTTTAGATGGTACCCTATTTAACGTGAATGCAGCTGTCTCTAATGCATAACCCCAAAACGATAGTGGTAGATCGGTAAGAGACATCATAGATTGCACTATATCCAATAAAGTACGGTTATGACGTTCGGACACACCATTATGCTGTGGTGTTCCAGGTGGCATGAATTTGTGAAACTATTCCACATTGTTTTAATTGAAGACCAAACTCGTAACTCAAATATTTGTCTCCGCGATCAGATCGTAGAAACTTTATTTTCTTGTTACGATGATTTTCTACTTCACTCTGAAATTATATGAACTTTTCAAATGTTTCAGACTTATGTTTCATCAAGTAGATATACCCATATCTGCTCAAATCATCTGTGAAGGTGAGAAAATAACGATATCCGCCATGAGCCTCAATATTCATTGGACCACATACATCTGTATGTATGACTTCCAACAAATTTGTTGCTCTCTCCATAGTCCCGGAGAACGGCGTTTTAGTCATCTTGCCCATGAGGCACGGTTCGCAAGTATCAAGTGATTCATAATCAAGTGATTCCAAAATCCCATCAGTATGGAGTTTCTTCATGCGCTTTACACCAATATGACCTAAACGGTAGTGCCACAAATATGTTGCACTATCATTATCAACTTTGCATCTTTTGGCTTCAATATTATGAATATGTGTATCA
This sequence comes from Aegilops tauschii subsp. strangulata, assembly GCF_002575655.3. Classification (NCBI taxonomy): domain Eukaryota; kingdom Viridiplantae; phylum Streptophyta; class Magnoliopsida; order Poales; family Poaceae; genus Aegilops; species Aegilops tauschii. The sequence goes on from NC_053040.3 coordinate 187,728,653, forward strand.
CTACGATCGAGATCCAACAAACCATTTTCGTTAGTGTGTATGACCATAGAAGGTTTTATTCATGTAAACAGAACAACAATTGTTCTCTAACTTAAATGAATAACCATATTGCAATAAACATGATCAAATCATATTCCTGCTCAACGCAAACACCAAATAACACTTATTTAGTTTCAACACTAATCCCGAAAGTATAGGGAGTGCGCAATGATGATCATATCAATCTTGGAACTACTTCCAACACACATCGTCACCTCGCCTTTTACTAGTCTCTATTTATTCTGCAACTCCCGTTTTCGAGTTACTACTCTTTAGCAACTGAACCAATATCAAATACTGAGGGGTTGCTATAAACACTAGTAAGTACACATCAATAACATGTATATCCAATATACCTTTGTTCACTTTCCCATCCTTATTATCCACCAAATACTTGGGGCAGTTCCGCCTCCAGTGACCAGTCCCTTTGTAGTAGAAGCACTTAGTCTCAGGCTTAGGTCTAGATTTGGGCTTCTTCACTTGAGTAGCAACTTGCTTGCCATTCTTTTGAAGTTCCCCTTCTTCCCTTTGCCCTTTTCTTGAAACTAGTGGTCTCGTCAACCATCAACACTTGATGTTTTTCTTGATTTCTACCTTCGTCGATTTCAGCATCACGAAGAGCTCGGGAATTACTTTCGTCATCCCTTGCATACTATAGTTCATCACGAAGTTCTACTAACTTGGTGATGGTGACTAGAGAATTCTGTCAATCACTATTTTATCTGGAAGATTAACTCCCACTTGATTCAACCGATTGTAGTACCCAGACAATCTGAGCACATGCTCACTATTTGAGCGATTCTCCTCCATCTTTAAGCTATAGAACTTGTTGGAGACTTCATATCTCTCAACTTGGGTATTTGCTTGAAATATTAACTTCAACTCCTGGAACATCTCATATGGTCCATGACGTTCAAAACGTCTTTGAAGTCCCGATTCTAAGCCGTTAAGCATGGTGCACTAAACTACCAAGTAGTCATCATATTGAGCTAGCCAAACGTTCATAACGTCTGTATTTGCTCCTGCAATAGGTCTGTCACCTAGCGGTGCATCAAGGACATAATTTTCTGTGCAGCAATGAGGATAATCCTCAGATCACGAATCCAATCCGCATCTTTGCTACTAACATCTTTCAACATAATTTTTCTCTAGGAACATATCAAAAATAAACACAGGGAAGCAACAACGCGAGCTATTGATCTACAACATAATTTGCAAAATACTATCAGGACTAAGTTCATGATAAATTTAAGTTCAATTAATCATATTACTTAAGAACTCCCACTTAGATAGACATCCCTCTAATCCTCTAAGTGATCACGTGATCCATATCAACTAAACCATGTCCGATCATCACGTGAGATGGAGTAGTTTCAATGGTGAACATCACTATGTTGATCATATCTACTATATGATTCACGCTCGACCTTTCGGTCTCCGTGTTCCGAGGCCATATCTGTTATATGCTAGGCTCGTCAAGTTTAACCTGAGTATTCCGCGTGTGCAACTGTTTTGCACCCGTTGTATTAGAACGTAGAGCCTATCACACCCGATCATCACGTGGTGTCTCAGCACGAAGAACTTTCGCAACGGTGCATACTCAGGGAGAACACTTATACTTTGATAATTTAGTGAAGGATCATCTTATAATGCTACCATCAAACAAAGCAAGATAAGATGCATAAAGGATTAACATCACATGCAATCAATATAAGTGATATGATATGGCCATCATCATCTTGTGCTTGTGATCTCCATCTCCAAAGCACCGTGCTTGTGATCTCCATCTCCGAAGCACCGTCATGATCACCATCGTCACCGGCACGACACCTTGATCTCCATCGTAGTATCGTTGTCGTCTCGCCAACTAATTTCTTTTACGACTATCGCTACCGCTTAGTGATAAAGTAAAACTATTACATGGTGATTGCATCTCATACAATAAAGCGACAACCATATGGCTCCTGCCAGTTGCCGATAACTCGGTTACAAAACAAGATCATCTCATACAACAAATTATATCACATCATGTCTTGACCATATCACATCACAACATGCCCTGCAAAAACAAGTTAGACGTCCTCTACTTTGTTGTTGCATGTTTTACGTGGCTGCTACGGGCTTAGCAAGAACTGTTCTTACCTACGCATCAAAACCACAACGATAGTTTGTCAAGTTGGTGCTGTTTTAACCTTCGCAAGGACCGGGCGTAGCCACACTCGGTTCAACTAAAGTGAGAGAGACAGACACCCGCCAGTCACCTTTAAGCAACGAGTGCTCCGAACGGTGAAACCAGTCTCGCGTAAGCGTACGCGTAATGTCGGTCCGGGCCGCTTCATCTCACAATACCGCTGAACCAAAGTATGACATGCTGGTGAGCAGTATGACTTATATCGCCCACAACTCACTTGTGTTCTACTCGTGCATAGCATCAACGCATAAAACCAGGCTCGGATGCCACTGTTGGGGAACGTAGTAATTTCAAAAAAATTCCTACGCACACGCAAGATCATGGTGATGCATAGCAACGAGAGGGGAGAGTGTTGTCCACGTACCCTCGTAGACCGACAGCGGAAGCGTTATCACAACGCGGTTGATGTAGTCGTACGTCTTCACGATCCGACCGATCAAGTACCGAACGTACGGCACCTCCGAGTTTTACACACGTTCAGCTCGATGACGTCCCTCGAACTCCGATCCAGCCGAGTGTTGAGGGAGAGTTTCGTCAGCACGACGGCGTGGTGACGATGATGATGTTCCACCGACGCAGGGTTTTGCCTAAGCTCCGCAACGGTATTATCGAGGTGTAATATGGTGGAGGGGGGCACCGCACATGGCTAAGAGATCTCAAGGACCAATTGTTGTGTCTCTGGGGTGCCCCCCTGCCCCCGTATATAAAGGAGCAAGGGGGAGGCAGCCGGCCAAGAGGAGAGGCGCGCCATAGGGGGGAGTCCTAATCCCACCGGGAGTAGGACTCCTCCTTTCCTTGTGGGAGTAGGAGAAGGGAAGGGGGAAGGAGAAAGAAGGAAGGGTGCGCCCCCCTTCCCTAGTCCAATTCGGACCAGGCCACGGGGAGGGGTGCGGCCACCTTTTGAGGCCTTTCTCTCCTTTCCCGTATGGCCCATTAAGGCCCAATACGAATTCCCGTAACTCTCCGGTACTCCAAAAAATACCCGAATCACTCGGAACCTTTCCGTAGTCCGAATATAGTCGTCCAATATATCGATTTTTACGTATCGGCCATTTCGAGACTCCTCGTCATATCCCCGATCTCATCCGGGACTCCGAACTCCTTCGGTACATCAAAACTCAATAAAACTGTCATCGTAACATTAAGCGTGCGGACCCTACGGGTTCGAGAACTATGTAAACATGACCGAGACACGTCTCCGGTCAATAACCAATAGCGGGACCTGGATGCCCATATTGGCTCCCACATATTCTACGAAGATCTTTATCGGTCAGACCGCATAACAACATACGTTGTTCCCTTTGTCACCGGTATGTTACTTGCCCGAGATTTGATCGTCGGTATCTCGATACGTAGTTCAATCTCGTTACCGGCAAGTCTCTTTACTCGTTCCGTAACACATCATCCCGCAACTTACTCATTAGTCACAATGCTTGCAAGGCTTATAGTGATGTGCATTACCGAGTGGGCCCAGAGATACCTCTCCGACAATTGGAGTGACAAATCCTAATCTCGAAATACGCCAACCCAACAAGTACCTTTGGAGACACCTGTAGAGCACCTTTATAATCACCCATTTACGTTCTGACGTTTGGTAGCACACAAAGTGTTCCTCCGGTAAACGGGAGTTGCATAATCTCATAGTCATAGGAACATGTATAAGTCATGAAGAAAGCAATAGCAACATACTAAACGATCGAGTGCTAAGCTAACGGAATGGGTCAAGTCAATCACATCGTTCTCCTAATGAGGTGATCTTGTTAATCAAATGACAACTTATGTCTATGGCTAGGAAACATAACCATCTTTGATTAACGAGCTAGTCAAGTAGAGGCATACTAGTGACACTCTGTTTGTCTATATATTCACACATGTATTATGTTTCCGGTTAAGACAATTCTAGCATGAATAATAAACATTTATCATGATACAAGGAAATAAATAATACTTTATTATTGCCTCTAGGGCATATTTCCTTCAAAAACTTAGGCTCAACCGATACTAACCGATAATTCTTGAAGAAAAAAGGTGGGATGCCTACCGGGGCATTCCCAAGCTTAGATGCTTGCGACTTCTTGGAATATTATCTTCGAATGCCTTGGGCATCCCCAAGCTTCAACTTTTGTGTCTCCTTAATTCCTTTTATATAACGGTTTCCCTAAATCTTAAAAACTTCATCCACACAAAACTCAACAAGAACTCGTGAGATAAGTTAGTATAAATCAATGCAAAAACCTTATCATTCCCTACATTAGAAAATCACTAAATTTATTATTTAACCTTGCATACTAAATGCCTCTGCATATTTAATAATCATATCCTCAAATAGAATCATTAAACAAGCAAACATATGCAAACAAAACAACAATCTGTCAAAACAGTACAGTCTGTAAAGAATGCAAGAATATTCATACTTCTTTAAAGCCAAAAATTATGAAAATTTACCACACTTTAGAAATTTTGTCATAGCTTATTGTGAAAAAAGTTTCAACATTTTATCACATTCTGACTTTTCTCTGGAATTTTTGCAATAGCGACAAACTTGTTGTTTTGAAACAGCAACAAATAGACTTGCAAAATAAGCATGGTAAAGGCTATCCTTGACATCTTTATTGAATTAAAAGATGCAAAACATTATTCTAAATAAGATCAAGCAAATACAAACAAAATAAAATGACGCTCCAAGCAACACTCATATCATGTGATGAATGAAAATATAGTCCTAAGTGAGGTTACCGATAATGTTGGAGACGAAAGCGGGGATGTCTTCCGGGGCATCCCCAAGCTTGGTTGCTTGGATATTCCTTGAATATTACCTTGGGGTGCCTTGGGCATCCCCAAGCTTAGGGTCTTGTCACTCCTTATTCTCCTCATATCGATATCTCACAAAAAACTTGAAAACTTCAATCACACAAAACTTAACGGAACTTCATGAGATAGGTTAGTGTGGTAAAGAGCAAACCATTCACTTTGGTACTTTCAAAGACAAGATTCATAATTGTTCTCACACAATATGTAACGACCCGAGACCAACACTTCAGATGTCTTCCATGTATTATGAGTTCCGTTGTGTGATTTGTTTTGTTCATTGCTTTCATCATTGCATCATTTGCATTGCATCATGTCATCTTTACCAACTTAAATGTTTTCTCATAAATAAATTGCATGGGTCTTTGATCCATTTAAATTGAGGGAATTTACATGGTGATTTCTCTTTATAACATATCCTCTCGATATTTAGGGAGCTATAAAATAATATTTCATTAATTTGGAATTTACCACAACACATGTGCATGTTAAATCCCTTGGCCTTTCCGTCTTCAAGTTTTGACTCTCTAACCTTTCTCCATAATTCTTTCTCCATTTATCGAGGCTCCTCCTAAATTCTCAACATTTTTGGACCTACCGAATACCCACTTCTTTCTCACACTCATTTGAATTAAATTCAAATGAGGTTGAATTCAACTTCACACCCATGCTCACTTTCTATTTTTCTTGGATCAAGCTCATTTTTGTGAGTCCAAGAAAATTAACCGCATGCCAAAATTCTTCCTCTAACCTTCTCTTCTCTCCTTTCCTTTCTTCCAGTTCTCTGTTAATGAAAAGAAAAGGAAGAGAGAGAGAGCCTCCACCCGCCGGCCTCTTGGGCCTCACCAACCAGGCCGACCGACCAACCAAGGCCCAGTAGTTGGCCTCCACCAGCCCAGCGATCCCTATAACCCTAGCCCGATCGATCCCATCTATCGACCTCTCCACTCTCTCCCTCTCGTTCCCTTGCCACCGCCACACACCCACAGGAGAGGAGCTCCTCGCCTCGATTCCCATGGCTGACCCACTGTGCCTCCCTCCTCCGTCAGCTCCGCCCCCGCGGTTCTTCTTCCTCCGCGCGACCCCTTCCCCTGCTCTCTTCCACCACCGCACGCGTCCGCGCCCGATCCCCTCAACCCCCACGCCTCTGCGTCGCCCCAAGCCTCGTCTCCCCGTCGCCATGGCCCGGCGCCCACGCTTCTGCTGCTTCGTCGCCCGCAGCCGTCGGCCTCCCGCGCCCATCTCCTTGCTCAGGCCGCCCCTCGCCGCAGTTGCACCCTGCAGGAGCTCCCGCTGGACCCGACTATCTTCTGCCGCAGCTCCTCTGCTCCGCCCGTCCTCTGCCCCGCCTCCATCGCTGGACCGCCCCGACCCCGTCGTCAACCATGCGACCAAGCCTAGGCCGCGCCCCGCCTTCCACCGCCTCGCCGATGACCTCCTCCGCACTGGATCCAGCCTCGACGACCCATCCCCGACCTCCTCGTTCGACTCCTCGCCAGATCCGGAGGTCCTCGTCGTGCCCCCGCCTCGCTGCGTTCTGCGCTGGAGTTCCCCTACCGCCATCTTTGTTCAGTCACCTCGCAAAGGAGACGACCAGCAACACAGGCCGCATCGAGCCACGGCCAAAACCTGACGCGTTGACCAAGGCCCTGCTCAAGCCATCAAGACCGACTACACGAAACTGCCAAGTATCTCTACGCACGGATGCGTCAAGACCGCCCCGGATATCGGCAAGTACACCATCGGCAAGACTACATAGACACCCGAACGACTACCGCACCGAAACGCCAAGACCGTCAAGTACGACTACCGTCGACCCTCAGAGGTCTAAGAGTCGTCAAGTTCCTCTTTGAACCATGTACCACTACCGTCACCATAGATCCGACAAGACCGCTGAGTACCACTACTTCCACTACGACCGTCCCGAGAACGTCTACTCCCTCTACATCCCATCGAACCCGTCCGCCTCAAAACACACGCTTCGAAGGTATAAACCCGAGATGACCACCCGTGGGCAAATGCATGTGTGTTGTATGAGATGCTCGTGTTTGCACCATGTCCGAGTTCTCATTGCACGTTCCTCCTTGTTCGCCATGTCGTCGACCCGTGGGAACCCGGTAATCCGGGATCACCCCACCATCTCTAGCATGTTCCGCACATCCGCACACTTGCTCTTTTGCACCGGTATCTCAATGAGTTGTCAGATCATCGGAATGTTGCCGTGGCACCATTTTCGTTGTCGTTGCCGTGGCATCCCTTTCGTTCCGCCACGGTGACAAATGCTTCATAACATGCTCATGCCAACATTTTCACAAAATTGCATAAAACTTGGATATGTCATCCGCATCATGATAACAATATTTAAAATGTTTAAAACTGTTGTTTGCATTAAATTTAAAATATGCATATGGAGATTTTCCGGAATTGTTGTTAATTATTTTCGGCCTCATTTAAATTGCCTAAAATGTGTAGTTTACTTATGCCTCACTTCTTGCCATGTTAACCAACATTTAATATTGTTGGGTACATAAATGAGAGAGAACTAAATAACTTGAATGTGGTGTTTCGTCAATATGCAACCCGTTGCATATTGAACTCCACTTAATTTGTAGTATTATTTGTTGCACTTTACCATGTCATGTCTCATTAAACTGGACATGCATTATTCTTGATTGTGCATCATGCCATGTTTATGCTTGGTTGTTTACTATATTGTTTGCTTTTTTTCCGGTGTTGCTTCTTCTTGATAGTTACGGTTATGTTGCGATTGTGAGGATCCGTTCGACTACGTTGGTTCGGCTACTTCATGGACTCGGTCGTCTTCCTAGCGGGATTTCAGGCAAGATGACTGTTACCCTGGATACCACTACTATCTTTGCTTTGCTAGTGGTCTCGATGTTATCGCTATGTCGCGCTACCTACCACTTGTTTATCAAGCCTCCCAATATGCCATGAAACAACCTCTACCTTTTTCACCATCCTAGCAAACTGTTGTTTGGCTATGTTACCGCTTTGCTCAGCCCCTCTTATAGTGTTGCTAGTTGCAGGTGCAGTTGCAGTTTGTTCCATGTTGGGACATGGATATCATGAGATATCACAATATCTCTTATTTAATTAATACATCTATATACTTGGTAAAGGGTGGAAGGCTCAGCCTTCTGCCTGGTGTTTTGTTCCACTCTTGTCGCCTTAGTTTCCGTCATACCGGTGTTATGTTCCCTGATTTTGCGTCCCTAACACGATGAGGGTTTATGGGCCTTCTTGACAGTTCACTTTGAATAAAACTCTTCCAGCAAGGCCCAACATTGGTTTTACCATTTGCTAACATAATAATAAACCTAATAATTAATTAATTGGCATAGGGGGCCGCGTCCCCGAGGATTCTTTCAACATAATATAGGGAGGGACCAGTGGTGATGGTGTTGGTCCCAAACGGGTAGACTGCAGGGCCACCACGGCGCAACCCGAGCATCTGGTTTTACTCGTAGGTTGTCCCATCCGGTCATGGCCTGAAACGAGATACGTGCGGCTACTAGCAGGGTGTCGGCACGCCGGCAGGTCTTGCTGGACTTGTTTTACCATTGTCGAAATGTCTTGTGCACCGGGATCCCGGGTCTGATCGGATGTCCCGCGATGGAGGATTGTCTCCGCAGATCGTGAGCTTGTCATGGGCTAAGTTGGGACACCCCTGTAGGGTTTAAACTTTCGAGAGCCGTGCTCGCGGTTATGTGGCAGATGAGAATTTTTTAACGTCCGGTTGTAGAGAACTTGACACGCGATTCGAATTAAAATACACCAGCCGCGTGTGTAACCGTGACCGTCTCTTTTCGAGTGAGTTCGAGAAGAGAACACGGTGGGGTTATGTTTGAACATAAGTAGTTCAGGATCACTTCTTGATCATTACTAGTTTGCGACCGTTGCGTAATTTCTCATCTTATTCTTGTACTCGTAAGTTAGCCACCATACAATGCTTAGTCGCTTGCTGCAACCTCACCACTTATCCAATCCTTACACATTAAGCTTTGCTAGTCTTGATACCCATGGTAATGGGATTACTGAGTCCTCATGGCTCATGGATTACTACAACAACAGTTGCACGTACAAGTTATGTGGAGCTTTGACGCGAGTGCGATGCTTTCTTGCTTGGAGTTCTTCTGCTTCTTCTTCTTTCTTCTTCTTCGATCAAGGGATAGGTTCCGGGTCGGGGAGCCTGGGATTAGCAGGGTGGATGTCGTTCTTCTTTTTTCGTTTGATTTCATCCGTAGTCAGATCATGCTCTTCTCTCTGATGATTGCTATGTACTGATGAACTGTTGTATGCATGATGTAGCTTGTGGCGAGTGTAAGCCTTTATCTTGTATTCTCATCTAGTCAGTACATGGTATGTTGTAATGATATTCACCTTGCTATGCGCTCGAAATGCGGTTGTGCCCCAATCATGAGTTCATCACGTGATTGGGATAGAATCGCATCTTGGGCGCTACACAATACCTACTGTACCATATCATTTCCACAATTTATATTGAGCAATATAAGCCATAGAAACTAGAAAACAAGCAAACTATGCATTGAAAACAAAATCTGTCAAAAAAAAGAACAGTCTGTAATGATCTGGACAACGACCATACTTCTTCTACTCAAAAAATTCTGAAAAACTAGGAAAACATGGGAACTTTGTACATCAATCATCTGTAAAAAAATTCAAGAATTTATCACGTTCTAGGAGAGTGTTTTTGCACAGAATCAAGTCAACTATCATCTACACTATCCCAAAGGCTTTACTTGGCACTTTATTGAAACAACTATAAAACATGATTACTATAGTAGTTTAATCATGTGAACACACAAAAACAGTAGGTAAAGTGTTGGGTTGTCTCCCAACAAGCGCTTTTCTTCAATGCCTTTTAAGCTAGGCATGATGATTTCAATGATGCTCACATAAAAATAAAGAATTGGAACATAACGGGAGCATCATGAAGCATATGACTAGCACATTTAAGTCTAACCCACTTCCTATGCATAGGGATTTTGTGAGAAAACAACTTATGTGAACAATAATCAACTAGCATAGGAAGGCAAAACAAGCAAAACATCAAGATTTTCAAAACATAGAGAAGAAACTTGATATTATTAAGATAAGTAAAAGCATAAGTTCCTCTCTCATAATAATTTTGAGTAGCATCGTGAATGAATTCAACAATATAACTATCAGATAAAGCATTCTTTTCATGATCCACAAGCATAGAAATTTTATTACTCTCCACATAAGCAATTTATTCTCATGAATACTAGTGGGAGCAAACTCAACAAAATAACTATCATGGGATTGAAAATTAAAATCATGATGACAAGTTTCATGGTTATCATTATTCAATATAGCATACATGTCATCACCATAATCATCATAGAAAGGAACTTTGTTGTCATAGTAAATTGGAACCTCTTCCAAAATAATGGATTCATCATTAAATAAAGTCATGACCTCTCCAAATCCACTTTAATCAATATAATCATCATAACTAGGAGGCATGCAAATATCATAATAAATTTTCTCATCAAATCTTGGGGGACTAAAAATATCATCTTCATCAAATATAGCATCCCCAAGCTTATGGCTTTGCATATCGTTAGCATCATGGATATTCAAAGAGTTCATACCAACAACACTCCAATCATGCTCATCATTCAAAGACTTTTTGTCAAACATTTTATATAATTCTTCTTCTATCAATTGAGCACAATTTTCCTTTCCATCATTTTCACGAAAGACATTATAAAGATGAACAATATGATGCAACCTCAATTCCATTTTTTGTAGTTTTCTTTTTATCAACCAAACTAGTGATAAAACAAGAAACTAAAAGATGCAATTGCAAGATCTAAAGATATACCTTCAAGCACTCACCTCCTCGGCAATGGCACCAGAAAAGAGCTTGACGTCTACTACACAATTTGTTCTTGTAGAGACGTGTTGGGCCTCCAAGCGCAGTGTTTTGTAGGACGGTAGCAAATTTCCCTCAAGTGGATGACCTAAGGTTTATCAATCCGTGGGAGGCATAGGATGAAGATGGTCTCTCTCAAACAACCCTGCAATCAAATAACAAAGAGTCTCTTGTGTCCCCAACACACCAAATACAATCGTAAATTGTATAGGTGCACTAGTTCGGTGAAGATATGATGATACAAGTGTAGTAATGATAGTAGATATTGATTTTTGTAATAGTAACAATAAAAAATATCAAGGTAGAAAAGTGAGCACAAACGGTATTGCAATGCTGGAAAATGAGGCCTAGGGTCCATACTTTTGCTAGTGCAATCTCTCAACAATGCTAATATAATTGGATCATATAACCATCCCTCAACGTGTGATGAAGAATCACTCCAAAATTCTTATCTAGCAGAGAACATAAGAAGAAATTGTTTGTAGGGTACGAAACCACCTTAAAGTTATTCTTTCCGTTCGATCTATTCAAGAGTTTGTACTAAAATAACGCAAAGTTATTCTTTCCGTTCAATCTATCCAAGAGTTCGTACTAAAATAACACCATAGGATACGCATCAACCAACTCTAATGTCACCTAGATACTCCAATGTCGCCACAAGTATCCATGAGTTAATTATACGATACACATCAAACAATTTCAGATTCATAATACTCGATCGAACACAAAGAACCTCAAAGAGTGCCCCAAGAATTCTACCGGAGAAACAAGGACGAAAATGTGCATCAACCCTATGAATAGATTACCCCAATGTCACCTCGGGAATCCGCGAGTTGAATGCCAAAACATATATCAAGTGAATCAATATAATACCCCATTGTCACCACGGGTATTCATATGCAAGACAAATATCAGGTGCTCTCAAATCCATAAAGATATTCAATCCGATAAAACGAAATCTCAAAGGGAAAACTCAATTCATCACAACAAGATAGAGAGGGAGAAACACCATATGATCCAACTATATTGACAAAGCCCGCGATACATCAAGATCGTTCCATCAAGAACACGAGAGGGAGAGAGAGATATTAAACACATAACTACTGGTACAAACCGTTAGCCTCGAGGGTGGACCACTCCCTCCTCATCATGGTGGCCACCGGGATGATGAAGATGGCCACCGGTGATGATTTCCCCCTCCGGCAGGGTGCCGATATGGGGTCTAGATTGGTTTTTCGTGGCTACAGAGGCTTACGGCAGTGGAACTTCTGATCTATTGACTCCCCTAGGGTTTTTGGAATATTTGGGAATTTATAGGGCGAAGAGGCGGTGCGGGAGGCCACTGAGGTGGGCACAAACCACCTGGGTGCGCCTGGGCCTCTAGGAGCACCCTGGTGGGTTTTGCCCCCCTCGGGGCTCCCTCTGGCACTTCTTTGGCCCACTGGATGTCTTCTGGTCCAAAAAAGATCTCCACAAAGTTTTGTTGCATTTGGACTCCGTTTGGTATTGATTTTCTGCGAAGTAAATAACAAACAAAAAACAACAACTAGCACTGGGCACTATGTCAATAGGTTAGTCCCAAAAAATGATATAAAGTTGCTATAAAATGATTCTAAAACATCCAAGAATGATAATATAACAACATGAATACTTCATAAATTATAGATACATTGGAGACGTATCAAGCTGGGCACGGGAAAATCACCTACCGTATTGTCTGGATTTTCCTTCGTCCAGTTGATGATAGCCAGGATCAAGTTAGTAGCGAAATAATTTCTGCAGGCATCTACAGCTGCAGCAACTGCCTGCCGGACCAACTCATTTTTCTCCTGAGCTGCTTTTTTCGCGTCCTCGGCTATTTTTTTATCGAACGCAAGCTTCACCTTCTCGTCGATGTCCGCCTGACTGAACTTCTTTTTCTGCTTCATGGCCTCCGGGCCCTCGTTGTAAAAGACCTTCCATGTGGTGCCGTCTCCAGCGTCGTGCACACGTCCATATTGCGGCCGCTGGTCCTAAGGGAGTCCCTTAAGTTCGTTCAAGGCCCGGTTGAGAGGGGTGTCCCACTTGGGCCTCATCGACGAAGACCGGTGAAAGTGCAACTAATCCCTGGGTGGTTATGGTAATTCTTAACAACATATAGCTCACTGAACTAATATTGTTTCAAGATAATCATTTCAGAAAGTTCAATGATTGGCATAGCATGGACTAAGAGATGTGGACCCCTCAAAATGCTAAGGACACATATTGGCAAAAGCTCAAGACTCTATATTTTCATTTTAGTGATCCAAGATCACATTGAGTCCATAGGAAAAGCCAATACTATTAAAAGGGGATGAGGTGTTGCTTAATGGCTTGCTTGCACAAAATGCTTAGTGATATGCTCCAAAAGCCCTCAACCACTTTCTCATTTCCACATATGTCCCAAACCTAAAGTCAAACTCGGCCCCACCGATTTGATCTATCCAGCGCCACCGAGTTCACTTGACATAGCCATAGCCAGAAACCCTAATCAGTTCGATCTTACCGATAGGAATCTCGGTCTCACCGAGATGGGATTGCAAACTCTCTGTTTCCCTTCATAACGTTTCAGTCCAACCGAGATGAGCGATAGGTCCCACCGAGTTGGCAATGCAAACTCGTTGTTTCCTTTTCGTAACGTTTCGGTCTCACCGAAATGAGCGATCGGTCCCACCGAGTTTGCCTAACCAACTCTCTGTTTGCTTATTACTGAAATCGGTCTCACCGAGTTGAAGTAATCGGTCAAACTGAGATCAAGTTTTGCCCTAACCCTAGCGCATCGGTCTCATCGAGTTGATCATGTCGGTCCCACCAAAAATCCTAACGCTCACATTCTGGACTGAATTGGTCTCACCGAGTTTCACCATTCAGTCTGACCGAGTTGGCTCTTTTGTGTGTAACGGTTAGATTTTGTGTGGAGGCTATAAATACCCCTCCACCCCCTCTCCATTTGAGAGAGAGCCATCAGAACGTGCCTACACTTCCAGCATTCATTTTCTAAGAGAGAACCACCGACTCATGTGTTGAGACCAAGACATTCCACTCCAACCACAAGAATCTTGATCTCTAGCCTTCCCCAAGTTGCTTTCCACTCAAATCATCTTTCTATCATAGCCAAATCTGTGAGAGAGAGTTGAGTGTTGGGGAGACTATCATTTGAAGCACAAGAGCAAGGAGTTCATCATCAACACACCATCTTTTACCTTTTGGAGAGTGGTGTCTCCTAGATTGGTTAGGTGTCACTTGGGAGCCTCCGTCAAGATTGTGGAGTTGAACCAAGGAGTTTGTAAGGGCAAGGAGATTGCCTACTTCGTGAAGATCTACCCAAGTGAGGCAAGTCCTTCGTGGGCGATGGCCATGGTGGGATAGACAAGGTTGCTTCTTCGTGGACCCTTCGTGGGTGGAGCCCTCCATGGACTCGCGCAACTGTTACCCTTTGTGGGTTGAAGTCTCCATCAACGTGGATGTACGATAGCACCACCTATCGGAACCACGCCAAAAATCTTTGTGTCTACATTGTGTTTGCTCCCTCCAAACTCCTCCCCTTTACCTTCATATGCAATGATTTACATTCCGCTGCTATATTCCTAGAATTGCATGTGTAGGTTGATTGCTTGACTTGTGTTAAGTTACTAAAATCTGCCAAGACTTAAAATTAGGAAAAGGCTAGATTTTTATTTGGTCAAGTAGTCTAATCACCCCCTCTAGACATACTTTCCATCCTACAAGTGGTATCAGAGCTTTGGTCTCCATTTGCCTTGATTTCCATAGCTTTGGTGATCATAGCCTTGGTTTCACAACCTAGGAGAGTATGGTGTTTAGCAGGAAATTACCACCGTAGAGGTCCTTACTTTGATGGTACTAATTTTGCTTGTTGGAAGCATAAGATGAAAATGCATATTCTTGGACATAACCCCGCCATTTGGGATATTGTGTGTATTGGCTTGCAAGGTGAATTCTTTGATGGAAGGGAACCGAATCGTGAAGCAACCGCTGAAGAATTAAAGTTGTTACAATACAATGCTCAAGCTTGCGATATCCTCTTAAATGGATTGAGCCCCAAAGAATTCAACAAAATTAGTCGTCTTGAGAATGCAAAGGAAATTTGTGATACTTTGATTGATATGCACGAAGGTACCTGTCGGCGTTCTGGGAACGGGGGTCCCCAGACTTGCCTGCCTGCGGCCCACGGCTTGGCTATGCTAGCGGGCCTGTACGGCCCATCTTCATAAACCAGGCGTCCAAGACCCTCGCGCGGGGCCAAGCCTCGCGAGGCGGATGACGCAATACCTCCTCAGGAGCGGCCTCTCCAGGCTGCCTCGCGAGGAGTGGAGATATTATGGCGGGGCAAACCTCGCGAGGCTCTCGTGACGTGAGCCATGACGATCGGCACCAGGCAGGCGCCAGCGCGCGCAGCGTCCTTGTTTCCTCTTTGGTGCTAAGGAAGCAAGCGCAGGCGCGGAGTACCGAGGCATCAGGCAAAGGATTCCATATCAGTGCAACAAGACCAAGACCAGCCGGCCAGCAGGACGGAGGTCACCATGGAGCCCAAGACGGCGTCACCACCAGAGCCTTTCGCAGGCGAAGACCACTTTTGTCAGGATAGCTTGTACTAGCTGTCCCCTTTCAAATTAGCCCGCCGTTGTTGGCTCCCTTCCCGCTCAATATTTGGGGAGAGGACCAGGGCCTATATAAGTAGAACTAGCCACCACAGTGGGGGGAGAGATCTGATCGAGTCCTCACCCCCACAAGTTCGACAAGCACAAGAACACCCCAACCTCAGGAGGCTGTTCTTCCCCTGGTACTGTTCATCATCAGCCCAAGAGGCAATCCACCATCACACACTGGAGTACGCTATTACACCACAACGGTGGCCCGAACCAGTATAAATCTCGTGTCTTTCTGTGTTGCTAGTTCATCGAGTTCGTCCGCGAGATCTTAGCGAGCTAGGGCGTGTATCGGTAGGAGGCAAAGAACTTCGCACGCACCCCAGAGTTCGAACCTTAAGGGTTTTGCCGGAACCCCAGATCCGACAGTACCGACTCCGTCAAGGAATCTAAATTGGATGTGCTTCAAAGTCAACTTGACAAGTTCAAAATGAAGGATGGTGAAGGTGTCGCTGAAATGTACTCTAGGCTTGCTCTCATCACAAATGAGATTGCCGACTTGGGAAGTGAAGAGATGACCGACAGATTCACCATCAAGAAGATCCTAAGAGCCTTGGATGGAAAAGATGACAGCGTGTGCACATTGATCCAAATGATGCCCAATTACAAAGATCTCAAGCCAACGGAAGTCATTGGTAGAATTGTTTTTTTTATTGTAAATGACAGTAGGAGAGGCTCCCACTGACTCTTGTATTACTCACAGGGAAACAGATACATCAATGTTACAAGTGGGTTTTTTGTGGCCCCCAGGTCATGGCCTCAAGAATCTAAACAAAAAGATTTACAAGCCTTGTATGTAAGTAGCTAAGAAAGGACAAAGTTCCTCTCTACAATTGTGTACTAGAAGGCCCAAAAGATTTTTGAACCTAGTCGGGATGCGCTGCTGGAACGCGTCGCCGAGCTGCTGGATGCGGCAGCATCGGGAGCGCCACCTTTCTGTTACCAGCTTCCTCCTCAGGCCACTACGGGGTCTCACGGCGGGCCTCGCCGCCACCACGCGCCCATGGGTGTGCCTGGGGGCTTCGTCAACGCCAGCACGGCCGGCGGCGCCGGGGGCTCCGCCGCCCCCGTGCCGCCCGCGACAAGCATGAGCGCAAGCGTCGCCTCCCATGGTCTAGGTGTGATGCCGCGCTACCATCCTCAGGACGCCACGCTGGGCCGGGCGACATGGAGTGTGGGGCACCACGGCGAGGTGTTCGGGGTAACGGCCCCGAAAGCCTACGTGCCCGCATGATGAACCAGGAGTACGCACCAGAGGACGACCCTGGCTCGTTCCTCGGAGAAGATTGGGAAGAAGGAACCCTAGAAGTTGAAGCGTTCCAGGAACCGACGGAGAACCGCAATGATTGCGCCAGCAACAACAGCTACAGGGTACCGCAAATCTCTCAGGAGCAGGCTTACGCTAACCATGGGTTGCAAGTGAATCAGGTCACAGCATCGGTCGACGACCCCGGCGCAGCGGCATCCCTTCCGCCGGGGGAAGCACACTGGGGGCCACGAGGAGGGAGCCAGGAGCAAGGCCCCTCCCCGCTTCGCGTGAAGCCAGGCAACGCCCGGAGGTAGGCCCTATGCTGGGAAGGTGCCGGTGAGCCTTCCCCCGGCAGAGGACCCGTGGTCGCCGGGGGCACCGCTGGCGTCCCTTTCCCCCCCTTTGTGTTGTCCAGGTTGCCGGTCGGCTCAAAGGTGGTCGAGGGTGGCGCAAGGCGGGGCCCTCGTCTGGCGATATGAAGCAAGGCCGGTTCCTGTGAAGAAGGCCCAGTGCCTGTGAAGCTCGCCGCCCATGACACTCTCACATAATAATGAGTGGGGTTGTACACGCCCCAGAGTCCCAGGGGTGCCGGCCTCAGGCCCTGGGGCTCCCTCCCACGCCTAGTGGCAGCACTTAGCTCCGCGCTGGTGAGAAGACTCGAAGACCAGAAGACTAGACTAGGTGCCGGACGCAGCCATTTCTTTGCATCTCTTCTTCTGTAGCCTGGCTTTCTAGATTTGGATTTAAGTTGAAGTCAAGCTTTTGTTGTTGCGTGCGGGGGGTGTATTTTCTCGTTCGAGCGATTTCTTGTCATCTGGTTCTTGCCTTGTTCTGGAGCTCACGCTCGCCGCCTTCCCCTCGCGAGCGGGGCTGGGAACGCGGCGCGCGCGCCGATTGGCGCACGAACCTCGCGAGGCCCTCTCGGGCGGGTCAGCAGACCCTTCCGGAGCCCCGTGGCGACTCTCGACCTCACAACCCGATCCAGGGCTCACTCCAGCTAAGGTAAGCCGCAGCGGCAAAACTTGCCACCGGACTCATGACCGACCAAAACGCACCTTCGGTTCGGCATAAAGGAGTAGAAATCATGATTTGCTTACATGAGGGGCTCCCCCTCCCAAAATGCTCTCACAATCTTTAGGCGCCATGCCCGAGTTTTTGAGTACAGGATGAAACGACAAGAGAACACGGGATCAGCCAGATATGTCGCTCGCTACATCGCCCTCGGACGCGTCACTCGTGTCGTCGTTGTATTCAGCGTCACCGTCGCCGTCGTCAACCACGTCGCCTTCGTCCGCGACGACCACCACCGCATCATTGTCAGAGGCGAAGGCTCTGACCAGCGCATCTACGTTGTCCTCCACCCACCGTGCCAGGTCGCCTCGGACGGCCTGTGGCACGGGGGCAATGGCGGCGTCGAAGTCGAAGTCGGGGAAGGTGTTCCGGAGATGGCTGAAGACGCGGGAGAACGCGCGCCCGAGCAGGCCCCGACTCCTCTCTTCCACGAGCTGGTGGGCCCTGTCCGACCAGGCTTCCAGGCGCGTCACCACGTTGGTGAAGAAGGTCAGGTGGCTGGCATAGTCATTCGAGTGGGGGGGGCGGTGCATCCTGGTCGCAGATGAAGCCCAGGGCGGTGTTAGCCCTGTTCTGGAGGTCCTGAAGCATGGGGGCGTGCTCGCGCTCCAACGTCCACCATTGAAGCACTTCCTCCCTGTTCTGTCACGCGATGACCTCGGCATCATCAACCCGTTTCTGGAGCAAAAGCAGCTCGGCGCGGGCAGAGGCCAAGTCCGCCTGCGCCGTGACCAAGGCAGCGGCCGCGGCCTCCCCACGTCTCTCCGCCTCGTCTAACCTGGGCCTGAGAGCAGCGGTCCTGCCCGCCGCCTCAGTTCTTGCAAGCTTTAGCTTCAGGTCGTACCGATCTTCAAGATCCGCGCGAACCCGGGCCACCTGGCGATCGACTTCCTCCTGGATCTTGGCCTCGCGAGCCCCGACGGCATCTTCTGCTTGAGCAACTTGACGCTCCCTCGTCTCCAGTTGCTCGAGCTCAAGGCTGCGTTCCACGGCTTCTAGAGCTAGCGCCTCCTCGCGCTTCCAGACCTCCTCTTCCTCGGCAGGCGTCCCCCTTAGCGACACAAGGGCGGCTATCCGCGTCTCCACCTGCTGCTCGAGGGACGCACTCCAGGCCTAGAGCTCCCACGCGCGCTTCTCCGCAGCCTCGCGACAATGGTCAGCCTCGCGAGCCTCCTCCAAGGCTCGGGAGCGAGCTTCGTGGAAACCTTGAGGGACGCATCGGCTTTCGCATTGTCAAGATCACGCTGGTAGCGGCCCAGGTTGACAGCCACCCTCAGCTTGCGCCACTCCTCCGCCAGCCGAAGACCTTCAGCCTCGAGACGCGAGTCGACACCCGCGAGTTCTTCGCCAAGTCGGCTCATCGCGCCCATCGCCTCCTAGAAGAGCTCATGGCGAACGACGCTTCGCCCGCGCTCGGACTCGAACGCACGGCTCACCTCATCCTCCACCCCGGGGGCTGCAAGCGGGACATCAAGCGACGCACCACCTCTCGGCAGGGGGCTGGGGCTGGTGCTGCCCCAGGCGCCAGCCAGTCCTTGCGGGGGGCCCTAGCCAGTCGGGGCCCGCCGCTTGAGGAGGAGCTGAAGGCCGAGCCCAACCAGCTGCTGTCCGTAACCAGAGGAGGAGAACGGGGAATGCCCGCCAGGCTCCGAGCCAGACCATGCAGGAAGGGCAACGAGGTCGCAGATTCGAGGCTCCATGAAGGCGAGCGCACCCCCTTGATCGGCCCAGCTCCGGGCGCGGCATGCAGGCTCGGGGTGCACAAGGCCAATCGGGGTGCCCAGGAAGGCGAGGATTGCTTCACGAGGGACCCAACGGTCCTGGCAGAAGGGGTCCTGAAGAGCTAGCGTCAGGAAGGAAAGCAACAATCAAGAAATTGCAAGGTGCAGTACTTACTCGTCGACAGCGAAGTACTTTCCCCGCTTCAACGGCCTGAAGATGCTGTTGCCGCTCGGGGATCCTTTCCTCTTGCGGAACTCCTCGTAGTCCACGCAAAGCCGACCGAAGCGCTGGACGTGGCGGCCAGCGCGAGGCGGGGCCGAAGGAGAGCTTGGAGGGACAACTTCAGGGGTGCCCGGCTGCGGTGAACAGTCGGGCGCCGTCTCGCCACGACCTTCCGAGGCTTCCGGGGCTTTGACCTCGGGAACCGCATGCTGCGTCGCCTCAGTAACCAATGCCCCAGGTGAGGGATCGCGAGCTCCTGAGGACGGCGCCCCAGGATCACCACGCGGCATGTGCTCCTCAGCGCTTGGGCCACAGGTCTCCGTCGGAGCTCGCCCTCCTGCACCCTCACTTGGGGCGAGCTCGGCACCGGCGGCGAGGAAGGGGACCACGTCGACAGGGTTCTCGCGGGGCCCCACCAGGCCGATCGGGCGCAGCCCCCACTCATCAAAGGAGGGCATGCTCGCGGCAAATTCGGCTTTGTTCTCACAGCGGTACAGCAGACAGCTCTTCCTGGGCATGTCGTCCGGCAAAGGGACACCCGTCAGGACCGTCAGCACCGTTTGCCGCATCGTAAGAGGAAGCCCCTCCTCCAGAAACCTCATATGGTCCTGACTGCTGAGCAAGGCCCACATCGGGCGGGAATGGCGCTGAAGCAGAGCGACTCGGCGCTTGACGAACTCCTTCACCACCATAGGCGCTGTCACGCTGCGGTCCTTCAACCTCCTCAGCCTGAGCCAGATGGGGGTGAGACAGGGGCTCGCTAGCATCTGGTGGCCCCAACTGGAGTTGGGAACAGTGGGCCCTGGTGGAGCACGGAGCAGAGGGCTGAGCACACCGGCGTCAACAAACACCCATCGGGTTCGAAACTCGCTCGTGGATGGAGGAAGCTCAAAGTCGATCCCCGCGCCCGCTGTCGCGGCCACGGCTTGGAAGCTCACACACCCTGAGCTCTGCCGAGGGTCAGTCAGATGCAATGAGAAGAAATGGCGAAGGAGGGCCACAGGAGGGGCGATGCCAACCATGGCTTCGCACACAAAGGCGAAGACGGCGAGAAGAGTCACGGATTGAGGGTCGAGATGCAACATGTGGATCTGATAATGCTCGAGCACCGCGTTGAAGAAGGCGGAGAAGGGGGGAATCAGGCCAGCCCAAAGGGCATCTATGAAGATTGGGACCTCAGTGGCTGCCCGAGCAATGCGGAAACGAGACGCGGGCCAAGCCACCGTCTCTCCCCACTCATTGAAACTGGAAGCAAGCATGGGGCGCACCTTGTCCATGGCCTCGTCGTTGAGCACCCGGGGACGGCTGAGCGCAGGCTCGAAGGACGGAGGCGCACTTGGCAAAGACAGAGGTTTCTTCCCAATGTCAGCCTGTTTTGGCGCCATGGCGATGAAGCAGGCGGAGCGCAGGTCAGGTTGGAAGGGAGGAGCAGAGTCTCGAGGAAGCAGAGAGATTGGGGAGCCAGGCGTGGGCGAAGGAAGAATAACTGTGTAGGATGCGGGGGCCGCATAGCCAGGCGGATTCAAAGGCATCGTGGGGAAGCGAAGATGCCCACGTCCAATCAACCGCCATGCGTCAACCAAGGCCGCAGGCTTTTGGGGCCCGCGGCGCTCCGTACTTGACCTTTGGCTTCGCCTCGAAGCCAAGCCCGAGCGCACCTTGGGCCCGGGGGCTACTGTCGGTGTTCTGGGAACGGGGGTCCCCGGACTTGCCTGCCTGTGGCCCACGGCGTGGCTATGCTAGCGGGCTTGTATGGCCCATCTTCATCAACCAGGCGTCCAAGACCCTCGCGAGGGGCCAAGCCTCGCGAGGCGGACGACGCAAGACCTCCTCAGGAGCGGCCTCTCCAGGCTGCCTCGCGAGGAGCGGAGATATCAAGGTGGGGAAAACCTCGCGAGGCTCTCGTGACGTGAGCCATGACGATCGGCACCAGGCGGGTGCCAGGCAGGCGCCAGCGCGCGCAGCATCCTTGTTTCCTCTTTGGTGCTAAGGAAGCAAGCGCAGGCGCGGAGTACCGAGGCATCAGGCAAAGGTTTCCATATCAGTGCAACGAGACCAAGACCAGCCGGCCAGCAGGACGGAGGTCACCATGGAGCCCAAGACGGCGTCACTACCAGAGCCTTTCGCAGGCGAAGACCACTTTTGTCAGGATAGCTTGTACTAGCTGTACCCTTTTAAATTAGCCCATCGTTGTTGGCTCCCTTCCCGCTCAATATTGGGGAGAGGACCAGGGACTATATAAGTAGAACTAGCCACCACAGTGGGGGGGAGAGATCTGATCGAGTCCTCACCCCCACAAGTTCGACAAGCACAAGAACACCCCAACCTCAGGAGGCTGTTCTTCCCCTGGTACTGTTCATCATCAGCCCAGGAGGTAATCCACCATCACACACTGGAGTAGGGTATTACACCACAACGGTGGACCAAACCAGTATAAATCTCGTGTCATTCTGTGTTGCTAGTTCATCGAGTTCGTCCGCGAGATCTTAGCGAGCTAGGGCGTGGATCGGTAAGAGGGAAAGAACTTCGCGCGCACCCCAGAGTTCGAACCTTAAGGGTTTTGCCGGAACCCCAGATCCGACAGTACCGACTCCGTCAAGGAATCCAAATTGGATGTGCTTCAAAGTCAACTTGACAAGTTCAAAATGAAGGATGGTGAAGGTGTCGCTGAAATGTACTCTAGGCTTGCTCTCATCACAAATGAGATTGCCGGCTTGGGAAGTGAAGAGATGACCGACATATTCACCATCAAGAAGATCCTAAGAGCCTTGGATGGAAAAGATGACACCGTGTGCACATTGATCCAAATGATGCCCAATTACAAAGATCTCAAGCCAACGGAAGTCATTGGTAGAATTGTTTTTTATTGTAAATGATAGTAGGAGAGGCTCCCACTAACTTTTGTATTACTCACAGGGAAACAGATACATCAATGTTACAAGTGGGTTTTTTGTGGCCCCCCGGCCATGGCCTCAAGAATCTAAACAACAAGATTTACAAGCCTTGTATGTAAGTAGCTAAGAAAGGACAAAGTTCCTCTCTACAATTGTGTACTATAAGGCCCAAAATATTTTTGAACCTAGCCAACCATGAACCAAAAGAGTGTGGGATCCCTCTGAAATATTCATTGTTTCTCTCCTTCAAAAACTCCACGCAGCCATCACAAAAATGTCCATAAACAAAGGTTGCTGCCAATTCTCCTTGCCACCTTGTAACAAAGAGATTCTATTGCCCAACGCCGGCCATTGCATGCCAACTTTATCCCAACAACGTTGGCTGAACGGGCATGCAAAAAATAGGTGTTCGACAGTTTCCTCAGGAGGGTTTTGGCACAACATGCAAGTGTAATTATTGCCCGCAACGACGTAGTGCCTACATCTCAGCATGTTTCTCGTGTTTAAGCGGTCCACCAGCAGCAGCCACCCAAACATTTTGAATTTGATCGGGATTTTGGCCTTCCAAAGCCAGACGAAAGCATCGTCAGCAACCGTCTCTCTGAAGCAGTGGTCATAGAATTTCTTGGAGGAGAATTTCCCACCAAGGGTGCACTCCCAAGTGTCATTGCAGTCCCTCTCCAGAATCACATGCATCGAGCCTTGTTGGATCTCCCTGGCTTCCTCTCTAGCCTGAGTCGATAGAGGCAGGTGGAAGAGCATGCTCGGATCCGTAGCTGTAATAACATTAACAACAGATTCATCCTCATCTACGCACAAAGAGAAGGCCCTAGGGAAGAGCTCCATGAGGGTGGCATCTCGGTCACTATCAAACCAGGCGTCTTTCCAGAACAGGGAAGAAGAACCGTTCCCAAGAGTGACTCTAGTGATCCCACGGAACACATCGCTGAGTTGCATTACATCACACCACCAAAAAGAGCCAACTGGGTCTGTTGCATGCGGAATTTTGTTCGTGTAGTAGGCATCCCAGATCAAGGTCACCCAGGGACCTCTTCACGGTTATAGAACTTGAAAAGGTGTTTTAGAAGGAGGGCTACGTTCTGGGTTTTGATGTCAATAACCCCAAGTCCACCTTTACGTTTTGTTCTACACACCAACTCCCAGGCCGCCAGAGAATTGTTCTTGACCCCATCTTCAGAGTTTTTAGCCCTAAGACAATATCTGCGCAGTTTGTTAAGGTGCTCAATCACCTTAGGGTGCAGTTTGATCGTGCACATGGCATAGATCAGCATCAACGTTACAGTTGAATTGACCAAAGTGAGCTTGGCCCCGGACGACATCAGAGACAGTGCCGTAGACATCTTCCTTTCCACTCCATGCACCAATGGCATGAGTTCCAGCAAGGTTGGCCTCGTCGTGCCCATGGGGAGGCCAAGGTAAGTGAATGGGAGCGAGCCAACAGAGCAGCCGAAAACCCGCGCCAACTCAATAGCACACTGCCGGTCGATGTTGATGGGAATCAGGGTGGACTTGTGAAAATTTATTTTCAAACCTACCGAGGCAGCATAATCCTCCAGGATGGTTTCCATACAAGCAGATTGATCGGGGCATGCTGGCATCACCAGAATGGTGTCGTCCGCGTACTGCACCACTAGGAAGTCGCCACTATGATTGCATGGAAGGGGCAGGTCAATCAGGTGCCGAGCAAAAGCATCATTGATCGCGGCTTGAAGGAGATCTGGAGTGAGGACAAAAATCAATGGTGATAAAGGATCGGCTTGCCGTACCCCACATTTGCACTAAAACTTCCTGCCAGGAACTCCATTAAGGAGAACAGAAGAAACACCAGAGCCAAAAATTGTTTCCATCCAGCCCAGCCATTTGTCATCAAAGCCCATGTGTCGCATGATCTCTAGCATGGGGGCATGCTCGATTGTGTCAAAAGCTTTGGCAAAATCAAGCTTAAGGAGCACAATCTCACACTATGATGTCTGTCATTGATGAATATATTCGAATGTCCATGCTAGACAATCTTGGATAGTTCTACCTTTAATGAAGCCATACTGATTCTGGCGTATGATTTTCAAAATGACTTTCTACAGACGATTAGCCAAAATTTTCATGGCAATTTTCATACAGCAGTTAAGCAGAGTTATAGGTCTGTAATCATTGGCAGTCTCTGGAGATGAGATCTTCGGGATCAAGGTAATGTACCCTTCGCTAATACTAGTTATATCAAGCTTGCCACCATGGAAATCCTGGCACATTCTGTAAAAATCCTCTTTGATTATCTGCCAACAACTCTTAAGAAAGCAACCATTAAATCCATCAGGGCCAGGAGCCCTATCAGTCGGCATTTCCTTAACCACAGCATCGATCTCCTCATTCGAGAAGGGGGCCAATAATTCATCCAAGCCATCAATCCGTCGGATGATTCGAGAGAGATCAAAACGCATGCTGGTAGGCTTCGATGAACCCAAGCGCTCCTTGTAGGTTTTGTACAACACCCCCTCTTTGCCAACGTGATCACTCACCACCACGTCTCCATCCCGTATATTGGCAATATAATTATGTCTAAACCTCTCCGTCGCAAGTGATTGAAAGAGTTTGGTGTTTTCATCAGCAAACCTGCAGTATCTGACAGTGCATATCTTTCTCCAGTATTCAATCTGATATTTGAGCAACATGTTCAGATGCAGTTTTAAAATGCACCTGAAGTTCATTTCTTGGACGTAGAGTGTTCTCTTGTCCTCAAGGTCATCTAGCTGAGCGAGAGCCTCATTACTGTTTTGAATCATGATTTTCATATTTGAGATACCCCGGCTCCAATGCTTGAGATCATATCGCAAAGTTTTGAGCTTTTTGCAGATAAGCACAGCAGAATTAGGAGCATGCATGACTTGGACCAGGAGCTAGTGACCACATCTAAGAAGCCCGCATGATTGACCCAGAAGTTCTCAAAGAGAAACAATTTGGACTTGGGGATTTTAGATTCAATGGTCACCACACACGGGATATGATCAGAAACAGGTTTGCCCAACGGTAAGACCATCGTGTTCGGGAAAGATGTGGTCCAATTAGATGATGACAAAAACCAGTCGAGTTGCTCGAGCAGAGGATCATCCTGCATATTGCTCCAAGTGAACGATCTGCCCTTGACAGGGAGTTCCATCAAAGATTGTGCTCGTATGATTTCATTAAACAAGAGCATATCCGCAGCGTCTCCTCCTGGTTTATTTCTATTTGCCGTGGAACGAATGAAATTAGCGTCTCCCAAGATCAACCGGTTTTCATCATCAGGTATATTAAGATCAAATAACCAAGAAAAGTAAAGTCCACCCATCTCTGACCAGAACAGGGACCATAAACATTAACTAGATTCCAGGACTCACTGGATTGCGTGGCAACAAAAGAAACACCCACCGCAAAAGAATCAATGTGCCACGGCGTTCCCACAAACACAGAACTATTCCAAATAGTGATAATACCACCCGAGGCACCCAACGAGGGCGCAAACACAAATTTATCATAGCGCTCGGGGCAGAAGGTTTTAATAAAAGCTAAATCAAAAGATTCAAGCTTAGTTTCCTGGATACATAGCACCGAACAACCGCTAGTATCAATAGCATTCCTAAGAGCCAAAAGTTTACTATTAGAGTTTATGCCTCTGATATTCCATGATAACACATTCCAAGATTTATTCATGTCGAAGGAAGGATCAGATTTCACTGTCAGAGGTCGTCTGCTGGCCATCCAGCAGCTTCTCTGCAGACACATCGTCAGGAGCAATCCCGCAGCGGCTGCCCATCTGTTGAATTTCCTCGATGGAAATAGGAGGCGGGTGAGAACCAGCAACAACCTGTGCAGGAGCACCAGCCATGGAAATAGCACTAACAGACGGCACCACACGAGCTTTCACCCTTGATCTGGTTTGCTTGGTGTCAGAAACATGGTTGACCTTGAAGACATCATACTTGTTTGATCTGGTACTCCTTCTAACTGCAGTAGTGTCAAGTGGCACCTTAGCATTACGAGAGGTAGTAGCCTAAAACAGAGCCGAAGAAGCAAGCATCTGAAGGGCATTCCCTTGGTCAGGCATAGCAACAGGAACTGACTGAGAGCCTGCAGTTTCAGAAGCAAAATTCGCGGTAATAGCCTTGAGCCCAGGGGATCGATCAACCAAGTTCCATTCCACATTGGCAGTATCAACCATGACAAGAGAGTCCTCATGCAGCAGGTTATGGGGAATTATGCTGGCTCCCAACTGAAAGTTAGAACAGAAGATCACAGACATACAAACTGGTTCTGGCGCAACACGAAGCATCCACGCAGCAACGACAGAGTTCAGTTGACTCTGAATGATCCTGAAGGGATAAGAGGGAACATGGCATTTTCCAACTGCACATTGGTAAGGGCAGGTGTGTACATGCGTTTGAGCATTCCTCCCATCCAAAGCAGCAGTTCATGATCAAGTGCAACAGTAAAATTAACCAACTCTCCACCAGCTCTAACAAAGGCCATACATGTAACTGGATTCCCAAGAACAAAACTGTCAGCTAAAGCTTCGACAGCCTCAATCTCCTCTTTAGAAGACCAAACATCAGACAAGTTATCCAAAATGTTATGCTCAGGGTCCACTCCATCCATCAAAGACGACCCATCATACTGAGAAAAGGTTCTGAAGCTGAAACCAAAGTACGGTGGGAGGATCAGTGGCCACATACGCCACCCATTCTCCTGAACATGTTCCTGAGCAGGCACAGGCGCATTCCAGGCAGCTTCATTCAGAGCATCCTACGCAACCATATCATCAATTCTGGCCTGCTGCATGAGAGTATAGTATGGGAGCTCATACGGATGCGGTGATGCATTAAGGAGAGGAGGAGCTTCCTTAGTGCCAACCAGACCTGGGATGGTGTTTTTGCCATTGAGCACATACACTGGAACTGACCAAGAGCGACCAAGACCTGGCAGCAAGCCAACTCTAGTGACCAAAAGACTATGCGGGACTTCAGCAACATCCTTAATGTGACACTTAACCAGAACGCGGGCTTTGTTTTGACCCGGACGCGGCCAGACTAGCAGTTTACCAAAGTTAGAGACTGCCTTATGGATATAATGTTCAGTCTGATAATCCATAGGGAACGCAAGAAACATAATCCAGACCTCATATTCAAAAGCAGGCATATGCATATTGATACTCTCATCATGCGGAACTAAAGAGAAAATAGAGTCATCAGTCAAAGCGTGAGGCCCTTCCCTAATTGCAGCATCTCTGCTCTCCATATCCGCAAACACCACACAGCCAATGCCAAGCGGATAGATGAAATCATCAAGCAAATCATACTCCAGATCAACCGTGATAATGCGGCAGACTTCAGCAAGCTAGAACTCCTTCTGATGGTCAGGAACGGGGGGATCGACAGAAACGATGGCGTACCTATCATGGTTGAGCGGAGGATCATCCACCACCATGACAAGGCGTTGAACGCGATGAGCAGGGCCTCTGTCGAACGTCGATCCATCCAGAGCAAAGGCAAAGGGGCGCACCTGGAAGTTCGCCATAGCAGCAGTCGGCGGCGGAGAACAATGAACCGGAGTGGGAGCAGCTGGCGGCGAGGAGCAAATGGGGTTTTTTGGTGGGGGTGGCGAGCTCGAGGAGGACGTCTCTGCAGCCGATTGGTGTCTATGGCAGGTGGAATTGACTTCCCGAGGAGGAGGGAGTCGTATCGTCAAGAAATGGGAGGGAGCCACGCCCGATGGGCGTGGGATTCTCTGTTTCTGAATCCAAATCATACTCGCCCTCGTATCCCGATTAGCACGGGTCATACCAACAACTGTAGAGTTACCTGCCGTAGGAGATATCGGGATATTCCTGGGTAGGATCTCATCAGATTTTGTTGCATGCGGTCTAATTTGTGTCCAATACAGTTTACGTAGCCGGTGATGAAAAATACGGCATCGACGGAGCCTAGGGCACTTGAGCGCCCGGTGTCCAGTGGCTGAGCAAGCCAAACAGGTTAGAATAGGTAGAGGAGGGCCCAACATGCATGGCTCATGACGTGGTGAGGTCGGAATATTGTGATCAACTACCTGCTGAGGCAAAGATGCCACACAATAACAATTCCCAGAGACATCCCCACATCTTTGACAAAAAAACCAGTACAGTTTGAAGGCAGATGACCAAACCTATCACAGAGAGAGCAATGTTTAAGCCGTTTATATATATATTCCTTCGTTGGGATATTAGAGAGATCCACCATCAACTTAACACTTTCATTATCATATCCAGCTTGCCAACCATCCAGAATAGACAGAAGCTTATCATCAGAAATAGCATCCCATAAACCTTGGGAAAACCGATGTCGGTGAAAAGACGGCAACGTGACATGAGATCCGGAAAAAATTGGTACATTGAAGGTCCGAATACGAAAAGGATATTGATCCTCCTAAGAATCCGGACCAGAAAAACTTCCAAAAGAAATCTTCGGTAAGGTACAGCCGCCGGAATGTCTCACCATCGGCGCCGGGATCAACCCCAAATTTTGAAAAACCGAGATCGAGGCTGGTTCAATATCATCTCTGGACTTAGTAAGAAGCCATTTGGATTTAATAGCCGGACTAGGTGAGGAGGCCAATCCTTTGAGCTCAGTGTTCGCATGCCAACCAACAACCCGAGGGAGAGATTTAACATCTCGATGGAGGTGAAAATGGCATATGAAGTCCGTCCAGATGCGATCACTTAGGACAAAAATAAAATGACCCACACGATTAGATGCCACCGAGAACCGAAAACGACGATCTCCCAAACGGAGCAGATTGAAACCTTCACTGAGCCCTCCAATACAAGATTGTAAGGCCAAACCCACTGAATCTTCCGAGAGGGGAAAAGAGGCCGGGGAGAAAGAAACTTCAAGGAAGAACTCCTTGGAGTTGGGGTTGGGGACGAAATGGACCATAGATCCAAAACGTGCACGCAGTGGTCCTCGACCTTAAGGCTGGGGGAGAAGTCCCAATGGAGGAGGCCGTCCATTGGAGTCGCCAGGGGTGGAAACTAGGGCAGAAGGCCGGAGTCGCCATGGGAGTCGCCGTGGGTGGGAGGGGGGTGGGAGTCGCCATCCAAACCCATTGGTAGAATTGTTGCTCATGAGATGTCACTCAAGGACAAATTCACAACAACTCTAGTGGCGCTTACAAAGCTTCATGTGATGCTCCTACATCATCAAGTGAGAAACAAGTCTTCAATGAGGAATTGAGCTTAATGGTGAAGAACTTCAACAAGTTCTACAAGAGTAGAAGCAAAGAAAGAAGTTCCAAGTCAAGGTCCTACAATGACAATAGACCTTCTAGTCGTGATCGCAATTGCTACAATTGTGGAAGACCCGGACACTACTCAAGTGAGTGTACGACATCCTACAAAAGAAGAGAAGACTCACCTAAAAGGAGAAGTAGAAGAGAAGAATCACCTCCAAGAGAGAGAAGGAGTAGAGATGATCGTTATGAACGAAGAACCTCTCGCAGAAGCAAGGATTCGGAAAGGAAGGACAAGTCATCAAGGAGCTACACAAAACGAAGACATCAAGCTCATGTTGGTAAATGGGTATCTGGTTTCGACTCCGACAACCACTCCGAGAGAAGTTATCACTCCGACTCCGAAAATACTCAAGATGAAGGTGTTGCCGGTCTAGCACTTGTGTCATCCAACTCCTACGACATATTTGATTCACCCAATGAAGGAATTGGAAGATGCTTCATGGCTAAAGGTCCAAAGGTATCACACCCCAAGTATGTTGATTTCAATAGTGATGAAGATGATTTGCTAGGAGATGATGATTTACTTATTGACAACTCTAGTGATGAAAACTATGATGAACTTGCTATTAATCATGCTAATCAAGATAAAACGAATGACGATGATAAGAAGGAGATTGAGCGTCTAACTAAAGAACTAAACACTCTTAAGTTAGCTCATGAAACTACCTTGGAAGATCATCGAGAGCTTTTAAAGACTCATGAGAAGCTACGCTTTGAAAAGCTCAATCTAGAGCAAGAGCATGGGTTCTTAAAAGCAATCAATGATGATCTTCGTAAGAAAAGTTCTTCTTACATTGCCAAGCGTTTACTCTTGTCTACTTACATGCCACAAGTTAAATCTAGCAACAAGAGTAAGAAAGATTCTTCTAGTAGTAACAATAACCATGTTAAATCCAATGTTGTTGCTTCTAGTAGTTCTCTTGATTCTACTAATGATTCTCTTAGCCAAGTTACACTTGAGCAAGAAAATAGCTTATTGAAGGGAATTATAGAGAAATGTGTTTATAAGAGCCTTGTCGGAAGTAAGAAATTTGAGGAAATTGTACGCAAGCAAGGAAGGCACCGAAAGAATCAAGGTGTTTGTTTTGAACGCAAGTTCAATGCCAATGGAGTTGAGTGGGAAGAAGATCAATACCCCAAGGCGAAGTTTGTTCCTCAACAAGAGAAGTATGATCCTACTTCCTTCAAGGGGACACAAGCTCAAGACGATCTTCCACCACAAGACCACAAGCTAAAAGGCAAGGACAAGCTTCAAGAGGAGATTGACGCATTTTAAGAAGCACCAAAGGCCTTGGTCAAGTGGGTTCCCAAGACTACATCAAGTTCTACTTCATAAAGTACGACTACAACTCCAAGGATTCCCATCAAGATGATGTGGATCCCGAAGAAGAAGAACTAGAGAGTTCTTGAGGGTGACTCCGCCAACATACTTCACTCATATTCATATTGGCAAGGACGTGTGCAATCAACTTTCACACTAGCACTAGTTCAAGGAGTCACAAACCCTCTTGTTGGTAAGTCAAGGGACAAGGTAACCTAATGCTTTCATGGACATCATCTTGTGTGTACTTCACTCTATGTCTATGGATATCCATGGATTGCTCCAAATGATCTACATTAACATTGAGCATCTACATCTTCAACACCTACATGAAGTCATCATCGACAAAACCCAAGGTTAGTTCATCCCTCTTAGGGGGGGGATATCACATCTAGGGGGAGCTTTACTCTAAAGAATTGAGCTAAAGCAACTCTAATGGTGTGAACACAACAATGCTTTATGTAAAAGTGGTAACCCGACTTGTGCTTAAACGATGAGTATGACCTAAGATCAAATGTTCTCATTTGACTCCTCAGTCAATATACTCATATATAGATGACCTAGTTATCACAAATTGCTTGATAGATGCTAGAGTGTTTGTGCATGCTTCGCCACATATTTCATTTGCCATCTTATTGTGTGAGCATGTTGAGTGCATATTTTTCTCATTCGAGGACATCCATTTGTTGCTTTGATTGTTTGGTATTTTATTTTTGCCAGAAGGATGGATAAGAATGCCTAAGAACACCCTCTAGCTATCTATGATTTTCTCGTCTCAAACTCTATTCATGCTACATCACAAAGTTTGATCAAGTCAGATTTGAACCCTCTGGGTGAGGAGCCCTCAAAGCCACCGATTCGTCATAGACTTAAACTTACAAAACCTCTCAATGTATTTCGGTCTGACCGATTCATTCCTTTCGGTCATACTGAGTTCATTGAGTTGATCTAGGTTTCAATCTTGGTGCAACCGATTTGAACAGTTCGGTCACACCGAGTTGCAGTAACCGTTTGCTATTCTGCATCTCGGTGCCACCGAGTCGTTCTAGTCAGTCACACCGACAGGGTCTGGATATATATACCCACGGGTCAAATTTTGGAAATTTCTCCGAAACCCTTCACCCGCGCATATCCAGCTCTGCCGACTCGATGTCTCCGGATCGTCTCCTCGATCGCCAGCTGTCGGTGTCAAAACCGGCGGATCTCGGGTAGGGGGTCCCGAGCTATGCATCCAAGGATGATGGTAACAGGAGACGGGGGACATAATGTTTACCCAGGTTCGGGCCCTCTCTATGGAGGTAATACCCTACTTCCTGCTTGATTGATCTTGATGAATATGAGTATTACAAGAGTTGATCTACCTCGAGATCGTAATGGCTAAAACCCTAAAAGTCTAGCCTGTATGACTATGATTATTCCTGTCTCTACGGACTAAGCCCTCCGGTTTATATAGACACCGGAGGGGACTAGGGTTATACAAAGTCGGTTACAGAGAAAGGAATCTTCATATCTGGATGCCAAGCTTGCCTTCCATGCCAAGGCGAGTCCCATCCGGACACGGGAGAGAGAGTCTTCGGTCTTGTATCTTCACAACCCATCAGTCCGGCCCACGTACCATAATCCGGATGCCCGAGGACCCCTTAGTCCAGGACTCCCTCAGTAGCCCCCGAACCAGGCTTTCAATGACGACGTGTCCGGCGCGCAGATTGTCTTCGGCATTGCAAGACGGGTTCCTTCTCTGAATACTCCAACACATTCTTTGAACACAACGAATGTGTCCGGCTCTGCAAAACAAGTACCACACACAACCGCAGAGAGTATAATATTTCACGAGTCCAATCCGCTGACAACTTTTTGTAGCGTGACATCACGTCCCTGCCCGGTTATTATTTCGAACCGTTTTTTAGCCTGCCGCTCCATGTTTCGAGACGCGGTTTCATTGGCACATCTTGTCAAAGCAGAGATCGTGCCCCCTTATTGCGGGATCCTCATCAATACGGGCGTGGGTATCACAACCATCCTATTGGCATGATTCCTTAGGAATAGGCAAGTTTCAAGGCTTAGGAGGAGGCACTCGATATTCATCGCCTTTATATAGGGACTAAGACCTGTCTTGCTTCTTCACGCCAACCCTTTCCTCAACCTCTCCAACCTCGAGCTCCAGCACCCAAGGTTCAATTTAATTGCTTCGAGCTTCCCAGTCATGTCCGGACCCAGCCCTCAAGGTCAGTGGGTGGCTTCCTCTATCATAGAGGAGGATATTGCGAAGCTCCGGGCGGCAAGATACCTGGTCGCGGAAATCCCCCACAGGCTTCCTGCTCAAGGGAAGGTTATTCCTACTCCCAGATCTAGCGAGAGGGTCCTATTCATCTCCCACTTCCTCCGAGGGCTAGGGTTCGCTCTCCACCCCTTTGTTCGAGGGCTCATGTTCTATTACGGGCTAGATTTTCATGATCTTGCTCCGGACTCCTTTCTTCATGTCTCGGCGTTCATTATCACGTGCGAGGCCTTCCTCCGTATTCCCCCACACTTCGGCTTGTGGCTCAAGACCTTTAATGTGAAGCCGAAGGTAGTTGATGGGAAACAAGCGGAGTGTGGTGGTGCTACAGTGAGCAAACTCATCAACGCTTCTTGGCTAAAAGCATCCTTCACAGAATCTTCCGACTTATGGCAGCGGGAGTGGTTTTACATCACTGAACCCCGTGGTACCAAGTGCACAGCTACACATGCGTTCCAATCTGGCCCTCAAAGTCAGCTCGCATCATGGATCAATAAGGGGTTGGACTGGGGATCAGTCGATGAAGTGCAGACTCTACAGAACCGCATCAGGAGTCTCCTTGAGAAGGACACCGATCTCATCGATGTGATTCAAGTAATGTTAGTCTACCGGGTCATCCCGTGCCAGTGATGGCCCCTCCGTATGTGGGAGTTTAATCGAGAAGGACCACGAACCCTTCAGCACTTCTTCAGCGCGACGCACAGAGGAATGTGGAAGTTATATTTTGGGACACGAAAACAGTGGTCGGACACCACCGAGGACATCGGCCTCGACTACAACCATCCGGATACCTTGGTAAGCACTTGACTCCTGAACACAGCTTAGTTAAATATCCCGTGATAAGATACTAAGAAAACCATCTTCTTCCAAGGCTGGATAAAGAAGGCGGACCGAATTAGGTGTTTGGCCCCTCTTCCCGAAGACTCGGCTAGTCCTGTGCTAACAAGGATGCTGGTCCCGGCACCATACTAGGTGCCGGTGAAAGAGGACAATGAGGAGAGTAGGAAGGCCAAAGGTAACCTCCATTCCGAAGGTACACCAAACACTGTGTCCGAGGAGATTAAGGCTCTCTCTTGCGAAGACAAAAGAGAAGGAGAAGCTGACATCCATTCTCCCCATAGTAAGAAAAGGGCCGCCTCCGAAGGTTGGGAGGTGAAGGCTCCTAAGCGAGGTAAGACGCCCCTGTCAGGCGGTTCGGGCTCGGAAGGCGACGTTGTCGCACAGTTCCTGCGTAAGGACAAGCCTTTAGCCGAATCGTAAGTGAACAAAGGTGTTTTAAACATATCCCGTTCCTTTTCCTGTTACAAGGGTAACATCTAGAATATATGTTTTGTAGTCCGGCACACAGTCTTCCTCAACAATCCTCTTCCTCGGGGGATCTTCTTCCGGAGATGATGTAAAGAGAGACGCCTCCACAAGCTTCCTCGCCCAATAGGGCGGACGGCTTCAAGGTGTCGTCCCGAAGGATCTCTCCCGATCAACAGAGGATAATGAAGACAACGCCCCAAGGTGAAACTTCGGCCGCCCAGGGTCCGGGTTGTGCGGTCCTTACGGGGACCAACAATAAAGGCCCCGGACTATCCGGTTTACAGCCGGAGACGACTCTAGGGTCGAGCAAACATATCCTTTCAAAGGAAGTCCGTACTCCCACAACTGCTTCCAGGAATCCGGAGGCGCTGGATACACTGATGGACATGTTGCGATATTCGTCCGTCTCAGAGGAACATCGTACCTTGATGGGTACGGTGGTTGAGAGGATTCAGTCCGTGAAAAGCGGATTGAATGAAGCCTTCATGAGCCTGCTAAGAGGCTTCGAGGTATTTTCGCTTTGTGCTCTACACGCAAAATGCACCTGTGTATAGATAGTAGCCCCTGAGACTCTGGTTGGCGTCCAAAGGGAGGCAATCAGAGGATCAGAAAAGATATGCCTAGGAAATAATCTAATGAATTGAAACGCAGGCTGTTGCTTCCATGCCGACTGTCCACACTACAGAGGTTGCAGGTCTGAAGCCAAAACTTGATGTGGTGGATGACGACATCACGCTTATTAATAGGCGGCTCGACGAGGCGGAAGGTATGTTGGGGCGGTCAGTGTGTGTATGTATAATAACATGAGCATGAAGCTAGAATTATATACTGAGACATATGCAACTGCAGATAGTGCTGCCGCGGTGGAGACCCTTCGGGCTGAACTTGCCCGAGCCAAGGAGCAAGCCCGGATGAGTAATGTGGCTGCCAAGAAGGCAGCTGATGAGTTAAAAGCCGAGCAGGCTGCTCGGCGCCAGTGCGAGGAGAGAATGTCTACTATGGCGCGCGAGCTAAAGGAAGCCACTATCCGGTGCGAATTCCTCGAGGGGGATAACAAAGCCAAAGCGGCCAGTCTCGACAAGGCCTTACAAGAGGCGAGAGAAGCACGATCCGGGTCTAGGGTGGCTCGGGAGGAGATCCGGAAAGCTGGGGAGATAGGAGCCGGTAAGCCTTTCTTATTACAGACTAAATTCGGTGATCCGAAGTATGCCCCACTTAATCAAATGTGGAGCTCTCCAGACGCATTCTTGGACTTGCCGAAGAGCGCCTCCGATGCGGCGCAATTTTACCAAGCGCATGAAGGGTATGCAACGGAGAAGCTTTTCTGGTCATAATTTGGCATGCCAAAGCGCCCGCTGTTGCTGAACGAACAGATGGCCCAGTGAGCCGAGCTCCACAAGATATCCAGTTCTACCATGAAGGACGTGGTGGTCCGGCTGTGGCTGACTGAGCCAATTCCGAATAGTTATTTCGGTTTGGTGCAGCGAATTGTTGATGTGGTGCCACGTATCGACGCCGTTAAGCGGTCAACGTGCATTAAAGGTGTACGGATGGCCTTTGCCCGCGTCAAGACGTACTGGGTGAAGATGAAGGCCACCGATATTGCAGCGAAAAGTCCACCCAAGGGCAAGGACCATCACACGCCAGAGCATTATTTTGAGGATGTCTTAGAGGGAGCCTGCTTGATAGAGGGTCAGTGCTCGAAAGATATGATATTCGAGTGAAATGTATTGAAATTGTAAAAACAACGTTATGATATTTTAAGGCTATGCCTAAAAGTTTTGGCTCCTCCTGTGCGGCCATTTTTGTATAATCTGAAAGTTTCCAGTCGTCGGCTTCAGCCCCCTCGCATACTGGGTGTGTTCGGAAAAGTACTTGATCACTCTTGACCCAACGTCTTGGTCCGTGAAGGAGGTGTCAATGCGGCGAACAAGGCAATCAGACTATAGGGCTTTAACACTTTCACTTAGCCACAGGAGTTTGACGGTGGGTCTACGATATAGCCCCTGGTATGTATGCTTATCCGAATACGGTGCGTTACATAGGTGACCAGAAGAACGGTCCTTCGTGTAATACAGAAGGAATCGCGAAAGATTCTGATAAGTCATCGAGTGGTTGACCAGCTCTCGCCGCATCATGACAGTCAGTTTTCGGCTTTCTCTACTGAGGTGCTCATCCGGATAAACCAGGACACAATCGCAGTAGTTCTCCCTTTACTACCCTAGCCGATAGAGCGGAACGTAAGGTAGTAAGCACAGGAGCCGGGCAACCCAACTATTGACCAAAGACATGATTCGGAGCTGATTTATATAAGGACAAACTCGTGACGCCGAAGTGTGCTATGAAGCTGTTCGGACTTGCCGGCAATTCATTTGTTCCTATATTGAGCCCCTGGCAATTTGTGGCGAGGTGCGTGTGTGAAACAACCGAAGAAGCAAAATTCAGTTCTTTAGAAAAGGCGAATACTGAATACGAATTATGCTCACTAGAACCTGATTGATATGTCAATTGCCATTTTACAGATAATAACGCTGCGAACCAGGCTATTTGACATGCCGGTGGTCGAAGGCTGAGGGAGAAGGCACTTTACAGGCTCGAAATAGAGAGTGCGGTCTACGAAAAATTATTTGGACCTCCTGTCGCACGTCTGCGCCGCCCTACCTCGGTGTAAGGACTCCTTAACGGGAATAGCCTTTGGGCAAGTGTACGAACCCGAACTCCGAAAGAGTCCGTGAGATGACCAGTCTTTGAGCCACCTGTGGTAAAAGATAAAAAATAGTTAGAAAAGAAAAGGAGGCTATGGGAGTGTTTGTAGGGCTGTCCGTATTGTGTCTCCGCCGATGACCAGGATATTCTAAGTACATAATTATGTATGCGTGGTATAAACTTCACGGGTATATGAGGCGAACGACGGAGGCCGAACTGCTAATCCAGCTCTGAGATTGTTCGGTTCCATTTAATAGAGACCGGCGGCTTAATGGCCGATGAGATATGCGGCTTGAGGAGGCCGCTTTGTATTTCGGCTGTAGTAGCCATAGTATGATCCTCTGTACGGAGGGAGTGTTCCGTATTTCCATTTATTGTTATGACGCCACATGGACCGGCATCTTAAGTTTTGCACGGGCGTAGAGTGGGACCGCTTTAAAACGAGCAAAAGAGGTACGCCCCAGAAGTGCATGGCGGCTACTGTGGAACGGGACAATATCAAAGGTCAAGCCTTCGCTTCGGAAGTTGTTTGGCGAACCAAAAACGACTTCCAATGTGATGGAGCCCGTGAAGTGAGCTTCTACGCCGGGTACTGCTCCCTTGAGGGTAGTTGTGGTGGGCTTGATTCTTGAAGGATCGATGCCCATTTTGCGGACAGTGTCTTGGTAAAGTAGATTAAGGCTACTGCCGCCGTCCACAAGGACTTTCGTGAGATGGAACCCATCGATAATTGGATCGATGATCAGAGCCGCCGAACCTCCGGGACAGATATGGCTAAATTTTGGGGGTAACAGCTCTATGGCGTATGCGTCCCGTAGTGTGCGCCTGCGCTCCCCTGTAGGGGTGTGCGTCACGTATACCATGTTTACGGTTTTCACTTCAGGGGGACATTGCTTCTGACCCCCGGTATTTGGCTGGTGAGTCTCTTCGTCATCGCTGTCACTGGGCGGCCCCTTCCCCTTGTGTTCGGCATTAAGCTTGCCAACTTGTTTGAAGACCCAACAGCTTCTGTCGGTGTGAGTAGCTTCTATCGGTGTGAGTAACTTGTTTGAAGACCCAACAGATTGATGGCCCATCTCTATTTGCCTTGAATGGCTTTTTCCGTTGACCGGGTTTGGAGCCGCTGAATCCGGCGTTGACCGCCGTGTCTTGCATCCTTTCATTATTATTGCGATGCTTGTGTTTATTGCGTTGTGGCTTGTCGTTGCCGTCTCGGGCTTCGGAAGTGCCCGAATCGCTGGCGCTGTTGCTTCTACGCGTGAGCCAGCTGTCTTCTCCCGCGCAAAAGCGGGTCATTAGAGCGGTAAGGGCTGCCATGGATTTTTGTTTTTCTTGACCGAGGTGGCGGGCGAACCACTCCTCCCGGACGCTGTGTTTGAAGGCCGCGAGGGCTTCGACGTCCGGACAATTGACAATTTGGTTCTTTTTAATTAAGAACCTAGTCCAGAGCTTCCTGGCTGACTCTCAGGGCTGCTGGATGATGTGGCTTAAGTCGTCGGCATCTGGTGGCCGGACATATGTGCCTTGGAAGTTATCACGAAAAGCATCTTCCAGGTCTTCCCAGCTGCCAACGGAGTTCTCTGGAAGGCTGTTTAGCCAGTGCCGCGCTGGTCCCTTTAGTTTTTGTGGGAGGTATTTGATGGCATGGAGATCATCACCGCGGGCCATGTGGATATGGAGAAGAAAGTCTTCAATCCATACCGCGGGATCTGTTGTTCCATCGTATGATTCGACGTTCATGGGTTTAAACCCTTCTGGGAATTCGTGCTCCATTACCTCGTCGATGAAGCAAAGGGGGTGTGCGGCGCCTCTATATCGGGCCACGTCGCAACGTAGCTCGGATGGAGTACGTCTGCGGTTCTCAGCCCGGGCGTGATTATGATTGTTGCGTCCGGCTAGGTAGCCGCTGTCACGTGTCGGGGCACGCCCCCGTGATCCATAGATCGATCTGTTCTGCCCTGCTCTACTGTCCAAGTTCTGCCGCAGGTCATATGTATGTCCCCGAGCTGTTTTATCTCTGCCTGTACGGTGAGGTGGTGCGGGCTGGTGTTCGGCTTGAGTTGCCGCTTTGTCCCGGCCACGTAGTGGTCGGTCAGCCGCGTTGCACGATGATGGTACGGGCTCCAGCGCCTTGTCATCAAACTGAGGTAACAATTTGCGCTTCGGGTGACTCTTAGTTGGGCGATCGAGGCCGTATTCCTCGGTTGCCAGGACATTAGTCCACCTATCATTGAGCAGATCATGATCAGCTTGAAGCTGCTGCTGCCTCTTTTTCAGGCTCCTTGCAGTGGCGATTAGCCAGCGCTTAAAGCGCTCCTGCTCGAGAGGTTCCTCGGGTACGATGAAGTCTTTGTCACCGAGACTCACCTCCTCCTCGAAGAGTAGTAGATAATTGCTGTCCTCCGAGTCTTTGTTTATGGCCTGTTCATCAGGGCTAACTTTCCCATCTTCCCGGTCGTCCTGTTCGCCAGTTTGCTCGTCGGGGTCTTCTCTATCTTCGGCACCGTCCAGAGTGTTATCTTCTCCTGTGCCGGTATTGCTATTTTTCTGTGGCGTGATTTAGAGCGGCGCCGCTGATGTCGGCGCTTTGGTTGTATCTTAGGAGGTTCATCCTTGACTGGATCTTCCTCGTTATCGCCATTGTTCTCTTTAGGTGTGTCCACCATGTACACGTCGTATGAAGAAGTGGCCGTCCAGCACCCGGTGACGGCATGTTTTGGCCCTACTCCTCTTCGACATCGTCGTCTATACCGTCGATGTCTTCGGAGCTGTAATCGAGCATGTCGGTTAAGTCTTCGACAGTGGCTATGAAGTGGGCGGTGGGTGGGGAGCGAAATTCTCCATCATCAGCCTCCAGTTCGAACCGGATATAATTCGGCTGTGAGTCCCCCGCTAAGGAGAGTGTTTTTAATGAATTTAGCACATCGCCTAAAGGTGAGTGCCGGAAGATGTCTGTGAAGCTGAACTCGACGACCGATGTTCGATCAAGCTCGACGTACGTGGACGCACGTGGTTCAGAACCTGTAACCGGAAACGAGTCTGAGGCTCCGGTGGCACAGATTCCACCTGAGGTTGGGTCTGTGTGCGGCTCCAACGCTGCTGAGTCTGCGGCTTCCGTGGCGGGGTTGAGCTTCCCATCCTTGGATGGCGCGATCTGCTCCGGGTCTAAGGCCAGAGTAGTTACAGGTGCTATCTCCTGGGTGTCGTCCGATGACAGATTTAAGTCATGTTCATCACGATTGCAGGGAGCGGCTACCGTGGGCTCGAATCCATCGAAGATCAAGTTTCTGCGGATAACAGCGACGTAGTTCAAGCCACCAAATCTGACCTGATAGCCAGGGGCGTAGCTGTCGATCTTCTCTAGATGGCCAAGCGAGTTGGCCCGCAGTGCGAAGCCGCCAAATACGAAGATCTCTCCGGGGAGGAAGACTTCCCCCCGGACAGCATTGTTGTAGATGATTGACGGGGCCATCGAACCTCTTGAAGACGACGCATCGGAACTCTCAATGAAAGCACCAATGTCGGTGTCAAAACCGGCGGATCTCGGGTAGGGGGTCCCGAGCTGTGCGTCCAAGGTTGATGGTAACAGGAGACGGGGAACACAATGTTTACCCAGGTTCAGGCCCTCTCTATGGAGGTAATACCCTACTTCCTGCTTGATTGTTCTTGATGAATATGAGTATTACAAGAGTTGATCTACCTCGAGATCGTAATGGCTAAAACCCTAAAAGTCTAGCCTGTATGACTATGATTATTCCTATCTCTACGGACTAAGCCCTCCGGTTTATATAAACATCGGAGGGGACTAGGGTTATATAAAGTCGGTTACAGAGAAAGGAATCTTCATATCTGGACGCCAAGCTTGCCTTCCACGCCAAGGAGAGTCCCATCCGGACACAGGAGAGAGTCTTCGGTCTTGTATCTTCACAGCCCATCAGTCCGGCCCACGTACCATAATCCGGATGTCCGAGGACCCCTTAGTCCAGGTCTCCCTCACCAGCGACCTCCTGTCACTGGTCTCCGCCGCCATCAATGGAATCTTTGCCGAACGTTGTCGCTGTAGCGAGTTCACCACCGAGTTAGGGTATGAACTTGATCCCTATGTGCAATCTTTACCTCTGATTCCTGCACTTAGGTCAATGCCATGAATCTTACCATGTTTGAGATACTTCTATCCAATCAAAAACTCCTTTAGATTAGTTTTGATTCTAAAACTTAGGGTTAGGTTTCCGCTGAATTCATCTCGGACCAACCGAGTTGTAGAAATCGGTCTCACCGATTTGGCCTAGGCCATTGCACTTGCAATTTTCGGTTTGACCGAAACTTACAAATCGGTGTGACC
Source organism: Aegilops tauschii subsp. strangulata (assembly GCF_002575655.3). Classification (NCBI taxonomy): domain Eukaryota; kingdom Viridiplantae; phylum Streptophyta; class Magnoliopsida; order Poales; family Poaceae; genus Aegilops; species Aegilops tauschii. Next base: position 187,770,744 of record NC_053040.3, read on the forward strand.
GAGTTCAATTCTTAGTGAAACCCTAGCAATCTCGAAGTCACTGAACTGTGTCTCGGTCTGACCGATTTCACTAGTTTAGACTCTAATATTGCTTCGGTGTCACCGAGTTCAACAAATCGGTAGCTCCGAAATGCCTTCTGTAGAAAACTAAAACTAAGTTTTTGACTCATTTGTTTTACAAAATCTCTGCACTTTATGATGCTCATCCACTCTATCTCAACTATATCTATTCACAGGGTCATCTTTCAGTCATGTTAGATAATAGTAATAGTCAAAACAAGTCTGAGGAACAAGTTAACTTGAGTGAGGGCACTAGTCCCTCAAGCAGCTATGATGAGGGTAGCAGAAGCACCGCAGGCAACCTGCCTAAGGCTGCAACTAGGCAGAGAGTTTAGAGAAACTCAGATTCTTAGGATGAAGATTATGTTGCTGATGAGGAAGTTACTTCAAGGAAAAAGGTTGTCAAGAAAGAGTTTGGTATAGCAACTTCAACCAAGCCAAGTATGAAGAAGGCACCAGCCAAAAGGATCCCAATGTCAAAAGCTAGAGCATCTACTTAGGAGGAAGCTCAGCCAGCAAAGGAGGCTGGTGAAGGCAAAAGGAGGAAGGAAAGGGTCAAGAAGACCATGGCTAGAGTTATTTGAAAGCCATCTATGATGATCCAATCTGATGAGGAAGAGGATGAAGAAGAAGTTGCTGCCCCAACTCCTAAAGCTCAGAAGTTGATGGGGGATGCCATCAAGTCAGGGGCTGCTCCATCAAAGCCCAAGATTGCCCCCAAGGCTGCTACTGCTGCTCAAGCTTCTAAGCCTACATCACCCAAGAGATCAACTAGGAACATACGAGCTGCTGAGAAGAATAAGGCCCCAGTGCCTGAAGTGTAAGAAGAAGAAGAAGAAGCCCAAGTGCTCAGAAAACTCAAACCAAAGATTCCTGATCATGATGACAATCATCCAGTTGCTGAGAACATGAAGATAAGAAAGGATGCAGGTCTCAGGCTATGGAGGCAGACAAACCCATATGCCACCAGAAGAAGGACTGCTGTAGACTACAAGTTTCACACTAAGGAACATCAGGACTTCTATGAGACAGTCCTCTTGGACAAGAAGCCCATTGTGTGTGACATGAGATGGGTGGACTAGAAATACATTGACAACAATGAAGACCATTTTCTTGGAGTTCATGAGAGCTTCAGAATGAATGGAATTGACACATTTGTTGGCCAGAAGTTGACAAGATGGAATGATGAGATGGTGATGCGGTTCTATTCCACTGCACATTTTTACCCAGATGGAAGGATGGTCTGGATGACTGAGGGTACTAGGTACCAATCTACTATTGATGAGTAGGCCAAGTTGATCAATGCCCCCAAATAAGCTGAAGATGACACTGATGTCTATGCAAGCATAAGAAAGATCACAACTCCATGGCCAATATGTACAAGGAGATACCTAACAAGGCCTTGGAGACACACAAGCTAGGCTCAGTATATTACTTGTTGTCTGGTTTGGCCACCATGAACACTATATTGAGGCACACTTTATTGCCCAAGTCAAGAGATCACGGGATGATCAGAGGCCACTCCATCAACTTGCTTTAGATGTTTGATGTGCCACAGAAATTTAAAGTGACGAGTTTGATTGTAGAGACTATCAAGAGAACTGCAGCAGATCAGAAAAGATCATGTGGCTATGCTCCACATATTCAAATGCTCATAAACTCCAAGATGGGCACAAGCACATATTTGTTGGACAGAGAGCACCTTCCCTTGAGGCCTGATTTTGAGGATAACATTGTTGTGATGGATACTTCACATCCAACTTCTATTGAGGCTCAAGAGAAGAGAGAGAAGGCACAAGCTGAAAAAGCTTCAAAGATTCCAGATCCTTCTGCAGTCAATCTCAAGACCAAGCAGGACCAGCTCAATTATCTGCTTGAGGCCACTGTGAGAATAGAGAAAGGACTAGCTACCCTGACTCGAAATCAAGATAGCCTTGAGAGTATCTTTGAGACAAAGCTTCATGACTTGGATGTCAAAGTCACAGAGATTCAGACTTCAGTGGAGAAGATACAAGAAGAGCTTGAGGACAGGAGTGACAAGACAACCACAGATGCCTATCAGAGGGTGCCTAGAAGATAGAGGTCTGCAGCAGTGCCAGTGATTGACTCTAGGGCCACAATTTCAGCTTCTGCAGCCACAGCCTCAGTTGCCCCTCCAGTGGCAACCCCTCTAGCTCATCAGACGTCAGCAGAAGTCTTCACAGATGTTGTTCTCTCCATGCCATCTTTGCACTCCGGAGCTCCCGGAGATCGTGCTTAGAGTGTCGTATAGCACTATGCATTTTCGAGCTTTTTGGTAACTTGTTGCCAAAGGGGGAGAAAGTGTATAGATCATAGGCTTCGAGAGAGTGTGTGTTTTGCTGCTTTTTGGTCTCTCTTGCTACTTATTTTCTTGCTTGTTTGGTTGATACTCTACTTATGTGTGTGTGAGATACTTATATGTTCATGTGCTTGATCATATCATACTTTAATGTTTGTGCTTGAATGATGATATTCTATCTCTCATGTATGATCATTCACATCTTGTCTTGGTGATGAGTGCATATTTAACATTCTATCATTTCGAGCGCTCCACCAAGATGTATGTGACATGGAAGAGTAACCCATGATCCTAATCTATTGTGCATTCACATTCAAAATAAAATCATAAATAATTCACAAATTTAGGGGGAGCTCTTGCTTATCACATACTTCTCAAAGCCACGATGTATTTCATTCTTATTATCACTTGTCGAAGCTTTGATCTATATGTTGTCATCAATTACCAAAAAGGGGGAGATTGAAAGTGCAACTAATCCCTGAGTGGTTTTGGTAATTCTAAACAACATATAGCTCATTGAACTAATAATCTTTCAAGATAATCATTTCAGATAGTTCAATGATTGGCATGACATGGACTAAGAGATGTGGACCCCTCAAAATGCTAAGGACACATATTGGCAAAAGCTCAAGACTCTACATTTTCATTTTAGTGATCCAAGATCACATTGAGTCCATAGGAAAAGCCAATACTATTAAAAGGGGATGAGGTGTTGCTTAATGGCTTGCTTGCTCAAAATTCTTAGTGATATGCTCCAAAATCCCTCAACCACTTTCTCATTTCCACATATGTCCCAAACCTAAAGTCAAACTCGGCCCCACCGATTTGATCTATCCGGCGCCACTGAGTTCACTTGACATAGCCATAGCCAGAAACCCTAATCTGTTCGGTCTTACCGGTAGGGATCTCGGTCTCACCGAGATGGGATTGCAAACTCTTTGTTTCCCTTCATAACGTTTCGATATAAACGAGATGAGCGATCGGTCCCACCGAGTTGGCAATGAAAACTCTCTGTTTCCTTTTCGTAACGTTTTGGTCTCACCGAAATGAGCGATCGGTCCCACTGAGTTTGCCTGACCAACTCTCTGTTTGCTTATTACTGAAATCGGTCCCACCAAGTTGAAGTAATCGGTCAAATTGAGATCAAGTTTTGCCCTAACCCTAGTGCATCGATCTCATCGAGTTGATCATGTCGGTCCCACCGAAAATCCTAACGTTCACATTCTGGACTGAATCGGTCTCACCGAGTTTCACCATTCGGTCTGACCGAGTTGGCTCTTTTGTGTGTAACGGTTAGATTTTGTGTGGAGGCTATAAATACCCCTCCACCCCCTCTTCATTTGAGAGAGAGCCATCAGAACGTGCCTACACTTCCAGCATTCATTTTCTGAGAGAGAACCACCTACTCATGTGTTGAGACCAAGACATTCCAGTCCAACCATAAGAATCTTGATCTCTAGCCTTCCCCAAGTTGCTTTACACTCAAATCATCTTTCCACCATAGCCAAATCTATGAGAGAGAGTTGAGTGTTGGGGAAACTATCATTTGAAGCACAAGTGCAAGGAGTTCATCATCAACACACCATCTATTACCTTTTGGAGAGTGGTGTCTCCTAGATTGGTTAGGTGTCACTTGGGAGCCTCCGTCAAGACTGTGGAGTTGAACCAAGGAGTTTCTAAGGGCAAGGAGATCGCCTACTTCGTGAAGATCTACCCAAGTGAGGCAAGTCCTTCGTGGGTGATGGACATGGTGGGATAGACAAGGTTGCTTCTTCGTGAACCCTTCGTGGGTGGAGCCCTCCGTGGACTCACGCAACCATTACCCTTCATGGGTTGAAGTCTCCATCAACGTAGATGTATGATAGCACCACCTATCGGAATCACGCCAAAAATCTCCGTGTCTACATTGCGTTTGCTCCCTCCAAACTCCTCCCCTTTACCTTCATATGCAATGATTTACATTCCGCTGCTATACTCTTAGAATTGCATGTGTAGGTTGATTGCTTGACTTGTGTTAAGTTGCTAAAATCTGCCAAGACTTAAAATTGGGAAAAGGCTAGATTTTTATTTGGTCAAGTAGTCTAATCACCCCCTCTAGACATACCTTTGATCCTACAACCGGCTTTCGGCTGCAAGCTTGTGTTGCTTGTCCCGCGGAAGGAACGTGAATCATTTACGAATGTGTAGTCGACTTGATCAGAAGCTAAATGTAAGGTGGTAAAAGAATAATTACCAGTATTCTAATCAATTTCCTCATGATCGGCTCCGTGTAAAAAACCTTCTTTTCCTTGTCCCACTTGTAGCGGGCCGTGATGAAGTCACGCTCCAAGGGTTGGTGAACTTCATGAAGGGTTCTGGGAGACCCGTGGCTTCACGTTCCGCGTCCTCCTTATCCCATATGGGCCTTTTGCCAAGCTAGCCACGGCTTCCGAGGCATTGGTTCCCTGTGTTCCTTTGCTGAAGGCTCTTGAATTTTGCAGCCTTAGCCTTCGCTACCTCGGTAGTGCAAGTGTCCTTGACTTTTGGAACTCCTCTTCCGTAAGTGTCGGATTTTCCTTCTGAATCTTGGACAGGGGTTCCTCAGCCTCAATAGCTCGTTTCACCCTCCCTTTACAGGAGGCCAAATCATTGTTGAACATGCCCATGGCGTGATTGTTAATCTTTTTCATCTTTGGATCATCCCACGGGTGTTCCATGTCGTTATCCCGTCGGGGAACTTGAATCTCTTGTGCAGCTTTGTTAGGAGCAACTGCGTCAAATGTTCTTTACCCCTTAAGTGGTCATCTTTGATGCTCGCGGTTTCCCGTAGGATGCATCCGACTTGGTTCCCGTAGCACTTGCGAGGTTCTTCTGGCTCTAATGGCTCAAACTTGCTAGGGGCCATCTTTGTGATCACCAGTCGTCTGATGCCGAGTTTGTTAGGTTTTCGTATCCTCTACTTCTTCTTTTCATTAGCGGCTTCGGCGCCGGTACCTTCCCCGCCGGTCTCGGTGCTGCCATCGGTGCCAGCACCGTCGGTGTCGATGTCGGCGTCAGTACCATCATTGAGGCCGCCCTAAAAACCTTGACTATGCTTAGTAGAAAAATAGTCGAGGTACTGTTGTTCACCCTCATAATCCATCTTGTCTGCATCGTGGTCAGAAGGCCCGGTTTCTTCGTTGTTCGACATGTTTCCTATGATTAAGTTTCCTTGTTTAATCCTTAAACTATAATAAAACGATTAATGACATAAAAAAAGGTCTATGGTTTGTCGGAATGTCGTTTCCCAGCAAATCCCGGCACTCGATATGCCTACTTTCTAGCACACGTCATGCCAAAAATCATGGGAAATTTCGGCATGAGATTTGCTAAAAAGTGGACATATCGAGCGCCTGAAATTCACCGAAACAGAAATGAATCAACATTCTGGCGAAATATAGGCCACTTGGATCATTTACCCTGCACATGATCATCATTTTAAAAATATGACATGTCCAAAACATCACATGTCCAAATATGACACGTCCAAATCACATGTCCACATATCACATATGTCCGCTTCAAATTTGCATGTAACAGGAAGAAAAATATAGAACATGAAGAAAAATGCAAGAAGTCATTTTTCTTCACAATATTTGAAACTAAATTCAGCCTACCTAAATTTCTGTCCTAATTTGAAACATAGATAAATTTCTGTCCTAATTTGAAAACCTAGCTAAATTCCTGTCCAAATTCTGTTTCATATTTAAATAGCAACAAGGCTTTAACTAAAAAAGTAAATACCTAGAATTCTGTTAACTACACCTAAGATACCTATAATTCATTTAACCCATACTAATTTTGTTTTTTAATAGCAACAATTGCTTTAACTAAAAAAATTAAATAGCAACAATTGCTTTAACTAATCTGTCCTAATTTGTAACCTAGGGTTCATACTAACTAGGGTTAATACTAACTAGGGTTCATACTACCTAGGGTTCAAATGGCACCTAGGGTTCATAATATAGCCTAACTAACCTAGGTTCAAATGACAGAGAGCAGAGAGAGAAGAGGGGAGAGGAGAGGAGGGCTTACAGTGGGGAGGTGGTTGTCGGGGGAGACATAGGCAGGGAGGTGGAGGAGGAAGGGACGAGGCTGGCGCAGCGGTGGCTATCGAGGGAGACAGTGGTGAGTGCTCCGGCGATGCTCGAGGGGAGGGGCTCTGGTGATGCTCGACGGCAGGGGATCCAGCGGCGAGGGCGGGCGGGGCGAGGGTAGGGGCTCCGACGGCGAGGGCACAGAGAGAGGCCGGGGTTGGTATTTGGGGAAGGAAGCAGAGGAGGGAAGCCCGTGGGGGGTTATGTCAATGTAGCAGTACCACGGTTCCAAAACATGCGCTATAGCTAAGGTAGCTATAGCGCATTTCCAAAAAAAAGCGCTACTGCTTACTAAAGTAGCTACAGCGCGTGTTCCGTAACCGCACTACTACTATCACCATTAGCTATAGCGCTTTTCCTCAACAGGCGCTTCTGCTATTGTTTTCATTATTCCTTTTTCTTTTCTTTTCTTTTCTTTTCTTTTCCTGTTTGTTTCTTCTATTTTCTTTACCTTCGTTTTCTTTTCTTCTTTTTCTTTTCTTTTCCTTTTTTTCTGAGAGCCAGAACAAAGGGAAGGTGATACAATGCATATAACTAAGGCGATATATATTGCATCATTTGACCCATAACGGTTAAGTGTGCATACAAAATAGGAACATATATATTACATCATTTGACCCATAACATATATATTACATCGTTTGACCCATAACAGTTTCTCAACGCCGATGTTTCCTTTTTTGAGTGAGTTTCTTTCCCTTCTTGTTCGTTGACGAATAATTGAGCCCTCATTGTGACTTTTCCTTTTCCATGGAGTATGATCTTTCTTAGGTAATGTAGTATTGATTCTTCTTCTGACGTATACTTCATCGACATCGTCATCTTCCCTCATCGGGTTGCTGTACTGGTCGTAGTCTTCCTCGTTGGCGACTCCATCCATTTCAATGATGTTCCTTTTGCCTCTCCTCACGACAACACGTCTGGGATTGCTTGGGTCGGTTATGAAGAAGCATTGTGTCACATGCTTAGTGTGTACCCATGGCTCCTTTTTTGCGATGGCGTCCACGGTAGCTCTCTTGGCGTAGGGTATAGACATGGTAGTGAAATACCGGTTTTATCTTTGACATTCTTAGCCCATCTGACATGGAACATCGTCGCGCTGTACAGTCCAGAGTAGTCAAACTCCCAGATCTCCTCGACCCTTCCGTAGAATCTCTCAGTTGCGCCGTTGTCGCTGCCGGTCATGCATTCAATCGTCACCCCTGAGTTCTGAAATCACTGTTCATATCTTTGGCCTCCATGTAGAACGTGTATCTGTTGATATCGTATACCTGATAGGTCGTGAGGTTGGCGGAGGGGCCATGTGCTAAGGCGTATATGAGCAATCCGTCCTTAGAGCCCTCTTCCGGGGGATTAGCAAGAATATGCTCTTTGAACTAATGCAGAAAAGTGGAGTTGTGCTCTCTAGTAACTTCGGCATCCGTCCTGCATAGCCCCCGGTCACGATACTTCTTTGCAATGATTTCTTTGTGCAGTGTCATGAAATGATCTACCTCGTCCAGGTGTTGTAGCACTACTAAGTTTGCACTGTCAAGGTCCTTGCGTCGATCTGAGTAGGCCACATGCAGTTCCCTGCGACCGTTGGAGCGACCTTCTCCTTTGAGCCTCCCAAGGTGCTTCTTAACGGGCAAACCAACACCAGGCCGGTCTCCGCCATATAGATAATTCTCGTAGGAAGAGATGCACTCTTGTATTAGATAGCCCTGGACGATGCTTCCATCCGGACGGGAGATGTTACGAACGAATCCTTTGATGACCCCATTCATCCTCTTGAACGATATCATGTTGTGCAGGAATGACCGCCCCAGGCCTATTATGTCATCGAAAATATGGACACACAGATGCACCATGACGTCAAAGAACATGGGCACGAAATACATCTCAAGCTCATCTAGTATCACAACGATCTCTTACTGTAGCCTTCGGAGCTGCTTCACATTGATCGACTTTCGAGAGATGACGTCGAAAAAGTTACAGAGACCAATAAGCGTGTCACGGATGTTCTTGTCCATTATCCCTCTAAGGGCAACAGGTAGTATCTGCATCATCATCACATGACAGTCATGTGACTTCATCCCGCTGAACCTTCTCTTCTTCGTGTCTAGAAATCTGCTTATCTTCCCACAGTAACCGGAACTAACTTTGATTCATGTAAGGCACTTGAAGAATCGATCCATCTCAGTCAAACTTAAGGTGAATCAAGAAGGGGGGCAATAATCCTCTTCCTTTACTTTTTTGCCCTTCTTCTCCCGCGCCCTGATACATCTCCGTCGTATCTATAATTTTTTATTATTTCATGCCAATATTATACAACTTTTACATACTTTTGGCAACTTTTTATATGATTTATTGGACTAACCTATTGATCCAGTGCCCAGTGCCAGTTCCTATTTTTTGCATGTTTTTTGTATCGCAGAATATCCATATCAAACGAAGTCCAAATGCAATAAAATTTTACGGAGAATAATTTTGGAATATATGTGATTTTTGGGAGTTGGAATCACTGCACACGGAGGCCCGAGGTGGGCACAACCCACCAGGGCACGGTCCCGGAGCCAGGCGAGGCGTGCTGGGTTGTGCTCACCTTGTACGTCGGTTGGGGCTCTACTTCGGGTGCAAGGAAGCTTATATGCGGAAAAAATCATGTTAAAATCTCAGCGCAATCGGAGTTACGGATCTCCGGGAATATAAGAAACGGTTTTCGGCCAGATCTGGAGAACACGAAACAGAAGAGAACAGAGAGGGAGATCCAATCTCAGAGGGGCTCCCACCCCTCCGGTGCCATGGAGACCATGGACTAGAGGGGGAACACTCCTCCCATCTGGGGGGAGGCCAAGGAAGAAGAAGGAAGAGGGGGCTCTCTCCCCCTCTCTCCCGGTGGCGCCGGAGTGCCACCGGGGCAACGATCGGGACGGCAATCTACATCAACAATCTTGCTACCGTCAACACCAACTTTCTCCCCCTCTATGCAGTGGTGTAACACCTCTTCCCCCTGCTGTAATATCTACTTAAACATGGTTCTCAACTCCATATATTATTTCCCAATGATGTTTGAGTAGATTCGTTTTGTCCTGTGGGTTAATCATGATCTTGGTTGGTATGATTGTATATTTTATTTACGGTGCTGTCCTACGGTGCCTTCCATTCTCGCGCAAACTTGAGGGGCCCTCGCTGTAGGGTGTTGCAATATGTTCATGGTTCGCTTATGGTGGGTTGCGAGAGTGACAGAAATAAATCCGAGTAACTGGGGTGTGACGTATGGGAGTAAAGATGACTTGATACTTAATGCTATGGTTGGGTTTCATGACCTTAATGATCTTTAGTAGTTGCGGATGCTTGCTAGGGGTCCAAACATAAGTGCATATGATCCAAGTAGAGAAAGTATGTTAGCTCATGCCTCTCCCTCATATAAAATTACAAGAATGATTACCGGTACTTGTTATTGATTGCCTAGGGACAAATAAATTTCTTGTTGACAAAAGCTCTCTACTAAAACTAACTTAGTCGTGTCTTTATCTAAACAGCCCCTAGATTTTATTTATGTTCTCTTTATTATCTTGCAAACCTATCCTATCACACCTACAAAGTACATCTAGTTTCACACTTGTTCTAGGTAAAGCGAACGTCAAGCATGCGTAGAGTTGTATCGGTGGTCGATATAACTTGAGGGAATATTTGTTCTACCTTTAGCTCCTCGTTGGGTTCGACACTCTTACTTATCGAAAGAGGCTACAATTGATCCCCTATACTTGTGGGTTATCAAGACCTTTTTTGGCACCGTTGCCGGGGAGCAATGACGTGGGGTGAATATTCTCGTGTGTGCTTGTTTGCTTTGTCACTAAGTAGTTTTTATTTCCTGTTCTAAGTTGTTCTCTATCTTTAGTTATGGATATGGAACACGAAAAACCAAAAAAATTAGTTGTACTTGCTACTCATGGAGATGGGGAATCTCCTAAAACCCACGATGCTCGTTATGTAAAAGATATTATGCACTACTTTGATAATCCTGAGAAAACCCCATTCAACTATATAATGGGAGTAACTTTGGATCAACGTGAATACTTTAGGGATTGTCACTTGACTCATAAGGGAAATTGTTATGGAACAAATTCATATGTTGCATTGGTATGCTCGGGAGCTATGCTTGAGATATGATTATACTTGTTGCTCTAGGATGAACGCTCCACATCTTCCCTTTTCATGTGAATTTAATGATAATGAAACCTTGGCTTCTTATGCTAATGGTAGATATGATTATTATGATGTGGAACGAATAGAAGAATTTGTTTCTTTTAAGGGTGCTTATGAAATTGAATCTTTGTTCGAAAAGTATGAAGATTTTGATGATTCAGTTTATAGACCTGAAAATTTTGCTATCCTTAAATATTGCTATGATAATTATAAATGCAATTACGATATTGATGTGTTTATTGAGAAAGTCTCCGCTGTCCAAGAAGAGACTAATATTTTGCAAGAGTCCATGGAAGAAGAAATCGATGATATTGTGAGCTCATTGGATGAAAAAGATGATGAGGAGAGTGAAGAACAAAAGGTGGAAGAGCGGATTGATCACACGTGCCCACCTTCTAATGAGAGTAACTCTTCAAGTCATACATTGTTTAATGTCCCTTCATTCTTACCGAAGGATGAATGCTATGATAATTGCTATGATCCCGTTGGTTCATTTGAAATATCCCTTTTTGATGAACTTGATGCTTGCTATGCTTGTGGCCAAGATGCCAATATGAATTATGCTTATGGAGATGAACTTGATATAGTCCCTTATGTTGAGAATGAAATTGTTGCTATTGCACCCACACATGATAGTCCTCTTATCTTTTTGGATTCTCCCAACTACACTATATCGGAGAAGTTTGCACTTATTAAGGATTATATTGATGGGTTGCATTCTACCACTACACATGATGATTTTGATGAATATAATATGCATGTGCTTGCTGCTCCTACTTAAATTTATTATGCGAGAGGAACTATATCTCCGCCTCTCTATGTTTCCAACACGAAAGAATTGCAAGAAACTTCTTATGCTATGTATTGGCCTTTACTTGATGTTCATGAATTGTTCCTGTATGACATGCCGATGCATAGGAAGAGATTTAGACTTCGTCATTGCATGATATATGTTTATTTGTGCTCACTACTAAATGCCAAATCATTGTTAATTAAAATTGGCTTTGATATACCTTGGGATTCGGGTGGATTCATTACTTGAGCACTTTATGCCTAGCTTAAGGGCTTTAAAGAAAGCGCTGCCAGGGAGACAACCCGGAAGTTTTAGAGAGTCATTTATTTATGTTGAGTGCTTTTATAAAGTTTGAAAGCAAAAAAAATATAGAGGGGAACTTAAAACTTCACAAAAAGAAAAGTGAAAGTGAGATAGACAAGCACCGTGGAAGTGGGAGCATGCCTTGAAATTTGTCCATGCCCATGGAAACTTTGTGAATCTTAATTACACAAACTTTTCAACAAAAATAAATATCCCCTTGTACAATTCCATTGTATTATAAAAATAATGTGCCAAGGTTTACCTTTAGGATTTTTAAATTGCTTGTTGGTTTGTACGGTGCAAAACAGAAACTTTGGCTGTAGTGTTCGATTTTACATTTTTTACTGGAACATCAAACGGTTCTGAAACTTTTTGCACTGTCTTTATATACAAAAATTTTATTTTTCCTAAATTTTTCAGATTTTTTTGAGTTACAGAAGTATGGTGGATGTTCAAATCTTTACAGATTGTCCTGTTTTTACAGATTGCTGTTATAGCTTCATTATTTGCGTATGTTTGAATTCTTGTTGAAGCCCCCTTGACTTGGGGCCATAGAATTGTGATAGCATGCATATAGTGGGTAATGTTTGTTTATAATTATACAATAATGTTGCAGCAGTACATGATGGGATTTCATTGCCATATTCACTAACCCCGCCACTAAAAGTTCGGTTAAGTTTTGTGTGGATGAAGTGTTCGAAGATCGAGGAGGTCTCGATGTGAGGAGAAGGAGGAGAGGCAAGAGCTCAAGCTTGGGGATGCCTGAGGCACCCCAAGTAAATATTCAAGGAGACTCAAGCGTCTAAGCTTGGGGATGCCCCGGAAGGCATCCCATCTTTCTTCAACAAGTATCGGTATGTTTTCGGATTCGTTTCGTTCATGTGATATGTGCAAATCTTGGAGCGTCTTTTGAATTTAGTTTTCATTTTTCTTTTATGCACCATGCTGGTATGAGATAGTCCATGGTTTATTTGTAGGATTCTCATTGCACTTCACTTATATCTTTTGAGTATGGCCTTGTAGAATGCTTCATGTGCTTCACTTATATCATTTGAAGTTTGGCTTGCCTGTTTCTCTTCACATAGAAAACCGTGGTTTGTAGAATGCTCTTTTGCTTCACTTATATTTATTAGAGCATGGTCTTTTGTAGAAAGAATTAAACTCTCATGCTTCACTTATATCTATTTAGAGAGTCAAAAGGAATTGGTCAATTGCATGGTTAGTCATAAAATCCTACATAAAACTTAGGGATAATTAGATTTATGCCCCTAGTTGTGTCCCACTCGTCTGTTTTACCCCTAATCCCCAAAAGTCACCGGTTCTGTCCAAGTCACTTTGCTCCTCTTATGCTTTTGCCCTTTGACCGTTTGACCGTCAGTTTGAAAACTTCATAACTAATTCATACTGAATCAGAAAAATGCAAATAAGATACCAAAATGTTCAGAAAAACATCACCTATATGTCAGTGTCATTGGCATTCATGAAAAAAGTGTTGGAAAGTGCACATCCGAGTTTTAGCTCTTTTGATACCACCATGAATAGTGAACTCTAAAAAAATTCAAAAAAATGGTGGCGAAGAACAACAAAGGTTCTAAGTGCTTGCCAAGTTTCATTAGGGAACGACATTCGTGGAAGTCGTGGCAAAAAAATAATCTATTTTGGAGTGCTGATTGTTTTTTTTGCCGCGGCACCCACGAATGTTATTCCCTGATGAAACTTGGCAGGCACTTAAAACATTTGTCATTCTTTGCCACCAACTTTTTTTATTTTTTTTGAACTTTTTTAGATTTTACTATTCATGGTGGTAGCATAAGAGCTAAAACTCGGATGGGCACTTTCCAACACTTTTTTCATGAATGCAAATGACACTGACATATATGTGATGTTTTTCTGAACATTTTGGTATCTTATTTGCATTTTGTGATTTAGTATGAATTAGTTATGGAGTTTTCAAACTGATGGTCAAACGGTCAAAGGGAAAAAGCATAATAGGAGCAAAGTGACTTGGACAGAACCAGTGACTTTTGGGAATTAGGGGTAAAACAGACGAGTGGGACACAACTAGGGGCATAAATCTAATTATCCCTAAAACTTATGGATCACTGAATATGATATGTTTGATTCCTTGCAATAGTTTTGCGATATAGAGATGGAATATGTGGTAGGTACTAGTAAATGGTTATGTTTAGTAAGAATATTGGTGTTAAGGTTTGTGTTTCCCGAAGCATGCACGTATAGTCTCTCGTTATGCTATGATGTTGGAGCATGATTTATTATTGATTGTCTTCCTTATGAGTGGCGGTCGGAGACGAGCGATGGTCTTTTCCTACCAATCTATCACCCTGGGGGCATGCGTAGTAGTACTTTGCTTCGAGGGCTAATAAACTTTTGCAATAAGTATATGAGTTCTTTATGACTAATGTGAGTCCATGGACTATACACACTCTTACCTTTCCGCAATTTGCTAGCCTCTATGGTACCGTGCATTTCCCTTTCTCACATCGAGACGTGGTGCAAACGTCGCAGGTGCATCCAAACCCCGTGATATGATATGCTCTATCACTGTAACATCCCAAATTTTCAATTTGGAATGTTATACATAGGTCATTCATGCATATCATATTTTATTGCATTTTCGTTTGCGATCCTCGAAATTCTAAGCAACTCAAGGACCCACGAAGAGAGTTGGGGATTTCACATTCTTCGTATTTGAATTTTATCAAATATTGAAGAAGGATCATTTTGGTTTTAATAATTTTTCTCTCCGAAAATATTTCGTATTAAAATATATGAGAGGAGATAATATGACTTCTCCAAAAATAAGGAAATATTGGAGGAAAGATATTAAAATCAATAAGTAAATTTTATTTGGATTTTTATTGCAATTTTATTTGAATTAGGAAAAAATTATGCGTTTTCCAAAATTGCACTAGAGGTCCAAATAAATGTTCACTTTGTCCGGTATATTATTAGAGGACCATGAAAATTTATTTCAGGATTTTTGGAGTCCGTTTAGTATTTCTTTTACTCGTTTTTCCGTGTCAGGTTTTTTTTAAGTTACCGACCTAACCGGGCCGTGTCCGACCTGGACTCCGACCCGGCCGGCCCTTATAAGCCGCCCGCCAGCCCACCCGACCTGCCAGCCCCGCCGAAACCCTAGCCAGCCGCTGCGCGCCGCCCCGCAGCGCCCCCGCCGCCCCGTTCCGCCGCCCCGCCGCCGGATCCGCTCGCCGCCGCCGCCGCCAACCCCGCCGGACCTCGCTGAGGTAGCCGCCCGCCGCCGCCGGTTTTCGTTAGAAAGCCGCTTGTTTTTTTCAAAACCCTAGATCTTTTTTTAGATCAGTTTTGTTTCGGTTCGGTTAAATAGCGGACGTTCGTCCGCACGTTTGTTTTCCGTTCACCCGTTAGCCGCAGACAGCAAACATTCGTTCGTTAGCCTGTTCGTCAGTTTTTCTTTTTCCAGAGTTTTCCGCGATTATTTTCGATCGCGATTTCTGCCCTAATCTTCGATCTAGTATAACTTTTCGCTCGTTCATCCAAATCAGGTGAAACAAGCGCCTAGATCTTCGTCTCGAAGCCCTCTTTCTGTTTAACCAACTTGAACAAGATTTTGGGTACTGTAAAATTTGACTTTAGCCCCGATTAGTAATCGGATCTTGTTCTTTCGGAGTTTGAGTTTCGTTGCTCTGTTTGATTTGATACTTTTTGCAAACCGGAGTTCTTCAGTTGAACTTTCTGGTTAGATCTTCTTATTTGAGATTTACCCGTGCATCTTTGATTGATTGCTTATGTATGCTATTGTTTGTTTGCGATAGAATTCCCGGAGTGTGAAGCGTGCTACTACGAGTCTTTAGGATTTTCAGATCGTCAGCAAGGCAAGTAACACATTGATCATACCCCTTTATTACCCAGTTTTTATGCAGTAGTTACAACCCTCACACATTGCATGAGTAGGATCTCTTAACATGTGGGTTTGGGAAGTAGTTGATGAGGTAGAACCTATTACCTGTTTTATTATCAAACCCTTGGGAGTTACTTCTACATTATGCTTATATTGCTATGCTATGCTCGTAGACGTGGATTGGGTTTGAGTGTACCATGACAGATGTGAGATTGTTAATTAATGGTTCAACTTAAGGTGGCAACTTTAATACATATCTGGGTGGATTGCTTGTGGGCACCTGGAGAATCCAGTGTTGTCCTAGGATATCTCGAAGTACCCGTGTGATCATCCTACGGTCCGCCACCCAGGCTCAAAGGGGTCATAAGATTATTTATGCTAGAAACTTCCTGTGCAGCCACAAGCCATTATGGGCTCTGGCATAGTTGAGTATGTTGTGTGACCTCTTTCAGTGGTGGGCTAGCAGATGTAGAGGGAAAGTAGGTGTAACTGTCCACCCAGAGTAAATCCATTCGAGTACTATGTGTGTCAGCATTACCGGTCCAGGGATGACACTTAAGCACAGAGACTTGACCGTCTGAGGTTGGGTCGCTACAAGATGGTATCAGAGCACATGCTGAATGTAGGACACGACCACTAAGATAAGCCATAGGTCACTCCTCTCTACTCATTTCCGACTTCTCTCCATTTTCTACTCTTTAGGATGACGGACTCAAGGAACAAGTTTGCACAACCGGATGAAGACACACCTTTTGGACGACACTTGAAGGAAGTCACTAGGTACCTGAACATCGGAATACCTAGCTTCACCGGGACCTACACCGCCACTTTACTAGAAGAGGAGCGATGGATGATTCGAGTTCAAGTTCCAGGAAGGACATTCACGCCAGTCACCGTGCCAATAGAGTTTTCCTTTGATGCACCCACCTAGAGCCTAGGCAAGAGCATGGCAGCCCGCATTGCTATGGGACGTATTGGAGAAATCTACAAACAGGAGCTGAAGGACACTATCTACCAGATATGTGGGCGCCGAGATGAGCAATGTGAGATGATCAGCACCAGGAAGGATAGGTCCATTGCAGCTTTCATCCAGGAGTTAAACCAGCACATTCGTCGACAGGAGAACCAGATGTGCTCAAGCATGATAGATTTGAAGAAGGCGATGACTAGGATTACAGAGCTAGAAGAGGAACTCAAGTGTACACGCGATGGATATGAAGAGGAAATGACGATACTCGTGGAGAAGAATGATGACCTGATAAGAAAGATAGGAGTATTCTTGGGAGACCCCGCGCTAGGAGGAGAAGACGACGAACCCAAGGAAATTCGTTCTGAAGACTACATCATCATCGACGACACCGACTCCGACCCTGATGGTAGTGATGATGATTATGAAGACGAAGCTGGAGCAGATATCATGGAGTCTTCCACCGATCAATATTTCTAGATGACCACCATATGATCAGTAGTTTTTCTCCATGTATATAGTAGTAGTCCGAGCACTTTTGTAACGTTAGTTCTAGACCGATTGTATGTCCTTGTTTGATTGATTGAGTGATATGAAATGATTATGTTTGTCTCATGTGCATATGGGTAGTGTTTTCTCACTAGACCTCATTCTATTCTAATCTCTTCCCTCTACACACATCAGATGCCTCCGAGACGTGACACCGGATTTGTCTTCCCACCGGAGATCACCCAGTTGATCCAGCAGCAGAATGCCTTGATGCAGATATTAGTCTAGAACCAAGGCAACAACACCAACAACAACAACCCGCCTCCAGTTGACAACTTAGCCCGTTTCCTGAAGTTGCAGCCGCCGGTGTTTTCCAGTAGCACCGAGCCAATAGTTGCTGATGACTGGCTACGCAAGATTGGAAGGGAGTTGACCACCGCAGGTTGCACTGATGCTGAGAAGGTGTGTTTTTCCGCACACCAATTGGATGGACCAGCAGCTTCCTGGTGGGAGAATTACACAGCCACTTTCCCCATAGCCAATATCACTTGGGATCAGTTTCAGCAAGCATTCCGCATAGCCCATGTCTCAACTGGAGCTATGAGCATGAAGAAGCATGAATTTTGCAACTTGCGCCAGGGAAATCGTACTGTGGCTCAGTACGTGGATGAGTTTAGTAAGCTATCTCGTTATGCCCCTGATGATGTAGCCACAGATGCCGCGAAGCAAGAGAAGTTTATGGAAGGGCTGAATGATGAGATGAGCATGCAGTTGATGGTGGTAACATTTAACAACTACCAGGAGTTCGTAGATAAGGATATTATGATTGAAGGGAAGCAGCAGCAGAGTGAGAGCCGCAAGAGGAAGTATGGACAAGGAAGGTACAACTCAGGAGCTCAGCAGAAGCCTCGCTTAACCCCGAACTCGGGAGGATTTACCCACAACCATGGAGGCCACACCCACAATGGAGGGAGTTCCCATAACCACAATGGCCCCAAGAATAGGAATGGGAATGGAGCAGGCAACAATCAGAACCGCACCACTCCAGCCACACCCGCCAAGAAGGACCTAAGTCACATTACTTGTTTCAAGTGCGGGAAGACTGGACACTATGCCACTGAGTGCCCTGAAGCGAAGAATGGGGATGGCAATGGAAGCTCTGGGAAGAAGCCCAACCCTTTCAATGGGGAACAAGTGAACCACGTGAACGTGGAGGAGGTTGAAGAGGAGCCTAATGTAGTTATCAGTAAGTTTTTGGTTAAGTCATTTGCTGTAATTGTTCTTTTTGATACTGGTGCATCTCATTCATACATATAAAGGGGATTCGTGGATAAGTATAAGTTGCCCACTAAAGTACTTAGGACACCTATGTTAGTAAGCTCACCAGGAGCGGAGTATATGGCAAGTCAAGGATGTTTTCAGATGCCATTGACCATTGGACGCCATATTTCCCCCTCAGACCTAATTATTTTGGAGTCACAAGGATTCGATGTGATACTAGGCATGGATTGGCTATCGGTGTATGGGGGAAACATCGATTGCGCTAGTAAGTCGATTTTGCTCACTACCCCGGAGGGAAAAAGGATCAAGTATGTATCCCGGCATGCGCCGAGGAGGACCCAAGTAAATTCTCTCTCAGGAGTTGTTCAGGAGGAAGTGCCTGTAGTGAAGGATTACCCGGATGTATTTCCAGAGGAGCTACCAGGCATGCCGCCAGATCGAGACATCGAGTTTTTGATAGAGCTGTTGCCAGGCACCGGACCGATATCGAAGAGACCGTACCGGATGCCCGCGAATGATCTGGAAGAGATTAAGAAGCAGATTAAGGAGTTGTTGGAGAAAGGTTACATTCAATGAAGTTCATCACCATGGGGAGCCCCAGTGCTCTTGGTCGAGAAGAAGGATGGATCGTTAAGAATGGTTGTTGATTATCGTGCGTTGAATGAAGTGACGATCAAGAACAAGTACCCACGGCCGATGATCAATGATTTGTTTGATCAGTTGCAAGGAGCTAAAGTGTTTTCGAAGATCGATTTGCGATCAGGATATCACCAGCTGAAGATCCGAGAAAAGGATATACCTAAAACAGCTTTCACCATGAGGTACGGGTTATACGAGTATACAGTTATGTCATTTGGACTGACTAACGCCCCTGCCTATTTCATGAGTATGATGAACAAAGTGTTCATGGAGTTCTTGGATAAGTTTGTCGTGGTGTTCATTGATGATATCTTGTTATACTCGAAGAATGAAGAAGAACACAAGGAGCATTTGCGCTTAGTTCTCGAGAAGCTCAGGGAACATCAGTTATATGCCAAGTTCAGCAAATGTGAGTTTTGGTTGAAGGAAGTTGGTTTTCTTGGACATGTTATATCAGGAGAAGGTATAGCAGTGGACCCCACCAAGGTTCAGTCCGTCACCGAGTGGTTGGAACCCACTTCAGTTGGAGAGATCCGTAGTTTTCTTGGACTCACGGGATACTATCGGAGATTTATTGAGAATTTCTTTAAGATTGCGAAGCCTATGACGGCATTGTTGAAGAAAGACACCAAGTTCCATTGGACTGAAGAATGTGAAGCAAGTTTCCAGGAGTTGAAGAAACGTTTGACTACAGCCCCAGTGCTGATTCTGCCGGATATACGCAAGGATTTCCAAGTGTATTGCGACGCCTCTCGCTCAGGACTTGGAGGAGTACTTATGCAAGACGGAAGAGTTGTTTCATATGCCTCACGACAACTTCGACCGCATGAGTTGAATTATGCCACACATGATTTGGAGTTAGCAGTTGTAGTGCATGCGCTCAAGACCTGGAGACATTTTCTCAATGGAAACCGTTGCGATGTGTGGACCACAAGAGTTTGAAGTACATTTTTACTCAGAAGGAGCTGAACCTCAGGCAGAGGAGATGGTTGGAGCTCATAAAGGATTATGATATGAAGTTGCACTATCATCCAGGAAAGGCCAATGTCGTAGCGGATGCTTTGAGCCGGAAAAGCTATGTCAATACCCTCGTGAGCAGAGGAATGCCCAAGGAGTTAGCAGAAGATCTCAGGGAGCTTCGTTTGGAGATTGTTCCTAGGGGTTTTGTTGCAGCATTGGAGGTTCAGTCAACATTATTGGAAAAGATTCGAGAAGCTCAAAAGAATGACAAAGAAATTGCCGAGATAAAGGAGAAGATGAGTGAAGGAAAAGCCAAAGGTTTTCGTGAGGATGAGCACGACACCTTGTGGTTTGAGGACCGTGTATATGTGCCCACCAATGCAGAGATTAGGAAATTGATACTACAGGAGGTCCATGACTCACCATACTCGATACATCCCAGAAACACCAAGATGTATGGGGATTTGAAGGAGCATTTCTGGTGGACTGGAATGAAGAAGGATATTGCCGAGTATGTAGCCGTATGTGATGTATGTCAGAGAGTGAAGGCAGAACATCAGAAGCCCGCAGGATTACTGCAGCCTATGCCGATACCCGAATGGAAGTGGGATAAGCTTGGCATGGATTTTATCACCGGATTACCCAGGACCCGATCGGGATATGATTCTATCTGGGTAGTAGTGGACCGCTTGACCAAAGTAGCTCACTTTATCCCAGTGAAAACCACTTATACAAGTGCAAAGTTGGCCAAGCTATATATGACCAGGATCGTATGTCTGCACGGAGTTCCAAGG
Organism: Aegilops tauschii subsp. strangulata; assembly: GCF_002575655.3. Lineage (NCBI taxonomy): Eukaryota > Viridiplantae > Streptophyta > Magnoliopsida > Poales > Poaceae > Aegilops > Aegilops tauschii. The sequence goes on from NC_053040.3 coordinate 187,791,557, forward strand.
ACCATCGTATCAGATAGAGGAACACAGTTTACTTTGAAGTTTTGGCACTAGCTACACCAGACTTTGGGAACCATGCTAGAGTTCAGTACAGCTTTTCATCCACAGACAGATGGACAAACTGAGAGAGTCAATCAGATTCTGGAGGACATGTTGAGAGCTTGTGCGCTAGATTATGGATCTAGTTGGGATGACAACTTGCCCTATGCGGAGTTCTCATACAACAACAGCTACCAGGCCAGTTTGAAGATGGCACCGTTCGAAGCCCTGTATGGAAGAAGATGCCGAACACCGTTGATGTGGGATGAAGTTGGAGACCGCTAGTTGTTTGGACCGGATTTGATTAAGGAATATGAAGAGAAGGTTCAGCTGATTCGAGATAGACTGAAGGTAGCTCAGTCCCGATAGAAGAGTTATGCAGATTCAAAACGCAAGGAGGTAGTCTATGAAATCGGAGACAGAGCATATCTGCGAGTGTCACCTCTGCGAGGAGTTAAACGTTTTGGAGTCAAGGGAAAGTTAGCCCCGAGATTTGTAGGACCGTACCGTGTTTTGGAACGCATGGGAGAGGTGGCCTACAAATTGGAGTTACCCGAAGGACTGTCAGGAGTTCATGATGTGTTTCACGTTTCCCAGTTGAAGAAGTGCCATGCAGAGATGGCCGATATTCCTCTCAGAGATACAGTGCCCCTGGAAGCAATTCAGTTGGATAGTGATTTGACGTATGAGGAGAAATCTGTCAGGATTCTCGAGTTTGCCAGCCGAGTTACTCGCAGCAAAGTTATCAAGTTTTGCAAAGTTCAGTGGAGCCACCATACCGAGGACGAAGCCACCTGGGAACGAGAGGACGATCTACTCAAAGACCACCCACACCTATTTTCTAGCCAACCCGAATCTCGACGGCGAGATTCATCTTAAGGGGGGTAGGTTTGTAACATCCCAAATTTTCAATTTGGAATGTTATACATAGGTCATTCATGCATATCATATTTTATTGCATTTTCGTTTGCGATCCTCGAAATTCTAAGCAACTCAAGGACCCACTGAGAGAGTTGGGGATTTCACGTTCTTCATATTTGAATTTTACCAAATATTGAACAAGGATCATTTTGGTTTTATTATTTTTCTCTCCGAAAATATTTCGTATTAAAATATATGAGAGGAGATAATATGACTTCTCCAAAAATAAGGAAATATTGGAGGAAAGATATTAAAATCAATAAGTACATTTTATTTTGATTTTTATCGCAATTTTATTTGAATTAGGAAAAAATTATGCATTTTTCAAAATTGCATTAGAGGTCCAAATAAATGTTCACTTTGTTCGGGATATTATTAGAGGACCGTGAAAATTTATTTCAGTATTTTTGGAGTCAGTTTAGTATTTCTTTTACTCGTTTTTCCGCGTCAGGTTTTTTTTAAATTACCGACCTAACCGGGCCGTGTCCGACCTGGACTCCGACCCGGCCGGCCCTTATAAGCCGCCCCGCCAGCCCACCCGACCCGCCAGCCCTGCCGAAACACTAGCCAGCTGCCGCGCGCCGCCTCGCCGCCGCCCCGTTCCGCCGCCCCGCCGCCGCCGACCCCGCCGGACCTCGCCGAGGTAGCCGCCCGCCGCTGCCGGTTTTTGTTAGAAAGCCGCTCGGTTTTTTTTCGAAACCCTAGATCTCTTTTTTTTGTTTTAGATCGGTTTTGTTTCGTTTTTTTCCGGTTCGGTTAAATAGCGGACTTTCGTCCGTACGTTCGTTTTAACAAACGCCGTTCACCCGTTAGCCGCTGACAGCGAACGTTCATCCGTTAGCCTATTCGTCAGTTTTTCTTTTTCCAGAGTTTTCCGCGATTATTTTCGGTCGCGATTTCTGCCCTAATCTTCGATCTAGTATAACTTTTCGCTCGTTCATCCAAATCAGGTGAAACAAGCGCCTAGATCTTCGTCTAGAAGCCCTCTTTCTGTTTAACCAACTTGAACAATATTTTGGGTACTGTAAAATTTGACTTTAGCCCAGATTAGTAATCGGATCTTGTTTCTTTCGCAGTTTGAGTTTCGTTGCTCCGTTTGATTTGATTCTTTTTGCAAACCGGAGTTCTTTAGTTGAACTTTATGGTTAGATCTTCTTATTTGATATTTACCCTTGCATCTTTGCTTGATTTCTTATGTATTCTATTGTTTGTTTGTGATAGAATGCCCGGAGTGCGAAGCGTGCTACTACGAGTCTTTAGGATTTGCAGATCTTCAGCAAGGCAAGTAACACATTGATCATACCCCTTTATTACCCAGTTTTTATGCATTAGTTACAACCCTCACACATTGCATGAGTAGGATCTCTTAACATGTGGGTTTGGGAAGTAGTTGATGAGGTAGAACCTATTACCTGTTTCATTATCAAACCCTTGGGCGTTACTTCTATGTTATGCTTATATTGCTATGCTATGCTCGTAGACGTGGATTGGGTTTGAGTGTATCCATGACAGATGTGAGATTGTTAATTAATGGTTCAACTTAAGGTGGCAACTTTAATACACATCTGGGTGGATTGCTTGTGGGCACCTAGAGAATCCAGTGTTGTCCTAGGATATCCCGGAGTACCCGTGTGATCGTCCTACGGTCCGCCACCTAGGCTCAAAGGGATCATAAGATTATTCATGCTAGAAACTTCCGTGTGCAGCCACAAGCCATTATGGGCTATGGCATAGTTGGGTATGTTGTGTGACCTCTTTCAGTGGTGGGCTAGCAGATGTAGAGGGAAAGTAGGTGTAACTGTCCACCCAGAGTAAAGAGTTAATGCTTCTGAAAGACTGTGTCTCGGTCATCCATTTCTCAAACACCATGTAGTGCGAGAAATCCAACGGAGGAGATCGAGTCTTGCGGGGAAAAGTGCGCAAACCTCTGCATAGTGTATAAACTAATCATGGTTAGCCGTGTCCCCGGTTATGGACATCTTGAGTATCTGGTACTCGAATTATCGATTTGATCTCATCACTCTAAATAAATTTTGTTGGGTTGTTAATGATTAATTTAATTGGGATTGAGTTGGAGGAACCTTCTAGATGATGTTTCAACCACCATGATAGTTAAAATAAAATCTATTCCTTTGTTCTAGGGAAAAATTGGCTTTTCGCAAAACAATATAACCTTAGAGCCTCCACCAGGCATATATGCAGGTAGTGATAGCATTTATCTATTCATTGCTCTACTGTGTTATATTGCCAGCATATTCCATGTGCTGACCCGTTTTCGGGCTGCAACGTATCATGTTGTAGACTTTTCAAACGAGGAGTAAGGTTCGCTAGGCCGTTGTCATGCACTTAGCTATGCCATTGGAGTTGATGGACTCACTTTATATTCCAAGCCTTCCGCTGTTATCTTATTTAGATGGCCTTAAGCCATATTTATTGTAATAAGTTCTCTTTTAAGACTTTTGATGTAATAAGTGTGTGATTGCTACTCTGTTATAAATCCATTCGAGTACTGTGTGTGTCAGCATTACCGATCCAGGGATGACACTGAAGCACAAAGACTTGAACGTCTGAGGTCAGGTCACTACAATCACACATAAGCCTTATTATATCTTCCTCAAAACAGCCACCATACCTACCTATTATGGCTTTTCCATGGCCATTCCGAGATATATTGACATGCAACTTCCACCGCTTTCATTTGATGACTTGAGCATTCATTGTCATATTGCTTTGCATGATCATATAACTGACATAGTATTTGTGGCCTAGCCACCGTTTATCATTTTTCATACATGTTACGCTAGATCATTGCACATCCTGGTACATGCCAGAGGCATTCATATAGAGTCATACTTTGCCATAGGTATCGAGTTGTAATTTTTATTTCTTTGGGTTATAAGTAAATAGAAGTGTGATGATCATCATTATTCATTTTTAGAGTAGTGCTCCAGTGAGAAAGGATGATGGAGACTATGATTCCCCCACAAGTTGGGATGAGACTCCGGATAATGAGAGAAAAAAAGAAAAAAAAAAGAAAAAAAAGGAAAAAGGAAAAAGGAAAAAGGAAAAAAGAAAAAGAAAAAAGAAAAAAAAAGAAAACAAAAATAAACATAGAGAGAAGGGGCATTGTTAGTATCCTTTACCACACTTGCGCTTTAAAGTAGCACCATGTTTTTCATATTGAGAGTCTCCTATGTTGTTACTTTCATAAACTAGTGGGAATTTTTCATTATAGGATTAGATGCACACCCACTTAGTTTTCATACTAAGCTTTCATACACTTATAGCTCTCAATGCATCCGTTGCATGGCAATCCCTACTGCTCGCATTGATATCGATTGATGGGCCTCTCCATAGCCCGTTGGTTAGCCGCATCGGTGTGAGACTTTCTTACTTTTTGTCTTCTTTATATTTACCCCTGTCATCATACTTTATTCCACCCGTAGTGCTATATCCATGGCTTGCACTCATGTATTGCGTCAGGGTTGAAAAAGCTGAAGCGCATTAAAAAGTATGAACCAATTGCTCGGGTTGTCATCGGGGTTGTGCATGATAAATACTTTGTGTTAAGAAGACAGAGCATGACAAGACTATATGATTTTGTAGGGATAGCTTTCTTTAGCGTTGATATTTTGAAAGACATGATTGTTTGTTGGGATGCCTGAGTATTTATGTCTTTATGTCAAATTATAGACTATTGCTTTGAATCACTTATGTCTTAATATTCATGCCATGATTAGACATATGATCAAGTTTATGTTAGGTAGCATTCCACATCAAAAATTATCTTTTTTATCATTTACCTACTCGAGGACGAGTAGGAATTAAGCTTGGGGATGCTGATACGTCTCCGTCGTATCTATAATTTTTGATTGTTTCATGCCCATATTATACAACTTTTACATACTTTTGGCAAATTTTTATATGATTTATTGGACTAACCTATTGATCCAGTGCCCAGTGCCAGTTCTTGTTTTTTGCATGTTTTTTGTATCACGGAATATCCATATCAAACGAAGTCCAAATGCAATAAAATTTCACGCAGAATTATTTTGGAATATATGTGATTTTTGGGAGTTGGAATCATCGCAAACGAAGGCCCGAGGTGGGCACAACACACCGGGGCGCGGTCCTGGAGCCAGGCATGGTGTGGTGGGTTGTGCTCACCTCGTACGTCGGTTGGGGCTCTACTTCGGGCGCAAGGAAGCATATATGCGGAAAAAAATCATGTTAAAATCTCAGCGCAATCGGAGTTACGGATCTCTGGGAATATAAGAAACGGTTTTCGGCCAGATCTGGAGAACGTGAAACAGAAGAGAACTGAGAGGGAGAGCCAATCTCAGAGGGGCTCCTACCCCTCCGGCGCCATGGAGGCTATGGACCAGAGGGGGAACTCTCCTCCCATCTAGGGGGGAGGCCAAGGAAGAAGAAGAAGGAGGGGGCTCTCTCCCCCTCTCTCCCGGTGGCGTCGGAGTGCCACTAGGGCAACGATCGGGACGGCGATCTACATCAACAATCTTGCTACCGTCAACACCAACTTCCCCCGCCCCCCCCCCCCCTCTATACAGCGGTGTAACACCTCTTCCCCCCGCTGTAATCTCTACTTAAACATGGTGCTCAACTCCATATATTATTTCCCAGTGATCTATGGTTATCCTATGATGTTTGAGTAGATTCGTTTTGTCCTGTGGGTTAATCGTGATCTTGGTTGGTATGATTGTATATTTTATTTATGATGCTATCCTACGGTGCCCTCCGTTCTCACACAAACGTGAGGGGCCCTCGCTGTAGGGTGTTGCAATATGTTCATGGTTCGCTTATGGTGGGTTGCGAGAGTGACAGAAACTTAAACTAGAGTAACTGGGGTATGACGTATGGGAGTAAAGATGACTTGATACTTAATGCTATGGTTGGGTTTCACGACCTTAATGATCTTTAGTAGTTGCGGATGCTTGCTAGGGGTCCAATCATAAGTGCATATGATCCAAGTAGAGAAAGTATGTTAGCTCATGCCTCTCCCTCATATAAAATTACAAGAATGATTACTGGCACTTGTTATCGATTGCCTAGGGACAAATAACTTTCTTGTTGACAAAAGCTCTCTACTAAAACGTAACTAAGTTGTGTCTTTATCTAAATAGCCCCTAGATTTTATTTACGTGCTCTTTATTATCTTGAAACCTATCCTATCACACCTACAAAGTACTTCTAGTTTCATACTTGTTCTAGGTAAAGCGAACGTCAAGCATGCGTAGAGTTGTATCGGTGGTCGATAGAACTTGAGGGAATATTTGTTCTACCTTTAGCTCCTCGTTGGGTTCGACACTCTTACTTATCGAAAGAGGCTACAATTGATCCCCTATACTTGTGTGTTATCACGCCCCCGTCTCCGTCTCTGTCTCCTCTGACTTTTTACGGGGCGGCATGTGCAGATCTGCCCCGATTTTCAAATCTTGCAAGTCTTTTCTTGCCTTTGGCCTATGCTTGGTCTTATCCGGCATGTTCATCAGTGTCGCAAGCAAGCTCTCAAGGACATTCTTACAGATATGCATTTGATCAAGGCAATGAGGCATGTCGAGTTTGTGCCAGTACTCCAAGTCCCAGAAAACAGACCTCGTCTTCCATACCTTCAGCAGCGGCTCCGGCACCTTTTTCATCGTCTTTCCCGGAGCGGGGTGATGTCTACTATGCAACTTTATTCTTGTAGACTCGTGTTGGGCCTCCAAGCGCAGGGTTTTGTGGGACAGTAGCAATTTTCCCTCAAGTGGATGACCTAAGGTTTATCAATCCGTGGGAGGTGTAGGATAAAGATGGTCTCTCTCAAGCAACCCTGCAACCAAATAACAAAAAGTCTCTTGTGTCCCCAACATACCAAATACAATGGTAATTTGTATAGGTGCACTAGTTCAGCGAAGAGATGGTGATACAAGTGTAATATGGATAGTAGATATTGAATTTTGTAATAGTAACAATAAAAAATAGCAAGGTAGCAAGTAACAAAAGTGAGAACAAACGGTATTGCAATGCTTGAAAATGAGGCCTAGGGTCCATAATTTCGCTAGTGCAATCTCTCAACAATGCTAACATAGTTGGATCATATGATTATCCCTCAAAGTGCAATAAAGAATCACTCCCGAATTCCTATTAGCGGAGAACAAAAGATAGAAATTGTTTGTAAGGTACGAAACTACCTCAAAGCTATTCTTTCCGATCAATCTATCCTAGAGTTCATACTAAAATAACGCAAGCTATTCTTTTCGATCGATCTAATCAAGAGTTCGTACTAAAATAACACCATATGACACACATCAACCAACTCTAATGTCACCTAGATACTCCAATGTCACCATGAGTATCCGTGAGTTAAGTCTACGATATGCATCAAACAACTTCATGATCATAATATTCAATCCACTCAAAGAACTACAAGGAGACCTCAAAGTTTCTATCGGAGAAAAGATAATAAAAAGGTGCATCAACCCCTATGCATAGATTACCCCAATGTCACCTCGGGAATCTGCAAGTTGAGTGCCATAACATACATCAAGTGAATCAATATGATACCCCATTGTCACCTCAAGTATTCATACCGCAAGACATACATCATGTGTTCTCAAATCTGAAAATTCAATCCGACAAGACAAAACTTCAAAGGGTAAAGATTGAATTCGTCTCAACAAGAGTAGAGAGGGGAGAAACATCATATGATCCATCTATGTTAACAAAGCCCATGATATATCAAGCTCGTGACATCTTAAGATCACGAGAGAGAAAGAGAGATTAAACACATAGCTACTGTTACAAACCCTCAGCCCCGAGGGTGGACTACTCCCTCCTCATCGTGGTGGCTGCCGGGATGATGAAGATGGCCACCGGTGATGATTTCCCCCTCCGGCAGGGTGCCGGAACGGGGCCCCGATTGGTTTTTGCTGGCTACAGAGGCTTGCGGCGGTGGAAATTCCGATCTAGGTTAACCCCGAGGGTTTTTAGAATGTGAATTTATAGGGTAAAGAGGGGGTGTGGGAGGCCACCGAGGTAGGCACAACCCACCTGGGAACGCCCTGGTGGGTTGTGCCCCCCTCGGGGCACCCCCAGGTGCTTCTCTGGCCCATCCTGGGTGTTCTGGTCCATCGCGAAGACGTTCGACTACATCAACCGCGTTACTAAACGCTCCCGCTTTCGGTCTACGAGGGTACGTGGACACACTCTCCCCGCTCGTTGCTATGCTTCTCCTAGATAGATCTTGCGTGATTGTAGGCAAATTTTTTGAAATACTACGTTCGCCAAAAGTGGTATTAGAGCCAGGTCTATGCATAGATGTTATATGCACGAGTAGAACACAATGAGTTGTGGGAAATAATAGTCATACTGCTTACCTGCAACGTCTTACTTTGATTCGGCGACATTGTTGGATTAAGCGGCCCGGACCGAGATTACATGACCGCGTTCATGAGACTGGTTCTACCGACGTGCTTCGCACATAGGTGGCTAGCGGGTGTCTGTTTCTCCAGCTTTAGTTGAATCGAGTTTGACTATGCCTGGTCCTTGTTGATGGTTAAAACAGCACACTTGACGAAAAATCATTGTGGTTTTGATGCGTAGGTAAGAACGGTTCTTGCTAGAAGCCCGTAGCAGCCACGTAAAACTTGCAACAACAAAGTAGAGGATGTCTAACTTGTTTTTGCAGGGCTTTTTGTGATGTGATATGGTCAAGACGTGATGATATATAAATTGATGTATGAGATGATCATGTTTTGTAACAGTTATCGGCAACTGGCAAGAGCCATATGGTTGTCTCTTTATTGTATGAAATGCAATCGTCATGTAATTGCTTTACTTTATCACTAAGCGGTAGCGATAGTCGTAGAAGCAATAGTTGGCGAGATGACAACGATGCTACGATGGAGATCAAGGTGTCAAGCCGGTGACGATGGTCATCATGACAGTGCTTTGGAGATGGAGATTAAAGGCACAAGATGATGATGGCCATATCATATCACTTCTATTGATTGCATGTGATGTTTATCCTTTATGCATCTTATTTTGCTTAGTACGGCGGTAGCATTATAAGATGATCTCTCACTAAATTTCAAGGTATAAGTGTTCTCCCTGAGTATGCACCGTTTCTACAGTTCGTCGTGCCGAGACGCCACGTGATCATCGGGTGTGATAAGCTCTATGTTCACATACAACTGGTGCAAACCAGTTTTGCACACGCAAAGTACTCGGGTTAAACTTGACGAGCCTAGCATATGCAAATATGGCCTCGGAACACTGAGACCAAGAGGTCGAGCGTGAATCATATAGTAGATATGATCAACATAGTGATGTTCACCATTGAGAACTACTCCATCTCACATGATGATCAGACATGGTTTAGTTGGTATGGATCACGTGATCATTTAGATGACTAGAGGGATGTCTATCTAAGTGGGAGTTCTAAAGTAATATGATTAATTGAACTTTAATTTATCATGAACTTAGTACCTGATAGTATTTTGCATATCTATGTTGTTGTAGATAAATGGCCCGTGCTACTGTTCCATTGAATTTTAATGTGTTCCTAGAGAAAGCTAATTTGAAAGATGATAGTAGCAATGATGCGGACTGGGTTCGTGATCTGAGGATTATCCTCATTGCTGCACAGAAGAATTATGTCCTTGATGCACCACTAGGTGACGAACCTGTTGCAGGAGCAGATGCAAACGTTATGAATGTTTTGCAAGCTCGGTATGATGACTACTTGATAGTTCAGTGCACCATGCTTTACGGCTTAGAACCGGGACTTCAAACCGTTTTGAATGCCATGGAGCATATGAGATGTTCCAAGCGTTGAAATTAGTATTTCAGACTCATGCCAGTGTTGAGAGGTGTGAGACCTCTGACAAGTACTTTGCCTATAAGATGGAGGAGAATTGCTCAGCTAGTGAGCATGTGCTCAGAATGTCTGGGCACTACAATCACTTGAATCAAGTGGGAGTTAATCTTCTAGATAATATAGTGATTAATAGTGTTCTCTAGTCACTATCACCAAGTTACTAGAACTTCGTGATGAACTATAATATGCAAGCGATGATGAAAACGATTCCCGAGCTCTTCCCGATGCTGAAATCAGCGAAGGTAGAAATCAAGAAAAAGCATCAAGTGTTGATGGTTGACAAGACCACTAGTTTCAAGCAAAAGGGCAAAGGAAAAGAAAGGGAACTTCAAAGAAGAATGGCAAGCAAGTTGCCACTCCCATGAAGAAGCCCAAAGCTAAACCCAAGCCTGAAACTGAGTGCTTCTACTGCAAAGGAAATGGTCACTGCAAGTGGAACTGCCCTAAATACTTGGCGGATAAGAAGGATGGCAAAGTGAATAAAGGTATATTTGATATATATGTTATTGATGTGTACTTTACTAGTGTTTATAGCAATCCCTCCGTATTTGATACTGGTTCAGTTGCTAAGAGTAGTAACTCGAAAACAGGAGTTACAAGATAAACAGAGACTAGTTAAGGACGAGGTGACGATGTATATTGGAAATGATTACAAGTTGATAAGATCACCATCGCACACTCCTTTTACCTTCGGGATTAGTGTTGAACCTAAAATAAATGTTATTTGGTGTTTGCGTTGAGCATGAATATGATAGGATCATGTTTATTGTAATACGGTTATTCATTTAAGTCAAAGCATAATTGTTGTTCTATTTACATGAATAAAACCTTCTATGGTCATACACTTAATATAAATGGTTTATTGAATCTCGATCATAGTGATACACATATTCATAGTATTGATGCCAAAAGATGCAAAGTTGATAATGATAGTGCAACATTCTTGTGGCACTTCCGTATAGGACATATTGGTGTAAAGCGCATGAAGAAAGTCCATGCAGATGCACTTTTGGAATCACTTGATTACTAATCACTTGATGCTTGCGAACCATGCGTCATGGGCAAGATGACTAAGACTCCATTCTCCGGAACAATGGAGCGAGCCACTGACTTATTGTAAATAATACATACCGATGTATGCGGTCCGATGAGTGTTGAGGCTCGCGGCGGGTATCGTTATTTTTTGACTTTCACAAATGATTTGAGCAGATATGGGTATATCTACTTAATGAAACACAATAGGAAACATTTGAGAAGTTCAAAGAAATTCAGAGTGAAGTTGAAAAATCATCGTAACAAGAAAATAAAAGTTCCTACGATCTGATCGTGGAGGCAAATATTTGAGTTACGAGTTTGGCCTTCATTTAGAACAATGTGGAACAGTTTCACAACTCATGCCACCTGGAACACCACAGCGTAATGGTGTGTCCGAACGTCGTAACCGTACTTTATTGGATATGGTGTGATCTATGATGTCTCTTACCAGTTTACCACTATCATTTTGGGGTTATGCATTAGAGACAGTTGCATTCACGTTAAATAGGGCACCATCTAAATCCGTTGAGACAACACTATATGAACTGTGGTTTAGCAAGAAACCAAAGATGTCGTTTCTTAAAGTTTGGGGATGTGATGCTTATGTGAAAAAGCTTCAACCTGATAAGCTCGAACCCATATCGGAGTAATGTGTCTTCATAGGATACCCAAAGGAGACTGTTGGGTACACCTTCTATCACAGATCCGAAGGCAAGATATTCGTTGCTAAGAATGGATCCTTTCTAGAGAAGGAATTTCTCTCAAAAGAAGTGACTGGGAGGAAAGTAGAACTTGATAAGGTAATTGTACCTTCTCCCAAATTGGAAAGTAGTTCATCACAGAAATCAGTTTCAGTGATTCCTACACCAATTAGTGAGGAAGCTAATGATGATGATCATGAAACTTCAGATCAAGTTACTACCGAACCTTGTAGGTCAACCAGAGTATACTCCACACCAAAGTGGTACGGTAATCCTTTCTGGAAGTCATGTTACTAGACCATGATGAACCTACGAACTATGAGGAAGCGATGATGAGCCCAGATTCCGTGAAATGGCTTGAGGCCATGAAATCTGAGATGGGATCCATGTATGAGAACAAAGTGTGGACTTTGGTTGACTTTCCCGGTGATCGGCAAGCCATAGAGAATAAATGGATCTTCAAGAAGAAGAATGACGCTGACGGTAATGTTACTCTCTACAAAGCTTGACTTGTTGCGAAAGGTTTTCGGCAAGTTCAAGGAGTTGACTACGATGAGATCTTCTCACTCGTAGCGATGCTTAAGTCTGTCCGAATCATGTTAGCAATTGCCGCGGTTTATAATTATGAAATTTAGCAAATGGATGTCAAAATTGCATTCCTTAATGGATTTCTTAAAGAAGAGTTGTATATGATGCAACCAGAAGGTTTTGTTAATCCGAAAGGTGCTAACAAAGTGTGTAAGCTCCAGTGATCCATTTATGGACTGGTGCAAGCATCTCGGAGTTGGAATGTATGCTTTGATAGTGTGATCAAAGCATAAGGTTTTATACAGACTTCTGGAGAAGCCTGTATTTACAAGAAAGTGAGTGGGAGCTCTATAGCATTTCTGATATTATATGTGGATGACATATTATTGATTGGAAATAATATAGAATTTCTGGATAGCATAAAAGGATACTTGAATAAGAATTTTTCAATGAAAGACCTCAGTGAAGCTACTTACATATTGGGCATCGAGATCTATAAAGATAGATCAAGACGCTTGATAAGACTTTCGATGAGTACATACCTTAATAAGATTTTGAAGAAGTTCAGAATGGATCAGTCAAAGAAGGAGTTCTTGTCTGAGTTGTAAGGTGTGAAGTTGAGTAAAGACTCGAAACCCAACCACGGCAGAAAATAGAAAGAGAATGAAAAGTCATTCCCTATGCCTCAGTCATAGGTTCTATAAAGTATGCTATGCTGTGTACCAGACCTATTGTGTACCTCACCATGAGTTTGGCAAGAGTGTGCAATAGTGATCCAGGAGTGGATCACTGGACAGCGGTCAAAATTATCCTTAGTGGAATAAGGACATGTTTCTCGATTATGGAGGTGACAAAAAGTTCGTCGTAAAGGGTTACGTCGATGCAAGCTTTGACACTAATCCGGATGACTCTAAGTCTCAATCTGGATACATATTGAAAGTGGGAGCAATTAGCTAGTGTAGCTCCCTGCAGAGCATTGTAGACGTAGAGAATTTGCAAAATACATACGGCTCTGAATGTGGCAGACCCGTTGACTAAACTTCTCTCACAAAGCAAAACATGACCACTCTTTGGGTGTTAATCACATAGCGATGTGAACTAGATTATTGAATCTAGTAAACCCTTTGGGTATTAGTCACATGGAGATGTGAACTAATCACATAAAGATGTGAACTATTGGTGTTAAATCACATGACGATGTGAACTAGATTATTGACTCTAGTGCAAGTGGGAGACTGAAGGAAATATGCCCTAGAGGCAATAATAAAGTTGTTTTATATTTCCTTATATCATGATGAATGTTTATTATTCATGCTAGAATTGTATTAACCGGAAACTTAGTACATGTGTGAATACATAGACAAAACAGAGTGTCCCTAGTATGCCTCTACTTGACTAGCTCGTTAATCAAAGATGGTTAAGTTTCCTAACCATAGACATGTGTTGTCATTTGGTGAACGGGATCACATCATTAGAGAATGATGTGATGGACAAGACCCATCCGTTAGCTTAGCATAATGATCGTTTAGTTTTATTGCTATTGCTTTCTTCATGACTTATACATGTTCCTCTGACTATGAGATTATGCAACTCCCGAATACCGGAAGCACACCTTGTGTGCTATCAAATGTCACAACATAACTCGGTGATCATAAAGATGCTCTACAGGTGTCTCCGATGGTGTTTTTTGAGTTGGCATAGATCGAGATTAGGATTTGTCACTCCGTGTATCGGAGAGGTATCTCTGGGCCCTCTCGGTAATGCACATCACTATAAGCCTTGCAAGCAATGTGACTAATGAATTAGTTACGGGATGATGCATTACAAAACAAGTAAAGAGACTTGCCGGTAACGAGATTGAACTAGGTATGAGGATACTGACGATCGAATCTCGGGCAAGTAACATTCCGATGTCAAAGGGAACAACGTATGTTGTTATGCGGTTTGACCGGTAAAGATCCTCGTAGAATATGTAGGAACCAATATGAGCATCCAGGTTCCGCTATTGGTTATTGACTAGAGATGTGTCTCGGTCATGTCTACATAGTTCTCGAACCCATAGGGTCCGCACGCTTAACGTTCGATGATGATTTTTTTATTATGAGTTATGTGATTTGATGTACAAAAGTTTGTTCGGAGTCCCGGATGATATCACAGACATAACGAGGAGTCTCGAAATGGTTGAGACATAAAGATTGATATATTGGACCATGTTATTCAGACACCGGAAGTGTTCCGAGTAGTTTCGGGTAAAAACGGAGTGCCGTGGGGGTTACCGGAACCCCCCGAGGGAACTAATGGTCCACCATGGGCCTTATTGGAGAGAGAGGAGGCTCGCCAGGGCAGGCCGCGCCCCCCGCCCCCCCCCCCTTAGTAGTCCGAATTGGACAGGAAGGGGGCGCCCCCTTTCCTACTCCCTCTCCCTCTCCTTCCTTCCCCCTCTCTCCCTTTTGGTGGAATCCTACTAGGACTGGGAGTCCTAGTAGGACTCCCCTCTTGGGCATGCCCTAGGGGCCGGCCGGCCCTCCCCTCCTCCCTCCTTTATATACGTGGGGAGGGGGGCACCCTAGAACACACAAGTTGATCTTTTAGCCGTGTGTGGTGCCCCCCTCCACAGTTACACACCTCGGTCATATCGTCGTAGTGCTTAGGCGAAGCCCTGCATCGGTAACTTCATCATCACCGTCGCCACACCGTCGTGCTGATGGAACTCTCCCTCGGCCTCAACTGGATCAAGAGTTCGAGGGACGTCATCGAGTTGAACGTGTGCTGATCGCGGAGGTGCCGTGCGTACGGTACTTGGATCGGTTGGATCGGGGAAGACGTTCGACTACATCAACCGCGTTACTAAACACTTCCGTTTTCGGTCTATGAGGGTACGTGGACACACTCTCCCCGCTCGTTGCTATGCTTCTCCTTGATAGATCTTGCGTGATCGTAGGCAAATTTTTTGAAATACTATGTTCCCCAACAACTGGGTCAATATGTTAGTCCCAAAAAATATACAAAGTTGCTATAAAAGGATTGTAAAGCATCCAAGAATGATAATATAATGGCATGAATACTTCACAAATTATAGATACGTTGGAGACGTATCAGCATCCCCAAGCTTAATTCCTACTCGTCCTCGAGTAGGCAAATGATAA
This sequence comes from Aegilops tauschii subsp. strangulata, assembly GCF_002575655.3. Classification (NCBI taxonomy): domain Eukaryota; kingdom Viridiplantae; phylum Streptophyta; class Magnoliopsida; order Poales; family Poaceae; genus Aegilops; species Aegilops tauschii. The sequence goes on from NC_053040.3 coordinate 187,806,802, forward strand.
AAGAAATAATTTATGAAGTGTTAATGTTAGCAAAGTGCATAAGTTTGATCAATGATAATTTCAATCACTTTTCCTAGCATCATAACAGCAATTCTTTCTTATAAAACTTCTCATGTTAAAGTAGCAACCAATTCACATGTTAAGGTTCAAACAATGAATTCTCTTGAAACTCGACAACCTATGTTCTCAGTCACCAAGAAATTGTAATTCAACTTATTCAACAGAGTTTAAGTAAGAACTCCACATACTCAACCATCATATAGTCTTCTATGATTGCTAACACTCACCACATACACATGAGCAAAACGTTTCAACCGGACACATAGAAAGATAGGGCTTATTATTTTGCCTCCCAACGTATTCACCTCAAGGGTGATGTCAACAATAATAATTCATGCTACCCATATTCAACTAGACATGTGTGCCTAGATCTTTCCTCGCCACATGATGCTTGCCAAAAGAGAAAAATAACAAGGAATAGAGAGAAAAACTTTGACTCTTTGCATAAAAGTAAATACTGAAAAGTAAAAGATAGGCCCTTCGCAGAGGGAAGCAGAGGTTGCCATGCGCTTATTTGTTTGTATGCTCAATCCCTTAGTGCAAAATAACGTCATGTTGTATTGCCCCTTAAGATGGCAACCTTTATTATGCAGTCTGTCGCTTTTATTCTTTGCCATCCAAGTTCGTACAACGCTCAATTTTCTCTTACACTAAATGATCTCACTTTTAGAAGCAATTTTTATTGCCTTATTGCACCGATGATAACTTACTTGAAGGATCTTGCTCAATCCTTAGGTAGGTATGGTGGACTCTTGAAAATAATATTTGGGTTTAAGGGTTTTTGGATGCACAAGTAGTATCTCTACTTGGTGCGGAATTTTTGGCTAGCAAAGATGGGGGGCAAGCACCACATGTTGAAGGATCTATGGCAATATGACTTCTATGTGAATATGAGCAAACATAAATATTATGTTGTCTTCCTTGTCCAACGTCAACAATTTTGGCATATAATATTTTGATGGGGGCTAACAATCACAAAAGATTTCCATGATAGTGTATTTGCATGTGAAAGTTCTCTTCCTTATACTAATTATTTGTGAATTGCTTGTATGACCAATATTGTGATTGTCAAGCCTCAAAAGATTTCACTTTCTAAACCCAATGTGAAGCTTCCACTAGGCATGATATAATTTCAACTTCATGATATTCAATTCATTCAACAATTTACTCATAGGATATAAGTGAAGCACAAGAGTAAATGACAAACTAATCCAAAAATATATAAGTGAAGATCATGAGAATAATATTTCTTTCTCTTAAATTAATTTAAGTGAAGAAAGAGAGAGTTTCTTCAAAAATACTAAAGCACACCCTGCTCAAAAAGATATAAGTGAAGCACTAGAGCAATTCCACGGAAAAGAGGTTCGTTGACGGGATGTGAATGTCGCTTACCTAGCCTCCCTGGCAACTATTTGAGGACTCTATTTTATTTTAAAGTTTTAGATCTAAGTACTTTATTAAAACAGCAAGCAAAACAAAATAAAATGGCATTCGAAGGATATCACACATCATGTGAAGAAGCAAAAACTTAGGCTCAACCGACACTAACCGATAATTGTTGAAGAAGAAAGGTGGGATGCCTACCGGGGCATCCCCAAGCTTAGATGCTTGAGACTTATTGAAATATTGTCTTGGGGTGCCTTTGGCATCCCCAAGCTCTCTTGTGTCTCCTTAATTCTTCTCATATCAAGGTTTTCCTAAATCTCAAAAGCTTCATCCACACAAAACTCAACAAGAACTCGTGAGATAAGTTAGTACAAACCAATGCAAAAACCTTATCATTCTCTACTATAGCAAATCACTAAAATTATTATTCAACATTGCATACTAAATGCCTCTGCATATTTAATACTCCTGTCCTCAAATAGAATCATTAAACAAGCAAACATGTGCAAACAATGCAAACATAACAGCAAGCTACCAAAACAGTACAGTCTGTAAAGAATGCAAGAGTATCAATACTTCCCTAACTCCAAACATTATGAAATTCTACCACACTGTAGACAATTTATCAGAGATTATTATTCAAAAAGTTTCAACATTTTATCACATTCTGAATTTTCTAGGGAATTTTTGCAATAGCGGTAAATTTTCTGTTTTCAAACAGCAACATGTAGATTTGCAAAATAAGCATAGTAAAGGCTATCAATGCCACTTTTATTGAAATGAAAGATGCAAAAAATTATTATAAATAACAGCAAGAAAATCCTAACAAAATAAATTGACGCTCCAAGTAAAACTCATATCACGTGACGAATGAAAACATAGCTCCAAGTGAGGTTACCGATAATGTTGGAGGCGAAAGAGGGGATGCCTTCCGGGGCATCCCCAAGCTTAGTTGCTTGGACCTTCCTTGAATATCACCTTGGGATGCCTTGGGCATCCCCAAGCTTAGGGTCTTGTCACTCCTTATTCTCCTCATATCGACATCTCACCCAAAATTTGAAAACTTCAATCACACAAAACTTAACGAAACTTTGTGAGATAGGTTAGTATGATAAAGAGCAAACCATTTCACTTTTGGTACTGTCAAAGACAAGATTCATAATTGTTCTCACACAATGCCTACTGTATCATATCATTTCCACAATTTATATTGAGCAATATAAGCCATAGAAACTAGAAAACAAGCAAACTATGCATTGAAAACAGAATCTGTCAAAAACAGAACAGTCTGTAATGATCTGGATAACTACCATACTTCTGCTACTCCAAAAATTATGAAAAAAAAATTAGGACCACGTGAGCAATTTGTATTAAACTTCTGCAAAAATAATCAACTCAAAAAAACTCTTCTGTTAAAAATGAGACTTATTTTCGTGAGCGCAAAAGTTTCTGTTTTTCAGCAAGATCAAATCAACTATCACCCAACATGATCCCAAAGGCTTTACTTGGCACTTTATTAAAACAAAAGCAATAAAACATGATCAATACAGTAGCATAATCATGTGAACACACAAAAACAGTAAGTAAAAGTGTTGGGTTGTCTCCCAACAAGTGCTTTTCTTTAATGCCTTTTAGCTAGGCACGATGAGTTCAATGATGCTCGCATAAAAGATAAGAATTGAAACATAAAGAGAGCATCATGAAGCTTATGACTAGCACATTTAGGTCTAACCCACTTCCTATGCATAGGGATTTTGTAAGCAAACAACTTATGGGAACGTGAATCAACTAGCATATGAAGGCAAAACAAGTGCAACTTCAAAACAATCAACACATAGAGAAGAAACTTGATATTATTGGGAGATGTAAGAGCATAAGTTCCTTCCTCATAATAATTTTGAGGAACATCATGAATGGATTCAACAAAATAACTATCACATACATCACTATTTTCATGATGCACAAGCATAGAAGATTTATCACTCTTTATGGCGTACATGTCACCATAATAATCATGATAGATAGCAACTTTATTGTCATAGTCAATTGAAACCTCTTCCATAATAGTGGATGTCTCACTAAATAAAGTCATGATCTCTCCAAATCCACTTTCATAAATATTGTAATAAGATTCAACACCCTCCAAAATAGTGGGATCACTACTACCTAGAGTTGACACCCTTCCAAACCCACTTTCATCAATGTAATCATCATAAATAGGAGGCATGCTATCATCATAATAAATTTTCTTATCGAAAGTAGAAGGAATCAAAGGATCATATTCATTAAGCAAAGCATACCCAAGCTTAGGACAAGCATTATTTCCAGCAAATAAATCTTCAAACATTTCATACTCATTAAACATAGCATCCCCAAGCTTGTGGTTTTGCATATCATCACAATCATTCTTATCAATAGCATGAATGGCACCAATAGTATAGCAAACATTATTATCATATTCTTCCAAGCAAGTGCCAAAAAGATTTCCAATATTATAAGAAGTATCATTATCTTCCCAATCATAATCATCACAACAAGCAATAGGCATAACAAAATCATCATCAATAGTGCTCTCGAACATTGTGCCATAAGACGTAGAAGCAATATCATCATCAAGTTCATCATCTTCCAGAATAACTTTTGATTCAATTTCATGGGGCACAACAATAATAGGAGCAACATTATTTGGGAGAGATACCTTTTTACCTCTATTCTTTCTTATTTTCTTCTTCTTCACCACATCATGTGTGGGTTCAATTAATTTTTTCGAGCTCCTTGTTGAAGATATTGATTGGATAGGAAGTTCCTCCTCGTTACCTGATTCATCATAATAAACACTAGGAGGGTATTGGGAAATATTTTCCCTTTCATTAGTACTCTCTTCATATTCTATTTGTTTTCTTGTCCTTAGATAGTTGGCAATATAAGGATTCTCAATGCAATTTACCGCACAAAACATATAAATTTCTTCTAGATCAAAATCAAGAAATCTCTCAGGATTTGGAAAACCCTTAGTTATACATTTCATTTCCTCATACCCCAAAACAAGACTAAGCTCTTTATGATGCTCAAGGGTAATCAAGTTATCACAATTTTTGGACACGATTTGATCATGAAATAATTTGCATTGGAGATTTAAATGACCATGCTCATTGCAAAGTTCACAAGGATGGCAAAAAAATTACATCTTTCAGCACAATCATCTAGCCTCTCTTGCAACTTTTTCGTTTCTAAATATTTATGCTTCTTACAAAATTAATCTTCCCTTTTTGGTGTGCAATTGCACTCCCAATTCACTCCGCAAAAAGTGACATGCTTATAAGAAACATTTTTGTCATGACTTGTGCAATCATCATTAGCATTTTGGATATTCAAAGAATTCATACTAACAACATTGCAATCATGCTCATCATTCAAATATTTTGTGCCAAGCATTTTATTGACTTCTTCTTCTAACAATTGAGCACAATTTTCTGAACCATCATTTTCAAGAAAGATATTATAAAGATGATCAATAATATGATGCAACCTAAATTCCATTTTTATGTAGTTTTATTTTATGAACCAAACTAGTGATAAAACAAGAAACTAAAGATATACCTTCAAGCACTCACCTCCGCGGCAATGGCGCTAGAAAAGAGCTTGATGTCTACTACGCTACTTTATTCTTGTAGACTCGTGTTGGGCCTCCAAGCGCAGAGTTTTGTAGGACAGTAGCAATTTTCCCTCAAGTGGATGACCTATGGTTTATCAATCCATGGGAGGTGTAGGATAAAGATGAAGGAAATATGCCCTAGAGGCAATAATAAAGTTGTTATTTATATTTCCTTATATCATGATAAATTTTTATTATTCATGCTAGAACTGTATTAACCAAAAACTTGATACATGTGTGCATAAATAGACAAATATAGTGTCCCTAGTAAGCATCTACTAGACTAGCTCGTTAATCAAAGATGGTTAAGTTTCCTAGCCATAGACATGTGTTGTCATTTGATGAATGGGATCACATCATTAGGAGAATGATGTGATGGATGAGACCCATCCGTTAGCTTAGCATAATGATCATTAAGTTTTATTGCTATTGCTTTCTTCATGTCAAATACATATTCCTTCGACTATGAGATTATGCAACTCTCGGATACCGGAGGAATACCTTGTGTGCTATCAAACATCGCAACGTAACTGGGTGATTATAAAGATGCTCTACATGTATCTCCAAAGGTGTTTGTTGGGTTGGCATAGATCGAGATTAGGATTTGTCACTCCGTGTATCGAAGAGCTATCTCTGGGCCCTCTCGGTAATGCACATCATGATAAGCCTTGCAAGCAATGTGACTAATGAGTTAGTTGCGAGATGATGCATTACGGAATGAGTAAAGAGACTTTCCGGTAACGAGATTGAACTAGGTATGAAGATACCGACGATCGAATCTCGGGCAAGTAACATACCGATGACAAAGGGAATAACATATGTTGTCATTACGGTACGACCGATAAAGATCTTCGTAGAATATGTGGGAACCAATATGAGCATCCAGGTTCCGCTATTGGTTATTGACCGGAGAGGTGTCTCGGTCATGTCTACATAGTTCTCGAACCCGTAGGGTCCGCACGCTTAACGTTCGATTACGATTTGTATTATATGAGTTATGTGATTTGGTGACCGAATGTTGTTCGGAGTCCCGGATGAGATCATGGACATGACGTGGAGTCTCGAAATGATCGAGAGGTAAAGATTCATATATAGGATGATAGTATTTGGACAGTAGAAGTGTTCTGGGGGTACCGGGTACGTATCAGGTCACCGGAAGGGGTTCCGGGCAAATCCCGGCAAGCTATATGGGCCTTAGAAACACACCAGCCACAAAGGGGCTGGTGTGCCCCCCATATGGGTTGGCCAAATTGGAGAAGGAAAGGGGAAGGAGGAAAGGAAAAAGGGAATAGGATTCCCCCTTCCCCCTCTTCCCTTACTACTCTGAATAGGAATAGGAAAGGGGGGAGGCCGAATTGGGAGGTGCCCAAGTAGGATTCCTCCTACTTGGGGCGCCCCCTTGGCTGCCTCTCCTCCCCTCCAACCTATATATATGAGGGGGGCACCGCTAGAACACACATCAAACATTGTTAGCCGTGTGCGGCGCCCCCCTCCACAGTTTACGCCTCCGGTCATATTCACGTAGTGCTTAGACGAAGCCCTGCACGGATCACTTCACAATCACCGTCACCACGCCGTTGTGCCGACGTAACTCTCCCTCCACACTTTGCTGGATCAAGAGTTCGAGGGGCGTCATCGAGCTGAACGTGTGTAGAACTCGTAGGTGCCGTACGTTCGGTGCTTGATCGTTCGGAACGCGAAGAAGTTCGACTACATCAACCGCGTTGTCAAAGGCTTCCGTTTTCGGTCTACGAGGGTATGTAGACACACTCTCCCTCTCTCGTTGCTATGCATCTCCTAGATAGATCTTGCGTGAGTGTAGGAATTTTTTTGAAATTGCATGCTACGTTCCCCAACAGTGGTATCCGAGCCAGGTCTAAGCGTAGATGATATGCACGAGTAGAAAACAAAGAGTTGTGGGCGGTGATAGTCATACTGCTTACCACCAACATCTTATCTTGATTCAACGGTATTGTTGGATGAAGGGGCCCGGACCAACCTTACATGACCACGTTCATGAGACCGGTTCCACCGACAGACATGCAACTTGTTTTGCATAAATGTTGCTGGCGGGTGTCTATTTCTCCAAATTTAGTTGAATCAAATTTGACTACGGCTGGTCCTTGTTGAAGGTTAAAACAGCAAACTTGACGAAACACCATTGTGGTTTTGATGCGTAGGTAAGAACGGTTCTTACTAGAGGCCCGTAGCAGCCACGTTAAACTTGCAACAACAAAGTAGAGGACGTCTAACTTGTTTTTGCAGGGCATGTTGTGATGTGATATGGTCAAGACATGATGTGATATACATTATTGTATGAGATGATCATGTTTTCTAAAAGTTATTGGCAACTGGCAGGAGCCTTATGGCTGTCGCTTTATTGTATGAAATGCAATCGCCATGTAATTGCTTTACTTTATCACTATGCGTTAGTGATAGTTGTAGAAGCAATAGTTGGCAAGACGACAACTACACTATGATGGAGATCAAGGTGTCAAGCCGATGACGATAGAAATCATGACGGTGCTTTGGAGATGGAGATCAAAGGCACAAGATGATGATGGCCATATCATGTCACATATTTTGATTGCATGTGATGTTTATCTTTTATGCATCTTGTTTTGCTTAGTACGGTGGTAGCATTATAAGATGATCCCTTACTAAAATTTCAAGGTAGAAGTGTTCTCCCTTAGTATGCACCGTTGCGACAGTTCGTCGTGCTGAGACACCACGTGATGATCGGGTGTGACAAGCTCTATGTTCACATACAACGGGTGCAAGATAGTATTGCACATGCAGAATACTCGAGTTAAACTTGACGAGCCTAGCATGTACAGACATGGCCTCGGAACACTGGAGACCGAAAGGTCAAACGTGAATCATATAGCAGATATGATCAACATAGATATGTTCACCATTGAAGACTAATCCATCTCACGTGATGATCGAACATGGTTTAGTTGATATGGATCACGTGATCATTTAGATGACTCGAGGGATGTCTACCTAAGTGGGAGTTCTTAAGTAATATGATTAACTGAACTTAATTTATCATGAACTTAGTCCTGATAGTATTTGCATATCTATGTTGTAGATCAATAACTCGCGTATAGCTCCCCTGTTTTATTTTTGATATGTTCCTACAGAAAACTAAGTTGAAAGATGATAGTAGCAATGATGCGGACTGGGTCCGTGATCTGAGGATTATCCTCATTGCTGCATAGAAGAATTATGTCCTTTTTCGAGGGTACGCCAATGGCGTACCATAGCTTTATAGAAGAGAGAAAAATATGTACAAGAGATTACATATGCACTAGTTAGGTGTCACAAGTCGACCCTAACCAAGCCTCCACACCACTCCCTAGCTCTACTCGACTACTCTAATAATAGATGACCTCCGAAGGCTCCTGCTCTGGCCCAGGTCCTCAGATTATCAAAGATCATGTCCACCGTATCCCACTCGCTCTTGATCATGCCCGTGCCAAATACTCTCGCGTTCCTTTGCTTCCATAGCGTCCAACAGATTAGCATCACAAAAGTGTCAAAGCCTTTCCGAGATTGCTTATCTATTCTTTTCCTAGCTTCCGTCCACCACTGCACCAATCTTGAGTCGTTAGATGGACATAGGTCCGCCGTCAATCCCATTCTAGTGATGCAGCGGAACCACACTTGCCGTGAGAACACACACTGCAGCAAAATATGGTCCACCGTGTCCTCCTCCTGGTCGCACAAATAGCATTTTGATGTTTGATCTTGCAAACCGTGCCTAGCTCTCCTATCTGATGTCCACAGTCGGTATTGCACAGCCAGCCACATGAAGATCTTGCACGCAAGGGGTGCCCAACACTTCCATATGGCCCCGAAGGAGTGGAATCTAACTCCTCCCTCACACAACATCGTGTACGTAGAAGAAGCTGTGTAAACACCGGTCGCGTTCCAAGCCCAGATGGGGTAGTCCTCAACTTGAGCATCTAGTTGAACTTCCAAGAGGATCTCCCAGAGTCCAATGAATTGGGCGAGGCCCTCAGTGTAGAGGTCTCCTACAACGTCATCCATCCATTGTATGCATGTCCATCGCGTCCCGTACAAGTCTCCTGTTTGCCACTTGCGTCCGCACCTTTGCCACAAGTAATGGGGCAATATCTTTGATAGCTGCACTGTGTATCCATCGGTCTTTCCCGAACAAGGTCTTGCCTCCTGAGCCAACTTTCCATTTAACCAGGCTCCCAAATGCTTGGTCCACCTTTTTGTCCGCGGTCAAGTTGAGCCCTTGCCAAGGTCTAGTGACATCCGTGTGTCAGAGCCATTCCCATCTTAGTCTTAATGCGATGTCGTGCTTGTATAGGTCAATGACTCCCAGCCCACCCATGTGCTTAGGCCTGCACACCCTAGTCCAGGATACAACACATTTGCCCCCATTCACCGCCTCTGTTCCAGCCCAGAAAAATGCACGACAGCCTTTGTCCACTCTTTCCAATGCCCATTTTGGTGCCTCCGCGATCATGAGGTGAAGAGTGGCTCGCGCTCTCATGACTTGATTGACAAGGATGAGTCTCCCAGGCCTCGTCACAAGGCCCCTTTGCCATCCTGGCAAAATGTGCAGAGCTGTATCCACTATCGGCTGCCACTCGAATCTTTTGAGCTGCCTAATGCTTAGCTCTAGCCCAAGGTATTTGCATGGAAAGGTGTCAATCTTCCATGCCAGTGCAGACTTGACAAGCTCCTCATCCTCACTCTCGGCCCTAATCATGATTGCCGTAGATTTGGTATAATTGACTTTGAGCCCTGATGCCACACCGAAGATGGTGAGAATTTCCTTGACGAACATGAGATCAAACCATGTTGGTTTTATGAAGAGCACCACATCATCAGCGTACAAGGACAGGCGCTGCATAGGGCTACATCCATTGATGGTACTAAGCACTCTGGCCTCATGCGCCTTGATGCAGACGTTATGAATGTTTTGCAAGCTTGGTATGATGACTACTTGATAGTTTAGTGCACCATGCTTTACGGCTTATAACCGGGACTTCAAAAACGTTTTGAACGCCACGGAGCATATAAGATGTTCCAAGAGCTGAAATTGGTATTTTAGACTCATGCCTGAGTCGAGAGGTATGAGACCTCTGACAAGTACTTTGCCTACAATATGGAGGAGAATAGCTCAACCAGTGAGCATGTGCTCAAAATGTCTGAGTACTACAATCGCTTGAATCAAGTGGGAGTTAATCTTCCAAATAAGATTGACAGAGTTCTCTAGTCACTATCACCAAGTTACTAGAACTTCGTGATGAACTATAATATGCAAGGGATGACGAAAACGATTCTCGAGCTCTTCGCGATGCTAAAATCGGCGAAGGTAGAAATCAAGAAAGAGCATCAAGTGTTGATGGTTAACAAGACCACTAGTTTCAAGAAAAGGGGCAAAGGAAAAGAAAGAGAACTTCAAGAAACAATGGCAAGCAAGTTGCCACTCCCGTGAAGAAACCCAAAGCTAAACCTAAGCCTGAAACTGAGTGCTTCTACTGCAAAGGGAATGGTCACTGGAAGCGGAACTACCCCAAATACTTGGCGGATAAGAAGGATGGCAAAGTGAACAAAGGTATATTTGATATACATGTTATTGATGTGTAGTTTACTAGTGTTCATAGTAACACCAGGGTATTCGATATCGGTTCAGTTGCTAAGATTAGTAACTCGAAACAGGAATTGCAAAATGAACAGAGACTAGTTAAGGGCGAGGTGACGATGTGTGTTGGAAGTGATTCCAAGGCTGATAAGATCACCATCGCACACTCCCTCTATCTTCGAGATTAGTGTTGGACCAAAATAAATGTTATTTGGTGTTTGCGTTGAGCATGAATATGATTGGATCATGTTTATTGCGATACGATTATTCATGTAAGTCAGAGAATAATTGTTGTTCTGTTTACATGAATAAAATCTTCTATGGTCATACACCCAATGTAAATGGTTTATTGAATCTCGATCGTAGTGATACACATATTCATAATATTGATGCCAAAAGATGCAAAGTTGAAAATGATAGTGCAACATATTTGTGGCACTACCGTTTAGGTCATATTGGTGTAAAGTGCATGAAGAAACTCCATGCAGATGGGCTTTTGCAATTACTTGACTATGAATCATTTGGTACTTGCGAACCATGCCTCATGGACAAGATGACTAAAACTCCGTTCTCCGGAACAATGAAGCGAGCCATTGACTTATTGGAAATAATACATACCGATGTATGCGGTCCAATGAGTGTTGAGGATCGCGGCGGTTAACATTATTTTCTAACCTTCACAGATGATTTGAGCAGATATGGGTATATCTACTTAATGAAACACAAGTCTGAAACATTTGGAAAGTTCAAAGAATTTCAGAGTGAAGTTGAGAATCATCGTAACAAGAAAATAAAGTTTCTATGAACTAATCTCGGAGGCATATATTTGAGTTACAAGTTTGGCCTTCATTTAAAACAATGTGGAATAGTTTCACAACTCTCGCCATCTGGAATACCACAGCATAATGGTATGTCCGAATATCGTAACCGTACTTTATTAGATATGGTGCGATCTATGATGTCTCTTACTGATTTTCCACTATCATTTTAGGGTTATGCATTAGAGACAGCTGCATTCACGTTAAAAGGGCACCCTATAAATCCGTTGAGACGACACCGTATGAACTGTGGTTTAGCAAGAAACCTAAGCTGTCGTTTCTTAAAGTTCAGGGTTGCGATGCTTATGTGAAAAATCTTTAGCCTGATAAGCTTGAACCCAAATCGGAGAAGTGCGTCTTCATAGGATACCCAAAAGAAAATGTTGGGTACACCTTATATCTGTTGGGGAACGTAGTAATTTCAAAAAAATTCCTACGTACACGCAAGATCATGGTGATGCATAGCAACGAGAGGGGAGAGCGTTGTCCATGTACCCTCGTAGACCGAAAGCGGAAGCGTTAGCACAACGCGGTTGATGTAGTCGTACGTCTTCACGATCCAACCGATCAAGTACCGAACGCACGGCACCTCCGAGTTCAGCACACGTTCAGCTTGATGACGTCCCTCGAACTCCGATCCAGCCGAGTGTTGAGGGGGAGTTTCGTCAGCACGACGGCGTGGTGACGATGATGATGTTCTACCGATGTAGGGCTTCGCCTAAGCACCGCTACAGTATTATCGAGGTGGACTAATGTGGAGGGGGGCACCACACACGGCTAAAAGATCAAATCAATTGTTGTGTCTTTGGGGTGCCCCCCTGCCCCCGTATATAAAGGAGCAAGGGGGGAGGTGCGGCCGGCCAGGAGGAGGCGCGCCAGGAGGAGTCCTACTCCCACCGGGAGTAGGACTCCCTCCCTTCCTTGTTGGATTAGGAGAAGGTGGGAAAGAGGAGGGAGAGAGGAAGGAAAGGGGGGCGTCGCCCCCCTCTCCTTGTCCTATTCGGACTAGAGGGGAGGGGCGTGCGGCCCTGCCCTAGCCGCCTCTCCTCTTCTCCACTAAGGCCCACTATGGCCCATTAAGCCCCCGGGGGGTTCCGGTAACCCCTCGGTACTCCGGTAAAATCCCGATTTCACCCGGAACACTTCTGATATCCAAATATAGGCTTCCAATATATCAATCTTCATGTCTCAACCATTTTGAGACTCCTCATCACGTCCGTGATCGCATCTGGGACTCCGAACAACCTTCGGTACATCAAAACTCATAAACTCATAATATAACCGTCATCGAAACTTTAAGCGTGCGGACCCTACGGGTTCGAGAACAATGTAGACATGACCGAGACACGTCTCCGGTCAATAACCAATAGCGGAACCTGGATGCTCATATTGGCTCCCACATATTCTACGAAGATCTTTATCGATCAGACCGCATAACAACATACGTTGTTCCCTTTGTCATCGGTATGTTACTTGCCCGAGATTCGATCGTCGGTATCTCAATACCTAGTTCAATCTCGTTACCGGCAAGTCTCTTTACTCGTTCCGTAATACATCATCCCGCAACTAACTCATTAGTTGCAATGCTTGCAAGGCTTAAGTGATGTGCATTACCGAGTGGGCCCAGAGATACCTCTCCGACAATCGGAGTGACAAATCCTAATCTCAAAATACGCCAACCCAACAAGTACCTTCGGAGACACCTATAGAGCACCTTTATAATCACCCAGTGACGTTGTGACGTTTGGTAGCACACAAAGTGTTCCTCCGGTAAACGGGAGTTTCATAATTTCATAGTCATAGGAACATGTATAAGTCATTAAGAAAGCAATAGCAATATACTAAACGATCGAGTGCTAAGCTAACGGAATGGGTCAAGTCAATCACATCATTCTCCTAATGATGTGATCCCATTAATCAAATGACAACCCATGTCTATGGCTAGGAAACATAACCATCTTTGATCAACGAGCTAGTCGAGTAGAGGCATACTAGTGACACTATGTTTGTCTTTGTATTCACACAAGTATTATGTTTTCGGTTAATACAATTCTAGCATGAATAATAAACATTTATCATGATATAAGGAAATAAATAATAACTTTATTGTTGCCTCTAGGGCATATTTCCTTCAGTCTCCCACTTGCACTAGAGTCAATAATCAAGATTACACAGTAATGATTCTAACACCCATGGAGTCTTGGTGTTGATCATGTTTTGTTCGTGGAAGAGGATTAGTCAACGGGTCTGCAACATTCAGATCCGTATGTATCTTGCAAATTTCTATGTCTCCCACCTGGACTAGATCCCGGATGGAATCGAAGCGTCTCTTGATGTGCTTGGTTATCTTGTGAAATCTGGATTCCTTCGCCAAGGCAATTGCTCTAGTATTGTCACAAAAGATTTTCATTGGACCCGATGCACTAGGTATGACACCTAGATCGGATATGAACTCCTTCATCTAGAATCCTTCATTTGCTGCTTCTGAAGCAGCTATGTACTCCGCTTCACACGTAGATCCCGCCACGACGCTTTGTTTAGAACTGCACCAACTGACAGCTCCACCGTTCAAAGTAAATACGTATCTGGTTTGCGATTTAGAATCGTCCGGATCAGTGTCAAAGCTTGCATCGATGTAACCATTTATGACTAGCTCGTTGTCACCTCCATAAATGAGAAACATATCCTTAGTCCTTTTCAGGTATTTCAGGATGTTCTTGACCGCTGTCCAGTGATCCACTCCTGGATTACTTTGGTACCTCCCTGCCAAACTTATAGAAAGGCACACATCAGGTCTGGTACACAGCATTGCATACATGATAGAGCCTATGGCTGAAGCATAGGGAACATCTTTCATCTTCTCTCTATCTTCTGGAGTGGTCGGGCATTGAGTCTTACTCAACTTCACACCTTGTAACACAGGCAAGAACCCTTTCTTTGCTTGATCCATTTTGAACTTCTTCAAAACTTAGTCAAGGTATGTGCTTTGTGAAAGTCCAATTAAGCGTCTTGATCTATCTCTATAGATCTTGATGCCCAATATATAAGCAGCTTCACAAAGGTCCTTCATTGAAAAACTCTTATTCAAGTATCCCTTTATGCTATCCAGAAATTCTATATCATTTCCAATCAACAATATGTCATCCACATATAATATCAGAAATGCTACAGAGCTCCCACTCACTTTCTTGTAAATACAGGCTTCTCCAAAAGTCTGTATAAAACCAAATGCTTTGATCACACTATCAAAGCGTTTATTCCAACTCCGAGAGGCTTGCACCAGTCCATAAATGGATCGCTGGAGCTTGCACACTTTGTTAGCTCCCTTTGGATCGACAAAACCTTCCGGTTGCATCATATACAACTCTTCTTCCAGAAATCCATTCAGGAATGCAGTTTTTACATCCATTTGCCAAATTTCATAATCATAAAATGCGGTAATTGCTAACATGATTCGGACAGACTTAAGCATCGCTACGGGTGAGAAGGTCTCATCGTAGCCAATCCCTTGAACTTGTCGAAAACCTTTCGCAACAAGTCGAGCTTTATAGACAGTAACATTACCGTCAGTGTCAGTCTTCTTCTTGAAGATCCATTTATTCTCAGTGGCTTGCCGATCATCGGGCAAGTCAACCTAAGTCCACACTTTGTTCTCATACATGGATCCCATCTCAGATTTCATGGCCTCAAGCCATTTTGCGGAATTTGGGCTCACCATCGCTTCTTCATAGTTTGTAGGTTCATCATGGTCTAGTAACATAACTTCCAGAACAGGATTACCATACCACTCTGGTGCGGATCTTACTCTGGTTGACCTACGAGGTTCAGTAACAACTTGATCTGAAGTTCCATGATCATCATCATTAACTTCCTCACTAATTGGTATAGACGTCACAGGAATCGGTTTCTATGATGAACTACTTTCCAATAAGGGGGCAGGACGGTAACCTCATCAAGTTCTACTTTCCTCCCACTCACTTCTTTCGAGAGAAACTCCTTCTCTAGAAAGGATCCATTCTTAGCAATGAATGTCTTACCTTCGGACCTGTGATAGAAGGTGTACCCAACAGTCTCCTTTGGGTATCCTATGAAGACACATTTCTCCGATTTGGGTTTGAGCTTATCAGGTTGAAGCTTTCTCTCATAAGCATCGCAGCCCCAAACTTTAAGAAATAACAACTTTGGTTTCTTGCCAAACCACAGTTCATAAGGCGTCGTCTCAACGGATTTCGATGGTTCCCTATTTAATGTGAATGCGGCCGTCTCGAAAGCATAACCCCAAAATGATAGCGGTAAATCAGTAAGAGACATCATAGATTGCACCATATCTAGTAAAGTACGATTACGACGTTCGGACACACCATTACGCTGTGGTGTTCCGGGTGGCGTGAGTTGCGAAGCTATTCCGCATTGTTTCAAATGTAGATCAAACTCGTAACTCAAATATTCTCCTCCACGATCAGATCGTAGAAACTTTATTTTCTTGTTACGATGATTTTCAACTTCACTCTAAATTTTTTTGAACTTTTCAAATGTTTCAGACTTATGTTTCATTAAGTAGATATACCCATGTCTGCTTAAATCATCTGTGAAGGTGAGAAAATAACGATACCGGCCGCGAGCCTCAATATTCATTAGTCCACATACATCAGTATGTATGATCTCCAATAAATTAGTTGCTCGCTCCATAGTTCTGGAGAACGGCGTTTTAGTAATCTTGCCCATGAGGCATGGTTCGCAAGTACCAAGTGATTCATAATCAAGTGATTCCAAAAGTCCATCAGTATGGAGTTTCTTCATGCGCTTTACACCAATATGACCCAAACGGCAGTGCCACAAATAAGTTGCACTATCATTATCAACTCTGCATCTTTTGGCTTCAACGTTATGAATATGTGTATCACTACTATCGAGATTCATCAAAAATAGACCACTCTTCAAGGGTGCATGACCATAAAAGATATTACTCATATAAATAGAACAACCATTATTCTCTGATTTACATGAATAACCGTCTCGCATCAAACAAGATCCAGATATAATGTTCATGCTCAACGCTGGCACCAAATAACAATTATTTAGGTCTAATACTAATCCCAAAGGTAGATGTAGAGGTAGCATGCCGACGGCGATCACATCGACTTTGGAACCGTTTCCCACACGCATCGTCACCTCGTCCTTGGCCAGTGTTCGCTTAATCCGTAGTCCCTGTTTTGAGTTGCAAATATTAGCAACAGAACCAGTATCAAATACCCAGGTGCTACTGCGAGCTCTGGTAAGGTACACATCAATAACATGTATATCACATATACCTTTGTTCACCTTGTCATCCTTCTTATCCGCCAAATACTTGGGGCAGTTCTGCTTCCAGTGACCAGTCTGCTTGCAGTAGAAGCACTCAGTCTCAGGCTTAGGTCCAGATTTGGGTTTCTTCTCTTGAGCAGCAACTTGCTTGCTGTTCTTCTTGAAGTTCCCCTTCTTCTTCCCTTTGCCCTTTTTCTTGAAACTGGTGGTCTTATTGACCATCGAAACTTGATGCTCCTTCTTGATTTCTACCTCCGCGGCCATTAGCATTGCGAAGAGCTCGGGAATCGTCTTATCCATCCCTTGCATGTTATAGTTCATCACGAAGCTCTTGTAGCTTGGTGGCAGTGATTGAAGAATTCTGTCAATGACGCTATCATCCGGAAGATTAACTCCCAGTTGAATCAAGTGATTATTATACCCAGGCATTTTGAGTATATGCTCACTGACAGAACTATTTTCCTCCATCTTGTAGCTATAGAACTTATTGGAGACTTCATATCTCTCAATCCGGGCATTTGCTTGAAATATTAACTTCAACTCCTGGAACATCTCATATGCTCCATGACGTTCAAAACATCGTTGAAGTCCCGGTTCTAAGACGTAAAGCATGGCACACTGAACTATCGAGTAGTCATCAGCTTTGCTCTGCCAGACGTTCATAACACCTGTTGTTGCTCCTGCAGCAGGTTTGGCACCTAGCGGTGCTTCCAGGACGTAATTCTTCTGTGCAACAATAAGGATAATCCTCAAGTTACGGACCCAGTCCGTGTAATTGCTACCATCATCTTTCAGCTTTGCTTTCTCAAGGAACGCATTAAAATTCAACGGAACAACAGCACGGGCCATCTATCTACAATCAACATAAACAAGCAAGATACTATCAGGTACTAAGTTCATGATAAATTGAAGTTCAATTAATCATATTACTTAAGAACTCCCACTTAGATAGATATCCCTCTAATCCTCTAAGTGATCACATGATCCAAATCAACTAAACCATAACCGATCATCACGTGAAATGGAATAGCTTTCAATGGTGAACATCACTATGTTGATCATATCTACTATATGATTCACGCTCGACCTTTTGGTCTCAGTGTTCCTAGGCCATATCTGCATATGCTAGGCTCGTCAAGTTTAACCTGAGTATTCTGCGTGTGCAAAACTGGCTTGCACCCGTTGTAGATGGACGTAGAGCTTATCACACCCGATCATCACGTGGTGTCTGGGCACGACGAACTTTGGCAACGGTGCATACTCAGGGAGAACACTTTTATCTTGAAATTTAGTGAGAGATCATCTTATAATGCTACCGTCAATCAAAGCAAAATAAGATGCATAAAAGATAAACATCACATGCAATCAATATAAGTGATATGATATGGCCATCATCATCTTGTGCTTGTGATCTCCATCTCCGAAGCACCGTCATGATCACCATCGTCACCGGCGCGACACCTTGATCTCCATCGTAGCATCGTTGTTGTCTCGCCAATCTTATGCTTCTACGACTATCGCTGCCGCTTAGTGATAAAGTAAAGCATTACAGGGCGATTGCATTGCATACAATAAAGCGACAACCATATGGCTCCTGCCAGTTGCCGATAACTCGGTTACAAAACATGATCATCTCATACAATAAATTTAGCATCATGCTTTGACCATATCACATCACAACATGCCCTGCAAAAACAAGTTAGACGTCCTCTACTTTGTTGTTGCAAGTTTTACGTGGCTGCTACGGGTTGAGCAAGAACCGTTCTTACCTACGCATCAAAACCACAACGATAGTTTGTCAAGTTGGTGCTGTTTTAACCTTCACAAGGACCGGGCGTAGCCACACTCGGTTCAACTAAAGTTGGAGAAACTGACACCCGCCAGCCACCTGTGTGCAAAGCACGTTGGTAGAACCAGTCTCGCGTAAGCGTACGCGTAATGTCGGTCCGGGCCGCTTCATCCAACAATATTGCGAAACCAAAGTATGACATGCTAGTAAGCAGTATGACTTATATCGCCCACAACTCACTTGTGTTCTACTTGTGCATATGACATCTACGCATAAAACCAAGCTCGGATGCCACTATTGGGGAATGTAGTAATTTCAAAAAAATTCCTACGTACACGCAAGATCATGGTGATGCATAGCAACGAGAGGGGAGAGTGTTGTCCACGTACCCTCGTAGACCGAAAGCGAAAGCGTTAGCACAACGCGGTTGATGTAGTCGTACGTCTTCACGATCCGACCGATCAAGTACCGAACGCACGGCACCGCCGAGTTCAGCACACGTTCAGCTCGATGACGTCCCTAGAACTCCGATCCAGCCGAGTGTTGAGGGAGAGTTTCGTCAGCACGACGGCGTGGTGACGATGATGATGTTCTACCGATGTAGGGCTTCGCCTAAGCACCGCTACAGTATTATCGAGGTGGACTATGGTGGAGGGGGGCACCGCACACGGCTAAAAGATCAAATCAATTGTTGTGTATTTGGGGTGCCCCCTGCCCCCGTATATAAAGGAGCAAGGAGGGGAGGTGCGGCCGGCCAGGAGGAGGCGCACCAGGAGGAGTCCTACTCCCACCGGGAGTAGGACTCCCTCCCTTCCTTGTTGGATTAGGAGAAGGTGGGAAAGAGGAGGGAGAGAGGAAGGAAAGGGGGGGCGCCGCCCCCCTCTCCTTGTTCTATTTGGACTAGAGGAAGAGGGGCGCGCGGCCCTGCCCTAGCGGCCTCTCCTCTTCTCCACTAAGGCCCACTATGGCCCATTAAGCCCCCGGGGGGTTCGGGTAACCCCTCGGTACTCCGGTAAAATCCCGATTTCTCCCGGAACAGTTCCGATATCCAAATATAGGCTTCCAATATACAATCTTCATGTCTCGACAATTTCAAGACTCCTCATCTCATCCGTGATTGCATCCGGGACTCCAAACAACCTTCGGTACATCAAAACTCATAAACTCATAATATAACCGTCATCAAAACTTTAAGCGTGCGGACCCTGCGGGTTCGAGAACAATGTAGACATGACCGAGACACGTCTCCGGTCAATAACCAATAGCGGAACCTGGATGCTCATATTGGCTCCCACATATTCTACGAAGATCTTTATCGGTCAGACCGCATAACAACATACGTTGTTCCCTTTGTCATCGGTATGTTACTTGCCCGAGATTCGATCGTCGGTACCTCAATACCTAGTTCAATCTCGTTACCGGCAAGTCTCTTTACTCGTTCCGTAATACATCATCCCGCAACTAACTCATTAGTTGCAATGCTTGCAAGACTTAAGTGATGTGCATTACCGAGTGGGCCCAGAGATACCTCTCCGACAATCGGAGTGACAAATCCTAATCTCAAAATACGCCAACCCAACAAGTACCTTCGAAGACACCTGTAGAGCACCTTTATAATCACCCAGTTACATTGTGACGTTTGGTAGCACACATAGTGTTCCTCCAGTAAACGGGAGTTGCATAATCTCATAGTCATAGGAACATGTATAAGTCATGAAGAAAGCAATAGCAATATACTAAACGATCGAGTGCTAAGCTAATGGAATGGGTCAAGTCAATCACATCATTTTCCTAATGATGTGATCCCGTTAATCAAATGACAACCCATGTCTATGGCTAGGAAACGTAACCATCTTTGATCAACGAGCTAGTCAAGTAGAGGCATACTAGTGACACTCTGTTTGTCTATGTATTCACACAAGTATTATGTTTCCGGTTAACACAATTCTAGCATGAATAATAAACATTTATCATGATGTAAGGAAATAAATAATAACTTTATTATTGCCTCTAGGGCATATTTCCTTCAATATCACAGATTCGTAGGCAAGATATTTGTTGCTAAGAATGGATCCTTTCTAGAGAAGGAGTTTCTCTCGAAAGAAGTGAGTGGGAGGAAAGTAGAACTTGATGAGGTAATTGTACCTTCTCTCGAATTGGAAAGTAGCTCATCACAGAAAACCATTCCCGTGATGACTGCACCAACTAGTGAGGAAGCTAATGATAATGATCATGAAACTTCGGATCAAGTTACTACCGAACCTCGTAGGTCAACCAGAGCACGTTCCGCACCAGAGTGGTACGGTAATCATGTTTTGGAAGTCATGTCACTAGACCATAACGAACCTACGAACTATGAGGAAGCGATGAAGAGCCCAGATTCCGATTAATGGCTTGAGGCCATAAAATCTGAGATAGGATCCATGTATGAGAACAAAGTATGGACTTTGATTGACTTGCCCGATGATCGGCGAGCCATTGAGAATAAATGGATCTTGAAGAGGGAGATAGACGCTGATAGTAGTGTTACTATCTACAAAGCTTGAATTGTCGCAAAAGGTTTTCGACAAGTTCAAGGTGTTGACTACAATGAGATTTTCTGTAGCGACCAGACCTCAAATGGTCTGTGCTGCTGTGCACCAGTGTCATCCCTGGATCAGTAATGCTGACACGCACAGTACAAACGGAGGATTTATAACAGAGTAGCAATCACACACTTATTACATCGAATATCTCCGAAGAGATCAAGTATGATAAACATGGCTTAAGGCCATCTAATAACGATAACAGCGGAAGACTTGGAAGATAAGTGAGTCCATCAACTCCAGCGGCATCACTGAGTATAAGACCACGACCTAAGGCACCTTACTCGTCGTCTGAAAAGTCTGCAACATGAAATGTTGCAGCCCGAAAACGGGTCAGCACATAGAATATGCTGGCAATGTAACACATAGAGAATAATGAACAATAACAATGCTATACTACATGCATATATGGCTGGTGGAAAGCTCTATGGTTACAATTTTGCGAAAAGCCAATTTTACCCTACCTCAAAGGAATAAATTTTATTCAACTATCATGGTGGTTGTGAAACATTGAGATGGTTGACAGCATCTCAATCCCAATTAAATGTCATCAATAACCCAACAAAATAAATTATTAGTAACATAGTGATGAGATTCACATGATAATCCAAGTACTAGATACTCAAGTTGTCCATAACCGGGGACACGGCTAACCATGATTAGTTTGTACACTCTGTAGAGGTTTGCGCACTTTTCCCCACAAGACTCGATCGCCTCCGCTTGATTCTCGCACGACATGATGTTTGAGAAACGGATGACCGTGACACAGTCTTTCAGAAGTGTTTGCACCTTACGTATGGGTAGACAGTTACACCTACTTTCCCCTACATCTGCTAGTCTACCACTGTAAGAGTTCACACAACTTAGTCAACTATGCTAGAGCCCATAATAGCTTGCGGCTGCACACGGAAGTTTCTAGCATGAATAATCTCATGATCCCTTTGAACCTGGGTGGCGGTCCAAAAGAAAAACAGGCAATCCTGGAATACCCAGGTACCTCAATCCACCCAGATGTGAGTTTTAGTTGCCACCTTAAGTAAACCATTAATTAACAATCTCACATCTGTCATGGAAATCTCTCAAACCCAATCCACGTCTACGAGCATAGCATGGCAATAATAATAGCAAACGTAGAAGTAACTCCCAAGGGTTTGAATAGAAACAGGTAATAGGTACTACCACATCTACTTCCCAATACCCACAATTTAATTAGATTCCTAATCATGCAAGTGTTTGAGGAAAACAGATCTAATGCAATAAAACTGGGTACGGAAGGTATATGATCAAAGTGTTACTTGCCTTGCTGATGATCCGCGAAACCTAGCGATTCGAAGTAACAAGCGGCACACTCCGGGTACTCTATCGCAAACAAACAAGCATACAATCAGTACTCATCTAATGCACAGGTAAAACTCGAATGAAAGATCCAACCAGAAAGTTCAACTTAAGAACTCCGGTTTGCAAAAAGAATCAACTCGAAAGAAGCAACGAAAGTCAAACGGCGAAAGAAAGAAACTTTGTTTACTAATCTGAATCTAGGTCAAATTTTACTATAGCAAAACTTGTTTGAGTAGGTTAAACGGAAAGAGAATTTCGAGACGAAACTCTAGGCGCTTGAATCGCCTGATTCCGATAAACGAGCGAGAAGTAAAACAGAATCGAAAATTCGATCAGAAATCGAATCTGAGATAATCGCAGAAAAATCCGACGAAAAAGAAAAAACGGACGAACGGTTAAAGAACGGACGTTCGTTAACAGAGAAAAACCGACGAACGCGTTCGTTAAAACGAACGGTTCGGTGAACGCTCGCAAAATAATAAAACCGAAAAAAAAAACCGATCTAGTGTTTTTTTAAACGAAGGGTTTTTTTTAGAAGAAAGCCGGCAACGACGAACGGGGCAGCGGCAGTACCTCGTCGGGGCGGCTCCGGCGAGGGCTCCGGCAGGGCGCGGGGTGCGGGGGTGCGGGCGACGGGCGGCGGCTCCCGGCGGCGGCGGCGGCTTCCGGCGGCGGCGGCGGCTGGCAAGTGCGGCGGCGGCGGCGGGATGAGTGCGGCGGCGGCGGCGGGTTGAGGGGAAGAGAGAGAGGGGGGTATATAAAGAGGGGGGGTATATAGCTTGGGGGAGGGGGCAAGCTCCGGGGCGGCTCGGTCCCGTGGCCATGGCGGACTCCGGCAGCGCGGCGGCTCCCGTGCGGAGGAAGGAGAGGGCGCGGGCGGGCCGGCGCTCGGCTGGGCTTCGGCCCGGTCGGGCGTCGCGCAGTTTTTTTTTAATAAGTTCCGCGGAAAATAATTCGTAGAAAAATAAATAAAAATCAGAAAAATATAAAATAAATTTTCCCCGTCTAGTTAGAAAATCTAGAATAGGGTGAACATTTTTTTAAATCAAAATAAATATTTTGAAAACATGCAATATTTTTAATGCAATAAAAATTGCAAATAAAATCCGAATAAATTCCAATAAAAGATTTTAACATTTTTCCTCCAGTATTTCAATTGTTTTGGAGAAGTCATATTTTCTCCTCTCGTTTATTTTCAAAATGAAATATTTTTCCGGAGAGAAAATAATTAAAACCAAAAATCCTCGTCTTATTATTTGATGAAAATCAAATATGAAAACTCGAGAAAATCCCCAACTCTCTCCGAGGGTCCTTGAGTTGCTTAGGATTTATCGAGGATTTGCCAAAATGCAATAAAACATGATATGCAATGATGATCTATGTATAACATACCAAATTGAAAATTTGGGATGTTACAAACCTACCCCCCTTAAGATGAATCTCGCCCTCGAGATTCGGGTTGGCTAGAAAACAGGTGGGAGTGGTCCTTCCGTAGATCTTCCTCTCGCTCCCAGGTGGCTTCATCCTCCGTGTGGTGACTCCACTGGACTTTGCAAAACTTGATAACCTTGCTGCGGGTAACTCGGCTGGCATACTCGAGAATCTTAACTGGTTTCTCCTCATAGGTCAAATCACTTTCCAACTGAATCGCTTCCAGTGGCACAGTATCTCTCAGTGGTATTTCAGCCATCTCTGCGTGACACTTCTTCAACTGGGAAACGTGAAATACATCATGTACTCCAGACAATCCTTCGGGCAATTCCAGCTTGTAAGCAACTTATCCCATACGTTCCACAACTCTGTATGGTCCGATAAAACGGGGCGCTAACTTTCCCTTAACTCCAAAGCGCTTCACTCCTCAAAGTGGTGATACTCGAAGATAAACTCGGTCTCCGACTTCGTAAACTGTCTCTTTTCGTTTAGAATCAGCATAACTCTTCTGCCTGGACTGGGCTACCTTGAGCCTATCGCGAATCAACCTCACTTTCTGTTCAGACTCCTTAATCAAATCAGGTCCAAACAACTGGCGGTCTCCAACTTCGTCCCATAACAACGGTGTTCTACACCTCCTTCCGTACAAGGCTTCGAAAGGGGCCATCTTCAAACTGGTCTGATAACTGTTGTTATAAGAAAACTCTGCATATGGCAAATTGTCGTCCCAACTAGATCCATAATCGAGTGCACATGCTCTCAACATGTCCTCCAAAATCTGGTTGACTCTCTCGGTCTGTCCATCTGTCTGTGGGTGGAAAGTTGTACTAAATTCCAGCCTGGTTCCCAATGTTTCATGTAACTGCTTCCAAAACTTTGAGGTAAATTGGGTTCCTCTATCTGATACAATGGTCCTCGGAACTCCATGCAAACATACAATCCTGGTCATGTATATCTTTGCCAACTTAGCACTGGTGTAAGTGGTCTTCACTGGAATGAAATGCACTACTTTCGTCAAACGGTCGACTACAACCCATATCGAGTCATAGCCTGAACGAGTCCTGGGTAATCCTGTGATAAAATCCATGCCTATTTTATCCCACTTCCATTCGGGTATCGGCAATGGTTGTAGCAATCCTGCTGGCTTCTGATGCTCTGCCTTCACTCTCTGACATACATCACAAACTGCTACATATTCCGCAATATCCTTCTTCATCCGGTCCACCAGAAAATATTCTTCAAATCCAAATACATCTTGGTATTCCCTGGGTGAATCGAGTACGGTGAATCATGGGCTTCTTGCAAAATCAACTTCCTGATCTCCAGATCATTTGGCACATATACGCGGTCCTCAAACCATAAGGTATCGTGCTCATCCTCACGAAATCCCTTGGCTTTTCCTTTGCTCATCTTCTCCTTTATCTCTTCAATCTCCTTGTCTGTCTTCTGAGCTTCTCTGATCCTTTCCATCAAGGTAGACTGAATCTCCAATGTCGCTAAATAGCCTCTTGGGACTATCTCCAAACATAGCTCGCGAAGGTCCTCGGCTAACTCCTGAGGTAACTCTTCTGTCATGAGGGTGTTGACATGACTCTTGCGGCTCAACGCGTCTGCTACTACGTTAGCCTTTCCAGGGTGATAATGCAATCTCATATCATAATCTTTAATGAGCTCCAACCATCTCCGCTGTCTGAGATTTAACTCCTTCTGCGTGAAAATGTACTTCAAACTCTTGTGATCCGTGTACACCTCACAATGGTTTCCGATGAGAAAATGTCTCCATGTCTTCAATGCATGTACCACGGCTGCTAACTCCAAATCATGCGTAGCATAATTCTTCTCATGGGGTTTAAGTTGTCGTGAAGCATATGACATCTTCCTTCCTGCATAAGCACTGCTCCAAGTCCTCGACGAGAAGCGTCGCAATAAACTTCATAATCCTTGCGTTGATCTGGCAGAATCAACACTGGTGATGTAACCAATCGTTTCTTCAACTCTTGGAAACTAGCTTCACATTCCTCAGTCCAATTGAATTTGGTGTCCTTCTTCAATAGCTCAGTCATGGGCTTAGCAATCCTTGAGAAATTCTCGATGAATCTCCGGTAGTATCCTGCAAGTCCAAGAAAACTCCGGATTTCTCCAACTGTCGTGGGTGATTCCCAACTTGTCACTGTGTCAACCTTGGCAGGGTCTACTGCTATTCCTTCTCCAGAAATAACATGTCCAAGGAATCCAACTTCCTTCAGCCAAAACTCACATTTGCTGAACTTGGCGTATAATTGATGTTCTCTGAGCTTCTCAAGTACCAATCGTAAATGCTCCTCATGCTCTTCCTCATCCATGGAAAAGATTAAAATATCGTCAATGAACACTACGACGAACTTATCCAAAAACTCCATAAACACTTTGTTCATCAGATTCATGAAATAGGCAGGTGCGTTAGTCAGTCCAAATGACATAACGGTATACTCATACAATCCATATCTGGTGGTAAAAGCCGTCTTGGGTATATCCTGCTCTCGAATCTTTAACTGATGGTATCCTGATCGTAGATCGATCTTGGAAAATACTTTAGCTCCTTGTAGGCGGTCAAACAAATCGTTGATCATCGGCAGTGGGTACTTGTTTTTGATGGTCACTTCTTTCAATCCTCGGTAATCAACAACCATCCTCAGCGATCCATCTTTCTTCTCCACTAGAAGTACTGGTGATCCCCAAGGTGACGAACTTGGGCGAATATAGCCTTTATCCAGTAACTCCTTGATCTGCTTCTTAATTTCCTCCAAATCCTTTGCGGGCATCCTGTACGGTCTCTTAGATATTGGCCCTGTGCCTGGCAAAAGTTCAATCAAGAACTCAATGTCTCTATCCGTTGGCATGCCTGGCAACTCTTCTGGAAATACATCCGGATAATCTTTCACCACAGGTACTTCCTCCTGTACAACTCCTGATAGGGAATTTACTTGAGTCCTCTTCGGCATATGCCGGGATACATACTTGATCCTTTTTCCTTCTGGGGTGGTAAGCAAAATCATCTTACTGGCACAATCGATGTTTCCTCCATACAACGATAGCCAATCCATTCCCAAAATCACATCCAAACCTTGCGATTCCAAAACAATGAGGTCTGAGGGGAAAACATGCCTACCAATGGCCAATGGTATTTGAAAACATCCTTGGGTGCCATACTCTGCTCCTGGCGAGGTTACTAACATAGGGTTTCTGAGAACTTTGGTGGACATCTTAAACTTATTCACGAATCCCCTTGATATGTATGAATGCGATGCACCAGTATCGAAAAGAACGGTTGCAGCAAATGACTTAACCAAAAACTTACCTATTACTGCATCAGGCTGAGCTTCAACCTCTTCCACGCTCACGTGGTTCACGTGTCCTTTGTTGAACGGGTTCGGCTTCTTCCCAGAGCTTCCATTGCCATTTCCATTTTGGGCTTCAGGACATTCATTGGCATAATGTCCATTCTTCTGGCACTTAAAGCAAGTGACTTGGCTCAGGTCCCTCTTGGCTGGGGTAGATGGGTTGGTGCGGTTCTGTCCGTTGCTTCCTCCATTCCCATTACCATTCTTGGAGCCATTATGGTTGTGCGAACTACCTCCTCCATGGGTATGCTGAAACTGTCCTCCCGGCTTTGGGGTAAATCAAGGCTTCTGCTGAGCTCCTGAGTTATACTTCCCTTGTCCATACTTCCTCTTACGGTTTTCAATCTGCTGTTGCTTCCCTTCAATCATGAGAGCTCTATCTACCAGCTCCTGGTAGTTGTTGAAAGTTGCTACCATCAACTGCATACTCAGCTCATCATTCAGTCCTTCCATAAACTTCTCCTGCTTGGCTGCATCTGTAGCAACGTCATATGGTGCATAACGTGCTAACTTACTGAATTCCTCCACATACTGGCCTACGGTGCGTCCTCCTTGGCGTAGGTTGCGAAACTCACACTTCTTCATAGCCATAGCTCCTGCTGAAACATGAGTTGTACGGAAAGCTTGCTGAAACTGGTCCCATGTGACAGTGTCAATAGGGTGCGTGGCTGTATAATTCTCCCACCATGATGCTGCGGGTCCATCAAGCTGATGTGCGGCAAAACGCACTCTTTCCGCATCTGTGCATCCTGCAGTGGTCAACTCCCTTCCAACTTTGCGGAGCCAATCATCTGCAACAATCGGCTCGGTGCTACTGGAAAACACCGGCGGGTTTAGCCTCAGGAAATGGGCTAAGTGATCAACAGGTGGTGGTGGCGGTGGGTTGTTGTTGTTGTTGTTGCCTTGGTTCTGCACTAACACTTGCATCAGGGCATTATGTTGCTGAATCAACTGGGTGATCTCTGGCGGGAAAACAAATCCGGTGTCGCGTCTCGGAGGCATCTGATAGGTTTAGAAAAGATGAGAGTTAAGAATAGAATGAGGTCTAGAGAGAAAACACTACCCATATGCTCATGAGACAAATTCAATCAATATCACTCAATCAATTCAAACAAGGCAAAACAATCGATCTAACTAGCGTTACAAAGTGCTTGAACTATACTATTAAATGGGGGAAAACTACTACTGATATGGTGGTCTACTAGAAATTCTGATCCGTTGAAGACTCCATGATGTCTGCTCCAGCTTCATCAACCCAGTCGTCTTCAGTTGGTTCTGAGTCAGTGTCGTCGATAATGATGTAGTTATCCGGACAAGTGCATTCGTCGACTTCTGCTTTTGGCACTGGATTTCCCATGAATATTCCAATCTTCTTCTCCAGGTCGTCATTCTTCCCTACTAGTGCGTTGATTTCTTCCAAATAATCCCCGCGTGTAGCCTTGAGTTCTTCCTCCAGCTCCTTGATCTTCGTCAATGCCTTCTTCAGCTCTTCCTTGTCTGAGCACATCTGGTTCTCCTGGCGACGAATGTGTTGGTTTTGCTCCTGGATGAAAGCTGCAATTGATCCATTCCTTCTTGGTTCTGATCATCTCCCATTGCGCGTCTCGGCGTCCACAAATTTGGTAAATTGTATCCTTAAGCTCCTGGTGATAGACTTCTCCAATGCGTCCCATGGCGATGTGTGCGGCCATGCTCTTCCCTAAACTCCAGGTTGGTGCTTCGAAAACCAATCTTATGGGTTCAGTAACTGGCACAAACGTCCTTCCTGGAATGATAACTTGAATCTTCCAGCTCTCCTCTTCAGGTAATGTGGCGTTGTAGGTTCCGGTGATGCTTGGTATTCCTATGTTCAAGTACTTGGTGACTTCCTTCAAGTGTCGACCAAACGGCGTGTCTTCATCTAGTTGCATGAACTTGCTCCTTGCATTCGCCATTCCTAAAAGAGTAGAAAAAGGAGAGGGGTCAGAAATGAGAAGAGAGAAGCTTTCTAGGGCTTAAGCTTAGTGGTCGTGTCCTACAGTCAGCGTGTGCTCTGATACCAACTTTGTAGCGACCAGACCTCAAATGGTCTGTGCTGCTGTGCACCAGTGTCATCCCTGGATCAGTAATGCTGACACGCATAGTACAAACGGAGGATTTATAACAGAGTAGCAATCACACACTTATTACATCGAATATCTCCGAAGAGATCAAGTATGATAAACATGGCTTAAGGCCATCTAATAACGATAACAGCGGAAGACTTGGAAGATAAGTGAGTCCATCAACTCCAGCGGCATCACTGAGTATAAGACCACGACCTAAGGCACCTTACTCGTCGTCTGAAAAGTCTGCAACATGAAATGTTGCAGCCCGAAAACGGGTCAGCACATAGAATATGCTGGCAATGTAACACATAGAGAATAATGAACAATAACAATGCTATACTACATGCATATATGGCTGGTGGAAAGCTCTATGGTTACAATTTTGCGAAAAGCCAATTTTACCCTACCTCAAAGGAATAAATTTTATTCAACTATCATGGTGGTTGTGAAACATTGAGATGGTTGACAGCATCTCAATCCCAATTAAATGTCATCAATAACCCAACAAAATAAATTATTAGTAACATAGTGATGAGATTCACATGATAATCCAAGTACTAGATACTCAAGTTGTCCATAACCGGGGACACGGCTAACCATGATTAGTTTGTACACTCTGTAGAGGTTTGCGCACTTTTCCCCACAAGACTCGATCGCCTCCGCTTGATTCTCGCACGACATGATGTTTGAGAAACGGATGACCGTGACACAGTCTTTCAGAAGTGTTTGCACCTTACGTATGGGTAGACAGTTACACCTACTTTCCCCTACATCTGCTAGTCTACCACTGTAAGAGTTCACACAACTTAGTCAACTATGCTAGAGCCCATAATAGCTTGCGGCTGCACACGGAAGTTTCTAGCATGAATAATCTCATGATCCCTTTGAACCTGGGTGGCGGTCCAAAAGAAAAACAGGCAATCCTGGAATACCCAGGTACCTCAATCCACCCAGATGTGAGTTTTAGTTGCCACCTTAAGTAAACCATTAATTAACAATCTCACATCTGTCATGGAAATCTCTCAAACCCAATCCACGTCTACGAGCATAGCATGGCAATAATAATAGCAAACGTAGAAGTAACTCCCAAGGGTTTGAATAGAAACAGGTAATAGGTACTACCACATCTACTTCCCAATACCCACAATTTAATTAGATTCCTAATCATGCAAGTGTTTGAGGAAAACAGATCTAATGCAATAAAACTGGGTACAGAAGGTATATGATCAAAGTGTTACTTGCCTTGCTGATGATCCGCGAAACCTAGCGATTCGAAGTAACAAGCGGCACACTCTGGGTACTCTATCGCAAACAAACAAGCATACAATCAGTACTCATCTAATGCACAGGTAAAACTCGAATGAAAGATCCAACCAGAAAGTTCAACTTAAGAACTCCGGTTTGCAAAAAGAATCAACTCGAAAGAAGCAACGAAAGTCAAACGGCGAAAGAAAGAAACTTCATTTACTAATCTGGATCTAGGTCAAATTTTACTGTAGCAAAACTTGTTTGAGTAGGTTAAACGGAAAGAGAATTTTGAGACGAAACTCTAGGCGCTTGAATCGCCTGATTCCGATAAACGAGCGAGAAGTTAAACAGAATCAAAAATTCGATCAGAAATCGAATCTGAGATAATCGCAGAAAAATCCGACGAAAAAGAAAAAACGGACGAACGGTTAAAGAACGGACTTTCGTTAACAGAGAAAAACCGACGAACGCGTTAGTTAAAACGAACGGTTCGGTGAACGCTCGCAAAATAATAAAACCAAAAAAACCGATCTAGGGTTTTTTTTAAACAAAGGGTTTTTTTAGAAGAAAACCGGCAACGACGAACGGGGCAGCGGCAGTACCTCGTCGGGGCGGCTCCAGCGAGGGCTCCGGTGGGGCGTGGGGTGCAGGGGTGCGGGCGAGGGGCGGCGGCTCCCGGCGGCGGCGGCGGCTGGCAAGTGCGGCGGCGGCGGCGGGTTGAGGGGAAGAGAGAGAGGGGGGTATGTAAAGAGGGGGGGTATATAGCTTGGGGGAGGGGGCAAGCTCCGGGGCGGCTCGGTCTCGTGGCCATGGCGGACTCCGGCGGCGCGGCGGCTCCCGTGCGGAGGAAGGAGAGGGCGTGGGCGGGCCGGCGCTCGGCTGGGCTTCGGCCCGGTCGGGCGTCGCGCAGTTTTTTTTAAATAAGTTCCGCGGAAAATAATTCGTAGAAAAATAAATAAAAATCAGAAAAATATAAAATAAATTTTCCCCGTCTAGTTAGAAAATCTAGAATAGGGTGAACATTTTTTAAGTCAAAATAAATATTTTGATAACATGCAATATTTTTAATGCAATAAAAATTGCAAATAAAATCCGAATAAATTCCAATAAAAGATTTTAACATTTTTCCTCCAGTATTTCAATTGTTTTGGAGAAGTCATATTTTCTCCTCTCGTTTATTTTCAAAATGAAATATTTTTCCGGAGAGAAAATAATTAAAACCAAAAATCCTCGTCTTATTATTTGATGAAAATCAAATATGAAAACTCGAGAAAATCCCCAACTCTCTCCGAGGGTCCTTGAGTTGCTTAGGATTTATCGAGGATTTGCCAAAATGCAATAAAACATGATATGCAATGATGATCTATGTATAACATACCAAATTGAAAATTTGGGATGTTACATTTTCTCACTCATAGCGATGCTTAAAGTCTGTCCGAATCATGTTAGCAATTGCCGCATTTTATGAAATATGGCAAATGGATGTCAAAACTGCATTCCTTAATGGATTTATTAAAGAAGAGTTGTATATGATGCAACCAGAAGGTTTTCTCAATCCTAAAGGTGCTAACAAAGTGTGCAAGCTCCAGCAATCCATATATGGACTGGTGCAAGCATCTCGGAGTTGGAATATACGCTTTGATGAGTTGATCAAAGCATATAGTTTTATACAGACTTACGGTGAAGCCTGTATTTACAGCCTTTCTGATAAGTATATGTGAATGACATATTGTTGATCGGAAATGATGTAGAATTTTCTAGAAAGCATATAGGAGTGTTTGAAAGGAGTTTTTCAAAGAAAGACCTCGGTGAAGCTACTTAAATATTGGGCATCAAGATCTATAGGGATAGATCGAGACGCTTAATAAGACTTTCACAAAGCACATACCTTGATAAAGTTTTGAAGAAGTTCAAAATGGATCAGTCAAAGAAAGGGTTCTTGCCTGTATTACAAGATGTGAAGTTGAGTTAGACTCAATACCCGACCATGGCAGAATATATAGAGAGAATGAAAGTCATTCCCTATGCCTCAGTCATAGGTTCTATAAAGTATGCCATGCTAAGTACCAGACTTATTGTGTGCCTTGCCATGGTTTTGGCAAGGAGGTACAAGAGTGATCCAGGAGTGAATCACTGGACAACGGTCAAAATTACCCTTAAAGTAATAAGGAAATATTTCTCGGTTATGGAGGTGATAAAGAGTTCATCGTAAAGAGTTACGTCGATGCAAGCTTTTACACCGATCCAGATGACTCTGGGTCTCAATCTGGATACGTATTTGAAAGTGGGAGCAATTAGCTAGAGTAGTTCCATGCAGAGCATTGTAGAGATAGAAATTTGCAAAATACATACGGATCTAAATGTGACAGACCCGTTGACTAAACTTCTCTCACAAGCAAAACATGATCATTCCTTAGTACTCTTTGGGTGTTAATCACATAGTGATGTGAACTAGATTATTGACTCTAGTAAACCCTTTGGGTGTTGGTCAAATGGCGATGTGAACTATGGGTGTTAATCACATAAAGATGTGAACTATTGGTGTTAAATCACATGGCGATGTGAACTAGATTATTGACTCTAGTGCAAGTGGGAGACTGAAGGAAATATGCCCTAGAGGCAATAATAAAGTTGTTATTTATATTTCCTTATATCATGATAAATGTTTATTATTCATGCTAGAATTGTATTAACCGGAAACTTGATACATGTGTGGATGCATAGACAAAACACAGTGTCCCTAGTAAGCATCTACTAGACTAGCTCATTAATCAAAGATGGTTAAGTTTCCTAGCCATAGACATGTCATTTTATGAATGGGATCACATCATTAGGAGAATGATGTGATGGAAAAGACCCATCCATTAGCTTAGCATAATGATCGTTAAGTTTTATTGCTATTGCTTTCTTAATGTCAAATACATATTCCTTCGACTATGAGATTATGCAACTCCCGGATACCGGAGGAATATCTTGTGTGCTATCAAACATCGCAACGTAACTGGGTGATTATAAAGATGCTCTACAGGTAT
Source organism: Aegilops tauschii subsp. strangulata (assembly GCF_002575655.3). Taxonomy (NCBI): domain Eukaryota; kingdom Viridiplantae; phylum Streptophyta; class Magnoliopsida; order Poales; family Poaceae; genus Aegilops; species Aegilops tauschii. The sequence continues at coordinate 187,840,544 of NC_053040.3, forward strand.
CTCCAAAGGTGTTTGTTGGGTTGGCATAGATCGAGATTAGGATTTGTCCCTCCGAGTATTGGAGAGGTATCTCTGGGCCCTCTCGGTAATGCACATCATGATAAGCCTTGCAAGCAATGTGACTAATGAGTTAGCTGCGATATGATGCATTACGAAATGATTAAAGAGACTTACCGGTAACGAGATTGAACTAGGTATGAAGATACCGACGATCGAATCTCGGGCAAGTAACATACCGATGACAAAGGGAATAACATATGTTGTCATTACGGTACGACCGATAAAGATCTTCGTAGAATATGTGGGAACCAATATGAGCATCCAGATTCCGCTATTGGTTATTGACCGGAGAGGTGTCTCGGTCATGTCTACATAGTTCTCGAACCCGTAGGGTCCGCACGCTTAACGTTCGATTACGATTTGTATTATATGAGTTATGTGATTTGGTGACCGAATGTTGTTCGGAGTCCCGGATGAGATCACGGACATGACGTGGAGTCTCAAAATGATCGAGAGGTAAAGATTCATATATAGGATGATAGTATTTGGACACCAGAAGTGTTCTGGTGGTACCGGGTATGTATCGGGTCACCGGAAGGGGTTCCGGGCAAACCCCGGCAAGCTATATGGGCCTTATGGGCCAAGAGGGGAAACACACCAGCCACAAAGGGGCTGGTGTGCCCCCCCCCCCATATGGGTTGGCCAAATTGGAGAAGGAAAGGGGAAGGAGGAAAGGAAAAAGGGAGTAGGATTCCCCCTTCCCCCTCTTCCCTTACTACTCCGAATAGGAATAGGAAGGGGGAGGCCAAATTGGGAGGTGCCCAAGTAGGATTCCTCCTACTTGGGGCGCCCCCTTGGCCGCCTCTCCTCTCCTCCAACCTATATATATGAGGGGGGAACCGCTAGAACACACATCAAACATTGTTAGCCGTGTGCGGCGCCTCCCTCCACAGTTTACGCCTCTAGTCATATTCACGTAGTGCTTAGATGAAGCCTTGCACGGATCATTTCACAATCACCGTCACCACGGCATCGTGCTGACGTAACTCTCCCTCCACACTTTGCTGGATCAAGAGTTCGAGGGACGTCATCGAGCTGAACGTGTGCAGAACTTGGAGGTGTCATACATTCGGTGCTTGATTGGTCGGAACGATAAGAAATTCGACTACATCAACCGCGTTGTCAAAGGCTTCCGCTTTCGGTCTACGAGGGTATGTAGACACACTCTCCCTCTCTCGTTGCTATGCATCTCCTAGATAGATCTTGCGTGAGTGTAGGAAATTTGTTGAATTTGCATGCTACATTCCCCAACAAAAGATGGTCTCCCTCAAGGAACCCTGCAACCAAATAACAAAAAGTCTCTTGTGTCCCCAACACACCAAATACAATGGTAATTTGTATAGGTGCACTAGTTCGGTGAAGAGATGGTGATACAAGTGTAATATGGATAGTAGATATTTATTTTTGTAATAGTAACAATAAAAAATAGCAAGGTAGCAAGTAACAAAAGTGAGCACAAACGGTATTGCAATGCTTGAAAAGGAGGCATAGGGTCCGTACTTTCGCTAGTGCAATCTCTCAACAATGTTAACATAGTTGGATCATATGATTATCCCTCAAAGTGCAATAAAGAATCACTCCCGAGTTCCTATTAGCGGAGATCAAAAGAAAGAAATTGTTTGTAGGGTACGAAACCACCTCAAAGCTATTCTTTCTGATCAATCTATCCTAGAGTTCGTACTAAAATAACGCAAGCTATTCTTTCTGATTGATCTAATCAAGAGTTCGTACTAAAATAACACCATATGACACACATAAACCAACTCTAATGTCACCTAGATACTCCAATGTCACCACGAGTATCCGTGAGTTAATTCTATGATATGCATCAAACAACTTCATGGTCATAATATTCAATCCACTCAAGGAACTACAAGGAGACCCCAAAGTTTCTATTGGAGAAAAGATAATAAAAAGGTGCATCAACCCCTATGCATAGATTACCCCAATGTCACCTCGGGAATCCGCAAGTTGATTGCCATAACATACATCAAGTGAATCAATATGATACCCCATTGTCACCTCAAGTATTCATATTGCAAGACATACATCATGTGTTCTCAAATCTGAACATTCAATTCGACAAGACAAAACTTCAAAGGGTAAAGATTCAATTCATCTCAACAAGAGTATAGAGGGGAGAAACATCATATGATCTATCTATGTTAACAAAGCCCATGATATATCAACATCGTGACATCTCAAGATCACGAGAGAGAGAGAGAGAGAGAGAGATTAAACACTGGTGCGCGTAGGGGGTCCCGAACTGTGTGTCTGAGGATCGAAGGTAACACTGGTGCGCGTCGGTCCTAAACAAACGGTTTTTACCCCTTTCTGCGACAGCATCTGGAACCGTCGCCAAGTGAGTGTGGGCGATAGGGGGTTCCTTCCCACACGACCCAGAAACAGTCGGGGATATGCCCTCCTCGCACACACGTTCAGCAAAATGAGGTCGTGTGCGACCGGCGAGCGCTTAAATACGGAAATACGTATAGTAGAGCTAAAAAATACAATTATATGGCGAAATTGTTTCTGGTTGCAAGTACATCCCACACAGTCAGTCCCCGCTAAACATTTCCGTTTGTATGCACATCCCACACAGTGCCTCCAAGGAAAACGTTTCCGTTCACAAGTACATCACACACAATTTTTCCATTAAACCATTTGTGATAGCATTTCCATTGCACACGATATTAATAATTTTATCGTTTGCGTTATTGAATGCATCACACACGGTGCGTAGAAAGAAACTGTGTGGCAAAGGTTGTCCATCACACACACTTTTTATGTGATAAACATTTGCGCAAGGTGGCCTAACGCAAACAGTTTTCAAGAGAAAGTTGTGTGTGCAGTGGAGATTGATCGCACACGTAGTGGATCCTAGAAACGTTTCTGATCTCCACGTATATCGCAGACGTTTCGCTTTTGCAAACCGTGTGCAGTGTAATCCCTATTTAATCCATAATTAATCCAATTAATCCCTAATTTAGAAATCACATGTTATCAATTTGAAAGTAGGCAATCACTTATTTCATATCCAACCATGTTTATTACAAATATAGGTTCAACCACGAATCCATAATTCAATGTACAGGTACATATATACTGAAGAACTAAAAAAGCACCAAGTAAAGAATGATGAACCACAGTTGTACCAAAGACTATAAAGAGAGAGGCGAAAGACATTTTGGTTGCTGGAGAAGGTGAAGCGGAATGCCCATATTGTGCCCTCCTCCATGCGTAAGGCGCGCACGACTCTAGGCCAACCCCTTGTGATGGCTACCCGTTCATCCTTCACTATCTTCATTAGGACTTCTCGATGCTCATTGTAGTCTGGATGAAATACTTTAACCTTCATTGTGTGTCCACCAATCATGTACTTTGCGAGGTAATCTTGAGTGAACTGCTTCGGGAACCACTGGGAACAAAAAAGATTCAGACATTGTTGTCTAACAACTCATTATGGGCAGTAAAAAGAGAAGGCTGCAGAGTTTGTAGTTACCATCCTACAGCTCACTGTTGTGTTGGATAGAGCATAAACAAATAATTTGCTTGCCACCATTCATATCTTTTTGCTAATAATCCTTATCAGTTTCCTCACTTGATGCCTGTTCATCAATATCTCATTGCCCCATACGCAAAAAGGGTCGATGTGTGGATCCTTGCCAAGGGCATATGTACCTACAAGCAACAAGTCAATATTAGAAGCTAACTAGTGTCCAGGCCTGGATCTATATGCACTACATTATGGAACAACGGGGGGAGTACAAGCCGAGGGATGAAGTTAACCTCGGCGGAAAATGGTGGCCACTCCCGTTGTTGTCCTGCATAAGTAGTGGAAAGGCATGATAAGTACAACAATCTTAACATCAAACAAATATAGAAAAGGTAAACAACATCATCTCCAAATGATAGCTTGAATGTGTTGGTTTCAGCATGCTGTTAAAACAGATATAAAATGGAAGGCAATGTTACCGACAGCAGGCTTAATAGCCATCAAATATTGCAATTCAAACTGGTATTCTTGAAAATGAATAGAATGTAGGTAATGCTTAAACACCACACTGGATAAATGTGTAAAACTGAAATAAAGGGCATGTGTTAACTACACCAGGAATAACTGGAACCAAATATAGCCGTTCAAACTGGTATTGATGTAGTCGAGCGGCACAGTTCCGACTTGCACATAATGAACCACACATTGTGAATGACTGAAATAAACAAGGCATAAATGACCAGTATAACAACCAAATATAGCCATTGAAAACTGGACAGAGTCTCACTGTAACCAACCTAACAAGCAAATACAGATAAATAAGGCATATGCTTGAAAACTGGACAAATGCTCACTGCAACCAACCTAACAAGCAGATAAAGATAAACAAGGCATCTGCTCGATAACTGGAGAAATGCTAAAAAAGCAACCTAACAACCAAATACAGATAAACAAGGCATCTGCTTGATAACTGGAGAAATGCTATAAAAAAGCAACCTAACAACCAAATACAGATAAACAAGGCACCTGCTTGATAACTGGACAAATACTCACTGCAACCAAACTAAGAACCAAATACAGATAAACAAGGCATCTGCTCAACAACTGAAAAAATGCTCACTCCAACCAACCTAACAACCAAATACAGATAAACAAGGCATCTACTCACTATAAACAACTAAATATAGCCATTCGTGAAACTAAAGTGGACAATTCATACTTAAACATCACATAGACCTATTGAACAATACATTTTTGCATAACTGAAATAATTAAACACGTCACAGTTAAAGCACCGCACGGCAAATGCTACTACAACAAAGGGTACGGGTTGGCAAGCTAGAAAAGGTAATATTTGCTAATAGAATGTTGCCTCACATTTCATGGACGGGATCCTTCCAGTTGGAAGAGCACAGACCCATGGTGCACTCTCTGATGTCACAGATGGGTTGTTTCACCTTGGAAGAACCTTTGTGGGTGCCCTCCTTGTGGTCATGGTCGTGGTCGATGAGATCTGACTTGGCAATTGAGGATCCCAAGCCGCCGCCGTAGAACGTGTCCTTCAGAAGTGACAAAATGGGCTCGATGGCGTATAAAGCTCGCAAATCCTTGACTGCTTGGTGGAGGAGATCAGCGGTAGGGCCGTCGAAGAGATCGACGGCAGTTGAACCAGAGGGGTTGGGGATGGACCACTTAACCTGTGACATGGCCCGGGTGAAGCCGTCGGTGTGGACGAGCTTGATGTCGTAGCCAGCTTTCCCGAGATACAGTAATGCACTAGCCCGCTGACATGAAGCCTTCGGCATGGCAACGTAGTCAACGTCTTCGCCGGCTTCCGCGGCGACGTATTGCTCCGGGATGGACAGGTCGGGGCGAATGGCGACCACCTCGCCAACGTCCGCCAGAGAGGCCAAGATAAACCTCTTCTTGGCCGAACGCTCGTCGGGCTCCCAGGGATACATGGTCAAGCTTAGGCTGCGACATTCTGGAGCAGGGGATGTGGATCTGGCTGGGAGGGTCACCGCAGGCTTCATCAAAAAACTCAGGGGAGTGGGGCGACGGAATGGGAATCGCTGGATAACCTGAAATTTATTATCTAAGCTAGGAGGAACGGGCAGACCGGCAGGGATGGCGGCGGCGCCGGCGGCGGCTGCGAGCTAGGGTTCGAAGGGGGGAGGGGCGGGTGGGGGACTATGGAGGGGGGGTGTTTGAGGATATGCCACGGCTACTGAAAATTTTGGTAATGGTGGGTGGAGATGGTGGTGGACGAGGGAGGGCGACGGTTCAAATGCCTCGGCTGCTAAAATTTTACTATAAGGTCGGTGCTGGAGGAGTGTGGGCGACGGTTGAAGTACGGCGGCTACAAAAATCTGGGTAAAGGAATTGATGCGGGGCGGGAGTGCCCAAGATCACGCACGGTCCAATAACAATATGCGTGTATGATAATAAGGAAAAGTGGCGTGTGTCGGATCTCGGGTTCTGGCAAAACCCTTAAGGTTCGAACTCTGGGGTGCGCGCGAAGATCTCTCCCTTACAAATCACGCCCTCACACGCTTCGCGATCTCTAAGCTAGCTCGATGAACTCGCAACACAAGGGACACAAGATTTATACTGGTTCGGGCCACCGTTGTGGTGTAATACCCTACTCCAGTGTGGTGGTGGTGGATTGCCTCTCGAGCTAAGGATGAACAGTACAAGGGGAAGAATAGCCTCCTGAGGAGAGGTGTTCTTGTGCTTGGTGAACTTGTGTGGATGAGGATCCGATCAAGATGATCCCTCTGCCTACTATGCTGGCTAGTCCTATTTATAGAGGCCCTGGTCCTCTTCCCAAATGTTGAGCGGGAAGGGATCCCACAACGGCCAATTTGAAAGGGGACAGCTAGTACAGTTTATCCTAACAAAAGTAGTCTTCACCTGCTAAAGGCTCTGGTGGTGATGCCGTCTTGGGCTCCACGGTGACCTCCATCCTGTCGTCCTGCTGGTCTTGGTCTCGTTGCACCGATAGGGAAACCTTTGCTTAACGCCTCGGTACTCCTCGCCTGCGCTTGCCTCCTTAGCACCAAAGAGGAAACAAGGACACTGTGCATGCTGGCGCCCGCCTGGCGCCCGCCTGGTCTCGATCGTCATGGCTCACATCACGAGAACCTCGCGAGGTTTGCCTTGCCTTGATCTCTCTGCCTCTCGCGAGACAGCCTGGTGAGGCCGCTCCCGAGGAGGTCTTGTGTCGTCCGCCTCACGAGGCTTAGCCCCTCGCGAGGGTCTTGAAAGCTTGTTGGTGAAGATGGGCCGTACGGGCCCGCTCGCAGAGCCACGCCGTGGGCCGCAAGCAGGCAAGTCTGGGGACCCCCGTTCCCAGGACGCGGACAGTAGCCCCCGGGCCCAAGGCGCGCTCGGACTTGGCTTCGAGGCAAAGCCAAAGGGCAAGTGCGAAGCACCACGGGCCCCAATAGCCTGACGTGGGCGTCTCCGCTTCCCCATGCTGCCTTGATACCCGCCTGGCTAGGCAGCCACCGCGGTCTACATGGTTTCCTCCCCCTTGTTGTGGCGCGCTCCCCCAATTCTTCCGCTTCCTTGAAACCCACCTCCTTCTTCCAATCCGATCTGAGCTAATCTCTCCCATCGCCATGGCGTCGGATCAGATGGAGAAAGGCAAGGAGCCCGTGTCCCCTGCCGAACTACATCTGGCCATTGAGCCCACCATTGGCAGGTCGCTGGTGCTTAACCAAGAAGCCATGGACAAGGTGCGCCCCATGCTCGCCTCCAGCTTCAATGAGTGGGGGGAAACGGTGGCCTGGCCTGCTTCTCGTGCTCGCATTGACCGGACAGCTACCGAGGTTCCATTCTTCATCGAAGCCCTTTGGGCTGGCCTGGTTCCTCCTTTCTCCGCCTTCTTCAACGCAGTACTTGCCCATTATCAGATCCACATGTTGCACCTTGATCCCCAATCTGTGACCCTTCTCGCCGTCTTCGCCTTTGTTTGCGAGGCCATGGTCGGCATTGCTCCTTCCGTAGCCCTTCTTCGCCACTTCTTCTTGTTGCACCTGACTGATCCCCGACAAACCTCGGGATGCCTGAGCTTCTAGGCCGTGGCGGCGACGGCCGGCGCGGGAATCGACTTTGAGCTTCCGCCATCCACAAGAGAATTTCGGATGCGGTGGGTATTTGTTGATGTCGGAGTGCGCAGCCCCCTGCTCTCTTCTCCGTCGGCGCCCGCCATTCCCAACTCCGGTTGGTGCCATCAGAGGCTCATCGATCCTTGCCTTGTCCCCGTCTGGCTCAGGTTGAATATGCCGAAAGACTGCGGCGTGACTGCGCCTATGGTGGTGAAGGAGTTCGTCCGGCGCCGGGTCGCTCCGCTTCAGCGACACTCTCAACCGATGTGGGCCTTGCTCAACAGCAATGACCACATGAGACTTCAGGAGTCCGGGCTCCCCCTTGAGGCACGGCGAACGATGCTCGAGGTCCTGACGGGCACTCTGTTGCCCGACGACTTGCCGGGGAAGAGTTGTCTTCTGTACCGCTGTTCGAACAAGGTGCAATTCGTGGAGCACATGCCCTCCTTTGATGAGTGGGGGCTACGTCCAGTCGGCCTGGTGGGGCCTCGTGAGAACCCTATCATTGTTGTCCCTCTCCTTGCCACCAGCCCCGATCCTGCCCCAAGAGTGGATGCTAGGGGGCAAGTATCATCGGAGGTCGGGGCGTTGGTGCAGACGTGTCGACGCAGCCTGAGGCTCCCGAGGCGTCATCCTCGGGAACCCGGGATCCCCACACTGGGCCATAGCTGAAGAGGCGACGCAGCTTGCTGTTCCCAAGGTCGAAGCCCCTGAGGCCTCGGCAGGCGGCTGCGAGGTGGAGCCCGTCAGCTTCCCCCAGCTTGGCGCCCCTGAGGCCTCCTTGGGCGTTTCTCTAGTTGCGCCCCGAGATGGTCCCCATGTTCACCGCTTCGGCCGGCTCCGCGTGGACTTCGAGGAGCTCCACAAGAGGAAGGAATCTCGGAGCTACAGCGGTGGCGCCTTCAGGCCACTGAAGCGGAGGAAGTATACCGCCATTGACGAGTAAGTACCTTATCGTTGTGATTCTTTGAGTGTTGCTTCTCTTCCTGACGATGGCTCTTCAGGATCCCTTCCGCCAGGGCCGCGGAATCTCCTGAGAAACGACCTCCTCTCGCCTCGTCTCCTCCGCTGGACCTGAGCGCTGCGAGCCCGCATGCCGCCCCCAGCGTGGGACTGGCCGGGGAAGCCGGCTCACCAGCGGGGTGCCTTGAGCTCACGCCTTCATCGCCTCCTCTTGTCGGGCTTGCTTGGAGCGCGGTCAGTGTCCCAATGGGCCCCTCCCCTGGTCTTGGACTGTGGTTGGTTGGCTTCGATCCTGGGGTCCTCTTCAGGTGGCGGGTCTCCGTTTGTTTGGGCCTCTCGTGAGGCCTGGCCAGCAACCAGGTGGGTGCCGGCCCCGGCCCCTGCTGAGAGGGGGTGAGCAGCTTCAGGCCTCCTCTACGGCCCCCGCGGTGGAGGACGGAGTCAGCAGCATGCTCAAGTCAGCGCAAGGAGGGAGTGTCGTCCGCCACGAGCTCTTTCGGGAGGCGTTGGGCGCGATGAACCGGCTTGGTGAAGAGCTCGCGAATGTGGATGCGTGCCTCATGGACGAGGATCTCCGGTTGGCGGAGGAGCGGCATAAGTTGAAGGTGGCTATCAACCTCGGGTGCCACCAGCGCGAGCTGGATAACACGAAGGCCGAGGCTTCCCTCGCAGACTCGCGAGAGGCCTGCTCCCGAGCTGAGGAAGAGCCCCGGGAAGCTGACCACCGTCGCGAGGCCGCGGAGAAGCGCGCGTGGGAGCTCCAAGCCCGGAGCGCCTCCTTGGAGCAGCAAGTGGAGGCGCGCAGAGCCGCCCTCGCGTCGTTGAGGGCGACGCCCGCCGAAGAGGAAGAGATCCGGAAGCGCGAGGAGGCGTTGGCGCTGGAAGCCGTGGAGCGTAGCCTTGAGCTCGAGCGACTGGAGACGAGGGAGCGTCAGGTTGCCCAAGCGGAGGACCCTGTTGGCGTGCGCGAGGCCAGGGTCCAGGAGGAGGTCGATCGCCGGGTGGCCGAGGCTCGCACGGATCTTGAGGGTAGGTATGACCTGAAGCTGAAGCGAGTTGAAGACGAGGCTGCGGGCAGGACTGCCACCCTCAAGTCTAAGCTGGCTGAGGCGAAGCGGCGAGAGGAGGCCACCGCAGCCGCCCTGGTCTCAGTGCAGGCCGAGCTAGCTTCCGCCCGCGCCGAGCTGCTCCCTCTTCAGCAGCGGGTTATCGACGCCGAGGCCATTGCATGGCAGAACAGGGAGGAAGTGCTTCAGCGGCGGACATCACTACAAAAAAATACACTTCCGTGATGATACGTGTTTGTCACAGTAGGTCACGTTTTCTGTCATGCATGTACATCCATGACAAATTTATGACAGAATCAAGATAGCCATACCTGTGCTGTCGTAGAAGTGTTCCATGACATTACCAAAATAATCATCACGGAAGTGTCCACTTCCATGGCGATAAATTGCGCGTCACAGAAGTGCTTTCGTCAAGGGTGACCGACACGTGGCATCCACCGTAATGGAACGCCGTTAAGCTATCGGGTCCGGTTTTGGATCTGATAACCCGTTAACAGCCCCGACCAATGGGGATTTTCCACGTGTAAAATCATCATTGGCTGGAGGGAACACGTGTTGGCTCGCCGTTGGGACAGATGTCATCCACTCATTGGACCCAAAGCGCCTATGATACGTCGACACATGGCACGGCCTAACAGAGGCCCATTCCTGTGAAAAGGCCGGCCCGTTTGACTTGGTCAAAACGTGGCGGGCCGGCCCACGGCAAGCCTATTAACGGCCTGTTCCCATATAGCCCATTTACAGCCTGCTAACCCAGGGCCCGTTTACGGCCTATCCGAATTAGGCCCAGTAGCGTCATTTGGGCCGTCCAATATAATTCCAGCCCGTTTTAACTTCCGGCCCATGTATGGTCCATGACGTCTTTCGGCCCATATGAGGCCCTTAGTAACCCTCGGCCCATTAACGGCCCGTGGTAAAACTGGCCCGTAATGAATAGTGTATCACTTTATACCCATTAACGGCCCATTATACCGTTGGGCCGTTTCCAGCCCATGTTATCTTTCGGCCTTCTCTGGGCCCATTTATTCTTGGGCTCATTTCGAGCATTCGTTTACTTTCGGCCCGTCACTGTCATTTTCTGCTTGTGGGCCAAATTCAGCCCGTGGTTACAGTCAGCCCATTTGTGGCCCGTTAATATGTTGGGCCGTTTTCATAGCATCATCAAATACGGCCGATTAACGACGGCCCGTTATGGTCGGCCCATGAACGGACGATTTCAACTCTAGCCCATTTACGGCCATAATGTGGTATGTTATTGGCCCATGTTTGGCCAACCGATGATATGGCCCGTAGAAGGCCCATTGATGATACGACCCGTAGAAGGCCCATTGTGTCTACGGCCCATATAAGGCCCATTGTTTCTACGCCCCGTAGAAGGCTCATTGTTTCTACGGCCCTTAGAAGGCCCATTGTTTCTACGGCCCGTAGGAGGCCCATGTTAACTACAGTAAATATGTAGCTCATGGTTAATGTGGCCTAGTTTTAAAAAATAGGCTATTGCGGCCACTAGCAAACCGCAGAAAAAGAACTGCAGTGACTACAAGAAAACAAATAAACAAGACAATAAGGAAATAAATAGGCAAGCAACTTACGCTAGGCTATCACGGCTATTACACATATTACATCCACTGGGCATCAAAGTTCGCCACCAGTGCAAATATAGGGAACAAAGCAGCATATAAACGCCGCAGCAAAACAAGTCCAGAACTGAAACCACTTCAGAAGAGCTCAAGAAACAATATCCTGGGTACCCATAATGCTGGCAAAATGCTTAGCAAGCTTATTAACTTTCTCTTGTTTGGCGCTTAAATCCTCCAGCACTTGCTGTTGCACCAGAAAGTATGCATCTGAATTCTGCAGGGACTTCCTCAGTCCTTCGGCTTCCTATCGCATAACATCTGACCGATGTCTTTCAACTTGAAGTTGAGACTCAAGAAGCCGAACTGATTCAGGCAGCGAGTTCGAAGAGCTGGTGCCAGCAGTAGTAGCCAGTAACTCGAACACTACATCAAGATAGGACTTTGGGGTTGTCTCGGTGTCTTCAATATAGTTTTTATCAGCTTTCTTGGAGACCAACAGGGATGTCTCACTATCTTGAACCTTATCTGCATTACTTCATGTACCATTGCATAACGGGGTACTCTTCTCCAATATTTTATCCGCATTCTAAAAGAGAAACAAACAAACACATCACAGGTTTACAATGTAGTATATGAAACTCATTTTGGTAAACCAGTTCAATAGTAAGGTGGACAGGATAACAGCATGAAACAAACATATATCTATGTAGTATGGTCACTGTATGGTCTATATCATTCTAGTTTATGTTGCCAAATCAAGATAGATACAGTCGAATCATATCTATTTAAGACAAAGCAGCTTAGACAGAATATAAGTGTGGGAAACTACACAGCAATAACAACACTTGTAAGGTGCATGGCATGAGAATATAACTGTTTATTCAATTGAAACTGAAATCAACATAGAGCAAGTTACAACAGCAAACACATTAAAGAAACAGGTTTAAAACATACCTGTTGCGCCATTGGAGTTTCAATTGCATCCTTCAAATTTGAAATTAGTTGGTATGAGTAAATACAGTGATGCAAGAGTAAAGTAGTATGAACCATAGCTACGGAACCTGACCTGAGAACAATTCTTCTTCTGCTTTAAGCATTGACTTGGGGTTCAGAGTGGTGGTCCTCGTGCTTTGGGCACTGCAGTTGCCTTACTAACTACTCATGTTTGGGTGCTCTGTCATGGAGATGGTGCTGTGTCAACGGGAACTGGGTTACTATCTGCTGGGATTGGGGTTAGAAGGGGTGTAGCTGGTTCTCTGTCCAACTGGGTAGGGGTACAATCTGCGTGAGTCTGGGTTATGTGTGGTGGGGCTGGTTCTTGGGCAAGTACAACCGTGGTTCTATTTCCATCGACAAGTAGCATGATCTTTTCTGAAGACTGTGTTTTTACTCCCACAGATACTGCCATCACCCCCTCCAATTGAAATGGCTGATAAACAAGAAAAGTAATTGAATGTACATACATTGTAAGATAGAAAGGTGCAATGGATAGTAGGGAAGAAAACAGGGCATGAAATAATTCACATTTATGTTGTCTAACCAAACAGAATAGCAAGACATAATTTCACATATATGATGGCTAATTAAACAGGATAGCATGACACAATTTCACATGTATGATGGCTAACTAAACAGGATAGAATGACATACTTCAAAATATGATGACTATGTAAACAGGATGACATGATATAACTATACGATGTGTCTATTAAAGTGGTTAGCATGCCATAAATCACAAACATGTGGTCGATGGAAACATGATGGCATGATATAATTCACGGATAGAATGACATAATTCAAAATATGATGACTATGTGAACAGGATGAGATGATATAACTATATTATATCTTCAGAAAATGGGTTGGCATGCCATAATTCAGATACATGTTGTCTATGTAAACATCATGGCATGATATAATTCAAATATGTGATTTATATACTAAGGAAGTGAGCAGAGGGCAATCGCATATATGATGTGTCAACTAAGGAGATGGCATTCAATAGATGTAAAAACTAAGCATTGCAATACAACATATGCATGATATGAGTAATATAACCCTGCCAAGTTTGAGCATACACCTCAGGGGGATAATAGGACTGGTCATCTACCTCTGAATCCTCCTCTGGAGAGCTATCTGTAACCAACAAGATATCTGCTTCACCATGTAGCATTGTCTGCTCTGAAGACCTTGTTTTCACTCCAGATTTCTCCATCACTAATTCAAATGGCTGATGCACAGGAAGAGCAGTTGAATATACAAACATTGTCGACAAAAGCAATGAGAAATACAAAAAAAGGAAGACATGATATAATTCACATATATGACGCTTGGCTAAACAACATGGCATTGCATAATTCACATATATAATGCCTTGCAACAAGATAGCATTGCATAATTCACATATATAATGTCTTGCAACAAGATGGGATTGCATAATTCACATATATGGTAATTAGACACTAAACAGGTGGCATTCACACACAGCATGTCTAAACTAAGCAAATGACATAGCAATGCAAGATACCATATGCACGATATGAGCATCATAACCCTGCCAAGTTAGAGCATGCACCTCAGGGGGGAAATAGGACTGGTCATCTGTCTCTGAATCCTCCTCTGAGGAGCTATCTGTAACCAGCAAGACATGCGCTTCATCAGATAGCATTGTCTGCTCTGAAGACCTTGTTTCCACTCTAGATTTTTCCATGACCGTGCCAAATGGCTGATGCACAGGAAGAGTAATTGAATGTACTAAAATTGTTGACAAATTTAACACGTAATAAAAAAATGATGTCATGATATAATTCACATATAAGATGACTGGCTAACCAGGGTGGCATTGCAAAATTCACATATATGATGCCTAGCTAAACAAGATGGCATTGCATGATTCACATATACGATAAAGAAACTAAACAGATGGCATTGACGCAAAGCATGTCTAAACTAAGCAGATGACATCTTTGATGTATACAGTAAGCAATGCAAGGCACCATATGCATGATATTACCAACATCAGCATGCCAAGTTAGAGCGAAGACCTCATGGGGTAAATAGGAGTGGTCTTCTGCTTCTGAATCCCCCTCAGAACAGTTATCTTCCTCTTGATTACAATCCGAAATGGGTGGAGGGGGGCTGCCTTTGCGCCCACCATGGAGCGACGTCTGCATGAAATTTTATTGCCACGCAAGGCTCGTCTCTTTTGCTCTACATGTTCAGTTCCATTGTGTACAATAACTGACATGCATAGGAATAAAACATAGTGAGATTATGTAAGGAGGGCATGCACAAATCCAGAGTGATGGTAGCAAACTGTGGATAGACCCAAAACAAATGATAGCAGGCAGATAATAGCTTTAGTTAAAAAATATAGATAATGGCTCCTTTAATGTTTGTTTGCACCCAACATGAAACTCATAGTAGACACCCGAGATTAGCCAGATACTAGACAGATAGTACTGATTGCTGCCCCAATATGTACCCCACAGCCATTTAAAAACTCAAGTTTCAGCATAAGTTTGGACCTGAGTCGGAGTCTAATAGGTGAACACAATGATAAAGTAGCATGTCATCATATTAAGCGATGCATAACGTAAGCAGACACGGAAGAGTGCGGACTCTCTTGCGGACCCGTGTAGTCCTCAAGGTCATCTGCTCACTTGATGATGGTAATGCAGTTGTCGTGGCTTCCGGCGGCGGGGAAGAAGATCTGAGGCGGCGAAAGACAGTCTGGAGAGTGGATCCCTGCTGTGGTGAACCCTTCCGTCGTTGGAGCAGCTGAGCTGGGGTGGAACACAGCACCGCAGGAGCAGGACAAACCACACAAGGTTTTCTTTGACACATATCTGTAACAGAAGTAATTGTGTAAGGGCTTGGTTGAATTTGAGGATTCTAACAATGCAAGGATAGGAAATAGACCGGAATAGGATAGGAATGCACGTGCAAAGCATAGAATTTAAAAACACAGGATTTCTGCCAATCTGGGTGTTTGGTTCACAAGAACTGGAAGATCACAGGATGCAAAGAAGCATGGTGAGATTAAGTCAAACCACAAGAAGTGTACAACCTCTTTGGCGAAGCCATGTCGATCTCAGCGTGATTGGGTTGGCCGGTGAGGATGCTCCGGCTGACTTGGCTGTCGGAGGAGGGGAAGAAGATCTTAGGTGTCTGGAGATGGAGCCCGAGGTATTGCTCCGCTGTGATGGAGGGTTTCGTCGTTGGAGCAGCTCCGGTGAGTTGTATGACGCCGAGGCTGAAGTAGGACAAGAGAGACAATGTTAACCTGAGTGGAATTCTAATAGCATCTCCAATAGATGGCGTAAAATACATAACCACAAAGTGCTAGATGTATACATCAGCCGCTCATCTCTGAACTTAACTATTGAAACTGAATTTAACTGTCATAACTGAACTTAACTGTCGAAACTGAATTTTGCTGTTGAAACTAAATTTTACTGTCGAAACTGAACGCACTAGAGGTGAGGCTACAAGTCAGTCGACTAACTTTTTCATCTTTGGTCACTCGATTTTGCAGCCATTGGATACGAAATCAAGGGCCTGCAGTTCATCTTCAACCTCCACCCCCCTGAGCTGCCAGCCACCATCGGCCAAACAGCCGCCCCCCGCCGCCCGCGGCCGGTGGTGTGCCGCCCCGCCTGCCCCAAAAACACTGCCCACCGCCGGTCCGTCGCCACCCCGGCCATCCCTGTAGGCCCCCCATGCCGAGCTTTTTCTCCGGCGATCCCCACACCACCGCCCCACCACCACCGATGACCGCCGCCCCACCCTGAACCCTAAGATAGATAGTGGGGTACCTCTTCGGCGAGCCCCCCTCCCCGCTGCGGCTGGTTCTTCCTTAACTCCGGCGAGCCCCCCCCCCCCCTGAAAATCGACTGACCCAAAAGTCGATTCAGTCGACTGAAGTGTAGCTAAATCAGAGCAGCATCGCAAGCAAGAGCAAGAGCGAGAGCAGCAGCGCGAGCAAGAGCAAGAGCGAGAGCAGCAGCAAGAGCAGGAGCAAGAGCAGACCAGGCAGGGGACCGAGAGCAAGAGCACAGCAGCAGCGCGATGAGAGCTAAAGCAGCAGCAGCTCCTACTGATGTGGACGTCGCTGCAGAGGGAGCGACGCCGTGGAGGAAGTGGCCGGCGACGCCGCTGTGGATGGAGCCACGCCGTGTCGGCTCGGGTCCGAGAGCCGGCAGCACCGTGAGATCGAATCAAGAAGAAAATGCGGCGATTAGTGTACAACCTCTTTGGTGGCGCCGATTAGGCCGCAGCTTCCTCCGAGGAAACGGTGATGATGATGCTCTTCCAGTGGTGCAGGTGAAGACGGCGGTGTGGGAATGGAGGTGGCGCGAAAGACGAGGGGAACGTCGGGGCAGCTCCTTGGAGGTGGAGGACGGGGTGGCTGAACCGGCGAGACGACAAGATCGACGACGGATCCTCATCCGGTACGGTGGATGAGGGATGTCGAGGTGTTGCTGTGGACGACATCGTCGGGGAAGAGGCTCCGGCTGGGTGGCGGACGGAGGAGGGTGTGGGGCTTCGCGGGTTTTGCCGGCCTTGGTGTACGAATGGGTGGGCGGATGGGATGGGAGTGGGGAACCATGGCTTAGGGACGTACTTGTCCGAAATGTGGGGTAAGTTATGAAGTACCCCCACCGATTTGAGGCGGTTCTTTCGGTTCAGGGGTTTCACGGGCATTTCGCGTGTCGGGATTTCACAGGAGGTGAGAGTTTTCGCGCGCGTTGTAATTTTGGAATAGCAAGGCGCGGGTTGAGATGGAGGGAGTTGTCAGAGCACAACGAGACAAAGATATATCTTAAATATTTCGGGCTAACAAGGCGCGGGTTGAAGAGGTGGGAGTTTCGCAGAACGATAGACAGAGACGCTAGCTTGAAATTTCGGCATAACAAGGCGCGGCTTGAAATTTCGGGAGAACAAGCTTAATGTGTACCCAAAAAAGACAATTTAGACTAGTATGATATACTACGTACAATGTGTTTAACACGCACAACACACACACAGACACCATTTAGACTAGTAAGGTACACGTGCATTGCACGCATGAGATTTGGCAACCAAATTATGAATAAATACCACATTATAGCATGTAAGCTTTGAGTCATATATGCATGATATAGATGTTCGTTTAATTCTTATAGTTCATTTCATTCCAAATCATCTAGTTTTTATAAGAAAGCTAATCTATTTTAAGATTCATGGAATTGTGCGTTGTAAGGCATAAAGTAAAAACAAATCATGTAGAAAAACATTTGGGCAATTCTGATACGGAAGATTCTAGAACAAAGAAGAAGTGCTTGTGTTTTGAGGTTTGTGCATTATGCTTAAGTTCAACCATAGTCTTCTAGATTGTACATGTGGCAAAATCTGGTGGAATCTAAATGATATCCAACGGCCAGTAGTGCTCAAATTTGCCAGCTCTGCACCATCGGATTGGCCTCATCCAACAACCATCTTTCAAAGTTAAAGTTATCCACACACTATATAAAAAATATAAAATATAATATATATATAGGGGTATAGATATAGATATGTGATGCGAAAGCCGCCCATCATCTCCAATTAGAATAGTGTGTCCATGCACGGATGCAATGTGGCCAAACGATGTCTGCCATCGGTATCTCAAATTCAAACCAATCTGACCTTGTTCAATGTGTATACATTGCAACATGCTCGTTTCCAAACCACACCGCGCAGATCCGTTATATTCATGCATGCATGGGTTTCAAACATCATGATCTCTTATTCAAATATTTGAATTCAACTTTACATTGATTATGACCTCACATAGTCTTTTACACCCACACATTGGTCTTCTCTTTATAATTGTACCACTAACTTTCTCTCGTCCATGCATGCACACACACTACCAGTCGGCATTATCCATCGCACACATGCAATCTTTTTCTTCAGGTCGGTCTCCCATGAAGGCACACACACACACATCCCCCTCTCCATCATATCGGGCATTCTTTATCTCTCACGTGCATGCGCAACGACCGATGTTCCTCTATGTGTGTGTGTGTATATAGCTAGGTCTCTCATAGTTTTCCACATAAACCGATCAATCTATATATCTAGTGAGGTCTCACCCTCTTTCCCACGTCCACATCGATCAATCTATACCTCTCTATATAGGATTACATATATAGCTAATACACTCACATTAATTATATATCCAACGCCCCCCTCTCATCATCCATGCCTTCCGCTTCATCTCTCAAACGCGTGCACAATGGCGAAGACAGGGGCAGCAAGGGCCCTGCCCCCCCTAACATCACTATATATCGAGGCTAATATGAATGTGATCATTAGACAATTGCTGGTAAAAATGGTTTAAGTTGATGAATTGGCCCTCCTTGTAAAGGATTAGCAATGCTTGGCCCCCTAGCTCATGGGACATTTTTCATGGCTCCGCCACTGCGCGCAACAGCGCACGTTCTCGCCCCCTCTCTCTAAATATCGATCTCGCAGTTGTGCACTCCTTCATAGTCTCCCTCCACTCGGCCCCTCGCACCATCTTCTAGCCCCCACTGGATTTTGCCACATGTACAATCAAGCAGACTCCATGGTTGAACTTAAGCATAATGCACAAATTTCAAAACAACAGTGGTTCTCCTTTGTTCTAGAATCTTCCGTATCATAACTGCCCAAAGTTTTTTTCTAGTTGAATTGCCATTATTTGTTTTTACTTTATGCTTTACAACGCACAATTCCATGAATCATATAATAGATTAAGGGCTTCTTTGATTCAAAGGATTCTCGAAGGAATTTTGGAGGATTCTAATCCTTAGGAATTTTTCCTATCTTGGTTGTTTGATTCGTAGGATTGTAAACCATAGGAATTTTTCCATATGATTCATTTGCACTAGATTTCATAGGAAACATCCCATCCACTCAAACCTCTTTGAAAGAATTCTGCGTTTTTTCTATGCACAATCAAACACTCATACCATCCTGTAGGATTCAAGACAACATTCCACTCTAATCCCATGTTCTTCCTATTCCCGCGTTTTGGAAATCCTACGAATCAAAGAGGCCCTAGGTTTTTTATAAAAACTAATTGATTTTGAATGAGATGAACTATACGAATTAAACGAAGGTCTACATCAGGCATATATGACTCAGAGCTTACATGCTACAGTGTGGTATTTATTCGTAATTTGGTTGCAAAATTAGACGCGTGCAATGCACGTGTACCTTACTAGTACTTCGAGTATGTGCAAAACACAATGGCACGCTACACAGTGTCTCTCTTACAGTTCATGAAGCCACGTGGCACATGTGGAGGCGTTGTCGCGACATCCTTGTGTGGATTGATCACAGTGACGTGCTGCTGGTTCCAGAAGAATGTACTCGTCCTCCCTGAGCCGCACTTGCGGTACATGCACGAAGCGAAGATGTGCACGCACGCCACGCACGCACTCATTCCCTCGCATGCACACGCGGGTACACGGGCGGACGCAATTTTGTACCAAGATCCACCCCATGTGATATTTGACGCGTGTAAAGTCCTTCACTTCATTGATGGTCAATAATACAGCGCATGCAAATTGAGTGGACGTGAGGGCGGAAGAAAGACATTACTACTCCACTGCGCACATGCGAGTAGTTAAATCATGGGTTGCTAGTAGTACTTCCATTGGTCTCCTTCGTATTTTGTGCCAATTTTTGACAGTAACATAATATTTACGCATCTGAGCAGTGTAGTCTACTTGAAATTTATGTTCCACTAAAATCATCGGGAGCCGTTTCGGGCCTCGAAACCAAAAACCATCAATTAATCTTTACCTGGTTCCCATCACATTCAAAAGTACTAGTGCTACAATTAAGTGCAAGCCTGCTCACACCTACCAGTACGTACCAAACCTGAACATGTTCCCACTATGCAGGTTTTAGTATTAGTGCTAGTACTTAGGTTATAAAAAGGGGAACTACCTAACCGAAAAATACTCTACCTTCCTCCTCATAAGTCCTCCTTCTTCGTCCGTCCTTGCCATGGCCGGTGAGCAGAGCTCTAGGTCGACAACTACTCGTAACAAGGGAGCGGCAACCAAGGCTGCGGAAAAAAAAGAGGGCTCGCCGCCACGCAGAGACCTCGAAAGATCTCTCATGGGCAGGCGATGGCTCCCAGGAGCACCCTAGACGCGGAGGCGAACATGCCGAGCTGGCGGCGCTAGAGTCATTATCCCTCAACGGCATGCCCGATCAGCTCAATAAGCACCTCAATAAGCAGAAGAGTTCATCCACGGCTTGGTGGAGCTGCTGAAGGAGAGCCTCGATGACATGCCCGCTGAGCTCAATGAGCAGGGGGAGTTGACCGCCAGCTTGGTGATGCTGCTGAAGAAGAGCATTGCCTCGGAGAAGAAGGCGACCAAAAAAATCCTGCAACTTCAGGAGGACAAGGCGAAGCTCTGCCACAAGCTCGACCTGCTGAAGGAGGAGAACGCCGGCTGGAAGAAGCTGCATGAGAATAGTAGTTCCTCGATGAAGATGCTGCAGGCCCTCGTCATGGAACAGAAGGAGGAGTTGGCGAAGCTCCGCATCGAGCACCCGGCTGCTGTCAAGGTACGTAATGCGGCCGTGGAACAGATGATGAAGGATCGTGTCGAGAAATCCCGCGTCATGGACACAATGATGAAGATGGCGGAGGAGACGCGCAAGGAGATGGAGGTTGTGGAGGCGATGAAGAAGCAGTTACGACTCCGCGGCCAGCAACCCTTCATGTAGTGAGAGCAGCGCCCCAGACTTGTGTGTGCGTCTTCCTTCTTTTTTTGGGGTGATAATCCTCCTTCTTCTTTTGCTCCTGTGTTTCTTATTTTGCTTCGGGTGTTTCGCCGCACATGTCACCTTCTCTGCGAGGCATGAATAGAACAATGCTAAAAATGAGATGACTAGCAAATTAGATCATTCTTTATCGCCAATAGAACAATGCCTCTTGCTAGTAATATATAATAAGAGTAGAGAGTAGAGGATATGGCACTGGGCTGTCGTGTTTCGTGCTCCTCCGTCGTACTCAAGTGGAAAACTTGAGTATACCGCACGGTTCTTTGCTCCTCCTCAGGTCGTCGGCACATTTATACGAGCAGTCAAATCACAAGGCCCCGCCTTCCAGCAGTAATGAGCCGTCAAATCACAAAGGCCCTCGCCTCTCGTGAAAAGGACCAAGCTAGACTACCCCGCCCTCTAGCCTTTTAAAATGTATACATTTGTACAGTAGTAGTATCGATGGATTGCGCCATGGAGCAAAACTATGCATATACTATATGACACTATCCACTATGAAGGTACTAGTAACATAGAGTCTATGTTACTCTCCACTATGACCAGCCAAAGTCGAGGCACGGATACCAACAAGGGCCTGGTTGTGTCTATACTTGGACAACTCACCCGACTGCATGCGCACCAGGCAGACGAAGCTCGTGTCGTGTTGGTGCTGTGTGCGGCCCGCACATTAACCAAAACCTCACGCCTCCATCTTAGCCTCCGCGTTTAAAACATCTCAATCTCAAGGCCAAGGAGCAACGTGAAACCTATGATAGAGCCAATCGGATGGTTGAGAACACTACAATTCGTAGCTACAGATGCGTGTGTGAGAGAGGACGAGTGCGTGCATGCACCACTTCTTAGAGTACAATTGTATGTGGGTGGCATCGACCTAGGGAGCAGTGATGGTGCATGCGAGAAGTCCCGAGAGATAGGTGTAATGCGTCTGAAAAAAAGACTAGTCTATAGCTCGCCACGAGGCTATTCTTGTCGAACGCCAAGCGTAAGATATGTATCTGATGGTGCCAGTTTTTGCACGTACACAGCAGTAGAAAAAGAACTAGTACCATGGCATATGCTACACCACGGCCGAGAAAATGTGCCGACGTTACGCCATCCGGGAATAGTGTCGCACTTCGAAACTAGAACCGTCAAAAAAAATTAGCGCGTCTCGTCACATTCCAAATTACTACTACTACCATGCTATACTTAATTGCAAACCTGTTCACACCGATCACAACCTAAACGGTTTCCCACTTAGGAGCGTATTAGTAGTACTCGGTTATAAATACTACTATGCTAAGATGATTGCACATTCCTCCTCAACTCCTCATCCACACAAAAACAATCAAGCCATAGCCAGCGTGAGTTCTGGGTTGAGAGATTTCCACTAGGGAGAGGTGAGCATGGAAGAGGAAGCACGAGAGATGTCCCGCCTCGCCGCGAAAGCAGCCGACATGTCCAGCCGCGCAGCAGTAGCAGCACAAAGGTCCCGTCGTGCCGCCGAAGCAGCACGAAGGTCCCGCCGTGTCGTTGATGTAGCAGACTGGTCTGGCCACGCCGCGGAAGCAGCAGAGATGTCCCGCCGCGCCTCCGAAGCAGCAGGGAGGTCCCGCCGCGCCGCGGCGGCCTGGGAAAATTTCTCGCGGGCAGGCGAGGACTCTTACAGGCGCATGCATGCGATAGTCCATAGCCAGATGGATCAGGTCTCCGGCTAGGCGAGGATGCAGGACGAGGCTACCAGCATCATCCGGCAACTGGGGGAGGGCAATGCGAAGCTCCGGGGCGAGCGCGACCTGCTGAGGGCGAAGATCGCCGGAAGGGCGAAGCAGGAGGAGGAGACCGCTGCCGTGTTGCAGAGGACGGGCGTCATCATCAAGAAACTTATGGACGAGAATGCCATGCTCCGCATCGAGCGCAACAGGCTGGTGGAGGAATCCATGGATGATGCCAAGCAGCGTATTAAGGACATGAAACTAATGAAAGAGATCATCGCCCGCCGCGAGAACTAGTCTCCGCGACCTGCAGCGCATAAAGAAAGTAGAGATCAGCGAGCCAGATCGTTGTATGTGTCTTCCTTCTTCTTTTGCCCTTGTGTATTTCGGGCATAGCCGCATGTGGCTTTTTTAATTATCTTCCTACTTATGTAAGACAATTATTATCCACTCTTGTCGTCCTTATATATATTCATCAGTCTTGCTATAAGTCGCAGTAGATGCTATATAGGTCCGTCGGATCTTACATCAAGATCCGTGCAAAATTTTCTTTTCAGATTTTCTTTTTTCTCTCTTAAATCTCAATCGAGTGAGACATTGCCACGCCATTAAACAGAGGCTCGGGCGCCATTAATGGAGACCTTGGGAGAGAGGTGGACGGCAGATGGAGGTCAAAGGGCTCTCCTCCCGATAAGCACGCGCAGGGGTCTGATCGCACGCCTCCCGTACTCAAATAGCTACCCTGCACGGCGCCTCCTAGCTAATAAAAAAAGGGGACGCATGGCGGCACATAAATGGTAAATAGAACGCCCACAGTTTCAATAATACTTGTGTTTCCGATTGTAACGTGACAGCACTTGTTCCAAAATGACTTTGTTGATTGTTAATGTGTGCGCCTTCGCAAATCGGACAGCAAAATTACCACAGCATGTTGGTGCCATGTCATGGCACCAAGCCAAGTTTCATGATTTTCATGCGTGTTTCGGATTTACAGGAATTAAAAAACCAAGTTTCTCAATGTTTCCAGCCGAGCCATGACGCCCAGATGTTTGAATTTCATTCCCATTTCTGGCATGGGACCTAGAAATTTACCCGAGGACACACATGTGATTTTTCAACCAGCTTTGGTGCACTGGAGCATGTGCTTGTATTTAAAATTTGAATTATGCACACAAAGGTGGCACGTTCCCTCTCAGAACCACGAGCCTTCTTGAGAGAAGCTCCGGTTTGCAAGAAACTTATACCAAAACTTGTTCCTATTCTGCAATTTTTTTACCATAGCATGGTAGTACCATGACATGACACCATGCCAAGTTTCATGATTTTCAGGCGTGTTTTGGATTTACAAGAATTTTAAAACCAAGCTTATCAATGTTCTCGGCCGAACCATGATGCCCAGATGTTTAAATTTCATTCCCATTTCTTGCATGGGACCTAGAAATTCACCTGAGGACACACATGTGATTTTTCAGTCAACTTTGGTGCATGGGAGCATGTGCTTGTAGTTCAAATCCGAATTATGCACATTAAATGACCAGAAACTCAATTAATGTATAAAAAAGTCCAAACGAACCCGGAATAATTCCAAAATTTAACAAGGCACTCATATAGTTCTATGTTGCCTCTGTAAAGAAAATCTGGCGGGAGGCAGCATATATTGTTTCGCACACAAAGGTATAAAGAAATAAAGAAATTAGCCCTATTTAATTCTTGGGTTCTTATTATTTATGCCACTAGTTGTGTATCACTACTCAGTTTTGCCATTAGAAGTTACAACTACTCAAAAAATGCCATCGATCTGTGAGATGCCTGCTCAAAAATGCAATTAGATATCTAAAAAATGCCATCGTTAAGTTAGATGTTTGCTCATAAATGCCATTAGACATTGTTATTTTCACGTCAAACCCCGTTGACCATGTTACATGACAAAAATAAGCCGATTCTCACAATGATAAGTTAATGGTGTCCAGCACAACACACCCCTCAAATAAAACTAAGCACCCTGGAATTCTTTGACAAAACTAAGCACCCTGAAATTCTTTGACAACTAAACTGTTGGCTATATGATGTTGGCCATATATATTGTACGTATATAATGTCAAGAAACGAGTGGTAGTACTATACCAACTAAAAGATGAAATGTACGAAATATAATGAGAAGAAACATAACATAGTTCTGCTGGGGCCTCAGCACAACACAGCCTCAAATAAAACTAAGCACGCCAGAAATTAAACTAAGAAACTAATCCGGTAGACACTGCATTAGAACCACCATGAGAAACGACACTGCCACCTTACTTGGAGTCCTCATCTACGTCCTCGACTTCGTCCTTGTCCCTCTTCCTCTTGGGCGATACTTCTTTGCTTGAACCGCACACTTGCCTCTTGCTCTTCATCCAACCCTTGTAGATATTGAAACAAAGGTAGCCATCCATTGCAGCATAGTTGATGTGGTCCATATCTAGTACATTCCACTGCCATGCATGACGATGAAACGTGTATGGAGGTTTCTCTAGTTTACCGTACGAAGGATGAACCATGGCTCCTGCCAGGGTCAGCATTGAAGGCTGATCAAGGGAGGGCACCAGCCCTTCGTTCTGGAGGTCGAAGGGGTCGGCTACAACGAGGCCTATCCGACCCAGGATTTCCTTGTCGTTCCTAAAGTCTACAGTAACGAATTTGACTCGGCCGCCCTTGAGGAAGTTCTTAAATTCCTCGCACTCAACATCGGCATGGCATATGTGGTAGACCAAGAATAAGTCATGCACACAAACCTGGATCACGGCGGGCTTCTTCTTCTTTGCCTCCTTTAGTTTCTTCTCGCTTCCCAGGACTGTGGTGTACTCAACATCGAGCCCAGCGACCCACTCATCATTTGAGTTTTCGAACATGCGTTTGAAGCAAGCAAGGCATTCTTTCACCGTTGCGGAAGAACGGGTGTAGATGACGTCGAACTCATCGCCGGTGATGGTTCTAACCTTGTACTCACCGCCGATCATGGAGATTTGGGACGCCATGGATTTGGGAGGAGGGTTAGGATTAGTGGAACTGCCGTAATGTGAAAGGACGGGACGACTAGGAGCGGTTTATCGATTGTAAAAATGTCGAGTGGGGGGCGCGTGCGAATGGCTGGGTAGTGGCTTGCCTGGTGGATAAGTGGATTCATGCACAGTACTATGGGGGCCCAATTAGATGTCATGTCTACTCGACGCCCAATTAAATGGCTTTTGATGTCATGTCAAGCGTCGGGAAATTTACATGTGATACGAAGCTTTCCATTCTCCCATGATACGGGCTTCTGAGAGCCCTTGGATCTGAGATCGAACGGTTGCATGGCGTGATTCTAGACCTATGGGTGAATATCCTATCCTCGAGGGTTATTCTGCAAATTTTCAGCAAGTTAGCATGCGACCGTTCGATCTCAGATCCAAGGGCTGCCAGCAGCCCGTATCATGGTCACGCCTACCACGACCGTCGCCTCGCTCACACGGTCGCGCCATTGGAGATTTAACACGGTGCGTTAGGCTATCTGCTGTTGGCATGTCATACATAGTCATCACTTAGTCACTCATACAACAAGGTTAGCTATAAGGTTGGCTATAAGAGTATTTTTTTTGTTTACTTCTCTCTATCTCTTTCTTGGTAATATTTATTGCATTTGCCAAGGAGTGACCTCTTCCAATGAAATGGTGCTTAGATGAGGTGCTATGGGCATTAAATGGCTTAGCAACTCAAGTCCCCAATGCATAGGTGCTTAGTTTTTTGTTGCTAAGTTTGCTTCATCTAGGTACACGCGCTTAGCACCGTTTCTTCCTGGGGTCACCAAACTAGTCTCTCTCTTCTTAATTAACTTGCCACATCAGACTTTATGCCTATGTGGCAGGCTTAGCACATGTAGGATCAAGTACAATAGTGGGCTATAAGCCCGCTTTACATGGTATTTTTGCATATGTGGGGGAAAGAGCCAAGGAAAAAGTGGAGGAGTGGGCTCTCAAGCAAGAGCCAGCCTCTACATGGTGGAGCATCGGGAGAGGCACCTGTATGGAGGTGGTCAGGAATCGGGAGACTCAAGCCGGTCGTAGCACCGCAGTTAAAATGATAATGGCAAGTCAAGTCGAACCGACTAAGCGGAACTGCCCCGCCTACCGCGCGGGAAAAGCCCCGCCCTCGACTTTTAAATAGTACAGTATACTAATTTTGTATCCATGAATTGCGCCATGGAGCAAAGCCTCAAGAAAACGGCGGTACACATGTACGGAGTATACAACACGCCCGTCGCGTTCGCGTCGCACCCCAGACGGTCAGTCGGTCTGGCACGCCGCTCTCCGAATGGAACGTGCATCATATTGCGTTTGCACACACATGTGGGACCGCAATTGAGAACCGACCATAGGCACACTCCCCGGCCCCGCAAGTCGGGTGAGTTAATAGAAGTACATACTCCACCTTGGTACCTGGACGATCCCTGCAAGACACGGAAGATTAGTTCGTCCATGCATGTGACCAGACTCCAGCAGACACGCCTGGATTGGCTATCGTCTACATATCGCGCAGGTTGTGTTGTACAGGGCTGTAGTTCTGGTGAGAAATCTAAAAAAAGGTTTCTTGTCATCTCGGAAAATTAGGTGTCATGTGCTTCGGATCACTGCGAGGGTTAAACAGCGACAACTGAGTTGGGCTAGTCATTGGGGGCACATGCATGAAGACTACTCGGCTGCCATCTAGGTCAAGCCGGCTATGTTAATTAGGACATCTATCGACGGACCCCTTTTCTACGAGTTTATCTTTAATTTGAGCTTTGATCCTCGTCTAGTTTGTCCGTCGGGATTCATCTTGTCTCCTTTGGGCAGTGAGGTTATGATTTCTTGTCATGTGGCATTTTTTCGTGTTATATGTTATAATCCGGTGCTTCAGATCAAAAAATGACGACAACTGCGCCTCCGGGGCACGTGCATGAAGACTTCTCGACAGTCATTGCCGAGGTCAAGCCGGCTCCGGCCGGTAGACAAAAGAAAACTAGTACTCCACTATATAGGCAGGAGCCTCCGCGCTTGCTTGCTAGTGTTGCTCTCTTCACACTGTCTCGTCCTCTCCAGATCTAAACACGACAGCGGTGGCCACACACTCTCTCTCTACTCACCGCTGGTCACAGATCCAGCCGGATCCTCTCCGCCGGGGAAGGTGAGAAGGTGCAACGTTCACGCGGTCGTCCTCGGTGACGGCTCTTACCCACTGCCGGCGCATCCCGATCAGCGTGCCTTGCCGTTCTCTCCCAAGCATCACTGGCGAGGGAGGGCCTCCCACCCCTTCTTCCTCGCTGCCGTAGTGTGGGCAGATCCGGCCTCCCGCCGCCCACCTAGCGACATCCCGGCGACCCTCAGGTATAACTTCCTTCGAAACCGGCCTTGCTCTACTTCCCGAGCTCCTGACGTCGCTGCATTCGTATCTTTTACTATTTCTCAGGCCCCCTTGTGTAGATAGGATCGATCGGCTGTTCGAAAACCACCTAATTTTTTACAGTTAAGAGGTAAAACTAGTGCATGCACTCGAACCTAGTAGTACTTGGTTCAAACAAGGAAGAAAGGGGGTGGGGGTGGGGGAAGATTTGTTACCTGAATCTAGGACTTGGTCGAAAGAGGAAATAATGGGGGCGAAAAGTAGCAGAGACTGGCTATCCAACTGGTCTCTAGGTCTAATAGGGAAATAAAGGGAACGCAGTACAAAATCAATATAAACCCGATCTATTGGTTGAAAAGGGAAAGAAAGTGGGGACTAGGGGACAAGTCAACAGAGTAAGTCCAGCACTAGATTTGCTAGCCTCACACAGTATAAGGTGGCTATATACCGAACAAAAATGGGACCAACTCAGATATCCTCTTCTGATGTTTGTTGCCCCGAGCCGCTCTTATGTAATGCCACTGGTAAAATGTAGCAGTCGCACTGTTAAAAGTAAGAACACGTTAAACCAATGTTGTTTTCAATGTAATGCCTCCAGTAATATGAATCAATGGCACTTTTTTCATGTCCTGCTAAATTTCCCATTAAGATAAGTTGCTTCTTTTCGTTAGAGATGCAACTGTCCTGGTCTGCCTACTCTCCAGGAGCTTCACGACCAACCTTGATGTTGCTCAATTTTATTTCAACTAATGAAGAAGCTCTGTGGGTTTCGTTTTCTGATGGAAATGGAACCGGGGTTGAGCCCTTTTCTTAAAAGAAGAAGAAGAAGCTGCTAGCTCACGGGACATTGCTTCATTTTAGGTGAACTGCACCAAAAGGTCCCATGAATTGAATCATCCATGTTGGTGACTGGTGTCATCCCTTCTACGATGGCGTTGACTACAGATATGGTTCCCATCACGAGGTATGTTCCTTTTTGGTCTGACCGTTTGCCAAAGATCCTGCATGTTGATCCTGCTCTTGTGCTACTGTTTTGGCACTGCCATGATAAAGCAGTAATGTTATTATTTTGCACCTTAATCTAGTGGCACTATTAATTTGAGGCAATGTTTTGGCACCGCTAGTGCCACTGTTTTTTATATATCAAAAGAGGGGGTTCCCTCCGATTTCATTAAAGAAACCCAACCATAGAGAACCATTATCCGACAACATCTCAGTGTAAATGGGCAGTTATGCAACTACTACTAGAACGGACTGAGTACTAGCAGGAGACAAGTTCTCCACATAAGCTAGGCAGGTAGGGGGACGCAGCACCAGCTCGACCAAGTTTGGATTACAACCCAAATGCTACCACAGAAACATCAGGGGGAAGATAGGGACTGAAAGAGCCAGCTTCAGCATCCCAGTCTAAGCACCCCCGGCCTTCATCCTTGCGACGCACGGTACACCTCGTTTGCCACCTGCTTGACCCTAGTGTCACTGATAAAATGAAGAATAATACAGTTAAAATAGGGCCAGTGTCCTCTCTATCATTTCATTTCCAATGTAGATAAAGAAAGTGCTTCTCTTTGTTAATGTATGTTTCATCAACTAGTCCCATTGTTAATGTTTAAGCGTTTCTGCAAACTGGGGTGCTTAATTTTAGTTGATCTACACAAAAATAGAGATTTGAATGTCTCAAGGCCCCTCCTTGTACTACCGCTGTAAACTAATGTTCATCACTGGCAGAAGGTGTATCGGGGAGACTTGGGTCAATTTCCAGTATGATGTAATATTTTCTTCTATTTATTAGTGTATGTTTCATCAACTAGTGCCACTATAATCTAATCACGCCTTTTCATTATCTGTGCAAACAGGGTTATTCAGCTGCATTTTGGTGGAACTGCATAAATTTACGGATGGAACCGGCATATATGCAGAGTGCGAGGTGCCAAGTAAAAATTACCGACACCAACCCTCCTCCATCTAAGCATTGGCATCCACCACCATCAGTGGGATGTGTGGCGCTCACTGTGGACGGATCTTTCTCGGCAGCAAATCCTCTAACCAAATACTAGTAGCTTAGACTAAAAAAATACTAGTAGCTTATATTTGCAGTTTTCTAGGGGTGTACTCTTTTCTGAAAGAAGCACCAATCTATTTTTCTTCATTTGTACACAGTGTCACAACTTTGACCCAAAGGTCCAGAGCTATTTTAGGGTGATTGGCGTAGTACTCGGAGACTGATTGTAAGCATGATTTTTATTAGTTGTCACACTGATTGTAAGCATGAGCAGATGGAAGATTAGGTTAGTGTGAAGCTTACCTTAAACCCTACCGACGCCGTTGAAACGAGGCGAGCGTCGAGGGAACCGTGGAGAACGGTGGGGAAGCGACGTCGCACCATCCGGCCTCCTCTTGTGGTGGGAGAACGAATACTCTTGTGGTTCCGGCTGGCTCTGCACCCTCACGAACGGCACACCGTACTTGATCTATTCGTTATCCTCTGGGTGCTCGACCTTCGACCTGTACGCCCACCACCTCCGCCTGACTTTCGCCTCGGGCGAATCTGTCTGCTCCATCGCCCAGAGGAGATACTCAATGAACTCGAAGGACTGCGGCGTGACTGCCGCCGAGGAGTACATCGCCTCCCTCATCACCGTCGTCTCGCTCTTACGCATACATTGCCACATGGCCCTCACCGTCCTCGAAATCTCCCACTCATTGTCAAACCAAGTAAGGATCTCCTGCAACCTGGCTAACTTTGCCTGGTCGCCGCCGGCGATCTACCTGATTCGCTGTTGCATCCCCTCCATAGATGTCCTTCTGAGTGGTCCGGTGCTAGCTTTGGAAGATGGGAGGAGAGACGGTGGTCTTTGCAATTGAGAAGAGGGACAGGCGAGACGGTGGTTTTTGAATGTAGATGATGGAGAGGAGAGGTTCCCCTGCCTTTCGGTCGCTGATAGGTGGGCCCCGCGCTTGGTGGGACCCATGTGTCAGTGTCTCAATGGCAGGATGGGCTACGTCAGGGGATCCTCGTCCGAGGAGAGAGGAGGTGGTTTTGCAATGGAGAAGAGGGAGAGGCGAGACGGTGGTTTTGGAATGGAGATGATGGAGAGGAGAGGAGGTGGTTTTTCAATGCAGAAGAGGGAGAGGAGCGTGCGGCAGCAATTTAGGATTGGACAAGAGGGCCGGCGCGCTGTGACTGGATCAAAATCAAAATCAATTTACCCTTAAATTAAGAAAGCGACCCCACATTAACTAGTCTCCCTTTTATTCTGGGTCATAATTGACCATGATTTTCACAAATAAAATATATGTTACACGTTGCAAAAATAATATAATTTGAAAGTACATTCAGATACGAACCAAACGATACAATTTTTGGTGACATGCATTCACATTTTGCTTGTCAAATACAGTACGTGGTCAAACTTTGACCCAAAATATGCAAAACAAAAAAATACTTCCAAGACCAGCGCCACTCTTCCGCTCTTCTCCTCTTAAACCACCACCGCTCCTCTCCTGTTCCAATCTAAATCTAGCACCGCTCCTCTCCTCTTCCATTTCAAAACCACCGCCCCTCCTCTCCTGTTCCAATCCAAAACCAGCGTCGCTCCTCTCCCGTTCTAAACCAAAACCAGCACTACTCCTCTCCTCTTCCATTCAAAAACCACCACCGGCGAGTGAAGGTGCTGTGGAGAAGTAGATCGATGGAGGAGTACAACCGATACATGAGGATCGCAGACGGCGACCCTGTGAAGCTAGCTAGGATGTTGGAGATACAATCTTGGTTTGACAACAAGGACCAACTAGCTGCGACGACGACATCCATGGCCAAATATCTGCAACAAAGCGAAAAGGCAGCAATACTCCTGGAGGGAGTTGTGCGGGAGTACATAGAGCTGCTCCTCTGGGCCATGGAGCAAACAGATTCACCAAATCCGATCTTGAGGGAGCGGTGGTGGGAGTATCAATCCCAGATGGAGCATCCACCAGAGATTGAAGGATCGAGCATCTACAGGGTGTCGTGCCAGAGCGAGCCGGTGGAGTCTTTGTCGACCGAACCCAACTACAAGAGGAGAAAAACATTTCGCCCGACGACGCTTCCCCGCCATCCTCTCCCTCGCTGTTCACATCGTCTCACGGGGCGGTTGTCTGCCGCCGAGGAATAGGAGGGATTCCCCCCCCCCCCAGACCAATAGTCAGGCAGGTTGAGAATTGTCAGGAGGAGGTTAGGGTTGTTAGTATTTGCAGGTTGTGAATTGTGTTTTGTGTTGTGTATTTTGAGAGTACTTTCAGATATGAATGTCTTTTGAATTTCAGATTTGCAGTATTGAGCATATGAAGTATTTTATGAATTCTAGAGATCTATTTTTAGCACTTAAAAAAGTAGTTTCATAGGAGTATAAAAGTGCAGACAATGTGATTCTCAGAGAAGAAACTGCAAGTTTCAGTTTCAGATAAGAAACTCCAAGTTCAATTTCAGATAAGAAACTGCAACTTTCAGAGGCAGAGCATTTATATTAACACGGACTTTTCAAACAGTGTTAACATCATGCTAGAAGTTTTATTCATGGTCGAAACTGGAACTACCAGCCAGTTAACATCATGCTAATCAACATTCATGCATAGCACACCTTCATATGATGCACAGTCAAAAAGATATGCTATTTTCAAAATTCTCACACAATGTCGAGTGTGCAAAAAACAGAGAAAACGAGGGACGAAGTTTTGGCAAGTGTAGGACGTGGTGTGCGTAGATGACAATTGGGACCCACATGTCAATAAAGGCAGAGGCAAAAAATTTGGAGATATTCTCTCTGCATAGGTGGAATCGAACCCGGGCGGAACAGCTGTCGGGTAGTGTCACTCGGCCACTTGGCTAGTTCAGTTGTTTCGTTACTAATAAGGCACTTCCTCAGGTGGTCGGACCTCCTCCTGCGCCTTTGTGCGCTCGCGGTGACGCCGCTGTCTGCCGTTGTGAACATGCTGAACAAACGAGAGGAATTTGGAGAGGACTGTACGTGGAGAGGCGGACAGTCGGGACCCACCAGGTCTATGGCCATACGCAAGCAAGTGCCTCATCGAAAAAATACTTCCTCCTAATGCTATACTAACATTGGGGCCCACGGGTTTGTCAACATAGTTACATTTTTTTAGGTGCTTCAACATAGTTACTGTAGGAGATAAATTCACAACGAAGCCGGGGAGCTGGCAGGTATCATTTATTATCACTGGGGTAGCAAGTATCAGCTCGGTTTTGGGCTGCCCCGTCTAGGCTTTCTTTTTTAACATGCCCAGCCCACGACCTCGGTTGGGAGGTCCATAAGGCTGTTTGTATTTTCTTGAGGGCCGTCATGTATCGACCGGCCTATGGACCTCCCATCCAAGGTTTTATTTTTCCTGAAACATCGGCAGCCCAATTTATGTATTTTTTTTTGAAGAAAACGCAGAGGTATGTTCTATTTTTCTATATAAGAATAGGAACGCCTGGTCCAACTTATGTTTCCCTTCTAACTATATTATATATATTTAAATTGTTTTATATGTTATTATATATTATTGTTATTGTCATCATATATTTAACAGATACTTACATATGTAAGAAAACAATATCCCACATCTTGTTAACTTATAAAAATAATTTCTTCACAATAAAATCCTGGATTTTTTTGGCAACGAAAATCCTGGTGATTGTGTACAAAAGCTTGGTAAGATTTAAGGACCAATATAATAATAAATCACTTATTATTTAAATATATATATATAACAAAATGCTCAGGCCCTGTTTATTTTTTGATAACATTGTTGCGCCCACCCCAACATTATAATTAGAATCAGCCCAGCAAAATCGTGTATTTCGAGAAAGTGCAAATGGCCTGTAATTTTTTAGGAAAAACATAAATGGGCCGCATGGACGCTACATTATTTGTTCACCCAGCCCAGCTAATGGACTGTAATTCAAAAAAAGAGATCAAATGGACTGTAAATTCTACCCCACAAAAAAAGACTGTAAATTCTGAAAAAATGGGTTGAATACGTGCCACATTTTTGGAGGCTGAAATGTGGGCCAATAGGCCGAAGCCAATGCAAGTCTTTGTCAACTTAGTCAACAAATGATTCTGACATCGTTAGCCATTGGATTTATATCCAACGACCGGCATCCATCTTGAATCTCTCGTCTTCTTCCTCCAGCGCCGCCGGGACCACCTGCTCCCGCCTCCTGCTGCTAGCAGCTCTGCTTAGCACGCTTCACTGTGAAGCGCTACTCCACAGTTGGCCAGGCCATCCCTCCACCCCTCCACACCTCCTGTTCTTCTCCACCGATTGCCGAACCACACCGCACCAGAACCAGTTAACCCTCGTACACCTCTCCGTCTGTGACTCTACTCCCGCGTCTTCCCATCTCCGGCTCGTTGCTGTTGGGGCCTCGCCGTCGTCCACCACCTTGGATGCGCTCGGCGTGGAGTGGTCAACGTGGTCAACGAACGACACCATCGGAAGTAGACTGTGCGTGGAGAGGCTGACAGCTGGGTCCACGGCCGCACGCAAGGAAATGCCTCCTTATTACGCGCAAAATAATGATTCCTCCACCTAACAGCTAGGACCCACCGGAAGGGCCTCTGTATTTCGTGAATAAAACGTTCCCACCGCTGACAGGTCGGACCCACCAGCTATATCTTCACACGCAAGGAAGTGCCTCCTTATTATGCACAAAAATGAATACTCCCCTGCTAGTTGGGATCCACCTTGGTGGGAGGCTGACTTGTGGGCCTACTAAGTTGACGGGGATGGAGTGCTTTGTCAACTTAGTCAATATGAACGATTCTAGCTCCAGTGACCTTATGATGTCCATCCAACGGCCGTAGTGCTTCTTCAACCTCTGGTCTTGTTGCTCCAGCCGCCCAAAGCAGCGCCGGTCGTGCCGCATGCTCCTGCCTCCTGTGGCCAGCTGTGCTGCCGCGGAGGCCTCACCGCCCCTACTATTCCCATCGCTGGCCAGGCCCTGCGGCGACGGCAGCCTCACACCGCAGCCGAACCAGTGAACCCTCGTACTCCTCTCCGCGCGGGCTTCCACTGTCGCGTCTTCCCCGGCTCCGCGTCATCGCCGGCTCCGCGTCATCCCCTTCCTAGGCCTCATCGTCGTCCATCACCCTGGTGCTCTCAGCGCGGCGTGGTCAAGATGGTCAAGAACGGCTTCCATCGGACGTGCACTGTACGTGGAGAGGCTGACAGCTGGGTCCACGGCCGCAGCAAGGAAGTGCCTCCTTATTACGCGCAAAATAATTATTCCTCCACCTGACAGCGGGGACCCACCGGACGGGCCACCGTATTTCACGAAAAAATGTTTCCCCCTGACTGCTGGGACCCACCAGCTACATCTTCGCACGCAAGGAAGTGCGTCCGGGCAAAAAAAGGATTCGCCCCCCTGACTGCTGGGACCCACCAGCTACATCTTCGCACGCAAGGAAGTGCCAGAAAGTCGGGACCCACCTGGTCGAAGCGTACGTAGCATTGTCATTCTGGTCGCGAACGTGTACGTACATACTGGTCGATGTAGAGGCGCGCACGTGTCGTAGTAGAGGCGCGCACGTAGCATGTACACGTACGTACAGCAGCTAGTGTGCAAGAAAGAAAATACGGCCATGTACGTACATACGGGCAGGGTCTCGAACGCCTACTCGCGCATACGTATGGCCAGGGCTCGTGTACATGGTTGCGTCAGAACGGAGAAACTGCGTCGTCGTCGTGTTCATGGGGAGCCAACCGGCTGGGTCGGAACGGAATGCATCGTCATGTTCGTCGGGAGGGCTTGGACGAAACAGCCGATGGAAACGAGGCCTGGCGTACCGCAGAACGGAGGAAACGGCCTTGTGTTCAACCGGCCATGTTCGAAACGGGATCCTGTTCATCGGGAGGGGTCTGGCGTACCGCAAAAAGGAGGAAATAGACCTCCTACGGTCGAAACGGGGGTCCTGTTGATCGGGAGGGGTGTGGCGTACCGCAAAACGGAGGAAACAGACTTGTGTTGGAGCGTTACGGTCGAAACGGGGGTCCTGTTCATCGGGAGGGGTGTGGCGTACCACAAAACGGGACTCCATGGGATACTGTTCATCTCCACCGTCGACCTCCTCCAGCCTCCACAGGCTACTGTTCATCCACCGTGGACCTCCTCCAGCCTCCACCTGCGACTGTTCATCCATGGGCTCCTGTTCATCCAGCCTCCACCGCGCGCTACTCCACCGGCTACTGTTCAACCAGCCCTCTCCACGGGCTCGTGTTCAACCACCCCTCCACGGGCTACTGTTCACCTAGACCTCCACCGTGTGCTGTTCATCTTGCCCTCCACGGGGTGGTCCTGTTCATCCAGCCCTCCACGGGGTCCTATTCATCCAGCCCCAACCGGCTCGATCGATCGGGGTCCCGTTCATCCAGAGGCAACACCACGGGGTCCTGTTCATCCACCCCCACCGGGAACTATTTATCCAAACCCCCCCAGCAACGCTCACTGTTCATCCAGAGGCAGCATCGATCGGCTTCAGTTAGCAGCAGTAGCGAAGGAATCGCTCGATCGGGTTCAGTTAACAGCCATCGATCGATCGCTCGGGTTCAGTAACGCGTAGCCTGCAGTGCAGTCGCTCGGGTTCAGTTAGAGCCCAACGCCTCGCTCGGGTTTAGTTAGAGCCCAACACCTCGCACCCACGCGCATGCGTGTATGAGAGAAACGTGCATCGCTCGGCCCCGACCACCCACCGTAACCGGGAACACCCTGATATTTTCCTCGCCCTCGCTTCTACCACGGTTTTTTCCATCATGGACGGCCCAAAGAATGTCATGCAGCTGCGTCTCCGGCCCGCCCAGGACGAAAAGCCCATTTTCTGTCAAGATTTTTTGTCATAGAAGTAGGACCCCACCACATCTATGATGATACCGGGTTTTGTCACAATTATCGTCATAGAAGTGTCATAAGTATGACAGAAAAAAATTCGTTCGGCCCAAAATGTCACGGATGTGTCTTTTTTTTGTAGTGCATTGGAGCGCGTGCACACCCCCATGCTCTAGGGTCTCAGGAACAGGGCCAACACCACGCTGGGCCATATCTACGATGAGAATGGCCCTCATCCCCACGCGGACGACTACGCTAGTCACCTTTGCTTCTTCACCGAGGTGGTCACGCGCCTGGAGAACCGTTCCGAGAGGGCTCGCCAGCTTGTCGAAGAGAGGAGTCGCAGCTTGCTCGGACGCGCATTCTCCCGCGTCTTCAGCCATCTCCAGAACACCTACCATGACTTTGACTTCGACGCCGCCATCGCTCCAGTTCCGCAGGCCATCCTGGGCGACCTGGCGTGGTGGGTGGAGGACAATGTGGGCCCCCCGAAGACGACGCGGTGGTGGTCGCGGCAGACGAAGGCGACATGGTCGACGATGGTGACGGTGGCACCGTCGAAGGTGATGATGATGTCGGCGGAGGTGAAGACGACGCCAGTGACGCGTCCGAAGGCGATGCGGCGAGCGACATGTCCGACTGATTCCCGCGTTTCCCATCTGTCCTTCCTGCACACAAAGGCTCGGGCGTGGCCCTAGAGGTTATGAGAGCATTTTTGGAGGGGAAGCCCCTCATGTAAATATGTTACTGCCTCTATCTTTTTAGGCCGAGCAGAATATGTGTCTTCATGAACTCATGTATCCTGGGGTAAGTTTGTTGTTGTCACGATTTACCTTAGCCTGGGTGAGCCCCGCACTGGTTTGGGAGATTGCGCGTCCCGGGAAGCTCCTGAGAAGCCTGTCGACACGCCCGAGGGGGGCGCGTGATGGGCAAGCGCTAGCCGTGGCATGTCATGCGCGTGGCGTGTGTGCACTGTGCCTAACTTCGCTCGCGAGGAGCTCGTGAGGGGGAAGCGACAAGCGCGAACTCCAGATTAAGGCAAGAACTAGATAGCAAGAAATCGCTTGAACGAGAAAAGGCACCCCCCGCACGCATCAATGAAAATTCAACCTCAACTTAAATCCAAATCCAAAAGGCAAAGCTACAGAAAAGAGATCCAAAGCAAATGGCCGCGTGCGGCGCCTAGTCTAGTCTTCTTGTCTTCGAGTCTTCTCACCAGCGCGGAGCTAAGTGCTGCCACTAGGACGTGGGAGGGAGCCCCCGAGGCCCGAGGGCGGCACTCCTGAGGCTCCGGGGCGTGTACAGCCCCACGCATTATTACGTGAGAGTGTCATGAGCGGAGACCTTCACACGCGTGAGACTTACTTCATATCGCTAGACGAGGGGCCCGCCTTGCGCCACCCTCTACCACCATTGGGACGACCGGAAACTAGGACGGCACCAAAGGGGGCAAAAGGGACGTCAGTGGCGCCCTCAGCGACCACGGGTCCTCTGCTAGGGGAGGGCTCGCCGGCACCTCCCCGGCAGAGGGCCTACCTCCGGGTAACGCCTTGCTCCGTGCAACGCGGGGAGGGGCCTTGCTCCTGGCTCCTCCCGCGCAGCCCCCAGTGGGTCTCTCCTGATGGGGCGGATATCGCCGCGCGCGGAACCATTGCCTGGTGCTGTGACCTGATTCACTTGCGACTCATGGTTAGCGTAAGCTTGCCCCTGAGAGATCAGTGGTACCCTGTATCTGTCGTCGACGGCGCGGTTGGTGGGGCTCTCTGGCGGCTCCTGGAAGGCCTCAGCTCCTAACGCCTCCTCCTCCCAACCTGGTCCAAGGAACGAGCCGGGGTCGTCCTCCAGCATGTACTCTTGGTCCATCATGCGGGGCACGTAGGCCTCCGAGGCCGCTGCCCCGAAGACCTCGCCGAAGTGCCCCATGCTCCATCTCGCCCGACCCGTCACGCCATCCTCGGGACAGTATGGCAGTGCTCCGATGGGGCCGTGTGCGGCAACGCTCGTGCCCGCACCCATCTGGGGTGGTGCGGGCCCAACGGGACGCCCTCCACCGTGGATCGCGTTGATGTCGACGAGGCCCCCGAGCGCACCCAGGAGCACGCGGGCACGGCGAGGCCCGCCGTGGGATCCAACCGCCGCCTGGGCGTGAGCTGGTAGCAGAAAGGCGGCGCACCCATGGCCGCTGCGTCTAGTAGCTCGACGACACGTTCCAGCAGCGCATCCCGGCCGCTCTCCATAAGTCGGCACCGCAGTAGCTCCCGCACCACCGTGAGTGCAGCCCGCATGTTCGCCTGCTCCCGCCGGGTGTGTAGCGCCATTGCCGCGGCGTGGCTTGCGGCCCTTGCAGCGGCTCACGCCTGTCGTGGAGTAAGGGTGGACGGCGCCTGGCCGCGCCGCCCACGCCCAGCAGCGTTAGGTGGGGCTCGTGCTGCCTGGAGCGCGGGGTTGAGGATTTCTTGGGCAGGCGGCGCCGCCCGGGCTGGCCAGGCTGCCCAGCGGTCGGCGTCGGTCCTTGGGTCGGCGGACATCGGAACCGCGGAGCGTTGGTGGATCAACTGGCTGGGAAGAGGCTCCGGCGTACCCCTACCTGGCGCGCCAAATGTCAGATCTCGGGTTCCTACAAAACCCTTAAGGTTCGAACTCTGGGGTGCGCGCGAAGATCTCTCCCTTACAGATCATGCCCTCACACGCTTCGCGATCTCTAAGCTAGCTCGACGAACTCGCAACACAAGGGACACAAGATTTATACTTGTTCGGGCCACCGTTGTGGTGTAATACCCTACTCCAGTGTGGTGGTGGTGGATTGCCTCTCGGGCTGAGGATGAACAGTACAAGGGGAAGAACAGCCTCCTGAGGAGAGGTGTTCTTGTGCTTGGTGAACTTGCGTGGATGAGGATCCGATCAAGATGATCCCTCTACCTACTATGGTGGCTAGTCCTATTTATAGAGGCCCTGGTCCTCTTCCCAAATATTGAGCGGGAAGGGATCCCACAACGGCCAATTTGAAAGGGGACAACTAGTACAACTTATCCTGACAAAAGTAGTCTTCGCCTGCTAAAGGCTCTGGTGGTGACGCCGTCTTGGGCTCCACGGTGACCTCCGTCCTGTCGTCCTGCTGGTCTTGGTCTCATTGCACCGATAGGGAAACCTTTGCTTGACGCCTCGGTACTCCTCGCCTGTGCTTGCCTCCTTAGCACCAAAGAGGAAATAAGGACACTGTGCGCGCTGGCGCCCGCCTGGTCTCGATCGTCATGGCTCACGTCACGAAAACCTCACGAGGTTTGCCTTGCCTTGATCTCTCCGCCTCTCGCGAGCCAGCCTGGTGAGGCCGCCTGAGGAGGTCTTGTGTCGTCCGCCTCATGAGGCTTGGCCCCTCACGAGGGTCTTGAAAGCTTGTTGGTGAAGATGGGTTGTTCGGGCCCGCTCGCAGAGCCACGCCGTGGGCCGCAGGCAGGCAAGTCTGGGGACCCCCGTTCCCAGGACGCCGACAGCGTGGATCTGCCGATTTTTGTAACGCTCAAGGCGGGTAGTTTTTTTATATTTCTAGCTAGCTGGTCTATGGCACACGGTTCGTCCTAATTTCCAAATAAACTTACCCGCCTTTAGCTTCCACAGGTGGTGGTTTTACAGCGCACTTGCATCGCACACGGTTAAGCCAGTACCTCCACCCTTTGCTCGCGCTTGCGCGGTCGTGGTGATTTCAGTGCACTTGCATCGCACACGGTTGAGCTAGTACCTCCACCTTAATTTTCTCGCGCTTGCGCGGTCGTGGTGATTCACATCGCACTTGTATCGCACACGGTTTAGATATTATACCCCGTGTCCGTTGAGGATCATCAGTCTTTGCAGCAAAAAATAACATTAGGGAGGGTCAAAAGACAGCCACACTAGCATGTGGCCCAAATATATATGAGTGAAAAGGGTGGTATTTGATGTTCAAAATTCCAATGCACAACTTTGACCCCGCGGGCCCACAGTTGGGCGCGTCATTGAAGATCGATGAGAGGGGCCAGAAGTCAAGAACCACTTGGAAGTGGCCAAATATATGTACGAATATTGGGGATGTTTAAAACTTTAAATACACAATGCATAACTTTGGTGGCACCTGCCTCGCAAACTCGAAAGCACCCTAACAACCACCTAGCTAGGATATGTATAATGACATAATGTCGTACCTAGCTAGGATGCTTGGCCCACCACCTCCCACTTCGTGTCAGCGGGGCGGATGCACGTAATGATCGATATTTTGGTCATACATGCATGTTGCCATGACCTACCATAAGACGGACCAATGAATCTTTTGTTTGGTCAAATGACAGTTGTTGTTGTCGATAAACCGCTTGGGCCAATAGATTGAACCATCATAAACATCGCACGAGAGGGACCACAAAACCAGCACCCTTGCACGCGGCCCAAAATGATGTACGTTGGGAAGGGGTGATGTGTGTTTTCAATATAGAATAATGTACAATTTAGATGTGGTGCCTAGCTCTCGATACAGATAACAACCATGAAGGCAAGGTAGTTAAGGACGAGATACGTACGCAGGTTTTGATGTAGGTCGAACCCAGCAATCCGATCATCTGGGAGGGAATCCTGACAATGCATGAGCTCGAGCTTTGGTTGACCGACATTTGATGGTGACCGGCCCTAACATGAACTAGGAGGAATCCATTCATGGCCAACACATACCGCTCATTATTATTATTTTTTGACAGAAAGACTGTAAGGGAACCCCTTACAGTATAATTGGTGCAACAAACCCAAATTGCAAGTACCATGCCTTGAACCTGGGTGGGTGGGAAGGCATCAGCCCCTTCCCACCACTAGGCTATGCCTTAGTCTGCAACATACCCCTCATTATTGGTCAAAGGGATGATATATATACACTCGGGGAGCCCACAGATATCCGTGTCGTCACAAAAAACTGCACAAGGGAGACGTGGTCGATCAGAAGACCCTGTATACACTGCATGCGGCCCGAAAATATGTATGGGTACGATGGTGTATGATGTGTTTAAATCCCAAATGCA
Organism: Aegilops tauschii subsp. strangulata; assembly: GCF_002575655.3. Classification (NCBI taxonomy): domain Eukaryota; kingdom Viridiplantae; phylum Streptophyta; class Magnoliopsida; order Poales; family Poaceae; genus Aegilops; species Aegilops tauschii. Next base: position 187,882,628 of record NC_053040.3, read on the forward strand.
CAACTTCGATGGGCCACGCCAAGTACATTACAAACCAAACACCGTACCCGACTCCAAGCCTGGTTCAATACCTATGATGTCAGTTTCCCAACTTCGAGGCGGTAGCGGGGGGGGGGTCGTCCCACACATGCGCTCAAACTTTATTTTGTCTAGCATGGGACACATCTATATATATATATATATATATATATATATATCTATACATCTATACACATATATAGTATGCGAATAACTATGAAAGTTGCTCGTTGGATGAAGCCAATCCGGCGGTACAGAGATGGCAAATCCGAGCACTACTAGCCATTGGATATCATCTACATTCCACCAGATTCTGCCACATGTACAATCTAGAAGACTCCATGGTTGAACTTAAGCATAATGCACAAACCTCAAAACACAAGCACTTCTCCTTTGTTCTCTAGAATCTTCCATATCTTAATTGCCCAAACCTTTTTTTCTAAATGAATTGTCACTTTTTGTTTTTACCTTTACAATGCACAATTCCATGAATCTTAAAATAGTTTTTTTACAAAACTAATTGATTTTGGATGAGATGAACTATAAGAATTAAACGAACATCTACATCATGCATATCTGGGAGAAGAGGCGGGAAACCGATGAGAGGAGTGGCGAGAAATGGTAGCCTGTTTTGAATGAAAACCTAGTAGAGAAGGAAGCGTGAGCTACACGACGCATGCGCACAGTGCTTACACATGTACTACATGTGCTGTCGAAAGGGCTCTGGGTTGCCGTTCGATCTGGGAGAATCCAACGGTGCACACGTACGATCCGTGGGGTTTGGGTTCTGGCCAGTCAGAACGCAGGACTCAGATCGCGCGCGCAGCGAGGGGTTGCGGGGGAATATCATACGGAGACCAACATTCAGTGGAAACCGGTGAAAACCACGAGAAAAAGATGTTTTGAAGTTTCAAAAAAAATCAAAAAAATGCGGGATGTTAAGAGGATGATGTTTTATTGGCACACAAAATCTCAAGTTGAAACACATTAAGAGATGTGAGCTATGAAAAAGACAAAATCAGTGTTGAATAGTGTCGAATAGTAATGTCACTATTCAGGGCGGAATTTGTCTTTTTCATAGCTCACATCTTGTAATGTTTTTCAACTTGAAATTTTGTGTCGCAATAAAACATCACCTTCTTAACATCCCACATTTTTTTCAGATTTTTATGAAACTTTAAAATATGGTTTCCACAAAGTTTTCATTGAATATCGGCTTTCGTGAGTGAACCGTGTGCTATTTGAAAGCTTTTCGTGAGAAGAATCTCGGTTTTTAAATCCCCGTAAATCCAAAACTAAGCTGAAAATCGTGAAACCTGCCATGGTGTCACGACATCGCACTTAAATGTCGAGGAATTTTTTCGTCCATTGTGGCGCAAGTTTTATTACAAGCCTCTTACAAACTGGAGCTTCTCTCAAAGAAGCCTCGTGGTTCCGATAGGGAAATGTGTCCCCCTTGTGGGTGAAACGTAATCACTGCCTCTTTTCACCTTATATTTTCATCTACGGGCAACATGGAGCGACAGGATATCCGTTATGAAATTTAAACTTATTCAGGGTTCGTTTGGCCTTTTTATACACTAATTGAGTTTCCTAGGCATTTAATGTCCATAATTCAAATCTGAACTACAAATACATGCTCCAGTTCACCGAAATGGCTAGAAAAATTATACATGTGTCCTTGGGTGCATGTTTAGGTCACATGCCAAGAATGGGAACGAATTACAACCGTACTGGTGTCATGGCTCGTACTTAAACATTTCGAATCTCGGTTTTTAAGTCCCCATAAATCCTAAACTCACCAGAAAGTCATCAAAGGTGGCATGGTGTCACGTCATCGCACATATATGTCGTGGTAAAAACATTGTCCAATTTGGGCCAAGCTTTATTACAAACCTCTTACAAAAACTGGAGCTTCTCTCAAAGAAGCCTCGTGGTTCTGATAGGGAAACGTGTTCCCCTTGTGGGCGAAACGTAATCACAACCTCTTTTCGCCTTGTATTTTCTTCCATTGGCAACATGGAACCACAGGATATCCGTGCTGAAATTTAAACTTATTCAGGGTTCGTTTGGCCTTTTTATACACTAATTGAGTTTCCTAGGCATTTAATGTCCATAATTCAAGTCTGAACTACAAATACATGCTCGAGTTCACCAAAACGGCTAGAAAAATTATACATGTGTCCTTGGGTGCATGTTTAGGTCTCATGCCAGGAATGGGAACAAATTACAACTGTACCGGTGTCCTGACTCTTCCTCAAACATTTTGAATCTCGGTTTTTAAGTCCCCATAAATCCTAAACTCACCAGAAAGTCATCAAAGGTGGCAAGGTGTCATGTCATGGCACATATATGTCGTGGTAAAAACATTGCCAATTTGGGCCAAGCTTTATTATAAACCTCTTACAAACTGGAGCCTGTCGCAAGAACCCTCGTGGTTTCGATAGGGAAACGTGTCCCCTTGTGGGCCAAACGATAATCACTCCCTCTTCTAGCCTCATATTTTCTTCTACAAACGACACGGAACAACTGGAGATTCGCGCTGAACTTTGAAATTATTCAGGGTTCGTTTGACCTTTTTTATTCATTAGTTGAGTTTTCTAGGCATTTAATGTCCATCATTCAAATCAGAACTACAAATAAATGCTCCAGTGCACCAAAATGGCTAGAAAAAACGTACATGTTTCCTTGGGGTGCATGTTTAGGTCCCATGGAACGACTGGGAACGAATTCAACCGTCTCGCCATCCTGGCCTGGCCACAAACATTGCGAATCTCGGTTTTTAAATGTCTGTAAATCCAAAACTCACCAGGAAATCATGAAACTTGGCATGGTGTCACTACATGGTATATATAATTGTCCAATTTGGGCGAAGCTATGTTACAAGCCTTTTACAAACCGGAGCCTGTCGCAACCCTCGTGGTTCTGGTACGGAAACATGCCCCTCTTATGGGCGAAAAGATAACCGATGCCTCTTCTCGCCTTGAACTTTGTTTTCTACAGGCAACATAGAATAACAGGAGTGTCGGGCTAAAATTTGAAACAGTTCAGGGTTCGCTTGGCCATTGTATATATATTACTAATTACTAAGTTTTCTATGCATTTAATGTAGTCCATAATTCAAATTTGAACTACAACCACATGCTCCAGTGAAGCAAAATGGGTGGGAAATCGTACGTGTGTCATTGGGTGCATGTTTAGGTCTCGTTTAAGGAATGAGAATGAATTACAAACTTGCCGTCGTCCTGAAACAATGAGAATCTCGGTTTTTAAATCCCATTAAATAAAAAAGTCACCCAAAAAACATGAAACTTGGCATGGTTTTATGACATCACATATATGCCGTGGTAAAAAAAGTCATCCAGTTTGAGAAGAGGCGCACACATTAGTAGCCAATGAAGTCCTTTTTGAAACAAAAAGCTGACACGTTAATATCACAAACGGTTGTATTATATTTACTGTGTCGAAATTTAACCATACTCGGTGGCGTGCGTGCAGCTGTTTGATTAGATGGGACAAGCGCGAGAAGTCCGCCGTGCAGGTTCGACGGGACGCGTGCGAGCAGTCCGCCGCGCAGGCTCAACGGGACGCGTGCATCCTGTCCACCTCGCAGGCTCGACGGGACACGTGCGAGCAGCAAGGCCGCCCATGCTCACGGGAGGTGAGCTCTTTGACCTCCATGCACCAGCCGCCGCCCGCCTCGCTCACAACTTCTCCAATAATTGGTTAATTAAAGCACCTGGACGGAGGGTGTTTGCTTGTGATCCCATGGAAGTATTTGCTTTGTTCATGTTTTCAACTAGTATTCCGCCCTAATTTAAATTGCCACATAGGGCAACAGATAATACAACCACAAATAAAATGGCAACGGATAATACGACGACAAATTTACAATGGCGCACATAATAATTGTCTTACATATTCTGGATAATTTAAAATGCCACATGCGGTAAAGCCTAGAAGACACAGGGGCAAGAGAAGAAGGAAATTGCAGACAATGATCTGGGTCGCTACTGTCTCTACTCGTCGATGGATCGCCGGGCGGCGAAATCCTCCAACTCCTTCTCCAATTCCTCACGACTTTGCTTGAAAGCAGCCACGGATTCCTCCACCTCCTGCTTGCGCTCGATCCGGAGCTTCCTCAAGCCACCCATCAGTTCCTCGATGACCGCTTTCAGCGTCATCTCCAAGGCACTGCTCTGCTCATGCAGCATCTTCCAGACGGCGGCCTCCTCCTCCTTCTCGGCGACCAACTTGAGGAGCTTCGCATTGTCATCCATGAGTTGCTCAACGAGGCCGGTCGCCTTGTCAACCGAGGCATCGCTGATCTTGAGCAGCTTCATCAAGCCGTCGACCAGCTCCTGCTGCATAGTGACGCCAGCGAGAATGTCGTCGTCGCTGGCGAAGGACTTCAGGAACGCCAGCTCGTCGCGATGGCCGACGCCGCGAATGCGCTTGTGAGAGCCCTCGCGTGCCCGTGAGAGCTCGTTCGAGGGCTCCGCGGCGCGCCGAGACATCTCTGCTGTGGCTGCGGCTTCGCTGCGGGACCTCTCTAGTGCTTCCGCGGCCTTGGTCTTTGCTGCCTGGTTATATGTCCACCCTAAACTCCTCCTACCGGTCATGGTGGAACGACTTGACAGAGAAAACCAGTTTTGTGGGTGATGAGGAGAGGAACTGTGAACTAATTTTCGAGTGGGTAGTTTTTATAGCCCGGTGCTAAGTGTGAACACATATTAGTTTGATAGGTGTGAACAAATTTGCAATTACTTATTGCGTTGTAATCAGCAATGTGACGAGAAACAAGGTCAAAATTTATTGATGGCAGAAGGTTGACCACGTGGTTGCTCGCCGTTGAGGCGGCCGCGGCGCGCTCCGCTCTGGCGTCCCTGCGCGCGCTCTACTCGCCGTTGAGGCAAAGTTACAATGGCAACTGTTAATAATTCTTAATAATTGTCTTACATATTCAGGATAATTTAAAATGCCAAATGCGACAAGGCCCAGAACACTCACGACCTACATATGCATACAATTATAATAAAATATAAGCTAAAAGGCTGAGCTGGCGGCCTTCCGATGATGGTCTTCTCGGACTCCATGATAAGCATAGCACCCTTCTGGCCGTTCACTCCGAGTGTCCCGACCCGCCTCCGCCTACGGAGCTGCTGGCGCTGGGAGGCTCTTGGGGCTGCTGGGCCTCTTCCAGAAGAGCTTGACAGCATGCAATCGCGCGCATGACAACTCTGCGGAACCGCTCCATTTCCATGTCTCTGGCCTGGTAGCAAATTCCGTCGATCACCTGCATCCTCAAGATATCATGTTGGCGATGTTCTACTTCGTCGGGGACGTCAACTCTGCCAAGAATGCGCTCGAGCCTGGCCACCACATCATCGGGATCGAGGTTGACACGGCCGCCGCAGGCAATGATGAAGCCATAGGCTGCCTTTATCTTGACTGAATCGCAGAGGTCCTCTACCCATTCCTTGCAGGGCATCAGGCTCTCGATGAGCACTGGTGACGGCGGCTCTTCGGGTGGGTCGTCGTTCATGCCGCCGAGCAGCTCTGGATCTTTTGCACAGTGGATGGCAAACTGCTCATCACACCTCGATTGTGCTCCCAAGGACTGTGACGCTGATATCGCTGTCGATGGGCCATGGTGCCTGCACCGGCCGATGAAGCTCTTGCTCCCTGACCTACTCCGGCTCGTTCTCCTCGCCGAAGATGTAGCGTAGGTAGGCGTCGACGTCGAAGCTTTGGTTGTTGCCTGGCATTCTTGGAATAACTAATGGTAGATGGGTGAGGACTAGATCTTCGCAGAGTGTCGCGACGGTGCGTTGCCGCCTGGGTTATATGCAGCAAGCCATTAGCTGGTGGCGGGAAACCGATGAGGGAATAGGCGTGGATTTTACAATTCATCCATGTGGAGCGCGGGAAGCATTCGCTGGAGCGCGGGAAGACTAAGTGGAACACAAACACAACCCGAATACCGTATCCAGTGCCACGTGTTATTTATCACACAAGTGTTAACATAAGGAAACGTATGTGTAACTTACTAATCATCACACACGAGTACTCGCAGACGCATCGTGTGTGATATTCTTAGCCACTGCAAGCAACTAGTTTGCAATTTTCAAAGTTTTTTGTACACACAGAATCGCACACGAACTAACTGTATTAACCGTCTGTGTTGTTCTCATCGCAAACAGTTCATCCGAGTCGGTTGTTTACCACGTATCACACACATCTTGTTAAGTTGAACTGTTTCTGTTGCGTTCGCTAATCAAAAACAGTTCGTCCGAGTGAACCGTATGCCCTATATCACACACACCTTGATCTGGCTAACCGTTTATGTTGCACTCCCTAATAGCAAACGGTTCATCGGAGCGAACTGTATGCCGTATATCGCACACACATTGATATGGCTGCCCGTTTCTGTTGTTCTGCCTCATTGCAAACAGTTCGAACGGGTTAACTGTATGCCCTTCATCGCACACACAACTAAAACCTGAACCGTGTTTGATGCACCCTTCACTGCAAATGTTTTACACATTTCTGACGGTTTTCATACAGCACCGTTTGCGATTATGGCATCGCACACAGTTTCTCGAAGGGTCTCTGATTGTAGTGTCGCGTTAGCAGCATCCTACAGTAGTGTAATAGGAGACAGGGGACACAATGTTTACCCAGGTTTGGGCCCTCTTAATGGAGGTAATACCCTACTTCCTGCTTGATTGACTTTGATGAGTATAGGGGTTACAAGAGTTGATCTACCTCAAGATCGTAATGGCTAAACCCTAGATGTCTAGCCCATATGATTATGATTGCCTCTACGGACTAAACCCTCCGGTTTATATAGACACCGGCGGGGCCTAGGGTTGTACAGAGTCGGTTTACAGAGAAAGGAAACTTCATATCCGAACGCCAAGCTTGCCATCCACGCAAAGGAGAGTCCCATCCGGGCAATGGGGAAGACCTTCTTCTTGTAACTTCACGGCCCATCAGCCCGGCCCATGTCACATAGCCCGGACGCCCGGAGACCTCCTAATCCAGGACTCCCTCGGTAGCCCCTGAACCAGGCTTCAATGACGATGTGTCCGGCGCGCAGATTGTCTTCGGCATTGCAAGGCGGGTTCCTCCTCCGAATACTCCAAAGCAGTTGAACAAAAGAACTATATCCGGCTCTGTATAACAATTACAACCCTAAACCACAAGGGTGAAATACTTAAACAAAATAAGTCATGTCCACTGACAGCTTTTTCGGTGAGACGTTATGTTCTGGCCTTATTATTATTTTGAACCGTTTTTTGGCCTCCCGCCTCGTGTTTCGAGGCGCGGCCTCTATTGACACGTCTTGTCGAAGCAGAGGTCGTGTCCCCTTATTGCGGGATTCTCATCAATACGGGTTTGGGTAATCCAACCGTGTTGTTCGCACGACCCCTTAGGAATAGGCGAGTTTTAAGGCTCGCGGGGAGGCGCTTGATGTTCACTGCCTTTTTAAGAGGATAAGGACCCATCTTTTTACCCCACGCCTTCTTCTTCCTCAGCCTTCCCATCCTCGAGCTCCAGCACCCAAGTTTCAATCCTTTCCGCCACCACCAAACACTCCAACCATGTCTGGATCCGGCTCCCACGGCAAGTGGATGGCTTCCTCCATCATGGAGAAGAACATCAAGGAACTCCGGGAAGCGGGGTACTTGGCCACGGACATCGCCCACCGGCTCCGTGCCAAAAAGCATATCATCCCCACTCCGGAGCCCAACGAGAGGGTAGTGTTCATCCCCCACTTTCTCCGTGGACTAGGGTTTCCCCTCCACCCTTTCGTCTGCGGCCTCATGTTCTATTATGGGCTAGATTTCCATGATCTAGCCCCGAATTCCTTCCTCCACATTTCGGCGTTCATCGTCGTGTGTGAGGCGTTCCTCTGCATTTCCCCCCACTTCGGCTTATGGCTCAAGTTCGTCAACGTGAAGCCAAAAGTGGTCGATGGTCAACATGCGGAGTGCGGCGGTGCCATGGTGAGCAAGCTCCCCAACGTCACCTGACCCAAGGGGGCATTTGTGGAGGCGTGAAGGGATGGCAACAGGAGTGGTTCTATATCACGGAACCTCGCGACGCCACATGGGCCACCACTCATGAGTTCAAATCTGGGCCTCCAATGCGGCTTACATCATGGCTTAACAAGGGCCTGAACTGGTCGTCGTCCGACGAGGTGATGACGCTGTAGAAGCGCGTTAAGGATATGATAGATAAGGACACCAACCTTGCTGATGTGATCCAGGTGATGCTTTTTCATCGGATTCTCCCCTGCGAGCGTCGGTCTCTCCATATGTGGGAGTTCAATCCGGCTGGCCCTCGGACCCTGCAGCGATTCTTCAGCACGACGCACGAAGAAATCTGGAAGCTCCTTTTCAAGGCCCAGAAGTCGTGGCCGGAGACGACCGAAGACATCGGCCTCGACTGCGCCCATCCGGCCACTCCAGTAAGTTCTCTGATTTCCAAATCATAACTTCCACTTGTAAATCCAAGGGGTATGCTAAGCCTTCCATTCTTCCTTCAGGGCTGGACAAAGAAGGCGGAGCGGATACGATGTCCGGCTCCGCTGCCTGAAGACCCAGCCATTCCTCTACTAACGTAGATGCTGGTCCTGGCGCCGTACCAAGCACCGGAGAAGAAGGCCAAGAAGAAGGGCATGGAGGCCAGAAGTGGCCTGCGTCGTAAAGGTACTTTGGACGCTACGTCCGGGGATACCAAAGCTTTCTCCTCCCACGAGGGAGATGAATACGAAGAGGAGGAGGAGGAGAGCAATTCTCCCCTTAAAGGGGGGAAGAAGAAAAGGGCGGCTTTCGGGGACCTAAAGGCGGAGGAGTCCAAGAAGGGGAAGATCTCCATTTCGAACGATTCGGAATTGGACGCCGGAGTCATCCCCGAGCGGCACCCCAGGACGAAGCCCCTGGCCGAATCGTAAGTATTCAAAGATACTATACATATATCTGGCCTTTTACAAATTGTAGGATAACATATCATTTACGCATTTCAGTCTGGCCCGTGACCTCCCCCAACAATCGTCGTCTTCGGGGAACTCGTTGGCGCCGGAGATGATGGAGAGCGAAATGCCTCCGCGAACCTCTCTGCCACATGCCACGGATGACACTGAAGTGTTGTCCCAAAGGACCTTTCCGGGCCAAGGAGAGGTGCAGAAGGCCGCTGAAATGACGCCAGAGGGTAATGCCTCGGCTGCCGAAAACATGGGGGGCACAGCCCCCATGGAAACTGACGACGGGGGCCCGGACCAGCCGAATACCACTCCGGAGACCCACACGGCTTCGGAATCGAGCAAGCAGCCCCCTTTAAAGGAGGGGGAGTGCCGACTCCACCGGCGACCTCCATCAATTCGCAGGCGCCGGACACGTTGAGGGAAGCGCTTCAACGTGCTTCCGTCGTGGAGGAGCACCGTACCTTGATGGGTACGGTGGTTGAGAAGGTTCAGTCCGTCAAAAGCGGACTGAATGAAGCTTTCATTAGCCTGTTAACAGGCTTTGAGGTATGTGATATAATATGCTTAGCTGCTTTTCATATTGGAAGACTATGCATGTATATAGATAGTAACCCCTGAGACTCTGTTCGGCTCTTTGGAAAAAGGAGCCGAACAGAGGATCAAATATTCGCCGGAGATAACACGCTTATCTATTTTGATAAACAGGCTTCACTGTTAGCGGCTTCAACCAAGGACGCTGAAGTTTCCAAACTCCAGTGGAAACTGAAGCTGGCTGACGATGAGATTGACCGTATTAACAAGCGGTTCGATGAGGCCCAAGGTATGTTTTTAAAAGACCCCTTACAAGCCTGAATTGTAATGCAAACTCAGAGTTTAAGCTCATGTGCCGCTATGTATATGATAGTAGGCAGTGCGACCGAGGTCGAGACCCTCAAGAGTGCCCTTGCCGAAGCCAAGAAGGAGGCGAGGGCAAGCAAAGCGGCCGCAGGCAAGGCGGCTGTGGATTTAGAGGCCGAAAAGGTCGCCCGCCGCCAGTATGAGGCGAGGGTGACCGAAGTGGAGCAAGCGCTCCAGGATGCCGCCAACAAGTGTGAGTCCTTGGAGGAGAGTAATAAGGTGCAAGCGGCCGAACTCACCAAGGCTCTTCAAGAGGCGAAGGAGGCGCGGACCGAGTCCTGGGCGGCTCGCGAGGAGATCAAGCAAGCCGAATAGATAGCGACTGGTAACCCTTTTCTTTTACAGAGTATATTCGACGGTCGAAGATATGCTTTGCTAAATCGACTATGGAGTGCTCCAGACACCTTTGCGGATCTCTCGAGGAGTGCTGCCGACGCCACCCAGTATTTCTGGCCCAAGAAGGGAATGCGATGGAGAAGCTCTTCTGGTCGCAGTACTTGGCGCCGGAGCAGCCAACGCTGCTAAACAACCAGATGATGCAGCTGGCGGAGCTGCATAGGATGTCCGGTTTGGCCATGAAGGACATCATAGTCCGGCTATGGCCGGCCGGACCCATTCCGAGTAGCTACTTTGGCCTGGTCAAGCGGTTCGGCGATGCCTTGCCCCGAGTAGAGGCAGTGAAGCGCTCGGCGTGCATAGAAAGTGTGCGGATGGCCTTTGCCCATGTCATGGTGCACTGGGCGAAGATGAAGGCTGCCGTCGTGGCGGTTGAGGGTCAGCTCGGAGGCAAGGACCACCGCAAGCCGGAGCGCTATTTAGAAGATGTCCTTGAGGGTACCCGCTTGATAGAGGGTCAATGCTCGAAGGATATTATGTTCGAGTAAATGTATCCGGGCTACCCAGACAATGTATTATAAACCAAGGTTGTGTAATATATTTTATGCATTTATCTGAAAAACTTTCCTCCTGTGCGGCCATGTATTATTATTCTGAAAGTTTGCCAGTCGTCGGCTTCAGCCCCCACGTAGATACTACGGGGGTGTTTGGAATAACATGTAATCACTCTTGACCCAACATCTCGGTCCGTAAAGGTGATTTACAGGCAATCAGACTATGCGGCTTTAGCACTTTCACTTAGCCATAGGAGTTTGACTATGGGGCTAAGAACTAGCCCATGGTGCGCGTGTGGCTATCCGAATTGGGACGCCTTAGGCGCGTGACCGAACCGAAGTCAGCCCTTCGTATAATACAGAAAAAATCGCAAGAGATTTACATTGAGTCGTCGAATAGCCGACCAGCTCTCGTCATACCATGACAGTCAGTTTTCGGCTTTCTCTACTGAGGTGTTTGACTGGACGAACCAGAAACACAATCGCTGTAGTTCTCCCTTTACTACCTTAGCCGAACAAGCGCAACATATGGTGGTAACCACAGGAGCCGGGCAACCCAACTATTGACCAAAGACATGATTCCGAGCCGATGCATATACTGCCATATTCGGGATGCCGAAGTGTACTATAAAAGTGTTCGGACTTCTTTTGTTTGAAAAATATACGTGGCCGGATAGAGCCCTTGGCGATTTGAATCGTGCCAAGGTGTGTACGATAATCTGACGTAAAGCAGGAATACATATTAGGAAATAAGCCGAAATTGTTTCCACTATAGTCTGATTGATACGTCAAAACGTATTTTTACAGAGGATGCGATAAGCATTGAGGCTATTTACATGCCGAGCACAAGGGAAAGCTGTATACAGGTCCTAAAAGGAAAAGATGATCTTGAAGATCCTTTGGACACCCTGCCGCATGTCTGCGTTGCTTTTTGCCTTGGTGTGTGATCCTTTGAGAGGATCATCAATCGAGTATACATGAGGGGCCTGGAAAAAGGGCCCTTGGTACCACCGAAAAGTGATGTGGGTTATAAAGAACCTGAAAAATAAAAATAAGAAGAAGAAAAAAGAAGAATATGAGGGTCCGGATAGGGTCGAACCGTATTGTTAACCTTATTTTTAGTAGGCATCCGTCCTTGCCCATGGTATCTTTAGTGCGTAGTTATGTACGTGCGCTACGTATGCCGCTATCAGGTTGGGGCTTTGACGGAGGCTGAATTGCTAGTCTAGCTCTGGACGAGCCGGACTTCCATTCTTCAGGGTAGACCGGACTCGTTGACAGTGTCCGGGGGCTTGACTGCCGATGTAGTATTCGGCTTAATGAGGCCACCCCATACTTCAGCTACGAGGGCCGTGGTATGCTCCTCAGTACGGAGGGAGCGCTCCATGTTTCCATTCACTGTTCTAACGCCATGTGGTCCAGGCATCTTGAGCTTTAGATAAGCGTAGTGCAGGACTGCATTGAAAAGGGCGAAAGCGGTTCGTCCGAGCAGTGCATGGTAGCCGCTGCGGAAGGGGACGATGTCGAAGATCAAGTCTTCGGTTCGGAAGTTATCTGGTGAGCCGAAGACGACTTCCAGCATTATGGATCCTGTGCAACGGGCCTCTAGACCGGGTATCACTCCTTTAAAGATGGTTTTAGTGGGCTTGATTCTTGATGGATCAATACCCATTTTACGGACAGTGTCCTAATAAAGTAGGTTAGGACTGTTGCCGTCGTCCATAAGGACTTGCGTGAGGTGGAATCCGTCGATAATTGGATCGAGGACCAATGCTGCCGAACCTCCATGACGGATACTGGTCGGATGGTCTCTATGATCAAAAGTGATCGGACAGGCTGACCATGGGTTAAATTTTAGGGCGACTGGCTCTATGGCATAGACGTCCCTTAATGCGCGCTTGTGCTCCCGCTTAGGGATATGAGTAACGTAGATCATATTCACCATTTTGACCTCGGGGGGGGGGGGGATTTCTTCTGTCCCCCTGTGTTCGATGGGAGAGGCTCTTCATCGCCGTCCTCGTTGGGCGGCCCTTTCCCCTTATGTTTGGTGTTTAGCTTACCAGCCTGTTTAAAGACCCAACAATTTCTGTTCGAGTGATTGGCAGGCTTGTCAGGGGTGCCAGGAATCTGACAAGGCCTATCGAGTATTCTGTCCAAACTGGATGGACCATCTTTGTTTCCTTTGAATGGCTTCTTCCGCTGACGAGGTTTAGAGCCACTGAATCCGGCGATGACCATCGTATCTTCGGTATCTTTGTTGTTGCTTCGACGCTTGTGTTTGTTGCATCGTGGCTTGCCGTTGCCATCTCTGGCTTCGGAGGTGCCAGGGTCGCTGGTGATGTTGCTTCTACGAGCGAGCTAGCTGTCTTCTCCCGCGCAAAAGCGGGTCATGAGTGCGGTAAGGGCTGCCATGGACTTCGGTTTTTCTTGGCCGAGGTGTCGGGCGAGCCACTCGTCCCGGACGCTGTGTTTAAAGGCCGCGAGGGCTTCGGCGTCCGGACAATCCACAATTTGGTTCTTTTTAACTAAGAACCTGGTCCAGAGCTTCTGGGCTGATTCTCCGGGTTGCTGGACTATGTGAGTAAGGTCATCGGCGTCTGGAGGCCGAACATAGGTACCTTGGAAGTTGTCTATAAAGGCATCTTCCAAATCTTCCCAGCTACCAATAGAGTTTTCTGGGAGGCTGTTTAACCAGTGACGTGCTGGTCCCTTGAGTTTTAGGGGGAGGTACTTGATGGCATGGAGATCATCACCGCGGGCCATGTGGATATGGAGAAGAAAATCTTCAATCCATACTACGGGATCTGTCGTTCCATCGTATGATTCAATGTTCACAGGTTTAAACCCTTCTGGGAACTGGTGCTCCATTGCCTCATCGGTGAAGCATAGGGGGTGTGCGGCGCCTCTGTATCGGGCGACGTCACGACGCAGCTCGGATGAAGTCCGTATGCGGTTTTCGGCCTGAGTGAGGTTGTGCATGTCGCGCCAGGCCTGATGGCCGTCCTCTCGCGTTGGAGCACGCCCCCTTGATCCATTGATTGATCTGGCTTGGCCTGCTCTATTGTCCAGTCCTATCGTAGGTCGTAGGTGTATCTTGGAGCCGTTGTCTCTCTGCCTCTACGGCGAGGTGGTGCGGGTTGGTGTCCGGTGTAGATGGCCGCTTTATCTCGTCCACGTGGTGGACGGTCTGGTTCATCAGCATGGTCGTATCTTGACGGTATGGGCTCGACGGCCTCGTCGTCTAATTGTGGAAGTAGCCGACGCATCGGATAACTCTTCGTTGGGCGTTGAAGGCCGTACTCTTCGGCAGCCAGGACTTGGGTCCATCTGTCGTTAAGTGTATCCTGTTCGGCTTGGAGCTGTTGCTGCTTCTTTTTCAGGCTTCTCGCAGTGGCGATTCGCTGGCGCTTAAAGCGCTCTTGCTCGAGTGGTTCCTCTAGCATGATAAAGTCTTCGTCGCCGAGGCTCACATCATCCTCGGAGATTGGTAGATAGTTGCTATCTTCTGAGTCCTTGTTCCCGACTGGATTGTCGGGGTTAACTTGCCCATCCTCCCTATCATCATGTCGGATGTTGGCTCAACGGGGGCTTCGGGGTCTTCAGCGTTCTCCGGAGTGTTATTATCTCCGGCGTCGGTATTGCTGTCTTTTTCGCGAGGTGATTTTGAGCGGCGCCGCTGACGTCGACGCTTTGGAGGTGCTTCAGTAGGCTTGTCCTCAACCGGATCCTTCCTATCGTCGTCGTCATCCTCTTTGGGTGTGTCCACCATATACACGTCATATGTGGAGATGGTCGTCCATCGTCCGGTAAATGGCGGGTCTTGGCCTTGTTTGTCTCCGGCATTGTCGTCCATGCCGTTGATGTCTTCGGAGGCGTAGTCCAGCATGTCGTTTAAGTCTTCGACAGTGGCTATGAAGTGGGTGGTGGGTGGGACGTAAAATTCCCCGCTCTCAGCCCCTAATCTGGGTTGGGCGTAGTTTGGAAGTGATTCCTCTGTAATAGCGAGGGATCGCATTAAGTCCAGAGCCTTGTCTAAGAGCGAGGTCTGGACAGGTAAACGAGAGTCCGCGGGGCTGGCCGGGGCGGAGGCCTCCTGGCCATGCTTGCTTGGCGCGGACTTCGAGAGTTCGGATCTGGAGTCCGGGGGCGAGTCCGGCCTTTCAATGATAGGGGGAATGTGGACTGATTCCAAGGTCACGGCAGACACGATCGCCTCCGGATCCTTGATAATGCGGCTTGCAGCGGAGAGTCCGGTGGGCTCCAAACTCCCATCTTCGGACCTGATGGTTTGCTCCAGATCTAAGGCCAGAGCGGTGGTCGGGGCCGCGAACCCTTCGAAGATCAAGTCTCCTCAGATATCAGCGACATAATTTAGGTTCCCGAAACTGATTTGGTGACCAGGGGCGTAGCTGTCGATCCGTTCAAGGTGGCCAATCGAGTTGGCACGTAGTGCGAAGCCGCCGAATACGAAAATTTGTCCGCGGAGGAAAGTCTCCCCCGAAACAGCATCATTGTAGATGATTGATCGAGCCATCGAACCTTCTGTTGACAGCACAGTGGAACTCTCAATGAAAGCACCAATGTCGGTGTCAAAACCGGCCAATCTCGGGTAGGGGGTCCTGAACTGTGCGTCTGAGGATCAAAGGTAACAGGAGACAGGGGACATGATGTTTACCCAGGTTCGGGCCCTCTTAATAGAGGTAATACCCTACTTCCTGCTTGATTGACTTTGATGAGTATAGTGGTTACAAGAGTTGATCTACCTCGAGATCGTAATGGCTAAACCCTAGATGTCTAGCATGTATGATTATGATTGCCTCTACTGTCGGTGTACTAAAGTAGGGGCACTCCTTTTTACCCCTTTACTTGTGCACGGACAGTCAGAGCCGCGCCCATGGCCACGCTAGGCAGGGCAGAGGAGCGAAACCGGATAGAAGCTAAAGCACAAGATGGCCAAGGCAACGCCAAGACCAAGATCACAAAGGACAGAAGGGCGAAGCAGGCTCCCCCGGCAAGATTCTTGCCGGGGCAACCTCAGCAGCCCCGGCAAGAGCCTTGCTGGGGCGGCACGCCCAATGCCAGCAGAGCGAGCCACCCTTGAGCCCACGGGTTCCAACCCAGCCAACTGTATTGGAACTAGGGCTCGGGAGGCACCTCCGTGGTGGCATGCAGATCTTCGTCAAGATCATAAACTCACAAGACCAGATGAGGACTAGAAGACGATGACCCTCGGCGGGATCCTAGCCGAGGAGATCCACAAGACCCCCGGCAAGCGCCTTGCCGGGAACAACTGCAACGCCACGGCAAGACCCTTGTCGGGCCCCCGGCAAGGCCCTTGCCGAGGGCGCCAGCTGGGCCACTTTCGGACCCGCACCAGCCAAAGCTCCACCGCCATTCGCATGCAGCTGTCAGCCCAACCAGTTGGGCAGGCACCTGCGTGGCAACACGCGGCTTCCAGACCAACTCAGCAAGCACCTACGTGGTGGCATGCAGATCTTCGTGAAGACCTTGCCACCGCGCCACCTCAGCAGCCTGCCTGCCTACATGGCACTGCATGCATCGCTGGCCTGGGCACGTGTCGAAGCAAGGAGGAGCGGCGACGGACGGGACGGGCCTCGTTCCCGTCCCCGATAAAGCTAATGGACACCTAAGTGCACATTTAATGCACTTTGTCCCGTAATGCCGTGTGATAAGCTCGCGCACTGTGTGCCTTTCCACCTCCTGTGTGCCACTGTGGCAACCCCTTTTGCCTATAAAAGGAGGCCCGAGGCGACCAGGAGAGGGATTCGGCTTTTTGGAACTACGCAGCCACCGTAGCTAGTTCGGAAGCTCAAGAACACTCAATACATCCACCAAAGCAGGACTAGGGTTTTACGCATCCTCGCGGCCCGAACCTGGGTAAACGATCCTTGTGCTGGCTCTTGGACCTGCTCTTCTCACAACCCCGCGCCCGCCGACCGTTCTATGGGATTGCAGTGATCCCATAGGTGTCGTTCTCACCGACATCTTTGGCGCGCCAGGTAGGGGGCGCAGTTGTGAGAATCTGGTCTAGCAGTTAGCCTAGCAGTTCTTCGTGGCCACGGCTTCCAAAGAAGAAGACGACCAAGAGAACGGCGTTGCCTGCAAGCGCGAGGGGCGCCAGTGCGGCGACAGGAAAGCTAAGTCATGTCGGGCCTTAAATATTTCCTTTTTATATAAGGTTATTCCCCTCAGAGATCTTGTTCTTTGTATGGAAAACCTTCACGCAAAGGGGCCCTCGGGCGATTGGCAATGCCCTTGTTCTGTTTCGAGTCTGCTCAACAGCTCAAGCGGCCGCGTCGAGAGTGGCAGGGTAGCCTTCCACAACCGGCAACGCTCTCGATTCTGACTCGAGTCAAGCTCGACAGTTCGAGCGGCCGCGTTGGGGGCGGCAAGGTGGTTCGCTCGGCTGCAAGCACACCCGGCAGGCCATTGGGGATCCATCCTCAAGACGCCGCCCTGGGTTTACGCGCCGACGAGCCTACCCAGTTAACGTAGGGTGGACGTGCAAAGGAAGATCGAACAGGAAAATAACATGCATTGTATCAAAAGCACTGCAGAGTTATATTACATAAATTGTTGCTGCGGTTCTAACTAAAGATAGAAATTGTCTTGGTCGTGAACCTGCAGCGGCAATGAGAAACGGGGTGCCTAGTCCCGGCGCTGGCCCTCCACCCTATGGATTCCGTCGATGCGTCTGATGATGGGCTCGATACGCTCCTTGAGCGCCGCGATGTCCACATCCTCCGGCAAGCTCTCCAGCGCGGCTTCGAAGTCGAGGTTGGGATTCCAGTGCGCCACCTTGGCGAGGACCTTGGTCATGGCACCCCGGCAAAGCCTCCGAGACTCATCGGCCAGGGAGGCCGCCTGGTTGGAGTGAAGCTGCTCCAGGGCCCCGAGGATGCCCTCGAAGAAGACGGTCAGCCTGGCATTGGAGGTTGTGCTGCGATCCTGGATGTACCTCACGTTTGGCATACCCATGGTGGCCAGCTGCGTGGTGATCCTGCCAGCGATGTCCTCGAGGCGTCCGATCCAGCGATTCTCGCCATCCACGAAATCCTTGTGGTAGGCAGCTTCGTTCTTCCGCTGCAGCTTCTCGTCCTCTAGATCCTTGGCCAGGGTCTCCTCCCGAGCCATGGACTCTGAGAGCATCTCCTCAAGGCCCTCCAGCTTCAGCTTCAAGTCTTTGATGGAGTTGTTGGCCTCAGAGAGCTCCCCGGCCCTGCTGACCGCCGCGCCCTGCGCCTCCGTCAGGGCGCTGTTGAGCGTGTCTTTCTCCTTAGACAGCTTCAGGGCCTGGTCCTTCAGCTCGTCCCGCTCCACCTCCAGCTCCTTCACCCTGCCGGCGTGAACCAGAGCCTGGGCATCGAGCACCTCTCTGTGCCTCTGCTCCAGCTCTTGGGTCCGCTGCACGACGAGCTTCTCCACCTCCTCGTCCTTGCCGCGGAGCATTGCGGAAAGCTTCTCCTCACGCGCGGCAAGGTCCTCCTCCTGGGAGTCTAGCGCGGCCTGGTGCTGGGTTCGAGCGGCCTCGGCCGCGGCGGCCAAGTTCTTCGCCGTCTCCTGGGCCTTCTCAATGTCGGCCAGCTTCATGGTGAGCTCCACATCACGCTTGGCCAGCTCGCCCTGGGCGGCCTTCAGCTCCTCACAAGCCTGGCGGAACCAAGTCTTCGTCTCGGTGACGCGCACCTTGAGGTCCGCCTCCGCCTTGTCCACCGTTGCCATCCTGGACTTGGCCTTGTCCAGGCGGGCACGGTGGAGCGCCTAGAGCTTCCGGAAGTTAACGCCCATGGCCTGGATAAGCCGCTCCTCCTGAGAACCGTCGCCTCCGGTGCTCGGCTCGTCAACAACCACGAGCCCGGCGGCGGCAAGCACCTCCTCGTCGAACACCTCTCCCTCGACGGGCGCCCTGGAGCTTTACG
Organism: Aegilops tauschii subsp. strangulata; assembly: GCF_002575655.3. Classification (NCBI taxonomy): domain Eukaryota; kingdom Viridiplantae; phylum Streptophyta; class Magnoliopsida; order Poales; family Poaceae; genus Aegilops; species Aegilops tauschii. Next base: position 187,901,365 of record NC_053040.3, read on the forward strand.
CCCCTGGAAGGTGGACGAAAAGGTTGTCGCCCACCCTCAGATACCTGCCGGAGCCAGAGGCAGCAGAGGAGGAAGGCTGGTTGTCAACCACCTCCTCCTCAGCAGCGGCCTTGCCGGCCTCCCCAGAAGGTCCCTTGCTGGCCTCATCAGCAGTAGCCTTGCCGGGCTCCCCGGCAGGTCCCTTGGTGGCGTCCTCCGCAGCGCCCTTGGCGGTCTCCTCGGCAGCAATCTTCTCGGCCTCCGCCGGGGCATCCTTGGCGACATCCTCGATGACGGCGTCAATATCCTCTGGGTCCACCGAGCGGGAATCTAGATACCGAGAAGGGGATGAGGCGAGGCCAAGATCAAGATTCAGAAAAAACAGGAAAAAACAAAAAAAAGAACAGGGACGGAAGGCGAGCAACTTACCCATGCCGAGCTGGGGAGCAGAGGTCCCCCCCCCCCGCCAACACTTGGCGCCGAGGCGAAGCCACCAGCGCCCGAGTTCGCCTCCTCCTCCTCCGTGTGCATGGGCTCGGTGCTTGGCGCCCTTGCCGGGGACAACCCTCGGGGCGGCGTGGTCGATGGGGGCGACGTGTTGGGCGTAGCCCTCTGTGGCTCCTCCTGCTGCTGTCCCCCTCCTGCAATCGCGGCAAGGTTAGCACCAAGGGATCGTGCCCCCAACACACGTTGACGAGGGGCGAGTGATGGACTTACACTGGGGGCTGTGCCGGGGGCTGCTGTCTAGACTGCTCAACACCACCAGCGGTGCGCCAGCAGCGCCTGCCGGGGGCTGGCCGTCTGCCGAAGCCTTGGCCCTCTTCACCCTCTAGGCCAGCGTCTCCGCGTCCCTGCAAAGATGAAAACAAGTCAAAATAAGTGGCACGGTCTGAGGGGGTGGAGATGACAGAAAGGAACAATACTTACTCGTCCTCCACCTCCTCCTGTGCTACTTTCCTCTTCCTCCTTGGGCTGAGGGACGCGAAGTCAAAGGTGACCTCTGCGTCATCATCTGCCAGAGGAGGGGAAGCTGATGGAGTCCGAGGGCGTTTGGACGAAGAAGAGGCGGTCGCTCTCTTCTTTGCCACCGCAGCCTTCACCGACTTCTTCGCCGCCGCGGCCCTTATTTGGCGCCCGGGCCCCTCCTGGGCTTGCCGCATTTGTATGGCCCTACTGGGCCGGACCAGCTCGCCAGAGGTGGCCCGCTGTAGGACTCGCCCTCTCCCCGTGGCCGGAGGGTCGACAGCCTCGGCCTCCTCTGACGGCGACTCGTCGACCACATCTTCGACGAGAGGAGCCCCGGTGCCAGCGCTGCTGGCCTCCCCAGCGGCCTCCTCCCAGTGGGCAAGCTCCTTCTCCTCTGCTTCCGCCGCGGCCTTGTCCTCCATGCCGCCGGCGCTGCCGGCCTCCTTGGCGAGCTCCGCCTCCACCGCCCTGGCGGCGATGTAGTCCAGCTCCGCCTGGGTGGTGTCCTGGACGAGCCGCGGCTCGGTGGTGACGTACCCCTCATGCAAGGTGTCGAAGAACTCCAACGCTTGAATTTCCTCCGGCTCAACCCAGCTCAGGTCAAGACCATGCGCGTTGAAGTCCGGCATCATGGCGATGATGTCGGTCCGGCGAGAGTTGTTGCTCAGCAGGACCACTCCCACCGGCAACTTAAACAAGGGCCCCTTGGCGACCTTGCCGGCCTTCGCGGCGGCCTTCGCGGCAGCCCTCGCGGCCTTGCCGGACCGCTCGACCTCGCCATCGCGGTTCACGTCGAGCTGAAAGAGTCGCTGGCAGAAGTGGCATGCCCCATCACCATGAAGTTGTGGTCGAGGCCGGGGCGAAGCCTCATGATGTCGGTGGCATTCGGGAAAAGCCAGGCCCGCCTCCCCTTGTTGTGCAGCGGAGCGATTCGGCGGCAGATGAAATCCGCCCCGATCATCTCAAGGGTGAGCCCGGCCTCGGTGAGGTGAAGAATCCTGGTGGTGGCGACCGTGAGCTTCGCATCGTCGGCATCAACATCGCTCCAGTTGCTCCGCCGAACCGGCGGCGCCTGGCGAACCCAGCAGAAATCTTGTAGATCATCCTCCTCGATCCAGCACCACCGGCCCCGCCATTCTTCCCACCTCTCCTTCTGAGCGCCCTCTGGGTATGCCCCCTTGGACCGTGGGATCCAGGCGACGCAACCGGAAATGGCGCCCCCCGGTTGGATCCGAGGGAAGAAGTAGTGGCGGAAGAGCGCCGTGTTGGGATGCACCCCGGCGAAACCCTCGCAGAGGTGTGCAAAGAGAGCCATGCACGCCACGGCATTTGGAGTAAAATCCAGAAGGTGGAAGCCGTAGGTGTGCATGACGTCAATGAAGAAATCAGAGAAGGGGGGGCAGAGGCCGCCAGAGAAGTAATCGATGAAGAATGGATACCAATTCGGGGCGGCCTCAGCGCAATTGGCGGGGATGACACGCGTGGCTGGATGCCCCGTCGTCTCCCCCCTCCCCCCCCCCCCCCCCCCCCCGTCTTGCACCCCCACAGGGGCTTGAAGCTGTCCAGGAGATCAAACACGTCGACCGTCAAGGGGAAGTAGGTGAGCTGCATCCGTTGCGCCGCCTGCTCACTCTCCGGCGGCTCCGTCGCCCCGGCATCTTTGGCCACTCCCTTGCCCTTGGTAGATTTGGGAGCCATGGCGGCTGCGAGAAGCGAGGGGCGAAGGACAGCGCAGGCGCAGCGGCAGCGAGCAAAGGCGAAAAGCTCGAGAAAGAGGACGAAGGGGGAGGCGGCGGCTCTGAGATTGGAGAAGACGCGGGAAGGGGGGTAAAGTGAGCAGCGCGCCAGCGGTTATCCCTTTTTACGGGAAAGGCGTGGGCCACCTCCTTTCCCATTAACTACGACGTGACGCATGCATGCAGAGACCGCCCCACACGTCACGCACAACCCCCCCCCCCCCCCACGTCGCGCGTTCAACGCGCGTCGTGGGGAAGCGCAGCGGCGAAAAATTACTGCGATAAAATCCCGCCTCGACTGCCCGCGCACTGTTCTGGGCCTGGCCCAACAACGTGTCGCACTTACGGTGGCCCAGGCCCAGGGGCTCCTGTCGGTGTACTAAAATAGGGGCACTCCTTTGTACCCCTTTACTTGTGCACGGACAGTCAGAGCCGCGCCCACGGCCACACTGGGCAGGGCAGAGGAGGGAAACCGGGGAGAAGCTAAAGCACAAGACGGCCAAGGCAACGCCAAGACCAAGAACACAGAGGACAGAAGGGCGAAGCAGGCTCCCCCAGCAAGAGCCTTGCCGGGGCAGCACGCCCAACGCCAGCAGAGCGAGCCACCTTTGAGCCCACGGGTTCCAACCCAGCCAACTGTATTGGAACTAGGGCTCGGGAGGGACCTCCGTGGTGGCATGCAGATCTTTGTCAAGATCATAAACTCACAAGACCAGATGAGGACCAGAAGACGACGACCCTCGGCGGGATCCTAGCCGAGGAGATCCACAACACCCCCGGCAAGCGCCTTGCCGAGGACGACTGCAACACCATGGCAAGACCCTTGTCGGGGCCCCGGAAAGGCCATTGCCGAGGGCGCCAGCTGGGCCACTTCCGGACCCGCACCAGCCAAAGCTCCACCGCCATTCGCATGCAGCTACCAGCCCAATCAGCTGGGCAGGCACCTGTGTGGCAACACGCGGCTTCCAGACCAACTCAGCAAGCACCTGTGTGGTGGCATGCAGATCTTTGTGAAGACCCTGCCACCGCGCCACCTCAGCAGTCTGCCTGCCTACATGGCACTACATGCATCGCTGGCCTGGGCACGTGCCGAAGCAAGGAGGAGCGGCGACGGACGGGACGGGCCTCGTTCCGGTCCCCGATAAAGCTAGTGGACACCTAAGTAGCGCATTTAATGCACTTTGTCCCGTAATGCCGTGCGATAAACTCATGCACTTTGGGCCTTTCCACCTCCTCTGTGCCACTGTGGCAACCCCTTTTGCCTATAAAAGGAGGCCCGAGGCGACCAGGAGAGGGATTCGGCTTTTTGGAACTATGCAGCCACCGTAGCTAGTTCGGAAGCTCAAGAACACTCAATACATCCACCAAAGCAGGACTAGGGTTTTACGCATCCTCGCGGCCCGAACCTGGGTAAACGATCCTTGTGCTGGCTCTTGGACCTGCTCTTCTCACAACCCCGCGCCCGCCGACCGTAGAAGGGATTCCAGTGATCCCATAGGTGTCGTTCTCACCGACAACTTTGGCGCGCCAGGTAGGGGGCACAGTTGTGAGAATCTGGTCTAGCAGTTAGCCTAGCAGTTCTTTGTGGCCACGGCTTCCAAAGAAGAAGACGGCCAAGAGAACGGCGCTGCCTACAAGCGCGAGGGGCGCCAGTGCGGCGACAGGAAAGCTAAGTCATGTCGGGCCTTAAATATTTCCTTTTTATATAAGGTTATTCCCCTCGGAAATCTTGTTCTTTGTATGGAAAACCTGCACGCAAAGGGGCCCTCCCGCGATTGGCAACTCCCTTGTTCTGTTTCGAGTCCGCTCAACAGCTCAAGCGGCCGCGTCGAGAGTGGCAGGGTAGCCTTCCGCAACCGACAACGCTCTTGATTCTGACTCGAGTCAAGCTCGACAGTTCGAGTGGCGCGTTGGGGGCGGAAGGTGGTTCGCTCGGCTGCAAGCACACCCGGAAGGCCATTGGGGATCCATCCTCAAGACGCCGCCCTGGGTTTACGCGCCGACGAGCCTACCCGGTTAACGTAGGGTGGATGTGCAAAGGAAGATCGAACAGGAAAATAACATGCATTGTATCAAAAGCACTGCAGAGTTATATTACTTAAATTGTTGCCGCGGTTCTAACTAAAGATAGAAATTGTCTTGGTCATGAACCTGTAGCGGCAATGAGAAACGGGGTCCCTAGTCCCGGCGCTGGCCCTCCACCCTCTGGATTCCGTCGATGCGTCTGATGATGGGCTTGATACACTCCTTGAGCGCCGCGATGTCCACATCCTCCGGCAAGCTCTCCAGCGCGGCTTCGAAGGCGAGGTCAGGATTCTAGTGCGCCACCTTGGCGAGGACCTTGGTCATGGCACCCCGGCAAAGCCTCCGGGGCTCATCGGCCAGGGAGGCCGCCCGGTTGGAGTGAAGCTGCTCCAGGGCCCCGAGGACACCCTCAAAGAAGACGGTCAGCCTGGCGTTGGAGGTTGTGCTGGGATCCTGGACGTACATCACGTTTGGCATACCCATGGTGGCCAGCTGCATGGTGATCCTGCCAGCGACGTCCTCGAGGCGGCCGATCCAGCGATTCTCGCCATCCACGAAATCCTTGTGGTTGGCGGCTTCGTTCTTCCGCTGCAGCTTCTCGGCCTCCAGATCCTTGGCCAGGGTCTCCTCCTGAGCCCTAGCCTCTGAGAGCATCTCCTCAAGGCACTCCAGCTTCAGCTTCAGGTCTTTGATGGAGTTGTTGGCCTCGAAGATCTCCCCGGCCCTGCTGACGGCCGTGCCCTGCGCCTCCGTCAGGGCGCTGTTGAGCGTGTATTTCTCCTTGGACAGCTTCAGGGCCCGGTCCTTCAGCTCGTCCCGCTCCACCTCCAGCTCCTTCACCCTGCCGGCGTGAACCAGAGCCTGGGCATCGAGCACCTCTCCGTGCCTCAGCTCCAGCTCTTGGGTCCGCTGCACGACGAGCTTCTCCACCTCCTCATCCTTGTCGTGGAGCGTTGCGGCAAGCTTCTCCTCATGCGCGGCAAGGTCCTCCTCCTGGGAGTCTAGCGCGGCCTGGTGCTGGGTTCGAGCAGCCTCGGCCGCGGCGGCCAAGTTCTTCGCCGTCTCCTGGGCCATCTCAATGTCGGCCTGCTTCACGGTGAGCTCCACATCACGCTTGGCCAGCTCGCCCTGGGCGGCCTTCAGCTCCTCACAAGCCTGGCGGAACCAAGTCTGCGTCTCGGTGACGCGCACCTTGAGGTCCGCCTCCGCCTTGTCCACCGTTGCCGTCCTGGACTTGGCCTTGTCCAGGCGGGCGCGGTGGAGCGCATGGAGCTTCCGGAAGTTGGCGCCCATGGCCTGGAGAAGCCGCTCCTCCTGAGAACTATCGCCGCCGGTGCTCGGCTCGTCAACAACCTCGAGCCCGGCGACGGAAAGCACCTCCTCGTCGAACACCTCTCCCTCGACAGGCGCCCTGGAGCTTGACGCCCTTGGAAGGTGGACGAAAAGGTCATCGCCCACCCTCAGATACCTGCCGGAGCCAGAGGCAGCTGAGGAGGAAGGTTGGTCGTCAACCACCTCCTCCTCGGCAGCAGCCTTGCCGGCCTCCCTGGCAGGTCCCTTGCCGGCCTCATCGGCAGTAGCCTTGCCGGGCTCCCGGGCAGGTCCCTTGGTGGTGTCATCCGTAGCGCCCTTGGCGGTCTCCTCGGCAGCAATCTTCTCGGCCTCCGCCACGGCATCCTTGGCGACATCCTCGATGACGGTGTCGATATCCTCTGGGTCCACCGAGGGGGAATCTAGATACCGAGAAGGGGGTGAGGCGAGGCCAAGATCAAGATTCAAAAAGAAAAGGAAAAAACAAAAAATGAGAACAGGGACGAAAGGCGAGCAACTTACCCGTGCCGGGCTGGGGAGCAGAGGTCCCCCCCCCCCCCCCGCCAACACTTGGCGCCGAGGCGAAGCCACCAGCGCCCGAGTTTGCCTCCTCCTCCTCCGTGTGCATGGGCTCGGTGCTTGGCGCCCTTGCCGGGGACGGCCCTCGGGGCGGCGTGGTCGATGGGGGCGGCGTGTTGGGGGTAGCCCTCTGTGGCTCCTCCTGCTGCTATCCCCCTCCTGCAATCGCGGCAAGGTTAGCACCAAGGGATCGTGCCCCCAACACATGTTGACGAGGGGCGAGTGATGGACTTACACTGGGGGCTGTGCCGGGGGCTACTGTCTGGACTGCTCAACACCACCAGCGGTGCGCCAGCAGCGCCTGCCGGGGGCTGGCCGCCCGCCGAAGCCTTGGCCCTCTTCACCCTCTGGGCCAGCGTCTCCGCGTCCCTACAAAGATGAAAACAAGTCGAGATAAGTGGCACGGTTTGAGGGGGGTGGAGATGACAGAAAGGAACAATACTTACTCGTCCTCCACCTCCTCCTCTGCTGCTTTCCTCTTCCTCCTTGGGTTGAGGGACCCGAAGTCAAAAGTGACCTATGCGTTGTTATCTGCCAGAGGAGGGGAAGCTGATGGAGTCCAAGGGCGTTTGGACGAAAAAGAGGCGGTCGCTCTCTTCTTCGCCACCGCAGCCTTCACCGACTTCTTCGCCGCCGCGGCCCTTGTTTGGCGCCCGGGCCCCTCCTGGGCTTGCCGCAGTTGTACGTCCCTGCCAGGCCGTACCGGCTCGCCAGAGGTGGCCTGCCGCAGGACTCGCCCTCTCCCCGTGGCCGGAGGGTCGACAGCCTCGGCCTCCTCCGACGACGACTCGTCGACCACATCTTCGACGAGAGGAGCCCCGGTGCCGGCGCTGCTGGCCTCCCCAGCGGCCTCCACCCACTGGGCGAGCTCCTTCTCCTCTGCTTCCTCCGCGGCCTTGTCCTCCACACCGCCGGTGCTGCCGGCCTCCTTGGCGAGCTCCACCTCCACCTCCCTGGCGGCGATGTAGTCCAGCTCCGCCTGGGTGGTGTCTTGGACGAGCCGCGGCTCGGCGGTGACGTACCCCTTATGCAAGCTGTTGAAGAACTCCTGCACTTGAATTTCCTCCGGCTCGACCCAGCTCGGGTCAAGACCATGCGCGTTGAAGTCCGGCATCATGGCGATGATGTCGGTCCGGCGAGAGTTGTTGCTCAGCGGGACCACTCCCACCGGCAACTTAAACAAGGGCCCCTTGGCGACCTTGCCGGCCCTCGCGGCCTTGCCGGACCGCTCGACCTCGCCATCGCGGTTCACATCGAGATGAAAGAGTTGCTGGCAGAAGTGGGCATGCCCCATCACCGTGAAGTTGTGGTTGAGGCCGGGGCGAAGCCTCATGATGTCGGCGGCGTTCATGAAAATCCAGGCCAGCCTCCCCTTCTGTGCAGCGGATCAATTCGGCGGTGGATGAAATCCGCCCCGATCATCTCAAGGGTGCGCCCGGACTCGGTGAGGCGAAGAATCCTGGTGGTGGCAACCGTGAGCTTTGCATGATCGGCATCAACATCACTCCAGTTGCTCCGCCGAACCGGCGGCGCCTGGCGAACCCGGCAGAAATCTTGTGGATCATCCTCCTCGATCCAGCACCACCGGCCCCGCCATTCTTCCCACCTCTCCTTCTAAGCGCCCTCCGGGTATGCCCCCTTGGACCGTGGGATCCAGGCGATGCAACTGGAAATGGCGCCCCCCGGTTGGATCTGAGGAAAGAAGTAGTGGCGGAGGAGCGCCGTGTTGGGATGCACCCCGGCGAAACCCTCGCAGAGGTGCGCAAAGAGAGCCATGCACGCCACGGTATTTGGAGTAAAATCCAGAAGGTGGAAGCCATAGGTGTGCATGACGTTGTTGAAGAAATCAGAGAAGGGGGGCAGAGGCCGCAAGAGCAGTAATCGATGAAGAATGGATACCGATTCGGGGTGGCCTCGGTGCAATTGGCGGGGATGACATGCGTGGCTGAATGCCCCGTCGTCTCCCCCCCCCCCCCGTCTTGCACCCCCACAGGGGCTTGAAGCAGTCCCGGAGTTCAAACACGTCGACCATCGAGGGGAAGTAGGCGAGTTGCGTCCGTCGCACCGCCTGCTCACTCTCCGGTGGCTCCGGCGGCCCGGCATCTTTGGCCACTCCCTTGCCCTTGGTGGATTTGGGAGCCATGGCGGCTGCGAGAAGCGAGGGGCGAAGGACAGCGAAGGCGCAGCAGCAGTGAGCAAAGGGGAAAAGCTCGAGAAAGAAGATGAAGGGGGAGGCGGTGGCTCTGAGATTGGAGAAGACGCAGGAAGGGGGGTAAAGTGAGCAGAGCGCCCGCGGTTATCCCTTTTTACGGGGAAGGCACGGGCCACCTCCTTTCCCATTAACTACGACGTGACGCATGCGTGCAGAGACCGCCCCATGCATGACCCCCACGTCACGCACAACCCCCCACGTCGCGCATTCAACGCGGGTCATGGGGAAGCGCAGCGGGCGAAAAATTACTGCGATAAAATCCCGCCCCGACTGCCCGCGCACCGTTCTGGGCCTGGCCCAACAACCTGCCACGCTTATGTGTGGCCCAGGCCCGGGGCTCCTGTCGGTGTACTAAAATAGGGGCACTCCTTTGTAGCCCTTTACTTGTGCACGAACAGTCAGAGCCACGCCCACAGCCACGCTAGGCAGGGCAGAGGATGGAAACCGGGGAGAAGCTAAAGCACAAGACGACTAAGGCAACGCCAAGACCGAGAACACAAAGGACAGAAGGGCGAAGCAGGCTCCCTCGGCAAGACCCTTGCTGGGGCAGCCTCAGTAGCCCCGGCAAGAGCCTTGTAGGGGCGGCACGCCCAACGCCAGCAGAGCAAGCCACCCTTGAGCCCATGGGTTCCAACCCAGCCAACTGTATTGGAACTAGGGCTCGGGAGGCACCTCCATGGTGGCATGCAGATCTTCGTCAAGATCATAAACTCACAAGAGCAGATGAGGACCAGAAGACGACGACCCTCGGCAGGATCCTAGCAGAGGAGATCCACAAGACCCACGGCAAACGCCTTGCCGGGGATGACTACAATGCCACGGCAAGACCCTTGTCGGGCCCCCAGCAAGGCCCTTGCCGAGGGCGCCAGTTGGGCCACTTCCGGACCTGCACCAGCCAAAGCTCCACCGCCATTCGCATGCAGCTACCAGCTCAACTAGCCGGGCAGGCACCTGTGTGGCAACACGCGGCTTCCAGACTAACTCAGCAAGCACCTGCGTGGTGGCATTCAGATCTTCGTGAAGACCCTGCCACCGCGCCACCTCAGCAGCCTGCCTACCTACATGGCACTGCATGCATCGCTGGCCTGGGCACGTGTCGAAGCAAGGAGGAGCGGCGACGGACCGGGCGGGCCTCGTTCCCGTCCCAATAAAGCTAATGGACACCTAAGTAGCGCATTTAATGCACTTTGTCCCGTAAAGCCGTGCGATAAGCTCGCGCACTGTGGGCCTTTCCACCTCCTGTGTGCCACTGTGGCAACCCCTTTTGCCTATAAAAGGAGGCCCGAGGCGACCAGGAGAGGGATTCGGATTTTTGGAACTACGCGGCCACCGTAGCTAGTTCGGAAGCTCAAGAACACTCAATACATCCACCAAAGCAGGACTAGGGTTTTACGCATCCTCGCGGCCCGAACCTGGGTAGACGATCCTTTTTCTAGCTCTTGGACCTGCTCTTCTCACAACCCCGCGCCCGCTGACCGTAGAAGGGATTCCAGTGATCCCATAGGTGTCATTCTCACCGACATCTACGGACTAAACCCTCCGGTTTATATAGACACCGGAGGGGCCTAGGGTTGTACAGAGTCGGTTTACAGAGAAAGGAAACTTCATATCCGAATGCCAAGCTTGCCATCCACGCAAAGGGGAGTCCCATCTGGACACGGGGGAAGGCCTTCTATCTTGTAACTTCACAGCACATCAGTCCGGCCCATGTCACATAGCCCGGACGCCCGGGGACCCCCTAATCCAGAACTCCCTCACTCTCCACGTGCCAACGCATGAGCTTTGCTTCCTTGGGATCTACAAAATAATGTTGCAGACGGCGAGTGATCGATAAGTACCATACAACTTTCTTGGGAGATTTCTTTCCGGCCTTCTTGTATCGAGAAGCATTGCACATCGAACATCTAGTTTTTTCTGCGTTGTAAGTGCATCTAGTGCCCCTTAGTGATTTTGATGTATTGAAGACTTATAGGATAAGGGACTGATGCGTTTGTGAGTGTACATAGGTCTATAAGTCTATGAGGAGTTTGATATTTACAGAGAAAGTCGACCCCTAAAAATGAATGTCTTTGACTGAAGACTTTGAATTTCTGAAGACTTTCTAAAGACTTTGAAAGTGAAGAAATTGGTGTGACCATGAAGACTCGGTATTCATGCGAGGAACATGAAGCATGAAGACTTTTGTTTTCGTAGTTTCATTTTCTCTTTCTTGAGTCATAGGAAACACCGTACTGTTAAAGGGGGTCGAGGAAATACTAAGGAAAAATTTCCAGGTGATGCTCAACTCAAAATCCTACACCTACCATTCCTTTCGAGTGAAGCCATTGGAAATCTCATACAGTTCAGTCAATTTCTTCAGTAACAGAGATGAAGTTCTTCTGGTCCCTGAGGAATTTGTTCTGACTAAGGACTTAGGAATTCGCCAGTGCGGATTGCCTACAAGTGAGGAACATGGTAGCTCTGAGGAATTTGAGCCTCAAATTTCCGACCGTTGTTGGGATACGCGCCAGCTGTCCCAAAATATCTACCCACCTAACGGTCATATCATTGAGGGGCATTTATGTCTTATCATGTCGGGCTACTCCCTAGGCTATAAATAGCCGCCCCCTACAACCACTAGCTGGTTGGCTGCTCCGAGAGAAACTGACACTTGTCATTTGAGAGCATCCCATCCTCCGGGGACTTTGAGCGAAAATAATCAAGTGAGGAAACCCAAACCCAAACACCTACAAACCCAAAGTGATTGAGCATCACTGAAGAGATTGATCCTGCGTGGATCCGACGCTTATTACCTTTGAAGACTGTGCATCTTCCAGACGGTTAGGCGTCATGATCTAGAGCATCCAAGAGGAAATTGTGGATCGCTGAGTGGCCGAGTTTGTGAAGGTTTGGAAGTCACCTGAAGACTTACCACGAGTGATTGGGCGAGGTTTGTGTGACCTTAGCTCAAGGAGAATACGGTGAGGATTGTGTGCCCTCGGGTTTAAATACCTAGCCGCTCCAACCAGACGTACAACTGTCACAGCAGTTGGAACTGGTCTACCAAATCATTGTCTTCACCAAGCCTACTGGTTCCATTTCCTCAACTCTTTCATTTCCTCATTACTGTGTTGTGTGCTTGTTCATATCTGTTTGAAGACTTTGACTGAAGACTTTCTCAATATCCTCAGTTCAATTTCTTTAGTCTGTTTGTCTTCATCCTGTTTTATCCTGTGCTCATGCTTTCTGTACTCTGTGTTTGTTTTCATTTCATCATGATGACTGTGCTTAAGTTATGTTATGTCTGCATCTGAGTACTTATTCCGCTGCAAGTAGTTCTTCGCTTAGGAATTTCCTCACCCTGAAATTCCTCAGTGAAGAATTCATAAAAATCGCCTATTCACCCCCCCCCTCTAGTCGACTTAACGCACTTTCAATTGGTATCAGAGCAAGGTACTCCTTTGTTCTGTGTGATTTTGGTTTAACTGCCTGGAGTTTTAGTTATGTCGACCGCAGGAATGAAGACCGTGTCATGCCCCATCTTTGACGGTCATGATTATCCCAAGTGGAAAGCCATGATGAAGAAGCGCCTCATGGCAATGAACAGCGAGCTGTGGACCGTCATTGAGATTGGTCTTACCGATATGTGCAAGATGGTGGAAGCTGATGACATTCGCAAGTACACTCTTCTCAACCTCATGGCGAAGGACGTCATTTGCTCCTGTCTGTCTCAAAATTAGTTCAGAAATATCATGCAGCTTAGTCATGCGAAGCTCATCTGGGACCGATTCTCTGAGGTCTATGAAGGTCATCGAACCCGTCATGATCCTTGGTTTGAGGATTTCAAGCAATCACTCAAAGCGATGACATTCGAACCAGAATCATCATCTTCTACACCATGCCTTATGGCAAAAGTGCTAAGGCAACTGAATGCTACCTATCCGAATCCAGTGATGATGAATTTGGACCCAGTTATGTCAAACTTGCTTCCCTTGCCACTAAACAACAAAGAGCTTTGGAAAAAGTTCAATACATGCTAGATAAGAGCGATGATATGTTGGGTGAAGAAATGGATCAGTCAAAAGCTTTGGCTGAAAGTCTTCAGAGACTTCAGTCTAAGTTTGACAACCTTCAAAGTCATCATAACGCTCTCTTATCCGATCATGAGAAGCTTTCTTATGAATTTCTTCAAAGAAAGCAAGATCTTGAAAAGCTAAGGGTGAGTTATGAAGATCTTCACAAGGAGCGTGATTCATTACTTTCTCAACAAATCAGCGCTGCTCAGGAAGAATTCATTCCTCCATGTTTGAAGTGCATTGAACATGAATCTGCTAATTCTTCACCTGAATGTTCAAATGCCTCTAATGTTACAAATTCTTCACCTGCCTCTGCTATCACTAATTCCTCATCTGAGGACATTGCTAGTATCACTGATGATGCAGGGCTGAAGGAATTGTATATGACAGGCATGTACAAAAGCCTCAAAGGGCATCAGGCTCTTTGTGATGTGCTTAAAAAGCATATCCTCAACAGGAACCCTAGGAAAGAGGGTATTGCCTTTGAGAGGAAACTCAACGCTGATGGGACTTACTAAAAGTCTGAGCAGTATCCCAAAACCTCATGGGTTGCTGCAAAGGGACCTCCAGTAGATCCATCTACTTTATCTGGCTTTACATGTGAATCTCCTCATTCTTCTTGTGAGTCATTTGACTCAAACTATAAACTATTCAAAAATCAGAATGATGAAGTATTTGCTAGATATGTTGGCACTAACTGCAAGAACGGTTCGCCTATGAAGAAAATCTGGGTTCCCAAAAGGTGCCTTGAAAGTCTTCAGGTGAATGTCATCATGACACCACCTGTGAAGAATAGGAACCCCAGATCAAATTCTTCATATGGATCCAAGTCCTCATACAGACCAAACTCCTCACGTGGATCAAATTCCTCAAAAGGATCAAGGTCCTCATATGAACATCATCGTGCTAACACTTCTGTTTGCAGGGAAGATTTAAGGGCTATGAATATGAGCATTATTCTTCTAACCATTATGTTCATAAGTCCTCAAAGAATTTCTCTGCTTATTCATATGCTTACCCTAACTCCTCTTATGTGAAACGAAGTGGACTGGCTTCAATGCCAGCGTTCTCTTATGGAGCTCGCAGAATGATGAACTCTTTGCCACCCCTTCAGATGTGGGTGGTGAAGAAAAGGAAGTAATCTCTTATGCAGGGTCAGGTCTCCAGACGAACTTAAACGTCTGAAGAATTTGCTGGAGACCTGAATATGCCTGAAAGGACGCAGGCTAATCATGGAGAAATGAATTCTCATTTCTCACGTCCTCATACTGCTTTATCTGTTCTTTTGCTTGATGAAATTGATCTGATGAAATTGATATCATATTCTTCACTGATGAAGTATATGAGTTCGTAAGTTGCATTAATTCATCTGCAGGATGATCTACCAAAAGCCACTGAGTGGGTCCTCGATAGTGGATGTATGAATCACATGACTGGTGACAAGAACCTATTGATGGATGTTCCTTTATCTCCATCGCATCTGAAGCATATCATCTTCGCTGACAAAGGCAAAAGCAAGGTATTGGGTCTAGGTAAGGTTGCGATCTCAAAGGATCGACACATGGACAAAGTCATGCTTGTCGAGTCCTTAGGATACAACCTCATGTCAGTATTATTGCTTTGTGATCTTGATATGGTAGTTATCTTTGGCAAGTACCGTTGTGTTGTGATCATGGAAGCTGACAATTCCAAAGTCTTCGAAGGCTTTAGGAGAGGAGATCTGTATATTGTTGATTTCTCTAAAGGACCACAACCAGCTATATGTTTACTTGCAAAAGCTTCATAAGGCTGGCTATGGCATCGATGACTAGGTCATGCTGGCATGAGGAACTTGCACACGCTCGCGAAGAAGAAGCACGTCATTGGCATTGAGAATGTCAAATTCCTCAAGGGTCACTTGTGCGGAGTCTGTGAAGCCGGAAAGATAACCAAGGCCAAGCATCCAGCGAAGACTATCATGACTACCACTCGACCATTTGAATTGCTTCACATGGATCTTTTTGCCTAACCATTACTCTGCATTCACTAATGAAGCATCTCTATATGGCTTTGTTATTGTTAATGATTACTCTCATTACACATGGGTGCATATTGTCACTTGCAAACGTGAAGTGCAGGAAGTCTTCAAACGATTTTCCTCGAGGGCTTCAACCAACTTTGGTGTGAAGATCAAGCACATCAGAAGTGACAATGGAACTGAGTTCAAGAATACTGGTCTTGATGACTATCTTGATGAACTTGGTATTACTCATGAGTTATCTGCTCCTTATACTCCTCAGCAGAATGGCGTCGTGGAGCGCAAGAACAGGACTCTTGTTGAGATGGCTCGCACTATGCTTGATGAATACAAGACGCCTCATCATTTCTGGATTGAGGCAATTGATACTGCGTGCCACATCATCAACAGGGTATATCTTCACAAATTCTTCAAGAAGACTGCATATGAACTCCTCACTGACAAGAAACCCAATGTGAGTTATTTCAAAGTCTTCGGTGCTAAATGTTGGATTAGAGATCCTCATCACAATTCTAAATTTGCACCGAAAGCACATGAAGGTTTTATGCTTGGTTACGGAAAGGATTCGCACACCTACAGAGTCTTCAACAACGTTCACCACAAGGTTGTTGAAACTGTAGATGTGTGGTTCGATGAAACTAATGGCTCGCAAAGAGAGCACCTACCTCCTGTGCTAGATGAAAAATCACCTGAGGAATCTATCAAGTTCAAGGCCACTGAGGATGTCATTCCTACCGAAGAATCTACTGAATAAGTTATTCCAGAACGTGAAGAACGTCATGCTGATGCACCTGAGGAAAACAGTGAAGAAAATGCTGATCAAATTCCTCAATGACAACCAGCTCATCCTCGTGTTGCAAATGAAGTGCATATTGAGAAAATCATCAACGACATCAACATTCCGGGTCCTCTCACACGCTCAAGAGCTTCACATTTGTCTAACTTTTGTGGGCTCTTTGCTTTCGTCTCTATCACAGAGCCCACTAAGGTAGATGAAGCATTTCTAGAGCCTGAGTGGATTCAAGCTATGCAAGAGGAATTACATCAATTCGAGCTCAACAACGTCTGGGAACTGGTCAAACGTCCAGATCCTCGCAAGCACAATATCATTGGCACAAAGTGGATCTACCGCAACAAGTAAGATGAAAATGGCCTTGTGGTGAGGAATAAGGCATGGCTTGTAGCTCAAGGCTACACACAGGTTGAAGGAATTAACTTCGATGAAACTTTTGCACCTGTTGCTAGACTTGAGGCTATTCGCATATTACTTGCTTATGCTAACCATCATAATATCATCTTATATCAAATGGATGTGAAAAGTGCATTCCTCAATGGTAAGCTTGAGGAAGAAGTATATGTTGCTCAACCCCCAGGTTTTGAAGATCCAAAGCATCCTGACAAAATCTTCAGACTCAATAAGGCCCTCTATGGCCTCAAGCAGGCCCCTCGGGCGTGGTATGATACTTTGAAGGAATTCCTCATGAAGAAAGGCTTCAAACCCGGTTCACTCGACCCAACTCTTTTCACTAAATCTTATGATGGTGAATTATTCGTGTGCCAAATATATGTTGATGATATTATCTTTGGCTGTACTGACCAACGTTACACTGACGAATTTGGTTATATGATGAGGGAGGAATATGAAATGTCTATGATGGGAGAATTGAAATTCTTCTTAGGTCTTCAAATTTGTCAACAGCGCAATGGGATATTCATATCTCAGGAGAAATACCTCAAGGATGTACTGAGGAAATTCGGCATGCAAGATTGCAAAGGTGTCAAAATCCCTATGCCCACAAATGGCCATCTATGCACTGATGAAAATGGTATTGACTTCGATCAAAAGGTATACCGCTCCATGATTGGTTCTTTATTGTATTTATGTGCATCTAGGCCAGATATTATTCTTAGTGTTTGCATGTGTGCCCGATTTCAAGCTACACCGAAGGAATCACACCATAAGGCTGTGAAACATATTCTTCGATATCTAGCTCACACACCAACACTTGGATTATGGTATCCCATGGGCTCGGCTTTTGATCTCATTGGATATTCAGACTCTGACTATGCTGGTTATCGTGTGGACTGCAAGTCAACATCTGGCACATGCCATTTCCTCGGACGATCCTTGGTCTGTTGGTCCTCGAAGAAGCAGAACTGCGTATCACTGTCTACTGTTGAAGCTGAGTATATTGCTGCTGGTTCTTGATGTGCTCAATTGCTATGGATGAAGCAAACCCTCAAGGACTACGGCGTCAACATGAAGTATGTGCCTCTCTACTGTGACAATGAGAGTGCCATCAAGATTGCTCATAACCCAGTTCAGCACTCGAAGACAAAGCACATTCAGATTTGTCATCATTTTCTTCATGATCATGTGTTGAAGGGCGACATCTCTATTGAGCATGTGAAGACTGAAGAACAGCTAGCCAATATCTTCACAAAGCCCTTGGATGAGAAGAGATTTAGCAAGTTGAGGTGTGAGCTAAATATCCTAGAATCTTTGAATGTCCTTTGAAAAGGACACACATCCTAACACTTATGCAAAATTGATGACTTAGATGTGCAACACGTGAAGAAACGTTTTTCTTCAATCAATGAAGACTAACACTCTAAGTTGAAGAAATTAATGAAGAATTTGATTCTCAGAACCCTACGACAATTTTACGCGGTGTCTGAAATCATCATTCTTATACGGTGGGTCACGCCACCACCAAAAGTTGAAAATCTTCAATTTGAGTTTTTCTTCATTTTTGAAATTCCTCAGTTGTTCAATTTCTTCAACTTTGCATTGTCTTCACTCTTTCCGTTGTTGTGTTTCATTGGCAATAGATATATATGAGGTATGTCCTCTACAGCATTCACTTATTGCTATTTCTTCAAGCTGCCTTTTTCTGCTAAGTGAATGTGATCGGACCCTTCCCCTCTATGCTAAACTCAACCCACTCTGTTAACAAATTCTTCATGTGCGTTCTACTTGAAACTCGTTCAAAATCTTCACTGTGTCCTTGTCAGCTGAAGAATTTGCGAACAAACTTTAAAACTTATCTTATCTGAATTTTCGGTTTTGCCGCTCAAACCGTTCCACATTCCACGATATATTATCCTATTCACCCACGATCTTGCACGATCGCCACCTCTCAGTACGTGGGTGACACATGTCACGAGAATGAGAAAGGTCAGGGGCACGTTCATCCAATTTCCTCGGGCGAGCAGTTTTTCACTTCGGTTATAAATACCCCCCTCCCTTCCTCACTTTGCTTTTACTCCGCTCGACCTCACTCCCTTGCTCGAGCTCTCAAACCCTAGCGCCGCCGCTACTTCCATCGTCGTCGGTGAGGAAGAGCTTCACTGCCTCGACCTCGTCGCCGTCGTACTCGCGCCGGCTGCGAAATTCTTCACTCCGCCGCCGCCATAGCTGTCTTCCTCTGCCGACTTAGGGCGTGGAAGATCTGAACTAACGAACTTCTAAATCTACACCTCCCAGTTCATCGTGTTCTTCATCCAGGGTAAAGAAAAGTTACTTTTATTGCCCCTATTGATTCTTATGTTTCTACAAAATCTTCAAAAGGTGTTTATTCGTCAAATCTTCACACACTAAACACCTCACATAACATCTGTTCTTGATATGTTTCCCTAAGCAACATTTTTTCTTCAAGATTCCTCAATTGTGTGGATTTTTAATCTGTACAACTCTGGAACCTAAGTCAAAGAACGCTTAGTGAAATTCCTCAAGACTCATCTGGTCAAATTCCTCAAACTTGTTCTTTTTGCAAAAACTTCTGAGAACGCATATGACCTCTCCAAATTCTTCGCAACTATATTCGGTTCACAGGTACTCATGTCCGCTGCTGAATCTCTAGGTTCTCATCAACTTAACTCATTTGCAGCGTTCCTCGAAGAAAAGTTGCACACCTCATCTGAGAACTCAATAGTTCAAAATCCTCAGCTAAAGAAAATGGGTGACGGCAAGAATCCTCGGAAGGGAGGAAAGAAACCTGAAGTCAACACTGCGTTTGAGATCCCTGATGACATCTATGCAGGGTACTGCACACCCCCTGAGGAAACAAAGAATGAGCGCAAAGTGCGCATTCAGAAGATTGAGAGGAGATGGGCCAGAGAATGGAGGGAATATCGATATGTTACACCCAAGTACATGAAGAAATTCGCTGTACACCCTCCATGCCCAAAACCTCCATTGGCACATGGCCAAGTTGCTGGTCCCTCTAGCATCAGAAGAGGTGAAAAATTTCCAAAGGAATGGGCTAAGCGTCAAGCTAAGCTGGCCAAAGTGGCAAAAGAAGCAGTAAAGAAATTCAATGAAGATTATGTTGCTGGTGTTGTTGAGGCCTCTGCAAGCAAGCCCAAGAAGGCCATGCCAAAGAAGCCCGCACATAAGCCCATGGCTTCTGCATCAAAGTACTCACAACCAAGCTCATCTGCAATGCCCTCACGGCCCAGCTCCTCAGCAAAGCCCTCACGGCAAATTCCTCAAGCCGCACCAGCTCCTTCAAAGTCCTCAGCTCCTCCGTCCAAATCCTCAGCACCTGCGCATCTCGCCTCGTGCCAAAGGACAACAGGCATCTCTATTGCCTTAGGAGCCTCTGCTAGTTCTTCAGCTCCTCCAAATTCCTCAACAGGCCCCACACTGCTGAAGTCTAAGGCCACTGCTGGACGAGGTTCTCGACCAAGTCCTCACAAGAAGCAGTTCGCCTTCCAAGTACCGTCTAATGACGATGAAGCTGATGATGAAGAACTTGCCGAAATCATCAGAGACAGGCAGCACAAGGCTGCTAGAGCCAAAGGAAGTAATGTGCCATTGATGCTGGATCCAAAGTTGATCCTTGACTTCATCGACTTATGGCACAAGGACCCCAACACACCTCTGCCTGAGATGAACCTCACTCCTGGTCAAACTCATGTGTTGACTACCTTGATTGATGAAGAGAAATGGAAATATGAACAGGGGAGGAAGGTGAAGAAAGTGCAGTACAAGAAAGAGCGCTTTCTGAAGCAAAACGTATTGAAGCTTTCACCTGAAGAACTTGTAGCTCTGTAATCAGAGATCAAGAAACCGAGTGATGAATTTGATCGCTACTATGCTGACTGGCTTGGAGCCAAGGTCAGATTTGTGAAGATAACTGAGAAGTTCACTACCAATGTTGCAGCCCCAACGAAACAAGAAATTCCTCAGGCTGAGGCATCTGCTCAGCCTACAGAAGAGCATGCCGGCACCGCTGATGAAAATCAGGCTGCTGATGAAACTGCTAGTACCAGGGCTGATGATTGCATTCCAGCCACTGATGACTCTGCCAGGGCAACCACTAGTGTTGCGCCTGAAGAAATAGTCAGGCCAGCTGAAGCTTCAACCGCTGTGCCTCAAGAAACTGACAATGCCAGGGCAACTGCATCAGTTGTGCCTAAAGAAACTGAACCAATTTCCACTGCACCTCCTGCACCTACACCAATTACAATTCTTCCCTCTGCGTCATATGTGAAGAAGACTAAGGCTGCGGAGCGTGCAGTTGTGAAGAAAAGGAAAGCATCAACTTCATCAGAATCTTCAGCTCCGAAGAAGATGAAGAAATTGACCAGCTCTTTTGAGAATCCGATTGATGATGTTCCAGTCTCAAGCATGCCATCAAAGGAACTCGTTCCTTTTGATGAAGAATATGTGATCCCAAATGGATCCGATGAAGATATTCCTTCTGCTGCTTCTTCAGAGCAGTTGGATGAAGAAATTGAAGCGGATGCAATCCCTTCAACCCCGGTTGTCTCATCGCCGATGCCTCAGTTCACTGCTGAAGAGGCCTGCGTTGAAGAAATGAGTGAAGAAGATGAGGATGTGGACATTGGGTGCACAACGCCTGTGATGAACGATGACTTTTGGGAAAGCCAGCACCCCAATTCTCCTTTGTTCACTCCTCTGCAACAAATTCCTCAGTCCCTAGTGTGAACTGAAGTTCAAATGGGCTCTGAAGAACCTCACCCCACTCCGTCTATTCATGACGAGATCCCAGCCACTAGTGCTGATGTTAATGTTAATGAAGAACTGAAGACCCAGGCTACCACTGAAGAAACTGAAATTCCTCAGCCTGTGGATCCTGAAATTGCGATTCCTGAGGTTGTGATGCAATTGACTGACACTCCTCAGCCCAAGCCAAAGGCTCCCTTCTCGAAGAAGCAAAAATTCAAGGCTGATGACTTCTTCGGCGAGCATGTGTTCTTCATCGAGTATAACCCATATGACTCTGCTCGTCTTAGAAGGAAGCGTTTCTGGACTGCCAGCCAAGCCAACTTCTATTCTTCACTGCTTTTCAACAAAGACAAAGTCTTCGACCATCAGCATATTCCTCACGTGGACATGGAATCACTGCCTTGCTTCATGCCAGTCCTCGGTGTTCTTCATGACGCTGGGCTGCTCAACTTTTGCACTGATATTGTTGATTGGAATAAAGAGCTAATTCTTCAGTTCTATGCAATGCTGCACATCACAGGAAATGCTGAAGATGTGAACTCTTGGGTATTGGACTGGATGACAGAGAATACTCATTACAAAGCACCAGCCTCTGAATTACTTCATGCCCTGCCTGTCAGTCCTCCCCTTGAAGGAGCTCGTTGCATGTATCATGAACCTGAACTTACCGCTCACTACATGCAAGTGTTGATGAAGCCGCTGAAGCCCGGTCAAGCCCCAAGGACCAAATTCCTCGTGAAGGAATTGTTGTATGTGCCTAGAACTGTCTATTGCATTCTGTCGAAGACATTCAGTCCAATAAAAGGCCACGACTCGAATGATGAAGAAGTCATTGGCATCATGAAGAATCTGCTATTCAATCTCATGCATGGCATCCCTGTCAACTACCATTATTTCTTCATGAGGAATCTAGCAAATGTTGCACTCTCTCCATTTGAGTTGAAGCCTTATGCTCCTTGGATTATGAGATTCCTTTGAACAAGGTCTTCACTTAACTACAAGGCTGATTTTCAAAATCATCTCAGCTACTTGCCCCCCATTGAAGTCCTCAAACGGACATTTTCCTCAGCTGGTGAAAAGGGCAAAGCCACTGCTGTTATTGATGAAGGCATTCGTCCATTGGATGTCAATTCCGCAAAGCTGCATCTTACTCCACCAATGATGACTCTGCCACTCATGACTCTGCCGCCAATGCTTCAAAGCAAAATCCTCAAGGCACAACTCCAAGGGTGATGACTGATCGTGAGCTTCTCCTCAGTCTTCACCAGAAGGTCGATCGCAACCACAAATGGGTTAAGCGTCAGTTTGGTTCTATTCTTCACAACATGACTGCTACACACAATGCAGTGAAGAAAAACCATTACTACCTCCATGAAGTCTTCGGTTGCACCTGGGCTGTTCTGTCACATCTGTATGGTGAAGAAGATCTGAAGCAAATGGGTCTCAAGTAGGACTTTGACTGGTCTCAGCCACCAGCGAAGAAATACAAGAAAGTCAAAGTTCCCTCCTTGGTGGCCAGCTCATATTCTTCATCACGCGACACGGATGAGCATGAAGATTTGGATGACACTACGGCAGGCCCTACAATGACAACCGACCCCAACAACGCAGGCGCTCCTTCATCATCATGATATTCTTCAGGGGTGTTAGTCCTCATTTTTTAACCCTTTTGGTCATTCGATGACAAAGGGGGAGAAATTTGAGTTAGTCTTCAAACGGGTCTATATATGGGCTTTTTTTGCTAAGTTATAACTCTCGTTCTTTTGAAGACTTTGCTGGATCGAGTTGTAAACTTAAACCCGATGGTGATCTGATAGTTTTGATGTGTTCTTCTGCATGCTTATTCCTCATATATGTTAATGCACGCATGCTGAATTACATCAGTCACCATATTTCATCATGCATTTCAAATTCTTCATATTATATATTAAATACATGTATGAATTACAAGATATAGGGGGAGATCTCCATGATTCTACTCTTCAAGTGTGCATTGCTTCAAAAGCAAATTCCTCACTATGCACAACTTCAGGGGGAGTTCTTCTATATATAGCAATCAAATTCCTCAATATCAGTATTTACACTTCATATATTTATTCCCGTTGAAAACTTAACCTATATTGTCATCAATCACCAACAAGGGGGAGATTGTAAGTGCATCTAGTGCCCCTTAGTGATTTTGGTGTATTGAAGACTTATAGGTTAAGGGACTGATGTGTTTGTGAGTGTACACAGGTCTGTAAGTCTATGAGGAGTTTGATATTTACAGAGAAAGTCGACCCCTAAAAATGAATGTCTTCGACTGAAGACTTTGAATTTCTGAAGACTTTCTGAAGACTTTGAAAGTGAAGAAATTGGTCTGACCATGAAGACTCGCTATTCATGCGAGGAACATGAAGCATGAAGACTTTTGTTTTCGTAGTTTCATTTTCTCTTTCTTGAGTCATAGGAAACACCGTACTGTTAAAGGGGGTCGAGGAAATACTAAGGAAAAATTTCCAAGTGATTCTCAACTCAAAATCCTACACCTACCAATCCTTTCGAGTGAAGCCATTGGAAAAATCATACAGTTTAGTCAATTTCTTCAGTAACAGAGATGAAGTTCTTCTGGTCCCTGAGGAATTTGTTCTGACTGAGGAGTTAGGAATTCGCCAGTGTGCATCTTCCAGACGGTTAGGCGTCATGATCTAGAGCATCCAAGAGGAAATTGTGGATCGCTGAGTGGCCGAGTTTGTGAAGGTTTGGAAGTCACCTGAAGACTTACCACGAGTGATTGGGCGAGGTTTGTGTGACCTTAGCTCAAGGAGAATACGGTGAGGATTGTCTGCCCTCGGGTTTAAATACCTAGCCGCTCCAACCAGACGTACAACTGTCACAGCAGTTGGAACTAGTCTACCAAATCATTGTCTTCACCAAGCCTACTGGTTCCATTTCCTCAACTCTTTCATTTCCTCATTACTGTGTTGTGTGCTTGTTCATATCTGTTTGAAGACTTTGACTGAAGACTTTCTCAATATCCTCAGTTCAATTTCTTCAGTCTGTTTGTCTTCATCCTGTTTTATCATGTTCTTATGCTTTCTGTACTCTGTGTTTGTTTTCATTTCATCATGATGATTGTGCTTATGTTATGTCATGTCTGCATCTGAGTACTTATTCCGCTGCAAGTAGTTCTTCGCTTAGGAATTTCCTCACCCTGAAATTCCTCAGTGAAGAATTCATAAAAATTGCCTATTCACCCCCCTCTAGTCGACTTAACGCACTTTCACGCGTGCTCCTTTCGATAAATTATGCAATCGTTGATACATGCATGGTATCTAACATGCGGCAAATCAAGAGGGCACACGATCTTCTTGGCCTCATCCACACTAGTAGGACATAGATTCCCCGCGGGAAGAACATCCTTTAGGTACTTGAGAAGCTTTTCGCGGCTGGTGTCGGTCCATTTGTTTTTAGCCTTCGTCTTCAGAAGTTCGAGCGTGAAACTCAAGCGGGTCACCTCGGGATCGCAGCCATCATACAATGGAGTGTTCGAGTCTACCACCAGTTGCTCTAGCTTGGCCTCCTCTCTAGAAGCAGCTCTATCAGTACTCGTCTCCTTGCGAAGCAGTTCTTGAACATGAGGGTCCCGCACGATTGAACTTAGTAGCGACGAAGTCTGCAGCGTGGAGTCCACATTTTCTCCGCCGCCATGTCCAACCTCTTCTCCACCGCCATGTCCAGCCTCTTCCCCGCCGCCATGTTCGGCCCCTTCTCCGCCGCCTGTGACGCCCTCGATTCGATCATACACTAATCATGCACGCAAACGTGTACGATCAAGATCAGGGACTCACGGGAAGATATCACAACACAACTCTAAAAACATAAATAAGTCATACAAGCATCATAATACAAGCCAGGGGCCTCGAGGGTTCGAATACAAGTGCTCGATCATAGACGAGTCAGTGGAAGCAACAATATCTGAGTACAGACATAAATAAACAAGTTGCCATAAGATGGCTAGCACAAACTGCGATACAGATTGAAAGAGGCGCATGCCTCCTGCCTGGGATCCTCCTAAACTACTCCTGGTCGTTGTCAGCGGCCTGAACGTAGTAGTAGGCACCTCCGGTGTAGTAGGAGTCGTCGTCAACGGTGGCATCTGGCTCCTGGGCTCCAGCATCTGGTTGCGACAACCAGGAAGAAAGGAAAGGGGGGAAAGGGGGAGAAAGCAACCGTGAGCACTCATCCAAAGTACTCGCAAGCAAGGATCTACACTACATATGCATGGGTATATGTGTAAAGGGGCAATATCGGTGGACTGAACTGCAGAATGCCAGAATAAGAGGGGGATAGCTAATCCTATCGAAGACTACGCTTTTGGCAGCCTCCATCTTGCAGCATGTAGAAGAGAGTATATGGAAAGTTCACCAAGTAGCATCGTATAGCATACTCCTACCCGGCGATCCTCTCCTCGTCGCCCTATTAGAGAGCGACCACCGGGTTGTATCTGGCACTTGGAAGGGTGTGTTTTATTAAGTATCCGATTCTAGTTGTCATAAGGTCAAGGTACAACTCCAAGTCGTCCTGTTACCAAAGATCACGGCTATTCGAATAGATAAACTTCCCTGCAGGGGTGCACCACATTACCCGACACGCTCGATCCCCTTTGGCCGGACACACTTTCCTGGGTCATGCCCGGCCTCGGAAGATCAACACGTCGCAGCCCTATCTAGGCACAACAGAGAGGTCAGCACGCCGGTCTAAATCCTATGAGCGCAGGGGTCTGGGCCCATCGCCCATTGCACACCTGCACGTTGCGAACGTGGCCGGAAGCAGACCTAGCCTCCCTTATACAAGAGTAGGCGTTCCAGTCCAATCCGGCGCGCGCCGCTCAGTCGCTGACGTCACGAAGGCTTCGGCTGATACCACGACGTCGGTTGCCCATATCTTGTCCCACGTGGCGGTTAGTGCGTATAAGGTCAACGACCCAACTCAGATCAAATACCAAGATCTCGTTAAGCGTGTTATTATGAAGTAACGGCGGACGCCGACCAGGGCCAGGCCCACCTCTCTCCTAGTGGTCTCAACCTGCCCTGTCGCTCCGCCACAAAGATCCACACAGAGGGCCGTTGGGACAAAGGTCCTTTCAGTCCCCAATCCGTGAATCACTCGCGGGTACTCTTCGAGCCGACCCAACTTTAGTCACCACATGTATCATGTATAAAGTATATAGTATATACCCGTGATCACCTCCCTAGTGATCACGGCCTAATAGTATAGCATAGCAGACGGACAAGGATGTAGGGCCACAAATGGAATACTAGCATCCTATACTAAGCATGTAGGATTGCAGGTAAAGGTAACAACAGTAGTGGCAAAGACAGGCTATGCAGCATAATAGGATTAAGGGAAAGCAGTAACATGCTACACTACTCTAATGCAAGCAGTATAGAGAAGAATAGGCGATATCTGGTGATCGAGGGGGGGGGCTTGCCTGGTTGCTCTAGCAAGGAGGGGTCGTCAACACCGTAGTCGAACTAGGGGTCCCCGGCAGTCTTGGGGTCTACCGGAAAGAAGTAACGGAGGGGGAACACAATAAATAACAGAGCAATCAAAGCATCACAAAGTGTAACATGGCATTACGCGGTGCTAGAGCTGACCTAACGTAGTAGTGGGTGCTACTGGCGAAGGGGGAAAACATCCGGGAAAGTATCCCCGGTGTTTCGCGTTTTCGGACAGATGAACCGGAGGGGGAAAGTTGTGTGTTCGATATGCTAGGGGTGTGTGGCGGACGAACAGGCTGCGTATCCGGATTCGTCTCGTCGTTCTGAGCAACTTTCATGTAGAAAGTATTTTCATCTGAGCTACGGTTTATTTTATATGATTTTCTAAAGTTTTAAATCATTTTTAGAATTTATTTAATTTATTTAATTCAACATTATCCAGAATAGTGTTTGCTGACGTCAGCATGACGTCGGCAGTCAACAGAGGTGTTGACTAGTCAAACTAACGTGTGGGTCCAGTGGGACCCACCTGTCATTCTTTGTTTAGGTTAATTAGGGTTTAGCTAACTAATTATTGTTTAATTAAACTAACAAGTTAATTAGATTAATTAATTAGGATTAATTAATTAATTATAAATTTTATTAATTCATTTTTATTTTTATTTTTCATTTTTTTTAAACGTTCTGGGGCTGGGCCCCGTTTGTCATAGGCCCCAGGGGGCCTAGCGGGCAGGAGGGCGTCGGGCGCCAGCCGGGCGACGAGCGACGGGCGCTAGCCCGCAGGGACGCTCGCCCAGGATAGCCGCGGGGCGGGGCTTGCGGGGCGCCGACGCCAGGGGCGGAGGCAGAGCGGTTGGGGGCGACGGCGGCAGAGAACACCGGCAGGCGAGCAGCGGTAGGCGGCGGGGGAGGCGCGGTGGCGCGAGGGACAACGGAATGGCACGGGCGCACGCGGCGGGCGCAGGTGTGTAGGCAAGGCCGCCGGGCGCGGCCGGGGCGGCCGGCGCGCGTGCGGGTGCGAAGAGGGGCGGCGGCTGCAGAGGTGCGCGCGGGAGCGGCGACGCGGCACGCGACAAGCGGCGACGGCGCGCGCGGGGCAGGAGCAGAGGGGCGTCGGGGCGGCGCACATCGGACATGGACGCGGCCGCGGTGAGCGCCTGCGGTCGACGCGGGCGCGAGCAGCGCGTGGACGGGGAGGCACGGGGTGGAGGGCGCAGTCGGGCGGAGCGCGGTGACCGCGGGGTGAGGGAGAGGGGCGGTCGTGGTCCTCACTGCGGGTTGTAGGGAACGTGGCAACGGGGGGCGAGGAGGAGACGGAGACGACGGCGACGCGGTGACGAGGTGCAGGCCGGCGAGGAGCAGGAGGCAGGCCGGCGAGGTGGTGCGGGCTCCGGGCGGCGACGTCCTGGCGCGGGGCGGCGGTTGGCGCGGCGAGCTCGATCCCGATCCGATCTGGACCGGGAGGGGGGGAAGTGGGGGAGTGGGGCGACGGGGGAGTGGTTAGGGTTTCAGGGTCCAGGGGATAAGTGGAGTGGGGGTGGGCCTGATGGGCTAGCGGGCTGGCCTGCTAGCTGGGCCATTCGGCCCAGGGGGGTTCTGTTTTATTTCTTTTTTTGTTCTTTTGTTTTTTGGTTTTGTGTTTTCTTTTCTTTATTTATTTTCTTTTCTGTCTTATTTCACTTTAAAATTTTAGGCCTTTTATAAAAGCACGGTTCCTTCACCATAAACATCTAGCCAATTCTTGGCACGCTCCGAACATTTTAGTTTAATATTTTGGAAACTTTTGTTATTTGCCAAACTTCGAATTTGAATCTTGGATCGGTTTCGAACTAACGCGAGATTAGGAATAGTAACCATGGTGACGTGGCATCATTAATAGAGTTTACTGTAGCTTAATTATACGGGCGTCACAATTCTCCTCCACTACAAGAAATCTCGTCCCGAGATTTAAGAGGTGGTGTAAGTGGGAAATATGTGGTTGTGAAATTCTAACGGATCTTCTCGGTCTTTGTTGCTCTTCTCGAAGAGGTCGATCCATTACGTTGATGTCTTCATTTCTCTGCTTCAGGTCATCGTGATGAAATCGGCATTCTTCCGTCGGGAATTCCATCGTACTGACGAAAGAATAAAGGGTGGGTATTCTGGGAGAACGGACCTCTGCAAGGTTGACTATTGATACGTCTCCGTCGTATCTACTTTTCCAAACACTTTGGCCCTTGTTTTGGACTCTAACTTGCATGATTTGAATGGAACTAACCCGGACTGACGATGTTTTCAGCAGAATTGCCATGGTGTTATTTATGTGCAGAAACGAAAGTTCTCGGAATGACCTGAAACTCCACGGAACATATTTTTGGAAAATATAAAAAATACTGGAAGAAGAATCCACGTCAGGGGGTCCACCACCTGTCCACGAGGGTGGGGGCGCGCCCCCTGCCTCATGGGCCCCCTGACGCTCCACCGACCTCAACTCCAACTCCATATATTCGTGTTCGGGAAGAAAAAAATCGGAGAGAAGGATTCATCGCGTTTTACGATACGGAGCCGCCGCCAAGCCCTAAAACTTCTCGGGATGACCTGAAACTCCACGAAACATATTTTTGGAAAATATTAAAAATACTGGAAGAAGAATCCACATCAGGGGGTCCACCACCTGTCCACAAGGGTGGGGGCGCGCCTGCCCCCCTGGGCGCGC
Organism: Aegilops tauschii subsp. strangulata; assembly: GCF_002575655.3. Taxonomy (NCBI): domain Eukaryota; kingdom Viridiplantae; phylum Streptophyta; class Magnoliopsida; order Poales; family Poaceae; genus Aegilops; species Aegilops tauschii. The sequence continues at coordinate 187,930,400 of NC_053040.3, forward strand.
CCCCTGCCTCATGGGCCCCCTGACGCTCCACCGACCTCAACTCCAACTCCATATATTCGTGTTCGGGGAGAAAAAAATCGGAGAGAAGGATTCATCGCGTTTTACGATACGGAGCCACCGCCAAGCCCTAAAACCTCTCGGGGGGGCTGATATGGAGTCCGTTCGGGGCTCCAGAGAGGGGGATTCGTCGCCGTCGTCATCATCAACCATCCTCCATCACCAATTTCATGATGCTCACCGCCGTGCGTGAGTAATTCCATCGTAGGCTTGCTGGACGGTGATGGGTTGGATGAGATCTATCATGTAATCGAGTTAGTTTTGTTAGGGTTTGATCCCTAGTATCCACTATGTTCTGAGATTGATGTTGCTATGACTTTGCTATGCTTAATGCTTGTCACTAGGGCCCGAGTGCCATGATTTCAGATCTGAACCTATTATGTTTTCATGAATATATGTGAGTTCTTGATCCTACCTTGCAAGTCTATAGTCACCTACTATGTGTTATGATCCGGCAACCCCGAAGTGACAATAATCGGGACCACTCCCGGTGATGACCTTAGTTTGAGGAGTTCATGTATTCACTATGTGTTAATGCTTTGTTCCGGTACTCTATTAAAAGGAGGCCTTAATATCCCTTAGTTTCCATTAGGACCCCGCTGCCACGGGAGGGTAGGACAAAAGATGTCATGCAAGTTCTTTTCCATAAGCACGTATGGCTATATTCGGAATACATGCCTACATTACATTGATGAATTGGAGCTAGTTCTGTGTCACCCTATGTGATGACTGTTACATGATGAACCGCATCCGGCATAATTCTCCATCACCGATCCAATGCCTACGAGCTTTTCACATATTGTTCTTCGCTTATTTATTTTTCCGTTGCTACTGTTACAATCACTACAAAACCCAAAAATATTACTTTTGCTATCGTTACCGTTACTCCCATATTACTTTGCTACTAAATACTTTGCTGCAGATACTAAGTTATCCAGGTGTGGTTGAATTGACAACTCAACTGCTAATACTTGAGAATATTCTTTGGCTCCCCTTGTGTCGAATCAATAAATTTGGGTTGAATACGCTACCCTTGAAAACTGTTGTGATCCCCTATACTTGTGGGTTATCAAGACTATTTTCTGGCGCCGTTGCCGGGGAGCATAGCTCTATTCTTTGAGTTACTTGGGATTTATATCTGCTGGTCACTATGAAGAACTTGAAAGACGAGAAAACAAAAATTTATCCCTCAACTACGAGGGGAGGTAAGGAACTGCCATCTAGCTCTGCACTTGATTCACCTTCTGTTTTGAGTAAGCTTGCGACACCTAAACCTGCTTCTGTTATTCGTTCTGATATGTCGCATGTTATTGATGATGCCACTTCTGCTATGCATGATACTTATGATGAAACTACTTCTATGCTTGATACTACTGTGCCACTTGGTGAATTTCTTGATGAACAACTTGCTAGGGCTAGAGAGAATGAAATTGTCGAAACTGATAATATTGAAGATAGTGATGAGGAAGACTCTCCCCCTAATAAATATGAATTGCCTGTTGTGCCTGAGGGTTATGTTTTGGATGAAGAATCTGCTAGAGCCATTCTTGCTTGCAATGATAGAAGTGATCTTAAGAAGTTATTAGCTAAATGGAAGCAGCGATCTCTTAATGCTAGAATGAAACCTGACCCTGGTTTTGCTACTTCACCTATCTGTGTTACTGATAAGGATTATGAATTCTCTGTTGATCCTGATATAATTACTTTGGTTGAATCTGATCCTTTTCATGGCTATGAATCTGAAACCGTTGTGGCACATCTTACTAAATTAAATGATATAGCCACCCTGTTCACTAATGATGAGAAATCTCGCTACCTTTATATCCTTAAAATATTTCTGTTCTCATTAAAGGGTGATGCTAAGATATGGTTTAATTCTCTTGATCCTGGTTGTGTGCGTAGTCCCCAGGATATGATTTATTATTTCTCTGCTAAATATTTCCCTGCTCATAAGAAACAAGCTGCTTTAAGGGATATATATATATAATTTTGTGCAAATTGAAGAAGAGAGTCTCCCACAAGCTTGGGGCAGGCTTCTCCAATTACTTAATGCTTTGCCTGATCATCCTCTTAAGAAAAATGAAATACTTGATATCTTTTATAATGGACTAACCGATGCTTCTAGAGATTACCTGGATAGTTGTGCTGGTTCTGTTTTCAGGGAAAGAACACCGGATGACGCTGAAATTCTATTGAATAATATGTTGACAAATGAAAATAATTGGACACTTCCTAAGCCAGCTCCTGAGCCAATTCCTGAGCCTATTCCTAAACCAACTTCGAAGAAAAGAGGTGTTCTATTTCTCAGTCCTGAAGATATGCAAGAGGCAAAGAAATCTATGAAAGAAAAAGGTATTAAAGCTGAAGATGTTAAGAATTTACCTCCTATTGAAGAAATACATGGTCTAAGTTTACCGCCTGTTGAAGAAATATATGATCTTAATCCATCACCTATTGAAGAAACTCATGGTCTTGATAACCCGACACAGGTAGTAAAGGTAAATTCTCTCTATAGATTTGATGAAGGTGATATTCCTCACTATAAGTCTGCTAGACAATGCTTAGAAGAGTTTGATAATTTTATTGTCAAACAAGAAAACTTTAATGCCTATTTTGGTAGACAATTGAAATACAATTCCGATATCATTGAACACTTGGGTGACTATATGTCTAGAGTTAAAGGTGAACTTAAACTCATTAGTAAACATGCTTCTATGGTTACCACTCAAGTAGAACAAGTACTTAAAGCTCAAAATGATTTGCTCAATGAATTGAATAGTAAGAAAAATGACTATGATGTTAGAGTTGCTACTAGAACTGGTAAAATGACTCAGGAACCTTTGTATCCTGAAGGACACCCTAAGAGATTTGAGCAAGATTCTCAGAGAAATAATATAGATGCACCTAGTTCTTCTAAAAAGAAGAAAAAAGAAAAAAGATAGGACTTTGCATGCTTCTAGTGAACCTATTGTTGAACCCCCTGAGAATCCAAATGATATTTCTATTTCTGATGTTGAAACACAATCTGGTAATGAACATGAACCTAGTGATAATGTTAATGATGATGTTCATGTTGATGCTCAACCTAGTAATGATAATGATGTAGAAATTGAACCTGCTGTTGATCTTGATAACCCACAATCAAAGAATCAACGTTATGATAAGAGAGACTTTGTTGCTAGGAAACATGGTAAAGAAAGGGAGCCAAGGGTTCAGAAACCCATGCCTTTTCCTCCCAAACCATCCAAGAAAAAGGATGATGAGGATTTTGAGCGCTTTGCTGAAATGATTAGACCTATCTTTTTGCGTATGCAATTAACAGATATGCTCAAAATGAATCCTTATGCTAAGTACATGAAAGAAATTGTTACAAATAAAAGAAAGATGCCGGAAGTTGAAATTTCCACCATGCTTGCTAATTATACTTTTAAGGGTGGAATACCAAAGAAACTTGGAGATCCAGGAGTACCTACTATACCATGCTCCATTAAAAGAAACTATGTTAAAACTGCTTTATGTGATCTTGGAGCCGGTGTTAGTGTTATGCCTCTCTCTTTATATCGTAGACTTGACTTGAATAAGTTGACACCTACTGAAATATATTTGCAAATGGCTGATAAATCAACTGCTATACCTGTCGGTATTTGTGAGGATGTGCCTGTTGTGGTTGCAAACGTTACTATTTTAACGGACTTCGTTATTCTTGATATTCCCGAGGACGATAGTATGTCTATTATTCTTGGAAGACCCTTTTTAAATACTGCAGGGGCTGTTATAGATTGCAACAAAGGCAATGTCACTTTTCATGTTAATGGTAACGAGCATACGGTACACTTTCCGAGGAAACAACCTCAAGTTCATAGTATCAATTCTATTGGAAAAATTCCATCAATTATTTTTGGAGGTTTTGAATTTCCTCTTCCTACTGTCAAGAAGAAATATGATATTCTTATTATTGGGGATGTGCATATCCCCGTTGAGGTAACATAGTGTTATTCGAAATTTCTCCGGTTCCATGTTATTCGGAATGAGTTTGTTAACAAGACTTGATCAACCTTGTTAGTGGATTCCTTTTGATGAGCATGAGATGGATGAAACTAGAAAGCACAACCTTCTGTACCCTCCTTCTACTTTCTGTTATTTAGTTGAAATAAAGTAAAAATAGTATTTTTCTGTCTGTTTTCTGATTTATTCGTGCAATATAAAAATACCTCGAAAATAAAAGTTCTCCAAATGCCCTGAAAATGGAATATGATTTTTTCTGGAATATTTGAGAATATCTGGCACTGAGAACACAGCAGGGGGAGCAAGCACCTGGCCACGAGGGTCCAGGGCGCGCCCACCCCTACAGGGCGCGCCCCCCTGCCTCGTGGGCCCACGATGGCCCCCCTCCACTTATTCCTGCACCCACACACTTCTTCTTCCTCCCAAAAAAATCACCATCCAGCTCAAGCACGAGTTCTAGCTCATTTTGCTGCGATTTTCGATCTCCTTGCTCAAAGCACCTCTCACAAAACTGCTTGGGGAGATTGTTCCTTGGTATGTGACTCCTCCATTGGTCCAATTAGTTTTTGTTCTAGTGCTTTATTCATTGCAAATTTGTGCTGCCTAGGTGACCATGTTCTTGAGCTTGCATGTCAAATTTATATGGTTCCAAGTAGTTCTAATGCTTGATATAGGCTCTAGGCACTTGTAGGAGTAGTTGATATCAATTTTGTTGAGCTTTGTTCACTTTTATTTGAAGTTACTAAAAATTTTAGAATTTTTCAGAAAATAATGAAGAGATTTTTGAGGGGCTCATCGAGCCGAAGCTCGAAGGAAAAGCAAAGTGAAGAAGCACAGAGGCCCAAATATAATTTGCCTCGCACCGCGGAGGTCCGGCCGTGTGAATGGCCTTCCAAAGATTTCTTAAGAGCAGCTGGGATTTATGATGATATTTATGAATTGGCTGAGAATGCAGGCCTCACCGGCTTCCTCCGCGACCAACGCGAACAATATCTCTTACTCACCAATACTTTTGTGCAAAACTTCTACTATTATCCTAAGGAATCACCTCCTTCAGTAGAGTTTTATTTATATGATGTGGTTAAGAAGATGCCACTAGATGAATTTTGCAAGGTTTGCAAAATACCTTTTGAGGGTAGTTTAGAGGAACCACATCGTAAAGATGTGGACGGGTTTATTGACACTATTACTGTGGGGGAAACCAGGAAGGTTTCCGATGCAAGAATCACTAGCATACATTTTCCTGTTTTACGCTACTTTGCCATATTTGCTAGTCGTTGCTTAATTGGTCGCGGAAACTATGGAAACCTTAGTGTTCCTGATATTATCATTTTGTTCCATGGTTTATTCTGTGATAACACTGTTAGTATGGGCGGTATTATTGCTAAACGGTTAAGTTTGAACCGTACAAAGGGCCCCATCTTTGGAGGTATTTACGCTTCACGCCTTGTTGCACATTATAACATACCTATTAGGCACTATGAAAAAGAAGAGAAATTACTGCCCACTGCTTATTTAGATTATAAGAGTATGGTAGCGCATCATTTTATTGTCAATAATAGGGAAGGGGCGCTTAAATACAAATTATTCTTTGATAAACATCACCCTAAGACTATTACCTTGCCTGCACCTTCCTTGTTTGATTTATCTGCAGGCCCGTATCTAATTCCGTTGGCGTCCATCTACGCCTACCGGAACCCTACAACAGCTACAGAGCCAGAGCCAGAACCACAATTTGATCCTCCAAGGCAATCTAACTACCAGTGGGATCCGGAGATGGTTGCCAACCAGTGGCAATCAGGGGCTTCTTCATCTCAGTACGACCCCGGCTACAACTATGGATATCCGCCAGGCCATCCGTGGCAATAAACCAACTTAGGCCAAAAGCCTAAGCTTGGGGGAGTACGTATTTCTCACCGACATTACATTTATGTTCACACACTCATTGCTAGATGTCGGTGCTCATACTTTTTCACTGTAATATCCATGCTAGTTTATTTTGTTTTTCTTGATTTCTTCTTGTGTGTTTGTTAAACCTTAAGAAAAACCAAAAAAAATAGTAGTAGCTTTAGCTAGTTTACTTTTCTTGCTGTAGTAATAATTAAAAGAAAACCCAAAAAGATTTCCCGTTCTTCTTTTGCTTGTTGGGAGCTTTCTCGTGTAAATAGTTTTTTCTTTTCTTTTCTTTGGGGGTCGATAGGAGAAAGATCATAAATTGTTGAAGTGGCTCTTATATGCATTATTGTTGATTTAACCACGAGCCCATATTGCCTTGTCTTCTCCTGTTTATTGAATGCTCGCAGATTCTAGCTTAGTCCAATGCACATGCACTCTTATTATTATTCACATCGTTCGGTCGTGCAAGTGAAAGGCAATTATGACGATATATGATGGACTGACTGAGATGAGAAAAGATGGTATGAACTCGACCTCTCTTTTTTTTGTAAATATGATTAGTTCATCGTTCCTGATTCAGCCTATTATGAATAAACATGTTTGCAACGACAATTAGAGATTATAGTTGCTTGTGCCATGCTTGATTAGCTATGAGTTATAATGGTTTACCTTGCGTGCCAACATGCTATTAAAATGGTTGTGATGTGGTATAGTGGGGTGGTATCCTCCTTTGAATGATTTAAGTGACTCGAATTGGCACATGTTCACGCATGTAGTTGAAACAAAATCAACATAGCCTTCACGATATTTATGTTCATGGTGGATTATATCCTACTCATGCTTGTACTCAATGTTCATTAATTTTAATGCATGTTCATGACTGTTGTCGCTCTCTAGTTGGTCGCTTCCCAGTCTTTTGCTAGCCTTCACTTGTACTAAGCGGGAATACTGCTTGTGCATCCAATCCCTTAAACCCCAAAGTTATGCCATATGAGTCCACTATACCTTCCTATATGCGGTATCTACCTGCCGTTCCAAGTAAATTTGTATGTGCCAAATTCTAAACCTTCAAATGAAATTATGTTTTGTATGCTTGAATAGCTCATGTATCAACTAGGGCTGTCCTTATCTTCCATGTTAGGCGGGTTATTCTCAAGAGGAGTGGACTCCGCTCCTCACTCACGAGAAAATGGCCGGTCACTGGGATGCCCAGTCCCATGCTTTATGCAAACTAAATCAAAATAATTGCGAACAAAACTCCCCCTGGGACTATTGCTAGTTGGAGGCACTCATTGTTTCGAGCAAGCCATGGATTGATGCTTGTTGGTGGAGGGGGAGTATAAACTTTACCATTCTGTTTGGGAACCGCCTATAATGTGTGTAGCATGGAAGATATCGCCATCTCTTGGTTGTTATGTTGACAATGAAAGTATGCCGCTCAAAATATTATTTATCTCTGCTTTAAAAACCGAGCTCTGGCACCTCTACAAATCCCTGCTTCCCTCTGCGAAGGGCCTATCTATTTACTTTTATGTTGAGTCATCACCCTCTTATTAAAAAGCACCAGCTGGAGAGCACTGCTGTCATTTGCATCCATTACTATTAATTTATATTGGGTATGACTATGACTGGATATCTTTTACCATGAATTCCAATGTCTAGTCAGTCCATGATCTTTAAAGGTGCTCTGCATTTATGTTTTGCGGTCTTAGAAAGGGCTAGCGAGATACCATTTTGTTATATCATATCATGATTATTTTGAGAAAGTGTTGTCATCCGAGATTTATTATTATTGCTCGCTAGTTGATTATGCCATTTATATGAGTAAACATGAGACCTAAGAGTTATTGTGAGTGTGGTTAGTCATAATCTTTGCTGAAAACTTGAATGCTGACTTTACATATTTACAACAAGAGCAAACAGAGTTTGTAAAAGTTTTTTCTTTATCACTTTCAGTTTATCAACTAAATTGCTTGAGGACAAGCAAAGGTTTAAGCTTGGGGGAGTTGATACGTCTCCGTCGTATCTACTTTTCCAAACACTTTTGCCCTTGGTTTGGACTCTAACTTGCATGATTTGAATGGAACTAACCCGGACTGACGCTGTTTTCAGCAGAATTGCCATGGTGTTATTTATGTGCAGAAACAAAAGTTCTCGGAATGACCTAAAACTCCACGAAACATATTTTTGGAAAATATTAAAAATACTGGAAGAAGAATCCACATCAGGGGGTCCACCACCTGTCCACGAGGTTGGGGGCGCGCCTGCCCCCCTGGGCGCGCCCCCTGCCTCATGGGCCCCCTGACGCTCCACCGACCTCAACTCCAACTCCATATATTCGTGTTCGGGGAGAAAAAATCGGAGAGAAGGATTCATCGCGTTTTACGATACGGAGCCACCGCCAAGCCCTAAAACCTCTCGGGGGGGCTGATATGGAGTCCGTTCGGGGCTCCAGAGAGGGGGATTCGTCGCCGTCGTCATCATCAACCATCCTCCATCACCAATTTCATGATGCTCACCGCCGTGCGTGAGTAATTCCATCGTAGGCTTGCTGGACGGTGATGGGTTGGATGAGATCTATCATGTAACCGAGTTAGTTTTGTTAGGGTTTGATCCCTAGTATCCACTATGTTCTGAGATTGATGTTGCTATGACTTTGCTATGTTTAATACTTGTCACTAGGGCCCGAGTGCCATGATTTCAGATCTGAACCTATTATGTTTTCGTGAATATATGCGAGTTCTTGATCCTACCTTGCAAGTTTATAGTCACCTACTATGTGTTATGATCCGGCAACCCCGAAGTGACAATAATCGGGACCACTCCCGGTGATGACCTTAGTTTGAGGAGTTCATGTATTCACTATGTGTTAATGCTTTGTTCCGGTACTCTATTAAAAGGAGGCCTTAATATCCCTTAGTTTCCATTAGGACCCCGCTGCCACGGGAGGGTAGGACAAAAGATGTCATGCAAGTTCTTTTCCATAAGCACGTATGGCTATATTTGGAATACATGCCTACATTACATGAGGAATTGGAGCTAGTTCTGTGTCACCCTATGTTATGACTGTTACATGATGAACCGCATCCGGCATAATTCTCCATCACCGATCCAATGCCTACGAGCTTTTCACATATTGTTCTTCGCTTATTTATTTTTCCGTTGCTACTGTTACAATCACTACAAAACCCAAAAATATTACTTTTGCTATTGTTTTTTGACTGGGAACTGTAGGGGAAACCCCCACAGCATATCAAACTTTATTGAGAAAATATATACAGTACAGGTACAGAAAAAGGGGGATTACAAGAGGTAATCAAAGAATCTAGGGGAAGAAGTAGAAAAACAAGGTAGAGGATACATATTAAAGGCCTCAAGGTGGCAGGAATGAAATCCAGCGTAGAAGATCATCTTTGTAGGCAGCTTTCACTCTATATTGCATTAAGCTGATGTCATGTATAAAAGCAGATCTCCATTTATTAAATCTAGCCCTCTCATGCCTGAAGACCTTAGCATTCCTGATGATCCAGATATTCCAGCAAGCAATGAACACCACTTCAGTGAAGAAGGGCTTCCTAAAACTCCTGCTAGCATTAAGGACCAAATGAGCCATGGAGTCACCAGAAGACCAATCAATTTGCAGATAGTTCCAAATTCTGACACTAAAGTTGCAATTGAAGAACAAATGATCTCTTGTTTCCCTAGTCTGCAAAGGGCAAAGGACACAGCTCACTCCATCCTCCAAATATTACTTTTGCTATTGTTACCGTTACTCCCATATTACTTTGCTACTAAATACTTTGCTGCAGATACTAAGTTGTCTAGGTGTGGTTGAATTGACAACTCAACTGCTAATACTTGAGAATATTCTGTGGCTCCCCTTGTGTCGAATCAATAAATTTGGGTTGAATACTCTACCCTTGAAAACTGTTGTGATCCCCTATACTTGTGGGTTATCAACTATCTGGTCAATAACATCGAGGAAGGTGGCAGAAATTAACTCTCGAATTGAAACTTTAAGAAAATATCGAGAGCAATGTAAGGAGGTATCATGGAAAGTTTCGAGCGGGCAGGCAATCGTTCGATGCCTGTTACAGGGCATGAAAGGGGTTCAAAGCAACTGGAATAAGTATTGCCTCTAATACCATAATTGATGATCTCTCGGAAGGTGGCTCATGAATTACTTACGAGGCCATGTGTGAGGAACAACCTTGGGAGCAGGGGTACAGGAGAGTCAGGTTTCGATCCTGTGGAACTGTGGGTTATGGGCCCACCATGTGGGTTAAAAGTAGAAAGTGGGCTGACATCCTGCACGGTCACAATAGCAAGGCATGTCAGAGGGTAGTCTGTCAGTTATGTCGGCAACAACGTCGGTACCAAGGGCGAGGGACGAAGAGAACCATCTTCCTGCTTGTTGAATGAGGCGGACCAATAGGCAAAGCTCTCGTCCATCGGTGGTTGCCGGAATGCTATCGACAAATGCAACAAGGTCTTGCTGACAGAATTGTACACCAGGGTGTTTACATAAGCAGGAGAATATTACTGCTTAGATAATATAGATCACAAGAAAGATCAAACAAAACAATGTAAAGGAAAATGTGTTTAAACACATATTTCAGGGGTATATCCTTCCCAAGGACAAGCAGAGCATGATATCCATGGCAGGATATAATGTAGATAACCCTTTAGGTAAGGGGAGAGGAAGTTCATGTGATTTCCCAAACAACGGTGTTTGAATAATTGATAAAGGAAATTTAGCATGGTGCTTCAAATGTTCTTATCGATGATCAGAGTACCACAAACATGCTCCGAGATAGCATCGAAATGATCTTCAAGCAAGGTCAGACTTTGGAAACACAAAGGATCCATCAGGAATAACTTGTGGAATAAGTCTTACAATTTCCTCATGGAAGAATGGATAACCTTGTTGAAAAGGAATCTATAACAATAGGGCCTCCGGCCAGGTGTGCTAGGCACGACATCACCTTACCGGGTCACACAAAGACCAATGTTATAACTCTTGGAAATATGTTCCAACCATCATATCTGACCGAGATTCAGATCTGATTGGTGTTAGGATAACTCAGATTCAGGATGCCCGAGAAGAAAGTGCAACACAAATTGTCGAGATGACATTGTACGATTCTCGGGAATTGAACTATGGAAGCGAGTTCCGAAATAAGAGTTCATCATCAAACCAAGGAGAGGACGAGGAGGTGACTGAGGGACTCAGCGACAATTCATCAAGATTTCCGACAAGATGGATTTCCACAATTATGTGAACAAGGAGATAGCATTTGTCGGATCAAATGATATGATGATGTATGCTCGAGGAAAACATACACAATTAAACATTGGTTGAAAAGTTCGCCCGAAATAGGGGCATAGGTAGCCTGATCAATTGTTAGAATGGTGATTCAATAACCGATAGGCTAAGAATGAACTATTGATCATTAACTTCAAAGCAATAGGGTTGCTAGAAGTATAGAATCCAAGCAGCGCCGTTCACTTGTTGGTATCCCGGTTAGAATCAACACGGGGACCAAGAAAGAATGGACATGGCGAGGAGTATCACTTGTATCCAGAATTCTTAGCAGGTGGTGAAATTCTCGCCACATTCTTGACATAAAAGACGGTAATACTCCAAGGTAAAGAAGAACGAATGTTGGATATCAAGGAACTCAAGGTATAACACAATACACGAACAAGTTTGTGTTAAACGGAAGGCAATAAAGTGGTCGATGATAACACAAATCATCGAGGGCAAGGATGGTATTTCCCATCATGAATTCAATTGATATCCTGAAAGAGCTGAGAATGCTGATGATGATCATGACACATTTGTCGAGAGATTTCATGAAGATGTAATCGCTTGGCAATGACATCAAGTCAAAGGAATGGTGAAGAGAAAGGTTATTGGAACCATGGGTACGACACAACCTCGAAATCAAGTTTGCTGCTCAAGGAGAAATGATATGACGAGGAAGATCGACGTAAGATTAGCTCACCATCGAAATTTGTGCTCTGGGAAGGACAATGTAGCATAGTTAAAATTAACACGATAATGATGTAGCCGATCAGGCTAGGAATGAAGTGATGGAGTATTGAACTCCTCAACAACAAAGTACTAGGAGTAGTGAATCACGGTGTTGGTTCGATTCACCGATTAGTGTTCTCGGTTGACGACAACCCAGAACCCGTGGAGTGACTATGACGGGGAAAGGTACTACTTGATCAGAAATTCATAAGATGTAGTGCAATGGGTTGATATCCTCGAGATACCGGGGGTAATACTCGAAGGTAGATCAAAATAGAGGTTGGGCAGACGTAATGATTTGCAGAAGGCAAGTACTTTTAACTTGTCCGAGAATGGGATCAAAGAAGAACAATCATGGTCGGAACCACGATTGTAAAGGACAAAATCATAGATACAAGATCAAATTATGCCAAGTGAATAATTATTGTTATGAGAAGCTATCATGATAAGCTCAACATCGTTTCCATGGGCATGAACACAAAGTTCAAGGTCGACTCCCACTTCTCCAATGTATAACCTTTCAATCACTCCTCGCGTTCGATGAAGTTGTAGTGCTAAAAATTTATCTCGCATAACACCGTTAGAGTATGACCCGTGAAAACTTTCGAGTTCACACAGATTAAGGAAGGCATAGGTTCAACCCATCGGAGCTTCTTAGAACATATACCATGAACTTCAGGAGCAAATAACACAAGCTCGATAGTAGAGCATGGGTGAAAAAACGAGAGGAAACAATTTATCGAAGGCATTATGTATCAGGGAAAGAACTTCTCGAGGGTTTTGTATACGAAGGACACTGTCGGATGATATTTCAACAAAGGATCCGACGGTCCATAGCGAAGCTGATTTGAGTATCGGGCTATCGGCACACAACCAGAGGAAGAAACAATGCGAGTGCATTGGATTATAGAAGCAACTGGCTAATTCAAAGCTCACATGTAAAGGGATTATGATTTCCAAATCAAAGGATCAACAGCAAACACTCTGATTAAGGATGGATAAGTTGAGTAAGCTTAGGGGTAAAATCGACAAAAAATTGATTGATCGAGATTCAGCTCATGTTTAAAATGACGTCTGAGCTGAAAGGATGAATTCTAGGATCTGATTGAGGATTGCGAGCATTCGCAACATTCTGAATCAACGGACTCAAAACGATAATGACAAGGGATGCCAATATGATTACGAGACTTATGGGACTAACCATAATGCAAGCAAGCAAGAATTTCAAGAGCAGTAGGCTGCTTGGGATTTTCGGAAGTTCAAATAGCACTTCGAAGATTTTTGTGAATTACTTGAATCAACTGGGGATGAGCGGATACTCGATAAGTGCGAGGAATTATCCGTAGGGGCATTAATGCAGAAACAAGCTGCAAAGCGGTGGGCACAAAGGATTCTCGGAATATCGGAGAATTTTTCAGGGTATCAAGTAATAACAAGGGCAACTCGGAACGAAGGTATGAACGACAAGGGTAAGTAGTTATCCATAAGGGTTTATCGATGGTCAGGAATAGCAAAAGCGGAGGGCACCGAGTATCGAGAGAATATCGGAGAGTATCTTCGGAAGCTTCTGGTGCACCAAGTAATTATCTGGAGTAAGGGGCTCTCCGGGAGGAAGTAGTTACGAGAACCTAGAGTCGGCGTTAGTAAAATCATTTAACCCGAATAGAAGAGAGATTAGAGTCCCAGAGTAAGGATCAAGGAGTAAAAGATCCTAGTACCACCCAATGGCGGCGTGGGCCCGTAAGACACACACCATGTTAGTAAAAAGTTTTTGCAATGTCTAGACTCGACTTCGGCCAAGGAGTGTGGAAGGGGGATTCCTACAGGCAGTTGGCTCTGATACCAACTTGTGACGCCCCCGATTCAATCATACACTAATCATGCACGCAAACGTGTACGATCAAGATCAGGGACTCACAGGAAGATATCACAACACAACTCTGAAAACATAAATAAGTCATACAAGCATCATAATACAAGCCAGGGGCCTCGAGGGCTCGAATACAAGTGCTCGATCATAGACGAGTCAGCGGAAGCAACAATATCTGAGTACATACATAAATAAACAAGTTGCCATAAGATGGCTAGCACAAACTGCGATACAGATCGAAAGAGGCGCAGGCCTCCTGCCTGGGATCCTCCTAAACTACTCCTGGTCATTGTCAGCGGCCTGAACGTAGTGGTAGGCACCTCCGGTGTAGTAGGAGTCATCGTCAACGGTGGCGTCTGGCTCCTAGGCTCCAGCATCTGGTTGCGACAACCAGGAAGAAAGGAAAGGGGGGGAGGGGGAGAAAGCAACCGTGAGTACTCATCCAAAGTACTCGCAAGCAAGGATCTACACTACATATGCATGGGTATATGTGTAAAGGGGCAATATCGGTGGACTGAACTGCAGAATGCCAGAATAAGAGGGGGATAGCTAATCCTATCGAAGACTACGCTTCTGGCAGCCTCCATCTTGCAGCATGTAGAAGAGAGTAGATGGAAAGTTCACCAAGTAGCATCGTATAGCATACTCCTACCCGGCAATCCTCTCCTCGTCGCCCTGTTAGAGAGCGACCACCGGGTTGTATCTGGCACTTGGAAGGATGTGTTTTATTAAGTATCCGATTCTAGTTGTCATAAGGTCAAGGTACAACTCCAAGTCGTCCTGTTACCGAAGATCACGGCTATTCGAATAGATAAACTTCCCTGCAGGGGTGCACCACATTACCCGACACGTTCGATCCCCTTTGGCCGGACACACTTTCTTGGGTCATGCCCGGCCTCGGAAGATCAACACGTCGCAGCCCTACCTAGGCACAACAGAGAGGTCAGCACGCTGGTCTAAATCCTATGCGTGCAGGGGTCTGGGCCCGTCACCCATTGCACACCTGCACGTTGCGAACGTGGCCGGAAGCAGACCTAGCCTCCCTTATACAAGAGTAGGCGTTCTAGTCCAATCCGGCGCGCGCCGCTCAGTCGCTGATGTCACGAAGGCTTTGACTGATACCACGATGTCGGTTGCCCATATCTTGTCCCACGTGGTGGTTAGTGCGTATAAGGTCAACGACCCAACTCAGATCAAATACCAAGATCTCGTTAAGCGTGTTATTATGAAGTAACGGCGGACGCCGACCAGGGCCAGGCCCACCTCTCTCCTAGGTGGTCTCAACCTGCCCTGTCGCTCCGCCACAAAGATCCACACAGAGGGCCGTTGGGACAAAGGTCCTTTCAGCCCCCAATCCGTGAATCACTCACGGGTACTCTTCGAGCCGACCCGACTTTAGTCACCACATGTATCATGTATAAAGTATATAGTATATACCGTGATCACCTCCCTAGTGATCATGGCCCGATAGTATAGCATAGCAGACGGACAAGGATGTAGGGCCACAAATGGAATACTAGCATCCTATACTAAGCATGTAGGATTGCAGGTAAAGGTAACAACAGTAGTGGCAAAGATAGGCTATGCAGCAGAATAGGATTAACGGAAAGCAGTAACATGCTACACTACTCTAATGCAAGCAGTATAGAGAAGAATAGGCGATATCTGGTGATCAAGGGGGGGGCTTGCCTGGTTGCTCTGGCAAGGAGGGGTCGTCAACACCGTAGTCGAACTGGGGGTCGCCGGCAGTCTCGGGGTCTACCGAAAAGAAGTAACTGAGGGGGAACACAATAAATAACAGAGAAATCAAAGCATCAGAAAGTGTAACATGGCATTACGCGGTGCTAGAGGTGACCTAACGTAGTAGTGGGTGCTACTGGCGAAGGGGGAAAACATCCGGGAAAGTATCCCCGGTGTTTCGCGTTTTCGGACAGATGAACCGAAGGGGGAAAGTTGCGTGTTCGATATGCTAGGGGTGTGTGGCGGACGAACGGGCTGCGTATCCGGATTCGTCTCGTCATCTGAGCAACTTTCATGTAGAAAGTATTTTCATCTGAGCTACGGTTTATTTTATATGATTTTCTAAATTTTAGATCATTTTTAGAATTTATTTAATTCAACATTATCCAGAATAGTGTTTGCTGACGTTAGCATGACGTCCAGTGGGACCCACCTGTCATTCTCTGTTTAGGTTAATTATGGTTTAGCTAACTAATTACTGTTTAATTAAACTAACAAGTTAATTAGATTAATTAATTAGGATTAATTAAATTAATTAATTATAAATTTTATTAATTCATTTTTATTTTTCATTTTTTCTTAAAACGTTCTGGGGCTGGGCCCCGTTTGTCATAGGCCCCAGGGGGCCTAGTGGGTTAGCGGGCAGGAGGGCGTCGGGCGCCAGCCGGGCGATGAGCGACGGGCGCCAGCCCGCAGGGACGCTCGCCCAGGATAGCCGCGGGGCGGGGCGCCGGCGCCAGGGGCGGAGGCAGAGCGGTTGGGGGCGACGGCGGTGGAGAACACCGGCAGGCGAGCAGCGGTAGGCGGCGGGGGAGGCGCGGTGGCGCGAGGGACAACGGAAAGGCGCGGGCGCGCGCGGCGGGCGCGGGTGTGTAGGCGAGGCCGTCAGGCGCGGCCGGCGCGCGTGCGGGCGCGAAGAGGGGCGGCGGCTGCAGAGGTGCGCGCGGGAGCGGCGACGTGGCACGCGACGAGCGGCAACGGTGCGCGCGGGAGCGGCGACGTGGCACGCGACGAGCGGCAACGGCGCGCGCGGGGCAGGAGCAGAGGGGCGTCGGGGCGGCGCACATCGGACGTGGACGCGGCCGCGGTGAGCGCGTGCGGTCGACGCGGGCGCGAGCAGCGCGCGGACGGGGAGGCACGGGGTGGAGGGCGCGGTCGGACGGAGCGCGGTGACCGCGGGGTGAGGGAGAGGGGCGGTCGCGGTCCTCACCGCGGGTTGCAGGGAACGTGGCAACGGGGGGCGAGGAGGAGACGGAGACGACGGCAACGCGGTGACGAGGTGCAGGCCGGCGAGGAGGAGGAGGCAGGTCGGCGAGGTGGCGCGGGCTCCGGGCAGCGACGTCCTGGCTCGGGGCGGTGGTTGGCGCGGCGAGCTCGATTCCGATCCGATCTGGATCGGGAGGGGGGAAAGTGGGGGAGTGGGGCGACGGGGGAGTGGTTAGGGTTTTGGGGTCGAGGGGATAAGGGGAGTGGGGGTGGGCCTGATGGGCCAGCGGGCTGGCCTGCTAGCTGGGCCATTCGGCCCAGCGGGAGGGGGGTTTCTGTTTTATTTCTTTTTTTTCTTTTGTTTTCTGGTTTTGTGTTTTCTTTTCTTTATTTATTTTCTTTTCTGTCTTATTTCACTTTAAAATTTTAGGCCTTTAATAAAAGCACTGTTCCTTCACCATAAACATCTAGCCAATTCTTGGCACGCTCCGAACATTTTAGTTTAATATTTTGAAAACTTTTGTTATTTTGCCAAACATCGAATTTGAATCTTGGATCGGTTTCGAACTAACGCGAGATTAGGAACAGTAACCATGGTGACATGGCATCATTAATAGAGGTTTACTGTAGCTTAATTATCCGGGCGTCACACCGCCATTATCGGTCATCTCTTCGTCTTGCCCCGTGTTGTCATTGACTGCCCCGTCGGCGTCCTCCTCCTCATCATCTTCTTCAATTATCCATCGAGTATAGCCATCCATGAAACCAGTCATGAGCAGGTGTGCCATCAAACGACCATCCTCATAGGGGTCGAGCCAAACTCCTTTGCATCTTCGACACGGACATAAAATCTATGTCCGGTTATTTCCATTCATGTCCTGCACCACCGACCGCAACCACCTTTCCACCATCGTTCCATTGACCATCATGAACGCCTGCACGGTAATAATAAAAAAATTAATTATAAAAATGCATGCATGCATCAAAGTCATACAAAAAATCGACATGACCTCCCCTAAAAATAGGACATATAGAGTTTGCCCGAAATTCGTCGAAACAGAAATAAATCGACATTTCCGCAAAACATAGGCAACTCAAGCACAATTCAGCGGCAACTCATGCCACACACACAATTTCCATCATATCGCCCGATTATGTCATATCGCACACATACACATATTTCCATTCTTGCAAAAGCACAAATTTTTAATCACCTATCTCGAGATCGAGCACGGTGATGATGATGTCGATCGGTGTCGCCACACACCTAGGGAATGATCAAAAGTGGACAAAGCTTACTTCTTGACATGGCTAGATCTAGTTAGGGAGGTACATAGGTCACTTCATTAAATGCTAGATCTACCTAGCTAGTTGGGGAAGGAGATGAGTTTAACTAGCGGAGGGGGAGGAAAAAGAGAAAGGAGATGCATTAATGGAGGTGGTGTAGCTAGTTAGCTAGGAGCAATAAAGAGAGGTAGAAGAAAGAGAGTAATGGGAGCGGAAGTAGTGAGGAAGAAGCAAAGTGAGGGAGAGATGAGGTGGAAGCTAGGGGAAAGTGAAGGAAGAGAGGATGGGGAGGGGGAGGAAAAAGGTGGTGGCTGCGGTTTAGTAGTTGCGTTAGGGAGTAAAATGCGTTGTTACTAAAAAGGTAGCAGTAACGCGCCCCTGGAAGAAGCGCTGCTGCTAAGTGGGGCCCGCCATGTGGCCAGGTTCAAACTTAGCAGCGCCCTACCCAAAAAATGCGCTACTCCTATCTAGTTAGCAGTAGCGCGGTTATTGGAGGGGCGCTACTACTAAACCTAGCCTGGCGGCAACGGTGGGGCAGTTTTAATAGTAGCGCTTTTTCTTCTTCCCACGCTACTGCTACGTGGATATTAGTAGCGCCAGCCGCTCTACTGCTAAGTAGAAGTAGCATCTCCTTTTATCCAGCGCTACTGCTAAGATTCTGTGTATAAGGTTTTCCCTAGTAGTGATCGCAAAGCAAAGATTTCTTCCAACCCCAGACCACGAATCCTTAAGTCCACCGGAGCTTCTCGAACGAGCCGACCACCGCAAGGGGAGGAGAGCGCATCTTGTAGCACCGCATCCACCACCACCACCACCACACAAACCAAATCAAGAATCGGGCAACAGAACTCTGTTTGGATCAATCTTGCCACCTCAACACCACCTCAACCGTGCCCACAGGATGCCACCACCTCCACCGCGACCTCTAGCCTACCCCAACCACACCGGTGGAGCGAATCACCGTCGTCTAGGACGTCGGCCGACATCCAGGCCACCACCACCCACATCAAAGCGATCTGGGCAGGGAGAAGCCCAGGTCCGCCACGACCGGTGTCCACGGCCGCCCCCCATGCTGCCCTTGCAGCCGTGATGGCGCAGCCCCACCGAGATCCCTGGGGCCGCCGCTCCAGCACCCAGATTCTGCACGTGCGCAAGGCCGCTGTGACACCCCCGATTTGACCGTACACTAATCATGCACGCAAATGTGTACGATCAAGATCAGGGACTCACGGGAAGATATCACAACACAACTCTACAACATAAATAAGTCATACAAGCATCATAATACAAGCCAGGGGCCTCGAG
This sequence comes from Aegilops tauschii subsp. strangulata, assembly GCF_002575655.3. Classification (NCBI taxonomy): domain Eukaryota; kingdom Viridiplantae; phylum Streptophyta; class Magnoliopsida; order Poales; family Poaceae; genus Aegilops; species Aegilops tauschii. Next base: position 187,949,803 of record NC_053040.3, read on the forward strand.
GGCTCGAATACAAGTGCTCGATCACAGACGAGTCAGCGGAAGCAACAATATCTGAGTACAGACATAAGTTAAACAAGTTTGCCTTAAGAAGGCTAGCACAAACTGGGATACAGATCGAACGAGGCGCAGGCCTCCTGCCTGGGATCCTCCTAACTACTCCTGGTCGTCGTCAGCGGCCTGCACGTAGTAGTAGGCACCTCCAGTGTCGTAGGTGTCGTCGTCGACGGTGGCGTCTGGCTCCTGGACTCCAACATCTGGTTGCGACAACCAGATAGGAAGGAAAGGGGGAAAAGAGGGGGAAAGGCAACCGTGAGTACTCATCCAAAGTACTCGCAAGCAAGGAGCTATACTACATATGCATGGATATATGTGTAAAGGGGCATATCAGTGGACTGAACTGCAGAATGCCAGAATAAAAGGGGGATAGCTAGTCCTGACGAAGACTACGCTTCTAGTCATCTCCATCTTGCAGCATATAGAAGAGAGTAGATTGAAGTCCTCCAAGTAGCATCGCATAGCATAATCCTACCCGGCGATCCCCTCCTCGTCGCCCTGTTAGAGAGCGATCACCGGGTTGTATCTGGCACTTGGAAGGGGTGTATTTTATTCAGTATCCAGTTCTAGTTGTCATAAGGTCAAGGTACAACTCCGGGTCGTCCTTTTACCGAGGGACACGGCTATTCGAATAGATAAACTTCCCTGCAGGGGTGCACCACATAACCCAACACGCTCGATCCCATTTGGCCGGACACACTTTTCTGGGTCATGCCCGGCCTCGTAAGATCAACACGTCGCAGCCCCACCTAGGCTCAACAGAGAGGTCAGGACGCCGGTCTAAACCTATGCGCGCAGGGGTCTGGGCCCATCGCCCTATGCACACCTGCACGTTGCGTACGCGGCCGGAAGCAGACCTAGCCCCCTTAATACAAGCGCGAGCTTACGGTCCAATGCGGCGCGCACCACTCAGTTGCTGACGTCAAAAGAGCTTCGGCTGATACCACGACGTCGGGATACCCATAACTACTCCCACGTAGATGGTTAGTGCGTATAGACCAAATGGCCAGACTCAGATCAAATACCAAGATCTCGTTAAGCGTGTTAAGTAACCGCGAACGCCGACCAGGGCCAGGCCCACCTCTCACCTAGGCAGTCTCAACCTGCCCTGTCGCTCCGCCACAAAGATCCACTCGCGGGTACTCCTACGAGCCGACCCGACTTTAGTCATCTCATGTGTCATGTATATAGTATATAAGTATATACCCGTGATCACCGCCCAGGTGATCACGGCCCGATAGTATAGCACAGCAGACGGACAAGAATGTAGGGCCACTGATGGAAAACTAGCATCCTATACTAAGCATGTAGGTTTGCAGGTACAGGTATCAACAGTAGTAGCAAGGATAGGCTATGCATCAGGATAGGATATCGAAAAGCAGTAACATGCTACATTACTCTAATGCAAGCAGTATAGAGAAGAATAGGCGATATCTGGTGATCAAGGGGGGGGCTTGCCTGGTTGCTCTGGCAAGTAGGAGGGGTCGTCGACTCCGTAGTCGAACTGGGCAGCAGCAGTGTCGGTCTCGTAGTCTACCGGAGAGAAGAGGGAGGAAGAAACAGTAAATACAATGCAAACATAAGCATGACGATGCGTGACATGACAATGAGCGGTGCTAGGTGTGTCCTAACGCGACAGTAGGTGGTACCGGTGAAGGGGGGGAACATCCGGGAGGTATTTCCGATGTTTCGCGTTTTCGGACAGACGGACAGGAGGGGGTAAGTTGCTAGTTCGATACGTTAGGGAGGTGTGGTGGACGAACGGACTGCGTATTCGGATTCGTCTCGTCGTTCTGAGCAACTTTCATATAGAAAACATTTTCATCCGAGTTACGGTTTAAAAGATATGAATTTTCAAAGTTTATTTGAATTTCTGGAATTATTTAAATTAAGCAAAAATGAATTATGACGTCAGCATGAGGCAATGCTGACGTCAGCAGGTCAACAGAGCGGCTGACCAGGTCAAACTGACCGGTGGGCCCCACCTGTCATAGACAGTGGGCTAACAGAAGATTAAACTAATTAATTTTTAGTTGATTAACTACTGGGCCCACCTGTCAGTGAGTGATTAGATTAATTAATTAGTTTTAATTATAAAAACATTTTATTTTCTCTTTTTTTTTAATTTTTGCGGCGGGGCCCGCATGTCAGTGCCTGGGCCTGCCCAGTCAGCACGTTGACTGGGTGGACCCAGTCAACGGGGCCCACGGGGCCCACTGGCAGTGGCACTGGGGGGGCCAGGCCAGGCACGTCGGCGGCCGGCGCCGGAGCAACTCCAACGAGCCAAACGCGGCGGCGCGGCTCGGGAGGGGCGCGGGTTTCGCGCAGAGGGGGTCTGCGGGGTCGTGGCTGGGCGCGTTCGACGCGGCTCGGCGCCGCGCGTCCAACGGTGGTGGCCGGAGCGGCTGGAACGGGCGGGGGCGAGCGCTACGAGCTCGCCGACGGCGAAGTGCTTCGGGCTGGGGCGGGTGCGGCGTTAGAGCGCGCGAGCGGCCGAACTAACTAGCTAGGCGGGTGCGGCATGATGCGGTCGAGCTAACGGGCCTACGCCCATGACCAAATGGTCACCGGAGACCCGCCGGCGACGAGCTCCGCGGCGCGGCGTTCGGGCGCGCGTGGGGAAGCCGCTAGGGGGCGCGCGAGAGAGAAAGGACAGGGGAGGAGGGGGAGAGGCTCACCGCGCGGCACATGGAGGCCGGTGAGGGGCTTAGGAGCAGCAGATCGGCGCCGGGGAAGAAGGGGGTCGCCGGCGTCCGAAGTTGAAGGCGAGCTCGGGGAGGTCATTGCAGGGGCTCCGGTCTCCAACGGGCTGCACCAGACGAAGCAGCGGGCGACGGCGGTCCTTGGAGACACCTTGGGGCGGCGAGGTGGGTACGGTGGCCGTGTGAACGACGGTGAACGGCGGCGACCGCGTCGGGCGTGGGGAAGGAAGGAGTGGCGCGGATCTGGGGGGGAGAAGAGAGAGGCGCAGAGGCCGAGAGGAGAGCGGGGGCGAGTGGGAGAGAGGCCCGAGGAGGCGGGGGGAGCTGGCGTCCTTATCCTCCCCGTCGCCGGCGAGGGGGTGCGGCGGGGACTGCCCCTGTTCCGACCCCGGTCGGGGGAACAGGGAAGGGGGCGAGCGGGAGAGGTGGGCTGGGCCGGGGGTCGGCCCAGTTGGGCCAGGGTTGCTGTGGAGGGGGCCTTCTCCTTTTTTTCTTTTTCTTTGTCTGGTCTGTTTTCTGTTGTATTTTCTTTTTATTTATTTATTTTCTTTTCTGTTTTATTTCATTTAAAAGTATTTAGGTATTTTATAAAAATGTGTTTTCTCCACCATAATTATCAGTGCAATTTCTGGCATGGCCCGAACATTTTTGTTTAAATTTTTGAAAACTTTTATTTTCCACTTTAAATTTAATTGAAGTTTGAATTAGGAGTTTGAAAAGAAATGTGTTTTAAATGTGAGCAAGCCCTGTTTAGCAACATGATTAGCTTAATCACAGAGGGTTACTGTAGCATGATTCTCGGGGTGTTACATCGGCGGCCGGCGCCGGAGCGACTCCGGCGACCAAAACAGCGGCGGCCCCTCGCCGGAGTTGGCCGGAATCGCGCTACGGGGCTCGGGGAGGAGCGGGGCTAGGCTCATTCGAAGGAGCTCGCAGCGCCGCATCCAGTGGTGGCCGTAGCTTCGTCGGACCTGGCCGGAATCGGCGCCGGCGAGCGGCAGAGGCGGCGGCGCGCACGGGTGCCCAACGGAGACGGGGCTACGGTGTGCTATCGAGCAAGCGGAGGGGCTGGGGAGCATCTACGCGCGGTGGGGAGTGCAACAGGCTTGAGCCCGTGACCAAAAGGTCACCGGAGCCTTGCCGGCGGCGAGCTCCGCGGCGCTGCGTTCGGGCGCGCGGGGGGGGGGGGGAAGCAGCTAGGGGGCGCGCGAGAGCGAAAGGGCAGGGGAGGAGGGGGAGAGGCTCACATTGAGCCTGCAGGTGTGCGAGAGTGAGCTCGGGGGAGGCTCGAGGCGGCGAAACGGGGCGGCGATCGACGGCGGCCGTGCGGGGAAGACGAGCTCGGGGAGGTCGTTGCAGTGGCTCCAAGCTTCAACGGAGAGGCGGAGGTGATGTAGTCGAGGGCGGCGACGGCGTACGACACGGCGAAGTGGCGATTGGGGCACGGTGGCCGCGGGAACGACGGAGAACGGCGGCGACCGCGTCGGGCGTGGGGAAGGAAGGAGCGGCGTGGATCTGGGGGGGAAGAGAGATGCGCAGAGGCCGAGAGGTGAGCGGGGGCGAGTGGGAGAGGGGCCCGAGGAGGTGGGGGCGCTGGCGTCCTTATCCTCCCCCGTCACCGGCGAGGGGGTGCGGCGGGGACCGGCCCCTGTTCCGACCCCGGTCGGGGGAACAGGGAAGGGGAGGGCGAGTGGGAGAGGTGGGCCGGGGTGGAGCTGGGCCTTTCGGTCGGGGGGGGATGGTGCTGGCCGGCTGGGCCTGGGGTTGGCCCAGTTGGGCCAGGTCCAGTGGGGGGCTTTTGTTTTTATTTTTTTGTTTTCTGTTTTGTTTTGCATTTTCTTTTATTTATTTTCTTTCACCTTTTAATCCATTTTAAAATACTTAGGCATTTTCTAAAAAGGAGTTTTCTCCACAATAATTACCAGTGTATTATTTGGCACCCACCGAACATTTTTGTTTAAATTTTTGAAAACTTTTATTTTCCACTTTAATTTTAATTGGAGTTTGAATTAGGAGTTTGAAAAGAAATCTGATTCCAATGTGATCAAGCCCTGTTTAGCAACATGATTAGCTTAATCACAGAGAGTTACTGTAGCATGATCCTCGGGGTGTTACAAATCTCCTCCACTACAAGAAATCTCGTCCCGAGATTTAGGAGGTAGAAGGAAACAGTGCGGGGTATTCTTCGCGCAGACGATCCTCTCGTTCCCAAGTGGCCTCATCTTCAGAATGGTGCGACCACTGGACTTTGAGAAACTTGATCGCCTTCTGACGTGTGCGGCGTTCAGCTTGGTCGAGAATGCGGACCGGATGCTCCTTATAGGAGAGGTCTTGCTGCAATTCGAGCACTTCATGATCCACAGCTCGGATTGGGTCCTTGAAGCAACGGCGGAGCTGTGACACATGGAACACATCGTGAACCTGAGAAAGGTTCGGCGGTAGCTCCAGTTGGTATGCCACTTTTCCACGCCTTTCGAGAATAGTGAATGGGCCAATATAGCGAGGAGCTAGTTTACCCTTGATCCCGAAGCGGTGAGCACCCTTCATAGGTGTGACTCGAAGATAAGCCTTTTCGCCAGGTTGATAGACCATGTCCTTATGATGACGGTCATACTGACTCTTCTGACGTGACTGAGCAGTCTTGAGATTCTCGCGAATAATGCGGACTTGTTCTTCGGCATCTTGGATAATATCCGGGCCAAAGAGTGGACGTTCCCCAGTTTCTGACCAGTTCAGAGGGGTTCGGCACTTTCGTCCATATAACACTTCGAAGGGGGCCATCTTCAGACTAGCTTGATAGCTATTATTATAAGAGAACTCAGCATACGGGAGAGATTCCTCCCATTTCTTGCCGAAGGAAATAACGCAAGCTCGAAGCATGTCTTCGAGAACTTGATTGACGCGTTCAACTTGCCCTTGCGATTGAGGATGAAATGCAGTACTGAATGACAGATGAGTTCCCATAGCTTCTTGGAAACTTGCCCAGAATCTTGAAGTGAATAAGCTGCCACGGTCTGAGCTGATAACCAATGGAATACCGTGGAGTGAAACAATCCTGGACATATAGAGCGTTGCCAACTGGCTAGCAGTGATCGTTTCTTTGACTGCCAGAAAATGTGCAACTTTGGAAAGCCGGTCAATGACGACAAGAATAGCATCATTACCTTTCTGTGATTTGGGAAATCCAGTGACGAAGTCCATCTCAACATGGTCCCATTTCCATTCAGGAATAGAGATAGGTTGCAGAGTTCCAGCAGGCCTTTGATGTTCTGCTTTGATACGACGGCAAACGTCACATTCAGCAACATAACGAGCAATGTCTTGCTTCATATTAGACCACCAGAATCTCTGAAGGATGTCTTGGTACATCTTTGTACTACCAGGATGGATACATAGAGGCGTATCATGAGCTTCTTTCATAACTTCCTGTGTCAAATCCAGGTTTTTCTCTGCACATGGCACCACTAGGCGGCCCTTGAAGTATAGGGTGCCATCTTCAGCAATGGTGAAGAATGAGGGCTTTCCTTCTGCGAGGTAGCGCTTAATCTTGTGGGCTTCAGAGTCATACTTCTGTAGCCTTTTGATGCTGTCCTCGAGATCTGGTTTAGCAACTAGGGTATTGAGGGAACCCTGGGTAACAACGTGGAGGTTCACCTTGCCAAACTCCTTAGGAGGGGGAGCGAGTGCACCCGGAGGAACAATATGGAGGTTCAGCTTCCTGAATTCTTCAACAAGCGAGGGCTGAACTTTATGAACCTGGAGGTGGTTGCAGTAAGACTTGCGGCTCAAGGCATCAGCCATTACATTAGCCTTGCCTGGCGTATAGGAAATACCCAAGTCAAAGTCTGCAACAAGCTCCATCCATCTCTGTTGACGGAGGTTCAGATCTGGCTGAGTAAACAGATACTTCAGACTTTGGTGGTCAGTGAAGATCTCGCAACGATTACTGAGAAGGTAAGGTCGCCACTGCTTCAGCGCATGAATGACAGCAGCAAGTTCGAGGTCGTGAACTGGGTAGTTCTCTTCGTGAGGGTGCAATTGCCGAGAGGCATAAGCAATCACTTTGCGGTCTTGCATTAGGACACAGCCTAATCCTTGTCGGGAAGCGTCGCAGTAAATGACGAAGTCCTTCTTAGTATCAGGTGGAGCTAGAACTGGAGCAGAAGTCAACTTGTCTTTGAGTGCCTGGAAACTTTCCTGACATTTGTCTGTCCATTGGAACTTGACACCCTTATGCAACAGGTTAGTCAGAGGCCTGGCGATCTTAGAGAAGTTCTCGACAAATCGACGGCAATAGCTGGCGAGACCGAGAAAACTTCTAACTTGCTTAACGTTCTTGGGAGGAGTCCAATCAAGAATAGCCTGAACTCGTTCAGGGTTGACGGCAATACCATCCTTAGAGATGACATGCCTGAGATAGGTTACTTCGGGTAGCCAGAATTCACATTTGGAGAACTTGGCATATAGTTGATGCTCTCGTAGCTTTTCCAGCACAAGTCGAAGATGTTCAGCATGTTCTTCTTCGTTCTTGGAAAATACTAGGATATCATCCAGATAAACCACAACGAACTTGTCGAGGTAATCCATGAATATATAGTTCATCAGACGAGAGAAGGTGGCTGGAGCATTGGTTAAACCGAAAGACATGACGGTGTACTCGTATGAACCATAGCGAGTCACGAAGGCGGTCTTTGGGATATCCTCTTCGCGAACACGGATCTGGTGGTAGCCCAACCTCAAGTCGAGCTTAGAGAACACTGACGAACCCGCCAGTTGATCATACAGATCATTGATCCGAGGAAGGGGGTATTTATTCTGGATGGTAGCTTGGTTTATAGGACGGTAGTCTTGAACTAACCGGTTTGTCCATCCTTCTTCTTGACAAAGAGAGAAGGTGCTCCCCAAGGAGAGCAACTTGGGCGAATGAATCCTTTGCGAAGAGATTTGTCGATTTCCTCCTTAAGCTCAAGGAGTTCATGCGGCGGCATTTTGTAGGGTCGCTTGGCTATAGGAGTGGTGCCTGGTTTCAAGTCGATGATGAATTCGACAGCTCTAGCAGGGGGAATCCCTGGAAGTTCTTCAGGAAAGACGTCGAGGAATTCACGCACGACGGGAATGTTTTCAATGCCCTCGAGTGGTGCAGCGTTCAATGCATTCAATGCATAGAGCCTTGCCTCGGCATTTTGCACCAGATGAGCTTGGTAAGCAACTATTTCATCTGAAGGGTGTAGCAGATGGACGGTTTTAGTGGCGCAAACTATAGAAGCAGTATGCGTTTTCAACCAATCCATACCCAAAATGAGGTCGATGTTAGACGACTTCAGGATAATGGGAGAGGCATAGAATTCCAGCCCTTCGATTTCCACGGGGACATCGATGCCAACCAAGGAGGTTTGACACTGTCCCACGGGGGTTTTGACCAGTACCGAAGTGTTCATCTCCTCACATTTAACGTCGTGCTTGTATGCAAAATCTTCTGACATGAATGAATGCGATGCACCTGTATCAAATAAAACGGATGCTGGTACTGAATTTACGAGGAGTGTACCCATCACAGTAGCAGGCTGGTCTTGAGCTTCGTTGAGATCAACGTGGTTGGCATGAGCACGACCATAAGACTTAGCATTGTTGTTGCGAGGCTGATTGTTACCACGGCCAGTCGCTGGAAGGGCCAGTTGATTCTGGTTCTGGTTGCATTCTCTAGCACGGTGTCCTGGTTGACCACACCTGAAGCACAAGCCATTATTCGGAGTGGGAACAGGAGCTTGGGATGGTGGAGCTGGAAGTCTTGACTGCCTAGATGGTGGTGGAGGCAGACGAGGTGCAGCATAGGTCTGCCTTGGGGCAGATGCATTTGGACGGTACATGCTGTTCGGGATCCATATCTTACGCTTCTGTGCGGGCGAGCCCGAAGATGAGCCCGTGTCACGGTTGCGCCTGTGAGAGCTCTGGTATTCCTGCAGACCAGTCTCGACATTGATGGCCTTATTCACCAAGGTGGCGAAATCAGCAAAGTCATGCACTAGAAGTGCGAGCTTGATGTTAGCTTGAAGGCCATCACGGAATTTCTCCTGTCTGCGTGCATCAGTTGCAATGTCCTCTTCAGCATAGCGAGACAAGTCCAGAAACTCCCGCTGATAAGCTTCAACAGTTTTGTTGCCTTGGGTGAGGTTGCGGAACTCACGCTTCTTCCGGTCCATGACTCCCTGAGGAATGAAGTGGGCACGGAAAGCTGCTTGGAAGTCTGGCCATGTGATGATTGTTCCAGCTGGTAGAGTACGCCTGTGGCTGTCCCACCACTGAGCTGCGGGTCCCTTCAAGAAGAAGGAAGCAAAACTGACATAGCTGGCAGGGGCTACATCAGCAGACTCCATCTCATAGGTGATGTCACGGAGCCAGTCATCAGCATCCAGAGGCTGAGTTGAGCTGCGGTAGATGGTTGGGTTGAGGCGTATGAAATCTTGAAGAGTCACTTGGGTTTGCTGCTGGTTCATATTGGGGCGAGGGAACTGAGCCATCATATTTTCCATGAATTGGCGGTTCAGTTCAAACTGTTGGATCATACCAGCCATGTACTCAGGTGGTGGTGGAGCATCGCCACCACGACCACGACCACCTGGTCTAACCATCCTGCTAATATATAACAGGGGTAGTTCAGCATTGAGAAATATGTGCAAAGACAAGAATCATTCATGATGAAACATGCATAACGAAAGGAGCACGATAGCTACTACATAGTAGTCGGCATACCTTACAAAAGGGGGCATGCATAGAGTTCAGTACACAGAGTTCAGTACATGGACTAAAACATCATAGGCGGCACACAGGCTCGCGGCGAATGCATCTAACACTACAAGCAAGCCTACATCAGTCCCAAGAGGTACTGTGGAGGTAATCGTAGCCCGACAGCTGGTAGTGAGGCAACGGATAGCCCTCCACGTCAGCAGACTGGGGGCCGCGGACACTCAGGTGTAGAGCCCGACGCTCAGGTGGCAGAAGAGGACCAAGTGCGGGAGAGTAGCCTCCCACCTCTGGCCAACCGACACCGTGGGGCATCACGGTCTTGGCTGGGTAGATCGCAGTACGCGGTACCTGTCCAGATCGGACAAAGGGGTGCAGCAGCGTCAGAGCACGGTAAAGGTGCTGACGGGTGGTGTACATCTCGTGGCGAAGAGCTCGGTTAGCTCGATCCAGCCCATCAGCATGCAGAACCAGGTTCTGATGGTAGAAGGGCTCTCGGGTGACAGTGGAGTAGGCAGCAGTATAGTATCCCTCCGCACCAACATCAGATGCGATAGCAATGTGCCTGAAAGGGGAGGTGTCCAACTCCCGATACTCTCCACGAAGACGTGTCAGAGCAGCATAGGCAGCATCGTGGACAGCCATATCGATGGTCACACCAACACCATGTGCGGTGTGCAGCACAGTAGTGGAGTCATACTCCCGAGAGTAGAGGTGGACGATGGCACGGTACTGCTCCTGGTTAAAGTCCTGGTACTCCTCGTAGACGGTGTACTCAGGGTGCCAGCGATAACCTAGATAGGTCATCATCTCAGCTAGCACAGCAGGTGATCCCGAGGCACCAATGGCCGTCGTGTGGCGCACGACCTGCCTCGTGGGTTCCATCTGAAAGCAAAGACGTTTCAAAGGAGTCAAATGACAGTGTGTGAATTGTTCAAAATACTATTCTAGGAAACAACTATGGCTTATCCAACTTTGGGGTGAATGCGGTCACGGGATCCTAGTGTTAGAGTTAGTAAATTCGTTTAACCCGAGTAGAAGAGAGTTCAGAGTCCCAGAGTAAAGGTCGAGGAGTAAAAGATCCTAGTACCACCCAATGGCGACGTGGGCCCGTAAGACACACAGCCATGTTAGTAAAAGTTTTGTAATGTCTAGACTCGACTTTGGCCAAGGAGTGTGGAAAGGGGGATTCCTACAGGCAGTCGGCTCTGATACCAACTTGTGACGCCCCCGATTTGACCGTACACTAATCATGCACGCAAATGTGTACGATCAAGATCAGGGACTCACGGGAAGATATCACAACACAACTCTACAACATAAATAAGTCATACAAGCATCATAATACAAGCCAGGGGCCTCGAGGGCTCGAATACAAGTGCTCGATCACAGACGAGTCAGCGGAAGCAACAATATCTGAGTACAGACATAAGTTAAACAAGTTTGCCTTAAGAAGGCTAGCACAAACTGGGATACAGATCGAACGAGGCGCAGGCCTCCTGCCTGGGATCCTCCTAACTACTCCTGGTCGTCGTCAGCGGGCTGCACGTAGTAGTAGGCACCTCCAGTGTCGTAGGTGTCGTCGTCGACGGTGGCGTCTGGCTCCTGGACTCCAGCATCTGGTTCTGACAACCAGATAGAAAAGAAAAGGGGGAAAAGAGGGAGAGAAGCAACCGTGAGTACTCATCCAAAGTACTCGCAAGCAAGGAGCTACACTACATATGCATGGGTATATGTGTAAAGGGGCATATCAGTGGACTGAACTGCAGAATGCCAGAATAAAAGGGGGATAGCTAGTCCTGTCGAAGACTACGCTTCTGGCAGCCTCCATTTGCGTGCATGATTAGTGTACGGTCAAATCGGGGGCGTCACAGCCGCACACGCGCCAGCGTCGCCTTGCATTCGTGTCGTCGGGCGCCTCCCCAGCCCGGATGAGCAGCCCCGCGCAGCTCTGCTCCAGACTCGAGGAAAGGGAAGGCCCGTCCCCGCCGTCACCACGCGGGCTTTGCCCAGCGGTGGAGGGAGGGAGGGGTTGGTGGTGGTGTACGGGGATGTGGCGGCTAGGGTTTCGCACCCGGATCAGGCCGTTGGGGAGCGACGCGGGGCTTCGGCACAATAGTGTATGCTTAAAGATTGTACTTTGTTAGATTTGTCTACATACTATGTATTAAACACTAAAACGTGTCTAGATACATTCATATTTAGACAATTCGAAGACAAAATAATTCGGGGCGGAGAGAGCAGTTTATTTATTTGACAACGAGATATGGGCATATGGCCTTGCTGTACATTAGTAACATGTGAAGGGTCGAAATGAAGGAACATCCCGACTGAAGGGTCGAAATGAAAGAATATCCCGAGGGCCTTTTTAGTACACTAGCACACCGGGCGTTTTCGCTCCGGTGTCCGCCGTCGTATCACTAGTCCACTGTCCCCGGCGACGTGGATTGATCGCCCTACATCAATCGAGACCGAAATTTTTTCCTGTCTGCCTCCCTCAACATCCCCGGCCGACCTACCGCTGTGCGCCGCCACCCTAGTTCTGGAGGTACGCCGGAGCTCAACCTTGTCCCTCCCCGGCATTAGGTGTTAGCTTTTCTTACCAAAATTGGACTCACAAGCCTGCCACGGTCTACGAGTCGCCTCCAATTCAACTGCTGTAACCCTAGCTCCGTCCCTGTCCTCAAAACCCTAGCTCGCCCTAAACCGTGGCGCCCGCCGCCGCCCCCCATCCTGCGCTGGCGTTGGTCTTCCGAAGCGGCGGAGGCTCAGGAGGGCCCTCGGTCTAGGTCAGACCTCACCGACCGGCACGCCGTGCTCACAACTCGCACATCCTACTACCAACATCAGTTCATTTTCCATTTCGTTTTTTTTGGGGCCCAACCTCCATAGCGCACGATCGAGCTCGAGTCCAGCCCTTCTTATAGAGAAGGGCAGTCCTTATCTGTACTATGCTATACAATGATTGCTTGGCTAATGGGGGGCCATTAGTTGATCTGATGATGGCTACCCGTGGTTTATTTACTCTATTTTATTTGGGAGCCAGAGCTGGGGCCTCATGGTTTGGTTGATGGACCATCGCCATCACCATCACATGGCAACTTGGTCTTGTTGCCGTTGGAGTTGGACGGCGTAGATTAACCCGGTTGAATGGTCAGTCGACACGTGGTGGCGGTCTCCACCGCTCTTTTTGTGATTTATAAGGTTTTATTTATTCGGGCTGTGCATTAGCGAACATTTTGTATTTAATTGTATGGCATGTCTTCACTGTCTTATTTAATGTTTTCAAGTGATGTTTTATCATATTTCGGGTGCCGATTAGTATCTTCACGGTGACGTGAATGTTTTCTAGGAGTTATTAAGTCTCTGACATGCTATCATTTCTAGTATTATTGAGATCTTCGGTGGGCTTTCGTAGAAAATTTAGTACTAAATTTAGTAAGTACTCCCTCCGTTCTAAAATACTTGTCGTGGTTTTAGTTCAACGAAAAGAATTTTGGAACGGAGTGAGTACTTTTTTTTTCAAGTGCATGGTTCTGTTTATGTTGATTTATCCTGTAGATCTTCAGAGATCTGGAACTTCCATTTCTTTCCTAGTTGAGCCAAAAGAAGATTTTAATCCAATAAGCAAAAACTGAAGGGTGCAATCGGACCCTCGCCACACCCGGGGATCGAACTTGGTTGCGCAGCATACTCCTCTCGTTGCCCACCACCACGACCACTGCGGCTTACCTTAATAGATTGAAATTTATAACAAAGACACTATTCGAGACATTATTTCAGTACTTCGGTTGCAAATATTCCCATATTATATAGATGCTCGATGTGTCCATAAAATCCTTCCTTTTTAATTTTAGCTAACAAACACACTTTTGTTCCATGCGCTTACTTTATTTCTTTAAAAGGATCTGGTCCTGACTTCTCTCTTTTTTCCCTTGGGATATGCGCTTGTATAGGTTGATATAAACAGCAAGAGGGCATCACATTGTACCAGAAAGCGCCAAAGAAGTACAGGTTGCAACACAAGCGATGGGATGTAATAGTCGAGAAAATAAGGCTGCGCCAGAGCAAAAAATAACTACTTTATCCAGTAAAAAGAAGTGCTTTGCTTGTAAAGAGACATCACACAATTTGGATCAATGCAGGATAAAAGACAAACTGGGTACTGCAGCCCAGCTATTTGGACATTCTACAAGGTTTCCATTCTACATGATTCAGCCTTCAAAGGAAGTTGTCGAAAATGAAAAGTTCTACTATCACTGCCTGCTGATCACATCTAATGCCTGTAACTTGGACCCGGCAGCAGTGAAAATTGAACTAAACAAGTTCTGGAAGCTGACTGATGATTGGTATATAAAGAGAGAAGGTAGACAGAATTTCGTAGCATCCTTCAACTCAGAGGATGACCTACTAAGCTGTTTAAATCCTCCCAATATAGAAACATTTCTGGATGAAAAGGAGGTGAATTTTACTGTAGCAAGGTGGGATGAAGGTGATGGGGAGAAACTTGACTTGATCAGAGAGTGGCTTTTGGTCTATGGGGTCCCAGGTGCATATAGAAACTGGAAGGAGCTATATCAAGTTGCATCTGCAGTTGGAGTTTTGCTTGAGGTGGATGAGGAAAGTTTGGAAAGCGGAGATAAGGAGCCTATTAGGTTGAGGATAGCATTGGGAAGTCTTGTTGGTGCTCCTTTCTCTTACCACTTTGTGTTTGGATGGTCATCTAGACTAGTCAAGTTCATGATTGAAGACAAAGCAAGAAGGATAGAAGGGCAATGGAAGGAAGTAGAAGAACGGAAGGTCAGCGTCATGAAGGAATATGCAGATATAAGAGAAGAAGGTATTGAGGTACCTCCAGAAACACCGAATAAAAGAATGGATTTAGAGGGCACTGGAATTGATTTCGCGGGCAATTATTCTTTGGATTTTGGAACTTGCTCACGCAAGGAATGTAAAGAACTGAAAACCACAGAACGAAATGGTAACATCATGAAGGAATATGCAGATATAAGAGAAGAAGGTATTGAGGTACCTGCAGAAACACTGAATGAAGGAATGGATTTGGAGGGCACTGAAGTAGATTTCGCAGGCAATTATTCTTTGGATTTCAGAAGTTGCTCAGGCAAGGAATGTAAAGAAGAACTGAAAACCACAGAAGGGAATGGTAGCGTCATGATGGAATATGCAGATATAAGAGAAGAAGGTATTGAGGTACCTGCAGAAACACTGAATGAAGGAATGGATTTAGAGGGCACTGGAGTAGATTTCACATGCAATTATTCTTTGGATTTCAGAAGTTGCTCAGGCAAGGAATGTAAAGAAGAACCGAAAATCACAGAAGGGAATGGTAGCGTCATGATGGAATATGCAGATATAAGAGAAGAGGGTATTGAGGTACCTCCAGAAACACTGAATAAAGGAATGGATTTAGAGGGCACTGGAGTAGATTTCGCAGGCAATTATTCTTTGGATTTCGGAAGTTGCCCAGGCAAGGAATGTAAAGAAGAACTGAAAACCACAGAACGGAATGGTAGTGTCATGAAGGAATATGCAGATATAAGAGAAGAAGGTATTGAGGTACCTCTAGAAACACTGAATAAAGGAATGGATTTAGAGGGCACTGGAGTAGATTTCGCAGGCAATTATTCTTTGGATTTTGGAAGTTGCTTAGGCAAGGAATGTAAAGAAGAACCGAAGACCACAGAAACAGGTACATTGCTGGAAGTAGCAAAGTTCATTCCAGAGTTAAGAGCTGATGAAGAGATCGAGGAAAACAGCATAAGTGCTATGGCAGCCACCACAACAAACTCGAAGAAAGCAGCAGAAGGGGGGCAATCCCCAAGTGAAAGCTCGGCAAGAGGTGATCATATGTCGGGTTTGGAAGATTGTTCTGACAAGAAACATCAAAAGAAACTGATGGCCTGCGACATGGCTACATTTCTGCAAGTGTCGAAGTTCACTGAAGAGTTTAAAACTGATGGAGAGATCAAAGAAAACAATGCAAGTGCTATAGTGGGCACCAGAACGAACTCTGAGGGAGCTACAGAAGACATTCCAAAAGCTATAGAAGACATGGCTACGTTGCTGCAAGCGTCGAAGTTCACTGAAGAGTTAAGAACTGATAGAGAGATCAAAGAAAACAATGCAAGTGCTATACTGGGCACCAGAACGAACTCCGAGAGAGCTACAGAAGACATTACAAAAGCTACAGAAGACATGGCTACATCGCTGCAAGTGTCGAAGTTCACTGAAGAGTTAAGAACTAATGGAGAGATCAAAGAAAACAATGCAAGTGCTATAGTGGATACCAGAACGAACTCGGAGAGAGCTACAGAAGACGTTCCAAAAGCTGAAGGTGGGCAATCCATAAGTGGAAGTTCAACTTCGACAAGCTTGATTGAAGAGGTCTTCAGAGGTCAGTGAAAACTGCACATTTGTGAACTTTGCTGTGCTATATTTATCAAATATGTTATGATAAACTCCTTTCCAAATCAAATTAAAAGCAAAATACTTACAAGAGCACGGGCTAAAATTGTTTTCGTAAATGGAAATAAACGAATTCTCAGTTCTTGAAAAAGATAATTAAAAATATGATGTATGTTGTGAATTTTCTTGGCACAATAACAATCGGTTGACACTTTGTTTGCTGAAATCATTTCTGATCTGCCCATGAAGGTCACAAGCCATCTATAAAAAATGTGTACACAAGAAGAGATCGGAAGCAAAAAAAATCGACAGAAGGTTCCACTTTGTGTGCTAACATCAGTTCTGACAGTGCCCATGAAGGTTTACAGAAGCCACCTATAAAAACTATGTACGAGGGAAGTGATCCCAAGCAAAAAGGATCCACAGGGGGGCAAGTTGCTTCAAAGGAACTGAACAAAGGAATAAACCCAGGGAGCAGCAGTCACGCCACAAGGATTGCAACCTCAACATGCAATATGTTGGACTCAGAAAGTTTATTGGAAAAGGAACACGAGAAAGAAATGAAAATGGCAGAAACAGCAGCAAAGACTGTGGGAGCTGAAGGAGCACAATCTATCAAGGGAAGTTCAGCATGCATGCTTAGAGTAACTCAGACAAAAGGTGAGTCAACATCCTATGTGCATAAAATTGTTATACTTGTATACCTTCAAACCTTTTCTTAACCAAGTCTTTTATCACAAGTTAGAAGGAAAAACACCCTATTGGCGTTTGACCACCAGTCTCTATAGAAAATGAAAAGCAAACTGATTTTCAATTTTTGAGTGGCACAATTGGGAATATAAGAAAAGGGGTGTACACCAAAACATGGACTGTAGAGTGTGCAAGATGACAGCCTTACCAATTGTGGTGGGGCATGCATTTACATGAACATAAGGTAAACATCTCACATTACTGCTTTACAAAAAAGCTTAGATAGGATAAGAATATGAACTTGAACAAAAGAAGGTTAGAACAGATGAAATACAAAAACAACTAGGGAGATGTGAGATGAGTTATGTGGAAAACAGTAACTGCTCTACTAATTTGTGGAGGAAACATTACCCTGATGGACAAAATACCTGTTTAGAAACTAGAAGAGTTTGATTATTGAATACTTCATTTTATTGTCTTCAACCATTTTATATACTCCCTCTGTAAAGAAATATAAGAGCGTTTAAATCACTACTTTAGTGATCTAAACACTCTTATATTTCTTTACGGAGCAAGTACTGATTAACTTCTGATCCAGTGCATTGATGCTTTTCGAAAACATTGGTTTTGGTATGGTTGTGTGTAAAAAGTAAAATAGGAGCTTAGTTCCAAACCCTTTTGCTGTAAAAGTTCGGCAATGTTCCTGATGGAACAGGGGAAACATCGCTGCTTTATTGAAGTTTGGGTTAGAAAATATTTTTCTAATATGTACTTTGTTTGCACTGTTTCTGAAGGTGTTGACATGGCTGGAACGACACCAGAAGGAGCTTGGTTTGATGGAAAGCAGCCTGTTTCTAAGATGACTACGCGGTATGTGATCTGATATTTTACTTCTGTCTGTTTGTTTCTCTTTCTTGTCTTACTGTTTCATTTATATTTATGGATATTTGATTACTTCCAACATGACATGGTATAGGCTAACTCAATTTTACGAGGAGTTCAACACATACAATGAAATCTATGACAGTTTCGTTGAGATGGGTCTTCAAGAAAATCTGCTGAAAGGAATATATGCATATGGTAATTCCTAGTTTATCTGTTACTATGTTGAGATGCTTATTTGCGTATACAATTATTTCTTGACTCGACCTGTATTATAGTGAAGTCTTAATGAGATTTTGTTTGAAGGCCTGGAGAAGCCTTCTTTAGTCCATCAACGAGGAATTGTCCCATTGTGCAAGGGTCTGGATGTTATCCAGCAGTCACTGTCTGGAACAACTGTGACACTTGCCTGTGGAGTTCTCCAGCGACTCGATTATGGATCCACGGAATGCCAAGCTTTGGTTCTTGTGCCAACGCGTGACTTGGCACAGGAGACCGAGAAAGTTATTGGAGCACTTGGTCAGTGGCTAGGTGTCAAAGCTCATGCTTGTCTTGGAGGAACTAGTGTTCGTGAGCACAAGCAAATTTTGTCCAGCAGCACCCAGGTTATTGTCGCTACTCCTAGCCGCGCTCTGGACATGCTGAGAACACGAGCGCTCTGTCCAGATAACGTCAGAATGTTTGTCTTGGATGAAGCAGATGAAATACTCGCAGGAGGTTTGAAGAACCAGGTTGGTTTTGCATCATCATACCAGCTCCGTTGTATAGTGATTACAATGGTTGCAAAACTTCCCTCGTATTGCTTGTTCTATTTAATTTGAAACGATAAAAATAGATCCTGTTAATCTCAGGCAATTCTTTGTGGCGTCTATTTTCGTAACTTGTGACCATTCATCTTTCTTGCAGATCTATGATATTATCCAGCTTCTCCCAGCCAAAATCCAGTTTGCTGTATTCTCTGCCACCATGTCCAATGAAGCTCTCGAACTTTGCCGGAAGTGCATGAATAAGCCTATGAAGATCATAGTGCCGAAAGATGAAGAATTGGAGGGTTTTAGTGTTAAGCAGTTCCATGTTAAAGCTGAGGATGAAGAGTTGAAGTTTGAAAAATTATGTGATCTTTTTGACACCATGGCGGTCACGCAAAACATCATCTTTGTCAACGCACGTCGGAAGGTTGAGTCACTGGCCGAAAAGATCAGTGGCAGGGGGTACACCGTCTCGGCAAGCCATGGTGGTATGGACCAGCACGCCAGAGATGTTGCCGTCCAGGATCTCCGGTCGGGATCATCTCGTGTCCTCGTCACCACCGACCTTCGTGGCGCCGACGCATTGCAGGTCCCTGTTGTCATCAACTATGATCTGCCAACACAACCAGTACAATACCTTCGTCATGTTCGACGAAGTGGACAGCCTGGAGGGACTGGTGTCGCTATCAGCTTCGTTGCTCGTGCTGATGAGCGTGTCCTGTCTGACATCCAAAGGTTCTGCAGTACTCAGTTGGCAGAGTTACCCTCCGACGTCGCTGACCTCTTGTGAGCAATTCCGTAGTTGGATATTGTGCACAGATGGCTATCTAGACTTCTTTTTTTTCTATCGTTGGCCTGGAGAGCTGCGCAACAGCTCCATTCTGTTGAATTGTGGGAATCGTCTTGTGGGATTGAAACTTGTTGAGTTCTCCGGTATTATGTCATGGTGGTTTGAAACTGAATTGAATGTGGTGCAAATAGTTGTTTGAAATGTTTTGTTGGTTCATCTGTTGTTTACTATTATTACATTGTGTTGGTGCACATATGCTGCTAGTGAGCAACGTTATGCACACAGGTTACAGAATCCTTAAGCCAGGACAAATAATGCAGGTCAGGCTTGGATTGAACTTTGGACCAGATTACATTATAGCAAGTAAGGTTTGGGTGTGAATGTGTAGGTCACCTATAATATCAAAGAATGTTCTTCCACTGAATGAATCTGGTGTTAGTACCAGTACGAAACTGATAAAAGTTAACTTGCTTCAGTTTGCAGGCAATAACTACAGGCACATCAATCTTTCTGTTTTGTATTTGTATTATAACAGTAATATGTCATGTAACATGAGAAGCGAGGGTTAACTGAAATAAACCTCAAAACACAGGACTACATGTAAACACGAATTTTCAATCTTTGATGTCCTTTCCCCTAGAGAAATTCTTGGATGTCCATGTAGGTATAGGCTGCAAGTCCCTTGTCAGACAAAAACACCACTTGCGAGGAGAACGAAAAGAGATCCAAAACCCTGTGAAACAAACAAAGCAAATTTCGTAAATATGTCAACCAGCTCTGATTCCACATACGAACTGATGAAACAATCAGCATTTTAGTGGGCTCACCAGAAAAACGGAAGCAACAGCTGCGGTGGTGAGCTCCTTGGCTAAGCTTCGGCTGCGCGTGGATACAGTCGCTTCATAACTGGCATACAGAAAGATGGAAGAATCAACAAAATGGTGGGTAGTCTTTTCTCAACGGACTAATCTATGAATATATAACCATATCTATGAACGGCCCTCTGTAACTCAACATGAACAAAGAAGGAAGTTGCTTCGCCTCACAATCAAGGAAATGCAAACATATACCCAATGACCCACTCGCAAATCGAGTTGTGAAACGTCGATAAAAAGAGAGAACCCGGGGTTAGAACTAGCCAGGACATAAATTTTCCCTGAGGTTCAATAGCAAATTGTCCCTAGTAGGCGCGAGCACCACAAGCACATGTACCAAACAACAGAGAATTGATGCATCTGCACTGAACACTAACTGTGCAACTTATAGAATGCAAGTGTCAAATGTGTAGTTGTGACTAGTGCCCCTGTAATATGTTCGTGTTTTCTAGGAGTAGATCCGATAGTAGTGTGCTACATCCTACAGGTTATCGCAGCACACAGCCAATAAGCGGCTCTACTTGGTCGACGACTCGAGAACCAATCACCACTGGGTCACTGAACAATTCACATCCAAGTACCCAAATCAAGCACGAGCGGAGCGGAGGGGAGAAGAAGAGGAGAGGTAGGGGTTGGCTGCTCACGTACATGAAGAAGGAGGCAGTGAGCATGAGGCCGACGGCGACCGTGAGGACGGCCAGCGCGGGGTACCAGGCCACCGGCAGCGGGCTCGAGATCGACGCCTGCATCTCGCCCACGGTATCTCCCGAGTCAGGGGAGTGGAAGCAAAGCCCTAGAAGAGATTTGAGGCGGGGAAGCTTACCATTCCGGATCTGAAGTCTGAACCTTGTGATCTCCTCTCCTCGCGAAGCGGGGTCCCTGTCCTCAGGTCAGGCACACTTGGAGTGGCCGGTGTGCAATTGCAAACGCATGTGCCGGCTCGCTCCCGGGGCTAGTCCATGGTTAAGCACCGCTACGTCTTAATTTTTCTTTCTCACAAATGAAAGAATACACAGACACTTGTATGCGTATACACGCACAAGTAACTTACATTTATGAGCACCATCGAGAAGGCGACCGATAGGCGCCGGCGCGCCGGCCGAAAGTTCCGGCCGATCGCACCCTAGCCGTCCGATTGGCCTACACCGTACCATTGGATCCTCATCTATCCAGGTCATCTTTCTTCCTTCCCCCGCTCTGCAACTCCCGTCCTCCTCCACTCATAGGCCCCCATGGTGGCCGCCCCTCTTCCCGCGCCGTGTTGAGGGTCCTCGGAGTTGTCCCTCTCTCCCAGCGGCCCCCGCCCCGGTCAACCCACTGCGGACCAGCACCTCGCATCTCCAGCAAGACTTCGCAGTGCAGCGCATCATCATCCCCTTGGTCGCAGCACCTTGTGCTCGTCCCCCGTTACAGTTCGGGCGCTCGCTGTCCCTGCGTTGGTGGCCGCCGCATCCAGCCGCCCCATGGCATCCCCCGTCGCCATTGCAGCCCATCCTGACCATCAAAATTCGTCATGGTCACCATTCTCGGGCGTCGTTCCATCGTAGCAAAAAATCACGTCGGTAGAAGCTTTTAGCATTGTCGGTTGTAACAAATTAAATGAGGATGTCCGCCGTCGCCAACTCAGAAAACACTCCAAACAAATGCAACAAACTCACATGCTAGTTCCAGCTCTGAATTTGCCAGTTGCAGCAAACCCAAATGCTAGTTCCAGCCCTGGCTTCCCCCGGAACAAATCGTTTTGCTGGAAAAAAAACTCCCGATCGCTACTTCTGCGGTCGCTGTGGTAGCAAAAAAGCTCTCCGGTAGAAGCTTTTGCCTTTGCTGGTTGCAACAAATCGTGGGCTCGTCGTCGTCGTCTTAGAAAAACACTGAGATGCAGCAAGAACGGTTATGGGCTCCAGCTCTTGTTTTGCCGGTTGTAGCAAAACACAAAGCTGGTTCTAGCTCAGGCTTCGCTCGGAACAGATCGTTTGCTGCAAACCGCCTCCCGATCCCTACTTCCGCCGGTCGCCGTGGTAGCAGAAAATCTCGCCGGTAGAAGCTTTTGCCTTTGTTGGTTGCAACAAATGAGGACGCCCGTCGCCGCCACCGCAGAAAACACTTAGACGATGAAGCAAAACTACATGCTTTTTCCAGCTCTGGATTTGCCGGTTGTAGCAAAACCGCATGCTGATTCCAGCATCCCTGTACGTGTCGAGGTTGTCCACCGTCTTGTAGGATGCAGCTCACTGCCATGCTGCGCGTCCTCGTGCGGTAACCATGGCAGGGGAGGGCGCTGCATGGAGAAGGAGAAGGTGCCAGGGGAAAAATGCCATTTTGAGGTGCGTGGGGGAGGAGATGCTTGCAGCACTGGGGGAGGAGCTACTTGCAAAAGCAGCAGGAGGTCACGCCATTGGTGCTGATGACCTCACCCTACGGTGCATAAGATCCGAGGAAGAAAGCAGTGAGAGGAAGAAGAAACAAAGAAAAAAAGATGTGGTGTGATACGTCTCCAACGTATCTACTTTTCCTAACGCTTTTCCTCTTGTTTTGGACTCTAATTTGCATGATTTGAATGAAACTAACCCCGGACTGACGCTGTTTTCAGCAGAACTATCATGGTGTTGTTTTTGTGCAAAAATAAAAATTCTTGGAATGGAACGAAACTTTGCGAGGATTTTTTATATCAATAAAGAGATTTCTGGAGCCAAGAGCCACCTGAGGGGGGCACCTGGGCGGGCACAACCCACCAGGGCGCGCCTAAGCCCCCAGGCATGCCCAAGTGGGTTGTCCCCACCTGGTGGCCCCGCAGTCCCTGAAATCGACGCTATAAAATCCTATTTTTCCAGAAAAAATCAGGGAGAAAGAATTATCACGGTCCACGAGACGGAGCCGCCGTCACCTCCTGTTCTTCATCGGGAGGCCAGATCTGGAGTCCGTTTGGGGCTTCAGAGAGGGGGATCTTCGTTCTTCGTCGTCACCAACCCTTCTCCATCGCCAATTCCATGGTGCTCCCCACCGGGAGTGAGTAATTTCTTCGTAGGCTCGCTGGTCGGTGAGGAGTTGGATGAGATTCATCATGTAATCTAGTTAGTTTTGTTAGGCTTGATCCCTAGTATCCACTATGTTCTAAGATTGATGTTGCTATGACTTTGCCATGCTTAATGCTTGTCACTTTGGGCCTGATGTCTACTACGCAACTTTATTCTTGTAGACACGTGTTGGGCCTCCAAGCGCAGAGTTTTGTATGACAGTAGCAATTTTCTCTCAAGTGGATGACCTAAAATTTATCAATCCGTGAGAAGTGTAGGATGAAGATGGTCTCTCTCAAACGACCCTGCAACCAAATACAAGAAATCTCTTGTGTCCCTAACACACCCAATACAATGGCAAATTGTACAGGTGCACTAGTTCGGCGAAAAGATGGTGATAAAAATGTAATATGGATGGTAGAAATATATTTTTATAATCTAAATAAACGAAAACAGCAAGGTAGCAAATAATAAACGGGCACAAAAAGGGTATTGCAATGCTTGAAGATGAGGCCCAGGGTCCGTACTTTAGCTAGTGCAATCTCCCAACAGTGCTAATATAATTGGATCATATAACCACCCCTCAAAGTGCGATGAAGAATCATTCCAAAGTTCCTATCTAGCGGAGAACATAAGAATAAATTGTTTGTAGGGTACGAAACCACCTCAAAGCTATTCTTTCTGTTCGATCTATTCAAGAGTTCGTACTAAAATAACACAAATCTATTCTTTCCGTTCGATCTATCCTAGAGTTCGTACTAAAATAACACCAAAGCAAATTCATATTCATAATACTCAATCCAACACAAAGAACTTCAAAGAGTGCCCCAAGATTTCTACCGGAGAAACAAAGACAAGAACGTGCATTAACCCCTATGCATAGATTATCCCAATGTCACCTCGGGAATCCGCGAGTTGAGTGCCAAAACATATATCAAGTGAATCAATACGATACCCCATTGTCACCACGAGTATTCAATTGCAAGACATATATCAAGTGTTTTCAAATCCATAAAATTATTCAACCCGATAACAACGAAATCTCAAAGGGAAAAACTCAATTCATCACAACAAGATAGAGAGGGGAAAACACCATATGATCCGGCTATATTAACAAAGTCTACGATACATAAAGATCGTGACATCTCAAGAACACGAGAGAGAGAGAGAGAGAGAGATTAAGCACATATCTACTGGTGCAAACCCTCAGCCCCGAGGGTGGACTACTCCCTCCTCATCATGGTGGTCGCCGGGATGATGAAGATAGCCACTGGTGATGATTCCCCCCTCCGGCATATTTGGGAATATTTGGGAATTTATAGTGCAAAGAGGGGGTGCGGGAGGCCACCGAGGTGGGCACAACCCACCTGGGCGCGCCAGGGGGCCCTGGCGCGCCCTGGTGGGTTGTGTCCCCCTCGGGGCACCCCCCAGGTGCAGCTCTGGCCCATTGGGTTCCTTCTGGTCCAAAAAAAATCTCCAAAAAGTTTCGTGGTGTTTGGACTCCGTTTGATATTGATTTCCTGCGATGTAAAAAACAAGCAAAAAACAGCAACTGGCACTGGGCACTGGGTCAATAGGTTAGTCCAAAAAATGATATAAAGTTGCTATAAAATGATTGTAAAACACCCAAGAATGATAAAATAACAGCATGAATACTTCATAAATTATAGATACGTTGGAGACATATCAGCATCCCCAAGCTTAATCCTACTCGTCCTCGAGTAGGTAAATGATAAAAGAAATAATTTATGAAGTGTGAATGCTAGCAAAGTGCATAAGTTTGATCAATGATAATTTCAATCACTTTTCCTAGCATCATTACATCATTTTTTTCTCATAAAATTTATCATGTTATAGTGGCAACCAATTCACATGTTAAGGTTCAAGCAATGAATTCTCTTGAAACTCAACAACCTATGTTCTTAGTCACCAAGCAATTGCAATTCAACTTATTCAACGGAGTTTAAGTAAGAGCTCCACATACTCAACCATCTTATAGTCTTCTATGATTGCTAACACTCACCGCATACACATGAGCAAAACGTTTCAACCAGACACATAGAAAGATAGGGGCTTATTGTTTTGCCTCCCAACGTATTCACCTCGAGGGTGATGTCAACAACAATAACTCATGCTACCCATATTCAACTGGACATATGTGCCTAGATCTTTCCTCACCACATGATGTTTGCCCAAAGAGAAAAATAAAAAGGAATAGAGAGAAAAACTTTGACTCTCTGCATAAAAGTAAATACTGTAGTAAAAGATAGTCCCTTCGCAGAGGGAAGCAGAGGTTGCCATGCGCTTAATTGTTTGTATGCTCAACCCCTTAGTGCAAAAGAACGTCACGTTACATTGCCCCTTGTGATAGCGACCTTTATTATGCAGTTTGTTGCTTTTATTCTTCACCATCACAAGTTCGTGCAACGCTCAATTTTTTCTTACACTAAATGATCTCACACTTTTAGAAGCAATTTGTATTGCCTTTTTGCATCGATGACAACTTACTTGAAGGATCTTGCTCAATCCATAGGTAGGTATGGTGGACACTTGAAAATAAGATTTGTGTTTAAGGGTTTTTGGATGCACAAGTAGTATCTCTACTTAGTGCGGAATTTTTGGCTAGCAAAGATAGGGGGCAAGCACCACATCTTGAAGGATCTATGACAATATAACTTCTATGTGAATATGAACAAATATAAATCATTACGTTGTCTTCCTTGTCCAACGTCAACAATTCTGGCATATAATATTTTGATGGGGGACCACAATCACAAAAGATTTCCAAGATAGTGTATTTTCATGCGAAAGTTCTGTTCCTTATACTAATTATTCGTGAATTGCTTGTATGACCAATATTGTGATTGTCAAGCCTCAAAAGATTCACTTTCTAAACCCAATGTGAAGCTACCGCTAGGCATGATATGATTTCAACTTCATGACATTCAATTTATTCAACAATTTACTCATAGGATATAAGTGAAGCACAAGAGTAATTCCGTAGAAAAGAGCTTTGTTGACGGGATGTGAGTGTCGCTTACTTAGCCTTCCTAGCAACTATTTGTGGACTCTATTTTATTTAAAAAAACTTTCTGATCTAAGTACTTTATTAAAACAGCAAGCAAAAATAAAATGACGTTTCAAGGATAGCACCACTCATGTGAAGAAGCAAAAACTTAGGCTCAACTGATACTAACCGATAATTGTTGATGAAGAAAGGTGGGATGCCTACTGGGGCATCCCCAAGCTTAGATGCATAAGGCTTCTTGAAATATTATTTTGGGATGCCTTGGGCATCCCCAAGCTTGAGCTTTTGTGTCTCCTTAATTCTTCTCATATCACGGTTTCCTAAATCTCAAAAGCTTCATCCACACAAAACTCAACAAGAACTCGTAAGATAAGTTAGTATAAACCAATGCAAAAACCTTATCAATCTTTACTGTAGCAAATCACTAAAATTATATTCAGCATTGCATGCTAAATGCCTCTGCATATTTAATACTCCTATCCTCAAATAGAATCATTAAACAAGCAAACATATGCAAACAATGCAAACATAACAGCAATCTGCAAAAACAGTACAGTCTCTAAAGAATGCAAGAGTATCAATACTTATTCAACTCAAAAAGTTCTGAAAATTTAACACACTGTAGAAAATTTATCAGAGCATATTGTGCAAAAAGTTTCAACATTTTATCATGTCCTGACTTTTCTAGGGAATTTTTGCAACAGTGGTAAACTTTCTGTTTTCAAACAGCAACATATAGACTTGCAAAATAAGCATAGTAAATGCTATCATTGCCACTTTTATTGAAATAAAAGATGCAAAACATTATTCTAAATAACAACAAGCAAATCCTAACAAAATAAAATGATGCTCCAAGAAAAACACATATCATGTGACGAATGAAAACATAGCTCCAAGTGAGGTTACTGATAATGTTGAAGACGAAAGAGGGGATGCCTTCCGGGGCATCCCCAAGCTTAGTTGCTTGGATCTTCCTTGAATATTTCCTTGGGGGTGCCTTGGGCATCCCCAAGCTTAGGTTCTTGTCAGTCCTTATTCTCCTCATATCGATATCTCACCCAAAACTTGAAAACTTCAATCACACAAAACTTAACGGAACTTTGTGAGATAGGTTAGTATGATAAAGAGCAAACCATTCCACTTTTGGTACTGCCAAAGACAAGATTCATAATTGTTCTCACACAATGCCCACTGTAGCATATCATTTCTACAATTTATATTGAGCAATATAAGCCATAGAAACTAGAAAACAAGCAAACTATGCATTGAAAACAGAATCTGTCAAAAACAGGATAGTCTGTAGTAATATGTACTACAACTACACTCCTGTTACTCCAAAAATGATGAAAAAAATAGGAAATCCTGGGCAATTTATCTATTAATATTATGCAAAGAGAATCAGCATTTTATCACGCTTCTGTTAAAAATGAGAATTGTTTTCCTGAGCGCAAAAGTTTCTGTTTTTCAGCAAGATTAAATCAACTATCACCCAACATGATCCCAAAGGCTTTACTTGGCACTTTATTGAAACAAAAGCTATAAAACATGATTACTACAGTAGCATAATCATGTGAACACACAAAAATAGTAGGTAAAAGTGTTGGCTTATCTCCCAACAAGCGCTTTTCTTTAATGCCTTTTAAGCTAGGCATGATGATTTCAATGATGCTCGTATAAAAGATAAGAATTGAAACATAAAGAGAGATCATGAAGCATATGACTAGCACATTTAGGTCTAACCCACTTCCTATGCATAGGGATTTTGTGAGCAAACAACTTATGGGAACAATAATCAACTAGCATAGGAAGGCAAAACAAGTGTAGCTTCAAAACAATCAACACATAAAGAAGAAACTTGATATTATTGAGATATGTAAGGGCGTAAGTTCCTTTCTCATAATAATTTTCAGAGCCATCATGAATGGATTCAAAAATATAACTATCACATACAACACTCTTTTCATGATGCACAAGCATTGAAAATTTATTACTCTTTATGGCATACATGTCATCATAATAATCATCATAGATAGCAACTTTATTGTCATAGTCAATTGAAACCTCTTCCAAAATAGTGGATGTATCACTAAATTAAGTCATGACCTCTCCAAATCCACTTTCATCAATGTAATCATCATAAATAGGAGGCATGCTATCATCATAATAAATTTTCTTATCGAAAGTAGAAGGAATCAAAGGATCATATTCATTAAGAAAAGCATCCCTAAGCTTAGGACAAGCATTATTTCCAGCAAATAAATCTTCAAACATATCATACTCATCAAACATGGCATGCCCAAGCTTGTGGTTTTGCATATCATTCGCATCATGTATATTCAAAGAATTCATACTAGCAATATTGCAATCATGCTCATCATTCAAATATTTTGTGCCAAATATTTTATTGACTTCTTCTTCTAACAATTGAGCACAAATTTCCGAACCATCATTTCCAAGAAAGATATTATAAAGATGATCAATAATAGGATGCAATCTAAATTCCATTTTTTGTAGTTTTCTTTTTATAAACCAAACTAGTGATAAAACAAGAAACTAAAAGATTCAATTGCAAGATCTAAAGATATACCTTCAAGCACTCACCTCCCCGGCAACGGCGCCAGAAAAGAGCTTGATGTCTACTATGCAACTTTATTCTTGTAGACACGTGTTGGGCCTCCAAGCGCAGAGTTTTGTAGGACAGCAGCAATTTTCCCTCAGGTGGATGACCTAAGGTTTATCAATCCGTGAGAGGTGTAGGATGAAGATGGTCTCTCTCAAACGACCCTGCAACCAAATACAAGAAATCTCTTGTGTCCCCAACACACCCAATACAATGGCAAATTGTATAGGTGCACTAGTTCGGCGAAGAGATGGTGATAAAGTGTAATATGGATGGTAGAAATATACTTTTATAATATGAATAAATGAAAACGACAAGGTAGCAAATAGTAAACAGGCACAAAAACAGTATTGCAATGCTTAAAAATGAGGCCTAGGGTCCGTACTTTCGCTAGTGCAATCTCCCAATAGTGCTAATATAATTGGATCATATAACCACCCCTCAAAGTGTGATGAAGAATCACTTCAAAGTTCCTATCTAGCGGAGAACATAAGAATAAATTGTTTGTAGGGTACGAAACCACCTCAAAGCTATTCTTTCTGTTTGATCTATTCAAGAGTTCGTACTAAAATAACACAAAGCTATTCTTTCCGTTCGATCTATCCTAGACTTCGTACTAAAATTACACCAAAGCAAATTCATATTCATAATACTCAATCCAACACAAAGAACTTCAAAGAGTGCCCCAAGATTTCTACCGGAGAAACAAAGACAAGAACGTGCATCAACCCCTATGCATAGATTACCCTAATGTCACCTCGGGAATCTGCGAGTTGAGTGCCAAAACATATATCAAGTGAATCAATACGATACCCCATTGTCACCATGAGTATTCAATTGCAAGACATATATCAAGTGTTCTCAAATCCATAAAATTATTCAATCCGATAACAACGAAGTCTCAAAGGGAAAAACTCAATTCATCACAACAAGATAGAGAGGGGAAAACACCATGTGATCCGGCTATATTAACAAAGCCCGCGATACATCAAGATCATGACATCTCAAGAACACGAGAGAGAGAAAGAGAGATTAAGCACATAGCTACTGGTAAAAACCCTCAGCCCCGAGGGTGGACTACTCCCTCCTCATCGTGGTGGCCGCCGGGATGATGAAGATGGCCACCGGTGATGATTCCCCCCTCCGGTAGGGTGCTGAAAAGGGTCTAGATTGGTTTTCGGTGGCTACAAAGGCCTGCGGCGGTGAAACTTCTGATCTAGGTTAACCCCGAAGGGTTTCAGAATATTTGGGAATTTATAGTGCAAAGAGGGGGTGCGGGAGGCCACCGAGGTGGGCACAACGCACCTGGGCGGGGCAGGGGGCCCGCCATGGTGGGTTGTGCCCCCCTCGGGACACCCTCCAAGTGCAGCTCTGGCCCATTGGGTTCCTTCTGGTCCAAGAAAATCTCCAAAAAGTTTCGTGGTGTTTGGACTCCTTTTGATATTGATTTCCTGCGATGTAAAAAACAAGCAAAAAACAGCAACTGGACTGGGCACTGGGTCAATAGGTTAGTCCCAAAAAATGCTATAAAGTTGCTATAAAATGATTGTAAAACCCCCAAGAATGATAAAATAACAGCATGAATACTTCATAAATTATAGATACGTTGGAGACATATGAGGGCCCGGGTGCCATGATTTCAGATCTGAATCGTTTATGTTATCACCATTATATCCATGTTCTAGATCCGATCTTGCTAGTTATAGTCACCTACTACGTGTTATGATCCGGCAACCCCAGAGTGACAATAGCCGGAACCACTCTCGGTGATGACCGTAGTTTAAGGAGTTCATGTATTCACCGTGTGTTAATGCTTTGTTCCGGTTCTCTATTAAAAGGAGGCCCTAATATCCCTTAGTTTCCAATTGGACCCCGCTGTCATGGGAGGGTAGGACAAAAGATGTCATGCAAGTTCTTTCATAAGCACGTATGACTATTTACGGAATACATGCCTACATTATATTTATGAACTGGAGCTAGTGCCGTATCGCCCTAGGTTATGACTATCACATGATGAATATCATCCAACAAATTACCGATCCAATGCCTACGAATTTATCTTGTATTGTTCTTGCTAAGTTACCACTGCTATCGTTACTGTTGCACTTGCTACAAAACTACTGCTATCACTGTTACCGTTACCATTGCTGCTGCTACTATTACCAAAACTATCATATTACTTTGCTACTGATCATGTTCCTGCAGATAATTAATCTCCAGGTGTGGTTGAATTGACAACTCAGCTGCTAATACCTGCATATATTCTTTGGCTCCCTTTGTGTCGAATCTATAAATTTGGGTTGAATACTCTACCCTCGAAAACTGTTGCGATCCCCTATACTTGTGGGTTATCAAGACCTTTTTCTGGCGCCATTGCCGGGGAGCATAGCTATATTTGTTGAGTCACTTGGGATTATTATAAATTTATCACTATGAAGAATCTGAAGGATGCTAAGACTAAGATTTATCCCTCTAAGACGAGGGGAGGTAAGGAACTGCCATCTAGCTCTGCTTTAGATTCACCTTCTGTTATAAGTAAACTTGCAACACCACCACATGCTATTAATCCTGATATGTCGCAAGTTATTGATGATGCTACTTCTGCTATGAATGATACTTATGAGGATGCTAGTACCTTGCTTGACGATGATGTGCCACTAGGTGACTTTCTTGATGAACAAATTGCTAGAGTAAGACAACATGATGTTGTTGAAACTGATGATGAGCTTGAAACTGAAAATCTTGAAACACCTACTAGAACTAGCCCTCCTAGATATGAATTTCCAAAAGTACCGGAAGGTTATGTTATGAATGAGGAGACAACTAGAGACATTCTTGCTTGTAAGGATAGAGACGATCTAGAGAAATTATTATGCAAGTATAAAGAAAAATCTGTGAATGCTAGAATGCAATATGATCCTAAGTTTGCTACTTCACCTATCTTTATTGATGATAATGATTATGAATTCTCTGTCGACCCAGAGTTAATTACTTTGGTTGAATCTGATCCTTTCCATGGTTATGAAACTAAAACTGTTGTGGCACATCTTACTAAGTTGAATGACATAGCCACCCTTTTTACTCATGATGAGAAAACTCGCTATTACTATATCCTCAAGTTATTTCCTTTCTCATTAAAGGGTGATGCTAAAGCTTGGTACAATACTATTGCTCCTGGTTGTGTGCGTAGTCCCCAGGATATGATTTATTACTTCTTTGAAAAATATTTCCCTGCTCATAAGAAACAAGCTGCCTTACAGAAAATATTTAACTTTGTGCAAATTAAAGAAGAGAGTCTCCCACAAGCTTGGGGGAGGCTTTGCCAGTTACTTAATGATTTGCCTGATCATCCTCTTAAAAAAATGAAATACTTGACATCTTCTATAATGGACTAACCGATGCTTCTAGGGATTTCCTAGATAGTTGTGCTGGTTGTGTTTTCAGTGAACAAACTATTGGGCAAGCTGAAGAATTATTGAACAACATATTGAAAAATTATGATGATTGGACTCTTCCTGAACCACCGCCTAATCCCACTCCAAAGAAGAGGGGTATATTATATCTCAGTCCTGAAGATATGCAAGAGGCAAAGAAATCTATGAAGGAAAAAGGTGTTAAAGCTGAGGATGTTAAAAATTTACCTCCTATTGAAGAAATACATGGGCTTGATACACCACCACTGCCTAAGGTGGTAGAGGTAAATTCTCTAATGAAATTCAATGATAATAGGTTTAGCCCGGCGTGCTGACCTCTCTATTAAGCCTAGGTCGGGTTGCGGCTTATCGTTTGGCCGAGGCCGGGCATGACCGAGGAAAGTGTGTTCGGCCAGCGTTAATCAAGCGTGGTGGGTAAGTTGGTGCACCCCTGTAGGGAAGAAAACATCTATCGATAGCCTGTCCTACGGTAACGGACATTTGGAGTTGTATCCCGATCGATACAACTAGAACTGGATACTTGTGATGAGAAATGGATAGTATGGCTCTAGGATTGCTTTCTCGCAGGGGGTCGAGGAAGGATCTCTGGGCGAGGTTGATGACACTACTACTACTTTACTTTATGCTAGTCTACACTCTTCTAATGCTGCAAGACCGCTGAAGATGCTGAAGATGCTAGTCTTTGATAGGACTAGGCTCTCCCCTCTATTCTGGCATTCTGCAGTTTAGTCCACAGATACAACCTTTCCATTTGATACCAACGCATACTTAGTATAGATCTGATGCTTGCGAGTACTTTGGATGAGTACTAACAGTTGCTTTTGCTACCCCTTTTCCCCTTTCTTCTTTCCGGTTGATGCAACCATATGTCGGAGCCCCGGAGCCAGATGCCACCGCCGATGCCTACTACTACGTGGAGACCGCAGACGACCAGGAGTAGTTAGGAGGCTCCCAGGCAGGAGGCCTTGCCTTTTCGATCGATGTTGCTTTTGTGCTAGCCTTCTTAAGGCAAACTTGTCTAACTTATGTCTGTACTCAGATATTGTTGCTTCCGCTGACTCTTGTGTTTTCGAGTTGATGTATTCGAGCCCTCGAGGCCCTTGGCTTGTAATATAAGGCTTGTATTATTTTAATTTGTGTCTAGAGTTGTGTTGTGATATCTTCCCGTGAGTCCCTGATCTTGATCGTACACATTTGCGTGTATGATTAGTGTACGATTGAATCAGGGCGTCACATCCATTCAAGCCATGCCTCCCACTGATCCCTAGATCCCACCAGATGTGATATGTTGTGCAAACTAAGAAAATTCCTTCACAATCAAAGTGACAGGCCCAAAAGCCCATTCGTAACTTAAGGTTTAGTTGTTAACTATAACTAATTAACAAATGATCTAATTGGTTTCTAATGTTGTACAAACAACAATGTGATGCACACTCA
This sequence comes from Aegilops tauschii subsp. strangulata, assembly GCF_002575655.3. NCBI lineage: Eukaryota > Viridiplantae > Streptophyta > Magnoliopsida > Poales > Poaceae > Aegilops > Aegilops tauschii. Next base: position 187,983,245 of record NC_053040.3, read on the forward strand.
ATTGCAAGACATGGTTGATGGCAAAAATTTAAATCCCACAAATCATTTGTTGGTGAACTATAGGTCATCAGGTCAAGGTGCTTGGACTGGAACACTTGAGAGAACCAATTGCCAAAGACACAACACTACTCATGACACTATCAAATGCAAGAAGGTGACCAGGTATGCGAAGTCCATCATAATTCTTTAAGCAGTTATATTATTAAGACGTCTGGATTTGAAACGGGATGCTCGAGACCCACAGTGACATCAGCATACTGCAACAATCTCATTAAATAGAGGCATTAGATTGATGGCCAACTAGCTACACCATGTGGCGCATGCTGGTTGGTCACGATGAGAGAGTTTTTTTTAGAGTTTTTTAAATGGTAGAGAGATTGAGAGAAGTTTTTCTGAACTTTTTTTTTAGATGGTTGTGATGCGCACGTGACGCGAGAATATTTTAAAAAAAAATTGACATGATGATGAGATGCGCATAGCTTCCTCTCAAGCGGCCCGCAATGGCGGACCCAACCACTAGTTTATTTGCAAGGTTGTGCGGATAAAGGAGGATTTATCTTTAATTATTCTGGGTGTAAAAAATAAACAGGGCATTCTGGGTTGGCCGTTGGAGATGCCCTTTTATTCAGGGCTTTTAACTCCTGATGATCAGATGTTTTCAGAGTGAAAACAAGTCGACAGAACAGGGGCAAATGTTAGCAGACAATATATCAAATTTGCAAACAAGTCATAAAATCATTTTCCTTTACACCCAGAACGCGTTCCTGGGTTCCGAAGATTAGCAATGACTATATACATAACCTACCATATCAAAATGCATCAAACAGCCCGCCAGAAGCATAAACCAAACAGTTTAAAGGCTTCCCTACATATAAGCTCAGATGGCACCAACTAGCTGCTTGCAAAGACGATCTCTTACAGCACAAATATAGTTCTATCAAACCAATATTGTTCCTAACACGAAAGGCTTTGTTTTCAGGGTCTCCTAACGCTCTGCATATGGAAACTAAAGAATACAACACAGCTTTAATGTGTAACCGCTACACCAAACTACGGGCAGGCTCAGCAACAAAGATTACACTTGTCCCCGGTTACGACTTTAATTCAACAAAACCAAAAATGTTCTGATGCCTCTGATTAGGTAACTCAAGATGAATGCCCAACTTCTAGGAGATCCCATGTAGATGAGTGCGCTTATTGCATCCTAGAAAAAACCACAGGGGTTTACACTCATTTCCCATAGGGATGGTACCTGCTAGAGCCCCGACCACCTGCACTCCCACCACCACCACCACCAGCACCCCCCGCCCCTGCTCCTGCTCCCCCATAACTACCATATCCACCAGCACCATATCCACCAGCACCATAGGCGCCACCTCCGTAAGCACCCGCACCATAGGCACCGCCTCCGTAAGCACCCGCACCATAGGCACCGCCTCCATATGCTCCGTATGCACCATAAGCACCACCGTACATAGAGCCACCATAGCCACCACCAAAACCAGATCCATATCCAGCATTGCCTCCATAGGCGGCAGCAGCAGCGGCGGCGCCATAGCCTCCTCTACCATAACCATATCCCGTGCTATCATAATAACTTCCTGCAGCAGCAGATCGATGACCAGCACCATAGCCATAGCCACCACCACCACCACCACCGCTGCTACTGCCACCACCACCAGCAGCTCCACCACTACGGTAAGAACTACGGTAACCACCACCACCAGAGTGACTAGATCTCCCATTGCTACTGTGATCACCTCCATGTTTCTTTGGTTCAGCCTTCTTTATTTCAACCTGCCAAGAAAATTACTCTGATTTGTCAACTAAAAGCACTATCAAACTAGCAGCTCAATTTGAGGGTAAAACAAATAATCTTCTATCAGCGAGTAGATGCATCTGAGATAAAAGTTTCCAATCCATTGGCTCGGCAAGAAAATACCATAAAAATCTCTAAATACAAAAAGGACATGTGCAATACAGTGGCAGAAATAACCACAAGAAGATGAACCACAATCAGAAGCTTTTAGACCACTTTGGAGCACATCTCATAATGAGCAGTTGGGTGCAGAAATCCTCATGCTCGTTTATCTCAAATATCCCTACCATACATATTTGCTACTCACACCGTTCCATAATTCTTGTCGTTTATGGAACGGAGGGAGTATTAAGATAATGGAGCTCAGGAAGAACTACTGAATAAAAAGATTTGGAAATGGGAGAAAATACAGACCTGCTTCCCACCAAGATCACGCATTCTTCCCTCAGATATGACCCTTTCGACAGAATCCTCACTTTCAAAAGTGACAAAACCAAAACCTCTTGAACGCCCAGTGCTGTGATCCACCATTATCTGATGTTCAACCACGTTGCCATACGAGGAAAAGTGATCCCTCAAATCATCTGAAATTACAAAGCTTGTAAGTTTTACCATAACCAAAATAGGTTCAAGATTGGTCATTTGCAACTAATACCTTCGGTTAGTGTCGAAGGTAGCCCACCAACAAAGATCTTTCTTGTCTTGGGGCCATCTTTTGAGGACATTTCTTCCCTCGGGACTGTCCTTTTGACTTCAACCTGAATAGTTCATAAGTTGAGAGAGATACAGAGAAGCTGAACGCTCCAAATCAACTGTGCAACTATTAACTAAGAATAAAATTTACACTGAGGTCCCACATAACGGCCAATCTAGATTAAGATATCCTACCGTTCTTCCATCTATATTGTGTTCATCCTCCAAAACCTTGTCTATTACAGATGGATCAGAAAATGTAACAAATCCAAATCCACGAGGCATCTTAGTATGCTTGTCCTTCATAATTACAGAATCAGTTATAGCCCCATACTTCCCAAAATGCTTGGAGAATGATTCTACATACAAACAAATAAACCATACACAATTGTCAATTGGGGAAAGAAAATTAACTTGATTGATAAAAAGAAACCAGGGAGTATTGAAGAAATACCAGTGTTTGTAACAAGCTAGAAACGTTTCATATAAAAGCAGTAACAATAGCTAACCTACTCAGAAACCAAGAGCACCAATAGACACACAAACAGTACTAGAAAAACCTGTTCTTAAAAACTGACTCATTCCTAACTTCATTTAAGAACAATCAGTATATTAATGCATGAACCAAATGCATATGGCTGAATTCAAAGGAGACTACTGTGCAACATGCGAGAGTGAAAATTTCTAACATAACTAATAAAGAAGAAATAAAGGAGATGCAAAGATGAAAGAGAGTTGTTCTTGCCCGAGCATCTTTCATCCAAATATATGTAAGCTATCAATAACAATATAAACTTAAGACAGGATGCAGATAGATACGGTTAAATGCACTGACCACAGATTTGTTGATCTTCTGTATAACATACCATAGTCTTATATTAAACGAAACTAAAAATTAGACAAGACATGATTCATAAGTGGTCCAAGTATTAGTTTGCAAAAACTAGGAAGGTGTTTGGTTCACCAATCTGTAACATCATCTGCTTACGCTGGTAAGGGATAACAATGAATCTTGTTTGGATCGACCCGGCTGTAATGAGATAACGCGGTATCAGGTCCCAGCCTAGTTGTAATCTCATTACACCCAATATGATGTGTAATCGGAAACCATCGCACGATGCTTCTCCCGTTTGCTCTGTGGCCTCCGCATGAAGCGCCACGAACGCCGTAATAATCTGATCTCACCTCTCTCGTACCACATGCTACCATCCCACGCGCCGCCGCCTAAGTCATGTCCGCCATCACTGGACATGTTGCCGCCGACGGCTCAGCCAGCGCCACGGCAGAGGCGCTGGTGCACTAGTACATGCAGGCCGGCTGGCTGCACGAGGAGGCCGGCCGGAAGCTGGTGGTGGACTGCGCCGAGAAGGGCGTGGTTTTCATGGAGGCCGACGTGGACATCGCCGTCGCCAAGCTCAGCAACACGAGGTGCCCGCCGCTCCTGTTCTTTGAGGAGTTCATTGGCGACGACAACGTCTACAGGGCGTCGCCGCTGGGCGTGCTGCTTGCCGCGGTCGCTGACAAGCCCCTGGTGTCCGTGGTCCGCCAGACTTCCCACTGCATCAGTGACGTCCCCGTGTGGTACCCCTCTGCATCAGCAATCACGACCATGCCAGGCCCAGAGAGAGCCCTGCCGTGGCTGCTCCTTTGAGATTTGTTAGCTTTTTTCTTTTCTGGAGACGAATTGATTATGTTACAGTCCGCTACCAAACAAGTTTGAGTTTCGTTCGTTTACGTCTACGGTACCAGCGTGCTGGTAACTCCATTACCTTTACGTTTGCGATGTTTCTCTCGAATCAAATACCAGGACTAACCCCTCAAGCAAAAGTTATCGAGCTAATATAATTGACAACGGAAGACAAATAACGGAATTTTCCGTTAGGATGGGATTACAAACAAATGCAATAACCGAACTATACTGAACCCGAAAGCAACAGTGCAAAACAAAGTATAAACAGCTATCCTTTGCGAGATGTCCAAAACTGTTTCTAAGTACAAACAACTGGACCAGTATGCACATGAAAGTTTTACAACCCGTGTACCGAGACATCACTTTTTCGTGTTAGCTGATTGACAAAAGATTAATAGGTACACATTCCAACCACAGACATTATTTAAGTAATTTGCATTACCTACGATATTACCAAAACGTGCAACCCCCCAAAAAAACATATGAATAGGATCAATCTATCATAGCTACACCAATCCTCAAAATGTAAAACAAGAATTGACCACTTCTGGATATCTTAACATCCGCGGATCTGCCATTAGAAAATTTGCAGCAGTGTATTCAACAAACACTACTTCTAACACTGAGATGAACGGCATGTTTTAGCTAATTTTCTCTTCAGATTTTCTATCAAGATGAAGAATCTAACAAAGGCTGGACAATTAAAGATTGGCATTTGAACGAATGTAACAGCCCTAGACATGAATGAAGTAGAAAGAAAGAACAAGAGCCGTCTTATACCTTCAGTTGTCTCCCATGCAACGCCTCCGACGAAAATCTTCCTGCAAAGACTCCAAACATCAGTACACCAACACTCCTCGAATCCAAGACAAACAAAAAACAATAGTCCCAATCACTTACCCCGACGAGTCACCGCCCCCAGCCCTCCCGTCATCCCCACCGGCGTCGCCATAGCCGCCACCATCGCCCCCATCTCGCCGCCCCCTCCGGCCCGGGCGGCCCTCCTCGTCGACCTCCTCCACTTCTTCGACCTCATCCTCGTACCCGTTCATGGCGTGCTGGTTGTCCTCCGGGTACCCCGCCATGCCACCAGCTCGCAGCCGCCGCCTGCAACAACCAGCGGAATCTGAGCGCCCACACGAAGAGGTAAGGAAATACTAGCCCGCGGCCGGGGAGAGGGCACGAGGGGCCGATGGATTACCTCTGCCGGAATCGGGGCAATCTGGTGGTAGGGTTTGTGGCAGGAGCAAACCCTAGGAGCGCTGCTTCTGGTGCGGGTTTAGAGGGGGAGGGAGGGAGGTGGGGAGAGGAAAAACAGAGGCGGCGCGAGGTCAAGTCCAACGCGGAACTGGCTCCGGAGGCCCTTATAAAGTCGTGCACGGGAGGATGAGCAAAACGAAAAGGGTTTATTCCCCTTTTTTTACATCAGGAGGTGCTTACATGATAAGGGCCTCTTGGACCTTAGGATTTTCCTTCATATATATGGATTATTATTCCTTTTCTTTAAGGATAAAACCATTGTACTATTACTCAAGCAGGAATGAGTTCCCCCTACACACACAAGGTATTTTCTTTTTTGCATGGACACGGAAGAGATGTTACATCGAGGAGAACATTGTATTAAAGATCAAATAAAGAGAATAAACCATCTAGCTATTAGTTATGGGCTGATACGTCTTCAACGTATCTAAATTTTTTTATTGTTCCATGCTGTCATATTATCATTTTTGAATATTTTACAATCATTTTATAGTAACTTTATGTAATTTTTTGAGACTAACCTATTGACATAGTGCCTAGTGTCAGTGTTGTTTTTTGCTTGTTTTTTAAATGGAGTCCAAACGCAATGAAATTTTTTGGAGAATTTTTCTGGACCAGAAGGAACAATATTGGGCCAAAGAAGTACCCGGGGGGGCGCCCTGGTGGGTTGTGCCCACCTCGGTGGCCTCCCGCACCGCCTCTTCGCCCTATAAATACCCAAATATTCCCAAAACCCTAGGGGAGTCGACGAAACACAATTCCAACCACCGCAAGTTCCAGAACCACGAGATCCAATCTAAACACCATCACACAGGGGTTCATCATCCTCATTGGTGCCTCTTCGATGATGCGTGAGTAGTTCATTGTAGACCTACGGGTCCGTAGGCAGTAGCTAGATGGCTTCCTCTCTCTCTTTTGATTCTCAATACAATGGTCTCTTGGAGATCTATTTGATGTAACTCTTTTTGCGGTGTGTTTGTTGGGATCCGATGAACTTTGAGTTTATGATCAGATCTATTTTATCCATGCAAGTTATTTGAGTCTTCTTTGATCTCTTACATGCATGATTTCATAACTGAGGAAAATACCTACCGTAGCTGTGCAGGTACCGTTTACATAGTGTTGCTTGGTTCTCCTACTGGATTGATACCTTGGTTTCATAACTGAGGGAAATACCTACCGTAGTTGTGCTGCATCATCGCTTCCTCTTTGGAGAAATACCGACGTAGTTCAAGCGACATCAAAAGGAATTTCTGGCGCCGTTGCCGTGGAGACATCATCAACATCTATCATGTTCCTAACCATAAATCTCATCTCCTTGCAATTTACATTATTTGTCATTTGCCTCTCGTTTCCATCTCCCCCACTTCTTAAAAAAATTCGTTTTATTCGCCCTCTTTTTCGTTCGTCATTTTCTCGTCGGATCTATCTTTTTGCCTGAATTTGTCATCATGAGTGATTTTGGAATGACAGAAACAGATGATGGCCTAACTCCTAAAATTGGACGATCTGGCAATCTGGATGCTAAAATTTTTGTTTTGGGGCAAGGGAATGTTATGGGAAAAGAACATATCCAATAATTTTTCAATTGTGTTCAAAATTTGAGTCTTGATGATGCTCCTATACTTAAAAGGACTAGATCTTGTGCGGAAGCTATTTCAGCACTAGTTCTGAAACTTGAAAATAAATTTATCTGTACCCATCCTACCTTGCAAAGATTGTTTTATGAGCTACCCGTTATAAAGAATCTCAAAGCTAAAAAGTTGGCTACCCTTGTTCTTATCAATAAATTTGATTACATAATACGAGAAGCTAGGGAAATTTTTGATTTTATGGTATGAACCGTGAAAAACCGATGATAGATGAGATTCTTTATAATAGTGATTATATGTTGAGACATTTGCTTGGAAATAATCAAATTTTTTATGAGAATCTTAAAAAGGAAATCCCTGTTTTAGATATAATCCAACAAGTTTCAATGATGTTAATCAACATTATTCTTGGATCGTTGCCGGAAATCAAAGGGGATATGATGATGAGCAACTTGATAGTGCTAAAGTTTCTATGGATAATGTGTTTCAAGTTGTTTTTGCAAAACCTCCTGACAAAAACACATCTAAAGAAAAAAGAGAAAGATGACAACACTTGAATCTATGCATTATGCCTAGCTAGAGGCATAAAACGATAGCGTTTGTTGGGAAGCAACCCAATGAATAAATTTTATTTTTGCCTTTTTCTTTCTGTTCTTGAGTGTTTGCACAATTATGCCTATGTTATGATTGTGTATTTTATGTTTTAATTAGTGTTTGTGCCAAGTAAAGCCTTTGGGATTATGTTTGGTGATAGTTGATTTGATCTTGTTGGAAACATAAACTTTTGCGTCCAATAAAATAATTTTAATAAATTAGAGAAGCGATGAAAAATTCTGAACTTTTTACACAAGATTGATATACAAATTGCCTACATCTTCCTAATTTTTCAGAATTTTTGGAGTTACAAAGGAATACAAAGTTTTCAGATTGCTACACATTGTTCTGTTTTTGACAGATTCTATTTTCTTTGCATTGTGTGCTTATTTTGATGAATCTATGGTTTGTATCGGGGGGTATAAGCCATGGTAAAGTTGGAATACAGTAGATATAATGCAAAAATAAAATATGAATGGGTTTGCAACAGTACTTAGAGTAGTGATTTGCTTTCTTATACTAACGAATCTTACGAAGGTTTTGTTGAGTTTTGTGTGATTGAAGTTTTCAAGTTTTGGGTGAGATCACGATGGATGAAGGAAATAGGGAGTAAGAAGAGCCTAAGCTTGGGGATTCCCCATGGCACCCCAAGTTATTATCTAAAGAGAAACATCAACTAAGCTTGGGGATATATGCCCCGGAAAGCATCCCTTCTTTCTTCTAACGACCATCGATATTTTACTTGAAGCTATATTTTTATTCGTCACATATCATGAGTTTTGTTTGGAGTGTCTTGTATTATATGAGTCTTTGCTTGTTTTGCTTTTTAGTTTGTGTCATTATCCTTGATGGACACACCTATTTGAAGATAGCCAAAATTATGCTATGACTTGTTAGAATGCTCTCTATTCTTCACTTAAATTTTTTCAGCTATGGAATTGCTATAGTGCTTCACTTATATATTTTTTAGCACGATGTACTTTATTTTTTTGAAGAAATGCTCTCATTCTTCACTTAGATTTATTTGAGAGTTAGAAAATATTTGAAGAAATTCTTCCATGCTTTACTTATATTATTTTGAGTGATGAAAATTTTTATGCTCATGTTCTTCACTTAGATTTGTTTGAGCTATTCAAAAAGCAACATATGAAACTAATCCCAAAGTGAGAGATATTCAAGAGGGATATAAAAAAACTTCCTTGAAGATCATTGGACAAAATAAACTTGATTCTTTGTATAGTTTTGCGGTATGATGATAGTGATATGTGAGTCATGTTGGTGAGTAATTATGCTTTAGTAAGAATATTGGTGTTAAGGTTTGTGATTCCCTATGCAAGCACGAAAGTCAATAGTTATGCAATGAAATTACATCCTACTTGTGGTGCATAATTCGGTGTTAGTTATGCTTAATGCTCGCTTATGTGATTTTTCGTTTCTTGGTTGGATGCTTCTCAATCTATTTGCTAGCCTTCACTTGTACTAAATAGAGATACTAGTGCATCCAAAATCCTTAAACCCAGTTTTGCCATATGAGTCCACCATACCTACCTATATGCGGTATTCCCGTGTCGTTCTAAGCAAATTTGTATGTGCCATCTCTAATTTTCAAAATAAATTTCCTTTTTGTGTGCTCGTACCGCTCATGAAGCGGCAGGGGGTGGCTAATAGTTTCCATGCTAGATGTGCTATTCTCAAGATGAGTGTTTATTCACTTGTGCATGAGAGTATGACGGTAATAGGGAGGCCCAGTCCCGAAATGAAAAAGAAATTTACTTTACGTTGTCAAAAAATAAATTCCTTGGAAAGGGTTGGTATGGACGGTACCCATGGATACGGCTAGCCGTGTGTAACGCCCCGGATGTAACTTTCCGTATTTGTAACTCCAACTCTTGCCATTTTCGGCTATGTGTTATGATATTCCCTTCATGGTCGGGTTTTGTTTTTCATTTTGCATTTTGTTCATGTCATGCATCTCATATCATGTCATCATGTGCATTGCATTTGCATACGAGTTCGTCTCATGCATCCGAGCATTTTCCCCGTTGTCCGTTTTGCAATCCAGCCCTCCCACGCGCACCGGCGCGTCCCTCTTGTTTCTTTTCGTGAGCGGGTGTTAAACGTTCTCGGAATGGACCGAGTCTTGTCAAGTGGCCTTGGTATACCACCGGTAGACCACCTGTCAAGTTTCGTTCCATTTGGAGGTCGTTTGGTACTCCAACGGTTAATCGGGTAACCGCAAAGTCCTTTTGTGTGTTGCAGCAAAACCCCCCTTCAAACAGCCCAAAACCCACCTAAGTCCCCTCCATGCTCTCGGTCGTTCGATCACGATCGTGTGGGCAAAAACCGCACTCCATTTGGAGTCTCCTAACTCCCTCTACCTATAAAAATACCCCCCCCTCCAAAATCTCGGGCAAAAACCACCCTAACCCTAGATCAAATTGCCCCGCCGCCACCGGACGTGTCCACCGCCGCCGGACGCCTCAGCCGCCGCCGCCCTCGCCCACTCACAGCGCGCCACGTGGCCGCACCCGCCGCCCATACGCCCGCGGCTCGGCGAGCCCGCGCCTGGCCCCCGCCGGCCCGTCTCCTCGCCCGCGCGCCCGCTCCTCCTCCTCCCGCGCGCCGGCGCCGCCGCACCCCGCCGCTACGGCGCCTCACCGCGCCGGCGTCCGCCCGCCGCCGACCGCCTCTGCCCGCCGGCGCCGCGCCCCGCGCCTCTCCCCCGAGCTCCTCCTCCGGCCGGCCTCCTCCCCCGACGGCCCCGGGCCGGCGACCGCCCTCCTCCTCTCGAGCTCCGGCGAGGAGCTCCGTCAGCCTCGAACTCCCACCGGGCCCGATCCAGATCCCAGCAGCGGTTGACTTTTCTTCTCCCTCTCGAAATTCTCTAAGTCCTTTATTTCTTGCATAATATGCTCATATTCATCGCATCATAACTCTCTGCATATAGCTCCGTTTCGTGCGTGTAATATATTGAAATGTTCGTTACGAGATGCTCTTCATTTTGTTCCATTATGCCATGTTCATTTGAGTCCATCTTGATGCCCAAATCTCTGTTGCAAGAGTGCTATATGCTGTTAACTGCTGTTACTTATCAGAACTTGAGGATTTGTCATTTTTGTTGCATTTGATGTGTGCATCTTATGGGCATGAGCTCTACATGTGTTTTGATATATGCCATGTCATCTTTACAGAGATTTATGCCATGTATTTTTGTGATCTATGTGGTGACTAGCACAAGCATGCAAACTAGGCTTTGTGGTGTTTCTGTTTTCAGAGACTGTAATTTTGCCAAGTCTGTGACTGCTGTTATTTTGTTGCTATGTATCCATGTGGCTACAGAGAGATCCATGCTCCTTTTGGTGATGTTCAGTAAAGGTGTTTTGTAGATACAGTTGTGGTCTATCCATCCATACCCTTGTTTGCAATTATGGAGTAACGTAGCATATCTTAATCTTGCTTTACTTTTGCTATAAAATATTTCTGGCAGATTGTTTACGTGTTATTCAATTTTGCCAAGATTGTTGTAATTGATCCATTCATGCTATGTATTTGCTCTTGCCATGGATAGCTTCATAAACATGCCATCTTGATGTAGGTATGCTTGTTTTGTCATGCATTTCTTTGTGATGAGTGAATCAAGCTCACCAAGATGCCCTCATAATGTCTGTTTCTGCCATGCTCTATTTTCTGCGAAGTCTGAAACCTGTTAACGAAACTTGCTATGTTTACATGGTTGCCATCATATCTTCTTGTCCTTTTTGGCTTATGGTCAGTAAGGGACGTTTGTTCTATGCATTTAGTAGATTCATGCCATTCCTTGGTTTGCTATCTTAAGTTCTTGTAGCATGTTGATTTCTTGCTCTGAACATTGCTACCTGATGCTGTTTCAGCCATGTCCAGTAATTCCACCAAGTCTGTGAACCTGATATCTTTTGCACTTTTGCCATGCTTGTTTGAACCTGTTATGGTGTGATCTAGCCGTAGCTCAGTGTTCCTCTTTTGTCAAGCATCTCCTGTAGATTACTGTCATATGCTTTGTTGCTATGTTGGAGTGCTGTAGCATAGTTTCTTGATGTATTATAAGTGCTATCATGCTGTTAATCGCAGATTCGTGTCATTCTTGTTTTGCTTGCCATTTGCAAACCGTGCATCCGTTTCCGGTGATCTTTATATCGGTTTCAACCGAAATCATCTCATCTTTCCAGTGCATGCTTGGTTTGCCAAGTTACTGCCTTGTTCATCATTTTTCTTCCGGAGCACGCATATGCATCGCATATCATATCTTGCATATCATTCATGTTTTGCATCATGTTGCTTGTGCATTTCCCGTGATTGATTGTGGTTCCATTGCTTGTGTTCTTGCTGTGGGTAGAGCTGGGAGATGAGTTCGTGAACGAGGAACCTGTTGAGTACGCTTACGAGGATCAAGCTTTCGACAACTCTGAGAACCTTGCAGGCAAGATGACCATACCCTCGAAATCACTTCTATCTTTGCTTTGCTAGTTGTTCGTTCTATTGCCATGCTGCGCTACCTACCACTTGCTATATCATGCCTCCCATATTGCCATGTCAAGCCTCTAACCATCCTTTCCTAGCAAACCGTTGTTTGGCTAAGTTACCGCTTTTGCTCAGCCCTTCTTATAGCATTGCTAGTTGCAGGTGAAGTTGAAGTTGTTCCATGTTGGAACATGGATATTTTGGATATCACAATATCTCTTATTTAATTAATGCATCTATATATTTGGTAAAGGGTGGAAGGCTCGGCCTTATGCCTGGTGTTTTGTTCCACTCTTGCCGCCTTAGCTTCCGTCATACCGGTATTATGTTCCTTGAGTTTGCGTTCCTTACGCGGTCGGGTGATTTATGGGACCCCCTTGATATTCGCCTTGAATAGAACTCCTCCAGCAAGGCCCAACCTTGGTTTTACCATTTTCCACCTAAGCCTTTTTCCCTTGGGTTTTCGCGAGCCCGAGGGTCATCTTTATTTAAACCCCCGGGCCAGTGTTCCTCTGAGTGCTGGTCCAAACTAGAGCCCTTTGCAGCGCCACCTCGGGGAAACTTGAGGCCTGGTTTTAGCTATACGGACTGCTCATCCGGTGTGCCCTGAGAATGAGATATGTGCAGCTCCTATCGGGATTTGTCGGCACATTCGGGCGGCTTTGCTGGTCTTGTTTTACCATTGTCGAAATGTCTTGTAAACCGGGATTCCGAGACTGATCGGGTCTTCCTGGAAGAAGGTTTATCCTTCGTTGACCGTGAGAGCTTATAATGGGCTAAGTTGGGACACCCCTGCAGGGTATTATCTTTCGAAAGCCGTGCCTGCGGTTATGAGGCAGATGGGAATTTGTTAATGTCCGGTTGTAGAGAACTTGTCACTCGACTTAATTAAATACATCAACCGTGTGTGTAGCCGTGATGGTCTCTTCTCGACGGAGTCCGGGAAGTGAACACGGTTTGAGTTATGCTTGAACATAAGTAGTTTCAGGATCACTTCTTGATCATTTCTAGCTTCGCGACCGTTGCGTTGCTTCTCTTCTCGCTCTCATTTGCGTGTGTTAGCCACCATATATGCTTAGTGCCTGCTGCAGCTCCACCTCATTACACCATCCTTTCCTATAAGCTTAAATAGTCTTGATCTCGTGGGTGTGAGATTGCTGAGTCCTCGTGACTCACAGATTCTACCAAAACAGTTGCAGGTGCCGACGATGCCAGTGCAGATGACGCAACCGAGCTCAAGTGGGAGTTCGACGAGGAACGTGGTCGTTACTATGTTTCTTTTCCTGATGATCAGTAGTGGAGCCCAGTTGGGACGATCGGGGATCTAGCATTTGGGGTTATCTTATTTTCATTTGGTTTTGACCGTAGTCGGTCTATGTGTGGATTTTGGATGATGTATGAATTAATTTATGTATTGTGTGAAGTGGCGATTGTAAGCCAACTCTCGTTATCCCATTCTTGTTCATTACATGGGATTGTGTGAAGATGACCCTTCTTGCGACAAAACCACAATGCGGTTATGCCTCTAAGTCGTGCCTCGACACGTGGGAGATATAGCCGCATCGTGGGCGTTACACCGTGGGATGTGAAAGAATGGTGGAAAAAGGAATACACTTTATTTTCTATTTGGGAACCGCCTATGATATATCTAGCATGGAAAGTGTTGGGAATTACTCGGTCGTTTTCATTGACGAGAAAAGTATGTCTCTGAAATTTTTTATCTCTCAATTTAAGCTTTGAGCCATGGCACCTCTACAAATCTACAAATCCCTACCTCCCTCTGTGAAGGGCCTTTCTATTTACTTTATGCAATTTTTATTTCTATTTGAGTCTCCATCTTCTCTTATAAAGCACCAACTAAGGGGCACTATGATCGTACTTGAGCATTGGGTGTAGCTAATATGCGAGTTTATTTCATGAATGGATCAATGATTGAGCATGATGGGCTAGGGATAACTTGCTTTAGTGTTGATATTTTGAAAGACATGGTTGCTTTTTGATATGCTTGAGTATTGAAATCTTCATGTCAAAACTAGACTATTGCTTTGAATCATATAAAAGTCCAAATCTCCATGCTACAAAAGAAAAAAATATATGTGATGAACATCTTAGGCAGCATTCCACATCAAAAATTCTGTTTTTATCATTTACCTACTCGAGGGCGAGTAGGAATTAAGCTTGGGGATGCTGATACGTCTCCAATGTATCTATAATTTTTTATTGTTCCATGTTGTTACATTATCATTCTTGGATGTTTTAAAATCATTTTATAGCAACTTTATATCATTTTTTGGGACTAGCCTATTGACATAGTGACAAGTGCCAATTGTTGTTTTTTGCTTCGAAGAAAATCAATACCAAACGGAGTCCAAACGCAGCGAAACTTTTTGGAGAAATTTTCTAGACCAGAAGGAACAACATGGGCCAAAGAAGTACCAGAGGGGAGCCCCGAGGGGGGCACAACGCACATGAGCACGCCTGGAGGCCCATGCGTGAAGGAAATATGCCCTAGAGGACACGATAAAGTTGTTATTTATATTTCCTTATATCATGATAATGTTTATTATTCATGCTAGAATTGTATTAACTGGAAACTTGATATATGTGTTGATACATGGAATAAACACAGTGTCCCTAGTAAGCCTCTACTAGACTAGCTCGTTAATCAAAGATGGTTAAGTTTCCTAACCATAGACATGAGTTGTCATTTGTTGAACAGGATCACATCATTAGGAGAAGGATGTGATGGACAAGACCCATCCGTTAGCTTAGCATAATGATCCTTAAGTTTTATTGTTATTGCTTTCTTCATGTCATAGAGATTATGCAACTCCCGAATACCTTGTGTGCTATCAAACGTCACAATGTAATTGGGTGATTATAAAGATGCTCTATAGGTATCTCCAAAGGTGTTTGTTGGGTTGGCATAGATCGAGATTAGGATTTGTCACTCCGAGCATCGGGGAGGTATCTCTGGGCCCTCTCGGTAATGCACATCATAATAAGCCTTGCAAGCAATGTGACTAATGAGATTAGTTGCGGGATGATGCATTATGGAACGAGTAAAGTGACTTGCCGGTAACGAGATTGAACTAGGTTTGAAGATACCGACGATCGAATCTCGGGCAAGTAACATACCGATGACAAAGGGAATAATGTATGTTGTCATTACGGTACGACCGATAAAGATCTTCGTAGAATATGTGGGAACCAATATGAGCATCCGGGTTCCGCTGTTGGTTATTGGCTGGAGAGGTGTCTCCGTCATGTCTACATAGTTCTCGAACCCGTAGGGTCCGCGCGCTTAACGTTCGATGACGATTTTGTATTATATGAGTTATGTGATTTGGTGACCGAATGTTGTTCGGAGTCCCGGATGAGATCACGGACATGGTGAGGGGTCTCGAAATGGTCGAGAGGTAAAGATTCATATATAGGACGATGATATTCGGACACCGGAAGTGTTCTGGGGGTACCGGGTACATATCAGGGCACCGGAAGGGATTCCGGGCACCCCCCGGCAAACTGTATGGGCCTAATGGGCCAAGAGAGGGACAAACCAGCCCCTAAGGGGCTGGTGCGCCCCCTATAGGCCGAATAGGAGGAGAAGGAAAGGGGAGGATTCGGCCTCCCCCTTTCCTTCCCTCCCCCCTTCTCTTTCCTCCCCCCTCCGATGAATATGGAAGGGGGGAGGCCGACTTGGAGGAGGCGCCCAAGTAGGATCCCTCCTACTTGGGGCACCCCTTGCTGCTCCCCTCCCTCTCCCACCTATATATATGTGGGGGGCACTGCTAGAATACACAACATTGATTCTTAGCCGTGTCCGACACCCCCTCCACAGTTTACGCCTCCGGTCATATTGTCGTAGTGCTTAGGCGAAGCCCTGCGCGGATCACTTCACCATCACTGTTGAGGATATAGACCTTAGAGTCACCCGCCAGGAGGGGCCGGGTTACTCTAATGGTCATTACCAGAAGCCCGAAGTCAAGCTTGAAGACGATGGGCCAGAGATGGGCTTAAGACCCGGATATGGCTTAAGGCCCGTAGTTACAATCGTTATTATGGTAGAATTTGTAGTGCAAGGCAAGTATGATTGAGAGTCCGAGCCGGACACTCTTATGAGCCGGCCGGGACTCTGAGGGCTGCTGGGCGTCAGCCTCCCTATATAAGGGGACGACCCGGCAGCGGTTTGGGGACAAGAACAATCTCATCGAAAGCCGGGCATAGCAGTTTAGCTCCCTGGCGATCGTAACCCTAATCAATACCACTTCAACTGGACGTAGGCTTTTACCTTCACCGTAAGGGGCCGAACCAGTATAAACCCTCGTGTTCCTTGTCCCGCATTAACCCCTTCAAGCTTCCAAGTTGCGATGGCTCCACGACTAAGTCCTAGCTCGAGGACATCTACCGTGACAATTCCACGACAGTTGGCGCCCACCGTGGGGCCAGCGCACGGTGGATTTGAGTTCTTGAAGGGCAGCTTCGAAGGGCTCAAGGGATACGCTGTGGGCCGGATGACCAAGAGTCGTCGCGGCAAGCTCTACATCGACGATGCAAACCGGGGCCCTGACGCCGGCTCAATTGAGTACGGGTACCGGGTCCCCTTCGGCGGAATTCATGTTTTCATTGGCAAGATTAGTGAGCCAGGCCCTGAGCCGGGTCTCTGCGCCGATCTCATCGAGACGGCTCAGCGTGCGCGACCCGCCCGGGCCCGGCCTGCCTTAAGGCATGCTTTTGTGGGGTGTATCCATGGAGGACTCTCTGATCGATCTGGATCTGGTGATGAGACGGCCGCCGGCTCTGACGGCGAGTCGGCCACCGATGAGTCAAACTCGTTGTATCAACTTCAAGATGGCAGGCTCATGGGCTGTTCCGATGGTGACAGTATTCCGGACCCGTTTGAGCCGCCAAGCCAGGTTGGAGTCTTTATGGCTGGTGCGCAGCCTGTGCAGAACCCCGCTGCTAGAGCGGGAAATCCGGTGCCTTCTCCGGCTCAGGTGCTGATGGATCTCACGGATAAGATGACGGCCCTGCTAACCGCCACGGTTGACCCGGCAGATCAAGCTCAGCACGATGCAGAGGTGGCACAGTTAAAATTAGATCTAATGAAAGCTAAAGAGGATCTTGCAGCGGAAGGGATCAGGCTGACTGCGGAGAGGGCGGCTCTCGATGCCCAAACTCAGCTGATCCAGGCGCAGTCCTTCCAACTCACGATGGATCAGAACGCGGCCAATGAGGTCATGAGAAGGAGGCATCAAAAGACCCAATCTCGACTCCCTCCGGTTTACGATCCACGCAATCTCTTCAACACGCCAGGTGCAGGGTCTAGTAACCCGCCAGGGGTCATAGCACCCGGGTCTGGACCCCTAATTCAACCACGAGTGATGGGGCCTCCCCAGGTGCCCCCTGCCCCGCCTCAGTATGTGCCAATACCCCGGGACCCCTTAAGCAGCACGGCTGGCGGCTCTCCCAGTTGACGGCGACTCTCCGACGGCTATTGAAACCCGCCGGGTCAGGGAACTCCTTCAGACAGCACTGGCGCAGCAAGAGGCGTACTCCTACAGCCGGGACAGGATCCACTCGACCCCTCGTCCAGGACAGAGCCCGAGTTACAGCCGGCACATGGTCTCAGCAACCGACTCAAGTAACGTCCGACGCCATGACCCGCCCCCTGGCCATGGCCCGGCTCATAATGGAGCCTTTTATGCAGCGGACCAGGAGAAAGCGCGGCAAGAGGCGGAGCAAGTGCCTCAATTGACGGCTTATCAGACCCCCCGGCTTATCCGACGACTTCCGTCGATGTGGGTATCCCTACCAGGACCGGGGGTGTCCCTTGTTTAGTGCCAGCTATCCGTAATGAACGTCTACCTAAGGACTTCAAGGGCCCTAGGAAGGTGCCTAATTACACAGCTGACTTACAACCCGCAGCCTGGATCGAGAGTTATGAGATGGCTATGGAGCTGCTGGAGGTCAGTGAGGCGGCCATGGCCAAGTATTTCACCATGATGTTAGATGGGACTGCCCGCACTTGGTTAAAAGGGCTACCACCGAATTCCGTCGGGTCTTGGGCTGAGCTGAAAGCCCGGTTCATCCAAAACTTCAAAGATACCTGTAGGCAGTCTATGTCAATTGTGGATTTGACTAACTGTAAGTAGCAGGAGGGTGAGTCTACGACACATTGGGTTCGCCGGGTTAAGGAGATCATACACTCGTCAGACAAGATGGATGCCGGCTCAGCGGTTTTAATGCTGGAGCAGAATTGTCGTTTTGTGCCCCTGAAGATGAAACTCGGGCGGCTTAAATGCGATTGCAGTGATATGGGTACACTAATGGCAGCTCTTGTCAAGTACGCTGATTCTGATGGTACCAAGGATCCCCCTTCAGATGATGAAAGGACAGGGAAGGGAAAGAAGAACGGCAATGGCAAGGGTCCTCAGTTTAACCCGGGGAACCAAGGAGGAGGCAAGCGCAAGGCTGATGGCAGCCTAGAGTTTGTAGCCAACGCCAGCTCACAAGGTAATAACCAGCGATGCAAGGGGAGGCCCCCTCCCCGAGGCGGCGGGTCAGGTCCGACGCTGGAGCAGCTGTTGAATGAACCTTGTCCAAGGCATGGCTCTAGAGAGAAGCCAGCGACTCATCTGTGGAAGGATTGTGCAATCATGAAGGCTTTTAAGAATTACAATGGCCCGGGCGGCGGCTCAGGTGCCGGCGGCTTTCATGGCCCGGGCGGCGGCTCAAATTCCGGTCCTCAGGACGGTCAAGGGGGCTTTAATCAGCAGTCTGGCCAGGGTCATCAACAGCAGCAGGGGGGTTACCAGAACAATCCAAAGCAGCTTAGTGGTGGACAGTATCATGTGTTTACCACTAGTCTGTGCAAACGAGATCAGAAGCTTCACAAGAGGGCTGTGAATGCTGTGGAGCCGGCGGTTCCACGCTACTTGCGGTGGTCTGAGCAGCCTATAGTGTGGAGTAGGGAGGATCACCCTCCCCGGGTGGATAACCCGGGCCACTTGGCCTTAGTGGTGGCTCCTCAAGTGGGAGGATATAAGTTCACAAAGGTGCTCATGGATGGAGGCAGCAGCATCAACATCCTCTATTATGAGACCTTTCGCCGTATGGGGTTGGTTGATAAGAACCTCATCCAATCAAACACTATCTTCCATGGTGTAGTGCCTGGTAAGTCGGCTTATCCAGTCGGCAAGATCGAATTGGAAGTGGCCTTTGGTGATGAGAACAACTACAGGGTGGAGAAATTGACCTTTGAGGTGGTCAAGATAAGAAGTCCGTACCATGCTATATTTGGACGGCCGGCTTACGCCAAATTTATGGCACGGCCGTGTTATGTGTACTTACAGCTCAATATGCCGGGTCACAATGGGACCATTACGGTTCACGGCAGCCGAAAAGTGGCTCTGGAGTGTGAGGAAGGCGATGCGGCTTATGCAGAGTCTGTTTGTGCTACAGAGGAGTTGAAGTTTTACAAGGACAATGTTGACCCAACAGATATGACATCTCTGAAAAAGCCGACTACGGAGAGTGAGCCGGCGATGAAATTAAGTCGGCTGATGAAACTAAACTTGTTGATTTTGTTCCAGGAGATTCATCTCAGCAGTTTAGCATCAGTGCCAATCTGGATCCAAAATAGGAAAGCGCGCTCATCGAGTTCATCCGTGAGAATAGGGACATCTTCGCATGGAAACCTTCTGACATGCCAGGTGTACCTAGAGAACTCGCTGAGCATACTCTCAATGTTGATCCGAAATTTAAGCCGGTCAGACAGTTCCTTCGGCGGTTTAATGAAGAGAGGCGGAAAGCTATTGGTGAAGAAGTGGCCCGGCTCTTGGCGGCCGGGTTTATCGTTGAAGTCTTTCACCCAGAATGGTTAGCTAACCCGGTGCTCGTACTCAAGAAGAACGGCACCTGGCGGATGTGTGTGGACTACACGGACTTGAACAAGGCGTGTCCGGCTGATCCTTTTGCCCTCCCCCGTATTGATCAAATCATTGATGCTACGGCAGGTTGTGCACGCTTAAGTTTCTTGGATGCTTATTCCGGATATCATCAGATTAAGATGGCAGTTAAGGACCAGGAGAAGACGGTGTTCATCACTCCCTTTGGAGCCTTCTGCTATGTGTCTATGCCCTTTGGACTCAAGTGTGCACAGGCGACTTACCAGCGTTGTGTACAGAACTGTCTGCATAAACAGATTGGGCGCAATGTTCACGCTTACGTGGACGATATTGTGGTTAAGTCCATAAAAGAGGAAACCCTGATAGATGATTTAAGGGAAACCTTTGATAATCTCCGGGTCTATAAGATGATGCTTAACCCGGCCAAGTGTGTCTTTGGTGTTCCTGCAGGCAAACTCTTGGGCTTCTTGGTTTCTGACAGAGGTATTGAGGCTAACCCGGAGAAGATCAAGGCCATCACCTCCCTGGCTAAGCCGGCGTGTATAAATGATGTTCAGCGCTTGGCGGGTCGCATCGCTGCTTTAAGCCGGTTTATAAGCCGTTTGGGTGAGAAGGCCATGCCCTTATATCAGTTGATGAAGAAAACTGATAACTTTGTCTGGAATGATGCAGCTAATACCGCCTTTGAGGATTTGAAGAAGCAGCTGGCAGAGCCCCCAGTCCTTGCGGCTCCGGTTGATAAGGAGCCCTTACTACTGTATGTGGCGGTAAATGCACGAGCCGTCAGTGTGGCTATTGTGGTGGAGCGCAAGGAGGAGGGTAAGGAGCATCCGGTTCAGCGGCCGGTCTATTATGTCAGCGAAGTGCTCATTGAGTCCAAGCAGCGGTACCCGCATTGGCAGAAGCTTGTGTATGGTGTGTTCATGGCGAGCCGGAAACTTAAGCATTATTTTCAGGGTCATCCCATCACTGTGGTCAGTTCTGCCCCCCTTGGTGATATCATTCAAAACAGAGAGGCCACAGGGAGAATTGCTAAGTGGGCTATAGAACTTGGACCTCATGGTCTCAAATATGTGCCACGCACTGCTGTTAAATCTCAGGCCCTGGTGGATTTCATCAATGATTGGACAGAGTCACAAGTGCCCGAGCAAAAGCCGGATAACACGTATTGGACTATTCACTTCGATGGGTCCAGGCAGTTGGAGGGCTCAGGGGCTGGCGTTGTACTGGCTTCCCCTAAAGGTGACAAGTTACATTATGTGCTACAGTTGATGTTTCCTTGCACTAACAATGTGGCTGAGTACGAGGCCTTGCTCCACGGTCTTCGGATGGCTAAGGAGATGAGCTTGAGCCGGGTAAGGTGCTTCGGTGACTCAGACTTGGTGGCTCAACAAGTATCAGGCAAGTGGGACTCTAAGGACCCTCTAATGGCGGCTTATCGCCGCGAAGTTGATGCCATTGCTGGGCACTTTCAGGGCTACCAAGTAGAGCCCATTGATCGCAAGAAGAACGAGGCGGCTGATGCTCTAAGCCGGCTAGGCTCTCAGCGAAAGCCGGTGCCGCCTAACACTTTCCTGGACGTCCTGTATAGCCCTTCGGTTAAATTACCTACGGAGGAAGACTTGGCTGTCCCTGACCCGGAGGCGCGACTGGTGGCGGCTCTCCATATCATACCAGACTGGACAATGCCATATCTGGCTTACATGACCCGGGGCGAGTTGCCTGAGGATGAAACTTTGGCCAGGCAAATAACCCGGCGGGCTAAGTCAATGATTGTTATCGATGGTGAGTTGCATCATCGCAGTGTTACAGGAGCATTTCAGCGTTGTGTCTCCCCTGAGGAAGGTCAAGAGATCTTGCGTGAGATCCATGAGGGTGATTGTGTCCATCATGCCGGCTCAAAGTCCCTTGTGGCCAAGGCTTTCCGTCATGGTTTTTATTGGTTGACGGCTCATGCTGATGCAGAGGACTTGGTCAGTAAATGTGATGGTTGCCAGAGGTTCTCACGACGGGCTCACGTGCCAGCTCAGGAGCTGAGGATGATCCCAATCACTTGGACCTTTGCGGTTTGGGGGCTTGATATGGTTGGACCTTTTAAAAGGTCCAAGGATAAGAAGACCCACCTCTTGGTGGCAGTTGATAAGTTCACAAAGTGGGTGGAAGCTGAGCCAGTTAGCAAGTGCGATGCAGCCACGGCGGTTCAATTTATGAAAAAGGTGATTTTCCGCTTTGGCTTCCCGCACAGCATTATAACTGACAATGGCACCAATCTCTCCAAAGGCGCCATGGAAGAGTTTTGTCAACGAGAGCATATCCGACTTGATGTTTCCTCAGTAGCTCATCCTCAATCCAATGGTCAAGCTGAGAGAGCTAATCAGGAGATTTTGAAGGGCATCAAGCCCCGGCTTTTGGTCCCTCTGCAACGGACGCCGGGTTGTTGGGTGGAGGAGTTGCCCTCCGTCTTATGGAGCATCAACACTACTCCTAACAGGTCTACAGGCTTCTCGCCTTTCTTCATGGTTTATGGAGCAGAAGCAGTCCTCCCCAGTGACATCCGTCACGACTCACCTCGCGTGGCGGCTTATGTTGAGACAGATAATGAACAGGCGCGCCAAGATGCTCTTGACTTGTTGGACGAACAGCGTGATGTGGCAGCAGCCCGTTCAGCAATTTACCAACAAGACCTGCGCCGTTATCATAGCCGCCGGGTCAAATCCCGGGTTTTCCAGGAAGGCGACCTTGTGCTCCGGCTCATCCAGGATCAAACAGATGCACACAAGTTATCCCCACCTTGGGAAGGGCCCTTTGTGGTCAGCAAGAACTTGCACAACGGGTCATATTACCTCATTGACATTCGGGAGCACAAAGATTCACGTAAGTTGGAGGAAGAAACCCGTCGGCCGTGGAACATAGCTCAGCTTTGGCCTTACTACACTTGAGCCACCGGCTCTCGTGCTGTACATATTTCTCTCAGCCATGTGTATATTATGATAAGCAATAAAGCAGGACCTCTGTCCTTTTTTCTCCTCCAAATATGCATGTGTTGTTCTTATTGCAAGATTACATGATGACTTAAAGGAGGATCCGGTTTATGATCGTATTCGAATCTAGCCGTAAGCAGTAAATTCACTTGGGGGCTTCCTGTTCAAACATGGGTCGTATTCGAACCAAAGAGAACATAGCTGTCGATACCCATTTGATTGGCAAAGTGCCGAGCTCATTGGGAGGTTACCTTTGGTCAAATTTGAATCATAGTTTAACCCCTCTGAGAACCGACGTGGATCGTATTCGAATCAGCGTCGTTAAACAATTCTTAAAATCACTTGGGGGCTTCCTGTTCAAACATGGGTCGTATTCGAACCAAAGAGAACATAGCTGTCGGTACCCTCTTGATTGGCATCGCCACACCCACTGGGGGCTATATGATCGTATCCGAATCTTAGCTTAACCTCTTTGGGCCGGGTCTCTGGTCGTATTCGAACCGGAAGCCCCTAAGTTTTTCTGCTTTATTACAAGTTTACTTTGATTATGTCAAGGTGTGCACGGCCGGGTCTCACTTTGCCGGCTTAACTTTGGTTTACAGTGTTAGTTGAACACCATGGGTGTCATTAAGGCAAGTAAATCGGAGTTAAGGTACCAACCTCGTTACCCGGGTTATCTAAACCGGAAGTATGCTTACAGGCTGCTAAGTGTGTTATTACGGCTGTATTCAGGATACTATTGAAGACAAGTCCTTTTTGATTCATATTCCGGGTTATCTAAAATTTATGATTCTCAGGATGGTAAGCCGCCTCGAGACTTGTGATTTGCCCCTCTATGCAGGATAATTAAAGGCACCTCTTTTGAGGTTAAGACAAGCAAAGGATTGATCATGACCCGGAGAAACATCGAAGAGACAACTTCAAAAGGCTTTAGCATTCAATACGTGCTCGATGGCACGGCAGAGATAAACTGTTGCGCCTATTCTGTTACAAAATTCATCAAGTCTAAAGGGGTGGAGCATTGTTTGGTAAACCGCCGGCCGAGTTATGATGCCTGCTGAGTTGAAGTCTCCGGCTCGTTCCTATCTTCTCCTCCGGCTGATCCCAAGACCTGGAAGGTTGATGACTTCCAGTCGATGCCCCTGAGAGCTTCGAATTGGGCTTCCTCGTCAATTAACCCGGCCGGGTCAATCTCCGGGGCGAAGGTGTGTTGACGAGCCGGCGGGATCAAGTTGAGGGCTTCATAGCGAGGGGTTGGAATCCTCTGATTCTCCGTATCATAACCCGGCTGGTACTTGGTCAGATCGGTGTCGTTCCCGATAAGGGTGGCCACCGGGCGTACAACCTTCACGCACGCCGCGAAGTCCTTCTGATCGAAAGCTGAGCCGTCTTCCTTCAGGCTTGGATAGCCAAGGGCGATGTCTGCTGGATCTAACTCCGGCAGGAATGCCTTGGCCCGGCTCAGCGCGGCGATTGCTCCGGCCCTCGCAGAGGCCCGTCGCAGCTCTTGGATCCGCTGAGGCAGAACGGCGAGTCAGCGCAGGACTTCTGCCAGGTGAGTCGGCACCTTGTTGGATAGGGCCACCACAGCTAAGGCACGCTGTGACCCGGTGTAGAGCTGCTCCACCAGGGTATACACGGCCTTTAGCTTGGTGACCACGCTCTGGTTGAGGTTGGCACTTCTGGGACCTGTTTAACAGAATCAGGTAAGGATGAATCATGAGATATACACATTCTAACATTGATGAAAGCCGGTGAGGCGACTTACCGAAGATGGCGGCCACCATTTGGGAAACTTGGCGCTTTAGGCCGGAGAGCTCGGCGGTCTTCTCAGAGAGAGCCTTTTCCGCCTGTTCCGCCCGGGTCACCAGTGCGGCCTTCTCCTCGGCCCAGGCTTTCCGCTCAGCATCAAATTCTGTCTTCAGCTTCTCTTGAGCGGCGATGCTGGATACAAACTTGGCGTTTGCCTTCCGGGTCTCCATCTCCTGCGTCTTCAGCCGGCTCTTGAGATCCGCAAGGTCCGCCTATAGCTTCTTGCCAACAGCCTGCATACATTTCCGGGTTATTAACAGTCATTATATAAGTCCCAAGCGTTTTCCCAGCAAAGACACTTGGCACTTGGGGGCTAATGCACATTGAACGTATCTATCTATATGCTGCTGGCTCAATTGAGTAAGCCGGAACCTAAGTCTACAACATATTCACTCATAAGTCGTCGACTTGGGGGCTATCATGGCAAAGGTAACTATGCAGTAAGTAAGAGGATAGCAGAATGATACCTCAGATTTTTGCTGGATCTGGTTCACCATGGCGACCTCTGCGTCCCGGCTCTTGTGCACTTGGCTGATGTAGCCAGAGACGAGCTCTCCAATGCTCAAGTTGGTGTAGTCGGAGAGGTCCAGGTTCACCCGGTGGGGCTGCAGCAACTCCCCTTTAGCGGAGCACTTGGCCAGCACGGTAGGTCTCCCCGGCTCAACGAACTCCGTCCGGGTGATCACCACGTCCGAGTCGTCTGCTGGTGGAGCTGAGCTGGAGGCCTCCGGGTTAACAGAAGCTTTGGTCGTCGCCTTGGTAGTCGGGGCAGTGGCCTCAGGTGCCGTGTCCATTGGAGTGGTGGCTTCGGGGGTGGAGGCAGCTGGCGGTTCTTGAGCCGTCACCTCCGGTTCAGGCAAATCCGGCACTCCGGCTGACTTGGTCTTCTTTGCTCTTTTGGTGAGCTTTGCCTGGGCGCTGAAAGGACAGAAACGTTAAGCACAAAAAGAGTAAGTACAGACAAATATAATATGAGATGGTTGTCATTACCCGGGCGCGGTCTTGAAAGTCGGAAGACTCGACTGCATAGAGTCGCCCGAAGAGGGGGAGGTCTCCTGATAATTGGAGTCAGAGGAATTGAGTGGCTGACGGATAACACCCGCCAACGGATGAAAAGGGTATAAGTGGGAAAAAACCTCAGTTCGGCACTTCCTTGTTGCGTCGGGTAACCCGGCGGAGAGGTCGGTGTCCTTGTTGGTCCGGGTGTGACGCCGGCTTTCATGAACCTGTCGCTTCAAAATAAATTGAGGGTCTTGATAAGCTAAAGGATGTGAAAAGCTTACTTTCCGGGTTACCCTTCGGACTTTCAGCTGTGGCAAGGGCTCCGAGTCGGAGGAAAGTGACATTACCTCTTCAACCACCGGGTTACTGGCGCCGGTGTCATCCTGTCAATGAGCAAGTATTGATAAGGCGGACAGCAAACAAACAGTGAATATAGCAAGGACTTAAAAAACTCAGGGGTTACCTCTGACTCGGAGCTGTCGCTTAATTGCATCAGCTCGGAGGCAGTAGGCCTGCTCCCTTTCTTGCGAGGGGCGGTTTTCTTGGCGGCTTTCTTCGCCTTCCTGGCCTTCTTGGCCGCCTCATGGTCATATTTGACCCGCCAGAACTTATCATCAGCCTGAAAAATACAATGATGAATTCTTAAAAACGGTTCAGATGAAGGTTATATGCAGAAGAAGATAAAGAGTTAAGTCAGCGGCTTACCGCTGGGGCTGGGTTGGTCTTGCAGAAGGGGGATAACCCGGTCCTTCCACAGTCTGCCAGGCTCTCGTTCAAGAGAGCCTTGGTCATTTCCTCTGCAACGTCTTCTGGAAGATCATTGCGGTTGTGTCTCTGAGGATCATCCTTTCGTCCTGTGTACTCACACATTAAGCCGGGGCGGCGGCTCAATGGGATCACCCGCCATGAGATCCAGACCCGGACCAGGTCGATTCCGTTCAGACCATTGCCCAGGAGAGCCTTGATCTTGTTGATAGTGGGGAGCAGAGGCTGGCGCTCCGCTTGAGTCAGCTTATCCGACAGTGGGTGAGTCGGCTCCAGACGTGTTGGGCGAAAGCCGGGCAGCGGGCTTTCATCAGCTGGGGACGTATCTTGGCAGTAGAACCAAGTCATGTTCCAGTCCTTTGGGTGGCTCGGCGGCTCTGCGTAAGGGAAAAGGCAGTTCCTGCGCCGCTGGATGGAGATACCACCTAACTCCAGACTTGGCCCATTGGCGCACTCATTTTGGCGGTTTAAGTAAAAAAGCTCTCTGAAGAGCAGCAGACTAGGCTCTTCTCCAAGGTAAACCTCGCAGAAGACTTGGAAATTGCAGATGTTGGACACTGAGTTGGGTCCTATGTCTTGGGGCCGCAAGTCGAAGAAATTGAGCACGTCCCTAAAAAACTTTGAGCCGTGCGAAGCCCCGGCTCATGTGATCCGCAAAAATCACTACCTCCCCATCCTTTGGCTGTGGCCTTTCTTCTGACGGGTCAGGGGCACGGTAGGACATGATGTCTTTCTTGGGCAGATATCCTGACTTAACAAAATCAGCTAGGGTCTCGTTGGTCACATTGGACCTCATCCAGTTGCAATTGATGGGAGCTTTGGGAGGCATGGTGAAAGTTGGCAGTCTATGACAAAAAGGAAAAAATGTCCGGGTTAATTATAAGCCAGAGATCTACATTTCGAAACTAAGGTGGCGGCTTATGAAGGGGGCTAATGATATATACTCAGGTACAGTGGGTTATTTAAGCCGCAGGGGCATTCAGAATAAGTTGATTATCTATGGCCTTACCACAGTTAAGCCGGAGGATTCTACGAAGCATGGTTTCCTTTAAGCCGGAGGATTCTACGGCGCGTGGTTTCTTTAAACCGGAATTGTAAGCCGCCAAGATTCAATGGTTGCAATTTTTACTAAGTGTGGTAAAACAGGTTTCACACATTGCAGTAACTTTTTTGGATCAAAATGGTCGGGCAAAAGAAAAATTTCTAGACCTAGAAACCGAAGTGAGGGAGTTCTTGGGTTCGAACAAGGTTCTTATGCAGTACAAGGAAGGCTACTTGCGTGTGAAATGGATCTTAAAACAACCACCGCACTAGTTCTATGCAGGCCTAAGATCAAGCAGGGACAGTAACTAGGAGAACTACCGAAACTTGCGGGCAATGGTGACGAACACGAAGAACGTGGATGAACCCTACTGCAGATCTACTCTACGGGGTAGTGAGGACTTACCGGAGCTGAAAAGGTGCGGGAGTCACCGCCGTTTGTCTGGTCTGAGTCAGGGTGATGCAGCGGCCAAGGTTGACGAAGACCGGAGGCGAGACGACGGCGGCGGAGTGCGAGCTCAGGCAGAGAGGCAGTGGCGCGAGGAGGAAGAAGGGTGACAGAGAAGCCCGTCGGGCCGGCCTATTTATAAGGCGAGCTCATAAAGCGGGCGCGAGAATCAAGGAGACCGTGGCGTGGTTATCTCCCCCCACAACGCCTCGATTTTCGGGATGACAGTAAAAGCAAAGATCCGTTGCGGATCTGGTGGAGTAAAAAACGGGCTTAATGGAAGATGATGTCACGGCGGATTATCCGGAGTCCAGAGGATGACGTCACGCCGGGTTATGGCCTTCACATGAAAGGTAAGCCGGAGATTTTTTCTGTCGGAAGAGTTGAAGATTGACATGAGCCGGCTCAAATCAATCTGGGGCCTAATGTTGAGGATATAGACCTTAGAGTCACCCGCCAGGAGGGGCCGGGTTACTCTAATGGTCATTACCAGAAGCCCGGAGCCAAGCTTGAAGACGATGGGCCAGAGATGGGCTTAAGACCCAGATATGGCTTAAGGCCCGTAGTTACAATCGTTATTATGGTAGAATTTGTAGTGCAAGACAAGTATGATTGAGAGTCCGAGCCGGACACTCTTATGAGCCGGCCGGGACTCTGAGGGCTGCTGGGCGTCAGCCTCCCTATATAAGGGGACGACCCGGCAGCGGTTTGGGGACAAGAACAATCTCATCGAAAGCCGGGCATAGCAGTTTAGCTCCCTGGCGATCGTAACCCTAATCAATACCACCTCAACTGGACTTAGGCTTTTACCTTCACCGTAAGGGGCCGAACCAGTATAAACCCTCGTGTTCCTTGTCCCGCATTAACCCCTTCAAGCTTCCAAGTTGCGATGGCTCCACGACTAAGTCCTAGCTCGAGGACATCTGTCGTGACAATTCAACGACAATCACCGTCACCACGCCGTCGTGCTGACGAAACTCTCCATCGACACTTTGCTGGATCAAGAGTTCGAGGGACGTCATCGAGCTGAACGTGTGCAAAACTCGGAGGTGTCGTACGTTCGGTGCTTGATCGGTCGAAATGAGAAGAAGTTCGAATACATCAACTGCGTTGTCGAATGCTTCCGCTTTCGGTCTACGAGGGTACGTGGACACACTCTCCCCTTCTCGTTGCTATGCATCTCCTAGATAGATCTTGCGTGAGCGTAGGAAATTTTTGAAATTGCATGCTACATTTCCCAACAGTGGTATCAGAGCCAGGTCTATGCGTAGATGATATGCACGAGTAGAACACAAAGAGTTGTGGGCGGTGATCATCATACTGCTTGCCACCAATTGTCGGTGTCAAAACCGGCGGATCTCGGGTAGGGGGTCCCGAACTGTGCGTCTAAGGTCGATGGTAACAGGAGACAGGAGACACGATGTTTACCCAGGTTCGGGCCCTCTCTATGGAGGTAATAGCCTACTTCCTGCTTGATTGATCTTGATGAATATGAGTATTACAAGAGTTGATCTACCACGAGATCGTAATGGCTAAAACCCTAGAAGTCTAGCCTGTATGGTTATGATTGTACACATGGACTAAACCTTCTCCGGTTTATATAGACACCACAGAAGACTAGGGTTGTACAAAGTCGGTTACAGAGAAAGGAATCTTCATATCTGGATGCCAAGCTTGCCTTCCACGCCAAGGAGAGTCCCATCCGAACACGGGTGAGAGTCTTCGGTCTTGTATCTTCATAGCCCATCAGTCCGGCCCATGTCCAACAGGCCGGACGCCCGAGGACCGCTTAGTCCAGGACTCCCTCCGTAGCCCCTGAACCAGGCTTCAATGACGAGATGTCCAGCGCGCAGATTATCTTCGGCATTGCAAGACGGGTTCCTCCTCCGAATACTCCAAAACAACCTTCGAACACAAATAATGTGTCTGGCTCTGCAAAACAAGTACCACACACCACCGCGGAGAGTATAATATTTCACGAGTCCAATCCACTGACAACTTTTGTAGCGTGACGCCACATCACCACCCGGTCATTATTTCGAACCATTTTTCGGCCTACCACTCCATGTTTTGAGATGTGGTTCCATTGGCACGTCTTGTCAAAGCAAAGATCGTGTCCCCTTATTGCAGGATTCTCATCAATACGGGCGTGGGTAATCCAACCGTGCCGTCTGTGCGGCCCTTGGGAAACAGGCGAGTTTTAAGGTGAGTGGGGAGGCGCTTGATATTCGCTGCCTTAATAAGGGGATAAGGATTCACCCCCTTTCACCCACGCCTTCTCTGTCTCTCTGCCCACCCATTCTCGAGCTCCAGCGCCCAAGTCCTCATCTCTTCCGCCTCAAGAAAGCACTCCGATCATGTCCGGATCCGGAGCGCAGGGCAAGTGGATGGTCTCCTCCGTCAAGGAGAAGGACATCACCAAGCTCCGGGAGGCCGGATATTTGGCCAAGGAGGTCGCCCACTGGCTTCCGACCGAGGGACAAATCGTCCCTACCCCGGAGCCCCATGAGAGGGTAGTGTTCGTTCCCCACTTCGTCCGCGGGCTGGGATTTCTACTCCACCCATTCATCCGCGGACTTATGTTCTACCATGGGGTGGATTTCCACAATCTGCCCCCAACTCCTTCCTCAACATCTCGGCATTTATTGTCGTGTGCGAGGCCTTCCTCCGCATCTCTCCCCACTTTGGATTGTGGCTGAAGATCTTCAATGTGAAGCCGAAGGTGGTGGACGGCCAACACGCAGAGTGCGGAGGTGCCATGGTGAGCAAGATGCCCAACGTCATATGGCCCAAAGGTACTTTCGTGGAGACCGTCAAAGGGTGGCAAAAGCAGTGGTTCTATGTCACCGAGCCCCGCGACACCACTTGGGCCGAGGCTCCCGAGTTCAGGTCCGAGGCCCCGATGCGGCTCACCTCCTTGCTAGAGAAGGGCCTAGACTGGGCCTCGTCGGACGAGTTGACGGCGCTGCAGACGCGCATCAGGAGCATGGTCGACAGGAACATCAAGCTTGTTAATGTGATACAGGTGATGCTCTTTCGCCGGATCCTTCCATGCCAAAGCCGTACCTGCAATTTTGTGGGAGTTTGATCCGGCCAAGCACCAGACCCTGCAGCACTTCTTCGGCGTTACGCACAAAGGTATTTGGAAGGTGCTCTTCAAGGCCAACGAGACGTGGCCGAAGGAGACCGAAGACCGTGGGTACAACCTGACCCACCCCGCCAGTCCGGTAAGTTTTTTTTAGTGTTTTCAAGGTGTATCCTTTACTTACATATTCAAGGAAAATGTCTGAGCCTCTCCATCTTACTTTTTTCAGGGGTAGACAAAGAAGGCGGAGCTGGTCAAGAGTCCGGCTCCGCAACCCGAAGACCCAGCAATTCCACTTCTAATGAAGATGCTGGTTCTGGCGCCTTACCAGGCGCCGGAGAAGAAGGCCAAGGGGACCCGAGGTGGTCTCCGCCACAAGGGCACTTCGGACGTGACGTCCGAAGACGCCGAGACCCAGTCCTCACCCACCACCGATGACGAGGAGGAGGAGGAGGAAGAAAGCAACTCCCCCTGAGGGGGAGGAAGAAAAGGGCGGCCTGAAAGTGCGTTATATCGACTAGAGGGGGGGTGAATAGGCGATTTTATAAATTCTTCACTGAGGAATTTGTGGGTGAGGAAATTCCTTAGCGAAGAACTACTTGCAGCGGAATAAGTACTCAAAAGTATGCATAGCAGAACACAAGCATAGTCATCATGATGAAATGAAAACAAGCACAGAGTACGGAAAGCGTAAACACAGGATAACACAGGATGAAGACAAACATACTGAGGAAATTGAACTGAGGAAATTGAGAAAGTCTTCAGTCAAAGTCTTCAAACACAGAAATGAACAATTGCACAACACAGGAATGAGGAAATGAAAGAGTCGAGGAAATAGAACCAGTTGGCTTGGTGAAGACAATGATTTGGTAGACCAGTTCTAACTGCTGTCTCAGTTGTACGTCTGGTTGGAGCGGCTAGGTATTTAAACCTAAGGACACCCAGTCCTGGACACACACTCCTCATCGTATTCTCCTTGAACTAAGGTCACACAGACCTCATCCAATCACTCGTGGTAAGTCTTCAGGTGACTTCCGAACCTTCACAAACTCGGTCACTCGGCGATCCACAATTTCCTCGTGGATGCTCTAGACCATGACGCCTAACCGTCTGGAAGAAGCACAGTCTTCAAAGGTAACAAGCGTCAGATCCACGCAGGATCAATCTCTTCAGTGATGCTCAATCACATTGGGTTTGTA
Organism: Aegilops tauschii subsp. strangulata; assembly: GCF_002575655.3. Classification (NCBI taxonomy): domain Eukaryota; kingdom Viridiplantae; phylum Streptophyta; class Magnoliopsida; order Poales; family Poaceae; genus Aegilops; species Aegilops tauschii. Next base: position 188,015,633 of record NC_053040.3, read on the forward strand.
GGTGTTTGGGTTTGGGGTTTTTCCTCACTTGATGATTTTCGCTCAAAGTCCTCGGAGGATGGGATGCTCTCAAATGACAAGTGTCAGTTTCTCTCGGAGCAGCCAACCAGCTAGTGGTTGTAGGGGGCGGCTATTTATAGCCTAGGGAGCAGCCCACATGATAAGACATAAATGCCCTTCAATGATATGACCGTTAGGTGGGTAGATATTTTGGGACAGCTAGCGCATAGCACAACAACGGTCGGAAATTTGAGGTTCAAATTCCTCAGGGCTATCATGTTCCTCACTGTGTAGGCAATCCGCACTGGCGAATTCCTAACTCCTCAGTCAGAACAAATTCCTCAGAGACCAGAAGAACTTCGTCTCTGTCACTGAAGAATATGACTGAACTGTATGAGATTTCCAATGGCTTCACTCGAAGGGATTGGTAGGTGTAGGATTTTGAGTTGAGCATCACATGGAAAATTTTCCTTAGTATTTCCTCGACCCCCTTACAGTACGGTGTTTCCTATGACTCAAGAAAGATAAAAATGAAACTACGAAAACAAAAGTCTTCACGCTTCATATTCCTCAAATGAATACCAAGTCTTCAAGGTCACACCAATTTCTTCACTTTCAAAGTCTTCAGAAAGTCTTCAGTCGAAGAACTTCATTTTTAGGGGTCGACTTTCACTGTAATTATCAAACTCCTCATAGACTTATAGATCTGTGTACACTCACAAACGCATTAGTCCCTTAACCTATAAGTCTTCAATACACCAAAATCACTAAGGGGCACTAGATGCACTTACGATCTCCCCCTTTTTGGTGATTGATGACAATATAGGTTAAGTTTTCAACGGGGATAAACATATGAAGTGTAAATACTGATATTGAGGAATTTGATTGCAAGATATAGAAGAACTCCCCCTGAAGATGTGCATAGTGAGGAATTTGCTTTTGAAGCAATGCACACTTGAAGAGTTGAATCATGGAGATCTCCCCCTATATCTTGTAATTCATACATGCATTTGACATAATATATGAAGAATTTGAAATGCATGATGAAATATGGTGACTGATGTAATTCCGCATGCGTGCAATAACATTAACGAGGAATGCAGAAGAAACAGCAAAAGTATCAGGTCACCATAGAGTTTAAGTTTACAACTCAATCCAGCAAAGTCATCAGAAGAACGAGAGTTGTAACTTAGGAAAAAAACGCCCATATAAGATAGACCCGCTTGAAGACTAACTCAAATTTCTCCCCCTTTGTCATCAAATGACCAAAAGGGTCAAAAATGAGGACTAACGCCCCTGAAGAATATCAAGGTGATGAAGGAGCGTCAGCGTTGTTGGGGTCGGTTGTTGGAGTAGGGCCTGCCGCAGTGTCGTCCAAATCTTCATGTTCATCAGTGTCTCGTGATGAAGAATAGGAGCTCGCCACCAAGGAAGGAACCTTGGCCTTCTTGTACTTCTTCGGAGGAGGTGCAGCCCAGTCAAGATCGTCCTTGAGACCCATTGTCTTCAGATCTTCTTCACTATAGACTTGAGACAGAACAGCCCAGGTGCGGTTGAGGATTTCATGAAGGTAGTAGTGGTTTTTCTTCACTGCATTGTGGGTAGCAGTCATGTTGTGGAGAATTGAACCAAACTGACGCTTGACCCATTTATGATTGCGATCAACCTTCTGGTGAAGACCGAGGAGAAGCTCACGGTCAGTCATCACCCTGGGTGCTGTGCCTTGAGGATTTTGCTTGGGTGCGTTGGCGGCAGAGTCATGGGTGGCAGAGTCATCATTAGTGGAGTAGGATGCATCCTTGTGAAATTTTCCATCCAATGGACGAATGCCTTCATCAATTACAGCAGTAGCCTTGCCCTTTTCATCAGCCGAGGAAAATGTTCGTTTGAGGACTTCAATTGGGGGCAAGTAGCTGCAATGGTTAGCTTTATAGTTGAGTGAAGACCTTGTCCTGATGAATCTCATAATCCAAGGTGCATAAGGCTTCAACTCAAATGGTGACATGGCGACATTAGCCAGAGTCCTCATGAAGAAATCATGGAAGTTGATGGGAATGCCATGAATGATATTGAAAAGCAGATTCTTCATGATGCCAACGACTTCTTCTTCATTGGATTCATGGCCCTTGATTGGAATCAATGTCTTCGTCAGAATGCGATAGACAGTCCGAGGCACATACATCAATTCCTTCATAAGGAATTTTGTTCTTGAGGTCTGACCTGGCTTCAAAGGCTTCATCAGCACTTGCATGTAGTGATCGGTTAGCTCAGGTTCATTGTAGACGCAACAAGCACCTTCAAGGGGCGGACTGAGAGGTAAGGCACGAAGCAATTCAGTAGCTGGTGCCTTGTAGTGAGTGTTTTCAGACATCCAGTCCAGCACCCATGAATTCACATCTTCAGAATTTCCGGTGATGTGCAGCGTTACATAGAATTGAAGAATAAGTTCTTCATTCCAATCACAGATGTTAGTGCAGAAATTTAACAGTCCAGCGTCGTGAAGAACACTGAGGACTGGCACGAAGCACGGCAGAGATTCCATGTCCACGTGAGGAATGTGCTCATGATCGAAGACTTTGTCTTTGTCGAACAGCACTGAGGAATAGAAATTTGCCTGGCTGGCAGTCCAGAAATGCCTCTTCCTTATGCGAGCAGAGTCATAAGGGTTGTAATCAGTGAAGAATACATGCTCGCCAAAGAAGACATCAGTCTTGAATTTTTGCTTCCTGGAGAATGGATCCTTTGGTTTGGGCAGAGGAGTGTCAGTGAGTTGCATCACAACCTCAGGAATCGCAATCTCAGGTTCTTCAGGCTGAGGAATTTCTGGTTCCTCTTCAGTGGCAGCCTGGTTCTTGAATTCTTCATTTTCAGTTTCTTCAGCACTAGCGGCTGGAATGTCTTCATGAGCTTCATCAGATCCCATTTGAACTGTAGTGACTGGGGACTGAGGAATTTGCTGCAGTGGAGTGAAGAGTGGAGAATTTGGGTGCTGACTTTCCCAAAAGTCATCATTCATCACAGGTGTGGTACAACCAATGTCCACATCTTCATCTTCATTTTCTTCAACGCCGGCCTCTTCAACAGTAAACTGAGGCACGGGCGAGGAAACAACTGGGGTTGAAGGGATTTCATCCACTTCAATTTCTTCATCCATCTGCTCTGACGTAGCAGCAGAAGGAGTTTCTTCATCAGATCTGCTAGGGATCACATATTCTTCACCAAAAGGAACAAGGTCCTTTGATGTCATGGTTGAGATTGGAACAACATAAATCGGGTTTGCAAAAGAGCTGGTCATAGGCTTCATTTTCTTCGGAGCAGAAGAATCTGAAGAAGCTAATGCTTACCTTTTCTTCACTGCTGCACGCTCTGCAGCCTTCGTCTTCTTCACATCTGATGCAGATGGAAGGATTGGAGTTGGAGTAGGCGCAGGTGGAGCAGAGGAATTTGGTGCAGTTTCTTCAGGCACAACTGATGCAGTTGCCCTGACCTCTTCATTTTCTTCAGGCGCACCACAAGTGGGTGCCCTGGGAATTTCATCAGCGGCTGGAATGCAGTCATCAGCCCTGGAACTCACATTATCTTCAGCAGCCTGATTGTCATCAGCGGTGCTGGCATGTTCTTCAGTTTGCTGAGCAGATGCTTCAGCCGGAGTGACTTCAATATGCACAGGGGCAGCAACACTTGAAGTGAGTGTCTTCGTCAGATTGACGAACCTGACCTTGGCTCCTTTCCAATCAGCATAGTAAGCGTTGAAATCATCGATGAGGACTTTGATTTCAGACTGGAGCTTTACAAGTTCATCAGTTGTCATAGAGACAATGTTGTTCTTCAGGAACTTCTCCTTCCTGTATTGTGCTTTCTTGAGTTGCCTGGCCTTCTCATATTTCCATTTTTCTTCACTGATGAAATGGGTCAGCATGTGACTTTAGCCAGGTGTCAACTTGAAATCAGGCATAGGAGTGTTTGGGTCCTTGTGCCAGATATCAATATAGTCGAGGATCAGCTTTGGATCCAAAAGTAGTGGAACTTATGTGCCCTTGGCTCTAGCGGCCCTGACTTGCCTATCTCTGATGATTTCAGCAAGTTCTTCATCATCAGCTTCGCCTTCTTCAGATGGCACTTGGAAGGCAACCTGCTTCTTCTGAGGACTTGGGCGAGAGCCTCGTCCAGCAGTGGTCTTAGTCTTCAGCAGAGAGGGTCCTGTTGAAGAATTTGGTGCAGCTGAGGAACTAGCTGAAACTCCTGAGGCAATAGAGAAGCATGTAGTCCTTTGGCACGTGGCAAGATGCACAGGTGCTGAGGATTTGGTCGGAGCAGCTGAGGACTTTGGAGGAGCAGGAGCGGCTTGAGGAATTGGCCGTGAGGTCTTAGCTGAGGAAATTGGCCGTGAGGGCATTGAAGAAGAGGCACTTGGCTTGTGCGCAGGCTTCTTTGCCATGGATTTCTTCGGCCGTACAGAGGCCTCAGCAGCAGCAGTGGAATCTTTGTTGAATTTCTTCACTGCATCTTTTGCCTGTTTGGCCAACTTGGCTTGGCGCTTGGCCCATCCTTCAGGAAAATCCTCACCGCGCTTGATGCTAGTGGGATCTGCCTCTTGGCCAGGTGCCAATGGAGGTCTTGAGCATGGAGGAGTAACAGCGAATTTCTTCATGTATTTTGGAGTCACATACCTGTACTCCCTCCACTCTTTTGCCCATCTCCTTTCTATCCTCTGAATGCGCACCTTGCGCTGATTTTTATCTTCCTCAGGGGGTGTGCAGTACCCAACATAAATGTCCTCAGGGATTTCAAAGGCAGTATTGACCTCAGGCTTCTTTCCTCCTTTCTGTGGCCTCTTTTCATTAGCAGGAATTTGAACAATTGAACTCTCTGAAGAAGTATGCAACTTTTCAAGGAACGCTGCAAATGAGTTAAGTTGATGAGAACCTAGTGATTCAGCAGCGGACATGAGTACCTGTGAACAGAGTATAGTTGCGAGGAATTTGGAGAGGTCATATGCGTTCTTAGAAGGTTTTTCAATAAGAACAAGTTTGGGGAATTTGACCAGATGAGTCTTGAAGAATTTCACTAAGCGTTCTTTGTCTTAGGTTCCAGAGTTGTATAGATCGAAGATCCACACAATTGAGGAATCTTGAAGAAAAGTGATGCTTAGAGAAACGAATCAAGAGCAGATGACATGTGAGGTGTTTAGTGTGTGAGGATTTGAAGAAAAAAAACACCTTTGAAGATTTTGTAGTAAACATTTGAATCAAAATGGGCAGTAAAAGTAACTTTTAATTACCCTGAACAAAGAACACGATGAACTGGGGTGTGGAGAAGTGAAGCTCGTCTGTGCAGATCTTCCACGCCCTAACTTGGCAGAGTAAGACGGCTACGGCGGCGGCGGAGTGATGATTTCCGCGGCCGGCGTGAGTACGGCGGCGACGAGGTCGAGGCAGTGAAGCTCTTCCTCACCGGCGACGATGATGTAGCGGTGGCGCTAGGGTTTGAGAAGCTCGAGCTTGGAGAGAGGTCGAGCGGAGTAAAAGAAGTGAGGCAGGGGAGAGGGGGTATTTATAGCCACGGTGAAAAAAGGTTTGCCCGAAGAAATTGGACGAATGTGCCCCTGACCCTTCTCATTCGCATGACATGTGTCACCCACGTACTAAGAAGTGGAGATCGTGTTAGATCGTAGGTGAATAGATAAGTATATCGTGGGAAGCGGAACGGTTTGAGCGGCAACGCCGAAAATTTGGATAAGTTAAAAGTTCTGTTCGCAAATTCTTCAGCTGACAAGGACACAGTGAAGATTTTGAACAAGTTTCAAATAGAACGCACATGAAGAATTTGTGAATAGATTGGGTTGAGTATAGCATAGAGGGGAAAGGGTCCGATCACATTCACTTAGCAGAAAAACCAACTTGAAGAATTAGCCATAAGTGAATGCCGTAGAGGTCAAAACTCATATACATATATATATATATATATATATATACATATATATATATATATATATACATATATATATATATATATATATATATATATATATATATATATAGCCAATGAAGAGAAATGACGGAAACAGTGAAGATTTTGCAAAGTTGAAGAATATGAACAACTGAGGAATTTCAAAACTGAGGAAAAACTCAAATTGAAGATTTTCAACTTCTGTGGTGGCATGACCCACTGTATAAGAATGATGATTTCAGACACCGTGTACAATTGTCGTAGGGTTCTGAGAATCAAATTCTTCATTAATTTCTTCACACTTAGAGTGTTATTCTTCATTGATTGAAGAAAAACGTTTCTTCATGTGTTGCACATCTAAGTCATCAATTTTGCATAAGTGTTAGGATGAGTGTCCTTTTCAAAGAACATTAGAAGATTCTAAGATATTTAGCTCACACCGCAACTTGCTAAATCTCTTCTCATCCAAGGGCTTTGTGAAGATATCGGCTAGCTGTTCTTCAGTCTTCACATGCTCAATGGAAATGTCGCCCTTCAACACATGATCGCGAAGAAAATGATGACGAATCTGAATGTGCTTTGTCTTTGAGTGCTGAACTGGGTTGTGAGCAATCTTGATGGCACTCTCATTGTCACAGAAGAGAGGCACATTCTTCACATTGACGCCGTAGTCCTTGAGAGTTTGCTTCATCCATAGCAATTGAGCACAGCAAGAACCTACAGCAATGTACTCAGCTTCAGCAGTAGACAGTGATACGCAGTTCTGTTTCTTCGAGGACCAACAGACAAAAGATCGTCCGAGGAAATGACATGTACCAGATGTTTACTTGCGATCCACACGATCACCAGCATAGTCAGAGTCAGAATATCCAACGAGATCACAAGCCGAGCCCTTGGGGTACCATAATCCTAGTGTTGGTGTGTGAGCTAGATATCAAAGAATATGCTTCACAGCCTTATGGTGTGATTCCTTCGGTGTAGCTTGAAATCGGGCACACATGCAAACACTAAGCATAATATCTGGCCTAGATGCACATAAGTACAATAAAGAACCAATCATGGAGCGGTATACCTTTTGATCGAAGTCAATACCATTTTCATCAGTGCTCAGATGGCCATTTGTGGGCATAGGAATTTTGACGCCTTTGCAATCTTGCATGCCGAATTTCCTCAGTACATCCTTGAGGTATTTCTCCTGAGATATGAATATGCCATTGCGCTGTTAACGAATTTGAAGACCTAAGAAGAATTTCAACTCTCCCATCATAGACATTTGATATTCTTCACTCATCATATAGGAAAATTCATCACTATAACGTTGGTCAGTACAGCCAAAGATGATGTCATCAACATATATTTGGCATACAAACAATTCATCATCATATGATTTAGTGAAAAGAGTAGGGTTGAGTGAACCGGGTTTGAAGCCTTTCTTCATGAGGAATTCCTTCAAAGTATCATACCACGCCCGAGGGGCCTGCTTGAGGCCATAGAGGGCCTTATTTAGTCTGAAGACTTTGTCAGGATGCTTAGGATCTTCAAAACCTGGGGGTTGAGCAACATATACTTCTTCCTCAAGCTTACCATTGAGGAATGCACTTTTCACATCCATTTGATATAAAGTGATATCATGATGGTTAGCATAAGCAAGTAATATGCGAATAGCTTCAAGTCTAGCAACAGGTGCAAAAGTTTCATCGAAATCAATTCCTTCAACCTATGTGTAGCCTTGAGCTACTAGCCGTGCCTTATTCCTCACCACAAGGCCATTTTCATCTTGCTTGTTGCGGTAGATCCACTTTGTGCCAATGATATTGTGTTTGCGAGGATCTGGACGATTGACCAGTTCCCAAACGTTGTTGAGCTCGAACTGATGTAATTCTTCTTGCATGGCCTGAATCCACTCAGGCTCCAGAAATGCTTCATCTACCTTAGTGGGCTCCGAGATAGAGACAAAAGCATAGTGCCCACAAAAGTTAGATAAATGTGAAGCTTTTGAGCGTGTGAGAGGACCTGGTGCTTCAATGTCATAGATGATCTTCTCAACTTGCACTTCTTTTGCAACGCGAGGATGAGTAGGTTGTCGTCGAGGAATTTGATCAACATTTTCTTCAGCACCATTTTCTTCAGCAATTTCTTCAGGTGCATTAGCTCGACGTTCTCCACGTTCTGGAATGAATTCTTCAGCAGATTCTTCGGTAGGAATGACATCCTCAGTAGCCTTGAACTTGATAGTTTCCTCAGGTGCTGGTTCATCTATCACAGAGGGTAGGTGCCCTGTTTGCGAGCCATTAGTTTCATCGAACCGCACATCTACAGTTTTAACAACCTTGTGAAGAACGGTGTTGAAGACTCTGTAGGTGTGCGAGTCCTTTCCGTAACCAAGCATAAAACCTTCATGTGCTTTCGGTGCAAATTTAGCATTGTGATGATGATCTCTAATCCAACATTTAGCACCGAAGACTTTGAAATAACTCACATTGGGTTTCTTGTCAGTGAGGAGTTCATAGGCAGTCTTCTTGAAGAATTTGTGAAGATATACCCTGTTGATGATGTGGCACGCGGTATAAATTGCCTCAATCCAGAAGTGACGAGGCGTCTTGTACTCATCAAGCATAGTGCGAGCCATCTCAACAAGAGTTCTGTTCTTGCGCTCCACGACGCCATTTTGCTGAGGAGTGTAAGGAGCAGATAACTCATGAGTAATACCAAGTTCATCAAGATAGTCATCAAGACCAGAATTCTTGAACTCAGTTCCATTGTCACTTCTGATGTGCTTGATCTTCACACCAAAGTTGGTTGAAGCCCTCGAGAAAAATCGTTTGAAGACTTCCCGCACTTCATGTTTGTAAGGAACAATGTGTACCCATGTGTAACGAGAGTAATCATCAACAATACAAGCCCATAGAGAGATGCGTCATTTGTGACAGCTGAGTAATGGTTAGGACCAAAGAGGTCCATGTGAAGCAATTCAAATGGTCGAGTAGTGGTCATGATAGTCTTCGCTGGATGCTTAGCCTTGGTCATCTTTCCAGCTTCATAGGCCCCACATAGGTGATCCTTGAGGAATTTGACATTCTCAATGCCAATGACATGCTTCTTCTTCGCAAGCGTGTGCAAATTCCTCATGCCTGCATGACCAAGTCGTCGATGCCATAGCCATCCTTCTGAAGCTTTTGCAAGTAGGCACACGGCTGGTTGCGGTCCTGTAGAGAAATCAACAATATACAAGTCTCCTCTCCTAAAGCCTTCGAAGACTTTGGAATTGTCAGCTTCCATAACCACAACACAACGATACTTGCCAAAGACAACTACCATATCAAGATCACAAAGCATTGAGACAAACATGAGGTTGTATCCTAAGGACTCGACAAGCATGACTTTGTCCATGTGTCGATCCTTTGTGATCGCAACCTTACCTAGACCCAATACCTGACTTTTGCCTTTGTCAGCGAAGATGATATGCTTCAGATGCGATGGTGATAAGGGAGCATCAATCAATAGATTCTTGTCACCAGTCATGTGATTTGTACATCCACTATCGAGGACCCACTCAGTGGCTTTGGGTTGATCATCCTGCACATGAATTAGTGCAGCTTACGAACTTCATATACTTCATCAGTGAAGAATATGACATCAATTCATCAGATCAATTTCATCAAGCAATAGAACAGATAAAGCAGTATGAGGACGTGAGAAATGAAAGTTCATTTCTTCATGATTAGCCTGCGTCCTTTCAGGCAAACTTTAGGTCTCCAGCAAATTCTTCAGACGTTCAAGTACGTCTGGAGACCTGACCCTGCAGAAGAGATTAGTTCTTTTTCTTCACCACCCACATCTGAAGGGGTGGCAAAGAGTTCATCACTCTGCGAGCTCCATATGAGAAAGGTGGCATAGAAGCCAATCCATTTAGTTTCACATAAGAGGAGTTAGGGTAAGCATATGAATAAGCAGAGAAATTCTTCGAGGACTTATGAACATAATGATTAGAAAAATAATGCTCATATTCATAGCCCTTGGCTCTTCCCTGCGAAACAGAGTTGTTAGCACAATGATGTTCATATGAGGACTTTGATCCTTTCGAGGAATTTGATCCACGTGAGGAATTTGGTCCGTATGAGGACTTGGATCCATATGAAGAATTTGGTACATATAAAGAATTTGATCTGGGGTTCCTATTCTTCACAGGTGGTGTCATGAGGACATTCACCTGAAGACTTTCAAGGCACCTTTTGGGAACCCAGATTTTCTTCATAGGGGAACCGTTCCTGCAGTTAGTGCCAACATATCTAGCAAATGCTTCACCATTTTGATTTTTGAACAATTTATAGTTGGAGTCAAATGACTCATCAGAAGAATGAGAAGATTCACATGTAAAGCCAGATAAATTAGATGGATCAACTGGAGGTCCCTTTGCAGCAACCCATGAGGTTTTGGGGTACTGCTCAGCCTTCCAATATGTACCATCAGCATTGAGTTTCCTCTCAAAGGCAATACCCTCTTTCCTAGGGTTTCTGTTGAGGATCTGCTTTTTAAGCACATACAAAGAGTCTGATGCCCTTTGAGACTTTTGTACATGCCTGTCATGTACAATTCCTTCAGCCCTACATCGTTAGTGATACTAGCAATGTCCTCAGATGAGGAATTAATGATTGCAGGGACAGTTGAGGAATTGTAGCATTAGGAGCATTTGAACATTCAGGTGAAGAATTAGCAGATTCACGTTCAATGCATTTCAAACATGGAGGAACAAATTCTTCCTGAGCAGCGCTGATTTGTTGAGCAAGTAATGAATCATGCTCCTTCTGAAGATCTTCATAACTCACTCTTAGCTTCTCAAGATCTTGCTTTCTTTGAAGAAATTCATAAGAAAGCTTCTCATGATAAGATAAGAGAGTGTTATGATGACCTTGAAGGTTGTCATACCTAGTCTGAAGTCTCTGAAGATTTTCAGTCAAGATTTTAGTGCGATCCATTTCGTCACCCAACATATCATCACTCTTGTCTAGCATGTTTTGAACCTTATCAAGGGACCTTTGTTGTTTCACAACAATCTTAGCAAGTTTAGAATAGCTAGGCTTAAGGTTTTCATCAGATTCATTTTCACTTGATTCAGATGAGGCATATTTGAGTACCTTGGCACCCTTTTGTAACACCCCGGATGTAACTTTCCATATTTGTAACTCCAACTCTTGCCATTTTTGGCTATGTGTTATGATATTCCCTCCGTGGTCGGGTTTTGTTTTTTCGTTTTGCATTTTTTTCATGTCATGCATCTCATATCATGTCATCATGTGCATTGCATTTGCATACGTGTTCGTCTCATGTGTCCGAGCATTTTCCCCGTTGTCCGTTTTGCAATCCGACACTCCCACATGCACCGGCGCCCCCCTCTTGTTTCTTTTCGTGAGCGGGTGTTAAACGTTCTCGGAATGGACCGAGGTTTTCCAAGTGGCCTTGGTACACCACCGGTAGACCACCTGTCAAGTTTCGTTCCATTTGGAGGTCGTTTGATGCTCCAACGGTTAACCGGGTAACCGCAAAGTCCTTTTGTGTGTTGCAGCAAAAAACCCCTCCAAACAGCCCAATAACCCATCTAAGTCACCTCCATGCTCTCAGTCGTTCGATCACGATCGTGTGGGCGAAAATCGCACTCCATTTGGAGTCTCCTAGCTCCCTCTACCTATAAATTAGTCCCCTCCCCCGAAATTTCGGGCAAAACCACCCCTAACCCTAGCAAATCACCTTCCGCCGCCACCGGACACGTCCGCCCGGCGCCGGATGAAACCCGCCGCCGAGCCCGACCAACCAGAAATCACCACGTCAGCGCCACCGGCCCCCTCTCTCTCCTCCGCCGCCAGGGCCCGCGGGGCCCAGATCCGGCCCCCGCGGCCCGTACGCCGCCGCCCGACGCCCGCGCTCCCCTGCCGCCCGCGCCCGACCTCCGCCTCGGCTCTGCCGTCCGCCCGCGGCTCCGCCGGCCGTCGCCGCCTCCACGCCGGGCCCCGCGCCTCCGCGCCGTGCCCCGCCTCCCTCGAGCTTCTCCGACGCCGGCATCCTCTCCTCTCCCCCGAGCTCTCTCCAGTCGCTGCCGTCCCCTCCATCTCCGGCGAGTGCCCCGCCGAGCCTCGAGCCGGCCAGATCTCGATCTGGAACGAGAGGTTGACTTCTCCTCCCCTCGATTTCTCCAAGTCCCGAAATGTATTGCATTATGTTGCCATGTTCTCTGCATCATAACTCAGTGCACATAGCTTCGTTTCGTGCGTGTCATATATCGAAATGTTCAGTACGAGATGCTCTTCATTTTGTTCCATTGTGCCATGCTCGTTTGTGTCTATCTTGATGCCCAAATCTCTGGTGCAAGAGTGCTATATGATGTTTACTGCTGTTATTTATCAGAACTTGGTGATTTGTTATTTTTGTTGCAATTGATATGTGCATCTTTTGGGCATGAGCTCTACAGGTGTTTTGATCTATGCCATGCCGTCTTTACAGAGGTTTATGCCATGTATTTTTCTGATCTATGTGGTGACTATCACAAGCATGCAAACTAGGCTTCGTGATGTTTCTGTTTTCAGAGAGGATTTTGCTGTCTTTTATCTGCTGTTATTTTGTTGCCATGTATCCATGTGGCTACAGAGACATCCATGATTCTTTCGAGTATGCTCACTAAGGATGTTTTGTAGATATAGTTGTTCTCTATCCATCCATGCCCCTGTTTGCAATTATGGAGTGACCTAGCATGTCTTAATATTGCTCTACGTTTGCTATAAAATATTTCTGGCAGAATGTTAACATGATATTCAATTTTGCCAAGCTTGTTGTAGTTGATCCTTTCATGCTATATACTTGCTCTTGCCATGGTTAGCTTTTTAAACATGCCATCTTGCTGTAGATATGCTTGTTTTTTCATGCATTGCTTTGTGATAACTGAATCAAGCTCATCAAGATGCCTTCATAATTCTGTTTACTGTCATGTTCTGTTTTCTGCTAAGTCTGGAACCTGTTAACGAAACTTGCTATGTTTACATGAGTGCCATCATATCTTCTGATCCTTTTTGGCTCATGGTCAGTAAAAGACTTTTGTTCTATGCATTTAGTAAATTCATTCCATGCTTTGTTTTGCGACGTTAAGTTCCTGTAGCATAGGTTTTGCTTGCTTTGAACATTGCTACCTGATGCTGTTTCAGCCATGTCCAGTATTTTCACCAAGTCTGTGAACCTGATATTTTTTGCACTTTTGCCATGCTTGTTTGAACCTGTTATGGTGTGATATAGCCGTAGCTCAGTGTTCATCTTTTGTCAAGCATCACCTGTAGATTACTCTCATATGCTTTGTTGCTAGGTTGGAGTGCTGTAGCATAGTTACTTGATGTATTCTAAGTGCTATCATGCTGTTAATCGTAGATTCGTGTCATTCTTGTTTTGCTTGCCATTTGCAAATCGTGCATCCGTTTCCGGTGATCTTTATATCGATTTCGACTGAAATCATCTCATATTTCCAGTGGCATACTTGGTTTGCCAAGTTACTGCCTTGTTCATCCTTTTTCTTCCGGAGCACGCATATGCATCGCATATCATATCCCGCATATCATGCATGTTTTACATCATGCTGCTTGTGCATTTCCCGTGATTGATTGTCGTTCCATTGCTTGTGTTCTTGCTGTGGGTAGAGTCAGGAGATGAGTTCGTGAACGAGGAACCTGTTGAGTACGCTTACGAGGATCAAGCTTTCGACAACTCTGAGAACCTTGCAGGCAAGATGACCATACCCTCGAAATCACTTCTATCTTTGCCTTGCTAGTTGTTCGCTCTTTTGCTATGCTGCGCTACCTACCACTTGCTATATCATGCCTCCCATATTGCCATGTCAAGCCTCTAACCATCCTTTCCTAGCAAACCGTTGTTTGGCTAAGTTACCGCTTTTGCTCAGCCCTTCTTATAGCGTTGCTAGTTGCAGGTGAAGTTGAAGTGGGTTCCATGTTGGAACATGGATATTTTGGCATATCACAATATCTCTTATTTAATTAATGCATCTATATATTTGGCAAAGGGTGGAAGGCTCGGCCTTATGCCTGGTGTTTTGTTCCACTCTTGCCGCCCTAGTTTCCGTCATACCGGTATTATGTTCCTTGAGTTTGCGTTCCTTACGCGGTTGGGTGATTTATGGGACCCCCTTGACAGTTCGCCTTGAATAAAACTCCTCCAACAAGGCCAACTCTGGTTTTACCATTTTCCACTTAAGCCTTTTTCCCTTGGGTTTTCGCGAGCCCGAGGGTCATCTTTATTTTAAACCCCCGGGCCAGTGCTCCTCTGAGTATTGGTCCAAACCATCAGTCGCCGGTGGCCACCAGGGGCAACTCTGGGCCCGCCTATCGGAAGCTTGGACAATCCGGTGTGTCCTGAGAACGAGATATGTGCAGCTCCTATCGGGATTTGTCGGCACATTCGGGCGGCTTTGCTGGACTTGTTTTACCATTTTCGAAATGTCTTGTAAACCGGGATTCCGAGACTGATCGGGTCTTCCCGGGAGAAGGTTTATCCTTCGTTGACTGTGAGAGCTTATGATGGGCTAAGTTGGGACACCCCTGTAGGGTATTATCTTTCGAAAGCCGTGCCCGCGGTTATGAGGCAGATGGGAATTTGTTAATGTCCGGTTGTAGAGAACTTGACACGTGATTTAATTAAAATACATCAACCGTGTGTGTAGCCGTGATGGTCTCTTCTCGGCGGAGTCCGGGAAGTGAACACGGTTTGAGTTATGCATGAACGTAAGTAGTTTTAGGATCACTTCTTGATCATTTCTAGCTTCGCGATCGTTGCGTTGCTTCTCTTCTCGCTCTCATTTGCGTATGTTAGCCACCATATATGCTTAGTGCCTGCTGTAGCTCCACCTCATTACACCATCCTTTCCTATAAGCTTAAATAGTCTTGATCTCGCGGGTGTGAGATTGCTGAGTCCTCGTGACTCACAGATTCTACCAAAACAGTTGCAGGTGCCGACGTTAACAGTGCAGATGACGCAACCGAGCTCAAGTGGGAGTTCGACGAGGAACGTGGTCGTTACTATGTTTCTTTTCCTGATGATCAGTAGTGGAGTCCAGTTGGGACGATCGGGGATCTAGCATTTGGGGTTATCTTATTTTCATTTGGATTTGACCGTAGTCGGTCTATGTGTGGATTTTTGATGATGTATGAATTAATTTATGTATTGTGTGAAGTGGCGATTGTAAGCCAACTCTCGTTATCCCATTCTTGTTCATTACATGGGATTGTGTGAAGATGACCCTTCTTGCGACAATACCTACAATGCGGTTATGCCTCTAAGTCGTGCCTCGACACGTGGGAGATATAGCCGCATCGTGGGCGTTACACCTTTGCCATGAAGCAATAGGTGGGAGCGTAGTCATCATTGCCTTCATCAGCCTAGTTGGTGAGGTCATTTTCTTCAGAGTTGAAGATAGACTTGCTGACGAATGTAGTAGCGAGGGCTAGGCTCGCCACACCGGATTCGGAATCCTCAGATGCCTCCTCTTCCTCATTTTCTTCAGATTCAGCCTCAGAGTCCATTTCCTTGCCAATGAATACCCGAGCCTTCTTGGAGCTAATCTTCTTGTGAGATGAAGACTTTGAGGATTTTGATGATGAAGATTTTGAGGATTTCTTCTTTTTCTTCGTATCATCAGAACTGTAATCCTTATATTTCTTCTTCTTTGATTCCTTTTCCCACTGAGGACAATCTTGAATGTAGTGTCCTGGTTTCTTGCATTTGTGACAAAGCCTCTTATTGTAGTCACTGGATGAGGAATCATTGCTCCTTGAGGGTCTTTCAAAGCGACCACGTCTTGAGAGCTTCTGGAATTTCTTCACAAGCAGTGCTAGATCATGGCTCAGTTCTTCAGGATCACCAAGACTGCTTTCAGAGTCTTCATCTTCAGACTCAGAAACTGCCTTGGCCTTCAGTGCACGTGATCTGCCATAGCTCGAACCATAGAGATCTCTCTTTTCAGCAAGCTGGAACTCATGAGTGTTTAGCCTTTCGAGGATATCAGCGGGATCAAGTGACTTGTAATCAGCACGCTCTTGTATCATCAAGGCCAGAGTATCAAATGAGGAATCAAGCGATCTCAGCAGTTTCTTCACCACCTCGTGGTCGGTGATGTCAGTGGCACCAAGTGCTTGAAGCTCATTTGAGATGTCAGTGAGGCGATCGAAGGTTTGTTGAACATTCTCATTGTCGAGTCTTTTGAAGCGGTTGAAGAGATTGCGAAGAACATCAACTCGAGAGTCACGCTGTGTTGAGACTCCTTCATTTACTTTGGACAGCCTATCCCAGATAAGCTTAGCAGTTTCCAAAGCACTCACTCTTCCATACCGTCCTTTGCTCAGATGGCCACATATGATATTCTTCGCTTGAGAATCAAGTTGCTTGAATCTCTTCACATCGGCAGCATTCAGTGAGGGTGAGACAGAGGGAACACCTTTTTCCACAACATACCAGAGATCGTTATCAATTGCCTCAAGATGCATTCGCATCTTATTCTTCCAGTAGGGGTAGTCCGTCCCATCGAAGGTAAGAGACCGAGCAGAGACCTTGATCATACCTGCGGTCGACATAACTAAAACTCCAGGTGGTTAAACCAAAATCACACAGAACAAGGGAGTACCTCGCTCTGATACCAATTGAAAGTGCGTTATATCGACTAGAGGGGGGGTGAATAGGCAATTTTTATAAATTCTTCACTGAGGAATTTGTGGGTGAGGAAATTCCTTAGCGAAGAACTACTTGCAGCGGAATAAGTACTCAAAAGTATGCATAGCAGAACACAAGCATAGTCATCATGATGAAATGAAAACAAGCACAGAGTACAGAAAGCGTAAACACAGGATAACACAGGATGAAGACAAACAGACTGACGAAATTGAACTAGAGGAAATTGAGAAAGTCTTCAGTCAAAGTCTTCAAACACAGATATGAACAATTGCACAACACATGAATGAGGAAATGAAAGAGTTGAGGAAATAGAAACAGTTGGCTTGGTGAAGACAATGATTTGGTAGACCAGTTCCAACTGCTGTCTCAGTTGTACGTCTGGTTCGAGCGGCTAGGTATTTAAACCTGAGGACACCCAGTCCCGGACACACAGTCCTCACCGTATTCTCCTTGAATTAAGGTCACACAGACCTCGTCCAATCACTCGTGGTAAGTCTTCAGGTGACTTCCGAACCTTCACAAACTCGGTCACTCGGCGATCCACAATTTCCTCTTGGATGCTCTAGACCATGACGCCTAACCGTCTGGAAGAAGCACAGTCTTCAAAGGTAACAAGCGTCGGATCCACGCACGATTAATCTCTTCAGTGATGCTCAATCACTTTGGGTTTGTAGGTGTTTGGGTTTGGGGTTTTTCCTCACTTGATGATTTTCGCTCAAAGTCCTCGGAGGATGGGATGCTCTCAAATGACAAGTGTCAGTTTCTCTCGGAGCAGCCAACCAGCTAGTGGTTGTAGGGGGCGGCTATTTATAGCCTAGGGAGCAGCCCGCATGATAAGACATAAATGCCCTTCAATGATATGACCGTTAGGTGGGTAGATATTTTGGGACAGCTAGCGCATAGCACAACAACGGTCGGAAATTTGAGGTTCAAATTCCTCAGGGCTATCATGTTCCTCACTGTGTAGGCAATCCGCACTGGCGAATTCCTAACTCCTCAGTCAGAACAAATTCCTCAGAGACCAGAAGAACTTCGTCTCTGTCACTGAAGAATATGACTGAACTGTATGAGATTTCCAATGGCTTCACTCGAAGGGATTGGTAGGTGTAGGATTTTGAGTTGAGCATCACATGGAAATTTTTCCTTAGTATTTCCTCGACCCCCTTTAACAGTACGGTGTTTCCTATGACTCAAGAAAGAGAAAAATGAAATTACAAAAACAAAAGTCTTCACGCTTCATATTCCTCAAATGAATACCAAGTCTTCAAGGTCACACCAATTTCTTCACTTTCAAAGTCTTCAGTCGAAGAACTTCATTTTTAGGGGTCGACTTTCACTGTAATTATCAAACTCCTCATAGACTTATAGATCTGTGTACACTCACAAATGCATTAGTCCCTTAACCTATAAGTCTTCAATACACCAAAATCACTAAGGGGCACTAGATGCAGTTACACGGCCTCCACGCGTCTGGAGGCCAAAGCGTCCAAGAGGGGGAGAGCCTCCCTTGCGGACGACACCGCGCCGAATACTGATAGCAGCTCGGAGTGGCGCCCCAGGGATAAGCCCCCGGCCGGATCATAAGTATTCGAGGGCTCAAACAGACTTATATGCCCGACTCCTTTATCTCGTAATTCTAATGTGTTGAATCACGTGCTGCAGTCCGGCCCACGACAGCTCCCAGCGATCCTCATCGGGGGATTCGCTGGATCCAAAGGCTATGGACACCGATTCGCTGCCAACAGCCACCTCTCCCAAGGCCACGGATGATGCCGAGGCGGTGTCCCAAAGGACCCTCGTGGGACAGGGAGAGACGCAGAGGGCCGTTAGGATGGCGCCGGAGGGCGAAACCTCGGCTGCCGGACACCGGGGGGAGCAAATCCCCCTGGAAACTAGCGATGGAGGCCGGATCCAGTTCAGCTCCGGATTCAGGCAAGCAGCCTCCTTCGAAAGAAGGAGGTGCGCCTGTTCCGCCGGTGACCTCTGTCCAACTAGAGGCACCGGATACTCTTCTGGAAGCACTGCGAGGTGCTTCCATTGTTGAGCAACACCGTATCCTTATGGGTACGGTGGTTGAGAAGGTTCAGTCCGTTAAGAGCGGACTGACCGAAGCCTGCACCAGCCTGCTGACAGGCTTTGAGGTAAGCGGCGTAATTGTGTAAGAAGAATGTCACAGTGTAGACAGTAGCCCCTGAGACTCTGTCCGGCGTTTGGAAAGAAAAGCCGGGCAGAGGATCAAATAATTTTTGTAGGGGACTAACCCATACATGTCTATGCGAATAAACAGGCATCGATGCTGGCTGCGACCTCTCATGCTACCGAAGTCTCCGGACTGAAGCAGAGTCTGGAGCGGCCCGAGGTAGAGCTCGGCCAAGTGAAGAAGCAACTGGAGGCGAAGCAAGGTATGTAATGACCTATTCAGATATAAAAAGATATGAATTGCTTGTGTTGATCACATGATAATTTGTAGGAGCGGCGACCGAGGTGGAGACCCTCAAGAAGGCGCTGGCCGAGGACGAAAAGAAAGCGGCAAAGGAGCAAGCCACCCGTGAAAAACATGAGGCCAAGGTTGATGAGGTCCAGCAGGAGCTTCAGGACGCCGTGAAGAAATGTGAATCCTTGGAGCGCAATATTGCGGATCAAGAGACCGAACTCGCCAAGGCTCGCCAAAGTGCACAAGATGCCTGGGTTGAAGCCCAGGGCGCCCTCCAAGAAATCCAAGAGGCCAGAAAAATTGCGGCGGGTAAGGCCTTCATTATGCAGAGCAAATATGTGAAGAAGAGGTATCTCTTACTAACCCGGATTTGGAGTTCTCCAGGAGCGTCTGCGGATTTACCGCGTAGTGTTGCCAATGCTGTGGAGTTCTTCCGAGCCGAAGAGGGGAGCTCGATGGAGAAGCTGTTCTGGTCACAATACCTTGCGCCAGAACATCTGGTGCCCTTTAGCGACCAGCTAAAACAGCTGGTCGAACTGCATAGGGTGGCCAAACTAGCCATGAAGGATTTAATAACCCGGTTGTGGCCTGCCGAAGCTATACCCAGCAGCTACTTCGGGCTCGTGAAGCGGCTGGTCAATGCCTACCCCCGGCTTGACGTCATCAAGCGGTCGGTCTGCATCGAGGGTGCGCGGATGGCCTTCGCTCGCGTCAAGGTGCAGTGGACGAAGATGAACGCCCTCAAGCTCGCGACCGAGGGACCGCCCGCTGGCAAGGAGCACCGCACACCCGAGCGGTATTTTGAAGATGTCCTAGAGGGGCCCCACATTGTGGCGGCGCAATGTGCAAAAGACATTGTCTTCGAATGAATACATTCGTGTTATCTTTGCCTTGCATGATGAAACAAAGTCATTATGTAATATAACGCTTGTTATTTTTAAAATTTTACCTCCTGTGTGGCCGTTTTTATTAAATCTGAGAGTTTTCCAGTCGTCGGTTTCAGCCCCCACGTAGGTAGTATGGGGGTGTTCGGGATGGAATCTAAACACTCTTGATCCAAAAATTTGGTCCTTGAAGGAGGTGTTTAGCGCAACGAACCAGGCAATCGGACTATGTGGCTTTATAACCCTCACTTAGCCATAGGAGTTTGACAATAAAAATGTAGGCGCGGCCCCTAGTTAGCATTTAATCTGGACTAGGGTGCTGTAAACACCTGATCGGACTAAGGCCGATCCGTCGCGTAATGCGGAAAAAATCGCAAAAGATTTGTAACCTCCGAACAGCTGACCGGCTCACGCCGCATCATGACAGTCAGTTTTCGGCTTTCCCTACTGAGGTGCTCATCTGGATAAACCAGGACACAATCGCAGTAGTTCTCCCTTTACTACCCTAGCCGATAGAGTGAAATGTAAGGTAGTAAGCAGAGGAGCCAGGCAACCCAACTATTGACCAAAGACATGATTCGGAGCCAATGCATATAATGCTAAAATTCGAGGCGCCGAACTGTACTATAAAAGTGTTAAGACTTTGTTGCCATAGTATGGAGCGTAGTGAAGCCCCTGGCCCATTAAAGCGTACCAAAGTGTACGTGTGCAGTCGATAAGAATAATGAAATGAAATGAAATTGTAAGCTAGTGCCACATAAGTTGGGCCGCAAACAGTTCTTGTTATAATTTGATTGATACGTCAAAATGTATTTGTACAAATAGTGCGATAAGCAACCTGGCTATTTAACATGCCAAGACCAAGGGGGAGCTGCGTGCGGGTCCTGAAAACAGGTAGGACGATCGTCGAAGAGAACGTCTAGAGATTCCCCCACACGTCTATGCCGCCTGCCACCTTGGTGTATCCATCCTTCGAAAGGACCGATGATCAGGCCGCCACTAGAGGCCTGCGGAAAAGAAACCTGAAAAGGATAAAAAGAAAAGTGAAAGTATGTGCGTCCGGGGAAGGTTGAAGCCGTATTGTGGACCACAATCTGGTTATGCCTCCGTCTCTACCGATGGTATTTTGAGTGCGTAGTTATGTACGCGTGGTACGTATGCCGCCATTTGGTGAGGACTGAGATGGAGGCCGAATTGCTAGTCTGACTCCTGACGAGCCGGACTGTCCAGCTGCGAAGTAGTCCGGACTCGTTTGATAGTGTCCGGGAGCTAGGCCGCTGAATTAAAATTCTGCCTTAAAAGGCAGCTCTGTACTTCCGCTGCCTGGGCTGCGGTGTGTTCTTTAGTACGAAGGGAGCACTCCGTGTTTCCATTGACTGTTATGACCCCGCGTGGTCCGGGCATCTTGAGCTTGAGATAAGCATAGTGTGGCACCACATTAAATCGAGCGAATGCGGTTCGTCCGAGCGGTGTGTGATAGCCACTGTGGAAGGGGATGATATCGAAGATCAACTCTTCGCTTCTGAAGTTGACCGGGGACCCGAAGACAACTTCCAGTGTGATTGAGCCCGTACAACGGGCCTCTACACCTGGTATGACTCCTTTAAAGGTAGTTTTGGTGGGCTTGATCCTTGATGGATCGATGCCCATTTTGCCCACTGTATCCTGATAGAGCAGGTTAAGGCTGCTACCCCCGTCCATGAGGACTCGTGTGAGGTGGAATCCATCGATTATTGGGTCGAGGACCAGTGCGGCTGAACCGCCGTGGCGGATGCTAGTCGGATGGTCCCTGCGATCAAAAGTGATCGGGCAGGACGACCATGGGTTGAATTTTGGGGCGACTGGCTCTATCGTATAGACATCCCTGAGCGCGCGCTTGCACTCCCTCTTGGGGATATGGTTGGCGTATATCGTGTTCACCATTTTGACCTGAGGGGGAAACTTCTTCTGCCCCCCTGTGTTCGATGGACGGGGCTCCTCGTCATCGTCCTCACGTTGCGACCCCTTCTCCTTGTTTTCGGCGTTTATCTTGCCGGCCTGCTTAAAGACCCAACAACTTCTGTTGGTATGATTGGCTGGCTTATCGGGGGTGTCGTGTATCTGACATGGACGATCGAGAATGCGGTCTAGGCTCGATGATCCCGAATTGTTCCTTTTGAACGGTTTCTTCCGCTGGCCGGACTTGGAGCCACTAAATCCGGCGTTGACTGCCGTGTCGTCGGTATTATCACCGTTGCTTCAACGCTTGTGTCTGTTGCATCGGGGCTTGCCGTTGTTATTTCTGGCTTCCGAAGTGCCAGGTACACTTGCATTGTTATTGCTACGGGCTAGCCAGCTATCTTCGCCCGCGCAAAAGCGGGTCATCAGCACCATGAGGGCTGCCATGGACTTCGGTTTTTCTTGGCCGAGGTGTCGGGCGAGCCATTCGTCCCGGATGCTATGTTTAAAGGCTGCTAGGGCTTCGGCATCCGGACAGTCGACGATCTGGTTCTTTTTGGTTATGAACCTAGTCCAGAATTTCCTGGCTGACTCTCCGGGCTGTTGAATTATGTGACTTAAGTCGTCGGCTTCCGGAGGTTGGACATATGTGCCTTGGAAGTTGTCGAGGAAGGCTTCTTCCAAGTCTTCCCAGCTGCCAATGGAGTTTTCTGGCAGGCTGTTCAACCAGTGCCGAGCTGGTCCTTTGAGTTTTAGTGGGAGGTATTTGATGGCATGGAGATCATCACCTCGGGCCATATGAATATGGAGAAGAAAATCCTCGATCCATACCGCGGGGTCTGTTGTCCCATCATATGATTCGATGTTTACGGGTTTAAACCCTTCTGGGAATTCGTGCTCCATTACCTCGTCAGTGAAGCAAAGGCGGTGTGCAGCGCCTCTATATCGGGCCATGTCGCGACATAGCTCGGATGGAGTCCGTCTACGGTTCTCGGCCCGGGCGTGATTATGATTGTTGCGTCCGGCTAGATAGACGTTGTCGCGTGTCGGGGCACGCCCCTGCGATCCATAGATCGATCTGTTCTGACCTGCTCTACTGTCCAAGTCCTGCCGCAGGTCATATGTATAACCCCGAGCAGTTATGTCTCTGCCTTTACGGCGGGGTAGTATGGGCTGGTGTTCGGCTTGGGTTGCCGCTTTGTCCCGGCCACGTAGTGGTCGGTCAGCCGCATTATGCGCTGACGGTACACGCTCCAGCGCCTCGTCATCAAATCGAGGTAACAATTTGCGCTTCGAATAACTTTTGGTCGGGCACTCGAGGCCGTATTCCTCGGCTGCCAGGACGTTGGTCCATCTGTCATTGAACAGATCTTGATCAGCTTGAAGCTGCTGCTGCTTCTTTTTCAGGCTCCTTGTAGTGGCAATTAGCCGGTGTTTAAAGCGCTCCTGCTCGAGAGGTTCCTCAGGCATGATAAAGTCTTCGTCACCGAGGCTCACCTCATCCTCGGAGAGTGGGAGATAATTACTGTCCTCCGAGTCTTCATTTGCGGCCTGTTCCTCAGGGCTGACTTGCCCATCTTCCTGATCGTCATGTTCGTCAGTTGGCTCGTCGGGGCCTGCTCTGTCTTCGGCACCGTCCGGAGTGTTATTGTCTCCTGTGCCGGTATTGCTATCTTTTCTACGGCATGATTTAGAGCGGCGCCGCTGACGCCGGTGCTTTGGCGGTATCTCAGGAGGTTTATCCTCAACTGGGTCTTCTTTGTCATCACCGTTATTCTCTTTGGGTGTATCCACCATATACATGTCATACGAAGAGGTGGCCGACCAGCATCCGGTAAACGGCGGGTTTTGGGCCTGCTCGTCTCCGGCATCGTCGTCTATACCGTCGATGTCTTCGGAGCCGTAATCGAGCATATCGGTTAAGTCCTCGACAGTGGCTATGAAGTGGGAGGTGGGTGGGAAGCAAAATTCCCCTTCATCAACCCCTAGTTCAAACCGGATATAATTCGGCTGTGAGTCCCCTTCTAAGGAGAGGGTTTTTAATGAGTTCAACACATCGCCTAAAGGTGAGTGCCGGAAGATGTCCATGGCGCTGAATTCGACGACTGACGCCTGATCGGGCTCGACGGACGCGGACGCTCATGGTTCGGAACCTGTGGCCGGAGACGAATCCGAGGTTCCGGTGTCGGTGTCCTGGGAACGGGGGTCCCCAGACATGCCTGCCTGCGGCCCACGGCGCGGCTCCACCAGCGGCCCTGTATGACCCATCTTCACCAGCAAACCCTCAAGACCCTCGCAAGGGGCCAAGCCTTGCGAGGCGGACGACACAAGACCTCCTCGGGAGCAACCTCACCAGGTAGGCTCGCAAGGGGCGGAGAGATCAAGGCAAGGGACACCTTGCGAGGTTCTTGTGACGCAAGCCATGACGACTGGAGCCAGGCGGGCGCCAGCACGCGCAGTGTCCTCGTTTCCTCTTTGGTGCTAAAGGGGAAAGCACAGGCGTGGAGTCCCGAGGCATCAGGCAAATGTTTCCATATCGGTGCAACGACCAAGACTAGCAGGACGGCAAGACAGAGGTCATCATGGAGCCCAAGACGGCGTCACCACCAGAGCCTTTGGCAGGCGAAGACCACCTTTAGTCAGGATAACTCGTACTAGTTGTCTCCCTTTGAATTTGGCGTTGTTGGCTCCCTTCCCGCTCAATATTTGGGGACAGGACCAGGGCCTCTATAAATAGGACTAGCCACCACAGTAGGAGGCAACTCGAACTCATCCTGGACGGATTTAGATCATCCTCAACCACACACAAGTTCACCAAGCACAAGAACACCTCTCCCCAGGAGGCTGTTCTCCCCTTGTAACTGTTCATCCTTAGCCCAAGAGGCAACCCACCACACCACACTGGAGTAGGGTATTACACCACATCGGTGGCCCGAACCAGTATAAACTCTTGTGTCTCTCTTTCTGCGGGTTCATCGAGCTAGGCTTTGAGATCGCGGTGAGGACGAGGGCGTGATTAGGTAGGGAGAGATCTTCGTGCGCACCCCAGTGTTCGAACCTCAAGGGTTTTGCCGGAACCCAAAATCTAACATTTGGCGCGCCCGGTAGGGGTGCGCCGAAGCCTTCTTTCCGCCGATCCACGTCCTGTCGCTTCGTCGCATCCATGGCGGACGCTCGCCGAGACCGCGCTGAGCGCCGGGCCGCCCTCGTCGCCCGCGTCGCTCAGACCGCTCCTGTCGGCGGGCCTCCCCGTTGTTCTCCGTCGCCGGCCGCCAATGCCGCCACCGGCCCGGCGGGAAACGAGCAGCAAGCGTTGTCGTTGCACCGCTCAGTGCGGCGGGATGGCCGCACCGCCACTCCGTCGCTGACCCCAGGCGGCTCGTCGTCGCACACTTGTCGCGCTCCCACGGACGCGCAGGCCGCGCTGCTCATGGCGCGTGAGCTCCTGTGCTACCGCCCCGTCGACGACCTCTACGAGGACTGGTTGGACCGCATCGCTGATCTCGTCAGCGCCGCGGGGGGCTCGCCTGTGCCGTCCCTCCCACTGCCTTGCCCTCCGCTAGCCGCGGGCGACGTGGCTCACGGAGCGCCTCCACCACCTTAGCCTCATGACGGCGTTCTGGAGCCGAGGCGCGCGGCTCCCAGGTGTGACCCTCCGCGTCGGGCGCCTGCGTGAGAAGAAGGAAGCTGCCAAGAAGTTCCCCGACCGCAAGAAAACGCTCCACCGCTCCCAGCACCGCCACGTCAGGATCTCTTGCCGCGGCAGGGCCATGCGCCACTCACCGTGGCGGCGCGGGGACACCAAAATCAAGCTCCGCCTCCACGATGGGCCCTGGTGGCCACAGCAGGCTGCCGCGCCTTCACTCCTAAGCTGCGTAGCGTCGCTTGGCCGAGCAAGTTCAAGCCGGACCTGCCTCCTCGCTACGACGGCACCCCCGACCCCGCGGAGTTCCTGCAGCTCTAGGAACTGAGCATCGAGGCGGCCAACGGCGACGAGAAAGTCATGGCGAACTGGTTCCCCATCGCTCTCAAGGATGGCGCTCGCTCGTGGCTCCTGAACCTGCCCCCGGGCTCGATCTCCTCCTGGGATGAGATGTGTGACCGCTTCGTTGCCAACTTCCAGGGCACTCGCGATCGCCCTCCGGCCGTGGGTGACCTACGCCGCGTCAGGCAACAGCCAGGGGAGACCCTGCAGAAGTATATCCAGCGCTTCAACAACTTTCGCCTCAAGATCCCCAAGGTCACGGACGAAGCCATCATTTCGGCGTTTTCCGATGGCGTCCGCGACGTCAAGATGAAGGAGGAGCTCGCCATCCACGAGGAGCTGTGTGTGGCTTTGTAGCTGTTCAACTTGGCGACCAAGTGCGAGCTGAGGAGGGGCGCCTTTCCCTCCTCGAGCTCCCAGCTACCGACCCGGAGGAAAAGAAAGCCAAGGCCAAGGACGTGAAGCGCAAGAGAGTAGCCATTCTCGTGGCGGAGCCAGACACGAAGCGCGGCCGGGGCCACCCCGAGTCGTCCAAGAGCAGCCGACCATTCTGTGCCTTCCACAACATCCACAGCCACAACACTAATGACTGTCAAGAGCTCAGGGCCATTCGGGGTGGACGCTTCGGCCGACGCCCCAAGCGCAACGACCGGGGCTACGGCCGAGGAGGAGGACGAGGCGGAGGACGCTGGGACGACCGCGACCCTCGTCGGGAGTGGCACGACCGGCCTCGCGAGGACCGCTGGCAGGACCAGCCTCGCGAGGGCGCATGGAGGGATCAGCCTCGCGAGGACCGCCCCTAGGGCAACGCTGGTCTTCCTCCACTGCCGCCACCGCCAAGAAGGAACGACCACCACCACCAAGACGAGGGGGCTGGGGACTTCCAGGAACCGCGCGCCATCGCGTGCATCTTGGGCGGAGCTCAAGCCCCAGCCTCTCAGCGCATCTTCAAGCAGTTTGCTCGCGAGGTGAATGCAGCCCTTCCCAGGCTCGAGGCTAGGCGCCCGCTCAGGTGGTCCAAGTGTGCCATCACTTTCAGCTCAGCTGACCAACTCAAGTGCGCGGCCACTGCTGGTGCCCTCCGGATGCTCTGCTCACCTGTCATCAGCAACGTGCAAGTCACCAAGACCCTCATCGACGGCTGCGCGGGGCTTAACATCCTGTCCGTCGAGACGTTCGACGGCCTCGAAGTGCCATACAATCAGCTTCAGCCTACCAAGCCTTTCTCAGGAGTAACCGATGGCTCCACCACCCCGATAGGGCAGGTCCGCCTCCCTGTCACCTTCTAACAGCGCAATAACTACCGCACTGAGCTCATCGACTTTGACGTTGCTCACATCCGTCTGCCGTACAATGCCATCCTCGGGTACCCGGCCCTGGCCAAGTTCATGGTGGTGACTCACCACGGCTACAACGTCCTCAAGATGCCAGGAAGCGGCGGGATCATCACCGTCCCCTGCGAAGAAAGAGATGCGGTGTGCTCCCTCGAGCGCGCCTTCCAAGCTGCGTCAATCGAAGACCCCGACGACCAAGACACCCTATCCCCTCCTGAGGCCGTCCCCAAGAAGAAGAAGCAGCTACTCCGCACAGGGCCTCAGGGAAGCGGCGCCTCTGGCGGTGCGGCATCAGGATCAGCACCCGCGCCTGGGGCGCCTCCCTCCCTCGCATAGGGAGATGCGCCCGACGCCCTCCTTGGGCAGGGCTCGGGGGCTCTCTTCTGGAGGGCCTCAGACCTAGCCCACATCACGAGGGAGGCGCTCGGGCACCACGTGGAGGCGTGCTTCGCGGCATGTTTCCCTCAGGAGGGCACCGGGCGAGGAGCGCCTGGTGCTCAGGAGTTCATCACCAAGGTCACTCAGGAGCTGCAGGATGCAAGAGCCATGCGCGGAAACCGCCGCCCACCTGGCGCAGCTCCCCATCCGAGCGAGGATGGCGGGCTGCGCGTCTGCATCGACATCCCAGGGCTCAACAGGTCCGCTTCTCAGGAGTTCTTCTGGCCTTCGCGCGTGGGACACTACGAGGGCCCACCTCACAACTATGTTCGCATGCCATTCGGCCTGCCGAGCGTGGCAGCCGCCTTCCAGCGCAACCTGCAGAGCGCCCTAGCGGCTCAGGAGGCCAGGCATCACGCAGTCCTGACGGAGATGGAAACGGCCCTCAAGGAACCGCCCGGACCTCCAGAGCCTCCCGAGGCTCAGGGCCCCAGTGGCTCGTGAGGAGCAAACCCTTCGCCACACATCTTCAGCTGCCCCAACACCCCTTCGTCGATGGAATCAGGTGACATTTTCCAAGTTTATTTAGCTGGGAGGGCCCCTCGGGCTGCATCATTCCCAGGCCGCATGGGCCTGTCCCTGCGGCATGTATCCTTTTACGTCTTTAGCTTACTCTACTGGGGGCGCCCCTCGGGCTGCATCATCCCCAAGCCGCTTGGGTCCGACCCAGCGGCATGTATCGTTCTTGCATTTACCTGAGCTAGTCTGCTTTTCATGCATAATCTATCTATGGTTATCACCTGCTTGATTTCCACCCACCATGGGAGCTACACGCCGATCGTCTTTCTTCAGGATCCTTCATATAAGAAGGCTAGGCACGGCGTCTGTGCTCGGGCCCATCCTTGCAGCGTCGATAAATCCAACGGCTGAGCTCTGTTTGGCGGGCTCGCCCCGTTCACGTCACCTCCTGGGGTCGTTGGTGCTTGGCCTTCTCGTACGATAACCTCAGGAAATTCATTCGGCGCAGGTTGCCTAACCATCTCGCAGGACCACCACAACCATCAAGAACCAAGACCAGGCGCAACCCGCCTTGAGGTAGGGCCTCGTGAGTCCCGCGCTGGCTCATGAGTGCCCAGACACACCTCGTCTAGCCCTGCCATGCAAGCCACGTGTCAGGGCGGGGCTGTACACGCCCCGGGGGCTCTCCGCAGTAGGGAGTCCCCTCCCACGTACCAGTGGAAGCACCATGCTCCGCGCTGGCCGTCGACACTGCCGAGGAGCGGCTATGCCCGCGCAAGTGCGGAAGCGCTATGATCCGCGCTGGTGATAAATAACTGAGGGCAGCCTCACGGCCGTATCAACCTCAGGGAGCCCTTGATCTCAGTGTCCGGCCTCAACGCAACACCTCCCCCCGGGAGAGTCGCGCGAGGGGGCTGGGCACGGGGGCTGCGCTTGGGTCACGCCCAAGCGTACGCCACCCCGCCAGGTCCCCCGGACCTGGTCGTCGCGCGCCCCTCCCGAGCCGAGCCTCGGCGAGGGCAAAGGTATGAAGGTCGTTTGAGCGTCAAGGGGGACTCCTGAGCATCGCGACTCAGGAGCCTAACTGGTCACATAGCCCCTCACTCCTTGGTCTCGTCCTGCTGACCCGGACGACCCAACGGCGATTGAGGTATGCGCGGGGCCGGGCCCTGCCGACGTAGAACACTAGGCCTATTCCCGCATTTCCTTCCCATAAGTTGTTTGCGTGTCAAGGGGGACTCCTGAGCATCACGACTCAGGAGCCTAAGTGGCCACGTACCCCCTCACTCCTTGGTCTCGTCCTGGTGATCCGGACGACCCAACGGCGGCTGAGGTATGCGCGGGTCGGGCCCTGCCGACGTAGAACATAAAGCAAATGGGAAGGAAATCGCAAAATCTCAAGCAAATATTACAAGACATATTGTTCTCCAATATCAAACACAAGTTTAAACACTTCCACGAGGCACGATACATGCTGCAGGAGTTAAGCAGGAAAGGAGCCGCCAGCAAGACACCCCTTCATCCCTGGACACCGCCATCGCCTGCGAGGGATGCTTCTTCTTCAATGGCGTCGCCTCCACCTGTACCACCAGCCGGAGTTGCAGGATCAATAGTGCCGCCGGTCGTGGGCACGGGAGCGAAGGCGCGGAACTTCTTCAGCAGGGCCTCCACCTGACCCTTCATAGCTGCAGCAGCGGCCGTGCAATGCTCGTCATCCACAGGCTCCAGCAGCTCGTCAAGGTGGGTGGCAGGGTCACGAAGATGGAGGTGGCTGAAGACGCGCGTCAGCGCGGCTGAGGAAAGAACGCGAGCCTCTTCCTCTGCCATGGGGCTGATACCGCTCACGACGTCCTCAAGCGCATCAACGAGATAAGGAAGCAGCTGGGCGGGGCCCTCGTTGCTGGCGGCCAGCGGCTCCTCCAAGCCCTTCTCATAGAGTGACCGCAGCGCCGTCCGAGACCTCACCTCGAGGAGCTTGAAGGCCTCATGGTCCTCAGCCAGGACCTTCGCCTTGGCTTCAAGCTCGGCCTTCTCCGCCTTCAGCTTCTGCTCCAGCTCCTCCAGCCGGCCGCGCTCCGCGGCCTGCGCCTTCGCCAACTGCTCCAGCTCGGCGTCGTGATCCCTGACAGCGTCCTCTCGGGCCTTCATCTTCTCCTCCTCCGCCTTGCG
Source organism: Aegilops tauschii subsp. strangulata (assembly GCF_002575655.3). Classification (NCBI taxonomy): domain Eukaryota; kingdom Viridiplantae; phylum Streptophyta; class Magnoliopsida; order Poales; family Poaceae; genus Aegilops; species Aegilops tauschii. The sequence continues at coordinate 188,045,937 of NC_053040.3, forward strand.
GCCTCGGGCTTCCTTCGCGCGCTCCCTCCGCGCGGTCTCAAGCTCGGCCTCCAGCGACTGGCGGCGGTCCTTGGCGGCCTCGGCATCCTTCAGCGCCACCTCGCGGGCGGCCACAGCTTGAGCGATGGCCTCCTTATCCTTCTCGGAGTCTGCGGCAGCCTGGCTCAGCGTCACCTGGACGGACACATCAGAATGAAGCCAGCCAGAGACCAGCTCCAGGCGCCCGGCTGCCAAGCGACGGTCGGTGCCTTGAAGATCCTCTCGCAGCAGGGTCATCGCAGAAAGAGCACGCTCCAGAACGCCAGGGGAGGCCGAAGGACCCGGAAGAAGCAGTGCGGCAGAAGGGGGAGGAGGCGTCGTCGTCACCATGGCCTGGGAGGACGGAGGCTCCTGAGCTTTCGCGACCTCGGCGACCGAGCCAGGCATTGGCACATCCGGAGCCAACGGGGCCACGGGGGCTGACTCCTCCCGAGGATGCTCCCCCAGACCTCGCGAGGACGATCGGGCTGGAGAAGCGCGAACGTCATTGCTGCCCTTGTTCGTGGAGAGGGGTGCGGCCACCGTAGGCGACTTGGTCCGGAGCAGCACCACTGCGTCCTCCTTCCTCCTCTTCGCCGTGGGCGTCGGCCTAATTGCACAACGGAAAAGCGTTAAGGGCAAGCAGCATAAGCAAGAACAAAACAGGACAAGAACACTTACCGGTCGACCACGGCGTAGTCCCTCCGCTTCGTAAGCTTGAAGCCGAAGAGCCTCCCAGCCTGAGGCACAGATGCGCGAGCTCCAAGAGCGGAAGAAGGGGCAACAGATGGACCTGAAGCAGCTCCAGGCGGAGTCAGAGCAGGGACGTCATCTCGGGAGAACAACGCCGACCTGCCCCTCGACGGAACTACGAGCGGCTCCTCTCTCTCCGGGAGGACGCCGGCCTCGTCATCATCAGGCAGGGTGCGGAGGATGTCGGCCTTGAGCAGAGGGGAGGTCTCCCCCATTCCCTCGGGGATCGCCTCCGGGTCATGCTCCTCGTCCTCCTCTTCTTCCTCCCCCTGCGGGAGTCGCCAGAAGACACGTCCACCGGCGCCGTTGCCTCCGGGACCACAAGGGGCGCCGGCGGCACCAGGCCGCGCTCGTCAAAGGTGGGCATGGCAGCCGCAACATGCGCCCCGTCCTTGCGACAGAACAAGGGAATGATGGCACTCGGCGGATACTCTTGGTCATCCCCGACCAAGAGGCGGAGAGCCACAGCCAGCTCCTCGTCAGACAAGGCCTCCGGATTCAGGCGAAGCTTGTCTTCTTCGCCCCCAAGCGTCCACAAGGGGCGCGAGTGCGCCTGAAGAGGAGACACCCACGTCCAATCAATCGCCACGCGTCAAGCGGGGCCGCAGGCCGTTGGGGCCTGCGGCGCTCCGCACTTGCCTTTGGCTTCACCCCGAAGCCAAGTCCGAGCGCGCCTTGGGCCCGGGGGCTACTGTCGGTGTCCTGGGAACGGGGGTCCCCAGACATGCCTGCCTGCGGCCCACGGCGCGGCTCCACCAGCGGCCCTGTACGACCCATCTTCACCAGCAAACCCTCAAGACCCTCGCAAGGGGCCAAGCCTTGCGAGGCGGACGACACAAGACCTCCTCGGGAGCAACCTCACCAGGTAGGCTCGCAAGGGGCGGAGAGATCAAGGCAAGGGACACCTTGCGAGGTTCTTGTGACGCAAGCCATGACGACTGGAGCCAGGCGGGCGCCAGCACGCGCAGTGTCCTCGTTTCCTCTTTGGTGCTAAAGGGGAAAGCACAGGCGTGGAGTCCCGAGGCATCAGGCAAATGTTTCCATATCGGTGCAACGACCAAGACTAGCAGGACGGCAAGACAGAGGTCATCATGGAGCCCAAGACGGCGTCACCACCAGAGCCTTTGGCAGGCGAAGACCACCTTTAGTCAGGATAACTCGTACTAGTTGTCTCCCTTTGAATTTGGCGTTGTTGGCTCCCTTCCCGCTCAATATTTGGGGACAGGACCAGGGCCTCTATAAATAGGACTAGCCACCACAGTAGGAGGCAACTCGAACTCATCCTGGACGGATTTAGATCATCCTCAACCACACACAAGTTCACCAAGCACAAGAACACCTCTCCCCAGGAGGCTGTTCTCCCCTTGTAACTGTTCATCCTTAGCCCAAGAGGCAACCCACCACACCACACTGGAGTAGGGTATTACACCACATCGGTGGCCCGAACCAGTATAAACTCTTGTGTCTCTCTTTCTGCGGGTTCATCGAGCTAGGCTTTGAGATCGCGGTGAGGACGAGGGCGTGATTAGGTAGGGAGAGATCTTCGTGCGCACCCCAGTGTTCGAACCTCAAGGGTTTTGCCGGAACCCGAAATCCGACATCCAGTGACGCAGGTCATGCTCGAGGTTGGGTTTTTGTGCGGCTCCAGCGCCGCTGAGTTTGCGGCTCCCGTGGCGGGGTTGTGCTTCCCGTCCTCGGACGGTGCAATCTGCTCTGGATCTAGGGCCGAAGCACTTACAGGTGCTATCTCCTGGATATGGTCCGATGACAGATTTAGGTCATACTCATCGCGGTGGCAGGGAGCGGCTTCCATGGGCTCGAATCCGTCGAAGATCAAGTCTCCGCGGGTAGCAGCAACGTAGTTCAAGCTTCCAAACCGGACTTGATGGCCAGGGGCGTAGCTATCGATCTACTCTAGCTAGCCAAGCGAGTTGGCCCGCGGTGTGAAGCCGCTGAATACGAAGATCTGGCCCGGGAGAAGAACTTCCCCGTGGACAACATTGTTGTAGATGATTAACGAGGCCATCGAACCTCTTGAAGACGACGTAGCAGAACTCTCAATGAAAGCACAAATGTTGGTGTCAAAACCAGTGGATCTCGGGTAGGGGTCCTGAACTGTGCGTCTAAGGTCGATGGTAACAGGAGACAGGGGACACGATGTTTACCCAGGTTCGGGCCCTCTCTATGGAGGTAATTGATACGTCTCCAACGTATTTATAATTTTTGATTGCTCCATGCTATATTATCTTCTGTTTTGGACATTATTGGGCTTTATTATTCACTTTTATATTATTTTTGGGACTAACCTATTAACCGGAGGCCCAGCCCAGAATTGCTGTTTTTTGCCTATTTAAGAGTTTCGCAGAAAAAGAATATCAAACGGAGTCCAAACGGAATGAAACCTTCGGGAACGTGATTTTTGGAACGAACAAGATCCAAGAGACTTGGACCCTATGTCAAGAAACAAAGGAGGAGGCCACGAGGTAGGGGGCGCGCCTACCCCCCAGGGCGCGCCCTCCACCCTCATGGGCCCCTTGTTGCTCCACCGACATACTCCTTCCTCCTATATATACCGACGTACCCCCAAACGATCAGAGATGGAGCCAAAAACCTAATTCCACCGCCGCAACCTTCTGTACCCACGAGATCCCATCTTGGGGCCTGTTCCGGAGCTCCGCCGGAAGGGGCATCGATCACGGAGGGCTTCTACATCATCACCATAGCCCCTCCGATGAAGTGTGAGTAGTTTACCTCAGACCTGCGGGTCCATAGTTATTAGCTAGATGGCTTCTTCTCTCTTTTTGGATCTCAATACAATGTTCTCCCCCTCTCTCGTGGAGATCTATTCGATGTAATCTTCTTTTGTGGTGTGTTTGTTGAGATCGATGAATTGTGGGTTTATGATCAAGTTTATCTATGAACAATATTTGAATCTTCTCTGAATTCTTTTATGTATGATTGGTTATCTTTGCAAGTCTCTTCGAATTATCAGTTTGGTTTGGCCTACTAGATTGATCTTTCTTGCAATGGGAGAAGTGCTTAGCTTTGGGTTCAATCTTGCGGTGTCCTTTCCCAGTGACAGTAGGGGCAGCAAGGCACGTATTGTATTGTTGCCATTGAGGATAACAAGATGGTTTTTTTTATCATATTGCATGAATTTATCACTCTACATCATGTCATCTTGCTTAAGGCGTTACTCTGTTTTTATGAACTTAATACTCTAGATGCATGCTGGATAGCGGTCGATGAGTGGAGTAATAGTAGTAGATGCAGGCAGGAGTCGGTCTACTTGTCTCGGACGTGATGCCTATATACATGATCATACCTAGATATTCTCATAACTATGCTCAATTCTGTCAATTGCTCAACAGCAATTTGTTCACCCACCGTAAAATACTTATGCTCTTGAGAGAAGCCACTAGTGAAACCTATGGCCCCCGGGTCTATCTTCATCATATTAATCTCCCAACACTTAGTTATTTCCTTTGCTTTTTTACTTTGCCTTTTATTTTACTTTGCATCTTTATCACAAAAATACCAAAAATATTATCCTATCATATCTATCAGATCTCACTCTCGTAAGTGACCGTATAGGGATTGACAACCCCTTATCGCATTGGTTGCGAGGATTTATTTGTTTGTGTAGGTGCGAGGGACTCGCACGTAGCCTCCTACTGGATTGATACCTTGGTTCTCAAAAACTGAGGGAAATACTTACGCTACTTTGCTGCATCACCCTTTCCTCTTCAAGGGAAAACTAACGCAGTGCTCAAGAGATAGCAAGAAGGATTTCTGGCGCCGTTGCCGGGGAGGTCTACGCAAAAGTCAACATACCAAGTACCCATCACAAACCCTTATCTCCCGCATTACATTATTTGCCATTTGCCTCTCGTTTTCCTCTCCCCCACTTCACCCTTGCCGTTCTATTCGCCTTTTCTTCGCCTTCTTCCCGTATGTCCTTTTGTTTGTGTTTCCATGTGCCTTTCTATTTGCTTGCATCTTTGCTTGCTAAAAATCTATTGATATGGATCCACTTAAAGTGTTCTACTTGGATCATCTTCGATCCTTATGCGCTCGTGCTGAAACCCCAACTAGCCTAGTTGATGGGAAATCCTTAGATTAGCATGCTCATTTTGTGCGTCACCGTTTGTCTGAAAAAGGGAAACTCTTATGGGGTCAAATAAACAGATTGCTGTGTTATGCTTGGAATCTTTGTGAAATTCATGATTTTACTTGTTGCTCTAAGAACCCTAAAAAACACCTTCCCTACCTATGTGAGTTTAATGAAAATGAAATCTTATCTTCTTATGCAAAGGGTGTTTTTAGTTACTATGATATCGAACAAATCGAGGAATTTGTTGCTTTTAAGGGTGCTTATGAAGTTGCTTCTTTGATTGAAAAGTATGATATCACTCTCTACGAATCTAATTTTTTTGACATACTTAAATATTGCTATGAAAACTATGCTCATAGTGTCTATGTCAAAGAATTTATTGAGAGAATGACCGTTGCTTTGGAAGAAAATAATGATATGCATGAATCTATGGATAATGATGATTCCGATGATTTGATTGAAATATCCCTTGATGAACATGATGCTGTCTACTCTTGTGGCCATGATGCCAATCTTTATGAAGATGAATTTGCTGTAGTTCCTTATGTTAAACATGAGATCTTTGCTATTGCACCCATACTTGGTAGTTCCTTCGATGAAAAGCATGATTGCAATGGTGTTACAATAAATTCTCTTAATGCCAATTGTGTTAATAATATGCAAAACCCTAAGCTTGGGGATGCTAGTTTTCCTATGTCTACTATTTGTTGTAATGATCATGATTGGGGTGATTTTTCTTATGATCTTGAAAATTTATTTAAGCCCCATGATGAATACGAGATTGATAATAGTGTTTGCAATAATATTGAAAGTGGGTTTGGAAGAGTGTCAACTTTAGATCCCACATATTTGGAGAATGTTCAATCTTATGGTATTTTTGATAAAAGTGGGTTTGGAGAGGTCATGACTTTAGTTAATGATAATCCCACTATTTTGGAAGAGTGTCAACTTTGCATGCATGTGGATCATGTAGAGAAAATTTTATGTGATAGCTATATTGTTTAATTTGAATATGATCCCACATGTAATTATTATGAAAGAGGAAAATATGGTTGGAGAAATTTTCATGTTACTAAATTACCTCTCGTTATGTTGAGATTGCTATTGTTTCTCACTTCTTCCTTGCATATGCTAGTATTTGCTTGTCTTGATAATTTGTTTTCTTATAAAATGCCTATGCATAGGAAGTATGTTAGACTTAGATGTGTTTATCACGTGTTATATGATGCTCTCTTTGTGCTTTAATTCTTGTCTTTGATGTGAGCATCATTAAAATTATCAATGCCTAGCTAGGGGCGTTAAACGATAGCACTTGTTGGGAGGCAACCCAATTTTATTTTTAGTTTTTTGCTTTTTGCTTCTGTTTAGGAATAAATCTTTGTTCTAGCCTCTGGTTAGATGTGTTTTTATGTTTTAATTAGTGTTTGTGCCAAGTTAAACCTATAGGATCTTCTTGGATGATAGTTATTTGATCTTGCAGAAATTTTCAGAAACTTTCTGTTCACGAAAATAATTGTTAAAAATCACCAGAACGGATAAAATACTGATTCCAATTGCTGCTGATCAATAAACAAATTGTCTAGGTCGTCCTATTTTGGCTGATTTGTTTGGAGTTCCATAAGTTTGCGTTAGTTACAGATTACTACAGACTGTTCTGTTTTTGACAAATTCTGTTTTTCGTGTGTTGTTTGCTTATTTTGATGAATCTATGGCTAGTAAAATAGTTTATAAACCATAGAGAAGTTGGAATACAGTAGGTTAACACCAATATAAATAAATAATGAGTTCATTACAGTACCTTGAAGTGGTCTTTTGTTTTCTTTCGCTAACGGAGCTCATGAGATTTTCTGCTAAGTTTTGTGTTGTGCAGTTTTCAAGTTTTGGGTGAAAGATTTGATGGATTATGGAACAAGGAGTGGCAAGAGCCTAAGCCTGGGGATGCCCATGGCACCCCCAAGATAATCTAAAGACACCATAAAGCCAAAGCTTGGGGATGCCCCGGAAGGCATCCCCTCTTTCGTCTACTTCCATCGGTAACTTTACTTGGAGCTATATTTTTATTCACCACATGATATGTGTTTTGCTTGGAGCGTCTTGTATTATTTGAGTCTTTGTTTGTTAGTTTACCACAATCATCTTTTCTGTACACACCCTTTGAGAGAGAGACACATGATTCGGAAATTATTAGAATACTCTATGTGCTTCACTTATATCTTTTGAGTTATATAGTTTTGCTCTAGTGCTTCACTCATATCTTTTAGAGCACGGTGGTGGATTTGTTTTATAGAAACTATTGATCTCTCATGCTTCACTTAGATTATTTTGAGAGTCTTAAAATAACATGGCAATTTGCTTTAATTAATATTATGAGAAAATTGATGCTTGATAATTGTTTTGAGATATAAAGGTGGTAATATCATAGTTGTGCTAGTTGAGTAATTGTGGAATTGAAAAATACTTGTGTTGGAGTTTGTGATTCCCGTAGCATGCACATATGGTGAACCGTTATGTAACGAAGTCGGAGCATGAAGTATTTGTTGATTGTCTTCCTTTGTGTGGCGGTCGGGATCGCGCGATGGTTAACTCCTACCAACCCTTCCCCTAGGAGCATGCGTAGTAGTACTTTGCTTCGAGGGCCAATAAATTTTTGCAATAAGTATATGAGTTCTTTATGACTAATGTGAGTCCATGGATTATACGCACACTTACCTTTCCGCAATTTTCTAGCCTCTTTGGTACCGCGCATTGCCCTTTCTCACCTTGAGAGTTGGTGCAAACTTCGCCGGTGCATCCAAACCCCGTGATATGATACACTCTTTCACACATAAACCTCCTTATATCTTCCTCAAAACAGCCACCATACCTACCTATCATGGCATTTCCATAGCCATTCCGAGATATATTGCCATGCAACTTTCCACCGTTTCATTTATCATGACATGATCCATCATTGTCATATTGCTTTGCATGATCATGTAGCTGACATTGTATTTGTGGCAAAGCCACCGTTCATAATTCTTTCATACATGTCGCTCTTGATTCATTGCATATCCCGGTACACCGCCGGAGGCATTCATATAGAGTCATATTTTGTTCTAAGTATTGAGTTGTAATTCATGAGTTGTAAGTAAATAAAAGTGTGATGATCATCATTATTCGATCATTGTCCCAAGTGAGGAAAGGATGATGGAGACTATGATTCCCCCACAAGTCGGGATGAGACTCCGGACTAAAAAAAGAGGCCATAAAAAAAGGCCCAAATAAAAAATGAGAGAAAAAGAGAGAAGGGACAATGTTACTATCCTTTTACCACACTTGTGCTTCAAAGTAGCACCGTGATCTTCATGATAGAGAGTCTCTCATTTTGTCACTTTCATATACTAGTGGGAAATTTCATTATAGAACTTGGCTTGTATATTCCAATGATGGGCTTCCTCAAATGCCCGAGGTCTTCGTGAGCAAGCAAGTTGGATGCACACCCACTTAGTTTCTTTTTGAGCTTTCATACACTTATAGCTCTAGTGCATCCGTTGCATGGCAATCCCTACTCCTCGCATTAACATCAATTGATGGGCATCTCCATAGCCCGTTGATTAGCCTCATTGATGTGAGACTTTCTCCTTTTTTGTCTTCCGACATAACCCCTACCATTATACATTATTCCACCATAGTGCTATATCCATGGCTTGCGCTCATGTATTGCGTAAGAGTTGAAAAGGCTGAAGCGCGTTAAAAGTATGAACCAATTGCTTGGCTAAAACCGGGGTCGTACATGATATGAATATTTTGTGTGGGGAAGATGGAGCATAGCCAGACTATATGATTTTGTAGGGATAACTTGCTTTGGCTATGTTATTTTGATAAGACATAATTGCTTAGTTAGTATGCTTGAAATATTATTGTTTTTATGTCAACATTAGACTTTTATCTTGAACCATATCAAATCTGAACATTCATGCCACAATGAGAAGAATTATATTGAAATTATGCCAAGTAGCACTCTGCATCAAAAATTCTGTTTTTATCATTTACCTACTCGAGGACGAGCAGGAATTAAGCTTGGGGATGCTTGATACGTCTCCAACGTATCTATAATTTTTGATTGCTCCATGCTATATTATCTTCTGTTTTGGACATTATTGGGCTTTATTATTCACTTTTATATTATTTTTGGGACTAACCTATTAACCGGAGGCCCAGCCCAGAATTGCTGTTTTTTGCCTATTTCAGAGTTTCGCAGAAAAAGAATATCAAACGGAGTCCAAACGGAATGAAACCTTCGGGAACGTGATTTTTGGAACGAACATGATCCAGGAGACTTGGACCCTACGTCAAGAAACAAAGGAGGAGGCCACGAGGTAGGGGCGTGCCTACCCCCCAGGGCGCGCCCTTCACCCTCGTGGGCCCCCTGTTGCTCCACCGACGTACTCCTTCCTCCTATATATACCTACGTACCCCCAAACGATCAGAGACGAAGCCAAAAACCTAATTCCACTGCCGCAACCTTCTGTACCCACGAGATCCCATCTTGGGGCCTGTTCCGGAGCTCCGCCGGAAGGGGCATCGATCACGGAGGGCTTCTACATCATCACCATAGCCCCTCCGATGAAGTGTGAGTAGTTTACCTCAGACCTTCGGGTCCATAGTTATTAGCTAGATGGCTTCTTCTCTCTTTTTGGATCTCAATACAATGTTCTCCCCCTCTCTCGTGGAGATCTATTCGATGTAATCTTCTTTTGCGGTGTGTTTGTTGAGACCGATGAATTGTGGGTTTATGATCAAGTTTATCTATGAACAATATTTGAATCTTCTCTGAATTCTTCTATGTATGATTGGTTATCTTTGCAAGTCTCTTCGAATTATCAGTTTGGTTTGGCCTACTAGATTGATCTTTCTTGCAATGGGAGAAGTGCTTAGCTTTGGGTTCAATCTTGCGGTGTCCTTTCCCAGTGATAGTAGGGGCAGCAAGGCACGTATTGTATTGTTGCCACCGAGGATAACAAGATGGGTTTTTTATCATATTGCATGAACTTATCCCTCTACATCATGTCATCTTGCTTAAGGCGTTACTCTGTTTTTATGAACTTAATATTGTAGATGCATGCTGGATAGCGGTCGATGAGTGGAGTAATAGTAGTAGATGCAGGCAGGAGTCGGTCTACTTGTCTCGGACGTGATGCCTATATACATGATCATACCTAGATATTCTCATAACTATGCTCAATTCTGTCAATTGCTCAACAGTAATTTGTTCACCCACCGTAAAATACTTATGCTCTTGAGAGAAGCCACTAGTGAAACCTATAACCCCCGGGTCTGTCTTCATCATATTAATCTCCCAACACATAGTTATTTACTTTGCTTTTTTACTTTGCCTTTTATTTTACTTTGCATCTTTATCACAAAAATACCAAAAATATTATCCTATCATATCTATCAGATCTCACTCTCGTAAGTGACCGTGTAGGGATTGACAACCCCTTATCGTGTTGGTTGCGTGGATTTATTTGTTTGTGTAGGTGCGAGGGACTTGCGCGTAGCCTCCTACTGGATTGATACCTTGGTTCTCAAAAACCGAGGGAAATACTTACGCTACTTTGCTGCATCACCCTTTCCTTTTCAAGGGAAAACCAACGCAGTGCTCAGGAGGTAGCAGTAATACCCTACTTCCTGCTTGATTGATCTTGATGAATATGAGTATTATAAGAGTTGATCTACCACGAGATTGTAATGGCTAAAACCCTAGAAGTCTAGCATGTATGGTTATGATTGTGCCCAAGGACTAAACCTTCTCCGGTTTATATAGACACCAGAGAAGACTAGGGTTCTACAAAGTCGGTTACAGAGAAAGGAATCTTCATATCCAGACGCCAAGCTTGCCTTCCACGCCGAGGAGAGTCCCATCCGTACACGGGTGAGAGTCTTCCGTCTTGTATCTTCACAGCCCATCAGTCCGGCCCATGTCCAACAAGCCAGACGCCCGAGGACCCCTTAGTACAGGTCTCCCTCACCAATGTGTTATTTTGATTCGGCGGTATTGTTGGATGAAGCAGCCCGGACCAACCTTACATGACCACGTTCATGAGACCGGTTCCACCGACAGATATGGAACTAGTTTTGCATAAAGGTGGCTGGCGGGTGTCTGTTTCTCCAACTTTAGTTGAATCGAATTTGACTACGGCCGGTCCTTGTTGAAGGTTAAAACAGCAAACTTGATAAACCACCGTTGTGGTTTTGATGCGTAGGTAAGAACGGTTCTTGCTAGAAGCCCGTAGCAGCCACGTAAAACTTGCAACAACAAAGTAGAGGACGTCTAACTTGTTTTTGCAGGGCATGTTGTGATGTGATATGGTCAAGCCATGATGTGATATACATTATTGTATGAGATGATCATGTTTTCTAAAAGTTATCGGCAACTGGCAGGAGCCTTATGGTTGTCGCTTTATTGTATGAAATGCAAACGTCATGTAATTGCTTTACTTTATCACTATGCGTTAGCGATAGTTGTAGAAGCAATAGTTGGCGAGACGACCATGATGCTATGATGGAGATCAAGGTGTCAAGCCAGTGACGATGGAGATCATGACGGTGCTTTGGAGATGGAGACCAAAGGCACAAGATGATGATGGCCATATCATGTCACATATTTTGATTGCATGTGATGTTTATCTTTTATGCATCTTATTTTGCTTAGTACGGCGGTAGCATTATAAGATGATCCCTTACTAAAATTTCAAGGTATAAGTGTTCTCCCTGAGTATGCATCGTTGCAACAGTTCATCGTGCTGAGACACCACGTGATGATCAGGTGTGATAAGCTCTACATTCACATACAATGGGTGCAAGACAGTTTTGCACATGCGGAATACTCAGGTTAAACTTGACGAGCCTAGCATTTACGGACATGGCCTCGGAACACTGGAGACCGAAAGGTCGAACATGAATCATATAGTAGATATGATCAACATAGAGATGTTCACCATTGAAAACTACTCCATCTCACGTGATGATCGGACATGGTTTAGTTGATTTGGATCACGTAATCATTTAGATGACTCGAGGGATGTCTATCTAAGTGGGAGTTCTTAAGTAATATGATTAATTGAACTTAATTCATCATGAACTTAGTCCTTATAGTTTTTGCATATTATGTTGTAGATCAATGGCCCGTGCTACCGTTCCCTTGAATTTTAATGCATTCCTAGAGAAAGCTAAGTTGAAAGATGATGGTAGCAACTACACAGACTGGGTCCATAACTTGAGGATTATCCTCATTGATGCACATAAGAATTATGTCCTTGATGCACCGCTAGGTGACAAGCCCCCTCCCGCTAATGTAGACGCTTTAAACGTCTGGCAGACGCGGTCTGATGTCTACTCTATAGTTCAGTGTGCCATGCTCTATGGCTTAGAATCGGGACTTCAAAGACGTTTTGGATGTCATGGACCATATGAGATGTTCCGGGAATTGAAGTTAATATTTCAAGCAAATGCCCGAGTTGAGAGATATGAAGTCTCCAACAAGTTCTATAGTTGCAAGATGGAGGAGAACAGTTCTGTCAGTGAACACATACTCAGCATGTCTGGGTATCATAACCACTTGACTCAGCTGGGAGTTAATCTTCCGGATGATAGTGTTATTGACAGAGTTCTTCAATCACTGCCACCAAGCTACAAAGGCTTCGTGATGAACTATAATATGAAAGGGATGGATAAGACAATTCCCGAGCTCTTCGCTATGCTCAAAGTTGCGGAGGTAGAAATCAAGAAAGAGCATCAAGTGTTGATGGTTAACAAGACCACTAGTTTCAAGAAAAAGGGCAAGGGAAAGAAGGGGAACTTCAAGAAGAATGGCAAGCAAGTTGTCACTCTCGGGAAGAAGCCCAAGTCTGGACCCAAGCCTGAAATTGAGTGCTTCTACTGCAAAGGGACTAGTCACTGGAAGCGGAACTGCACCAAGTATTTGGCAGATAAGAAGGATGGCAAAGTGAACAAAGGTATATTTGATATACATGTTATTGATGTGTACCTTACTAATGCTCATAGTAGCGCCTGGGTATTTGATATTGGTTCTGTTGCTCATATTTGCAACTCAAAACAGGGGCTACGGATTAAACGAAGATTGGCTAAGGACGAGGTGACGATGCGCGTCGGGAATGGTTCCAAGGTCGATGTGATCGCCGTCGGCACGCTACCTCTACATCTACCTTCGGGATTAGTTTTATACCTGAATAATTGTTATTTGGTGCCAGCATTGAGCATGAACATTATATCTGGATCTTGTTTTATGCGAGACAGTTATTCATTTAAATCTGAGAATAACGGTTGTTCTATTTATATGAGTAATATCTTTTATGGTCATGCACCCTTGAAGAGTAGTCTATTTTTGTTGAATTTCGATAGTGGTGATACACATATTCATAATATTGATGCCAAAAGATGCAAAGTTGATAATGACAGTGCAACGAATTTGTGGCACTGCCATTTAGGTCATATTAGTATAAAGCGCATGAAGAAACTCCATGCGGATGGACTTTTGGAATCACTTGATTATGAATCATTTGATGCTTGCGAACCATGCCATATGGGCAAGATGACTAAGACTCCGTTCTCCGGAACAATGGAGCGAGCCACTGACTTATTGGAAATAATACATACCGATGTATGCGGTCCGATGAGTGTTGAGGCTCGCGGCGGGTATCGTTATTTTCTAACCTTCACAGATGATTTGAGCATATATGGGTATATCTACTTAATTAAACACAAGTCTGAAACATTTGAAAAGTTCAAAGAATTTCAGAGTGAAGTAGAGAATCATCGTAACAAGAAAATAAAGTTTCTACGATCTGATCACGGAGGCGAATATTTGAGTTACGAGTTTGGCCTTCATTTAAAACAATGTGGAATAGTTTCACAACTCACGCCACCTGGAACACCACATCGCAATGGTGTGTCCGAACATCGTAATCGTACTTTATTAGATATGGTGCGATCTATGATGTCTCTTACCGATTTACCACTATCATTTTGGGGTTATGCATTAGAGACGGCTGCATTCACTTTAAATAGGGCACCGTCTAAATCCGTTGAGACGACACCATATGAACTGTGGTTTGGCAAGAAATCTAAGTTGTCGTTTCTTAAAGTATGGGGTTGCGATGCTTATGTGAAAAAGCTTCAGCCTGATAAGCTCGAACCCAAATCAGAGAAGTGCATCTTCATATGATACCCAAAAGAAACTGTTGGGTACACCTTCTATCACAGATCTGAAGGCAAGATCTTTGTTGCTAAGAATGTATCCTTTCTAGAGAAGGAGTTTCTCTCGAAAGAAGTGAGTGGGGGGGGGAGTATAACTTGATGAGGTAATTGTACCTTCTCTCGAATTGGAAAGTAGCTCATCACAGAAAACCATTCCCGTGTTGCCTACACCAACTAGAGAGGAAACTAATGATACTGATAATGAAACTTCAAATCAAGTTACTACCGAACCTCGTAGGTCAACCAGAGTACGTTTCACACCAGAGTGGTATGGTAATCCTGTTCTAGAAGTCATGTTACTAGACCATGACAAACCTACGAACTATGAGGAAGCAATGATGAGCCCAGATTCCGCAAAATGGCTTGAGGCCATGAAATCTGAGATGTGATCCATGGATGAGAACAAAGTATGGACTTTGGTTGACTTGCCCGATGATCGGCAAGCCATAGAGAATAAATGGATCTTCAAGAAGAAGACTGACGCTGATGGTAATGTTACTGTCTACAAAGCTCGACTTGTCACGAATGGTTTTTGACAAGTTCAAGGAGTTGACTACGATGAGACTTTCTTATTGTCGGTGTCAAAACCGGCCGATCTCGGGTAGGGGATCCCGAAATATGTGTTTGAAGATCGAGGGTAACAAGGGACAAGTGGGACACAGTGCTTACCCAGGTTTAGGCCCTCTTAATGGAGGTAAAACCCTACGTCCTGCTTGATTGTATTCGATGAGTATAGGGGTTACAAGAGTTGATCTACCTCGAGATCGTAATGGCTAAACCCTAGCTGTCTAGCCTATAAGAATTCTGATAGCCTCTACGGACTAAACCCTCCGGTTTATATGCACACCGGAGGGACCTAGGGTTGTACAGAGTCGGTTTGTAAGGGAAGTAAATAACATATCCGGACACCAATTTTGTCATCCACGCATAGGGGAGTCCTACCCGGACATGGGGGAAAGTCTCGTGCTTGTATCTTCATGGCCCATGAGTCTGACCCGTATCAATAGCCCGGACACCCGAGGACCCCCTAATCCAGGACTCCCTCAGTATCCCCTGAACCAATCTTCGACGATGATGTGTTCGGCATGAGGATTGTCTTCGGCATTGCAAGGAGGGTTCCTCCTCCTGAACACTTTAAAATAATTCCCTGAATAAAGGAACTGTATCCGGCTCTGTATAATTGTTACAACTCTTAGCCACGAAGGCAAGATATCCAAATAAAACAGTGTCTCTTCACTGACAACTTTTTCGGCGAAACGTCATATCTGGCTCTTTAACATTTTGAACCGTTTTCACGCCTCCCACTTCGCATTTTGAGGCATAGCCTCCATTGGCACGTCTTGTCAAAATAGAGATCGTGCCCGCCCATTACGGGATGCTTATCAATACAGTTTTGGGCAATCCAACCGTGCCATTCGCACGATCTCTTCGGGAACTGGCGAGTTTTAAGGCTTGAGAGGGGGGCATTTGGTATTTCTCCTCCTATATAAGAGGGTAAATATTCCTTCTTTCTCCCACGCCTTTCTCCTAGCTCTTGCCTTCCCTTCCTCTGATCTCCAGCGCCCAAAATCTCAACCTTTCCCACCGCCACTAACCTCCCTAGCCATGTCTGGATTTGGTTCCAAGGGCAAGTGGGAGGCCTCCTCCGTCACCGAGAAGGACGTCAAGGAGCTCCGGGGCGCGGGGTATCTACCTGCGGACATCGCGCACAGGCTCCCCAACAAGGGTCAGGTCACGCCTACCCCGGAGCCCGGCGAGAGAGTAGTGTTCATACCCCACTTCCTCCGCGGGCTAGGGTTTCCTCTTCACCCCTCATCCGCGACCTCATGTTTTATTATGGGCTGGATTTCCATGATCTAGCCCTAAACTCCTTCCTCCACATATCGGTGTTCATCATCGTGTGCGAGGCTCTCCTCCGCATCCCACCACACTTCGGCTTATGGCTCAAGGTTTTTAATCTGAAGTCGAAGGTGGTCGACGGCAACACGAGGACTTCGGCGGGGCCATGGTGAGAAAACTCCCCAACACCGTCTGGCCCAAAGGGGAGCTCGTTGAGACGGTCAAGGTGTGGCAGCAGGAGTGGTTCTACACCACCGAACCCCGCAAATGCCAATTGGGCAGCCGCACCCGATTTCAGATCCGGACTCCCCACCAGGCTCACCTCCTGGACCGCTAAGGGACTCAACAGGGGGTCCACGGCGGATGTGTAGATGCTGCAAAAGCGCATCACCAACATGATAGGCAAAAACATCAGCCTCACAGACGTGATTCAGGTGATGTTATTCCGTCGGACTCTCCCTTGCCAGCTCCTGGCCTCTCATATGTGGGAGTTTAGTCCGGAGGAGCCACGGACCTTGAAGCACTTCTTTGCCACAATGCACGAAGACATTTGGAAGTTGCTCTTCAAGGCCCAAAAAACATGGGCAAAGAAGACTGAAGACATTGGTCTCGACATCGAGAATCCGGCCTCGCCGGTAAGCATGATTTTCCCGAGTACCTATTCGGTAAATAAGTTTAGATATAATGTATTGCCTGTTCTTCGTACAGGGCTGGACGGCAAAGGCGGAGCAGATCAAGTGTCCGGCTCCGCTGCCTAAAGACCTAGCCACACCCCAGCTGACAGAGATGCTAGCCCCGACGCCCTATCAGGCGCCGGAGAAGAAGGCCAAGAAGAAGAAGGGCAAGGAGACCAAGAGCGGCCCCTGCCACAAGGGTCCTGCGGACGCTATGTCCGGAGAGACCGAAGCCCCCTCCTCCCATGAGGGAGACAAGGAAGAGGAAGAGGAAGAGGAGGAGTATGTGGAGAGCGACTCCCCCCGCAAGGGGAGGAAGAAGAAAAGGGCGGCCACCGAAGACCCGCAGGGGGAGGCGGCCAAGAGGGGGAAGATGACCCTCCAGGACAGTTCGGACTCAGATGCCGAACTGGTCCCCAAAAAACCTCCCAGGGTGAAGCCCCTGGCCGAATCGTAAGTGTTTAGATACTTACTGTTTATCTTTTAGTCTTCCTATTTTCATTACATAACTTATCATGTTATGCATCTTTCAGCCCTCCCCGCGACCTCCCGAACACCTCGCTATCGGAGGGGAGTTCTTTGCCACCTGAGATGGCAGAGAGCGAAACGCCACCACGAGCCCCCTCGCCCCTCACCACGGATGACACCGAGGTGTTATCCCGAAGGACCTCTCCTGGCCGCGGAGGGGCGGGCGAGGTTGTCGAGAAGGCGCCCGAGGGCAATACCTCGGTCGCCGAAGACACGGGGGAGGCCACCCCTATGGCAACTGACGGTGGGGACAGTCAACAATCCGGGCCCCAGTCAGATATTCTCTCGGAGACTAATGTGGCTTCGGGATCGAGCGAGCAGCCCCCTTCGAAGGAGGGGGAGCATCAGCTCCATCGGCGACCTCCACTAATCCGGAGGCGCCGAACACTCTAGTGGAGGCACTGCAACGTGCTTCCATCATGGAGGAGCACCGCACCCTGATGGGTGCGGTAGTAGAGAAGGTTCAGTCCGCCAAGAGCGGGCTGAATGAAGCTTTTACCAGCCTACTGATAAACTTTGAGGTATGCGACGTAATGCTCTAGACGCTTTTTTCATATAAAGGAATATACGTGTGCATAGACAGTAGCCCCTGAGACTCTGCCTAGTTTTGAGGAAAGCCGGACAGAGGATCACATAGTATTCGGAAGAGCTAACATACTTGTCTATTTTGTAACAGGCTTCCCTGTTGGCGGCAACCACCCAGGCCACCGAAGTTTCCGAGCTCAATCAGAAACTGAAGTTTGCCGATGAAGAAATCGACCGCGTTAACAAGCGGTTCGATGAGACGCAAGGTATGTGTATTGAAAAGTTTGGTTATATATCATAAGCGATAGGTATATTCAGAGATGAACTCATGTATGCTTTTGTTTAGGGCATATTTGGTGCAGCCGAGGTCGAGACCCTCAAAGGCGCCCTTGCCCAAGCCAAAAAAGAGTCGAAGGCAAACAAGGCAGCCGCTGACAAAGCGGCTGCAGAGCTGAAGACCGAACAGGCCGCCCGCCGACAACACGAAGCTCGGGTGGCCGAGGTCGAACAGGAGCTAAAGGACGCCATCGTCAGGTGCGAGGGTTTGGAGGAGAAGGCTTCGGCCCAATCATCCAAACTAGCCAAAGCTCTCCAAGATGCTAAGGCGGCGCGGGTCGAGTCCCGAAGTGCTCGCGAGGAGATCCACCAGGCGAAGCAAATAGCGGCTGGTAAGGTATTTCTTTTGTAGAGTATTTTTGGAGGTCAGCGGTATGCGTTACTCACACGGCTGTGGAGTTCTCCAGACGTGTTTGCGGATCTTCCGAGGAGTGCCACTGATGCCGCACAGTTCTTCCGAGCCCAGGAGGGGAACTCGACCGAGAAGTTGTTCTGGTCGCAGTTTCTTGCGCCGGAGCATCCGACGCCTCTGAACGACCAGATGAAGCAACTGATGGAGCTGCATAGGATGGCTAGCTTGGCCATGAAGGATCTAATAGTCCTGCTTTGGCCAGCCGAACCAATTCCTAGTAGCTACTTCGGTTGGGTGAGGCGACTCATCAATGCGCTGCCTCGAGTTGAAGCTGCGAAGCACTCGGCGTGCATAGAGGGTGCTCGGATGGCCTTCGCCCGTGTCAAGATGCATTGGGCAAAGATGAAGGCCACCGACGTGGCGACCACAGGCCCGCCCGAAGGCAAGGACCACCGCAAGCCGGAGAGATACTTTGAAGACGTCCTGGCGGGTGCCCGATAGTAGAGGGCCAATGCTCAAAGGACGTTATATTTGAGTCGATGTATTCGGGTTGTAAAAACTATGTTTTGTGTACCCAGGCTTGTAATATATTTGCGCCATTTATCTTAAGTTATTTTCCTCTTATGCAGCCGTTTAATTCTGAAAGTTTGCCAGTCATCGGCTTCAGCCCCCACATAGATACTACACGGGTGTTTGGCATAGCGCGTTATGACACTTTATCCAACGTCTTGGTCCATGAAGGAGGTGTCTTCGAGGTGAACCAGGCAATCAGACTATGCGGCTTTATTACTTTCACTTGGCCATAGGAGTTTGACGGTGGGGCTAAGTACTAGCCCCTTGTGCGTGTGCGGCAGTCCGAACTAAGGTGCCTTTTCCACGCGGCTGGACGGAGACCAGCCCCTCGTGTAACACGGAATAAATCACCAATGATTCATAGTATAAGACTAAGTCGCCGAATCACTGACCAGCTCTCGCCTTATCACGACAGTCAGTTTTCGGCTTTCTCTACTTAGATATTTGACCAGACAAACCAGAAACACAATGTAGCGATCCAACCTCAGATGGTCAAATCTCTGTGTATAAGTGTCATCCCTGGATCGGTAATACTGACACACACAGTACTCGAGGATTTATAACAGAGTTTCAATCACACACTTATTGCATCGAATGTCTTGAAAGAGAACTTATTACAATAATATGGCTTAGGGCCATCTAAATAAGATAACAGCGGAAGCTTCGAAGGTAAATGAGTCCATCAACTCCAACGGCATAGCTGAGTGCACGACAACGACCTAGCGCACCTTACTCTTCGTCTGAAAACTCTACAACATAATAGGTTGCAGCCTGTGTAGGCCAGCACATGGAATATGCTGGCAAAATAATACTATAGGGCAAAGAACATGAAACAGCTATAACTATATGCATATATGGTTGGTGGAGGCTCTTTGGTTATCATTTTTGCGTAAAGCTAGTTTTTCCCTACAACAAAGGAATATATTTTATTTAGCTACAAAGTGTGTTGAAAACATTGAGAATGGTAACCCCATCTCAACCCCAAATTAATAATCAATAACCCAACAAATTAATTAAGTAAAGTGATGAGATCAACATAGTAATTCAAGCACCAGATACTCAAGATGTCCGTAACCGGGGACACGGCTAACCATGATTAGTTTGTACACTCTACAGAGGTTTGCACACTTTTCCCCACAAGACTCGATCTCCTCCGTTGAATTTCTCGCACTACATGATGTTTGAGAAACAGATGACCGAGACACAGTCTTTCAGAAGCATTAACTCTTTCGACGGGTAAACCGTACCACCTACATCCCCTACATCTGCTAATTTACCACTGAAAGAGGTCACACAACATACTCAACTATGCCAGAGCCCATAATGTCTTGCGGCTGCAGACAGAAGTTTCCAGCATGAATAACATAATGATCCCTTTGAGCCTGGGTGGCAAACCATAGGATGATCACACGGGTTCCCCGGGATCTCCTTGGACAGCACTGGAATTCCCCAGGTGCCCACAAACAATCCACCCAGATGTGTATTTAAGTAGCCACCTTAAGTTCTCCCTTAACTCATAATAATACTCACATTTGTCATGAATCACTCAAACCAAACCACGTCTACGAGCATAGCATAGGAGTATAAGCATAAGGTAGTAACTCCCAAGGTTTGAATATAAGACAATAGGTTCTACCTCATCAACTACTTCCCAATACCCACATGTTAATCACATCCTAACCATGCAGTGTTGAGGGTTGAAACTAATGCATAAAAACTGGGTAATAAACGGGTATGATCAAACTGTTACTTGCCTTGCTGACGATCTGAAAACCCTAGTGACTCGTAGTAGCACGCTTCGCACTCTGGAAACTCTATCGTAAACAAGCAATAGAATACATAAGCACTCAAGCATAAGATGGAAGGGTAAAACTCAAAGGAAAATATCCAAACTGAAAGTTGAACTGAAGAGCCTCGGTTTGCAAAAAGAATCAATCGAAACGGAGCTACGAAACTCAAACTACGATCAAAAAAAGTTCGAATTCAAATCTGCTTGAAACCAAATTTTAATTTTTCACAATCATGTTCAAGTTGGTTATCTTAAAAGAGGGGAACAAGACGAAGATTTTGGCGTTTGATTCACTGGATTTGGACAAACGAGCAAAAAGTTGCGAGGGTTTAAAGATCAGGGACTAATCTGTGATAAAAGTATTCGCGGATAGGTCCCTGGCCGAAAATAAACGGAAAAAGAAAAATCTTACGAACGAACATTCTCTAACAGAACTAAACGAACGAATCGTTCGTTAAAGTGAACTAAACAGAGAACGTTCGCTAATTAGCGAACCAACCCGATCTAAAACCGAAGAACCGAAAAAAACGAAAAAGAACCGGCGAACCGGGACGGTTTTATACCGGTTAAATGGCGACGGTCAACGACGAGCGGTGCGACGGCTCCGGCGGAACGGCGGGGCGGCGGCTCCGGCGAACGGCGAGGCGGGGCGGCGCGGGCGGCGGCGCGGCGGCGAAGGGCGGCACGGCGGCGGCGCAATAGCGGCGACGGTGGCTCGGCTGGAGGCTGCGGCGGCGGCGGCGGTGATGAGGAGAGGGGTCGGGGGGCGAGGCGGTGTGGCTTGGGCGAGGGGGCGGCGAAACGGGAGTCCGGCTCAGACTCCCCGAGCGATGGCGGCGGCGGGACTCCTCTCGAGCGAGGGAAGGAGGCGGCGCGGCTGCTGGGCCGGCCTGGCTCGGCTGGGCCTTCGGCCCAGTCGGGTGACGAAGATTTTTTTTAAATAAATTTCGCGCAAAAGAAAAAATCCTAATAAAATATAAAAAAATCTAAAAATACCAGAAATAATTTTCACTTTCCAAACCTAATATTTAGGATAAAGTGAACATTTTTCTGGCCTAAAATGCAATTTCCTAAAATGCATATTTTTCTAATTCAAATAAAATAGCAAATAAAATATAAATAAAATATTAATTTGATTTTTAAAATTTCTTCCCCAATATTCTTCTCTTTTGAAGAAGGCATTTTATCTTCTCTCATTTATTTTATTATTGGAAATAATTGGAGAGAAAAATATTTAAAAATCAAATTGATCCTTTCTTCAAATTTGAAAATAAATTCAAATATGAAAAATGAATGAAACCTCCAACTCTCTCTCTGGGTCCTGGAGTTGCTTAAGATTTCTAGGATCACAACCAAAATGTAAATAAAATATGATATGCATATGATGACCTATGTATAACATCCAAATTGAAAATTGGGATGTTACAAACCTACCCCCTTAAGATGAATCTCGCCCTCGAGATTCGGGTTGGCTAGAAAATAGGTGTGGGTGGTCTTTCCGTAGGTCTTCTTCTCGTTCCCAGGTGGCTCCATACTCGGTATGGTGGCTCCACTGAACTTTGCAAAACTTGATAACCTTGCTGCAGGTAACTCGGCTGGCAAACTCAAGAATCTTTACGGGTTTCTCCTCGTAGGTTAGGTCACTCTCCAACTGTATTGCTTCCAGGGGCACTGTATCTCTCAAAGGAATATCGACCATCTTATCGACCATCTCAGCATGGCACTTCTTCAACTGGGAAACGTGAAACACATCGTGAACTCCTGACAATCCTTCGGGTAATTCCAACTTATAGGCCACCTCTCCCATACGTTCCAGAACTCGGTATGGTCCTACAAATCTCGGGGCTAACTTTCCCTTAACTCCGAATCATTTAACTCCTCGCAGTGGTGACACACGGAGATATGCTCTGTCTCCAGTCTCATAGAATACCTCCTTGCGTTTAGTATTGGCATAACTCTTCTGCCTAGACTGAGCTACCTTCAGTCTATCACGAATCAACTTAAACTTCTCTTCGGATTCTTTGATCAAATCTGGTCCAAACAACTGGCGGTCTCCAACTTCATCCCACATTAACACTGTCCCGCACCTTCTTCCATACAAGGCTTCGAAAGGGGCCATCTTCAAACTAGCATGATAGCTGTTGTTGTATGAGAACTCTGCGTAAGGCAAATTTCATCCCAGCTAGACCCATAATCTAGCGCACAACCTCTCAACATGTCCTCCAGAATCTAATTGACTCTCTCGGTCTGTCCATCGGTCTACGGATGAAAGGCTATATTGAACTCTAGCCTAGTACCGAAAGTCTCGTGCAGCTGATTCCAAAACTTCGAGGTAAACCGTGTCCCTCTATCTGATATGATGGTCCTCGGAACTCCATGCAGACATACGATCCTGGTCATATATATCTTGGCCAACTTCGCGCTCGTGTAAGTGATTTTCATGGGGATAAAGTGAACCACTTTGGTCAAGCGATCAACTACTACCCAGATAGAATCATATCCCGATCGGGTCCTGGGTAATCCGGTGATGAAATCCATGCCAAGTTTATCCCACTTCCAATCGGGTATCGGCATAGGCTGTAATAATCCGGCTGGCTTCTGATGTTCTGCTTTCACTCTCTGACATACATCACATACTGCTACATACTCGGCAATATCCTTCTTCATACTGGTCCACCAGAAACGTTCCTTCAAATCCAAATATATCTTGGTGTTTCCGGGGTGAATCGAGTATGGTGAGTCATGAGCCTCCTGAAGTATTAACTTCCTGATCTCCGCATTATTGGGCACATATACACGATCCTCAAACCATAAAGTTTCGTGCTCATCCTCACGAAAACCCTTGGCTTTTCCTTTTGCTCATCTTCTCCTTTATCTCACCAATTTCCTTATCCTCTTTCTGAGCTTCTTGAATCTTTTCCAATAATGTAGACTGAACCTCCATTGCTGCAACAAAACCTCTTGGAACTATCTCCAAACGAAGTTCCTTGAGATCGTCAACCAACTCCTGCGGTAATCCTCCGCTTACGAGGGTATTGACATAACTCTTGTGGCTCAAAGCGTCTGCTACAACATTGGCCTTTCCTAGATGATAATGCAGCTTCATATCATAATCCTTTATGAGCTCTAACCATCTCCTCTGCCTGAGATTCAGCTCCTTCTGCGTGAAGATATACTTCAAACTCTTATGATCCGTGTATACATCACAACGGTTTCCAATCAGAAAATGTCTCCAGGTCTTGAGCGCATGCACTACGGCTGCTAACTCCAAATCATGCGTGGCATAATTCAACTCATGAGGTCGAAGTTGATGTGAGGCATATGAAACAACTCTTCCATCTTGCATGAGGACACCTCCAAGTCCTAGGCAAGAAGCGTCGCAATACACTTGGAAATCCTTGCGTATATATGGAAGAATTAGCACTGGGGCTGCAACCAAACGTTTCTTCAACTCCTGAAAACTGGCTTCACAATCTTCGGTCCATTTGAACTTGGTGTCCTTCTTCAACAACTCTGTCATGGGTTTCACAATCTTGGAAAAATTCTCAATGAACCTCATATAATATCCTACGAGTCCCAAAAAACTGTGGATCTCTCCTACTGAGGTGGGTGCCAACCACTCAGTGACAGACTGAACCTTGGTAGGGCCTACTGCTATACCTTCTCCTGATATAACATGTCCAAGAAATCCAACTTCTTTCAACCACTGAAATTGGCATATAACTGATGTTCCCTGAGCTTGACGAGAACTAAACGCAGATGTTCCTTGTGTTCCTCTTCATTCTTCAAGTATACCAAAATGTCATCAATGAACACCACAACAAACTTATCCAGGAACTCCATGAACACCTTATTCATCATACTCATAAAATAGGCAGGGGCATTAGTCAATCCAAAAGACATGACCGTGTACTCGTACAACCCATACCTTGTCGTAAAAGTTGTCCTAGGTATATCCTGTTCTCGGATCTTCAACTGGTGGTATCCTGATCGAAGATCGATTTTGGAGAATACTTTAGCTCCTTGTAGCTGGTCAAACAAATCCTTGATCATCGGTAGTGGGTACTTGTTCTTGATCGTCACTTCATTCAATGCCCGATAATCAACAACCATTCTCAAAGATCCATCCTTCTTCTCAACTAAGAGCATTGGGGCTCCCCACGGTGATGAACTTGGTTGGATATAACCTTTCTCTGGTAATGATGCCTACTACACAACCTTATTCTTGTAGACGTTGTTGGGCCTCCAAGTGCAGAGTTTGTAGGACAGTAGCAAATTTCCCTCAAGTGGATGACCTAAGGTTTATCAATCTGTGGGAGGCGTAGGATGAAGATGGTCTCTCTCAAACAACCCCCGCAACCAAATAACAAAGAGTCTCTTGTGTCCCCAACACACCCAATACAATGGTAAATTGTATAGGTGCACTAGTTCGGCGAAGAGATGGTGATACAAGTGCAATATGGATGGTAGATATAGGTTTTTGTAATCTGAAAATATAAAAACAGCAAGGTAACTAATGATAAAAGTGAGCACAAACGGTATTGCAATGCATTGAAACAAGGCCTAGGGTTCATACTTTCACCAGTGCAAGTCCTCTCAACAATAATAACATAATTGGATCATATAACTATCCCTCAACATGCAACAAAGAGTCACTCCAAAGTCACTAATAGCGGAGAACAAACGAAGAGATTATTGTAGGGTACAAAACCACCTCAAAGTTATCCTTTCTCATCGATCTATTCAAGAGTCCGTAGTAAAATAACACGAAGCTATTCTTTCCGTTCGATCTATCCTAGAGTTCGTACTGGAATAACACCTTAAGACACAAATCAACCAAAACCCTAATGTCACCTAGATACTCTAATGTCACCACAAGTATCCGCGGGTATGATTATACGATATGCATCACACAATCTCAGATTCGTCTATTCAACCAACACAAAGAACTTCAAAGAGTGCCCCAAATTTTCTACTGGAGAGTCAAGACGAAAATGTGTTCCAACCCCTATGCACAAGTTCACAAGGTCACTGAACCGGCAAGTTGATCACCAAAACATACATCAAGTAGATCACGTGAATATCCCATTGTCACCACAGATAAGCACATGCAAGACATACACAAGGTGTTCTCAAATCCTTAAAGACTCAATCCGATAAGATAACTTCAAAAGGAAAACTCAATCCATTACAAAAGAGTAGAGGGGGAGAAACATCATAAGATCCAACTATAATAGCAAAGCTCGCGATGCATCAAGATCGTGCCGAATCAAGAACACGAGAGAGAGAGAGGGAGATCAAACACATAGCTAAATGGTACATACTCTTAGCCTCAAGGGTGAACTACTCCCTCCTCGTCATGGAGAGCGCCGTGATGATGAAGATAGCCACCGGTGAGGGATCCCCCCTCCGGCAGGGTGCCGGAACAGGGTCCCGATTGGTTTTTGGTGGCTATAGAGGCTTGCGGTGGCGGAACTCCCGATCTAGGTTATGTTCTGGAAGTTTAGGTATATATAAGAGGTGTTGGCGTCGGGAACAAGTCAGGGGGTCCACGAGGCGACCACGAGATAGGAGGGTGCGCCCAGGGGGGTAGGGCGCGCCCCCCACCTCATGGTGGCTTCAGGACTCTCCTGGCCCATCTCCGGTACTCCGTGGGCTTATTCTGGTCCAAAAACGATCTTCGTGAAATTTCAGGCCAATTGGACTCCGTTTGGTATTCCTTTTCTGCGATGCTCAAAAACAAGGAAAAACAGAAACTGGCACTGGGCTCTTGGTTAATAGTTTAGTCCCAAAAAATCATATAAAATAGCATATAAATGCATATAAAACATCCTAGAAGGATAATATAATAGCATGGAACAATAAAAAATTATAGATACGTTGGAGACGTATCAAGCATCCCCAAGCTTAATTCCTGCTCGTCCTCGAGTAGGTAAATGATAAAAACTGAATTTTTGATGTGGAATGCTACCTAACATAATTTTCAATGTAATTCTCTTTATTGTGGCATGAATGTTTAGATCCAAAAGATTCTAGGCAAAGGTTTAATATTGACATAAAAATGGTAATACTTCAAGCATGCTAACCAAGCAATTACGTCTTATCAAAATAACATAGCCAAAGAAAGCTTATCCCTACAAAATCATATAGTTTGGCCATGCTTCATTTTCGTCACACAAAATGCTCCCATCATGCACAACCCCGATGACAAGCCAAGCAATTGTTTCATACTTAGCCTTTCCAGACTCTTTCAACTTTCACGCAATATATGAGCGCAAGCCATGGACATAGCACTATGGGTGGAATAGCATATGATGATGGAGGTTATGTGAGAAGACAAAAAAAAACAAAAATCTCACATTGACATGGCTAATCAACGGGCTATGGAGATGCCCATCAATTGATGTCAATGCGAGGAGTAGGGATTGCCATGCAACGGATGCACTAGAGCTATAAATATATGAAAGCTCATGAAAAGAAACTAAGTGGATGTGCATCCAACTTGCTTGCTCATGAAGACCTAGGGCATTTTGAGGAAGCCCATCATTGGAATATACAAGCCAAGTTCTATAATGAAAAATTCCCACTAGTATATGAAAGTGACAAAATAAGAGACTCTCTATCATAAATATCATGGTGCTACTTTGAAGCACAAGTGTGGAAAAAGGATAGTAGCATTGTCCCTTCTCTCTTTTTTTGGGCCTTCTTTTTTTGGCCTTTCTCTTTTTTTATTTGGCCTTTCTATTTTTTTCCTCACACGGGACAATGCTCTAATAATGATGATCATCACACTTCTATTTATTTACAACTCAAGGATTACAACTCGATACTAGAACAAAATATGACTCTATATGAGTGCCTCCGGCGGTGTACCAGGATGGGCAATGAATCAAGAGTGACATGTATGAAACATTATGCATGGTGGCCTTGCCACAAATACGATGTCAACTACATGATCATGCAAGGCAATATGGCAATGATGAAGTGTGTCATAATAAACGAAACGGTGGAAAGTTGCATGGCAATATATCTCGGAATGGCTATGGAAATGCCATAATAGGTAGGTATGGTGGCTGTTTTGAGGAAGATATAAGGAGGCTTATGTGTGATAGAGCGTATCATATCACGGGGTTTGGATGCACCGGCGAAGTTTGCACCAACTCTCGAGGTGAGAAAGGGCAATGCACGATATCGAAGAGGCTAGCAATGATGGAAGGGTGAGAGTGCGTATAATCCATGGACTCAACATTAGTCATAAAGAACTCACATACTTATTGGGAAAATTTACAAGTCATCAAAACTAAGCACTACGCGCATGCTCCTAGCGGGATAGATTGGTAGGAAAAGACCATCGCTCGTCCCCGACCGCCACTCATAAGGAAAGCAATCAAAGAACACCCCATGCTTCAAATTTGTCACACAACATTTAGCATACGTGCATGCTATGGGACTTGCAATCCTCAACACAAGTATTTCTCAATTCCACAATTACCCA
Organism: Aegilops tauschii subsp. strangulata; assembly: GCF_002575655.3. Lineage (NCBI taxonomy): Eukaryota > Viridiplantae > Streptophyta > Magnoliopsida > Poales > Poaceae > Aegilops > Aegilops tauschii. Next base: position 188,074,191 of record NC_053040.3, read on the forward strand.
ACTAGCATGACTCTAACATTACCACCTTTATATCTCAAACCAACTATCAAGTATCAAACTTATCATAGTATTTAATGCACTCTATATGAAAGTTTTTATTATACCCATCTTGGATGCCTATCATATTAGGACTAATTTTATAGCCAAAGCAAATTACCATGCTGTTCTAAAAGACTCTCAAAATAATATAAGTGAAGCACATAGAGTATTCTAATAAATTCCGATTCATGTGTGTCTCTCCCAAAAGGTGTGTTCAGCCAGGATGATTGTGGTAAACTAAAAAGAAAAGACTCAAATCATACAAGACGCTCCAAGCAAAACACATCTCATGTGGTGAATAAAAATATAGCCTCAAGTAAAGTTACCGATAGACAAAGACGAAAGAGGGGATGCCTTCCGAGGCATCCCCAAGCTTAGGCTTTTGGTTGTCCTTGAATTTTACCTTGGGGTGCCGTGGGCATCCCCAAGCTTAGGCTCTTTCCACTACTTGTTCCAAAATCCATCAAATCTTTACCCAAAAACTTGAAAACCTCACAACACAAAACTCAACAGAAAACTCGTAAGCTCCGTAAGTATAAGAAAATAAATCACCACTTAGGTACTATTGTGAACTCATTCTAAATTCATATTGGTGTAATATCTACTGTATTCCAACTTCTCTATGGTTCATACCCTCCGATACTACTCATAGATTCATCAAAATAAGCAAAGAACACATAGAAAACAGAATCTGTCAAAAACAGAACGGTCTGTAGTAATCTGTATCATTCGAATACTTTTGTAACTACAAAAATTCTGAAATATTTGGTGGACCTGAGGAATTTGTCTATTAATCATCTGCAAAAAGAATCAACCTAAAAGCACTCCCAGTAAAAAATGGCAGCTAATCTCGTGAGCGCAAAAGTTTCTGTTTTTTTACAGCAAGATCGCAAAGACTTCACCCAAGTCTTCCCAAAGGTTCTACTTGTCACAAACACTAATTAAAACATAAAACCACATCTAAACAGAAGCTAGATGAATTATTTATTACTAAACAGTAGCAAAAAGCAAAGAACAAAAATAAAATTGGGTTGCCTCCCAACAAGCGCTAACGTTTAACGCCCCTAGCTAGGCATGATGATTTCAATGATGCTCACATAAAAGATAAGAACTGAAACATAAAGAGAGCATCATGAAGAATATGACTAGCACATTTAAGTCTAACCCACTTCCTATGCATAGGGATTTTGTGAGCAAACAATTTATGGTAACAAGAATCAACTAGCATAGGAAGACAAAACAAGCATAACTTCAAGATTTTAAGCACATAGAGAGGAAACTTGATATTATTGCAATTACTACAAGCATATATTCCTCCCTCATAATAATTTTTAGTAGCATCATGAATGAATTCAACAATATAACCATCACATAAAGCATTCTTTTCATGATCTACAAGCATAAAATTTTTACTACTCTCCACATAAGCAAAATTCTTCTCATTCGGAATAGTGGGAGTATCATAAGAAACTCGAATACTATAAGTTGTTTCCACATTAAAAGAGTAATGTTCAGAAAAAGGGTAATCATAATCATGACAAGTTTTGTAAATATAATCATCACTACTTTTTATAACATAAGTATCATCACAATAATCATCATAAGTAGCAACTTTGTTCTCATCATAGTCAATTGAACCTCTTCCAAGATAGTGGAATCATTACTAATTTCATATCATAAGCATAATCACTCTCATCATTAATAGTATGGAGAACACCAATAGTATATCAATTATCATCATCACAATGAGTAATAGGAGCTACATCATTTGGGAGGGATACCTTTTTACCTTTGCGTCTCCGACTTTTCTTTTTCTTCTTCGCATCATGTGTGGGTTTAATCCTCTTTTTGGAGCTCCTTATTAATGAGATTGGTTGAATAGAAGGCTCCTCCTCGTTACCTGATTCATCATAAGAAATAATAGAATGATATTGGGAAGTCTCTTCCCTTTCATTAGTATTCTCTTCATCTTCTATTTGTTTTCTTGTCTTTATGTAATTGACAATATAAGGATTTTCAATCCAATTCACCGCACAATACATATAAATTTCCACTAGATCAAAATCAAGAACTGTCTCAAGGGCAAATTCTGGAATATCCTTAGTTATACGTTTCATTTCTTCATAACCCACAAGCAAACTAAGTTCATTATGATGCGCAAGGGAAATCAAGTCATCACAATTTTTGGACACGATTCGATCATGAAACAATTTGCATTGGATATTTAAATGACCACGTTCATTGCAAAGTTCACAAGGATGGCTAAGAAAATTTAAATTTTCAGCACAAACATCTAGCCTTCCCTGCAACCATTTAGTTTCTAAATACTTATGCCTCTTGCAAAATCTATCTTCCCTATTTGGTGTGTACTTGCAAACTCTATGCACTCCACAAAAATTGACATGCTTATAAGAGACATTTTCATCATGACTAGTGCAATCATCATTAGTACTATGGATATTCAAAGAGTTCGTACTAACAACATTGAAATCATGCTCATCATTCAAAGATTTAGTGCCAAACATTTTAATGCATTCTTCTTCTAGCACTTGGGCACAATTTTCCTTTCCATCATTTTCACGAAAGTTATTAAAAAGATGAAGCATATGAGGCACCCTCAATTCCAATTTTTTTGTAGTTTTCTTTTATAAAATAAACTAGTGATAAAACAAGAAACTAAAAGATTCGATTGCAAGATCTAAAGATATACCTTCAAGCACTCACCTCCCCGGCAATGGCGCCAGAAAAGAGCTTGATGTCTACTACTCAACCTTCTTCTTGTAGACGTTGTTGGGCCTCCAAGTGCAGATGTTTGTAGGACAGTAGCAAATTTCCCTCAAGTGGATGACCTAAGGTTTATCAATCCGTGGGAGGCGTAGGATGAAGATGGTCTCTCTCAAACAACCCTGCAACCAAATAAAAAAGAGTCTCTTGTGTCCCCAACACATCCAATACAATGGTAAATTGTATCGGTGCACTAGTTCGGCGAAGAGATGGTGATACAAGTGCAATATGGATGGTAGATATGGGTTTTTGTAATCTGAAAAATATAAAAACAGCAAGGTAACTAATGATAAAAGTGAGCACAAACAGTATTGCAATGCGTTGAAACAAGGCCTAGGGTTCATACTTTCACTAGTGCAAGTTCTCTCAACAATAATAACATAATTGGATCATATAACTATCCCTCAACATGCAACAAAGAGTCACTCCAAAGTCACTAATAGCGGAGAACAAATGAAGGGATTATTGTAGGGTACGAAACCACCTCAAAGTTATCCTTTCTGATCGTTCTATTCAAGAGTCTGTAGTAAAATAACACGAAGCTATTCTTTCCGTTTGATCTATCCTAGAGTTCGTACTAGAATAACACCTTAAGACACAAATCAACCAAAACCCTAATGTCACCTAGATACTCCAATGTCACCACAAGTATCCGCGGGTATGATTATATGATATGCATCACACAATCTCAGATTCATATATTCAGCAAACACAAAGGACTTCAAAGAGTGCCCCAAAGTTTCTACCGGAGAGTCAAGACGAAAACGTGTGCCAACCCCTATGCATAAGTTCACAAGGTCACTGAACCCGCAAGTTCATCACCAAAACATACATCAAGTAGATCACGTGAATATCCCATTGTCGCCACAGATAAACACATGCAAGACATACATCAAGTGTTCTCAAATCCTTAAAGACTCAATCCGATAAGATAACTTCAAAGGGAAAACTCAATCCATTACAAGAGAGTAGAGGGGCGGGGAAACATCATAAGATCCAACTATAATAGCAAAGCTCGCGATACATCAAGATCGTCCCAAATCAAGAACACGAGAGAGAGAGAGAGATCAAACACATAGCTACTGGTACATACCCTCAGCCCCGAGGGCGAACTACTCCCTTCTCGTCATGGAGAGCGCCGGGATGATGAAGATGGCCACCGGTGAGGGATTCCCCCTCTGGCAGGGTGTCGGAATAGGGTCCCGATTGGTTTTTGGTGGCTACAGAGGCTTACGGCGGCGGAACTCCCGATCTAGGTTATGTTCTGGGGGTTTCTGTATTTATAGGAGAGGTTGGCGTCGAGAACAAGTTAAGGGGCCCCACAGGGAGTCCATGAGGCAGGGGGCGCGCCCCAGGGGGTGGGCGCGCCCTCCACCCTTGTGGGGCCCATGGGACTCCCCTCCGGTAACTCTTCGTTCCAGTATTTTTTATAGTTTAGAAAAAACCTCCATTGATTTTCAGCGCATTCCATGAATTTTTTATTTCTGCACAAAAACAACACCACGGTAGTTCTGCTGAAAACAGTGTCAGTCCGTGTTAGTTCTAACCAAATCATACCAAAATCATGTAAAAAATTATAAACATGGCATGAATACATCAAAAATTGTAGATACGTTGGAGACGTATCAATATCCCATTGTCACCACAGATAAGCACATGCAAGACATACATCAAGTGTTCTCAAATCCTTAAGACTCAATCCGATAAGATAACTTCAAAGGGAAAACTCGATCCATTACAAGAGAGTAGAGGGGGGGAAGACATCATAAGATCCAACTATAATAACAAAGCTCGCGATACATCAAGATCGTCCCAAATCAAGAACATGAGAGAGAGAGAGAGATCAAACACATAGCTACTGGTACATACCCTCAGCCCCGAGGGTGAACTACTCCCTCCTCGTCATGGAGAGCGTCGGGATGATGAAGATGGCCACCGGTGAGGGATTCCCCTTCCGGCAGGGTGCCGGAACAGGGTCCCGATTGGTTTTTGGTGGCTACAGAGGCTTGCGGCGGCGGAACTCCCGATCTAGGTTATGTTCTGGGGGTTTCTGTATCTATAGGAGAGGTTGGCATCGAGAACAAGTTAGGGGGGCCCACAGGGAGTCCACGAGGCAGGGGGCGCGCCCTCCACCCTCATGGGGCCCACGTGACTCCCGTCCGGTAACTCTTCATTCCAGTATTTTTTATATTTTCCAGAAAAAATCTCTGTTGATTTTCAGCGCATTCCGAGAACTTTTATTTCTGCAAAAAAACAACACCACGGTAGTTCTGCTGAAAACAGCGTCAGTCCGGGTTAGTTCTAACCAAATCATATCGAAATCATGTAAAAATATTAGAAACATGGCATGAATACATCAAAAATTGTAGATACGTTGGAGACGTATCAATATCCCATTGTCACCACAGATAAGCACATGCAAGACATACATCAAGTGTTCTCAAATCCTTAAAGACTCAATCCGATAAGATAACTTCAAAGGGAAAACTCAATCCATTACAAAAGAGTAGAGGGGGAGAAACATCATAAGATCCAACTATAATAGCAAAGCTCGCTATACATCAAGATCGTGCCGAATCAAGAACACGAGAGAGAGATCAAACACATAGCTACTGGTACATACCCTCAGCCCTGATGGTGAACTACTCCCTTGCAGCTGGTCAAACAAATCATTGATCATCGGTAGTGGGTACTTGTTCTTGATCGTCACTTCATTCAATGCCCAATAATCAACAACCATTCTCAAAGATCCATCCTTCTTCTTAACTAAGAGCACTGGGGCTCCTCACGGTGATGAACTTGGTCGTATATAACCTTTCTCCAGTAACTCCTTGATCTGCTTCTTAATTTCCTCCAGGTCATTTGCGGGCATCCGGTATGGCCTCTTTGATATTGGTCCGGTGCCTGGAAACAGCTCTATTAAAAACTCTATGTCTCGATCTGGCGGCTTGCCTGGTAGTTCCTCTGGAAATACATCCGGGTAATCCTTCACAACAGGCACTTCTTCCTGAACAACTCCTGAGAGGGAATTTACTCTGGTCCTCCTTGGCGCATGCCTAGATACATACTTGATCCTTTTTCCCTCTGGGGTGGTGAGTAAAATTGACTTACTAGCACAGTCGATGTTTCCTCCATACTTTTATAGCCAATCCATGCCTAGTATTATATCCAATCGTTGTGACTCCAAAATTATTAGGTCTGAGGGGAAAACATGGCTACCAATGGTTAATGGTAACCGATCACACCATCGGCTGGCCATATACTCTGCTCCTGGAGAGCTTATTAACATGGGTGACCTAAGGGCTAAGGTTGGCAACTGAAACTTGTCCACAAATCCCCTTGATATGTATGAATGTGATGCACCGGTGTCAAAAGAACGAGAGCGGTAAATGACTTAATCAAAAACTTACCAATCAATGCATCAGGCTGATCTTCAACTTCCTCCACGTTGATGTGGTTCACCTGACCTCTGGTGAAGGGATTGGGCTTCTTTACAGAGCTTCCATTTACATTGTCATTCTTCAACTCAGAACAATCATTGGCGTAGTGTCCAGTCTTCCCGCACTTGTAATAGGTGATATGACTCAGATCCTTCTTAGCGGGTGTTGCTGGGTTGGAAAGGTTCTGGCTGCCACTTGCTCCATTCCCATTTCCATTCTTGGGGCCACTGTGGTTATGTGAGCTTCCTCCATTATGAGTGTGGCCTCCATGGTTATGGGTGTAACCTCCTGAGTTAGGGGTAAAGCGAGGCTTCTGCTGAGCTCCAGAATTATACTTCCCCTGTCCATACTTCCTTTTGCGGCTCTCTATCTGTTGCTGCTTGCCTTCAATCATAAGAGCCCTGTCTACCAACTCCTGGTAGTTAGCAAATGTTGCCACCATCAACTGCATACTCAGCTCGTCATTCAACCCTTCCATAAACCTCTCCTGCTTTGCGGCATCTGTGGCCACATCATCCGGGGCATAGTGGGCTAATTTGCTGAACTCATCCATGTACTGCCCCACAGTACGATTTCCCTGGCGTAAGTTGTGAAACTCACGCTTCTTCATACTCATTGCTCCAGTTGAGACATGTGCAGTGCGGAATGCCTGCTGGAACTGATCCTAAGTGACATTGGCTATGGGGAAAGTGGTGGTGTAATTCTCCCACCATGAGGCTGCGGGTCCATCCAGTTCTGTGCAACCTGCGGTGGTCAGCTCCCTTCCAATCCTACGGAGCCAGTCATCAGCAACAATCGGTTTGGTGCTACTGGAAAACACCGGCGGATTCAACCTCAGAAAACGGGCTAAGTTGTCAACTGGAGGTGGTGGCGGTAGGTTGTTGTTGTTGTTCCCTTGGTTCTGGACTAGCAACTGCATCAAGGCATTCTGCTGTTGGATCAACTGAGTGAGCTCTGGTGGGAAGACAAATCCAGGGTCACGTCTCGGAGGCATCTGAAAGGTTTAGAGGGGTGAGAATAGAATAGAGTGAGGTATAAAGAGAATTCACTACCCATATGCACATGAGACAAACAAATTCATATCACACCACTCAATTCAAACAAGGGCATACAATCGGTCTAACTACCGTTACAAAATACTCGGACTATTACTATATACATGGGGGAAATACTACTGATAATTTGGTGGTCGACTAGAAATTTTGATCGGAGGAAGACTCCATGATATCTGCTCTAGCTTCGTCTTCATAATCATCATCGCTATCGGGGACGGAGTCGGTGTCGTCGATGATGATGTAGTCTTCGGGGTGGTTGTCTTCCTCTGGTTTGGGATCTCCCATGAATATTCCCAGCTTCTTCTTCAGGTCTTCATTCTTCTCCAGTAACACTGCAATTTCCTCTTCATATCCATTGCTTGTCGACTTGAGTTCCTATTCTGGCTCCATGTTCCTGGTCATCACCTTCTTCATGTCTATCATGCTGGTGCACATCTGGTTCTCCTGACGACGAATGTGTTGGTTTAACTCCTGGATGTAGGCTCATTGCTCATCTCGGCGTCCAAATATCTGGTAGATGGTGTCCTTAAGATCCTTGTGGTATACCTCGCTGATGTGTCCCATGGCAATGTGGGCTGCCATGCTCTTTCCTAGACTCCAGGTTGGTGCATCAAAGGAAAACTCTATGGGCTCAGTAACTGGTGTGAAGGTCCTTACTGGAACATGAATTTGAATCATCCAGCGCTCCTCTTCCGGTAAAGTGGCGGTGTAGGTCCCGGTTAAACTTGGTATTCCGATGTTTAGGTATCTAGTGGCTTCCTTCAAGTGTCGTCCAAAAGGTGTGTCTTCATCCGGTTGAGCAAACCTGTTCCTTGGGTCCGCCATCTATAGAGTAGAAAATGGAGAAGAGTCAGAAATGAGTAGAGAAGAGGGTCCTATGGTTTTTCTTAGTGGTCGCGTCCTACAGTCAGCGTGTGCTCTGATACCATCTTGTAGCGATCCGACCTCAGATGGTCAAATCTCTGTGTATAAGTGTCATCCCTGGATCGGTAATGCTGACACACAGTACTCGAGGATTTATAACAGAGTTTCGATGACACACTTATTACATCGAATGTCTCGAAAGAGAACTTATTACAATAATATGGCTTAAGGCCATCTAAATAAGATAACAGCGGAAGTTTCGAAGGTAAATGAGTCCATCAACTCCAACGGCATAGCTGAGTGCATGAAAACGACCTAGCGCACCTTACTCTTCGTCTGAAAACTCAGCAACATAATACATTGCAGCCTGTGTAGGTCAGCACATGGAATATGCTGGCAAAATAACACTATAGAGCAAAGAACATGAAACAGCTATAACTATATGCATATATGGCTGGTGGAGGCTCTATGGTTATCATTTTTGCGTAAAGCTAGTTTTTTCCTATAGCAAAGGAATATATTTTATTTAACTACAAAGTGTGTTGAAAACATTGAGAATGGTAACCCCGTCTCAATCCCAAATTAATAATCAATAACCCAACAAATTAATTAAGTAAAGTGATGAGATCAACATAGTAATTCAAGCACCAGATACTCAAGATGTCCATAACCGGGGACACGGCTAACCATGATTAGTTTGTACACTCTGGAGAGGTTTGCACACTTTTCCCCACAAGACTCAATCTCCTCCGTTGAATTTGTCGCACTACATGATGTTTGAGAAACGGATGACCGAGACACAGTCTTTCAGAAGCATTAACTCTTTCGACGGGTAAACCGTACCACCTACATCCCCTACATCTGCTAGTTTACCACTGAAAGAGGTCACACAACATACTCAACTATGCCAGAGCCCATAATGGCTTGCGGCTGCACACGGAAGTTTCTAGCATGAATAACATAATGATCCCTTTGAGCCTGGGTGGCAAACCATAGGATGATCACACGGGTTCCCCGGGATCTCCTTGGACAGCACTTGAATTCCCCAGGTGCCCACGAACAATCCACCCAGATGTGTATTTTAGTAGCCACCTTAAGTTCTCCCTTAATTCATAATAATACTCACATCTGTCATGAATCACTCAAACCAAACCACGTCTACGAGCATAGCATAGGAGTATAAGCATAACGTAGTAACTCCCAAGGTTTGAATATAAGATAATAGATTCTACCTCATCAACTACTTCCCAATACCCACATGTTAATCACATCCTAACCATGCAGTGTTGAGGGTTGAAACTAATGCATAAAAACTGGGTAATAAAAGGGGTATGATCAAAGTGTTACTTGCCTTGCTGACGATCTGAAAACCCTAGTGACTCGTAGTAGCATGCTTTGCACTCCGAAAACTCTACCTTAAACAAACAATAGCATACATAAGCACTCAAGCATAAGATGCAAGGGTAAAACTCAACGGAAAAGATCCAAACTGAAAGTTCAACTGAAGAGCCTCGATTTGCAAAAAGAATCAATCGAAACGGAGCTACGAAACTCAAACTACGATCAAAAGAAGTTCGAATTCAAATCTGCTTGAAACCAAATTTTAATTTGTCAAAATCATGTTCAAGTTGGTTATCTGAAAAGAGGGGAACAAGAACAAGATTTGGCGTTGGATTCACTGGATTTGGAGAAACGAGCAAAAAGTTGCGAGCGTTTAAAGGTCAGGGACTAATCTATGATAAAAGTATTCGCGGATAGGTCCCTGGCCGAAAATAAACGGAAAAAGAAAAATCTAACAAACGAACATCCGCTAACAGAAGTAAACGAACGAATCCGTTCGTTAAAACGAACTAAACAGAGAACGTTCACTAATTAGCGAACCCTAAAAAACCGATCTAAAACCGAAGAACCGAAAAAGAACCGGCGAACCGGGACGGTTTTATACCGGTTAAACAGCGGCGGTCAACGGCGAGCGGCGCGACAGCTCCGGCGGAATGACGGGGCGGTGGCTCCGGTGAACGACGAGGCGGCGCGAGGCGGGGCGGCTGCAGCGGCGGCGATCGGCGGCGGCGGCGGCTCGGCTGGAGGCGACTGCGGCGGTGATGAGGAGAGGGGTCGGGGGGCTCCTTAAAGGGGGGGTGAGGCGGTGTGGCTTGGGCGAGGGGGGGCGAAACAGGAGTCCGGCTCGGACTCCTCGAGCGATGGCGGCAGCGGGACTCCTCCCGAGCGGGGGAAGGAGGCGGCGCGGCTGCTGGGCCGGCCTGTCTCGGCTGGGCCTTCGGCCCAGTCGGGCGACGAAGATTTTTTTTTAAAATAAATTTCGCCCAAAAGAAAAAATCCTAATAAATTATAAAATAAATTCTAAAAATACCAAAAATATTTTTCACTGTCCAAACCTAATATTTAGGACAAAGTGAACATTTTTCTGGCCTAAAATGCTTTCAAAAATGCATATTTTTCTAATTCAAATAAAATAGCAAATAAAATATTAATTTGAGTTTTAGAATTTCTTCTCCAATATTCCTCTCTTTTGAAGAAGTCATTTTATCTTCTCACATTTATTTTATTATTGGAAATAATTAGAGAGAAAAATATCTAAAAATCAAATTGATCCTTTCTTCAAATTTGAAAATAAATTCAAATATGAAAAATGAATGAAACCTCCAACTCTCTCCTTGGGTCCTTGAGTTGCTTAAGATTTCTAGGATCACAACCAAAATGCAAATAAAATATGATATGCATATGATGACCTATGTATAACATCCAAATTGAAAATTGGATGTTACACACAATCGCAGTAGTTCTCCCTTTACGACCTTAGCCGAACGAGCGGAACGTAAGGTGGTAAGCATAGGAACCATGCAACCCAACTATAGACCAAAGACATGATTCGGAGCCGATGCATATAGTGCAATATTCGTGACGCCGAAGAGTACCCTATAGGTGTTCGGACTTGAGAACATGCAGAGCCGAATAGAGCCCCTGGTGTTTAAGGCCGGATTAAGGCACGTGTGGCAATCTGAAGTGAGGAAGGGATACATATGACAAAAGAAATCAGTACCAAACAAAAGTGGTAATCAGTTGTTTCCTGTATATCCTGTATAATACGTCGAGACGTGTTATTACAGATAATGCCATGAGTAGTAAGGCTATTTTACATGCCGAGAGTTTGCACAAGGGAAAGTTTTACACAGGGCTGTTGGAAAAAGTAGCGGCTTAAAGATCCTAATGTTGCCCTGTTGCACGTCTGCGCCGTTTCTCCTTGGCTAGAAATCCCTTGAAAGGAGAAGTTGGTGGTCGTCTATAAGAAGTGGGAGCTCGGAAGGGAGCCCCTATGCAGCTGTAAAGTAGGTAGGTTTTAATGAACCTGTAATGAAAGAGAAAAAAAGGAAGAGAGAAAGAAGTGTTAGGTCCAAATAGGGTCAAGCCGTACTATAGACCTTTTTCCGCAGTATGCCTCTGACGTTGCCCAAGGTATTTTAAGTGCGTAATTGTGCATGCATGGTACATATGCCGCAACCTTATGGGGCGATCGGCGGAGACTGAACTGCTAATCAATCTCCGGATGTGCTGAGCTGTTATGCTGTAATGTGGACTGGACTCGCTTGGCAGTGTCAGGGGCTTTAATGGCCGACGAGTTGTTCGGCTTGATGCGGCCGTTCTGTACCTCAGCTGCTAGGGCCACGGTGTGCTCCTCAGTATGGAGGAGCGCTCCGTATTTGCATTAACTGTGATGATGCCGCGCGGTCCGGGCATTTTGAGCTTTAGGTAGGTATAATGTGGGACTGCATTGAAGCGATGTGAAGGTAGTCCGTCCGAGCAACGCGTGATAACCACTGCGGAAAGGGACGATATCGAAGATCAAGTCTTCGCTTCAGAAGTTGTCCAGAGAATCGGAGACTACCTCCAATGTTAAGGAGCCCGTACAACGGGCCTCCACGTCGGGTATTACTCCTTTAAAAGTTGTATTGCTAGGATTAATTCTTAACGGGTCAATGCCTATCTTACGGACAGTGTCCTGATAGATTAGGTTCAGACTGCTGCCGCCGTCCATAAGGACTCTAGTGAGATGGTATCCATCGATGATGGGATCGAGTACCAGGGCCGCCGAACCACCATGACAAATATTGGTTGGGTGGTCCCTGCGATCGAAGGTGATCGGGCAAGCCGACCATGGGTTGGATTTTGGGGTGACATGCTCTACGGCATAGATGTCCCTTAGTGCGTGCTTTGCCCTCCCTCTTTGGGATATGTGTCACATATATCATGTTCACTATTTTCACCTCGGGGGGAAACTTCTTCTGCCCCCCTGTGTTCGGAGGATGGGGCTCATCATCGTCCTCGCTTTGAGGTCCTTTCCCCTTGTGTTTGGTATTTAATTTACTGGCCTATTTAAAAACCCAGCAGTTTCTGTTGGAGTGGTTGGCAGGCTTGTCAGGGGTGCCATGAATCTGGCAAGTCCTATCTAGTATTTTGTCCAAGTTGGATGGACCGAGTCCAGAGTTTGCGGGCTGACTCTCCGGGATGCTGGACTATATGATTGAGGTCGTCAATGTCCGGTGGCCGGACATATGTGCCTTGAAAGTTATCTCGAAAAGCATCCTCCAAGTCCTCCCAACTACCAAAGGAGTTCTCTAGGAGGCTATTCAGCCAGTGCCGTGCTGGTCCTTTTAGCTTTAGGGGAAGGTATTTAATGGCGTGGAGATCATCGCCACGAGCCATATGAATGTGGAGAAGAAAATTTCAATCCATACAGCGGGATCTGTAGTTCCATCATATGCCTCGATATTTACGGGTTTAAACCCTTCTAGAAATTGGTGTTGCATTACCTCATCGGTAAAGCACATGGGGTGTGCGGAGCCTCTATATCGGGCCACATTACGACGGAGTTTGGATGATGTCTGTATTCGGTTCTCGGCCCGAACTTGGTTATGATTGTCGCGCCAGGCTTGATGGCCGTCATCTCGTGTTGGAGCATGTCCCCTTGATCCGTAGATTGATCTGGTATGGCCGGCTCTATTGTCCAGGTCCTGACGTAAGTCATTTGTGTAACCCGGAGCCGATGCCTCTTTGCCTCTACGGCGGGGTGGCGCGGGCTGGTATTCGGCATAGTGAGCCGTTTTGTCCCGTCCACGTGGTGGTCGGTTTGGTTCACCAGCATGATGGTATCTTGACGGATTTGGCTCAAGGGCCTCGTCGGCAAATTGTGGTAGTAGCCTGCGTTTTGGGTAGCTCTTTGTTGGGCGCTCAAGACCGTATTCTCCGGCAGCCAGGACCTTGGTCCATCTGTCGTTGAGCGTATCCTGTTCGGCTTGAAGCTGTTGTTGTTTCTTTTTCAGGCTCCTTGTAGTGGCGATAAGTTGTCGCTTGAAGCATTCTTGTTCGAGGGGTTCCTCTGGCACGATGAAATCTTCGTTGCCGAGGCTAACGTCCTCCTTGGAGGCCGGTAGATAATTACTATCTCCCGAATCCTCATGATCAACGAGTTTGTCGGGGTTAACTTTTCCCTCCTCCCATTCATCCTGCTCGGACGCGGGCTCGACGGGGTCTTCGGGGTCTTCTGCATGATCCAGAGTGTTGTTATCTTAGGTGCCAGTATTGCTATCCTTTTTCATGACGAGATCGTGAGCGGCGCCACTAATGTCGATGCTTAGGTGGCGCCTCGACGGGCTTGTACTTAATCGGATCTTGAGTGCCATCGTCGTCCTTCTTTTCGGGTGTATCCACCATGTACACGTCGTAAGTAGAAGTGGTAACGCCCGGTGATGGGCGGGTTTTGGCCTTGTTCGGCTCCGGCATCGTCGTCCATACCGTCGATGTCTTTGGAGGCGTAGTCCAGCACGTCGGTTAGGTCCTCGATAGTGGCTATTAAGTGGGTAGTGGGTGGGACGCAAAATTCCCCGCTCTCAGCCCCTAGTTCGGGTTGGGCGTAGTTCGGAAGTTACGCTTCCGTGATGGTGAGAGATCGCATTAAGTCCAGAGCCTTATTTAGAAGCAAAAATTGGACGGGTGACTGAGGATCTGCGGAGCTAGGCTTGGTGCCACCTGACCGTGCTCCATAGATGCAGAACTCGAGAGTTCGGAGTTGGCCTCCAGAGATGAGTCCGGTTTCCTGATGACAGAGAGAGTCCTGTTTGACTCCAGGCTTGTTGACGTGGTCACCTCTGGGTCTCTGGTAGGGAGCTCCATAACAGGAGAGAATCTGGCGGGGCTTAACCTCCCATTTACGGACAGAGTGGTCCGCTCTGGATCTAAGGCCAGGGCAGGAACGAGAGTTGATCCTTGAACGGAGTTTGATGGAGAATCCGCGGGGCTTCCTTCATGTAGATGAGGAGCGGCGGCCGAGGCCGAGAACCCTTCGTAGGTCAAATCTCCTCGGATATCAGCGATGTAATTCAGGCTTCCAAATCTGATCTGGTGACCAGGGGCGTAGCTGTCAATTTGTTCAAGGTGACCAGTTGAATTGGCATGCAGAGCGAAGCCACCAAACACGAAAAGTTGACCAGGGAGAAAGGCCTTCCCGGAAACAGCATCATCGCTGATGACAAGATGAGCCATCGATCCTTCTGTTGACGACATAGTGGAACTCTCAATGAAAGCACCAATGCCGGTGTGAAAACCGGCCGATCTCGGGTAGGGGATCCCGAACTATGCGTCTGAAGATCGAGGGTAACAAGGGACAAGTGGGACACAATGTTTACCCAGGTTCAGGCCCTCTTAATGGAGGTAAATCCCTACGTCCTCCTTGATTGTATTTGATGAGTATAGGGGTTACAAGAGTTGATCTACCTCGAGATCGTAATGGCTAAACCCTAGCTGTCTAGCCTATGAGAATTCTGATAGCCTCTATGGACTAAACCCTCCGGTTTATATACACACTAGAGGGACCTAGGGTGGTACAGAGTCAGTTTGTAAGGG
Source organism: Aegilops tauschii subsp. strangulata (assembly GCF_002575655.3). Lineage (NCBI taxonomy): Eukaryota > Viridiplantae > Streptophyta > Magnoliopsida > Poales > Poaceae > Aegilops > Aegilops tauschii. The sequence continues at coordinate 188,089,291 of NC_053040.3, forward strand.
AAGGAAATAACATATCTGGACACCAATCTTGCCATCCACGCATAGGGGAGTGCTACCCGGACACGGGGTAAAGTCTCCTTCTTGTATCTTCGCGGCCCATCAGTCCGGCCCGTATCAATAGCCCGGACACCCGAGGACCCCCTAATCCAGGACTCCCTCCCTCACCCATAGCGATGCTTAAGTCTGTCCGAATCATGTTAGCTATTGCTGCATTTTATGATTATGAAATCTGGCAAATGGACGTCAAAACTGCATTCCTTAATGGATTTCTTAAAGAAGAATTGTATATGATGCAACCAGAAGGTTTTGTCGATCCTAAAGGTGCTAACAAAGTGTGCAAGCTCTAGCGATCCATTTATGGACTGGTGCAAGCATCTCAGAGTTGGAATATACGCTTTGATGAGGTGATCAAAGCATATGGTTTTATACATGCTTTTGGAGAAGGTTGTATTTACAAGAAAGTGAGTGGGAGCTCTGTAGCATTTCTAATATTATATGTGGATGACATATTGTTGATTGGAAATGATATAGAATTTCTGGATAGCATAAAAGGATACTTGAATAAGAATTTTTCAGTGAAAGACCTCGGTGAAGCTGCTTATATATTGGGCATCAAGATATATAGAGATAGATCAAGACGCTTAATTGGACATTCACAAAGCACATACCTTGATAAAGTTTTGAAGAAGTTCAAAATGGATCAGTCAAAGAAAAGGGTTCTTGCCTGTGTTACAAGGTGCGAAGTTGAGTCGGACTCTATGCCCGACCACTGCAGAAGATAGAGAGAAAATGGAAGTCATTCCCTATGCCTCAGCCATAGGTTCTATCATGTATGCTATGCTGTGTACCAAACCTGATGTGTGCCTTACTATAAGTCTAGCAGGGAGGTACCAAAGTAATCCAGGAGTGGATCATAGGACAGCGGTCAAGAACATCCTGAAGTACCTGAAAAGGACTAAGGATATGCTTCTCGTTTATGGAGGTGACAAAGAGCTCGTCGTAAATGGTTACCTCGATGCTAGCTTTGACACTGATCCGGATGACTCTAAGTCACAAACCGGATACGTATTTATACTGAATGGTGGAGCTGTCAGTTGGTCCAGTTCCAAGCCCCTTGGGCCGGCCTCCTCCTCCCTCCCTCCTTTATATACGTGGGCAAGGGGGCACCCCAAAGAAACAACAGTTGTTTCTTAGCCGTGTGCGGTGGTGATGTCTACTACACAACCTTCTTCTTGTAGACGTTGTTGGGCCTCCAAGTGCAGACGTTTGTAGGACAGTAGCAAATTTCCCTCAAGTGGATGACCTAAGGTTTATCAATCCATGGGAGGTGTAGCATAAAGATGGTCTCTCTCAAACAACCCTGCAACCAAATAACAAAGAGTCTCTTGTGTCCCCAACACACCCAATACAATGGTAAATTGTATAGGTGCACTAGTTCAGCGAAGAGATGGTGATACAAGTGCAATATGGATGGTATATATAGGTTTTTGTAATCTGAAAATATAAAAACAGCAAGGGAACTAATGATAAAAGTGAGCACAAATGGTATTGCAATGCTAGGAAACAAGGCCTAGGGTTCATACTTTCACTAGTGCAAGTTCTCTCAACAATAATAACATAATTGGATCATATAACTATCCCTCAACATGCAACAAAGAGTCACTCCAAAGTCACTAATAGCGGAGAACAAACGAAGAGATTATTGTAGGGTACGAAACCCACTCAAAGTTATCCTTTCTGATCGATCTTTTCATGAGTCCATAGTAAAATAACACAAAGCTATTCTTTCCGTTCGATCTATCATAGAGTTCGTACTAGAATAACACCTTAAGACACAAATCAACCAAAACCCTAATGTCACCTAGATACTCCAATGTCACCTCAAGTATCCGTGGGTATAATTATACGATATGCATCACACAATCTCAGATTCATCTATTCAAACCAACACAAAGTACTTCAAAGAGTGCCCCCAAGTTTCTACCGGAGAGTCAAGATGAAAACGTGTGCCAACCCCTATGCATAAGTTCACGAGGTCACAGAACCCGCTAGTTGATCACCAAAACATACATCAAGTAGATCACGTGAATATCCCATTGCCACCACAGATAAGCACATGCAAGACATACATCAAGTGTTCTCAAATCCTTAAAGACTCAATCCGATAAGATAACTTCAAAGGGAAAATTCAATCCATTACAAGAGAGTAGAGGGGGAGAACATCATAAGATCCAACTATAATAGCAAAGCTCGTGATACATCAAGATCGTACCACCTCAAGAACACGAGAGAGAGAGAGAGATCAAACACATAGCTACTAGTACATACCCTCAGCCCCGAGGGTGAACTACTCCCTCCTCGTCATGGAGAGCGCCGGGATGATGAAGATGGCCACCGGTGAGGGATCCCCCCTCCGGCAGGGTGCCGGAACAGGGTCCCGATTGGTTTTCGGTGGCTATAGAGGCTTGCGGCGGCGGAACTCCCGATCTAGGTTATTTTCTGGAGGTTTCAGTATTTATAGGATTTTTTGGCATAGGTCTCACGTCAAGGGGGTCTCCGGGTTGTCCACGAGGCAGGGGCCCATGCCTAGGGGGTGGGCGCGCCCCCCACCCTCGTGGGCAGCCCGGGACTCTCCTGGCCCAACTCTTTTACTCTGGGGGCTTCTTTTGGTCCAGAAAAAATCATCAAAAATTGGCACGTCAATTGGACTCCGTTTGGTTTTCCTTTTCTGCAAAACTCAAAAACAAGGAAAAAACAAAAACTGGCACTGGGCTCTAGGTTAATAGGTTAGTCCCAAAAATCATATATAAGTGCTTAATAAAGCCCATAAACATCGAAAACAGATAATATAATAGCATGAATACTTTATAAATTATAGATACGTTGGAGACGTATCAGCATCCCCAAGCTTAATTCCTACTTGTCCTCAAGTAGGTAAATGATAAAAGAAATAATTTATGAAGTGGGAATGCTAGCAGGTGCACAAGTTTGATCAATGATAATTTCAATCACCTTTTCTAGCATCATTATATATCATAACAGTAGCTCATCTCATAAAGCTTCTCATGATCAAGTAACAAACTATTCACATGTTAAAGTATAGATCATAAACTTTCTTGAAAACTAACAAACCGTGTTATTAGTCATCAAACAATTACAATTCATCTTATTTTCAGGAAGAGTCTATGTCAGAGATTTGATTTAGCAAACTCCACATACTCAACTATCATTTAGTCTTTCACAATTGCTAACACTCACGCGATATTTATGGGTTCAAAGTTTTAATCAGACACAGAGGAAGATAGGGGCTTATAGATTCGCCTCCCAACCTTTTACCTCAAGGGTAATGTCAACAATAATAGCTCATGATGCCTTACATCCAATTGGATATATATATCAGAATCTTTCCAACACAATGTGCTTGCCAAAGGATAAAATGTAAAAAGGAAAGGTGAAGATCACCATGACTCTTGCATAAGGTAAAAGATAAGAATAAAAGATAGGCCCTTCGCAGAGGGAAGCAGAGGTTGCCATGCGCTTTTATAGTTGGATGCACAAAATCTTAATGCAAGGGAACGTCACTTTATATTGCCACTTGTGATAGGGACCTTTATTATGCAGTCCGTCGCTTTTATTGCTTCCATATCACAAGATCGTATAAAGCTTATTTTCTCCACACTAAAAGATCATACATATTTGGAGAGCAATTTTTATTGCATGCACCGATGACAACTTACTTGAAGGATCTTACTCAATCCATAGGTAGGTATGGTGGACTCTCATGGCAATACTGGTTTAAGGGATGTTTGAAAGCACAAGTAGTATCTCCACTTGGTGCAAAGAATTTGGCTAGCATGAGGGGGAAAGGCAAGCTCAACGTGTTGGGCGATCGATGACAATATACTTTATTTCAGATATAAGAAAACATAACCCATTACGTTGTCTTCCTTGTCCAACATCAACCTTTTAGCATGTCATATTTTAATGAGTGCTCACAATTACAAAAGATGTCCAAGATAGTGTATTATATGTGAAATCTCTCTTCCTTCAATATTCTTTCATGAATTGTTCAAGTGACCAATACAATGTTTGTTAACCTTCAATAAATTTACCACCTCTACTTCTTATATGTAAAGTCATTACTCCCCATGGGATAAGCATATGAAACATATATAATTTCAGATTTATGATATTCAATTCATTCAACCATTTACTCATAGGATATAAGTGAAGCACACGAGTAAATGACAAACTACTCCAAAAAGATATAAGTGAAGATTAATGAGTAGTTAAATGATTATGTAGCTATGTGAAGACTCTCTCCCATTTTAAGAATTTCAGATCTTGATACTTTATTCAAAAGCAAGAAAAACAAAATAAAATGACATCTAAGAATAGCAAACATCATGTGAAGAAGCAAAAACTTAGGATGAACCGATACTAACCGATAGTTGTTGAAGAAGTAAGGTGGGATGCCAACCGGGGCATCCCCAAGCTTAGACGCTTGAGACTTCTTGAAATATTATCTTGGGATGCCTTGGGCATCCCCAATCTTGAACTTTTGTGTCTCCTTAATTCCTCTCATATCACGGTCTCCCTAAATCTCAAGAGCTTCATCCACACAAAACTCAACAAGGACTCGTGAGATAAGTTAGTATAAACCAATGCAAAAACCTTATCATACTCTACTGTAGCAAATCACTAAAATTATTATTCAACATTGCATACTAAATGCCTCTGCAAATTTAATACTCCTATCCTCAAATAGAATCATTAAACAAGCAAACATATGCAAACAATGCAAACATAACAGCAATCTGCCTAAACAGGACAGTCTGTAAAGAATGCAACAAGATCCATGCTTCCCTAGATCCAAAAATTATGAAAGAAAATTCGCACTGTAGTAATTATCAGAGCTTATTATACAAAAGGTTTAAACATTTTATCACATTCTGACTTTTCTAGGGAATTTTTGCAACAACGGTAAACTTTCTGTTTTCAAACAGCAACATGAAGACTTGTAAAATAGGTATAGTAAAGGCTATCAATGCCACTTTTATTGAAATAAAAGATGCAAAAAATTGTTCTAAATAACAGCAAGCAAATTCTAACAAAATAAATTGATGCTCCAAGCAAAACACATATCATGTGGTGAATAAAAATATAGCTCCAAGTAAAGTTACCGATGAACGAAGACGAAAGAGGGGATGCCATCCGGGGCATCCCCAAGCTTAGGCTCTTGGTTGTCCTTGAATATTACCTTGGGGTTCCTTGGGAATTCCCAATCTTAGGCTCTTTCCACTCCTTATTCCATAGTCCATCGAATCTTTACCCAAAACTTGAAAATTTCACAACACAAAACTTAACAGAAAACTCGTAAGCTCCGTTAGTATAAGAAAATAAAACCACCACTTAGGTACTGTTGTGAACTCATTATTTATTTATATTGGTGTAATATCTACTGTATTCCAACTTCTCTATGGTTCATACCCTCCGATACTACTCAGAGATTCATGAAAATAAGCAAACAACACATAGAAAACAGAATCTATCAAAAACAGAACAGTCTGTAGTAATCTGTATCAAACGTATACTTCTGGAACTTCAAAAATTCTAAAATAAATTGGTGGACCTGAGGAATTTATATATTAATCATCTGCAAAAAGAATCAACCTAAAAGCACTCTCCAGTAAAAAATGGAAGCTAATCTCGTGAGCGCTAAAGTTTCTGTTTTTTACAGCATGATCATAAAGACTTCACCCAAGTCTTCCCAAAGGTTCTACTTGGCACAAACACTAATTAAACATAAAACCACATCTAACCAGAGGTTAGATAGATTATTTATTACTAAACAGGAGCAAAAAGCAAAGAACAAAAATAAAATTGGGTTGCCTCCCAACAAGCGCTAACGTTTAACGCCGCTAGCTAGGCATGATGATTTCAATGATGCTCACATAAGACATAAGAATTGAAACATAAAGAGAGCATCATGAAGAATATGACTAGCAAATTCAAGTCTAACCCACTTCCTATGCATAGGGATTTTGTGAGCAAACAACTTATGGGAACAATAATCAACTAGCATAGGAAGGCAAGACAAGGATAACTTCAAAACTTTAAGCACATAGAGAGGAAATTTGATATTATTGCAATTCCTACAAGCATGTATTCCTCCCTCATAATAATTTTCAGTAGCATTATGAATGAATTCAACAATATAACCATCACATAAAGCATTCTTTTCATGATCTACAAGCATAGAAATTTTATTACTCTCCACATAAGCAAAATTCTTCTCATCAATAGTAGTGGGAGCAAACTCAACAAAATAACTATCATGTGAAGCATAATCCAATTGAAAATTAAAATCATGATGACAAGTTTCATGGTTATCTTTATTCCTTATAGCAGATGTGTCATCGCAATAATCATCATAAATAGGAGGCATGCTTTCATCATAATAAATTTGCTCATCAAAACTTGGGGGACAAAAAATATCATCTTCATCAAACATAGCTTCCCCAAGCTTGTGGCTTTGCATATCATTAGCATCATGGATATTCACAGAATTCATACTAACAACTTTGCAATCATGCTCATCATTCAAATATTTAGTGCCAAACATTCTAATGCATTCTTCCTCTAGCAATTGAGCACAATTATCGGAATCCTTATTTTCATGAAAGATATTAAAATGATGAAGCATATGAGGCAACCTTAATTCCCTTTTTTGTAGTTTTATTTTATAAGCTAAACTAGTGATAAAACAAGAAACTAAAAGATTCGATTGCAAGATCTAAAGATATACCTTCAAGCACTAACCTCCCCGGCAACGGCGCCAGAAAAGAGCTTGATGTCTACTACACAACCTTCTTCTTGTAGACGTTGTTGGGCCTCCAAGTGTAGAGGTTTGTAGGATAGTAGCAAATTTCCCTCAAGTGGATGACCTAAGGTTTATCAATCCGTGGGAGGTGTTGGATGAAGATGGTCTCTCTCAAACAACTCTGCAACCAAATAACAAAGAGTCTCTTGTGTCCCCAACACACCCAATACAATGGTAAATTGTATAGGTGCACTAGTTCAGCGAAGAGATGGTGATACAAGTGCAATATGGATGGTAGATATAGTTTTTTGTAATCTGAAAATATAAAAACAGCAAGGGAACTAATGATAAAAGTGAGCACAAATAGTATTGCAATGCTAGGAAACAAGGCCTAGGGTTCATACTTTCACTAGTGCAAGTTCTCTCAACAATAATAACATAATTGGATCATATAACTATCCCTCAACATGCAACAAAGAGTCACTCCAAAGTCACTAATAGCGGAGAACAAACGAAGAGATTATTGTAGGGTACGAAACCATCTCGAAGTTATCCTTTCTGATCGATGTATTCATGAGTCCGTAGTAAAATAACACGAAGCTATTCTTTCCGTTCGATCTATCATAGAGTTCGTACTAGAATAACACCTTAAGACACAAATCAACCAAAACCCTAATGTCACCTAGATACTCCAATGTCACCTCAAGTATCCGTGGGTATGATTATACTATATTCATCACACAATCTCAGATTCATCTATTCAAACCAACACAAAGTACTTCAAAGAGTGCCCCCGAGTTTCTACCGGAGAGTCAAGATGAAAACGTGTGCCAACCCCTATGCATAAGTTCACGAGGTCACGGAACCCGCTAGTTGATCACCAAAACATACATCAAGTAGATCACGTGAATATCCCATTGTCACCACAGATAAGCACATGCAAGACATACATCAAGTGTTCTCAAATCCTTAAAGACTCAATCCGATAAGATAACTTCAAAGGGAAAACTCAATCCATTACAAGAGAGTAGAGGGGGAGAACATCATAAGATCCAACTATAATAGCAAAGCTCGCGATACATCAAGATCGTACCACCTCAAGAACACGAGAGATAGAGAGAGAGAGAGAGAGATCAAACACATAGCTACTGGTACATACCCTTAGCCCCGAGGGTGAACTACTCCCTCCTCGTCATGGAGAGCGCCGGGATGATGAAGATGGCCACCGGTGAGGGATCCCCCCTCCGGCAGGGTGCCGAAACAGGGTCCCGATTGGTTTTCGGTGGCTACAGAGGCTTGCAGCGGCGGAACTCCTGGTCTAGGTTATTTTCTGGAGGTTTTAGTATTTATAGGATTTTTTGGTATAGGTCTCACGTCAAGGGGGTCTCCAGGTTGTCCACAAGGCAGGGGCCCACGCCTAGGGGGGGTGGGCGCGCCCCCACCCTCATGGGCAGCCCGGGACTCTCCTGGCCCAACTCTTTTACTCCGGGCTTCTTTTGGTGCAGAAAAAATCATCAAAAATTGGCACGTCAATTGGACTCCGTTTGGTTTTCCTTTTCTGCAAAACTCAAAAAACAAGAAAAAAAACAGAAACTGGCACTAGGCTCTAGGTTAATAGGTTAGTCCCGAAAATCATATAAAAGTGTTTAATAAAGCCCATAAACATCCAAAATAGATAATATAATAGCATGAATACTTAGTACATTATAGATACGCTGGAGACGTATCAGGTGCCCCCTGAGGGAGTCCTGGACTAAGGGGACCTCGGGCGTCCGGACTATTGGACATGGGCCGGACTGATGGGCTGTGAAGATACAAGACCGAAGACTCTCACCCGTGTCCGGATGGGACTCTCCTTGGCGTCCGGATATGAAGATTCCTTTCTCTGTAACCGACTTTGTACAACCCTAGTATTCTCTGGTGTCTATATAAACCGGAGAAGGTTTAGTCCATGGGCACAATCATAACCATACAGGCTAGACTTCTAGGGTTTTAGCCATTACGATCTCATGGTAGATCAACTCTTGTAATACTCATATTCATCAAGATCAATCAAGCAGGAAGTAGGGTATTACCTCCATAGAGAGGGCCTAAACCTGGGTAAACATCGTGTCCCCTGTCTCCTGTTACCATCGACCTTAGACGCACAGTTCGGGACCCCCTACCCGAGATCCGCCGGTTTTGACACCGACACCCCCCTCCATAGTATACCACCTCGGTCATATTGTCATAGTGCTTAGGCGAAGCCCTGCACGGATCACATCACCAACACCGTCGCCATGCCGTCGTGCTGACAGAACTCTCCCTTGACCCTCTACTGGATCAAGAGCTCGAGGGACGTCATCGAGCTGAACGTGTGCTAAACACGACGGTGCTGTACGTTCGGCACTTGGATCGGTTGGATCGTGAAGATGTTTGACTACATCAACCGCGTTAACACAATGCTTCCGCTTTCGGTCTATGAGGGTACGTGGACACACTCTCCCCTCTCGTTGCTATACATCTCCTAGATATATCTTGCGTGATCGAAGGAATTTTTTTGAATTACTATGTTCCCCAACAGTGGCATCCGAGCCAGGTCTATGCATAGATGATATGCACGAGTAGAACACAAAGAGTTGTGGGCGATAATAGTCATACTTCTTACCACCAACGTCTTACTTTGATTCGGCGGTATCGTTGGATGAAGCGGCCCGGACCGACATTGCATGACCGCGTTCATGAGACTAGTTCTACCGACGTGCTTCGCACACAGGTGTCTAGCGGGAGTGTGTTTCTCCAACTTTAGTTGAATCGAGTTTGACTATGGACGGTCCTTGTTGAAGGTTAAAACAGCACACTTGACGAAAAATCGTTGTGGTCTTGATGCGTAGGTAAGAACAGTTCTTGCTAGAATCCCGTAGCAGCCATGTAAAACTTGCAACAACGAAGTAGAGGACGTCTAACTTGTTTTTGCAGGGCATGTTGTGATGTGATATGGTCAAGACGTGATGAGATATAAATTGTTTTATGATATGATCATGTTTTGTAAAAGTTATCGGCAACTGGCAGGAGCCTTATGGTTGTCGCTTTATTGTATGAAATGCAATTGCCATGTAATTGCTTTACTTTATCACTAAGCGGTAGCGATAGTCTTAGAAGCAATAGTTGGCGAGACGACAATGATGCTACGATGGATATCAAGGTGTCAAGCCGGTGACAATGGAGATCATGACAGTGTTTTGGAGATGGAGATCAAAGGCACAAGATGATGATGGCCATATCATGTTACATATTTTGATTGCATGTGATGTTTATCTTTTATGCATCTTATTTTGCTTAGTACGGAGGTAGCATTATAAGTAGATACCTCACTAAATTTCAAGGTATAAGGGTCTCCCTGAGTATGCACCGTTGCTACAGTTCGTCGTGCCGAGACACCACATGATGATCGGGTGTGATAAGCTCTACGTTCACATACAACGGGTGCAAGCCAGTTTTGCACGTGCAGAATACTCGGGTTAAACTTGACGAGCCTAGCATATGCAGATATGGCCTCGGAGCACTGAGACCGAAAGGTCGAACGTGAACCATATAGTAGATATGATCAACATAGTGATGTTCACCATTGAAAACTACTCCATCTCACGTGATGATCGGACATGGTTTAGTTGATATGGATCACGTGATCATTTACATGACTAGAGGGATGTCTATCTAAGTGGGAGTTCTTTAGTAATATGATTAATTGAACTTTAATTTATCATGATCTTAGTACCTGATAGTTCTTGCATATCTATGTTGTTGTTGATCAATGGCCCGTGCTACCGTTCCCTTGAATTTTAATGCATTCCTAGAGAAAGCTAAGTTGAAAGATGATGGTAGCAACAACACAGACTGGGTCCATAACTTGAGGATTATCCTCATTGCTACACAGAAGAATTACGTCCTGGAAGCACTGCTAGGTGCAAGACCCGCTGCAGGAACAACTCCGGACGTTATGAACGTCTGGCAGAGCAAAGCCGATGACTACTCGATAGTTAAGTGTGCCGTGCTTTACGGCTTAGAATCGGGACTTCAAAGACGTTTTGAATGTCATGGAGGATATGAGATGTTCCAGGAGTTGAAGTTAATATTTCAAGCAAATGCCCGAGTTGAGAGATATGAAGTCTCCAACAAGTTCTATAGCTGTAGAATGGAGTAGAATAGTTCTGCCAGTGAACACATACTCAGAATGTCTGGGTACCACAACCACTTGACTCAACTGGGAGTTAATCTTCCTGATGATAGTGTCATTGACAGAGTTCTTCAATCACTGCCACCAAGCTATAATGGCTTCGTGATGAACTATAATATGCAAGGGATGGAAAAGACAATTACCGACCTCTTCGCGATGCTGAAGGCTGCAGAGGTAGAAATTAAGAAGGATGGCAAAGTGAAAGGTATATTTGATATACATGTTATTGATGTGTACCTTACTAAAGCTCGTAGTAGCACCTGGGTATTTGATACTGGTTCTGTTGCTCCTATTTGCAACTTGAAACAGGGGCTACGGATTAAACGAAGATTGGCTAAGGACGAGGTGACGATGCGCGTGGGAAATGGTTTCAAGGTTGATGTGATCGCCGTCGGCATGCTACCTCTACATATACCGTTGGGATCAGTTTTAGACCTGAATAATTGTTATTTGGTGCCAGCGTAGAGCATGAACATTATATCTGGATCTTGTTTGATGCGAGATGGTTATTCATTTAAATCAGAGAATAATGGTTGTTCTATTTATACGAGTAATATCTTTTATGGTGATGCACCCTTGAAGAGTAGTCTATTTTTGTTGAATCTCGATTGTAGTGATAGACATATTCATAATATTGAAACCAAAAGATGCAAAATTAATAATGGTAGTGCAACTTATTTGTGGCACTGCCGTTTAGGTCATATTGGTGTAGAGCGCATGAAGAAACTCCATGCTGATGGGCTTTTGGAATCACTTGATGCTTGTGAACCATGCCTCATGGGCAAGATGACTAAGACTCCGTTCTCCGGAACAATGGAGCGAGCAACTGACTTATTGGAAATAACACATACTGATGTATGCGGTCCAATGAGTGTTGAGGCTCGCGGCGGGTATCGTTATTTTCTGACCTTCACAGATGATTTGAGCAGATATGGGTATATCTACTTAATGAAACATAAGTTTGAAACATTTGAAAAGTTCAAAGAACTTTCAGAGTGAAGTGGAAAATCACCATAACAAGAAAATAAAGTTTCTACGATCTGATCGTGGAGGTGAATATTTGAGTTATGAGTTTGGTCTTCATTTGAAACAATGTGGAATAGTTTCGCAACTCACGCTACCTGGAACACCACAGCGTAATGGTGTGTCCGAACGTCGTAATCGTACTTTATTAGATATGGTGCGATCTATGATGTCTCTTACCGATTTACCGCTATTGTTTTGGGGTTATGCTTTAGAGACGGCTGCATTCACTTTAAATAGGGCACCATCTAAATCCGTTGAGACGACACCATATGAACTGTGGTTTGGCAAGAAACCTAAGCTGTCGTTTCTTAAAGTTTGGGGCTGCGATGCTTATGTGAAAAAGCTTCAACCTGATAAGGTCGAACCCAAATCGGAGAAATGGGTCTTCATAGGATACCCAAAGGAGACTGTTGGTTACACCTTCTATCACAGATCCGAAGACAAGATATTCATTGCTAAGAATGGATCCTTTCTAGAGAAGAAGTTTCTCTCGAAAGAAGTGAGTGGGAGGAAAGTAGAACTTGATGAGGTAATTGTACTTTCTCCGGAATTGGAAAGTAGTACATCACAGAAATCAGTTCCAGTGATTCCAACACCAATTAGTGAGGAAGCTAATGATGATGATCATGAAACTTCAGATCAAGTTACTACCGAACCTCGTAGGTCAACCAGAGTACGATCCGCACCAGAGTGGTACGGTATTGCTGTTCTGGAGGTCATGTTACTTGACCATGATGAATCTACGAACTATGAGGAAACGATGATGAGCCCAGATTCCGTGAAATGGCTTGAGGCCATGAAATCTGAGATAGGATCCAATATGAGAACAAAGTATGGACTTTGGTTGACGTGCCCGATGATCGGCAAGCCATAGAGAATAAATGGAGCTTCAAGAAGAAGACTGACGTTGATGGTAATGTTACTGTCTACAAAGCTCGACTTGTTGCGAAAGTTTTTCGACAAGTTCAAGGAGTTGACTACGATGAGACCTTCTCACCCGTAGTGATGCTTAAGTCTGTCCGAATTATGTTAGCAATTGCCGCATTTTATGATTGTGAAATTTTGCAAATAGATGTCAAAACTACATTCCTTAATGGATATCTTAAAGAAGAGTTGTATATGATGCAACAAGAAGGTTTTGTCGATCCTAAAGGTGCTAACAAAGTGTGCAAGCTCCAGCGATCCATTTCTGGACTGGTGCAAGGCTCTCGGAGTTGGAATATACGCTTTGATAGTGTGATCAAAGCATATGGTTTTATACAGACTTTTGGAGAAGCCTGTATTTACAAGAAAGTGAGTGGGAGCTCTGTAGCATTTCTAATATTATATGTGGATGACATATTGTTGATTGGAAATGATATAGAATTTCTGGATAGCATAAAAGGATACTTGAATAAGAATTTTTCAATGAAAGACCTCGGTGAAGCTGCTTATATATTGGGCATCAAGATCAAGACGCTTAATTGGACTTTCACAAAGCACATGCCTTGATAAAGTTTTGAAGAAGTTCAAAATGGATCAGTCAAAGAAAGGGTTCTTGCTTGTGTTACAAGGTGTGAAGTTGAATCAGACTCAATGCCCGACCACTACAGAAGATAGAGAGAAAATGAAGGTCATTCCCTATGCCTCAGCCATAGGTTCTATCATGTATGCAATGATGTGTACCAGACCTGATGTGTGCCTTGCTATAAGTTTAGCAGGGAGGTACCAAAGTAATCCAGGAGTGGATCACTGGACAATGGTCAAGAACACCTGAAATACCTGAAAAGGACTAAGGATATGTTTCTCATTTATGGAGGTGACAAAGAGCTTGTCGTAAATGGTTACATCAATGCAAGCTTTGACACTGATCCGGATGACTCTAAGTCACAAACCGGATACGTATTTATATTGAATGATGGAGCTGTAAGTTGGTGCAGTTCAAAGCAGAGCATCATGGCGGGATCTACGTGTGAAGCGGAGTACATAACTGCTTCGGAAGCAGCAAATGAAGGAGTTCATATCCGATATAGGTGTAATACCTAGTGCATCAAGTCCAATGAAAATCTTTTGTGACAATACTTGAGCAATAGCCTTGGCGAAGGAATCCAGATTTCACAAGAGAACCAAATGCATCAAGAGATGCTTCAATTCCACCCGCGATCAAGTCAAGGAGGGAGAAATAGAGATTTGAAAAATACATACGGATCTGAATGTTGCAGACCCGTTGACTAAGCCTCTTCCACGAGCAAAACATGATCAGCACCAAGACTCCATGGGTGTTAGAATCATTACTATGTAATCTAGATTATTGACTCTAATGCAAGTGGGAGACTGAAGGAAATATGCCCTAGAGGAATAATAAAGTTGTTATTTCTATTTCCTTATATCATGATAATTGTTTATTATTCATGCTAGAATTGTATTAACCGGAAACTTAGTACATGTGTGAATACATAGACAAAACAGAGTGTCCCTAGTATGCCTCTACTTGACTAGCTCGTTAATCAAAGATGGTTAAGTTTCCTAACCATAGAGATGTGTTGTCATTTGATGAACGGGATCACATCATTAGAGAATGATGTGATTGACTTGACCCATTCCGTTAGCTTAGCATTTGATCGTTTAGTATATTGCTATTGCTTTCTTCATGACTTATACATGTTCCTATGACTATGAGATTGTGCAACTCCCGAATACCGGAGGAACACTTTATGTGCTACCAAACGTCACAACGTAACTGGGTGATTATAAAGGTGCTCTACAGGTGTCTCCGATGGTACTTGTTGAGTTGGCATAGATCGAGATTAGGATTTGTCACTCCGATTGTCGGAGAGGTATCTCTGGGCCCTCTCGATAATGCACATCACTATAAGCCTTGCAAGCAATGTAACTAATGAGTTAGTTGCGGGATGATGCATTACGGAACGAGTAAAGAGACTTGCCGGTAACGAGATTGAACTAGGTATTGAGATACCGACGATCGAATCTCGGGCAAGTAGCATACCGATGACAAAGGGAACAACGTATGTTGTTATGCGGTTTGACCGATAAAGATCTTCGTAGAATATGTAGGAGCCAATATGAGCATCCAGGTTCCACTATTGGTTATTGAGCGGAGACGAGTCTCGGTCATGTCTACATAGTTCTCGAACCCGTAGGGTCCGCACGCTTAACGTTCGGTGACGATCGGTAATATGAGTTTATGTGTTTTGATGTACCAAAGGTAGTTCGGAGTCCCGGATGAGATCGGGGACATGATGAGGAGTCTCGAAATGGTCGGGACATGAAGATCGATATATTGGACGACTATATTCGGACTTCGGAAAGGTTCCGAGTGATTCGGGTATTTTTCGGAGTACCGGAGAGTTACGGGAATTCGCCGGGGAGTTAATTGGGCCTCATGGGCCTTAGTGGGAGAAGAGGAGGGGCGGCCAGGGCAGCCGCGCGCCCCCTCCCCCTCTAGTCTGAATTGGACAAGGAGGGGGCAGGGGGCGCCCCCCTTTTTCCTTCTCCTCCTCTCTCCCTTCCTTCCCTTCTCCTACTCCAACAAGGAAAGGAGGAGTCCTACTCCCGATGGGAGTAGGACTCCCCCCTTGGCGCGCCCTCCTTGGCCGGCTGCCTCTCCCCCCTTGATCCTTTATATACGGGGGCAGGGGCACCTCTAGACACACAAGTTGATATATTGATCTCTCCCAGCCGTGTGCGGTGCCCCCCTCCACCATATTCCACCTCGGTCATATCGTAGCGGTGCTTAGGCGAAGCCCTGCGTCGGTAGCAACATCATCACCATCATCACACCGTCGTGCTGACAGAACTCACCCGTGAAGCTCTCTGGATCAGAGTTCGCGGGACGTCATCGAGCTGAACGTGTGCTAAACATGGAGGTGTCGTACGTTCGGTACTTGGATCGGTTGGATTGTGAAGACGTACGACTACATCAACCGCGTTGTGCTAACGCTTCCGCTTTCGGTCTACGAGGGTACGTGGACAACACTCTCCCCTCTCGTTGCTATGCATCACCATGATCTTGCGTGTGCGTAGGAATTTTTTTGAAATTACTACATTCCCCAACATAATGATCGTTTAGTTTTATTGCTATTGCTTTCTTCATGACTTATAGATATTCCTCTGACTATGAGATTATGCAACTCCCGAATACCGGAGGAACACTTTGTGTGCTATCAAACGTCACAACGTAACTGGGTGATTATAAAGATGCTCTACAGGTGTCTCCAATGGTGTTTGTTGAGTTGGCATAGATCGAGATTAGGATTTGTCACTCCGTGTATCGGAGAGGTATCTCTGGGCCCTCTCGGTAATGCACATCACTATAAGCCTTGCAAGCAATGTGACTAATGAGTTAGTTGCAGGATGATGCATTACGAAACGAGTAAAGAGACATGCCGGTAATGAGATTGAACTAGGTATGAGGATACCGACGATCGAATCTCGGGCAAGTAACATACCGATGACAAAGGGAATAGCATATGTTGTTATGCGGTTTGACCGATAAAGATTTTCGTAGAATATGTAGGAGCCAATATGAGCATCCAGGTTCCTCTATTGGTTATTGACCGGAGATGTGACTCGGTCATGTCTACATAGTTCGATGATGATTTGTATTGTGAGTTATGTGTTTTGGAGACCGAAGGTTGTTCGGAGTCCTGGATGAGATCACGGACATGATGTGGAGTCTCGAAATGGTCGAGAGGTAAAGATTGATATATTGGAAGGTTATATACGGATATCGGAATGGTTTCGATAAGGTTCGGGGATTTATCGGAGTACCGGGAGGCTATCGGAACCCCCCGGGAAAGTTAATGGGCCTAATGGGCCATAGTGGAGGAGAGGAGGCAGGCCACGGGAGGAGGCGCCCCCCTCTTGCCCAATCCGAATTGAACAAGGGGAGGGGCGCCCCCCTCTTTCCTTCTCCCTCTCTCTCCCTTCCCCTTTCCCCCTCTCTGTTGGAAGGAAGGGGGGCGAATCCTACTAGGAACAGAGTCCTAGTAGGACTCCCCCCTCTTGGCGCGCCCCCTTGGGCCGGCCTCCTCCTCCCTCCCTCTTTTATATACGTGGGCAAGGGGGCACCCCAAAGACACAACAGTTGTTTCTTACCCGTGTGCGGTGCCTCCCTCCACAGTTTACCACCTCGGTCATATTGTCGTAGTGCTTAGGCGAAGCCCTACACGGATCACATCACCAATAGCCGCCACGCCGTCGTGTTGACCGAACTCTCCCTCGACCCTCTACTGGATCAAGAGCTCGAGGGACGTCATCGAGCTGAACGTGTGCTGAACACGGAGGTGTCGTACATTTGGTACTTGGATCGGTTGGATCTTGAAGACGTTTGGCTACATCAACCGCGTTAACATCACGCTTCCGCTTTCGGTCTACGAGGGTACGTGGACACACTCTCCCCTCTCGTTGCTATCATCTCCTAGATAGATCTTGCGTGATCGTAGGAATTTTTTTGAATTACTACGTTCCCCAACATACCGATGGTTTTCAAAAGTTTAGCACTAAATATGGACTTGGATCTGAGATAGTAGCCTCCTTTTGTGAATCCTTTGCTACTCATGCTGATCTCCCTAAAGATAAGTGGCTTAAATATCACCCACCTATAAAAGAACCGGTACTAGCTAAAGAAGAAACTATACTTTATATGTGGATCCAGTTGTTCCTACTACTTATATTGAGAAACCACCTTTCCCTATTAGGATAAAGGAACATGCTAAAGTTTCAACCGTGGTCAACAAAAGTTACATTAGAACACCTAAACCTGGTGGACAAATCAAAGTAGAACCCATTATTGCTATGGTTAAGGATCTCTTGGAAGAAAATGTAGATGGGCAAGTTATTTACTTCTGTGAAGAAGCTGCTAGAATTGCCAAACCTGATAAAAAGGATAAACATAGACCAGTTGTTGGCATGCCCGTTGTCTCAGTTAAAATAGGAGATCACTGTTATCATGGTTTATGTGACATATGTGCTAGTTGATGTGGCTTGAAGCTGCGTCGGTATTTCCCCAAAGAGGAAGGGATGATGCAGCACAACGGCGGTAGGTATTTCCCTCAGTTATGAGACCAAGGTTATCGAACCAGTAAGAGAACCAAGCAACACAATGTAAACATCACCTGCACACAAATAAAAACTACTCACAACCCGATGTGTTAAAGGGGTTGTCAATCCCTTTCGGGTAACGGCGCCAGAAATTGGCACGACGGACGTGAATAAATTGTAATAGATTGATAGATCGAACGCCAAATAAAATAAATAAGAATAAAACGCAGCAAGGTATTTTTGTATTTTTGGTTTAATAGATCTGAAATAACAGCAAAGGAAAAGTAGATCGCAAAGGAAATAATATGAGAAAAAGACCCAGGGGCCGTAGGTTTCACTGGTGGCTTCTCTCGAGAAAAATAGCAAACGGTGGGTAAACAAATTACTGTTGGGCAATTGATAGAACTTCAAATACTCATGAAGATATCCAGGCAATGATCATTATATAGGCATCACGTCCAAGATTAGTAGACCGACTCCTGCTTGCATCTACTACTATTACTCCACACATCGACCATTATCCAGCATGCATCTAGTGTATTAAGTTCATGAAGAAACGGAGTAATGCAATAAGAACGATGACATGATGTAGACAAGATCAATCTATGTAGAGATAGACCTCATCGTTTTATCCTTAGTAGCAACGATACATACGTGTCGGTTCCCCTTCTGTCACTGGGATCAAGCACCGTAATAACGAACCCACTACAAGGCACCTCTTCCCATTGCAAGATAAATAGATCAAGTTGGCCAAACAAAACCCAAATATCAGAGAAGAAATACGAGGCTATAAGCAATCATGCATATAAGAGATCAAAGAAACTCAAATAACTTTCATGGATATAAAAAAGATAGATCTGATCATAAACTCAAAGTTCATCCGATCCCAACAAACACACCGCAAAAAGAGTTACATCATATGGATCTCCAATAGACCATTCTATTGAGAATCAAATGAGAGAGATGAAGCCATCTAGCTACTAACTACGGACCCGAAGGTCTACAAAGAACTACTCACGCATCATCGGAGAGGCACCAATGGAAGTGGTGAACCCCCTCCGTGATGGTGTCTAGATTGGATCTGGTGGTTCCGGACTCTACGGCGGCTAGGATTGATTTTTGTCGACTCCCCTAGGGTTTCTGGAATATTGGGGTATTTATAGAGCAAAGAGGCGGTCCGGGGGGCACCCGGGGTGGGCACAACCCACCAGGGCGTGCCTGGGTCTCCTAGCGCGCCCTGGTGGGTTGTGCTCCCCTCGGAGCACCCCGCAGGCGCTGCCTTGGCCCATTGGGTGTCTTCTGGTCCAAAACAATCTCCGCAAAAGTTTCGTTGCATTTGGACTCCGTTTGGTATTGATTTCCTGCGATGTAAAAAACATGCAGAAAACAACAACTGACACTTGGCACTATGTCAATAGGTTAGTACCAAAAAATGATATAAAATGATTA
This sequence comes from Aegilops tauschii subsp. strangulata, assembly GCF_002575655.3. NCBI lineage: Eukaryota > Viridiplantae > Streptophyta > Magnoliopsida > Poales > Poaceae > Aegilops > Aegilops tauschii. Next base: position 188,108,847 of record NC_053040.3, read on the forward strand.
TAAAACATCCAAGATTGATAATATAACAGCATGGAACAATCAAAAATTATAGATACGTTGGAGACATATCAGCATCCTCAAGCTTAACTCATGCTCGTCCTCGAGTGGGTAAGTGATAAAAACAGAATTTTTTATGTGGAATGTTGCCTAACATGTCATATCATATTCAGGTAAAAAAACATGTCCTATCATATTCTTTTCTTTATGGCATGGACATTTGGACTTTTATATTGTTCAAAGCAATAGTCTAGTTTTGACATGATAACTTAAATACTCAAGCATATCAACAAGCAACCATGTCTTTCAAAATATCAACGCTAAAATAAGCTATCCCTAGCCCATCATGCTCAATCATTGATCCATTCATGAAACACACTCACATATTAGCTACACCCAATACTCAAGTACGATCATATTGCCTCCTAGTTGGTGCTTTTATAAGAGAAGATGGAGACTCAAATCCAAAAAAAATGCATAAAGTAAAAGAAAGGGCCCTTCGCAGAGGGAAGTAGGGACTTGTAGAGGTGCCAAAGCTCAAAGCGAAAAAACTTAGAGATAAAAACATTTTGGGAGGTGTGCCTTTCCCACCAACGAAAATGACTTAGAGTTCCCAACACTTTCCATGCTAGATATATCATAGGCAGTTCCCAAACAGAAAATAAAGTTTATTCCTTTTTCAACCCTACTTTCACTTTCCATGGCTAGCCGTACCCACGGTTGCCTTCCATACCAACACTTTCCAAGGAATTTATTATTTGACAACATAAACTAAATTCATTTTTTATTTTGGGACTGTGCATCCCTAATACCTTTGCCTTACTCTCGTGCAATGACAAGTGAATAAACACTCATCGTGAGAATAACACATCTAGCATGCAAAATATTAGCCACTCCTCACCGCTCCGCGAGCGGTACGAACACACAAAAGAGAAGTTTATTTTGAAAATTAGAGATGGCACATACAAATTTGCTTAGAACGGCAAAAGAATACCGCATATAGGTAGGTATAGTGGACTCATGTGGCAAAACTGGTTAAAAGGATTTTGGATGCACAAGTAGTGATCATACTTAGTGCAAAATGAAGGCTAGCAAAAGATTGAGAAGCGACCAACCAAGAAATGAATAATCTTAGCGAGCATTAAGCATAATTAACACCGAATAATGCACCACAATTAGGATATAATTTCATTGCATAATTATTGACTTTCGTGCTTGCATAGGGAATCACAAACCTTAACACCAATATTCTTACTAAAGCATAATTACTCATCAAGATGACTCACATATCACATCACCATATCTCAAAACTATTACTAAGAATCAAGTTTATTCTGTCCAATGATCTTCATGAAAGTTTTTATTATATCCTTCTTGGATATCTGTCACTTTGGAATTAATTTTCATATGTTGCTTTTGATAAGCTCAAACAAATATAAGTCAAGATCATGAGCATAATTTTTCTTTCTCTCAAATTAATTTAAGTGAAGCAAGAGAGAATTTCTTGAAAATTTTACTAACTCTCAAATAAATCTAAGTGAAGCAAGAGAGCATTTCTTCAAAAGTACTAAAGCACACCGTGCTCAGAAAGATATAAGTGAAGCACTAGAGCAAGTCCATAGCTCATAAAAATTTAAGTGAAGCATAGAGAGCAATTCTAACAAGTCATGACATAATTTTGGCTCTCTCAAATAGGTGTGTCCAGCAAGGAATCAAGACTTAAAACACAAAATAAAACAAGCAAAGACTCTTATCATACAAGACGCTCCAAGCAAAACACATAGTATGTGACGAATAAAAATATAGGTTCGAGTAAAATACCGATGTCGTTAGAAGAAAGAGGGGATGCCACTCGGGGGCATCCCCAAGCTTAGTTGCTTGCTCTCTTTTGGATAATATCTTGGGATGCCGGGGCATCCCCAAGCTTAGGCTCTTCTTACTCCTTATTCCTTCATCCATCGTAAGATAACCCAAAACTTGAAAACTTCAATCACACAAAACTCAAGAAAACCTTCGTGAGATCTGTTAGTATAAGAAAGCAAATTACTACTATAAGTACTATAGCAAACCAATTCATATTTTGTTCCCGCATTATATCTGCTGTATTCCAACTTTTCTATGGCAAAAACTCATCAAAGAAAACCATAGAGCCATCAAAACAAGCACACAACGCAAAGAAAACAGAATCTGTCAAAAACAGAACAGTCTGTAGCAATCTGGATATTTCGAATACTTATGAAACTCCAAAAATTCTGAAAAATTAGGACGACCTGAGAAATTTGTATATTAATCCTCTTCAAAAAGAATTGTCATTTTATCACGCTCTGGTAAAAAATGAGAATTATTTTCGTGAGCGCAAAAGTTTCTGTTTTTCAGCAAGATCAAACAACTATCACCCAAGAAGATCCTAAAGGCTTTACTTGGCACAAACACTAATTAAAACACAAAAAACACAATCATAACAGTAGCATAATTGTGCAAACACTCAAGAACAGAAAGCAAAAAAGCAAAAATAAATTTTATTCATTGGGTTGCCTCCCAACAAGCGCTTTAGTTTTACGCCCTTAGCTAGGCATAAAGCAAGGATCTAAGTTTTGTCATCTTTGTTCTTAGTTTCCTTAGAGGTGTTTTCATCATGGGGTTTTGTAAACACAACATAAAACATATTATCCATAGAAACCTTAGCATTCCTAAGTTGGTTTTTATCATAACCCCTTTGATTTCCCGCAACAATCCAAGAGTGATGTTGATTAACATTATTGAAAACTTGTTGGATTATATCTAAAACGGGGACTTCTTTTTTAAGATTCTCATCAAAGATTTTATTATCCCCAAGCAAATGCCTTAGCGCATAATCACTATTGTAAAGGATTTCATCTATCATGGTTTTTTCACGATTCATACCATAAAAATCAAAGATTTCCCTAGCTTCCCGTATTATGTAGTCAAACTCATTCATAAGAACGAGAGTGGCCAACTTTTTAGCCTTAGGATTCTTTATAACGGGGAGCTCAAAAAACAATCTTTGCAAAGTAGGATGAGTACGGATAAATTTGCTTTCAAGTTTCAGAACTAGCGCTGAAATAGGATCCGCATAAGATCTAGTAGTCTTAAGTATAGGAGCATCATCAAGACTTAAATTTCCAACACAATTGAAAAATTCTTGGATACGTTCTTTTCCCATAACATTCCCTTGACCCAAGATAAAATTTTTAGCATCCAGATTGTCCCTACGTCCAATCTTAGGAGTAAGGCCATAATCTATTGGTGCCATACCGAAATCATGATTGCAAGCAAAGGATAGATCCGATGAGAAAACGGCGAACGAAAAAGAGGGCGAATAAAAACGGCAAATTTTTGTGAAGTGGGGGAGAGGAAAATGAGAGGCAAATGGCAAATAATGTAAATTGCGAGGAGATGAGATTTGTGATTAGGAACCTGGTATATGTTGAAGATCCTCCCCGGCAACGGCACCAGAAATTCCTTTTGATGCAGCTTGAAGCTACGTCGGTATTTCCCCAAAGAGGAAGGGATGATGCAGCACATCGGCGGTAGGTATTTCCCTTAGTTATGAGACCAAGGTTATCAAACCAGTAGGAGAACCAAGCAACACAACGTAACCAGCACCTTGATACGTCTCCGTCGTATCTATAATTTTTTATTGTTCCATGCCAATATTCTACAACTTTTACATACTTTTGGCAACTTTTTATACTATTTTTGGGACTAACATATTGATCCAGTGCCCAGTGCCAGTTCCTATTTGTTGCATTTTTTTTGTTTCATAGAAAATCCATATCAAACGGAGTCCAAACAGGATAAAAACTTACGAAGATTTTTTCTGAAATATATGTGAATTTTGGGAAGTGGAATCAACGCGAGACGATGCCCGAGGGGACCACGAGGGTGAGGGGCGCTCCCTGGGCCCTCGTGGCCACTCCGTAAGGTGGTTGGTGCCCTTCTTCCGCTACAAGAAAGCCAATATCTGGATAAAAATTGTGTCAAAATTTCAGCCCAATCGGAGTTACGGATCTCCAGGAATTTAAGAAACGGTGAAAGGGCAGAATCAGAGAGCGCAGAAACAGAAGGAAACAGAGAGAGAGATCCAATATCGGAGGGGCTCTCGCCCCTCCGCCGCCATGGAGGCCATGGACCAGAGGGTAAACCCTTCTCCCATCTAGGGGGGAAAGTCAAGGAAGAAGAAGAAGAAAGAGGGGCTCTGTCCCCCTCTCTCCCGGTGGCGCCGGAACGCCGCCGGGGCCATCATCGCGACAACGCTCTACACCAACAACTTCACCATCGTCATCACCAACTCTTCCCCCTCTATGCAGCAGCGTAACCCCTCTTTTACCCGCTGTAATCTCTACTTAAACATGGTGCTCAACGCTATATATTATTTCCCAATGATGTATGGCTATCCTATGATGTTTGAGTAGATCTGTTTTGTCCTATGGGTTAATTGACGATCGTGATTGGTTTGAGTTGCATGTTTTATTATTGGTGTTGTCCTATGGTGCTCTCCGTGACGCGCAAGCGTGAGGGATCCCCGCTGTAGGGTTTGCAATATGTTCATGATTTGCTTATGGTGGGTGGCGTGAGTAACAGAAGCACAGACCCGAGTAAGTAGGTTGTTTGCGTATGGGAGTAAAGAGGACTTGATGCCTTATAATGCTATGGTTGGGTTTTACCTTAATGATCTTTAGTAGTTGAGGATGCTTGCTAGAGTTCCAATCATAAGTGCATATGATCCAAGAAGAGAAAGTATGTTAGCTTATGCCTCTCCCTCAAATAAATTGCAATAATGATTACCGGTCTAGTTATCAATTGTCTAGGGACAAATAACTTTCTTGTGACAAAAAGCTCTCTACTAAAACTAACTTAGTTGTGTCTTTATCTAAACAGCCCCTAGTTTTTATTTACGTGCTCTTTATTATCTTGCACCTAGCCTACAACACCTACAAAGTACTTCTAGTTTCATACTTGTTCTAGGTAAAGCGAACGTTAAGCGTGCGTAGAGTTGTATCGATGGTCGATAGAACTTGAGGGAATATTTGTTCTACCTTTAGCTCCTCGTTGGGTTCGACACTCTTACTTATCGAAAGAGGCTACAATTGATCCCCTATATTTGTGGGTTATCAAGACCTTTTTCTGGCGCCGTTGCCGGGGAGAGATAGCGTGGGGTGAATATTCTCGTGTGTGCTTGTTTGCTTTATCACTAAGTGGAGTTTATTTGCTGTTCTAAGTTGTTCTCTATCTTTAGTTATGGATATGGAACACGAAATACCAAAAAATTAGGTTTACTTGCTACTCATGGAGATGGGGAACCTCCTAAAACCCTCGATGCTCATTATGTGAAAGATATTATGCACTACTTTAATAATGCTGAGAAATCCCCATTCAATTGTATAATGGGAGACACGTTGGATCAACGTGAATACTTTAGAGATTATCGCTTGACTCAAAAAGGGAAACTATTATGGGATCAAATTCATATGTTGTATTGGTATGCTCGGCAACTATGCTTGAGATATGATTATACTTGTTGCTCTAGGATGAAGGCTCCCCACTTTCCCTTTTCATGCAAATTTAATGATAATGAAACCTTAGCTTCTTATGCTAATGGTATATATGATTACTATGATGTTGAACGAATAGAAGAATTTGTTGCTTTTAAGGGTGCTTGTGAAATTGAATCTTTGTTTAAAGAGTTTGAAGATTTTGATGATTCAGTTTATAGACCTGAAAATTTAGCTATCCTTAAATATTGCTATGAGAATTATAAATACAATTATGATATTGATGAATTTATTGAGAAATTCTCCGCTATCCGAGAAGAGACTAATATTTTGCAGGAGTCTATGGAAGAAGAAATTGATGAAACTGTGAGCTCATTGGATGAAAAAGATGATGAGGAGTGTGAAGAACAAAAGGAGGAAGATCAGATTAGCTACCCATGCCCACCTTCTAATGAGAGTAACTCTACAACTCATACATTATTTAATTTCCCTTCGTTCCTACCGAAGGATGAATGCCATGATAATTGCTATGATCTCGTTGATTCATTTGAAATATCCCTTTTTGATGAACTTGATGCTTGCTATTCTTGTGGCCAAGATGCCAATATGAATTATGCTTATGGAGATGAACTTGCTATTGTTCCTTATGTTAAACATGAAATTGTTGCTATTGCACCCACACATGATAGTCCTGTTATCTTTTTGAATTCTCCAAACTACACTATATCGGAGAAGTTTGCACTTATTAAGGATTATATTGATGGGTGGCCTTTTACCATTGCACATGATAATTTTCATGAATATAATATGCATGTGCTTGCTGCTCCTACTTGCAATTATTATGAGAGAGGAACTACATCTCCGCCTCTCTATGTTTCCAACACGATAAAATTGCAAGAAACTTCTTATGCTATGCATTGGCCTTTACTTGACGTGCATGAATTGTTCTTGTATGACATGCCGATGCATAGGAAGAGAGTTAGACTTTGGCATTGCTTGATATATGTTGCTTTATGCTCACTACTAAATGCCAAATCATTGCTAATTCAAATTGGCTTTGATATACCTTGGGATCCGGGTGGATTCATTACTTGAGCACCTTATGCCTAGCTTAATGGATTTAAAGAAAGCGCTGCCAGGGAGACAACCCAGAAGTTTTAGAGAGTCATTTATTTCTGTTGAGTGCTTTTATAGAGTTTAAAAACAAAAAAATAAAGAGGGGAACCTAAAACTTTTCAAAAAGGAAAGTGAAAGTGAGAGAGACAAGCATTGTTGAAGTGAGGGACTCCTTGAACTTTGTTCATGCTCACGGAAAATTTGTGAATCTTGATTACAGGAACTTTTCAACAAAAATAATTATCCCCTTGTACAATTCCATTGTATTATAAAAATAATGTGCCAAGATTTGCCTTTAGGATGTTTACATTGCTTGTTGGTTTGTGCGGTGCACGCGATTTTACATTTTTTATTGGAAGGTCAAACGGTTCTGAAGCTTTTTGCACTGTCTTTCTATACAAATTGTTTATTTTTTCCTCATTTGTTCAGAATTTTTGGAGTACCAGAAGTATGGTGAATGTTCAAATTACTACAGACTGTCATGTTTAAGACATATTCTGTTTTTGATGCATTGTTTGCTTGTTTTGATGAAACTATAGATTTCTATCAGTGGATTAAGCCATGGAAAAGTTATATTACAGTAGCTACAATGCAAAAACAAAATATTAATTGTTTTGTAACAGTACTTAGAGTAGTGATTTGCTTTATTATACTAACGGATCTTACCGAACTTTCTGTTGAGTTTTGTGTGGATGAAGTGATCAAGGATCGAGGAGGTCTCGATATGATGAGAAGGAGGAGAGGCAAGAGCTAAAGCCTGGGGATGCCCAAGGCACCCCAAGTAAATATTCAAGGAGACTCAAGCGTCTAAGCTTGGGGATGCCCCGGAAGGCATCCCATCTTTCTTCAACAAGTATCGGTATGTTTTCGGTTTCGTTTCGTTCATGTGATATGTGCAAATCTTGGAGCATCTTTTGCATTTAGTTTTCACTTCTCTTTGATGCACCATCCTGGTATGAGATAGTCCTTGGTTGATTTATAGAATGCTCTTTGCACTTCACTTATATCTTTTGAGTATGGCTTTATAGAATGCTTCATGTGCTTCACTTATATCTTTTGAAGTTTGGATTGCCTGTTTCCCTACACATAGAAAACCGCCATTTGTAGAATGCTCTTTGCTTCAATTATATTTGTTAGAGCGTGGGCATATCTTTTGTAGAAAGAATTAAACTCTCTTGCTTCACTTATATCTTTTTAGAGAGTTGACAGGAATTGGTCATTCACATGGTTAGTCATAAAATCCTACATAAAACTTGTAGATCACTGAATATGATATGTTTGATTCCTTGCAATAGTTTTGCAATATAAAGATGGTGATATTAGAGTCATGCTAGTGGATAATTGTGGATTGTAGAAATACTTGTTTTGAAGTTTGTGATTCCCGTAGCATGCACGTATGGTGAACCGTTATGTAACGAAGTCGGAGCATGATTTATTTATTGATTGTCTTCCTTATGAGTGTCGGTCGGGGACGAGCGATGGTCTTTTCCTACCAAACTATCCCCCTAGGAGCATGCGCGTAGTACTTTGTTTCGATAGCTAATAGACTTTTGCAATAATTATGTGAGTTCTTTATGACTAATGTTGAGTCCATGGATTATACGCACTCTCACCCTTCCATCATTGCTAGCCTCTTCGGTACCGTGCGTTGCCCTTTCTCACCTCGAGAATTGGTGCAAACTTCGCCGGTGCATCCAAACCCCATGATACGCTCTATCACACATAAGCCTCCTTATATCTTACTCAAAACAGCCACCATACCTACCTATTATGGCATTTCCATAGCCATTCCGAGATATATTGCCATGCAACTTCCATCATCTTCATATACATGACTTGAGCATTTATTGTCATATTGCTTTGCATGATCGTAAGATAGCTAGCATGATGTTTTCATGGCTTGTCCATTTTTTGATTTCATTGCTACGCTAGATCATTGCACATCCCGGTACACCGCCGAAGGCATTCATATAGAGTCATATCTTTGTTCTAGTATCGAGTTGTAATATTGAGTTGTAAGTAAATAAAAAGTGTGATGATCATTATTACAACATTGTCCCATGTGAGGTTATCAAAATAAAAGTGGCCAAAGAAGCCCCCCCCCCCCCAAAAAAAAAAGAGAGAGAGGCCAAAGAAGCCTACAAAAAAAAGAAAAAAGAAAAAAAGAGAAAAAATAAAAAAATAAGAGAAAAGAGAGAAGGAACAATGTTACTATCCTTTTACCACACTTGTGCTTCAGAGTAGCACCATGTTCTTCATATAGAGAGTCTCTTGCGTTATCACTTTCATATACTAGTGGGAATTTTCATTATAGAACTTGGCTTGTATATTCTAATGATGGGCTTCCTCAAATGCCCTAGGTCTTCATGAGCAAGCAAGTTGGATGCACACCCACTTAGTTTTCAGTTTGAGCTTTCATACACTTATAGCTCTTAGTGCATTTGTTGCATGGCAATCCCTACTCCTCGCATTGACATCAATTGATGGGCATCTCCATAGCCCGTTGATTAGTCGCGTCGATGTGAGACTTTCTTCCTTTTTGTCTTCTCCACTCAACCTCCACCATCATATTCTATTCCTCCTATAGTTCTATATCCATGGCTCATGCTCATGTATTGCGTGAAAGTTGAAAAGGTTTGAGAACATCAAAAGTACGAAACAATTGCTTGGCTTGCCATCGGGGTTGTGCGTGATTTGAATATTTTGTGTGGTGAAGATGGAGCATAGCCTGTGTCAGTTCCTGTTTGTTGCATTTTTGGCAACTTTTGGCAACTTTTTATACTATTTTTGGGAACTTTTGGCAACTTTTTATACTTTTTGGCAATATTTTGAATACTTTTGGCAACTTTTTATACTATTTTTGGGACTAACATATTGATCCAGTGCCCAGTGTCAGTTCCTGTTTGTTGCATTTTTTGTTTCACAAAAAATCCATATCAAACGGATTCCAAACGGGATAAAAACTTACGGAGATTATTTTGGAATATATGTGAATTTTGGGAAGTGGAATCAAAGCGAGACGATGCCCGAGGGGCCCAAGAGGGTGAGGGGCGCGCCCTGGGCCCTCGTGGCCACTCCGTAAGGCGGTTGGTGCCCTTCTTTCACCGCAAGAAAGCCAATATCCGGATAAAAATCGTGTCACAATTTCAGCCCAATCGGAGTTACGGATCTCCGGAAATTTAAGAAACGGTGAAAGGGCAGAATCAGAGAGCGCAGAAACAGAAGGAAACAGAGAGAGAGAGAGAGAGAGAGAGAGAGAGAGAGAGAGAGAGAGAGATCCAATCTCGGAGGGGCTCTCGCCCCTTCGCCGCCATGGAGGCCATGGACCAGAGGGGAAACCCTTCTCTCATATAGGGGAAGGTCAAGGCAGAAGAAGAAAAAAAAGGGGGGCTCTCTCCCGGTGGCACCGGAACGCCGTCGGGGCCATCATCGCGACACCGATCTACACCAACAATTCACCGCCATCATCACCAACTCTTCCCCCCTCTATGCAGCAGCATAACCCCTCTTTTACCCTCTGTAATCTCTACTTAAACATGGTGCTCAACGCTATATATTATTTCCCAATGATGTATGGCTATCCTATGATGTTTGAGTAGATTCGTTTTGTCCTATGGGTTAATTGATGATCGTGATTGGTTTGAGTTGCACGTTTTATTATTGGTGTTGTCCTATGGTGCTCTCCGTGTCGCGCAAGCGTGAGGGATCCCTTTGTAGGGTTTGCAATATGTTCATGATTTGCTTATGGTGGGTGGCGTGAGTGACACAAGCACTGACCCGAGTAAGTAGGTTGTTTGCATATGGGAGTAAAGAGGACTTGATGCCTTATAATGCTATGGTTGGGTTTTACCTTAATGATCTTTAGTAGTTGCGGATGCTTGCTAGATTTCCAATCATAAGTGCATATGATCCAAGAAGAGAAAGTATGTTAGCTTATGCCTCTCCCTCAAATAAAATTGCAATAATGATTACTGGTCTAGTTATCGATTGTCTAGGGACAAATAACTTTCTTGTGACAAAAATCTCTCTACTAAAACTAACTTAGTTGTGTCTTTATCTAAACAGCCCCTAGTTTTATTAATGTGCTCTTTATTATCTTGCACCTAGCCTACAACACCTACAAAGTACTAATAGTTTCATACTTGTTCTAGGTAAAGCGAACATTAAGCGTGCGTAGAGTTGTATCAGTGGTCGATAGAACTTGAGGGAATATTTGTTCTACCTTTAGCTCCTCGTTGGGTTCGACACTCTTACTTATCGAAAGAGGCTACAATTGATCCCCTATACTTCTGGGTCATCACACCTGCACACAAATAACAACTGCTCGCAACCCGACGTGTTAAAGGGGTTGTCAATCCCTTTCGGGTAATAGCGCCAGAAATTAGCACGACAGACGTGAATAAATTGTAACAGCTTGATAGATCGAACGCCAAATAAAATAAATAAGAAGAAAACGCAGCAAGGTATTTTTGGTTTAATAGATCTGAAAATAAAAGCAAAGGAAAAGTAGATCCCAAAGGCAAATAATATGAGAAAGAGACCCGGGGGCCGTAGGTTTCACTAGTGGCTTCTCTCGAGAAAAATAGCAAACGGTGGGGAAACAAATTACTGTTGGACAATTGATAGAACTTCAAATACTCATGGCGATATCCACGCAATGATCATTATATAGGCATCACGTCCAAGATTTGTAGACCGACTCCTGCCTGCATCTACTACTATTACTCCACACATCGACCGCTATCCAGCATGCATCTAGTGTATTAAGTTCATGGAGAAACGGAGTAATGCAATAAGAACAATGACATGATGTAGACAAGATCTATCTATGTAGAGATATACCCCATCGTTTTATCCTTAGTAGCAACGATACATATGTGTCGGTTTCCCTTCTGTCACTGGGATCAAGCACCGTAAGATCGAACCCACTACAAAGCACCTCTTCCCATTGCAAGATAAATAGATCAAGTTGGCCAAACAAAACCCAAATATCGGAGAAGAAATACGAGGCTATAAGCAATCATGCATATAAGAGATCAAAGAAACTCAAATAACTTTCATGGATATAAAAAGATAGATCTGATCATAAACTCAAAGTTCATCTAATCCCAACAAACACACCGCAAAAAGAGTTACATCATGGATCTCCAAAAGAGACCATTGTATTGAGAATCAAACGAGAGAGAGGAAGCCATCTAGCTACTAACTACGAACCCGAAGGTCTACAAAGAACTACTCACGCGTCATCGGAGAGGCACCAATGGAGTGGTGAACCCCTCCGTAATGGTGTCTAGATTGGATCTGGTGGTTCTGACTCTGCGGCGGCTAGAATTGATTTTGGTCGAATCCCCTAGGGTTTCTAGAATATTGGGGTATTTATAGAGCAAAGAGGCGGTCCGGGGGGCACCCAAGGTGGGCACAACTCACCAGGGTGCGTCTGGGCCTCCTGGCACGCCCTGGTGGGTTGTGCTCGCCTCGGAGCACCCCCTAGGCGCTGCCTTGGCCCATTGGGTGTCTTCTGGTCCAAAAAATATCTCCGTAAAGTTTCGTTGCATTTGGACTCCGTCTGGTATTGATTTCCTATGATGTAAAAAACATGCAGAAAACAACAACTGGCACTTGGCACTATGTCAATAGGTTAGTACCAAAAATGATATAAAATGACTATTAAATGATTATAAAACATCCAAGATTGATAATATAACAGCATGGAACAATCAAAAATTATAGATACGTTGGAGACGTATCACTAGTGTGAGTGCCATTCCTTATTCCTTATATCATGAAATTATGAATGACATAGCACCCGCAGTGATAGAAGACATAGATGTTACTATTAAACTTGCTAATAGAGACACTATATCACCAATTGGGATGGTTAGAGATGTTGAAGTATTGTGTGGGAAAATAAAATACCCTACTGATTTTCTTGTTCTTGGTTCCCCACAAGATGACTTTTGTCCCATTATCTTTGGTAGACCTTTCTTGAACACCGTTAATGCCAAAATAGACTGTGAAAACAAATTGTTGGTGTTAGCTTTGGTAATGAGTCTCATGAGTTTAATTTTTCCACGTTTAATAGAAAGCTTCATGAATACAATTGCCTAGTGAGGATGAAATAACTGGTCTTGCTTCTATTGTTGTACCACCTACTGATCCCTTAGGACAATATTTGCTAGACCATGAAAATGATTTAGATAGGCATGAAAGAAATTAAATAGATAAGATTTTCTTTGAACAACGTCCTCTGCTTAAACACAATTTGTCTATTTAAACTCTAGGAGGTCCTCCTCCACCTAAAGGCGATCCTATGTTTGAATTAAAACAATTGCCAGACACTTTAAAATATGCTTATCTTAATGAAAAGAAGATATATACTGTTATTATTAGTGCTAACCTTTCAGAACATGAAGAAGAAAGATTATTGAAAGTTCTAAGGAAGCACAAAGCTGCTATTGGATATACTCTTGATAATTTAAAGGGCATTAGTCCCACTCTATGTCAGCACAAGATCAATATGGAACCTGGTGCTAAACCCATTGTTGATCACCAACGTCGGTTAAATCCAAAAATGAAGGAAGTGGTAAGAACGGAAATCTTAAAACTTCTGGAAGTAGGTATAATCTATCATATAGCTGATAGTAGATGGGTAAGTCCTGTTCATTGTGTCCCTAAGAAAGGAGGTGTTACTATTGTTCCTAATGAGAAGAATGAACTTATTCCACAAAGAATTGTTACAGGCTATAGAATGGTAATTGATTTTCAAAAATTAAACAAAGCAACTAGAAAAGATCATTACCCTCTACCTTTTATTGATCAAATGCTAGAAAGACTATCTAAGCACACACATTTTTGCTTCCTTGATGGATATTCTGGTTTTTCGCAAATACCTGTTTCCCAACCTGATCAAGAAAAAACCACTTTTACTTGTCCCTTTGGAACTTATGCTTATGGACGCATGCCCTTTGGTTTATGCAATGCACCTGCTACCTTTCAAAGATGTATGGCTGCTATATTCTCTGACTTTTGTGAAAAGATTGTTGAGGTTTTCATGGATGACTTCTCTATTTATGGGAAGTCTTTTGATGATTGTTTAAGCAATCTTGATCTTGTTTTGCAGAGATGTGAACAAACAAATCTTGTCTTGAATTCGGAGAAGTGCCACTTTATGGTTAATGAAGGCATTGTCTTGGGTCATAAGATTTCTTAAAGAGGTATTGAAGTGGACAAAGCTAAGGTTGATGCAATTGAGAAAATGTCATGTCCTAAAGATATCAAAGGTATTCGTAGTTTCCTAGGTCATACTGGTTTCTATAGGAGATTTATCAAAGACTTCTCTAAAATTTCTAGGCCTCTTACGAATCTTTTGCAAAAGGATGTTCCTTTTGTTTTTGATGATGATTGTTTAGAAGCCTTCGAAACACTCAAGAAAGCCTTAATTTCTTCACCTATTGTTCAACCACCTGATTGGAACTTGCCTTTTGAAATTATGTGTGATGCTAGTGATTATGCTGTTGGTGCTGTTCTAGGACAAAGAGTTGATAAGAAACTGAATGTTATTCATTATGCTAGTAAAGCTCTAGATAGTGCTCAACGAAATTATGCTACTACTGAAAAAGAATTCTTTGCAGTGGTGTTTGCTTGTGATAAATTTAGATCCTACATTGTTGATTCAAAAGTAATTGTTCACACCGATCAGGCTGCTATTAAATATCTTACGGAAAAGAAAGATGCTAAACCTAGACTTATTCGATGGGTTCTCTTGCTACAAGAATTTGATTTACATATCACTGATAGAAAAGGAGCTGAGAACCCCGTAGCTAATTACTTGTCTAGGCTTGAAAATGTGCTTGATGACCCACTACCTATTGACGATAGTTTTCCTGATGAGCAGTTAGCTGCAATAAACGTTGTTCATAACACTCCTTGGATGCTGACTATGCTAATTACATTGTTGCTAAATATTTACCACCTAGCTTTACATATCAACAAAAGAAAAAAAATTATTTTATGATTTAAGACATTACTTTTGGGATGACTGATGACCCACAAGTATAGGGGATCTATCTTAGTCCTTTCGATAAGTAAGAGTGTCGAACCCAACGAGGAGCAGAAGGAAATGACAAGCGGTTTTCAATAAGGTATTCTCTGCAAGCACTGAAATTATCGGTAACAGATAGTTTTGTGATAAGGTAATTTGTAACGGGCAACAAGTAATGAAAGTAAATAAGGTGCAGCAAGATGGCCCAATCCTTTTTGTAGCAAAGGACAAGCCTGGACAAACTCTTATATAGAGAAAAGGGCTCCCGAGGACACATGGGAATTATCGTCAAGCTAGTTTTCATCACGCTCATATGATTCGTGTTCGTTACTTTGATAATTTGGTATGTGGGTGACCGGTGCTTGGGTGCTGTCCTTTCTTGGACAAGCATCCCACTTATGATTAACCCCTATTGCAAGCATCCGCAACTACAAAAGAAGTATTAAGGTAAACCTAACCATAGCATGAAACATATGGATCCAAATCAGCCCCTTACGAAGCAACTCATAAACTAGGGTTTAAGCTTCTGTCACTCTAGCAACCCATCATCTACTTATTACTTCCCAATGCCTTCCTCTAGGCCCAAACAATGGTGAAGTGTCATGTAGTCGACGTTCACATAATACCACTAGAGGAAAGACAACATACATCTCATCAAAATATCGAACGAATACCAAATTCACATGACTACTTATAGCAAGACTTCTCCCATGTCCTCAGAAACAAACGTAACTACTCACAAATCATATTCATGTTCATAATCAGAGGGGTAATATGCATAAAGGATCTGAACATATGATCTTCCACCAAATAAACCAACTAGCATCAACTACAAGGAGTAATCAACACTACTAGCAACCCACAGGTACCAATCTGAGGTTTTGGCACAAAGATTGGATACAAGAGATGAACTGCGGTTTTAGAGGAGATGGTGCCGGTGAAGATGTTGATGGAGATTGACCCCCTCCCGATGAGAGGGTCGTTGGTGATGACGATGGCGATGATTTCCCCCTCCCGGAGGGAAGTTTCCCCGGCAGAACACTCCTCCGGAGCCCTAGATTGGTTCCACCAAGGTTCCACCTCGTGGCGGCGGAGTTTCTTCCCGAAAGCTTGCTTATGATTTTTTCAGGGTAAAATACTTCATATAGCAGAAGATGGGCACCGGAGGCCTGCTAGGGGGCCCACGAGGCAGGGGGCACGCCCAGGGGGTAGGGCGCGCCCCCCACCCTCGTGGCCAGGGTGTGGGCCCCCTCTGGTGGATTCTTTCGCCAGTATTTTTTATTAATTCCAAAAGTAACATCCGTGAAGTTTCAGGACTTTTGGAGTTGTGTAGAATAGGTCTCTAATATTTGCTCCTTTTCCAGCCCAGAATTCCAGTTGCCGGCATTCTCCCTCTTCATGTAAACCTTGTAAAAAAGAGAGAAAAGGCATAAGTATTGTGACATAACGTGTAATAACAGCCCATAATGCAATAAATATCAATATAAAAGCATGATGCAAAATGGACGTATCAATGACCCACATCTTTATAAAGAAGGAGTAGATGGTATTATTAGACGCTGTGTACCTGAGCATGAACATGGACAAATCCTATGGAAATGTCACTCCGAAGCTTATGGAGGGCACCATGCTGGAGATAGAACTGCTCACAAGGTATTGCAATCTGGATTTTATTGGCCTACTCTCTTCAATGATGCCCGTAAGTTCGCCTTATCTTGTGATGAATATCAGAGAATAGGTAATATCGGTAATGTAAGATCGTGGATGTCGCCTAGAGGGGGGGTGAATAGGCGCTTTAAAATAATTACGGTTGAGGCTTGAACAAATGCGGAATAAACCTAGTGGTTAATTTGTCAAGCACAAAACCTACAACAACTAGGCTCACCTATGTGCACCAACAACTTATGCTAAGCAAGAAAAACTACTTAGGTGATAGCAAGATATATGACAAGAAACAATATGGCTATCACAAAGTAAAGTGCATAAGTAAAGGGCTCGGGTAAGAGATAACCGAGGCACGCGGAGACGACGATGTATCCCGAAGTTCACACCCTTGCGGATCCTAATCTCCGTTTGGAGTGGTGTGGAGGCACAATGCTCCCCAAGAAGCCACTAGGGCCACCGTAATCTCCTCGCGCCCTCGCACAATGCAAGATGCCGTGATTCCACTAAGGGACCCTTGAGGGCGGTCACCGAACCCGTACAAATGGCAACCGTTGGGGGCGGTCACCGAACCCGTACACTTTGGCAACCCTTGGGGGCGGTCACCGGAACCCGTCAAATTGCTCGGGGCGATCTCCACAACCTAATTGGAGACCCCGACGCTTGCCCGGAGCTTTACACCACAATGATTGAGCTCCGAACACCACCAACCGTCTAGGGCGCCCAAGCACCCAAGAGGAACAAGCTCAAGGGTACCAAGCACCCAAGAGTAATAAGCTTCTCAACTTGTAACTTCCACGTATCATTGTGGAGAACTCAAACCGATGCACCAAATGCAATGGCAAGGGCACACGGAGTGCCCAAGTCCTTCTCTCTCAAATCCCACCGAAGCAACTAATGCTAGGGAGGAAAATGAGAGGAAGAACAAGAAGGAGAACACCAAAAACTCCAAGATCTAGATCCAAGGGGTTCCCCTCACATAGAGGAGAAAGTGATTGGTGGAAATGTGGATCTAGATCTCCTCTCCTTTTCCCTCAAAAACTAGCAAGAATCCATGGAGGGATTGAGAGTTAGCAAGCTCGAAGAAGGTCAACAATGGGGGAAGAACACAAGCTCAAAGGATAAGGTTCATTGGGGAAGAAGACCCCCTTTTATAGGTGGGAAAAAATCCAACCGTTATGGTCACAGCCCGCACCGAGTGGTACTACCGCTCCAAGGAGTGGTACTACCGCTCCAAGGAGCGGTAGTAGCCCTTTGAAACACAACAACGAGGAGGCAAAAAAGCCAGAAGAACCGTCAGAGTGGTAGTACCGCTTGACCTCACGGTACTACCGCTAGGGGTAGCGGTACTACTGCTAAGGGTAGCGGTACTACTGCTTGCGAGCGGTACTAAAAAATTACATCCGTGCCTACCACCGCTGGACTTCTGACGAGTTTTTGGTCCCGAGAGGAAGTAGCCACGGAAGTAGCCACGGTAGTACTGCTCCAAGTGGTAGTACCGCTCCCAAGAGCGGTAGTAAAAAATTACATCCGCTCCTGTCCGCGGTAGTACCGCTGCAGCCTTTTCAGAACACCAAAACTGACACAACTTCTGCAAACGGACTCCGAATTCGACGAAACCAAGTTTGTTGGAAAGCTAGCGACAAGGGCTAACAAAATCTTGATAGAAATACCAATAAGAAGCAAATGATAAAAGGCCCAAAAGAAAATGGTGAGAACCCTTCCTCGGATAAGACCGATAAAACCTCCAACATCGAAAACATCATAGAAGACGCATGCAAACTCTGTTTTCGATGAACTCAAGCTTGTCATCAAGATGACCATAAGCTCTAAGACTCACAAAGAGAACCAAACAAGAACCAAGAAACATGATGCAAGGATGCAATGGTTTGAGCTCTCAACGAACGATACGATCAAGCTACTCACTTGAGAGCCCCCCTTGATAGTACGACTATCGATCCTATAACCCGGTCTCCCAACTATCACCATGAGACCGGAAAAATAGAAAACCTATCAAGGGCAAACCTTTGCCTTGCACATGGTCCACTTGAGCTAGATGATGACGATCTTGACTCCCTCAAGTTGGACCACCTTTCTTGATTGCGTTGGCTCGATGAAGACTAGATGATTACTCCCCCATAGTCCACTATGGGTGAGCCACTCTTCGGCACATCTTCACAAGTCCATTGTCACCACAATGGACGGCAAGCTTCAAGCACTTGATCTCTTCGTGATGCTCCACTTGAACTTGCACACGGCAATCTTGATGACGATCACCACTTGATGTCATCCTCTCCATGGGTTGAGTGATATCTTCCTCTTGACGCAAGCCCATGAACACGTACCTAACCCCACATAGAACTCTCACATAGACCATGGGTTAGTACACAAAGCACAATGGACAATGTTTACCATACCATGGGATCACTTGATCCCTCTCGGTACATCTTCTACGCTTTGTGAGTTGATCAACTTGATTCACTCTTGACTTAGTCTTGATCAACCTAGAATCTTTCCAACTCTCTTCATTTGGATGATGTCTTGAAGGTAAACATGAATGATCACACAATCTTCTTCTTCAAGACATGCTTGCAATAAGCTCAACTCTCACATGACCAATCTTTGGATAATTCCTTAATAGCACCTTGGTCAACACAAACTCTCCTTGAAACCAACACATGTACTCCAAGAAAAGCCTATGGACAAAGCCTTCAAATATAACTCAAGGCAACCATTAGTCCATAGAGATTGTCGTCAATTACCAAAACCAAACATGGGGGCACCACATGTTCTTTTAGGTAAGCGTCAAGAAATGCCTATGAATTATTCACTTGCTATTAAACCATTTGATGTTTGGGGATTTGATTACACGAGACCTTTTCCTTCCTATAATGGGTATACACATATTTTGGTTGCTGTTGATTATGTTACTAAATGGGTAGAAGCTATTCCAACCAGTAGTGCTGATCACAACACCTCTATTAAAATGCTTAAGGAAGTTATTTTCCCAAGGTTTGGAGTCCCTAGATATTTAATGACTGATGGCGGTTCACACTTTATTCATGGTGCTTTCCGTAAAATGCTTGCCAAGTATGATGTTAACCATATAATTGCATCACCTTATCATCCTCAGACTAGTGGTCAAGTTGAACTTAGTAATAGAGAAATAAAATTAATTTTGCGAAAGACTGTCAATAGGTCCCAGAAGAATTGGTCTAAGAAATTAGATGATGCACTTTGGGCTTATAGAACATCATATAAAAATTCTATGGGTATGTCTCCTTATAAAATGGTTTATGGAAAAGCTTGTCATTTGCCTCTTGGGTTAGAACATAAAGCATATTGGGCAATCAAAGAACTCAACTATGATTTCAAACTTGCCGGTGAAAAGAGGTGTTTTGATATTAGCTCATTAGATGAATGGAGAACCCAAGCTTATGAAAATGCCAAGTTGTTTAAAGAAAAAGTTAAAAGATGGCATGATAAGAGAATCCAAAAGTGTGAGTTTAAAGTCGGAGAATATGTTCTTTTGTACAACTCTCGTTTTAGATTCATTGTAGGAAAACTCCTCTCAAAATGGGAAGGACCCTATGTTATCGAGGAGGTTTATCGGTCTCGAGCCATCAAAATAAATAATGTTGAAGGTACTAACCCGGAGGTTGTTAACGGGCAACGAATAAAACATTATATCTCAGGTACGCCAATTAATGTTGAAAGTAATATTGTCCAAACTATGGCACCGGAATAACACATAAAAGAGTCCTTCCGGAACACAACCCAGAATCGTGAAAATAAGGAGGTACGTGATACGGTAAGTAAACGGACTCCGAAAAATCCGCAAAAATATTTTTTGTCGGTTTTGGAATATTTAGAAAATTAGGAAGATAAGAAACTTCCGGGAAGCGTACCCTAGTGGGCACAAGACACCAGGGCGCACCTGGCTTGCCAGGCGCGCCCAGGTGGGTTGTGCCCACCTGGGGTACCTTCCGGACTCCATTTTTCTACATTTTGCTTGTTTCCCAAGAAAAAAAAAATCTTTATATACCCCCCGAACCTGTTGACCACCATATCGCGGAGAAATCTTCTATTTTCTTTTCCTTGTTGTTTTCTGGCAGATCCCATCTACCATGGCCTCTTCAAGCTCCTCCAAGGACAAGTTCTTCAAGAACTTCATGAACCCATATTTGCGGGAAGTGGTGCAACACCCTCAGGTCATCCAGATGCATGAGGGGGTGCTTCACCTCCGCGATGTACCAGGTCCCAAGGGGACGGGAACCTTGGAGGCCAGGCTTGAAGCTATGGAGCAGGAGGTCCTCCGGTGCAAGGGGTTGGTAGAGCGTGGACTCAATGCCAATCACCTCATGATCACAGACCTTTCCCGTGATCTCAAGGTGGATGGCAACCCATGAAGGACATCATCTTCACCCTCAACGAGCAAATCAACTTCCTCCAGAGCCAGATCTACGATCTCCAAAACCAAGTCTTTGAATATGAGGTGAGGTTTAAAGGTATGAGTTTGGCTGCCGATTGCAGGACCCGTGAGACTTACTCCTCCTCTTATGATGGTGGACCTCTGCCATGGAAACCCGAGGACAAGATATCTTCTTCATCACCACCACCTTCTTCTTCATCGCCAAAAGAAAATTGAGTATCGGGTATGGGCACTCCCCTTGGCTTCCGCCAAGCTTGGGGGAGGTGCCCCGGTATCGTATCATCCCCACTATCTTTTGCCTTTACTTATTTTAGTTCGATCTTTTGCTTTAGATGAATAAAAGTTTAGTTCGATCCTTTATTTTCGAGAGTTTGCTTAGTGATCTATCCTTGTAATCGTGTGCAAGATATATAATAAAGTTTAGTTTGAGTTTTTGCTTTCTTTACTTTCATGTTGCAATAAAAGGAAAGGAAATAAATAAAAGGAGAGAAACAAATAAAATAAATGAAATAGATCATATACTAATCTTATGGTAGGTGATGACACCACATAAGGAAAAGTATAAGTAGGAAATTTTATTAGAGATTGACAAACATAGCATTGGGCAATGATGCAACTCATGAAAGAATTAATAAGGGAAGAGAAGATTCACATATAAATATACTATCCTAGAAATCTTTTGTGATTGTGAGCCCCCATCAAAATATTATATGCCAAAATTGTTGACGTCGGACAAGGAAGACAACCTAATGATTTATGTTTGTTCATGTTCACATAGAAGTCGTATTGTCATAGATCCTTTAACATGTGGTGCTTGCCCCCTATCTTTGCTAGCCAAAAATTCCGCACTAAGTAGAGATAGTACTTGTGCATCCAAAAACCCTTAAACCCAAATCTTATTTTCAAGTGTCCACCATACCTACCTAAGGATTGAGCAAGATCCTTCAAGTAAGTTGTCATCGGTGCAATAAGGCAATAAAAATTGCTTCTAAAAGTGTGAGATCATTTAGTGCAAGAGAAAATTGAGCGTTGTACAAACTTGGATGGCAAAGAATAAAAGCGACAGACTGCATAATAAAGGTTGTCATCTTAAGGGGCAATACAACGTGACGCTCTTTTGCACTAAGGGGTTGAGCATACAAACAAATAGGCGCATGGCAACCTCTGCTTCCCTCTGCGAAGGGCCTATCTTTTACTTTTATGTATTTACTTTTATGCAAAGAGTCAAAGTTTTCTCTCTATTCCTTTTTATTTTTCTCATTTGGCAAGCATCATGTGGTGAGGAAAGATCTAGGCACATATGTCCAGTTGAATATGGGTAGCATGAGTTATTATTGTTGACATCACCCTTGAGGTGAATACGTTGGGAGGCGAAACTATAAGCCCCTATCTTTTGTGTCCGGTTGAAACGTTTTGCTCATGTGTACGCGGTGAGTGTTAGCAATCATAGAAGACCATTTGCTAGTTGAGTATGTGGACTTGCCTAAAGGCTCCGATACGTGACCCTTCCTAAAAAAGATGATGAATTGTAGTTGCAAAGTTGACTGAGAACATAGTTTGTTGGTTCCTAATAGAGTTTTTGCTTTATACTTCAATAGTGTGATGAATTGTCACTTATTCATGAGAAGTCTATTATAAAAGTTCTATGATAAAAGTCTTATGTTTAAGTTTGTTTCTGTTATAATAATCAACATGATGCTTCTATGTCCGTATTTTGTTTTTATCGACACCTCTCTCTCTAAGAATGTGGACATGTTTTTCGATTTCGGTTTTCGCTTGAGGACAAGCGAGGTCTAAGCTTGGGGGAGTTGATACGTCCATTTTGCATCATGTTTTCCTACTATTATTTATGATGTTTTTATGCATAATAATGCTTTTTGGAGTAACTCTAATGCCTTTTCTCTCATAACTTACAAGGTACACACAAAGAGGGAGAATTCCGGCAGCTGGAAATCTGGACCTAGAAAAGCTACGTCAGGCTACCTATTCTGCACAACCCCAAACTTGCTGAAACTTCATGGAGAATTTTTATGAAATATATGATGAATATTGGAGCAAATAAGTACCAGAGGAGGCCCACCAGGTGGGCACAACCCACCTGGGTGCGCCAGGAATCCCAGGTGTGTCCTGGTGGGTTGTGCTCACCCAGGCCCACCTCCGGTGCCCATCTTCTGGTATATAATTCATTTTGACCTAGAAAAAATTAGGAGAGGACTTTCGGGACGGTGCGCCACCGTCTCAAGGCGGAACTTGGGCAGGAGCACTTTTGCCCTCCGGCGGAGTGATTCCGCCGGGGGAACTTCCCTCCCGGAGGGGGAAATCATCATCATCATCATCACCAACAACTCTCCCATCTTGGGGAGGGAAATCTCCATCAACATCTTCAACAACACCATCTCATCTCAAACCCTAGTTCATCTCTTGTGTTCAATGTTGTTACCGGAACTATAGATTGGTGCTTGTGGGTGACTAGTAGTGTTGATTACATCTTGTAGTTGATTACTATATGGTTTATTTGGTGGAAGATTATATGTTCAGATCGAATATGCTATTTAATACCCCTTTGATCTTGATCATGATTATCATTTGTGAGTAGTTACTTTTGTTCTTGAGGTCACGGGAGAAATCATGTTGCAAGTAATCATGTGAATTTGATACGTGTTCAATATTTTGATAGTATGTATGTTGTGATTCCCTTAGTGGTGTCATGTGAACGTCAACTACATGACACTTCACCATATTTGGGCCTAAGGGAATGCATTGTGGAGTAGCAATTAGATGATGGGTTGCGAGAGTGACAGAAGCTTAAACCCCAGTTTATACGCTATTCCGTAAGGGACCGATTGGATCCAAAAGTTTAATGCTGTGGTTAGAATTTATTCTTAATACTTTTCTCATAGTTGCGGATGCTTGCGGGAGGGTTAATCATAAGTAGGAGGTCTGTTTAAGTAAGAACAACACCTAAGCACCGGTCCACCCACATATCAAATTATCAAAGTAGCGAACACGAATAGAACCAACATGGTGAAAGTGACTAGATGAAATTCCCGTGTACCCTCAAGAACGCTTTGCTTATCATAAGAGACCGTTTTGGCCTGTCCTTTGCCTCAAAAGGATTGGGCTACCTTGCTGCACTTTTTCCACCATTATCTTTACTTGCTCGTTACAAATTATCTTGCTATCAAACTACTTTGTTACTTACAATTTCAGCACTTGCAGACATTACCTTGCTGAAAACCACTTGTCATTTCCTTCCGCTCCTCGTTGGGTTCGACACTCTTACTAATCGAAAAGAGCTACAATTGATCCCATATACTTGTGGGTCATCATTACCGTTGTGCTCAAATCCGACCATTGGACTCGTGTTGTTCAACCATTGGCTGAACCCGATGTATAATTTGGTCTTTTCCCATCAGGGAAGGTTGCGGCTATAAATAGCCACCCCGCTCCAACCTTGACCGTTGGCTGCTCCGCTTGAGACTTCTGAGAAGATTTATTTGAGCAACCCCTCTCCGAGTGATTTGAGTTTAAGATCCACCGAGAGAAAAACCAAGAGCCCAAACTTAGACAGTTGTTTAGCATCACAGTAGTTCTGAGTAAGAGTTCTTGTACCTATTACTCTTGAGAGATGCGCACTCTCTAGACAGTGTTGGGAAACATAGCGTGCAGTTTCAAAAAAAATCCTACGCTCATGCAAGATCTATCTAGGATATGCATAGCAACGAGAGGGGAAGAGTGTGTCCACGTACCCTCGTAGACCGAAAGCAGAAGCGTTAGCTTAACGCGGTTGATGTAGTCGAACGTCTTCTCGATTCAACCGATCAAGCACCAAATGTACGTCACCTCCGAGTTCTGCACACGTTCAGCTCGATGATGTCCCTCTAACTCTTGATCCAGCAAAGTGTCGAGGGAGAGTTCCGTCGGCACGACGGCATGGTGACGGTGATGGTGAAGTGATCCGCACAGGGCTTCGCCTAAGCACTATGTGAATATGACCGGAGGTGTAAACTGTGGAGGGGGGCGCCGCACACGGCTTGGAACAATTGATGTGTGTTATAGGCGCCCCCACCCCTGTATATAAAGGAGGGAGAGGGGAGGAGGCCGGCCCTAGGCGCGCCCCAAGTAGGAGGAGTCCTACTTGGGCTCCTAGTAGGATTCGCCCCCCTTCCTTTTATCGGAGGGGGAAAGGGGGGAAGGAGAGAGAGAGAGGGAGAAGGAAAGGGGGCGTCGCCCCCTCCCCTAGTCCAATTCAGACTCCTCCCTTGGGGGGGGGCGCCACCCCTTGTGGACTAGCTTGCCTCCCTCCTATGGCCCATATGGCACATATCTTCCCCCGGGGGGTTCCGATAATCCCCCCGGTACTCCGATATGTACCTGATACAATCTGAAACACTTCTGGTGTTTGAATACTATCATCCAATATATCAATCTTTACCTCTCAACCATTTCAAAACTTCTCGTCATGTCCGTGATCTCATCCGGGACTCCGAACAACATTCGGTCACCAAATCACATAACTCATATAATACAAATCATCATCGAACGTTAAGCGTGCGGACCCTACGGGTTCGAGAACTATGTAGACATGACCGAGACACCTCTTCGGTCAATAACCAATAGAGGAACCTAGATGCTCATATTGGTTCCTACATATTCTATGAAGATCTTTATCGGTCTAACCGTAATGACAACATACATCATTCCCTTTGTCATCGGTATGTTACTTGCCCAAGATTCGATCGTCGGTATCTTCATACCTAGTTCAATCTCATTACCGGCAAGTCTCTTTACTCGTTCCGTAATGCATCATCCTGCAACTAACTCATTAGTCACATTGCTTGCAAGGCTTATTATGATGTGTATTACCGAGAGTGCCCAGAGATACCTCTCTGATACTCGGAGTGACAAATCCTAATCTCGATCTATGCCAACCCAACAAACACCTTCGGAGATACTTGTAAAGCATCTTTATAATCACCCAGTTACTTTGTGATGTTTTATAGCACACAAGGTATTCCTCCGGTATCCTGGAGTTGCATAATCTCATAGTCAAAGGAATATGTATAAGTCATGAAGAAAGCAATAGCAATAAAACTTAACGATCATTATGCTAAGCTAACGGATGGGTCTTGTCCATCACATCATTCTCTAATGATGTGATCCCGTTCATCAAATGACAACTCATGTCTATGGTTAGGAAACTTAACCATCTTTGATTAACGAGCTAGTCTAGTAGAGGCTTACTAGGGACACTGTGTTTTGTCTATGTATCCACATATGTATCAAGTTTCTGGTTAATACAATTCTAGCATGAATAATAAACATTTATCATGATATAAGGAAATATAAATAAAAACTTTATTATCGCCTCTAGGGCATATTTCCTTCAGACATATAGGTTTCGGCTTCGAGTGTTGACGAGTCATTGTCTTCACTGAACTAGATCTTCAGCAACCAAGAGTGATTGTGGTTCGCAAAGGTCGACCGAAGGTTTGGAGATCGCCGATGACCCGCAAGTATAGGGGATCAATTGTAGCTCTTTTAGATAAGTAAGAGTGTCGAACCCAACGAGGAGCAGAAGGAAATGACAAGTAGTTTTTAGTAAGGTAATGTCTGCGAGTGCTGAAATTGTAAGTAACGGAGTAGTTTGATAGCAAGATAATTTGTAACGAGCAAGTAACAATAGTAGTAACAAAAGTGCAGCAAGGTAGCCCAATCCTTTTGAGGCAAAGGACTGGCCAAAACAGTCTCTTATGATAAGCAAAGCATTCTTGAGGGTACACGGGAATTTCATCTAGTCACTTTCATCATGTTGGTTTGATTTGTGTTCGCTACTTTGATAATTTGATATGTGGGTGGACCGATGCTTAGGTGTTGTTCTTACTTGAACAAACCTCCTACTTATGATTAACCCTCCCGCAAGCATCCGCAACTACGATAAAAGTATTAAGAATAAATTCTAACCATAGCATTAAACTTTGAGGTCCAATCGGTCCCTTACGGAATAACGCATAAACTAGGGTTTAAGTTTCTGTCACTCTCGCAACCCACCATCTAATTGCTACTCCACAATGCATTCCCTTAGGCCCAAATATGGTGAAGTGTCATGTAGTCGACGTTCACATGACACCACTAAGGGAATCACAACATACATACTATCAAAATATCGAACACATATCAGGTTCACATGATTACTTGCAACATGATTTCTCCCGTGACCTCAAGAACAAAAGTGACTACTCACAAATGATAAGCATGCTCATGATCATAGGAGTATTAAATAGCATCTTGGAGCTGAACATATAATCTTCCACCAAATAAACCATATGGTAATCAAGTACAAGATGTAATCAACACTACTAGTCACCCACAAGCACCAATCTATAGTTCCGGTAACAAGACTGAACACAAGAGATGAACTAGGGTTTGAGATGAGATGGTGTTGTGGAAGAGTTGATGGATATTTCCCTCCCCAAGATGGGAGAGTTGTTGGTGATTATGATGACGATGATTTCCCCCTCCGGGAGGGAAGTTCCCCCGGCGAAATCGATCCGCCGGAGGGCAAAAGTGCTCCTGCCCAAGTTCCGCCTCGAGGCGGCGACGCTTCGTCCTAAAAGTCCTCTCCTTATTTTTTCTCGGTCAAAATGACCTATATACCAGAAGATGGGCACCGGAGGTGGGCCGGGGAGGCCACAAGCCCCCAGGGCGCGCCAGGTGGGCCTGGCGCACCCAGGTGGTTTGTGCCCCCCTGGTGCCCCCTCTGGTAGTTATTTGTTCCAGTAGTTCTTATTTATTCCATAAAAAATCCCCGTGAAGTTTCAGCTTGTTTGGAGTTGTGCAGAATAGGTATCCTGACGTAGCTTTTTCAGGTCCAGATTTCCAGCAGCCAGAATTCTCCCTCTTGGGTGCACCTTGCAAATTATGAGAGAAAAGGCATTAGAATTACTCCAAAAAGCATTATTATGGATAAAAAATTTATAAATAACAGTAAGAAAACATGATACAAAATGGACGTATCAATCGCCGATAAGGATCTACCACGAGTGAAATCAACCTGAGTCTAATCAGCTGTGCGTTGAAGGAGAATAGGGTGAAGAGAGTTTATCTTCCGTGTTAAGTCACAACCCCTCCAACCAGACATAGCCCTTTGGTAGAAGGGTGAACTGGTTACCAAATCTCTCTGTTGCCATCAAGCACCACTGGTTAAACTTCTCTACTGCATTTCCTTCAAGTTCATATTTGTGCTTTGTGCCGATAGTTCATTTGATCATTTCTTTCTAAGTGTTATCAAGCTATGTATCTGTGTTCATCATGTTTCTTTCTCATCGCCTGTATTCATTCGTTATCATCTTGTCCCTCGGACTCTCTTGTGTAATCATTCCATTGTATTTATCTTATGCGTGTACCATGTTGTGTCTCATTGTACTTCATCTGTTCGCATGTTGTGTTACACTCATTGCAATTAAACATGTGATTTCCCAAACTCGTACTGTTATCAATGCATTCTTAAATGAATATGCCTCTGACGAAGAAGACTGGTCCAGTTTATTTCCTTCGATACTCTATTCCGCTGCTGTGTGTGGGATAAGTTTCAAAGATTTCGAAAGAAAATTTGAATCTCCCATTCACCCCCTTTGGTCGATATACTCTCGGTCCTAACACACATGGTTCCATCTTGCACTTTCCCCCCCACCCCTTTGTCCAACCTCCCATCCTTCATCGATTTTTTGGTAACTAAATAAATAGGAATAAATTCCCATAAATAAATATCAGTCAATATCTTATCTTTGGAACCCAATAAAGCAGATCAATTACGAGCACATACCTATTTTGCCAGTTTAACAAATGACAAAAAGTACACTTTATATAACCGAAACATAATTTTATTTCATCTATTTATTTGGCATCAAAATTTCTCCCATAGGGTCTTCTTATTGTGTTAATAAATATTTGCCCCCCATGGCAACACACATGCACATGCCTAGTATAAGAACATATTTGGTACTTCCATTAAACCTACCATGATTTTGAACCTTGAGCACTTAATCCAACCCCATGATATTGCTCGCCGTGACCCCCCCCTTAACATCGATGAAATTGAACTTGTGGCCAAATAATTCGCTGCTAGCAGAACTCCTGAGCTGGATGGATCTCACAGGTTATTTCTCAAGAGATGTCGATGCATTACAAAAGTGGACTTATACAAAATGACTAATGATTTATTTGAAGTGAGCTCTGACGTCCACAATATCAGCATTGCTTACATCACTTTAATACCTAAAAATATAGCCCTCTAAAACAATGAATGGCTATAGGCCTATCTATCCGGTTAGCCTCCCTTTGAAGTTCTTCACCAAGCATCCCAATCCTCACCAAAGCCAATATGGATTTATTAAAAGGTAAACCATCCATGATTATCTTGGTCGGGTTTTTTAGTATCTCCACTTGTGCCACCACTCCAAGAAACCCATCATCATTCTCAAACTTGACTTTGAGAAAGCTTTTGATAAAGTGGAATATTGCACTATTCTTGTTCCGCTTGAGGCAAAAGGATTTGGCCCTAAATGGATTGGATGGTAAACAAAGTTCTTCAATCTGCCTCCACCTCTTTCCCGCTCAATGGAGCACCTCGAAAAGTCACTCACTGCAAAAGAGAGGACTGACAAGGTGATCCCCTATCCTAACTCCTATTTATGCTTGTTGTTGACCTTCTTTGCCCTGTTATTAATGAAGCTTGATATACTGGGTGTCTTAGGCTTCCTATTGATAATTTCCATGTTAGAAATATCCGATCATCCAATATGCTAATGGCACCCTTGTGACTATGCATGTTGTTGAAAATCAGTTCATGAACCTTAAGGATATTTAGGAAAAAAATTAGTCACTCCATTGGTCTTTTTGTTAACTAAAGTAAAGCCTCAATGGTGCGGCAAGACGTGCATATGCTTCTAGTTGTTGGTGAAGTTGGGGCGCTCGTGGATTCTTTAGACCTTGTGCAAGCGTGAAATGAAGTAATCAAAGTTTGAAGCCCGTACGCAGCGATTGGTGTTGGAGTGTTTTCAGACTGCTCAACAACCTTTCAACATTGTTCGAAGAATGCAAGTTTTTAGACTGTTCTATTTGGATCATGTTTTTGTTTGTTTTTGTCCGTGTGGTTACAAGTTTGATTTTTCCGATCTACAACTCTCTTCATCGGCGATGGTTGCTGTTCTGGTGCGCTGGTCTTTTGTAGCCTTAGCACGACGACTTCCCGACTGTCTACTACAACAAGGTTTGACCAGCTCCGGTGAAGGAGGGGCGATGACGGCGGCGCGCCTTCGGCTCGCTCCAATGCTTGTAGTCGTCGCTTGGTGGTTTATAGACCTGGTTGTAATTTTTATTACCTCTTTTTTATTACCTCTTGTGTTCTCTATACCGTCATGACTGATGAATAGATTGAGAATTTCTCTCTCGAAAAAAAGTAACCATACCCATAGAAAGAAGGTGGCTTTTTTCTCGAGAGTACGCCAATGACGTAACATATTTTTATATAAGGTAGAAAATATTTATAAGAACGCAAACGGGATTCAAACATCTCGGTGGTGTGGACCATAGTCAAAGACCAACACCCTATAAACAAACTAGTTTACTCTCTCAGAAAACGATCTAATCCACCATCACCTCCCAGGCCTGCCTTCCTTCAGACGGCTATTTCGTCAAGAATTTGAAAAAAAAAAGATCCCGGATTTGCAGAAGGGTGTCTTTTAAATTGAGATTTTCAGAGTGCAGTGACCAGGTTAGGAAACGAAACAAAAAAAGAAAAAAAGTATAGTGAGTTCACCCACGACTCCACGAGGCCCCGAGACAAGTTTGACAGTCGCCACTTCTCAAAGTGAAGAAAGAAACATCGAGAAAAGAAAGCGAGAGAACCGCTCCGAGTCGTGACTCGTCGGCCATGGCGCAGCCGTCGGCGGCGGCGAGGAAGCCCTCGGCAGCGCCAACCGTCGTCCTGACACTTGTCCTGGCCCTCGCCTCCGCGGGCCTCCTCTTCCTCCTAGTCCACCTCTCCCCTTCGTCGCCATCCGCGCACCCGCACCCCCACCGCCGCCTCCGCCTGCGCGGTGCCCACCTCAGGCACGGAGGCGCCATCCCGCACCAGATCCCGTTCGACCCCGTCATCGCGGACCTCGAGCGCCTCCTGGACGACCGCGAGTGGGAGCGCCTGGCTGCCGCGGGGCTGCACGCGCCGGGCATGGAGTCTGCCCCCGTGCCAGAGGACCTTGCCGACTACGAGGACGAGTACATCAATGACGCCGCGCGGTTCAACATGACGCTGCGCGTGGCGGCGCTCTTCCCCAAGATCGACGTGGACCCCGCCGACGATGCCGTGACGGGCGCCGAGCTGGCTGCGTGGAATCTCGCGTCCGCGCGGCGGGAGGTGCTGCACCGCACCGCCCGGGAGCTCGACCTGCACGACCGCGACCACGACGGCCGCGTCGCCTTCTCCGAGTACGAGAGGCCCAGCTGGGCTTGGCGGTTCGACGGTACGTACGTATCTGTATGATCCGAGCTCATGACGTCCCCATTTCGGATCCGTGTAGCGATACATGCGCGGATGCGCCTAGTCAGGAAAAAGTTCGTCCATTGGGAGATAATTATACTCATGTGAGTTGTGAGGGTAGTGATGCATTTGATTCAGAGTTGTAGTTCAGTCCACTTAGTATACTTAGTATAATGAATGCGGCCTTCAAAAAGGAAGAGGAATGAATGCAGCTCATGCCTGTTCTCTGCTGGATATTTGAAGTCATTTACATAGGCTCTCCAGTCCTCAGTCCTGACTACACTTAACTGACTGTGATGGAATCTAGGCTCACCGTGCTCCTTTGAGCGTTCATATAATGCCATTGTCTAGGATATAGTCTCAAATTGACCGTATTTGGGGAAATTCTGGTAGGTACCATTTTAAGTTCGTGTTCTGAACAATTTTCTAATGTTTGTGAGCATACCAAGCACCTATTCGTATGCATCTTGCGAAGACTTTACTTGTACAGTTCTCAATGTGTTTCCTGGTTCAACTAGTAAACGTGGAGCATTCATATTCTAGATCTATTGAACAGAGTTTTGCATATAGATCCAGCTTGAATAGTTCCCATGTGGATTAACAAAGTTGTATCTCACACTGAAAGTAAAAAAAAAACTCATTCATGTGCGCCTATGAAGCTCGTAATAAGTAGGTCAAGCATCCTTTGATAAACCGTGTTCTTCAACTACCAAATGATCACATGTGTGCCTTAACGATGTGAGTTGAGCACTAAATCTCATATATGTCCAGATAATAACTCAACCAGTGATGGGATGGGATGGTGGAAGGAGGGGCACTTCAATGCTGCGGATATGGACGGTGACGGCTTTCTAAATCTGATGGAGTTTAACGAGTATAACTTTCTATCTGACCTCCTTTATCTTCTGAAGTACCATGATTGTTCTACCTATGATTTACTTGATTCACTGCATGCAGCTTCTTACATCCAGCTGATACTACCAACCCAAAGCTAATACATTGGTTGTGCAAAGAAGAAGTCAGGTGCTTCTTTTCTCCAACTTTTTTCCTTGCACATTTTCCTTTCAGATTTCAACAGCTACTTTTGCATGGTCTTATTAGTGTTCAGTTCTGCAAAAAAGAATGAAGATGGAAAGTTTTTTCTTGAAAATAAAAGAAGAACCTTTATGGAATTTCTGGTCATACTCTTAGTGATATCAGAGGCAGATCATTTTGAAATTCGAACACTATTATTGGTTAATCAAATAAACCGTGGATCATAGTAAAGGGGTCGACATTTTGACTTCTCATTAATTCCTGTAATTGACTTATTTCTCAACTATGATGCTGCATGATACTACATATGAGTTTTCGCGCGGTTTGGTTATAACCGAACTCTGAAGCATTTTATGACATACTCCCTCCGTCCCATAATATAAGAGCGTTTTTTACACCACACTAGTGTAAAAAACGCTCTTATATTATGGGACGGAGGGAGTATCTTGGTACTTGATTAGTCAACTGTGTCAAACAGCTGCATGGAATTCGTTGGTACTTGAATCCAGCCATTTTAAGAACTAAGCCTTAGGAATTTAATGGAAGACTTAGTGTGTGTTTGATTTGTGCCCAAAGTAGCTTATGGAACCTAGCTGATTTTTTTGGTGTTACCGTATACGTTGGCTAATTGGCTGGCCAGGTTCTTGCTGTTATTTGGCGCCTATAGTTGAACTTGAGAGCCACCAAAAACATCACATTACCAAAATTTCGGCCTCAAGCTAAACATTGCCGAACTAAGGCTAACTTGTAATGGTTTTGGTTAGGCACTTTCGGTATCAAGGAGTCGTATGAAAACAACGAGTCCATACTCTGAATTCGGTTTATTACGTATAATTATACTGATTCTTGCTGAGTCCCAAACCATTTGTGCAGGTAAACAGGATAGTATAATATTTCTTGAAACTAGTATGAATCATGTTGACTCAAAATCTCTGCCCATCACACTGCAAACCAATTAAAACCAGCTATTTCATCCATTTTATGGATTGTCCAAAATCTTTGTACTATTGTGTTAGCCAGTACCAAGTAGGTGATCCAGGCTGAAACGTTTATCCAAACTAAATTTATTTTAGGAACCCTGACACAATCACATGTCTGTGAGCTTCTCTTATAGGAGTCAGGTTACATTTTGACAATCACCATTGTAAGATCGGTTTTTGTTGACTATTCAGGGAAAGAGACAAAGATAATGACAGGAAGCTCAATTTCCAAGAGTTTTATAGTGGTTTGTTTTACTCAGTTCGACATTACGATGATGAAACTTCAACAGATGACTCCAATGGCTCTAATGCACCGGCTAGAAAATCGTTTTCACAGCTTGATCTGGATAATGATGGGTAAAAATTACAGTTCATGGTGTCATCTATTTGTCATATTTACCGAATAATGTAATTGTGAGTCTGAGTTTGGAGGCTTCCCCCTTTCTGTAGGCTTTTGTCAGCAGACGAGCTAAAACCTATCATCGGAAAACTCCATCCAGCAGAAAACTTCTATGCCAAGCAACAAGCTGACTATGTGATATCACAGGTAACGAGCTGACAGCATCTCATTCTGTTTCTAGGATATTTTGGCTTGCCTTTCTATTTAATGCTGTCAGAATTGTCCTCTAGATTTCGTAACCCATGTACCATGATCTTCTAGCAACCTTTGCTTCGATACATTCTGTCAACTCCAACCAAGTTGAATGAGTAATTCTGCAGTATGTTTCTCAAGAAATTACCCGCTGATTTTTTATCTGATAGACCTTCTGAATGTAGGCTGACACAAACAAAGATGGACAGCTGAGTTTGAATGAGATGATTGAGAACCCCTATGTATTTTACAGTGCTTTATTCACAGAAGATGATTATGGATCTCATGACGAGCTCCGGTAGTTCCTTCAAGGTACGTGGTGCTCGGTATCGGACTTCATATGCTTTATTTCATTGTTACTTTTAATAATCAATGAGCTTGAATGTTTAGCAGTAGGTGGTATTCAGGACCTTTGAACGCTTGGTTAGACATTGCTGCGGATATATATCTTCAATGATCTGTTGGCCCCATCTACTGCCTTGCCAAGCACATTTCACGGTATATCAGTTGAAGTACATTATCAGTTCTTATTCATTGCTTTTGCACCGAAGTATTCGAGTGCTTGCTATTTTCTAATCCATGATTTCCTTCTTTACCAGGCGATTTCCATGTATAACACAAGCGTGCATTTCCACACGCCTGTTTTAGCAACAGAGCATTCATTTGTTACATTAAGATGCTTGAATTAGTTTCATGTTTTGCATGGCAAGTTAGCATTGGTTCTTCCATATATAGTTTTTGGTGTGCAAAAGTAGGTTGTTGTTCCAGGATCACACACTTGTAAACTATGAAACCAGGAAGGTGCAGCTGTAGGGCTTGTATGTATGTATGTAACTGGCATTCCTGAACCCTATCTGTAAACATTGTGAAGTTATGTTCTATGAAAATGATTCTATTCTCTTCTCGTGCGACATTTTGGCATCGATAATCCGCTGCCTTATTTTGCCAGAAAGAGCACTCTTCTTTCTTTTGGCAGGCGCAGTCAAAATGAAAGGAGAACATCCAGCACCTGAAGCATATATAGCTTTAGTGAAATATCTAAGTACCCAAGCCTACTCGTAAATATCGTCTGTCCAGCCAAGGTTAGAGCATGTTTGGAACATGATAACTGTTAATGTTCCTTCTGATCCGAAATGTAAGTGGTTCTAGCTTTGTCAATCTGACCAAGTTTATAGAGAAAAAAATATGGATTTTGGTAGTACATTTTTTTTATAGACTCGGTCAAACTGAGAAGTTTGATTTTGGGACAAAACTACTAGAATTGCTTGCATTTTCGAACAGAAGGAGTAACTGTTAAGTGAAGCAAGACATCAAGTGATCAACATTTCTACGGTGCCAGTGTACATCCATCTTATTGTATTCTTGCAGATCAAGGTGTTAGTTTCATTTGTCTAAAATTGTCTAAATCCATGCTCGCATCTGATAACATTTTTGCAAATCAATTGACCTGCTAATAGTATCATTGCGTGCAAATCAATTTCCGCAGCACACTTGCAACTTCCAATATCGAAATATTGATGGGAGTGGCTGTTTCCAAGTTGATCGGACTGATAGTTCTAAGAGCAACTCCAACGGGGAGACCCATTTCGTTCATCCACGTCCGTTTGGGTCGGTGCGGACAAAAACGCTAGCCCAACGCGTCGATCCATTCCCAAAATCCGTCCGCATCACCTTCGCACGGACCCATTTCCGACGCAAAATTGCGCATGAAATGCGTCCCAGCGGACGCGCCGCGCGTCCCCTCGAAGTCCGCCGCGGTCCCACTTGTCGGCCGCCCAACCACTACCCACGTCTTATTAAATGCCAGCACCTACCTTGGGGCCGGCCTGGCAGCGTGTGGAAGGTCCGCGAGCTCGTCCTTTTTAATAGAAGCGTGCGGCGGGGCCGGCCTCATCCACTTCCAACATCCGTCCACATCTAGCCACACCGTGCTCCGTCGCCGGCGACCAGGAACCCTAGCAAGCCCAAACCACCATGGAGATTTTCAATGGCAAGGGGAGGGGGAAGCTGACCCCCGGTGCGAGCTCTTCCGCCGCTGCCTCCTAGACGCGGCTCGCCACCGGAGAGGCAGCGTCTGTACATACCAGTCCAACAGTCACGATGGCATTGGCCGTACCGCCGGCCACTGCCGTATCCGGATGTCAACCTGCCTCACAACTGGCATCTAGATCCGTAGCGGATCCATATTCCTGCAGTGCCACGCACGCCGCGGGCGCATGCCGAGGAGGTTCGTCGGCGTCGCGAGGCCCTCACTCCGGAGCAGCGGCGGATGCGTGCCTACGCGGCAGACTCCCCCAACTGGGAGCGCTGGTTCGCGCTAGAGCACGAGGAGGAGCGCCGCCAGGGCGTCCACGTCGACCATGACGTTCCTCCGCCGCCGCCTGAGGTTCTGCTGCACGAGCAGGACGAAGAGGCGGCGTACAAAGCCGCCCTCGAGCTAGCCCTACAGCACGCGCCGGAGGCGAGCAGGATTGAGGAGGAAGCCCAATGGGATGGGATGGAGCGCGCCCTCGCCTTGTCGGCGGCAGGGGACTCCGTCCACACCCGCTCTTCGACTCGCCTCCGCCGCCTATCGTTGAGCCCAAGCCAGAGCCGGAGCCGATGCAGAAGCGCTCGCCGCCTCCACCCACTTGGCCGGAGGAGTCCTACACGTGGACCGGCGAGTACCGCGAGTGGGTGAGCGCGCCTCCGGTCCACTACGCCGCGACGTCGGAGGAGGAGGCGGCCTACCTTGAGCGCTGGAAGGCGCACTGGCTCGCCCATGAGGAGGCCGACGGCGAGCGGCAGATGCTTTGGGAGCAGCAGCTGCGCCGCGACGCGGAGGCATTGCGGCTTGAGGAGGAGGAGGAGCGTGCCGAGCCGCAATACTGGCGCCCCAGTAGACGCCGGAGGAGGCTGCCCTGGCAGCGTACCAAGCGGCGTTCGGGTGGCCTGGCCCTGCTCCCATCTTCATCGACCTCACCGGCGGCGATGGCGACGTCAAAGGCAAGGGCAAGGCGGAGGACGTCTAGGGCAGGGTGCTGGCACAAACTTTTTTTATGTTTTATTAATGTTTAATTAGGTTTAAGTGAACTTTAGCCGGCGGTTGACCGGTCACTTAATGTTTTATTATGTTTATTTCTGCGGCCTGTTTTTTTCTCCACGCCGATAAATTTGGGTTTGTCTTCCGTTGTTGTTGGACGCTCAAGCGACCAATATGAAAATGCGGACGCGCATATCCGTCTAACCGACTCAAACGGACGAAAAGCGGACAAAACGCGCGTCCATTTGAATCGGCGCGTTGGAGTTGCTCTAAGTTGATCCCTTCGGTGTTGGTATTGACCACAAACGAGCTAGCCGCACATTTCTGATTACCGTTTCTTAAACAACTCATAACTACGTAGTAGTAGTTAATCAGAATATTAGCAGCTTAATCACGCCGACATACACCTCTGGCCACCTTAGCTATACATGATGTAAACTCAGCTCACTCACAGACTGACACACACACCTCGCCACCTAAGCCGTCGTATCATGCTCATGCTTGTGGTTGGGGATAATGATTCACGTGGAAGGGCCTGGCGATGAGTCCCTCGTCGTCCTCCTGATGGCTCTGAGCTTGACGCCGTGGCGGAAGCCGAGGACGAGGTCGAAGTCGAACTGGATGGGCGACTCCATGGCCGGCGAGTGGCGGAAGACGTACCGTCGGTACAGGTGCACCACGGCGAGCTTCACCTGCTGCAGCGCGAACCTGTGCCCCACGCACGCCCTCGGCCCGATGCCGAAGGGGATGTGCGCGTAAGGGTGCCGCGCCCGCTCCTCCTCCCCCTCCGCCGCGAACCGCTCCGGCCGGAACTCCTCCGGCTCCGGGAACTGCCGCGCGTCGCGGGCCAGCACCCCCGGCGCCAGCCACACGTACGTGCCCCTCGGGAGGCGGTACCCGGCGATCTCCACCTCCTCGGAGGTCTCCCTGGCGATCAGCGGCGACACCAGGTGGAACCTCATGGCCTCCTTGATCACCAGGTCCAGGTACGGGAACCTGCCCTGGAGGTCGTCGGCGTCGGGGGCCGCGCCGCCGAACGCGTCCACCTCCGCCAGCAGCTTCCCCTCCACGCGCGGGTGGCACGACACCAGGTACACTACCGACGACACCGTGAACGCCGTCGTCTTGGTCCCGGCGATCAGGTGCTCGTACGCCAGCGCGCGCACGTGCCTGTCCTCCAGCGCCAGGTCCCTGGCGCCGCCCTCCCTCGCGTCCAGCAGCGCCGCGATGAAGTCCAGCGCGGCGCCCGGCGGGGAGGCGCTGTTCTCGCGGTCCCTGCGCCGGCCGGCGATGATGGCGTCGATGCGGCGGCACAGCAGGCGCTCGTTCTCCTCCATCTTGTAGTCCGCCGTGCCGGGCACCCGCCGCAGGAGGCGCTTGCACGGCGTCTGCACGCACGGGAGAAAGAGGCCGAGGATGGTGGACAGAGAGCTGGACAGGTCCATCTTGATGAACTCCATGGACCTCTTGTACTCCTCCAGGAACCCCCTCACGTCCTCGCCGCCGTCCGCCGCGGCGACCTTCTTGCAGAGGCCGAAGTCGATGCCGAAGGCCGTCCTGCCGATGATGTCGATGGCCATGCGCAGCGAGAGCTGGCAGAAGGGGACGCAGTCCTGGTCCGGGCAGGCAGCGACGCTGTCCACCAGCGCGTCGACGTAGGGCTGCATCGTCGGGACGAGGCCGGCGAGCCGGGCCGGCTGGTAGAGCGGGACCACCGTATTCCTCATGGAGGACCAGGTGGAGTCCCTGGTGAGGAAGAGCGCGTCCTGGTGCAGCGACCCCACCGTCGGCGGCGGGGTGCTCCGGTTGCGGATGTCCTTGAACTTCTTGATGCCCACCTCCTTGCACAGCTCCGCATTCGCCACGATCACCAGCGGCTGCCTCCCCATGTGAAACCTGCACCGATCGAGCATCACGTCCATGTTTTGGAACGCCATTACATGGCACCTGAAGAAGAAGGAGATGATGATGGATTTAATGTTACTACCGGAAGATGGGGCCGTGCTCCTTGGCGATGGCGCGGAAGACGTCTGGTCCATGGTTGGCGAGAAGATGGAGATGGCCGAGGGGAAACCTGGCGGGAGGCCCCGGGACCCTCCTGAGGGCCCAGAATGGCGCGTAGAAGTAGACCAGAAACGCGCCGATCACGGCCACCGAAGACAAGAGGAGCAGAGCGGGCGCGCTTGTGCCGTGTGCGGCGGCATGGTCTGCGGTTTCCAGAGCAATGGAGCAGTTGGTGGCTTCCATGGAGATGGAGGAGGAAGGAGGAGCTACGAGCTGTGCCTGCTGCTTATCAGTGTTCGTTCTGGTCTCTGCACTGGCTCGTGTTGCTCGTGCCTGCCAGTTTATAAAGCGGCGTTCGTCATCGACGTTGCTGTCTTCCGTGTCGTCTTGGTCAGATGTTGTATGTGGCTCCCCGCAAATAAATCAAAATAAATCATGATGTCTGTGCTCTGTGGCAGCAGGGGTGTCTCTGGCTCTCTGCCAGGTTTCGCGGCGTTGTGCAGTCTCGAATCGTGCGGTGCCTTTGAATTGCGTCGACGATGCAGTGTGTTCGTTTTGGTCTCAGCTGGCCGATGCCGTCCGACTTTGCCCACGGTGCTCTTTTTATTTTTTATAATACGTGACTTATTAATAAAATAAAGATTCGCTTACAGGACTGAAAAGATAGGATAATCCTATGAAAAAACCCACGGTGCTCTTTGCTGTGTTTCCCCCCTTTATTTCTCTATATACGCTATGTGTGTTGTTGGTGTACACAGTTTTTGCTTTATCTCTTCTCCCGTGCCTCATTCCAGTGAAGGAAATATGCCCTAGAGACAATAATAAAGTTATTATTTATATTTCCTTATATCATGATAAATGTTTATTATTCATGCTAGAATTGTATTAACCGGAAACTTAGTACATGTGTGAATACATAGACAAACAAAGTGTCCCTAGTATGCCTTTACTAAGACTAGCTCGTTAATCAAAGATGGTTAAGTTTCCTAGCCATAGACATGTGTTGTCATTTGATAAACGGGAGAATGATGTGATGGACAACACCCATCCGTTAGCTTGGCACTATGATCGTTTAGTTTATTGCTATTGCTTTCTTCATAACTTATACATGTTCCTATGACTATGAGATTATGCAACTTCCGAATACCGAAGAAACACTTAGTGTGCTATCAAACGTCACAATGTAACTGGGTGATTATAAAGATGCTCTACAGGTGTCTACGATGGTGTTTGTTGAGTTTGTTGGGGAACACAGTAATTTCAAAAAAATTCTTACGATCACGCAAGATCTATCTAGGAGAAGCATAGCAACAAGCGGGAAGAGTGCATCCACGTATCCTCGTAGACCGAAAGCGGAAGCGTTTTATCAACGCGGTTGATGTAGTCGTACGTCTTCACGATCCGACCGATCCTAGCACCGAACGTACGGCACCTCCGTGTTCAGCACACGTTCAGCTCGATGACGTCCCTCGTACTCTTGATCCAGTTGAGGCCGAGTGAGAGCTCCGTCAGCACGACGACGTGGCGACGGTGATGATGAAGTTACCGGCGCAGTGCTTCGCCTAAGCACTATGACGATATGACCGAGGTGTGTAACTGTGGAGGGGGGCACCGCACACGGCTAAGACAAATCTTGAGTGCCTTTGGGGTGCCCCCTCCCCACGTATATAAAGGAGGGAGGGAGGAGGAGGCCGGCCTAGGAGGAGGCGCGCGCCAAGGGGGGGGGGCAATCCTACTCCAAGTAGGTTTGCCCCCCCTTTCCTATTCCTACTAGGAGAAGGAGGAAAGAGGAGGAGGGGAGAAGGAAAGAGGGGGCCGCCCCCCAAACCCAAAACCAATTCGGTTTGGGCCTAGAGGGGGCGCGCCCCACACCTTGCTTGCTGCCCTCTTTCTCCACTAGGGCCCAATAAGGCCCTTAGACTCCCCGGGGGGTTCTGGTAACCTCCCGGTACTCCGAAAAATACTCGATACACTTCGGAACCCTTCCGGTGTCCGAATATAACCTTTCAATATATCAATCTTTATGTCTCGACCATTTCGAGACTCCTCGTCATCTCCGTGATCTCATCCGGAACTCCAAACAACCTTCCGCACATCAAATCACGTAACTCATAATACAAATCGTCATCGAACGTTAAGCGTGAGGACCCTACGGGTTCGAGAACTATGTAGACATGACCGAGACACATCTCCGATCAATAACCAATAGCGGAACCTGGATGCTCATATTGGCTCCTACATATTCTGGGAAGATCTTTATCGGTCAAACCGCATAACAACATATGTTGTTCCCTTTGTCATCGGTATGTTACTTGCCCGAGATTCGATCGTCGGTATCATCATACCTAGTTCAATCTCGTTACCGGTAAGTCTCTTTACTCGTTCCGTAATGCATCATCCCGCAACTAACTCATTAGTCACATTGCTTGCAAGGCTTATAGTGATGATCATTACCAAGAGGGCCCAGAGATACCTCTCCGATACACGGAGTGACAAATCCTAATATCGATCTATGCCAACTCAACAAACACCATCGGAGACACCTGTAGAGCATCTTTATAATTACCCAGTTACGTTGTGACGTTTGATAGCACACTAAGTGTTCCTCCAGTATTCGGGAGTTGCATAATCTCATAGTCAGAGGAACATGTATAAGTCATGAAAAAAGCAATAGCAATAAAACTAAACGATCATAGTGCTAAGCTAACAGATGGGTCTTGTCCATCACATCATTCTCTAATGATGTCATCCCGTTCATCAAATGACAACACATGTCTATGGCTAGGAAACTTAACCATCTTTGATTAACGAGCTAGTCAAGTAGAGGCATACTAGGGACACTCTGTTTGTCTATGTATTCACACATGTACTAAGTTTCTGGTTAATAAAATTCTAGCATGAATAATAAACATTTATCATGAAATAAGGAAATAAATAATAACTTTATTATTGCCTCTAGGGCATATTTCCTTCAGTCTCCCACTTGCACTAGAGTCAATAATCTAGTTCGCATCGCTATGTGATTTAACACCAATAGTTCATATCACCATGTGAATAACACCCATAGTTCACATCGCCATGTGACCAACACTCAAAGTGTTTGCTAGAGTCAGTAATCTAGTTCACATCACCATGTGATTAACACCCAAAGAGTACTAAGGTATGATCATGTTTTGCTTGTGAGAGAAGTTTAGTCAACGGGTCTGCCAAATTCAGAGCCGTATGTATTTTGCAAATTTTCTATGTCTACAATGCTCTGCATGGAGCTACTCTAGCTAATTGCTCACACTTTCAATATGTATCCAGATCGAGACTCAGAGTCATCCAGATCGGTGTCAAAGCTTGAATCGACATAACTCTTTATGAAAAACTCTTTATCACCTCCATAACCGAGAAATATTTCCTTAGTCCCCTAAGGATAATTTTGACCAATGTCAAGTTATCCACTCCTAGATCACTATTGTACTCCCTTGCCAAACTCAGGGCAGGGTATACAATAGGTCTGGTACACAGCATGTCATACTTTATAGAACCTATGGCTGAGGCATAGGGAATGACTTTCATTCTCTCTCTATCTTCTGCCGTGGTCGGGCTTTGAGTCTTACTCAACTTCACACCTTGCAACACAGGCAAGAACTCCTTCTTTGACTTTTCCATTTTGAACTACTTCAAAAACTTGTCAAGGTATGTACTCATTGAAAAAACTTATCAAGTGTATTGATCTATCTCTATAGATTTTGATGCTCAATATGTAAGCAGCTTCACCGAGGTCTTTCTTTGAAAAACTCCTTTATGCTTTCCAGAAAATTCTACATCATTTATGATCAACAATATGTCATTCACATATACTTATCAGAAAGGCTGTAGTGCTCCCACTCACTTTCTTGTAAATACAGGCTTCACCGCAAGTGTGTATAAAACTATATGCTTTGATCAACTCATCAAAGCGTATATTCCAACTCTGAGATGCTTGCAACAGTCCATAGATGGATCGCTGGAGCTTTGCACATTTTGTTAGTACCTTTAGGATTAACAAAACCTTCTGGTTGCATCATATACAACTCTTCTTTAAGAAATCCATTAAGGAATGTAGTTTTGACATCCATTTGCCAGATTTCATAAAATGCGGTAATTGCTAACATGATTCGGACAGACTTAAGCACCGATACGAGTGAGAAAATCTCATCGTATTCAACACCTTGAACTTGTCGAAAACATTTTTTTCGACAATTCGAGCTTTGTCGATAGTAACACTACTATCAGCGTTCGTCTTCCTCTTAAAGATCCATTTATTCTCTATGGCTTGCCGATCATCGGGCAAGTCAACCAAAGTCCACACTTTGTTCTCATACATGGATCCCATCTCAGATTTCATGGCCTTAAACCATTTTGCGGAATCTGGGCTCATCATCGCTTCCTCATAGTTCGTAGGTTTGTCGTGGTCTAGTAACATGACTTCCAGAACCGTCTTACCGTACCACTCT
The DNA here is from genome assembly GCF_002575655.3 of Aegilops tauschii subsp. strangulata. Classification (NCBI taxonomy): domain Eukaryota; kingdom Viridiplantae; phylum Streptophyta; class Magnoliopsida; order Poales; family Poaceae; genus Aegilops; species Aegilops tauschii. The sequence continues at coordinate 188,152,268 of NC_053040.3, forward strand.
GGTGCGGAACGTACTCTGGTTGACCTATGAGGTCTGGTAGTAACTTGATATGAAGTTTCATGATCACCATCATTAACTTCCTCACTAATTGGTGTAGGCATCACTGGAACTGATTTTTGTGATGAATTACTTTCCAATTCGGGAGAAGGTACAATTACCTCATCAAGTTCTACTTTCCTCCCACTCACTTCTTTCGAGGGAAACTTCTTCTCTAGAAAGTATCCATTTTTAGCAACGAATATCTTGCCTTCAGATTTGTGATAGAAGGTGTACCCAACAGTTTCCTTTGGGTATCCTATGAAGACACATTTCTCCGATTTGGGTTTGAGCTTATCAGGTTGAAACTTTTTCACATAAGCACCGCTGCCCCAAACTTTAAGAAACGACAGCTTAGGTTTCTTGCCAAACCAAAGTTCATATGATGCCGTCTCAACGGTTTTAGATGGTGCCCTATTTAACGTGAATGCAGTTGTCTCTAAGGCATAACCCCAAAATGATAGCGGTAAATTAGTAAGAGACATCATAGATCGCACCATATCTAATAAAGTACGGTTACGACGTTCAGACACACCATTACGCTGTGGGCTCCAGCTGGCGTGAGTTGCAAAACTTATTCCACATTGTTTCAAATGAAGACCAAACTCGTAACTCAAATATTCTCCTTCGCGATCAGATCGTAGAAACTTTATTTTCTTGTTACGATGATTTTCCACTTCACTCTGAAATTCTTTGAACCTTTCAAATGTTTCAGACTTATGTTTCATCAAGTAGATATACCCATATCTGCTCAAATCATCTGTGAAGGTTAGAAAATAACGATACCCGCCGTGAGCCTCAACACTCATCGGACCGCATACATCAGTATGTATTATTTCCAATAAGTCAATTGCTCGCTCCATTGTTCCGGGGAACGGAGTCTTAGTCATCTTGCCCATGAGGCATGGTTCACAAGCATCAAATGATTCATAATCAAGTGATTCCAAAAGTCCATCCGCATGGAGTTTTTTCACACGCTTTACACCAATATGACCTAAATGTCAGTGCCACAAGTATGTTGCACTATCATTATCAACTTTGCATCTTTTGGCATCAATATTATGTGTATCACTACGATCGAGATTCAGTAAACCATTTATATTAAGTGTATGACCATAGAAGGTTTTATTCATGTAAACAGAACAACAATTATTCTTTGACTAAATGAATAACCGTATTGCAATAAACATGATCCAATCATATTCATGATCAACGCAAACACCAAATTACATTTATTTTAGGGACAACAGACAATCTCTTAGCCGTGTGCGGTGCCCCCCTCCACCGTTACACACCTCGGTCATATCGTCGTAGTGCTTAGGCGAAGCCCTGCGCCGGTAACTTCATCATCACCGTCGCCACGCCGTCGTGCTGAAGAAACTCTCCCTCGGCCTCAACTGGATCAAGAGTTCGAGGGACGTCACCGAGCTGAACGTGTGCAGATCACGGAGGTGCCGTGCGTTCGGTACTTGGATCGGTTGGATCGCGAAGACGTTCGACTACATCAACCGCGTTACTAAACGCTTCCGCTTTCGGTCTACGAGGGTACGTGGACACACTCTCCCCGCTCGTTGCTATGATTTTCCTATATAGATCTTGCGTGATCGTAGGCAATTTTTTTGAAATACTACGTTCCCCAACACCCAACTCTTATTAAAACTCATAGTTAGTTGTTACAAAGAATGACACGAAGGAAACTCACGGGTAAATTAAACCTGGTTAGGGCGTCTTCAATGGCAACCTGTAAATTTCCTTCCGCATCCGTCCGCGAACACGGATGCGGGAGGCCGCCATCCAACTATAGCCGCATACATCCGGGCTCCCTCATTTTCTTTAAGTCCGCACAATCAAATGGCTGCATACATAGAGTGCAAACGTTTAAATAGCCGTATGCAACACTAATTCAGATTTTTAAAAGTTTAAATATTACATGCCAACATTGTTGTCCCCTTAAACCGTCCACTGATGCTCAATCAAATCTTTCTTTAGCTGCTCATGAGTTGGTCGATGCCGATTTTGTTGATGCATTTGAATAAACTCTTCAAATGTGGTCGGATTCTGATCTAGAAGTTGGATAGAATCACCCATATGTTCTCAAATTCTAGAGGTGTGGCAGTATCGTCACCCCCATCCTCGACAATCATGTTGTGCATGATCACATAATATGTCAGCACCTCCCACATGCTCTCCGGATCCCATTGTTTAGCAGGTCCACAAACAACCGCAATACGGGCCTACAATATTCCAAAAGCACTCTCGACATCCTTTCTAACTGCTTCTTGTTTTTGGGCAAAGTGAGTCTTTATTTGGCTAACTGGGTAAGAGATGATGCTGACAAAGGTAGCCCGCGGAGAATAGATACCGTCAACCAGATAGTAGCCCATGTTGTACTCATGTTCATTGACAGTATAGTGGCAAGGAGGAGCTTTTACTCCAGCCAGCCTCACAAACAACAGTGGTCGCTGCAGCACATTGATGTCATTGTGAGACCCGAGCATGCTAAAGAAAGCAAGCCAAATCCAAAGACTATGTGATGCAACTGCTTCAAGAATGATGGTGGGCTTCTTAACATGACCGTGATATTGCCCTTGTAAAGCCTTCGGACAGTTCTTCCATTTCCAATGCCTGCAGTCAAGAGATCCAAGCAAACCTGGCCATCCTCTTGCTTCTGAGATTGCCAAGAGCATCTTGGTGTCTGCCACAGTTGGTTCTCTCAGGTACTGAGGTCCGAACACCTCGACCACGACATTTGCAAACCTGACCATGACATCTGTTGGGGAATGTTGCATGGAAAACAAAAAAAAATTCTGCGCACACGCAAGATCTATCCATGGAGAGGCATAGCAACGATAGGGGAGAGTGTGTCTACATACCCTCGTAGACCGTAAGCGGATGCGATTGATGTAGTCGAACTTCTTTGCGATTGATACGTCTCCAACGTATCTATAATTTTTGACCGTTCCATGCTATTATATTATCTATTTTGGATGTTTAATGGGCTTTAATATGCTCTTTTATATTATTTTTGGGACTAACCTATTAACTGGAGGTCCGGTGCCAGTTGCTGTTTTTTTTGCCTATTTTAATGTTTCGCAGAAAAGGAATACCAAACAGAATCCAAACGGAACGAAACCTTCGCGAGGATCTTTCTTGGAACGAACACAATCCAGGAGACTTGGAGGGGAAGTCAGAGACGCAACGAGGCGGCCACGAGGCAGGAGGGCGCGCCCCGGGGGTAGGCGCGCCCCCACCCTCGTGGGGCCCTCGTAGCTCCACCGACCTACTTCTTTTGCCTATATATACTATTATACCCTGAAAACATCCAAGGGAGCCATGAAACCACTTTTCCACCGCCGCAACCTTCTGTACCCGTGAGATCCCATCTTGGGGCCTTTTCCGGCGATCTGCCGAAGGGGATTCGATCACGGAGGGCTTCTACATCAACACCATAGCCTCTCCGATGATGTGTGAGTAGGTTACCACAGACCTTCGGGTCTATAGTTATTAGCTAGATGGCTTCTTATCTCTCTTTGGTTCTCAATACAAAGTTCTCCTCGATGTTCTTGGAGATCTATTTGATGTAATACTTTTTGCGGTGTGTTTGCCGAGATCCGATGAATTGTGGGTTTATGATCAAGATTATCTATGAACAATATTTGATTCTTCTCTGAATTCTTATATGCATGATTTGATATCTTTGCAAGTCTCTTCGAATTATCGGTTTAGTTTGTCCTACTAGATTGATCTTTCTTGCAATGGGAGAAGTGCTTAGCTTTGGGTTCAATCTTGCGGTGTCCTTTCCCAGTGACAGCAGGGGCAGCAAGACTCGTATTGTATTGTTGCCATCGAGGATAAAAAGATGGGGTTTATATAATATTGCTTGAGTTTATCCCTCTACATCATGCCATCTTGCTTAATGCATTACTCTATTCTTATGAACTTAATACTCTAGATGCATGCTGGATAGCGGTTGATGTGTGGAGTAATAGTAGTAGATGCAGAATCGTTTCGGTCTACTTGACACGGACGTGATGCCTATGTTCATGAACATGCCTAGATATTCTTATAACTATGCGCTTTTCTATCAATTGCTCGGCAGTGATTTGTTCACCCACCGTAATATATGCTATCTTGAGAGAAGCCACTTGTGAAACCTATGGCCCCCGGGTCTATTTTACATCATATTAGTTTATCGTCAACTTGCCAATTTCTGTCGCCGTTTATTTTGCAATCTTTACTTTCCAATCTATACAACAAAAATACCAAAAATATTTATCTTATTATCTTTATCAGATCTCACTTTTGCAAGTGGCCGTGAAGGGACTGACAACCCCTTTATCGCGTTGGTTGCAAGGTTCTTGATTGTTTGTGCAGGTACTAGGCGATTTGCGTGTAGTCTCCTACTGGATTGATATCTTGGTTCTCAAAAACTGAGGGAAATACTTATGCTACTTTGCTGCATCACCCTTTCCTCTTCAAGGGAAAACCAACGCATGCTCAAGAGGTAGCAGCGATCCAACCGATCTAGTACCGAACATACGGCACTTCCGCGTTCAACACATGTTCAGCTCGGTGATGTCCTCACCTTCTTGATCCAGCAAGACGGCGAAGTAGTGGATGAGTTCCGGCAGCACGACAGTGTGGTGACGGTGGTGGTGATGCTATCTTCGCAGGGATTCGCCTAAGCACTACGAAAATATGACCGATGGACGAAATTGTGGAGGGGGGCACCGCACACGGCTAAGAGATTGTCGTGGTTATGTGTGGCGCCCCCTCGCACATATATATAGGTGGAGGGAGAGGGGAGAGGCCAGGAGGCGCCCCAAGTAGGGCCGAATCCTACTTGGGGTCTTCCCCAAGCCGCGCCCCCCTTCCTTATTTTAGTGCGGGAGGAAGGCAGGGGGAGGTGACGCCCCCCCTTTCGTTTCTCTCATGAGGAGGGAAAGGCAGGAGGGGCCACCCCTCCCCTTTCCTTCTCCTAGGGCCGGCCGGCCACGGAGAGGGGCGCGCCAGCCCCCTCGTGGGCTGGTCTATCCCCCCTTGGCCCATTAGGCCCATACACCTACCGGGGGTGTCCGGAACCCCTTCCGGCAACCTGCTAACTACCCGGTGCATTCCGAAACTCTTCCGGTGTCTGAATATCATCGTCCTATATATCAATCTTTACATCCGGACCATTCTGGAGCTCCTCGTCATGTTCGTGATCTCATCCAGGACTTTGAACAATATTGGGTCACCAAATCATATAACTCATATAACATTATATCGTCAACGAACGTTAAGCGTGCGGACCCTACGGGTTCGAGAACTATGTAGACATGACCGAGACACCTCTCCGGTCAATAACCAATAGAGGAACCTGGATGCCCAATTGGCTCCTACATATGCTACGAAGATCTTTATCGGTCGAACCTTATGACAACATACATAATTCCCTTTGTCCATCAGTATGTTACTTGCCCGAGATTCGATCGTCAGTATATTCATTCCTAGTTCAATCTCGTTACCGACAAGTCTCTTTACTCGTTCCATATTACATCATCTTGCAGCTATCTCCTTAGTCACTTTGCTTGCAAGGCTTCTTATTATTTGTATTACCGAGAGGGCCCACAGATACCTCTCCGATACTCGGAGTGACAAATCCCAATCTCGATCCATGCCAACTCAACAAACACCTTCGGAGATACCTGTAGAGCATCTTTATGATCACCCAGCTATGTTGTGATGTTTGATAGCACACAAGGTATTCCTTCAGTATCCGGGAGTTGCATGATCTCATGGTCGAAGGAACATGTATTTGACATTCAAGAAAGCAGTAGCAATAAACTGTACGATCATATGCTAAGCTAACGGATGGGTCTTGTCCATCACATCATTCTCCTAATGATGTGATCCCATTATCAAATGACAACACATGTCTATGGTTAGGAAACCTTAACCATCTTTGATCAACGAGCTAGTCTAGTAGAGGCTTACTAGGGACACGATATTTGTTTATGTATTCACACATGTATTTAAGTTTCCGATCAATACAATTCTAGCATGAATAATAAACCTTTATCATGAATAAGGAAATATAAAATACAACTTTATCATTGCCTCTAGGGCATATTTCCTTCACTATCTCCGCACGTGCTCTCAAACATCTGTTGGTACTCGTCCCATGAATCAATGACCGCGCCATATGCAAGCATCCATAGTGCGGCCATGCATTTCTGGTAGCCAGAGAAGCCAATCACTCCCATGGCATCCTTCTTCAAGACGAAGTATTCATCATAAGACCGGATGCCATGGTACAAATGATCGAAGACATTCTTGCGCATCCGAAAACGCCGACAAAAATGGTCAGCGAAGAGCGCATCCGAGGCAAAGTAGTCGGTCATCAGTGTCAAATGACTGCGCGCCCAGTTGCAGTTGAGCAGTCGATGACCCATGATCGAACCGTTGAAATTGAGAACACGCTCCTCTGCACGCTCTTTGTCTTCAAGGACCACCTGCATCATCGCCGTCTCATCCGAGTACTCCTCCTCGTCGGACGACTCAAAATAGTGCTCGTATATGTGCTCCAAATCGATATCTGTTGCCAGAAAGAAGAAAAAACTGTTTTTAGCTCCAGCAATTCATTGAACAGTTGCCGGGCATGGTTAGTATAGCAGTAGCAGATGGTACCTGGCGGGGCGGTCGGAGGATAGGGGTTGAACGGTGACAAAGGAGAAGCAGGGTGGAGCCGGCTTGAACACTGGAGGTGACGGAGACATAGAGTTCCGGCAGGGATGTGGCGTGGCAGCTGGGGTGGTGGAGCGATAACGAAGGCAAGAGAGAAAGAAGGAAGGAGAGAAAATGGGGAAGATGGAGGCGCGGGGTCCGGGGTTTGGGTCTGCCGAGGGTGTTGGTGTTCTATTGTCTGGTGTCCGGGCTCCCGCAAAGCTTTCCACGTGTCTCTCCATGTTTGCGAGAGAAAGTACATTCGGACCGCACCGTGGACCGATACAATCCTGCGTTAGATGGCTTCTGTGGTCCGGACAGTATGGTCCGAACGTATGCGGATGATTTGTGGGTCCTCTTTGGAGATGCCGTTATTACAAGCGTGGCATTCAGAACAAAACAACACAAGACAAAGCCCACATTAGCTCCCATACCATAACTTATTAAAGACTCTCTGGCAAAACGAAAATTACAGGCAGAAAAACGGTTAGCAAGCTGAGGAAAAAAACAGAGCATCTCCCCTCCCGCGTCGCCCCGCGTGCGATGGGGAGGGCGTCTGCGCCGCTGCTTCTAGAAGTCTCTCCTCCCCGCCCCCTTCCTCGCTGCCACCACAGGGTGCGGCCGGGCAAAGCCTGGCCGGCGCTGGCAGCGGCGGGGCTCTCTCGGCTCCTCACGCGGCGGCTCTGGCGTGGGAAAGGTGAAAGTGCAATCTTGCTCTTAAGAATATTTTTGATGTTGATGAAAAATTTACATATAGGGGACTAACCTTGTTTGCTAAGTATATACACAGGTCATCAGTCCTCTGGTTTTTTTAATGTGCATCATGGTCACATCATATGAGATATTACTCAAGCAAATAATCAATGAGGAAAGGAGCAAACAAAGACAAAGCATCGTGCTCTTTTATATATTTCTTGAGTAATAGGGATCCCGCACTATTAAGAGGGGATCCGGGGTGTAGGTTCAAGGCTTGCTCACAATCTACCTCACAAGTAGTTTTTCACAAAAGACCAAAATCCCTAGCAAAACCCCTTAGCCAAAACCAACTACTCTTTCTCTTCATTCTCTCCGCAAGCTGACCCCATAGTCGGATCATCCGAACTTCGCCCCGGATTATCTGCGCTTGTCCCTGGATCGTCCGGAGCTGGATCCGGATTGTCCGGATAACGCATCCAGGGAGCATCATTTGACACTGATTATAGCTGGATCATCCGGACCTGCCCCGCATCATCCGAGCTGTGCCCGGATCATCCAGACCTTGTCCCGGATCGTCCGGATAATATCGCCCCTTGCATCACAGAAGTTTGGTGGATGAAGCCAGATCTTCCAGGCATTCATCCGGATCATCCGGGCTTGTGACCAGATCATCCGGGCTGTCCTCCGGACTGTCCAGCCTCCACGCAGCTCTGCTGCTACCACTTTCATCCGGGTCTTTAGCCAGATCTTCCGAACACTGTCCGGATCATCTGGATGGTCCTCCAGATCATCCGGGCAAGTCAACCTCTGCTCAAAACGGCTCTATTCTGTTGTGGGTATAAATAGCTCCTTACCTCTTCGAGATAAGGTTACTCCAACACGCCCCAAGAACACCTGTGCTCCCTCTCTCTTGCTCATCCACGAAATCCTAGATCCCGGTTTGGTTCTTGAGAGTTTGAAAGAGTTGTTCCAATCAAAAGAAAGATCTTCACCCTCTCCTTCTTATGACCAAAGCAAATCGTGATTTGAGTAAGTCTTAAGCTTTTCCCCTCGGATATTATTACTCTTGGTGGTTGGAGACTCCTAGGCGGTAGGAGTCTTTCGGTGAGGAATTGATCTTTGTGATTACCCCCGAAAAGTTTGTGAGCGTTTGGAGACCACCCGAAGGTCTACCACTAGTGGTTGAGAAACGCCTTCGTGGTGTTGTCTCAAAGGGAGAATAGGGTGAGCCTTCGTGGCGTTGGTGTGCCTTCGTGGTAACATCCACCTTTCTAAACGGTGACGTAGCTTCCCTCCAAGGAAGTGAACATCGGTGTCGTGGGGTTGTCACGGCAGATGTCCTAGTGTGAGGACTTAGTCGTGGAGCCATCGCAACGAGACTAGCTTAAAGGGGTTAAACGGGTAAAAGGACACAGGGAGTTTATACTGGTTCGGCCCCTTGCGGTGAAGGTAAAGGCCTAATCCAGTTGAGGTGGTATTGCTTATGTCTCGATTACCAGGGAGCGAATATGCTTGACCTAGCTTTCGATCTCTGGTTTCTTGCCCCTAACTCGCCGCCGGGTCGTCCCTTTATATACTCAAGTTGACGCTCGGTGGCTTACAGAGTCCCGGCCGGCTCATAAACGTGTCCGGCCCGGTGACCAATTACAATTGCCTTATGATACAAGTCATACATATATGGCGGTTGACACCTACGGGCCTTAAGCCGGCTTTGGGCCTTGGGCTCTTCATAAGTCATCCTCCTGAACCGCCATCTTTGATTCCTTCATGGGCTTTGTCTTATCAGTCGCCATGGGTATAACCCGGCCCCTCCTGGGCGGGTTAACTCAATTGCTATATCCCCAACATTAGGCCCGAGGTTGATCTGAACTTGTTCACATCAATCTTCAACACTTAGAAAAAATCCCTCCTTCATAACCTTCGCAAGAACTTGTAACTCGCCATGACATCATCCTCCGGGATCAGGATAACCCGCCGTGACGTCACCTGTCATTAATTTTACACAAAGCCAAAATCTTTAATGTACCTCCTCATTTTTAATGAATCTCTGAAAATCGAGGCGTCTGAACTATCACATATCCGTTTTTGGCCTCCTCGATTGCCGCGCTTGTCATTTATCCGTTCATCTTATAAATAGGGCCGGGGATCTCTTTCACTCCCCCCGTGCCTCTTCGTCTTGTCTTCCATATTGCGACGCCGTAGCGCTCGAGCTCTGCAGCCGCCGTCAACCCTCGCCTCTGCTCCGACAACGGCCGCCGCATCAACCTGTTCGAATCAGATCTCCTCCGCGCACCCCCACTACTTAACAGCCCTGGTTAGCTCTCCTTCTTCCTCTCCTCCTAAATCCGTTAGGGTTTCAATGGAGTTCATCGAAGCTCATCCTTGTTCTTGGCTGTAAGATTTTTGATTCGAACTTAGTATTCCTCCTAGACCGCAGCAATCCCAACAATCCCTTTTACAGAATATCTCCTCCGTACTTTGGAAAATCGATCTGTACCCATGGACTGCTCGAGCACTGATATTTTTAGGTCTGAATATTTTTGTATTAACAGAAGTGCGCTAGATCTGAATTTATAGCATCAATCTGTGAAAACTGTTTTTCTGAACACTTAGCCATTTTGCTTCATCCATAGATCTGCTCTTTCAACACTGGTATAAGCGGCTTAATTGAAAAATAATAACCCACCAGGTATCATTAGTCCCCTCTTAAGCCGCCAATAGTCTTTCAATAATCTTGCAATATCAAGCTCCGGCTTAATACCTAGTCGTGCTTCATCATTGTTTATCCTTGAACCGTAAGACGGCTTAACCATGTGACCTTAAACCGGCGTAATCTTTTTTCAGAAACGGCTAAGACATATACTTCTTGCAATTGGGTCAAATCCCGGATTACCAAGGAAGAACTGAACAATTGTGTCGCCACTAACGCCTTAGCCAAAAAGGAGGATATCCACTGGAGAGCTCCTGGTGATGAAGTCCTTCCTCAACCCAAAAATGGGGAAGTGATTGTTTTCACTGATCACTTAGGCCGGGGGTTCAGCCCTCCCGGCTCAATTTTTTTCGTGATGTGCTTCATTTCCTCCAACTGCACCCTCAAGACATCGGACCCAACTCTGTGTCTAATATTTGCAATTTTCAAGTATTCTGTGAAGCCTATCTTCAAGAGGAACCCACAGTTGATCTATTCATGGAATTTTATTATTTAAACCGCCAAACTGAATTTGTTGATGGGCCATGCTAAGAACTTGGTGGAGTCATTATTCAGAAGAGGAAAGATGTCAGTTTTCCTCATGCCAAGCTGCATAGCCACCCCAAAGATTGGAACCAGACTTGGATCTATGTTCGAGATACATCCCCGGCTGGTGAAAATCCTCTGCCGGGTTACCGCGAGCACCGGCTTAACAACAACCATCCACTTCCCCAACGTCTTGATGCAAAGGAACGGGCCAAGTATGCACCTGCGTTTTCAAAGCTCAGAGCCTTTATGGCCAACGGCTTAACTGGCGCTGATTTTTTTCCGGTGTTGGCTGTCTTGGGGTATCTTGCCATTAAGCTGTTGCCCTGGCTTAATGTGCGAATATACTGGTGATGTTAAAGATCCTCAGCGCCATTATGATATTCAGTTATCTGAAGCAGAAGTTACTGAAGCCACCAAAAAGTTATTGAATGAACCTGTAAAAGACTGCAACAAAACTGGACTTAGTCCTTTATGCACTGTCAACAAGCCACCAGTCATAAGAATTGCCCAACTCCTACTTAATCCACATTCTTAATATTCTCTTATGATATTTCCAATCTTAACAGGCTGATGATCCATTTTGGAAGAGGAAACCGCAGGATAAGCCGGCCAAAGCACCTCGTGTCAAAACCAAGGCCAACAAGAAACCTTCCAAAAAGAAAATCGCCGAGTCTGCCGAGTTAAACATTGACAATGATGATGATAATCATGAGTCAGAGGTAGAACTTGATTCACTTGGCTCTTTTTTCATACATCTCATTGACAATAATTGTTATCAGGACGACGCAGAGGCTAGCCGTGCAGGTGACGCAGAGGTAATTATTCTTTCCTTTGGCTCAGAACCTCTGCCAACACAGAAAACCCGTCAAGCAAGCCGGAAAGTATGATTTTCTCACCCTCTAGCTCACTTGGATCCAAACTTTCTTTTGAAGAAACAACAACATGAAGCTCGTCGAGTGACCCGGCATAGCGGCAACGTGATCACTTCTTCCGGGTTACCAAACACTCCACTTCGCAAACGCCGTCCAGAGGTCTTACATATTTCTAACATGCTTTACCCCAAGGTGGGTTATTTTCAACAACCTCTTAACCCGTTTGGTTCAAACTATTAGGGGACTTCTCATTCCTCCTCTGGCGAGTCAACAGGAACACAAATTCCAGCTTTCAAGACTGTGCCTAGGTAAAACTATTTTCAACTATTTCAATTGTTGTGCTTGGATCATCACCTTGACTTCTTTTTGTTTCTTGTTTTTCAGGGGCCAAGCTAAACCCAGTAAGAAGGCAAAACTGAATAAGCCGGTCAATGATCCCGACTCGTCTGAGCCGCAAAAACAACAACCAGAATCTTCTCACCCAATTGCTGATAACATTGTTGATGATTTGCCACCAGAAAGCCACAACATTGATCTTGACCCGATGAATGCTAACCCGACTGATACCAACTGTCGGGTGGTAGGTGCAACATATGCCAACGGGTGGCTTATCATTGTGGGAGCCAGTAAGACATCGCCGGTGCCTGGAAACAGGATAAGGCGAAGACATGCACGCCGGCGAATCTTACCCAGGTTCGGGGCTCTCCGTGGAGATAACACCCCTAGTCCTGCTCTGCGGGGTCTCCGCATGATCACTAGATCAACACAAGTAGCTACAAGTGCTCCTTGAGCTGTTTGGCTAGAGGAGGAAGAAAGGCAAGGCTAGCTCTCCTCTCCCTCTACGTGGTGGCTAAAACTATCTTAGAGATCAACCCTTTGCATGGGTGCCCCGGGGGGTTTATATAGGCCTACCCCCCAGGGGTACAATGGTAATCTGGCTGGGTGCGGGTCCCAGCCGTCAGTGTCTGTGCTCGCCGGCTTCTCCGCCGGCCGTTGGGGCCCGCCGACTGGTGGGTCCCGCCGGCTGCCGGCCTCTTGGCCGACAGGCCGACCCCACCGCCTGGGGGCCTTGTCGGCGGCTGGTTACTGTTGCCTCGCCTCTGATGACGAGGGCTTTGTCGAGGTAAGCGTGGCTATAGTGCCGCCGCCTGGCGGGCTCTCACTATAGCCTCACCTCGTCTTGTCTCCTTAATGATGCACATACTTCGAGGGAGGGAGGTAGCCGGCTATTGGGAGCCGGCTACGCCCCAGGCCGACTAGGGGAGGCCGGGCCGACTTCGAGCGTCTCTTCGGTTGAAGGGGCCCGTCGCCCGCGGGCCGTACTGGCGCCTGTCGTGGGTGACGTCACGGTCAACATGGCTAAAGTGCCGCGCCGGACGGGGGATGGCTGACCCGTATGGCGCACTGTGGCCATGCATGCTCCGGGATTCGGGGGTGGCAGGCTGTACTGCGGCCACGCCCCGTCTTATCACCGTTATGTGGGCGCAGCCCTGGTGGGTGCAGTCTTGGCCGGATTCCGGGAGTCGGTCCTCTTGTGGCCGGCTTCTGGGAGTCGGTCTACTTATGGCCGGCTTCTGGGAGTCGGTCTACTTATGGCCGACTTCTGGGAGTCGGCCATCTTATGGTTATCTTCGGGAAGGTGTTTGGAGGTCGGGTCGCCTTCCGGTAGTCGGCCTGTGAGATAGCCGACCAGGGGAAGGCGGCCCTATGTCTTGGATACTTGAAGGCCCAATCGACCTGATAATTTTTCAGAGAGCCAGGGGGAGTCGGTTAGGCTACCCGTGGCCATTTACTCCAACAGTAGTCCCCGAAGCTGGTTGGGCTTCGAGGCTGAGAAGAGGACGAGAAGCTCGGTCAGCTTCCTATCTTGAACTGCCAGCAGCTAGGAGCCGGCTTCGGTTGGGTACGCCGTCTTGGCGAGATTTTGAAGTCGGAAGGCGGGAGTCGGTTGGTGCGCACGCCGGGTTGCGGGCCGGCCGCTCGCCGCCCGCGTACCACGTGGCACCCTTCGGCTGAAAAAAGCCTGCCAACCCACGCGCGCGACGGGACGTCACCGCAGGCCGGGGGCCCATCACTCCCACGCCTAGGCCCAGGCGCGGATTCTCTGTGGCCCAAAGCGGGCCGCACGCCCCCCGGCGGCAGTTTCTGCACGTTGTTAGGGCGCAGTAATCGCGGAACGTGGGGGAGTGGATGCAGTTAATCCCACGTTCCCCCCCCACGCCTTGCCTCCTCGGCTTCGCCGCACGAGGCTATAAGTAGGGGGAGGAGGGGGGGCGGCAGACGCTCGCACGCTTACCCTCGCTCCTCCATCTTCTTCTTCCTTCTCTCCATCGCAGCAGCCCTTTGCCGCCGCGCCGTCCCTCTAATCTTCGCACTACCCCGCAGCTTCGCCGCCGCGGGGCCGTGCTTTCGTCGTCGCCGCGCCCTTTCTCGTCAGCTTCTTGCCATCATGCAGTACGACGGAGACTGGGACGGCTCCAACGTCCACGGGGACCACATCGACTTCCTCCGCAAGACGCAGCGGTTGCCCGGCGAGGACCAGGTGCGGGTCCGTCTCCCGCCGAAGAAGGAGATCACGCCGGAGCCGGAGGAAGGCGAGCGGGTAATCTTCCGCTCGCATTTCCTGCGCGGCCTTGGCCTGCCCGCTAGCGCCTTCTTCCGCTCCTTCCTTGAATTCTATCAGCTCCAGCCGCACCACCTCACACCCAACACGGTGGTGCTGCTATCCGCCTTCGTCACTCTGTGCGAGGGCTTTCTTGGCGTTCTTCCCACCCTCGAGCTCTGGGGGGAATTTTTCCATCCAAGCTCGGCACCCGCATGCAGGGCGTGCCGGCTCAGAGCGGCGCCTTCATCGCAATGCGGAGGCCGGCAGCCGACAACCCCTTCCCTGTCATCACGCTGATCCAGTCAGTGAAGCGCTGGCAGAAATCATACTTCTACGTGAAGAACATCGCCCCGCAAGGCGACTACGTCAACTTGCCAGCTTACGTAGCCGGCCCGCCGGCTGGGAGGCGGCCCCAATGGTCCTATCGGGCCAGGACGCTGTCGCTGGCTGGAGCCGCCGCCGTCGCCCGACTCCGGGTAGTGATCCAGTCGGAGGGCCTGACTGGGCCCGACCTGCTGGCCGCGTTCATGGTGCGCCAGGTGCTCCCACTTCAAAGCCGCCCTCATTTGATCAGTCAAATGAGCGGCCAACTCGATCCGAGTCGGATGTGCACCAAGGAGATGCCTCATGACGAGGTGGCTCATATGGTGAACTATCTCGCGAACTGCAAGCTCTCCGCAGAGTGGCAGTTTGGCAAGGAGCCGTACTCCCGTGCCAATCCCCCGCCTATGGTATGCTTTCTTTATCTTCTCTTATTTTAGTTTTGTCACCAAGTTTTTCTTGGCCGACTCTGACCAGTCGGCACGTCTTTGCAGAGCCCTCTCCTTCGACCTGCGGCCGGGACAGCGGGGGCGGATCGCCGATTTCTCCCCGACCAGGTGGAGCATGACTTGGAGGACCCTGACTTGGGGGCGTCCGCCATGGACGACAACACCGAGGCGGGAGGCGGTGAAGCAGGCGGCTCCGGGCTTGGAGCCAGCTTCGACGACTGGCCGGATGACGACGAGGCGGAAATTGTCCCGCGCCGCCAGCCGGCGTCCGACCATGGCGCGGGTTCCTCCGCCGCGCCGCCTGCTCAAGGCGGCGCGCAGAAGCGCCGGGCCGCGTTGGGCTTGTTCGGCAGTCGGCCGAAGAAGCCCAAGGGCGGGGCGGCGGCGACCAGGCGGGATGAGGCGGCCGCGAAGGCGGCCCGCTTCCGCAAGGTGGTGAAACAGCCGCAAACGGTTTCGGCGTAAGTGTAGATTCTCTTGCGTATTCCTTCTTCTTTTCTTGTCGGTTCCTAAATCCTTGTCTTGACTCAAAAAACAGGGCTCCGCTTTCTCTTGAGCGGATCGCTGCCGCCTCCGTGGTTGGATCGTCGGGAGGATCCGGGAGCACCTGCCGCGTGGACCCCCGCGCCGACCTTCAAGCGGCGACGGAGCGAAATGCGCGGGAGGCGCGGGAGGAGCGGGAGGCGGAAGAACTGAGGGCGGCTACCGCCAAGGCGGCGCAGGAGGAGGCGGAGGAGTCGGCGAAGGCACAAGCCGACGCGGCGGCCAAGGCTCAGGCGGAGGCTGCAGCCGCAGCGGCCGGGGCCTTGCTTGTCACCCCCCGCGCGCCGTGGCGCCCGAGATCCCGGAGCCACCACCGGAGGAAGCCGGTGGCGACCTTCCAGGGATGAAGAGGGAGGAGGATGACGTCGTCGTCCAGGAGAGGGTGGCGGCACCGCCATCGCCGACTGGGGCGACCCAAGGCAGCCGGCCTAACGCGCCGCCTGCGCAATCGGCTGGGGGCGAGCCGGCTGTGAGGACGGACCTAGTGGTCCGGTCGCGATCGCGCCAGCGCGTGGGGAAGGCAACTTCGGCTCCGGACCCGTAGAAGGCCGCGGGCTCCAGCTCGTCGGCCCAGGACGTGGAGATGGCCAACGCCAGCTCGGGGTGGACGCCGGGTGGTGGGACGGCCGTGGTGAATGTGGCGGCGCAAGAAGTCCGGAACCGGCTTCAGTCCCAGGCCGCCGTGCTGAGGCAGTACAATGATGAGTTCCTCGCGACACGGGCGGCCATTCGGGTGAGTCTTCCCATTTTTTGCTTCTTGATCTTGGTTTCTTCCGTGGGGGCGCGTCAGCGCACCCACTGGGTGTAGTCCCCGAGTTCCGAGTCGGCTGCTGAGCAGGCGGCTTGGAACTTCTTAGTAGACTTTGATTGCTTATCTTGCTCTTGTTCGCTTCTCTGTCCGACTTGCAGGACTACCACAACCTCCGTGCGGCTGCCTTCAACTCCCAGGCTCGGGAGCTGACCCAGAAGACTGCTGATCTAACTGAGAGCCGGAGTAAGTGCTTCATCTTTTATCTCACGTGGGGGCGCGTCAGCGCACCCACTGGGTGTAGTCCCCGAGATTCGGGCCGACTGCTGAGTAGTCGGGTCGGATCTTTCCTGACGACTTCTTTCTTATTGCTTTTCTCTTCTTTGCCATATCTGCAGAGGCCAATGCCAGCCTGAGGGAGCAGCTGGGTGGGACCCAGACCGCCCTTCGCGCCAAGGAAGCCGAGTTTGACGCCTTGGTTCAGGAGCGTGACCGCCTGGTCAAGAGGCTGGCCGACTAGGAGGAGAGCCACAAGGTGGCCCTGAAGGCGGTGCAGGACAGCGAGGCCGCCCTCCAAGCCGAGTATGAGACCGAGGCGACGAGCTGGGCTGAGGCGAGGCAGTCGTTGATCAACGGCTACGGCCAGATCGAAGACTTGGTTGACGGTAGGCCGCCTTCTTCTTCATTCCTTGCTTGTCGCTTGCCGTTTGGTTCATTCTCTAACTTTGTATTTTTCTCTTCTTTCTTTCTCTTTCTTTCTTGTGCAGAGTACTTCCCTGGTTACTCTACTGCCGCCAACCAAGTCATCGAGGCCCACCGCGAGGCGCAAAGGCAGGCTGGCGCTGAGATCGCGCCGAACGCTCGCCGGTCGCTTGAGGAACAGCTCCTGGCGATTCAAGCCCGCCTCCAGCCGGCTCACCGCATGCTCCGTCGGCTTCAACATGTTGGGGAGCAAGTGCTGGCCGCTCTCTGGCCTGGCGAGGTGATTCCCCGCACCCCTAGTCGGACTGCCGACTGGCTGGAGGTAGCAGCCGGCCGCTTCGAGGCCTGGAAGGCTTCTGCAGCTCGGTCAGGCGCCAGGCGGGCGCTGGAGTTCGTCAAAGCCTGGTATCCTGAGCTGAGCTTGGACCAGCTGGCCACCTGGTGGCAGAAGGCCGACACGGAGCTGGAGCCGGCGTGGCCGGCTATCATCCAGCATGCCTCGGCGATCGCCGACTACACCGACACCAGCGCCTTTGCTCCCGAGGTGGATGATAACGGCGTTGCTCAGCCGGAGGAGCGGTTCGGGCTGAACCCAGCAGATGGCGAGGACTAGGCGGAGGAGATCGACTCCAGTGACGAGGGCGAGGAGGAGGAGGAGGATGGTGAAGACGCCGTGCCAGATGGTGGAGCAGCCGGCCAGCCTCAGCTTGACCGTGCCTCCAGCAACAAGGCGCGTGCGAGCGCACCGCCTGCAGCCGAGACTCGCCAGCCGGCCACTCCTCTAGCCGGCGCTGCCGTCTCCACCGACCAGCCCGGCTTGCCTGTTGCGCCCTTAGCCTGATCCGCCATCTTTGCTTTCCTGTTTATTGCTCTTTGAACAATATTTTGTTAAGTTTGCGCAGTTCCACCCACTGGGGGTGTATTCAAATTATATTGACTGCCGGCTTGTTGAAGGCCTTATGTGTAAATATAATCATGCATGTGTTTGGCTTCCCATTATTCTTGCTTTTCATCCTTTGGCTGTTTCCTTTGCCGCCCTCCCTTGGTTGTCGCCTTCCCAGCCGGACAGCTGCTCTGCAGTCTGTGGCTGGAGAAGTGCTTGGCCGGTTGGGAGGGCAAGTACTCTAGCTTTCTTGGATTGTAGCGAAGTGACTGGGAAGCCGGCCAGCCGGCTGTTCTGACAGCCGGTAGGCGTGCTGGGAGGCCGGCTTGTGTTATATAGGTTCGTTAGTCCTTAGCCGTTTTTCGTGTGGGCATCCTTTCCTGCCTTTGGCTCTTGCCAGTTGGACAGTCGGTTCTTCGAGCTGCGACTTTCAATAAGAGAGGGCTCGGGTACCGGCACACTACTTGTCTGACTTCAGGTAGAACTTTTAATATAACTCAAGGCGGCCAGTCCCCGGGCCGACTAGTCGAACCCGGTGCCAGATAGAAAATCAAATGTAATAGTACATTCATGGGTATGACACTCGTCATTCATAGATAAAGGAGGGCAGTCCCCGAGTGTGCCTCGGGGGCCCCGTTGTCTTGTACTTAATACAAAAAGGTAGCGTGATACATACTGATTTTAACTGTAAAATCTTCTCAGGAGATTGGCGTTCCATGGTCATTCCGAATCCTTGCCGGAATCGTCCCTCTTGCATGCCTTCGGCTTCTGTGCGTCGATCAGGTAGTAGGAGTCGTTGCCTAGGGCCTTGCTGATGACGAATGGGCCTTCCCAAGGGGCCGAGAGCTTGTGCTGGCCGGCTGTTCGCTGGATCAGCCAGAGCACAAGATCGCCTTCTTGGAAGGATCTTGGCTTGACCTTCCGGTTGTGGTAATGGTGCAAACCCTGCTGGTAGATGGCGGACCAGCTGAGTGCTAACAGCCGTCCCTCTTCCAGTAGGTCGACACCGTCTTCTCGCGCTTCCTTGGCCTCCGCCTCCGTGTACATGGTGACCCGAGGCGAGTCGAACTCGATGTCGGTTGGGATGACAGCCTCGGCACCATATACAAGGAAGAAAGGAGTGAAGCCGGTTGACTTGTTCGGGGTAGTACGCAGACTCCAAAGGACAGCCGGCAGCTCATCGAGCCAGCAGCCGGCCGAACGCTGCAGTGGTACGACCAGTCGGGGCTTGATGCCGGAGAGGATGAGGCCATTTGCTCGCTCGACCTGGCCGTTTGACTGCGGGTGGGCAACGGACGCTAAGTCCAGTCGGATGCCCTGTGTCGCGCAGAAACGTGCCAGTGCTCCCTTGGCAAAGTTCGTGCCGTTGTCGGTGATGATGCTGTGTGGTATACCATACCGAGTGGTGATATCTGCGATGAATGTCATGGCAGTCGGCCCGTTCAGCTTCTTGATCGGCTTCGCTCCAATCCACTTGGTGAATTTGTCCACGGCGACAAGCAGATGTGTCATGCCGCCGCGGGCTGTCTTGAATGGGCCCACCATGTCCAGCCCCCAAACGGCAAAGGGCCTGGTGAGGGGGATGGTCTTGAGTGCAGAAGCCGGCAGGTTTTGCTTGGAGCTGAAGACTTGGCATCCTTTGCAGCATTTGACTAATTCCTTGGTGTCTTCCAAAGCAGTCGGCCAGGAGAAGCCTTGGCGGAAAGCTTTGGCGACAAGTGATCTTGAGGCCGCGTGGTGGCCGCATTCACCTTGGTGGATATCCTTGAGGATTGTTATGCCCTTCTCTGGCTCGACGTAGCGCTGGAAGACTCCAGTGACGCTACGCTTAACAAGTTCTCTGTTTATTATTGCGTATGCTCCGACTCGGCGTTGAACTAGTCTTTCCGAGATCTCATCAGTCGATAGCTCTCTGTTTACTAGGAAGTTGAGGATGGGCTGGGCCCATGATGGAGCTGTGACTTCTTCTGTTGTCAGTACGGCTACTGTGACCTGGGTGGGTGGGTTGGGTGGTGAAGAGTTGGAGTCGGCCACCGCCTGTTGTGTCGTTGCAGTCCCCGGGCCGACTGCTGCAGTCCCCGGGCCGGGTTCTGAAGTCCCCCAGCCGGGTGCGACTACGGCAGTCCCCGGGCCGCTTGTCGAAGTCCCTGAGCCGCCTGCTAGGTTCCCCAAGTCGGATCCGACTGCATCAGGGGCAGGCGGTACGAAGATGGAGTCCGATTCTGGAGACGGCTTGACAGACGGTTTGAGGAGGCGTTGGAGAGAGACGCCGGTTGGTATAGCTTCTCGGGTGGAGCCGATCCGTGCCAGGGCATCTGCTTGCTCGTTGTCGGCCCGTGGCACGTGGAGGAACTCGCACCCTTCAAAGTATCCGCTGATTTGCTGGACGAGGAATCGATAGCTCGCCATGTTTGCGTCCTTGGCGTCCCAGTCGCCAGATGACTGCTGGACCACCAAATCTGAGTCACCATAACACAGGATCTGGCGTATGCCGAGTTCTTTGGCTAGCCGGAGCCCGTGTATGAGCGCCTCGTACTCGGCCACATTGTTGGAGGCGGCAAAATGAATTTGCAATGTGTATCTGAGCTTGTCGCCCTTGGGAGAGTGAGGACGATGCCGGCTCCCAAGCCGGTGCGCATCTTGGATCCATCGAAGTGCATCCGCCAATGAGTGGAATCGGGAGCCGGCGGTAGGTACTGGGTCTCGGCCCAGTCGACAAGGAAGTCGGCCAATGCTTGGGACTTGATGGCGGTGCGGGGCTGGTAGAAGATCGTGTAAGGAGCCAGCGCGATGGCCCACTTAGCGACCCGGCCGGATGCATCCCGGCTGCCTATGATCTCGGCAAGCGGGGCAGTGCATACGACCGTGATGGGATGCTCTTGAAAGTAGGGCTTCAGCTTCTTGGCGGCGAAGTACACTCCATAGCACATCTTCTGGTAATGCGGGTAGTTTTGCTTCGAGGTGGATAGTACTTCGCTCAAATAATATACTGGCCTCTGGACTAACTGAGCTCGGCCTTCTTCTGGGCGTTGGACCACGATGACTGTACTGACCACTCGGCTAGTCGCAGCAATGTAAAGGAGCATGGGCTCTTTCTCAGTCGGCGCTGCCAGGACAGGCGGTGTGGTCAGCATCTTCTTCAACTCGTGGAAAGCTTGATCTGCTTGGTCGTTCCACTCGAAGTGGGTGGACTTCTTCATGAGTCGGTACAGGGGGAGAGCCTTCTCCCCTAGCCGGCTGATAAAGCGGTTTAGGGAGGCCAGGCACCCGGTAAACTTCTGAACGTCTCGCAGCTTGGTAGGAATCTCCATTCTCTCTATGGTCTTGATCTTCACTGGGTTGCACTCAATGCCGCGTTCGGAGACCAAAAAGCCTAGAAGCTGGCCGGCTGGTACTCCGAACACGCATTTCTCAGGGTTGAGCTTGATCTGAAATCAGCGCAAGTTGGCAAATGTTTCTCTGAGGTCTTCCAGCAGGGTGCCGCGCTTCTCCGTCTTCACCACAATATCGTCTACATAGACGTGGGCATTTCTGCCGAGTTGCTTGAGGAGGCATTTCTGCATGCAACGCTGAAAAGTGGCACCGACATTTCTCAAGCCGAATGTCATAGTCAGGTAGCAGAAAGCTCCGAATGGTGTGATGAAGGCGGTCTTCAGGCGGTCGGCTGGGTCCAACTTGATCTGGTGGTAGCTTGAGTAAGCATCCAAGAAACTCAACAGCTCGCATCCGGCTGTGGAGTCTATCACTTGATCGATCCGTGGTAGGGCAAACGGATCTTTGGGGCAGGCTTTGTTGAGGCTGGTGTAATATATACACATACGCCATTTATTGTTCTTCTTCAACACCAAGATCGGGCTGGCAAGCCACTCAGGAAAACACCTCCATAATGAAGCCGGCGGCCAGGAGCCGGGCTATCTCTTCTCCTACGATCCTTCTCTTCTCCTCTGACAGTCGGCGGAGAGGCTGCTTGACTGGTTTCACGTCCGCTCGGACGTGTAGCTTGTGCTCGGCGAAATCCTTCGGAACACCCGGCATGTCCTTTGGGGACCATGCAAAGATGTCCCGATTCTCACGAAGGAAGTCGACGAGCTCGCCTTCCTATTTGCTGTCCAGGTTTGCACCAATGACAGCAAACCTCTCCGGGTTCTCCGGGTCCAAAGGTATCTTCTTTGTTTGCTTGGACGGCTGGAAGGAGCCCTGAGCATCATATTCCTTGGGGTTGGGGGACAGGGCCGGCTGCTTGCCGGCCATGGCCACGACTCAGTCCAGCATCTTCTTCTCTTCAGCAATCACGAGGGACTCGGCCAGCCGGCTGCTGGCTACAACACACTCGGTGGACTTCTTGTAGTCTCCGGCTATGGTGATGATCCCCTTTCAACTCGGCATCTTCATCTTGAGGTAGGCGTAGTGGGGCACAACCATGAACTTGGCCAGGGCAGGTCGGCCAAGCAAGGCGTGGTAAGGGCTCTCTAGATCCACTACTTCAAACCAGATCGCTTCTCGGCGAAAGTGATCCTTGTCTCCAAAGAGAACATCCATCTTGATCTTGCCGATTGGGGAAAAGGACAAGCCGGGTACGATGCCATGGAACACAGTCCGGCTTGGCATGAGCTGCTTCGCCTTGAGGTTCAACTTCTCCATGGTGTCGCGGTACAGTATGTTGATGCTGCTTCCACCATCAATCAGCACACGGGAGAAACGGGCAGCTCGCCTTTCTGTCGCGAGGGTGGCGTCCAACACCAATGCATAAGAGCCGGGAGACGGCATCACCTCTGGGTGATCGGCCCGGCTCCAGCTGATAGGTTCTCAGACCAATGCATGAACTCGAGGTTGCTGGAGGCGACCGCGTTGACCTCTTGGTGCCGTCGGCGCCGACTGCGCTTGTCTTCAATTTGGCTCGTGAAGACGACATAGGCGGCGTGCTCATCTGGGAACTCATATTGAATGGCTCCGACTGCTGGTCGAACAGCCGGCTGCTGAGGGGCTGGAGGCGGCGGGTCAGGAGGTGGAGGCGGCAGCAGCCCCTCGCCCTTGGAGATCCGTGTGAGCCAATGGCACTTCCGGGTCGTGTGGTTAGACGGCTTCGCGCCGCTGTGGAACTTGCAGGGGGCATCAAGAGTTTGCTCGTAGGAGAAGGCCGGCTGCCAAGCCGGCCTGCCGCCCTTCTTCTTGGGCGTGGGCTGCTCTTCGGGCTGTTCGTCTTCGATGGTAGCTACTTGCCGACTGGTGGAAGGCGGCATAGGGGCCTTGCGCTTGTGGTCGTTCTGGTAGGGGCGTCGATTGGAGTCACCAGCCGGCGTCTTGGGAGCCGGAGCGAGCACCTTTCCAGAGGCGTCCACTCGGAGCTCGGTCTTCATTGAGGAGTCGGCCGTGGCGTACTTGTCTGCTATGATCAGCAGCTTGTTGAGGGTAGTTGGTTCGTCGCAGAGGAGTCGGTGCTTGAGGAGGGTGCCCTCTCGACACCCGGCGGTGAAGTACTCTATGGCTTGAACCTCATGCACCCCCTCGCAGGAGTTGCGGAGCTCGGCCCAACACGTGAGGTAGTCGCGAGTCGATTCGCTGGGCCCTTGGACGCATAAGGAGAGCTGGTGGGGCCTGGGAGGCCCCTTGTATGTGCTGGTGAAGTTGCGGACGAAGACCTCCGTGAAGTCTAGCCAGCTGTTGACGCTGTAGGGCTTGAGGCTGTTCAGCCAGGTGCGTGCCGTGCCTTGAAGCATGAGAGGGACGTACTTCACGGCAATGCGCCTGTTGCCATTTGCTATGCTGATTGCGGTAGAGTAGTCGATCAGCCAATCTTCCGGCTTCACGGAGCCGTTGTATTTTGGCGTGTCTCTTGGGAGGGAGAACCCTTTGGGGAAGGGCTCGTCGCGGATGCGGGGGCCAAAGCAAGGCGGGCCGACATCATCTTCCTCTTCTAGCGCCAGGAATCGCACTAGGCGGTCGATCCGGTGGCGGGCATCATTCTCGCCGACTCCTTCACGGTGGCCTAGTCGGCCGCCGAGAGTCGGATGCGTGACAGGCGGCGGGGTGGGATATCTCTCCCCACGAGGCGGGCGGGGGGGGGGGGGGGGAGGCGGATTGCCTTGTCGTTCCACCGCGCGGGGGCGGCCTTCTGCATCGCGCTCAATGGTGACCCGAGTCCGGCTGCGGCTAGCAGCCGGCTCCTTGTCTTTTCTTGCGCGGGCGCCGCTTGCAGTCGGCGTCCGGGATGTTGCGGCGTGCTCTCGGCGTGGGGGGGGGGGAGGGACTTTCGGCGTGGGCGCCGGCTTCATGCCATTCCGCGGCCGCGTCGATGAGCTGCTGGATGCGTCTAGTCATGTAGGGGAGCTCATCAGCTCCCAGCCCGTTCAGCTTGTCTACAGCCGCCTGAGCGGCACGCAGGTTCTCGAGTGGCGTGGCATAGACTGGGCGGTCTGCTCCCAGCATGCTGGCGATGGCCGCGCCGCGCTTCTTGACCAGGCCGGCTCGGCTCGGCCCGCCAGGAGGCGGCGTACCAAAGGCGGCGCGGTCGACTTCACGCTGGTGAGCCTCAGTGAGGCGTCTCATGGATGCTATCTTCTGGCCCTCCACGATGAGGGCGAGGCGGCGTGCCTCTAGAGTCTCGGCGTCGGTGTCCACCGGGATGGGGACGGACAAGTCGTGCAGCGCCGCTTGTAGGGCGTCGTGGGCGTTCTCGCCCGAGACGGCGCCGTGGCTGATGACCAGCAGCTCAGTGACAGCGCTGCTGCCACTATCGGCTCGAGGGAGAGGGTCGTCGATGATCACCACATTGGTGGGGAAGGCGTCAAGCGATGTCGTGTCGGAGTTGACAAGCATCGGGTTGGTGGAGCCGACCGACTCCAAGTCCACAGCAAGCTCGCTGGAGACGTGAAGCTGGTCGAGGAGGCTGACGAGGCGGCTCTCGGGCCAGTCTGTGCCCGCATCGGACGTAGGCTCGTCGGAGATGCGAGCCTCGCCAGGAAGATCGGCGAGGCAGCTCGCCGCGCAGGCGTCGTCGACGCCTTGCAGCGCGTCAGGGCAAGCGCCATCGGGCGTAGCGGGCTGGCTACACTCGCGGGGGAGGAAAAGGGTTCCCGTCCAGAACAGGTCTCCGGACGACGGTGCACCCTTCCCCATGGTGGGCGCCAAATGTCGGGTGGTAGGTGCGACATATGCCAACGGGTGGCTTATCATTGTGGGAGCCAGTAAGACATCGCCGGTGCCTGGAAACGGGATAAGGCGAAGACATGCACGCCGGCGAATCTTACCCAGGTTCGGGGCTCTCCGTGGAGATAACACCCATAGTCCTGCTCTGCGGGGTCTCCGCATGATCACTAGATCAACACAAGTAGCTACAAGTGCTCCTTGAGCTGTTTGGCTAGAGGAGGAAGAAAGGCAAGGCTAGCTCTCCTCTTCCCTCTACGTGGTGGCTAAAACTATCTTAGAGATCAACCCTTTGCATGGGTGCCCCGGGGGGTTTATATAGGCCTACCCCCCAGGGGTACAATGGTAATTCGGCTGGGTGCGGGTCCCAGCCGTCAGTGTCTGTGCTCGCCGGCTTCTTCGCCGGCCGTTGGGGCCCGCCAACTGGTGGGTCCCGCCGGCTGCCGGCCTCTTGACGGACAGGCCGGCCCCACCGCCTGGGGGCCTTGTCGGCGGCTGGTTACTGTTGCCTCGCCTCTGATGATGAGGGCTTTGTCGAGGTAAGTGTGGCTACAGTGCCGCCGCCTGGCAGGCTCTCACTGTAGCCTCACTTCATCTTGTCTCCTTAATGATGCACATACTTCGAGGAAGAGAGGTAGCCGGCTATTGGGAGCCGGCTACGCCCCAGGCCGACTAGGGGAGGCCGGGACGCCTTCGAGCGTCTCTCTGGCTGAAGGGGCCCGCCGCCTGCGGGCCGTACTGGCGCCTGTCGTGGGTGACATCACGGTCAACATGGCTACAGTGCCGCGCCGGATGGGGGATGGCTGACCCGTACGGCGCACTGTGGCCGTGCATGCTCCGGGATTCCGGGGTGGCAGGCTGTACTGCGGCCACGCCCCGTCTTATCACCGTTATGTGGGCGCAGCCCTGGTGGGTGCAGTCTTGGCCGGCTTCCGGGAGTCGGTCCTCTTGTGGCCGGCTTCTGGGAGTCGGTCTACTTATGGCCGGCTTCTGGGAGTCGGCCATCTTATGGTTATCTTCGGGAAGGTTTTTGGAGGTCGGGTCGCCTTCCGGTAGTCGGCCTGTGAGATAGCCGACCAGGGGAAGGTGGCCCTATGTCTTGGATACTTGAAGGCCCAATCGGTCTGATAATTTTTCAGAGAGCCAGGGGGAGTCGGTTAGGCTACCCGTGGCCATTTACTCCAACACCAACCCGCCGAGCCCTATCAGAGCAGCCAGTCCTGTTAAGCCGGCAGGAAAAGATGATGATGTTACTATTACTGGTCATGGCTTCACAACTCCGGGTCGTCCTACCGCCTTATCCACGCACAGCACCAAAGAAGAAATCTCTGCTGAGGATAAAGGCAAGTGGAAGGTAGACTTAGAACACTACACTCAGTTCAGCGCCAAAGATATCCATTCTGGCTATTTGAACCGCTTATACACCAGCCGTGATTTTGAAGCCGGCTTAGTGAACTTGATGAAGGATCGCTATGAGGTAAACGCCGTCACTTCCTCTCCATATAAATATATTTCCATTAGCCGCCAAGTTTACTGGATATGACAGAATGGAATGTGCTGTAAACTTCAATAACTGCATAGATACGAACCAGTAGCCCCCAAGGGCCAGTTTATATTTTGAATATAAGCCGGGACTTATGATAGTATTTCAACTCTGCATATGTAGCCCCCCAAGGGTCGGCTTAATAGATATGTTTAAGCCGGGACCTTTGAGTAATAGAAGTAAACATTGCATCCGTAGCCCCCAAGGGCCGGCTTAACAATTACGTTAAGTCGGGACTTATTTTGTAGAAATTGCATAATACTGGTCATAGTCTTCATAAGCCGGATTACCACCCATTGTCCGGGTCAACCAATATGTTCATCGTTTGACAAGAGCAATATGCATTAGCCCCCAAGTGCTAAGGACAATACTTGTATTGTGCTTGGGACTTCGCAGTATTTGAAGAAGCAATAGACATTAGCCCCCAAGTGCCAAATATAATACTTGTATTGTGGTTGGGACTTTATATAAATTCATTGCCATCTCATAAACTGTTTATCTTTTGCAGTCTGAGCTGAATACTAAAGAATCCCAAATCGCTGACCTTCAAGAAAATATCAAGTCTCAACAAGCAGAGACCTCCAAAGCCAAGGATGAAGTGACCAATGCTTTAGCAGTGATGGAAAAACTGAAGGAAACCTTTAAAGCTAAAGAAGCAGGTTGGGATACAGAGAGGTCAGCCCTGCTGAAGAGAGCTGAGGATGTTGAAGCCGCGCTTGAACCGGTAACTGAGGAGTTATCCGGCTTAAAGCACCAGATTAACCTTATGTCATCAGCCATCTTTGGTAAGAGCATACCCCCCTTGTACTGTAAGAATCATATTGGAAACGTCTGCCGGCTTACCCATAACTTTATTGAAACAGGTTCTCGGAGTGCTAAGTTGGGCTCAGATATGCGCATTCGGCTTAAAGCTATCTACACTCTTGTAGAGCAGCTATATACTAGTGCCCAACGAACCATCACTGCTACAATGCATAGGAAAACTCCTTCAACACTTATCCAAGACACTTTGAAGCAATTAACAGTGCTGCCCAGGAGAATTGAGGACTTCAAGCGGGGAGCTGCCAGGGCTGGTGCTTTAACTGCTTTAAGCCGGGCCAAAGCATGGCAGGCCAATCTTGACCCGGAAGACTTGGCCAACGGCTGCCCCAGTGTTAAAGAAGACGGATCAGACTTCAGTGCTGAGGACTTCGCAGAAATAGCAAGAGCTATGCGTCCGTTAGCAAGTAAGCTAGCTGACGAAACCAGCTTATCCACATACCAGGCGGCTTATGATGTTGACAACAAGAAGATTGGCGCGCCGATTCATGAGCCAACAAATCTCATTCCTCCGATTCGTAAGCACACATTTGCCCCTGACATTGATCCATCAAATCTTATTGACGATGAAGCTGTGTTTAGAGCGTTGACCGGTATCAACTAGGCTACGCTTGACTTCCAGCTAATGGATAAGCAAGGAGTTGAGGATGAAGAAGAGGTGCAAGAAGACCCTGAGGCTTCAACCCGCCAACAATCATAAGCCGGAGCGCTGTACTGATAACTTTGATGAACGCTTAGTCTCATTGGGCCATCAGATGCCTTGTAATAGGCTAGCTTAAACTCTTAATCTGCTATGCCATCACGCATATTTTGCTTTGCATGACACTGTTGATCCGCCAATTTAAGATCAGCCACTTGTGCTTACTATATTAGCAATTTGAATATGTTCCTGCATATAAACAGATCACAAGTGTCCTGGCGGTTTACTGCAGGACGGGTCATAATACCCAACATATAATGACTGGAGACTAAAATATTTTATAACCAGGGCTGGTTCAATTATAACCATATATAATCATAACAAGATATTTCATACCTATGATATTTGATCACACCGCCAGCTTATGAAGCCAGTTAAGTAAGGGTGATAACCCAAAAATTTGAGCACTGGAATACTCTATGGAATTGTTATATATTGCCGGCTTATGAACAAAGCCAGGCCGGGTTAATAAACACCGGATATTATTCTTATCATATACTGACGACTTATAGTCAAAAGCTAGGCCGGGTTAATAAACATCGGTAAATTGTAGTCATAAAGTGTGATAAACCTCATTGGATTTTAACGTGTCACAAAGGACAAAACCTCAAAAAATCTTTTGAATAAGAAACAAAAGGAAACAAGGCTTTTCATAGGCTGTCAGGCCTAAAAATCAAGTGCTTTCAAGGGCTGCACAGCCACTGAGTTAAACCTTCATACAAACCTTATAAGCCGGACCTCACATAACCAATCATCGTTTTAACTTTGACAAGTTCAGGGTCTGCATAAGATTGACTTGTCAAAAGTACGGCGGGTCATTCCAGGATTACCTGGGTGGAGTGACAGACTTAAAAAGGCAGGATAACCCGGGTTTTTAGGTGAATACACCTGGCTTCCAAGCCTAGCTTTTAAGCCTATTACAAGGGTCATAAAAACTCTTGCCCTTTGAACAAAGAGCCCCCAAGCAATATTTTTGAGCTGTGCTCAGCGGGCACCTATGTTTGAGTTGTGCTTTGCAATAGACTCTTTGGTCCCCTTAACCTGGGTAGCAAGCCCCCAAGTGTTGTTTTTTTATATATGGCGTTTAAGCCAGATCAAAGGGTAATCAAAACCGTGCTCAATAAGCCGGAAGCCCCCAAGTGACCAATTGATATTTCAATAAAGACTCGTGATGTAAAGAGAAACGACAGAGGCCTTGCTTTATCAGGGATGCCGGTTTTATTATATTGATCATAATATATACATTGTCAAAATATGTACATCAGAATAGCCGATGGCTCTGGTATAGTAAGGCCGAAGATGAGCAATATTCCACGGCCGGCGGGTCTCCTCCTCCGACGTGCGTGAGTCCTTGTCGCCTCGAACATCGATAAGGTAATATTACCCATTGTTCAGATTCTTGCTGACCACAAAGGGTCCTTCCCAAGGTGGGGATAACTTGTGCATATCAGTCTGATCCTGGATAAGCCGGAGTACCAAATCACCTTCCTGAAAGGTTCTGGTCTTAACCCGGCGGCTGTGATAGCGGCGCAGATCTTGCTGGTAAATCGCCGAACGAGCCGCCACGGTGTCACGCTCCTCATCTAACAGGTCAAGTGCTTCCTGACGTGCTTTTTCATTGGCAGCCTCAACATAAGCCGCCACACGAGGCGAGTCATGAGGGATGTCACTAGGGAGAACCACCTCTGCCCCCTAAACCATGAAGAAAGGCGTGTAACCCGTAGACCTGTTGGGGGTGGTATTAATGCTCCATAACACAGAAGGTAACTCTTCCACCCAACAACCCGGCGTCCTCTATAGGGGAACCATAAGCCGGGGCTTGATGCCTCTCAAGATCTCTTGATTGGCTCTCTCGGCTTGACCATTAGATTGGGGGTGAGCCACTGAGGACACGTCAAGCCGGATATGCTCACGTTGACAAAATTCTTTCATAGTACCCTTAGGCAGATTAGTGCCATTATCAGTTATGATACTGTGGGGAAAGCCAAAACGAAAAATCACCTTTTTAATGAATTTAACCGCCGTCGCCGCGTCGCATTTACTGACCAGCTCTGCCTCAACCCACTTTGTAAATTTGTCAACTGCCACCAGGAGGTGTGTCTTTTTATCCTTGGACCTTTTGAAAGGCCCAACCATATCAAGCCCCCAGACTGCAAACGACCAAGTAATTGGAATCATCCTCAATTCTTGAGCCGGCACATGGGCTCGTCGTGAAAATTTCTGACATCCACCATAGTTGCTGACTAGATCCTCAGCGTCAGCATGATCCGTCAACCAGTAAAAACCATGACGAAAAGCCTTAGCCACAAGGGATTTAGAGCCGGCATGATGGCCACAATCTCCTTCATGAATCTCTCGCAGAATCTCACAGCCTTCTTTAGGAGAAACACAACGTTGAAACGCCC
Organism: Aegilops tauschii subsp. strangulata; assembly: GCF_002575655.3. Taxonomy (NCBI): domain Eukaryota; kingdom Viridiplantae; phylum Streptophyta; class Magnoliopsida; order Poales; family Poaceae; genus Aegilops; species Aegilops tauschii. The sequence continues at coordinate 188,182,676 of NC_053040.3, forward strand.
CTGTGACACTGCGATGATGTAGCTCTCCATTGACAATGGTCATTGACTTGGACCGCCGGGTTATCTGCCTGGCCAAAGTTTCATCCTCAGGTAACTCACCCTGGGTCATATAAGCCAAATATGGAACTGTCCAATCAGGAATTACATGAAGAGCCGCCACCAATTGTGCTTCTGGGTCAGGAATAGCAAGCTTCCTCTGTAGGCAACTTGACTGAGGGGTTATACAGAATATCTAAGAAAATGTTAGGCGGCACCGGCTTACGCTGAGAGCCGAGCCGGCTTCAGGCATCAGCCGCCTCATTTTTCCTTCGATCAATATGCTCAACCTGATAACCCTTGAAGTGACCTGCAATGGCGTCAACCTCTCGACGATAAGCCGCCATGAGTGGATCCTTAGAATCCCAAGTACCAGAAACTTGTTGAGCTACCAAGTTTGAGACGCCAAAGCACCTCACCCGACTTAAGTTCATCTCCTTAGCCATCCGAAGACCGTGGAGCAAGGCCTCATATTCAGCTGCATTGTTAGTGCAAGGGAACATCAACCGGAGAACATAACAAAATTTATCACCTAGAGGGGAAGCTAGCACAACTCCAGCCCCCGAACCCTCCAATTGCCTGGATCCATCGAAGTGAATAGTCCAATACGTGTTATCTGGCTTTTCTTCAGGCATCTGCAGCTCTGTCCAGTCATTGATGAAATCCACTAGTGCTTGAGACTTGATAGCCGTGCGAGGCATATACTTCAAACCATGAGGTCCAAGCTCATTGGCCCACTTGGCTATCCGACCTGTAGCTTCTCTGTTCTGAATAATGTCCCCTAGGGGAGCAGAACTCACCACATGTCACGACCGGTTTTCCAATAAAAATATTTATTGAGAGACCGATCCCTTTTATGGACCAGTAAAGAAGAATTCCTTCTTACTGTTAGACAAAATCTTGATCACAGAAGAAAAATACCAGGAGTACTGAATATAATACAAGGTTGAGCGGAGACTGCTCAACAATTTATTACAACCACGCCAATAACACCTAAAGGCGGATAGGGTGGCATGACTAACTCACGATAAAAGCGGTGGTGGATATATCACAGCGAAGTGGGTGATATGACTCCTGAAAACTAACAACTCTTCGAGCGTCGGAGTGAGGCTCGAGGAGACTTATTGTGGGTGGCGGAAGCGTATATGATACAAGTGACCAATATCCAGGATCGCACGGGACTGACTGGGATTCCTCTAGGCGTCGGACTCACTATCAAACTCTTCATCCATGAGATCGCCTTCGTCAACATCTGGCCAAATCAACAAGCCAGGTGAGTACTATGAAAGTACTCGCAAGACAGTTCGGACATAAGATATAACAAATGTAAACATGATGCATATGAACAGATTAACAAGTGCACTCAGACAACGAGATAATAATGCATGGGAAAAATAAAGAGAAGTCGGACGGTAGTCCTCCCAAAATCTCAAACTAATACTGAGGGCCAAACGAGTGTCTGAATGACTCCTCGAGAGGAAAAACAAAGGAAAAACAATGCCGCAGTCGGGCGTCAAGGCGACACCACATAAAGGGCTTATAACATAATATAAATGACAGTGCGTGCCACAGTCGGACGTCTGAGCGACATCACATAAAGGGCTTATATTGAAAGTAAATGACAAGCATGCCACAGTCGGACGTCTGAGCGACATCACATAAAGGGCTTATATCAAAGGTAGAATAACAAGAGTGCCACAGTCGGACGTCTGAGCGACATCACATAAAGGGCTTATATCAAAGGCAGAATAACAAGAGTGCCACAGTCGGACGTCTGAGCGACATCACATAAAGGGCTTATATCATAACTTAATAATTCAGTAGCTCAAAAATATAATCATATCAAGTACGAAATAAGTAAAAGGTTAGTCCATCCACAGGAATAACAATTAAACTGGGTTTACCACTCAAGCTTGTTCACCGGGGATTACCACGAGGATTGACATAGATATGGATATACTGGCCATGGTCCTTGACCATAGATACGATGACTCGGAAGGATTTGACTCTGCAGAGTTTGTACTTTAACCACAGCCAACGGATTTCAGTAGTCACGGGGACTAGTTCCGTTTACGGTGTTTTGGAAGAAACACATCTAACCAGTACACACCCATTCAACATTTCGAAGCCAGGAATCACCCTCGGCAACATTCAAGAAAAACCTTGAGACGGGGAGGCTACAACCTCGCGTAGCATGGGATCAAATTTATATACGCGCGCTCTAAGGGGTGCCCCCCTCTCGGTCCCAACCGGAAACACCCATGCCCCCTGACCGGATGACTGGCTTTAATCCAAGGCCATGGAACCCTCATCCCGGCCTCTCTATTTGGTGTGTACACGGAAAGAGGTTAACAACTTACTAAACCGTATTCTTGACAGAAAACATGTGGCAGCACGGAAGGGGGAAGAACGATAACGTGACTCCGTCCACGTTAACGTCGGAATTTATCGGATGACGTAAGGCTGGCATGCTACAACAGTACCACCTTACTGCCCTTCATGTCACCACATGACTAGGCCATCTCTCATCAGAGATCATAGTAACTTCGGAGCACACGGATAGTTGCCTTACATGCAACGAGATACTCATCGATGCTCATATGCTATGCACAAACCACTCAAGCAAACATGCAAAACACCCGTCATATCAAAGGTTCAAACATGCTTGCCTGGTTCGGAGAAGTCGGAGTCTAGCTCGGCGAAGTTCGCGGCTCCGTCACCTCTTCCGGAACCTACGGTATAGCGAAAACGTATACTAACGTGAAAATCATCGCGTGCATAAAAGTTGTCCCAAAAATTTTCCAAATAAAAACTATAAAAAACTAGACAAAAATATAAGACTGTCAGAAAAAGAATCACTCAAAAATCATCTTTTATTAAAAAGCTATAAGGGTTCTAGTCCAGGGACTAATCTGTGATGAAACAGAAAAGATCCAGGGACTTAACTGAGAAAACAGAAAACGGTTCGGAGGGAAAGACGTCAGCCCAAAGGGAAAGCGTATTCTGCCCGAAGGCGCCAACTGAAAACGGTTCGCGGGGGAAAAGAATAGAGGCTGACATGGGGGGGGGTCCACATGTCAGGTTTGAAAACCTTGCCGGCGCCCGAAGACTGCGGTGGTCGCCGGCGTTGAACCACGGCGAGACAGGGAGATCGGAGTGTACCAAGAGGTTCAGTGCGTCCTTCCGCGTCGGTGGGTGGTGGACTCGACCGACGGAGAGCACCACGTCGACGGCGACACTTTCTCCGGCGGACGGCGGCTCGGGCGATGGTGGAGAACTCCGGTGGGTGCTGCAAACTCCGAATTGAAGCGCGGGTCAGGAGAGTGGATGCATAAGGAAGCTACTAGCATGGGCTGAGAGGTAGAGGTGCACGCACGGGAGCGAATTGAGCTGGATCCCGTGGTGGGTCGCGGCGGCCGGAGTTGGGGAAGAAGGCTCCCTCGGGGCTCTTCCAGTGGCTAGGCGTGGTGTTGGAGGTGTGCAGAGGTGGTGTGGGTTTGAGTTGGAGCTCGGGGCCTCTATTTATAGGCGGTTCGAGGGGGTGGCCGTGAGATCGCTCCGGCGAGCAATTACGGTGAGGCAATGGCTTGGCAGGGAGCTTAAGTGGCCAGGCAGCATCAGGGAGGTGTACTGGTGCCGTTCCCCCGCTAATCTTGGTCGGGCTTGGCGTAATGGCGCCGGTCCTCGACGGGGTGGCCGTACGGGCACGGCGGCGGCAGAGAGCGCGCTCCGCGCCTGGCAGTTCACGACGAGGGTGGCAGCGCGCACTGGGGAGTGGGTGGCCACGCGGCGGCCTCCGGTGGCTTGGGCGGCGCTGGGTGGCGCCGTCCACGCTGCGCCTCTCTCTAGCGGCCGCAAAGCCGCCGCTGCCGTCGCTCACGGGGTGGCGCACCTCCTCCTGCTCGTCGCCGACGCCCGCAACCTTCCAGGCGTTTGTGCGGCACAGGGACAAGGGGGAGGGGACGGGGAGCAAGGCGCCACCGCGGCACTGTCGAGATCGACAACGGACACTGAAGAAACGACAGTGGTTTCAGACACTGTAAACTGAACTTGACTGAACATGATAGCAACAGTGTCCTGCAGTTGTTCGCTGAAATGATTTGGCAAGTAGAATTTTTTTTTCTGGAGCTGGGACTTGGTGAGGTGACCTCTCAATGCACCAAGAGGCTGCCTGATTTTTCTCAGATTTTTAGGAGAAGGATTTAAATGAGTTTCATCAAATTTGGCAAATGAGGTCCAAACTTGCAGCAAGTGTAGTTTGAAAAATTTGAACTGGAGACCAGTGGATCTTCATGGATCCTGGTTGAGGGCTCAAAGGACTAGCTAGTGAAATTGGTTTGGAGACAAAACTCAAAGCAGAAAAGGTAGCTCCTTTGTAAATCTCCAAGGATCAAGATAGAAGGCAGAAATTGTTTTTGATGAGAAATAAATGGAAATAAATATATGGAGAGGTTCAAACTGCTGGATTTGAAGTGTATCATGATCCAAAGATGGGGAAAGGTTTAGGGGAGGGGATTTCCACTTAGGTCATGGCAAGGGGAATTTTTGAAAAGGGGAGAAGATCACTCAAAATGCCCTAGGGCTATTTAAAGGATTTTTCAAAAGAAATTTTCCCAAGTGAAAAGCATTTGGTTTTGAGTCAAAATAAAAAGGGCAAACCTCCAAGACCAAGAACCAAGTCTTGGGTGAATCCAAAACAAAACACTTGCCATAAAAGAAAGTTTTTGAGAGGGTGGGTTCTTTAAAAGAAAAATTTAAATACCCTCCTCAATAAAAGTTTGAAAAATCCAATTAAAATTTTTGGGTGTCACAACACCTACCCCCTTAGGAAAAATCTCGTCCTCGAGATTTCAGCTGATCCTCAAATAGATATGGGTACTCTGCCTGAAGAAAATCTTCTCTTTCCCATGTAGCTTCATCCTCGGTGTGGTTGCTCCACTGAACCTTGAAATTTTTTGTTGTTTTCTGATGGGTCCTCCTTTCAGACTTTTCCAATATCTTTACTGGCCGCTCTCTGTAGGTGAGGTCTGGTTGCACATCAATGCTCTCGTGAGACACATGCTTTTTCGGGTTACTCATACATTTCCTCAACTGTGAGACGTGGAACACGTCGTGGACGTCTGACAGCTCCTTGGGTAGGTCTAGTTGGTAGGCTACTGTGCCTCTTCGTGCAATCACACAGAATGGTCCAATAAATCTCGGGGCTAGCTTCCCTTTAATTTTGAACCGTTGCAGGCCCCTCATAGGAGACACTCGCAGGTATACGAAATCACCGGGTTCAAAGCTGACCTCACGATGTTTCTGATCATAATAGCTCTTCTGTCGGCTTTGGGCTGTCTTGAGTCTGTCCCTGATCTGTTTAACCTTCTCCTCGGCCTCCTTGAGCATGTCTGGGCCGAAGATACGACTGTCACCTGTTTCTGACCAATTCAGTGGGGTACGACACCTCCGTCCGTACAAGGCTTTGAAGGGTGCCATTTGTAAGCTGGCTTGGTAGCTGTTGTTGTAAGCAAACTCGGCATACGGCAAACTTTCTTCCCAACTGGACCCATAGGTGAGCACACAGGCTCTCAGCATGTCCTCCAGGATTTGGTTTACGCGTTCCGTTTGTCCATCAGTCTGAGGGTGGTACGCTATACTGAAAGCTAGTTGCGTGCCCAGAGCTTGTTGTAGGTGATCCCAGAATTTAGAGACAAATTGAGTGCCTCGGTCGGATATTATAGTCTTTGGGACTCCATGCAGACAAACTATACGGGAGAGATAAAGCTTGGCTAGCCTTTGAGTGGAGTAGGTCGTCTTCACGGGAATGAAATGAGCAACCTTGGTTAGTCGATCTGTGATGACCCATATGGCATCATTTCCGCGTTGCGATCGAGGTAGTCCGACGATGAAGTCCAATCCAATTTCATCCCATTTCCACTCAGGTATCCTGTTTGGTTGTAGCAGCCCTGCTGGCTTTTGATGCTCGGCTTTAATGCGCTGACAAGAATCGCAACATGCAATAAATGCGGCTATATCACTTTTCATACCGTGCCACCAAAATCTTTCCTGAATGTCTTTGTACATTTTGGTCCCTCCAGGGTGGATCGAGTATGGAGCGGTGTGGCTTTCGGTTAGGATTTGTTGCTTGAGTTCCTCAATGTTCGGGACGCAAAGTCTGTCCCCGTACCATAATATTCCTTCACTGTCTGTGACGAACTCTGAAGCTTTGCCAAGACTCATTTTCCTCTTTATTCCTTCGATGCTGGGGTGCCCTTGCTGAGCCTTCTTAATTTGTTCCACTAGGGTGGGTTGTATCTCCAGATTCGATACGGTGCCCTCAGAGACTAACACCATGTTGAGTCTAACGAACTCCTGCTGAAACTCAGGCCTCAAGTTTTGCGGGCTGTCGTTGTCTGGGCTGGGGTTCCGACTAAGAGCATCTGCCACTACATTTGCTTTCCCTGGATGGTAGTGAATGCCGACATCATAGTCCTTGACCAATTCCAACCAGCGTTGTTGGCGTAAATTTAGCTCTGGTTGTGTGAAAATATATTTAAGGCTCTTGTGGTCCGTATATATTTCACAACGATTACCCAACAGAAAGTGTCTCCACTCCTTGAGTGCATGGATGACTGCTGCTAGCTCCAAGTCATGAGTTGGATAATTTTCCTCATGCTTCCGTAGTTGCCGGGAAGCATACGCGACAACTTTGCCATCCTGCATCAGTACACATCCGAGGCCTTTCCTGGATGCGTCACAATACACTTCAAAGCTCTTGTGTATGTCTGGCACGGTCAAAACTGGTGCTGTTGTTAGTTTCTTCTTGAGTTCTTGGAAGCTTTTCTCGCATGCTTCCGTCCATACAAATTTCTTGTCTTTCTTGAGCAACTGTGTCATTGGTTTTGCCATAGTGGAGAATCCTTCAATAAATCTCCGGTAATATCCAGCCATTCCAAGGAAACTTCGCACATCTGTCACGTTGGCTGGTGGTTTCCAGTCGAGTATGGCTTTGACTTTTTCTGGGTCTACGGCCACGCCTTCTTGGGTTAATATGTGGCCTAGGAAACCAACTTGCCTTAGCCAAAATTCACACTTGCTAAATTTGGCGTACAATTGATGTTTCCTTAATTCTCCCAATTCTGAGGGTGCCATTCTATAAGGTTTCTTATAGATGGGAGCGGTGCCAGGTGCTAGTTCAATGCTGAACTCTATCTCTCGGTCTGGCGGCATGCCTGGTAGTTCTTCGGGGAATACGTCGGGAAATTCGCACACCACTGGAACTTTTCTCAGTTCTGAAATGTCCACTTTGTTCAATTTTGGTTGCCGTGATCGTGGTCTATCTTGGGCGGTAACTTTTATTGTGTTGCCGTGATGGTGAGTGAGAATCACAGTCCGATTGAAACAATCAATAAATCCTTTGTTGGTGGTTAACCAGTCCATCCCTAAAATGACATCCAGTCCTTTATTTTCCAACACGATGAGATTAGCTTGAAACCTTAGTCCTTCGAACTCAATGATCACTCCTTGGCAGTAACTCTGAGCGATCTGCTTATTTCCGGGGGACTTGATGATCATAGATTTTTCCAAGGGAAGTATCGGAAAACCATGTTGCAAAACAAAATTCTTCGAAACGAGCGAATGGGAAGCTCCAGAATCAAACAAAACCGTGGCAGGTACTGTGTTGACAGGGAACGTACCGAGCACGATGTCTGGGGCATTCTGCGCTTCTTCCCTGGTCACATGGTTCAGGTGACCCTTCCTGTGATTGTTGTTGGGGTTGAAATTGTTGCGCTTGGGGGCTGGATTATTCCCATCATTGTTCGGCTTGGGGGCCGAGTTCCTTGGTTTTGGGCACTGTTTAGCATAGTGCCCTTCTTCACCACAAGCATAGCATGTGACCCCTGGACGGTACGTGAAGTCCTTGTCTCTTGAATGAAACTGCCTGATTGGCCTTAGATCAGTAGTCGTGGATTTCCTTGCTTCAGTCCTCTGAACCTCAGTCTTGCTTCGGTTGTTGCGAGCAAGAGTTGTCTTATCCCTCTTTCGCTTACGGATATCCTCCAGACTACGGCGCTCATTCTCCAAGGTGATGGCCTTGTCAACCAGAGTTTTAAAATCCGGGAAAGTGTGCACGATCAGTTGGCATCTCAATGCTGGTGCCAGGCCGTCCAAAAATTTCTCCATCCTCTTGTTCTCAGTCATATGCTCATCGTAGGCGTAACGAGATAGCTGGGTAAACTGACCGTTGTATTCTGTCACTGACATGCCTCTTTGCTTGAGGTCATCAAATTCTCTCTTCTTGATTTTGATGATGCTCCTGGGGATGTGTGCCCCACGAAAGCCTTCCTTGAACTCCTCCCAGGTGATGTTATGTTCACTGGGATGCATGTGTAGGAAGTTCTCCCACCATGCTGCAGCTGCTCCAGTAAGGTAGTGGGGTGCATAAAGAACCTTCTCATGATCTGAACACTGAGCAATAATCAGCTTCCTTTCGATGTCACGAAGCCAATCATAGGCTTCAAGAGGCCTATCCGTGTGAGCAAACGTTGGAGGGCGAGTCTTCTGTAATTCAGACAACTTGGAGTGGGGTTGATATGGCTCACGGTGATTTCCCATATTGATGACGTGGCTCATCATTTCCTGGTGTTGTTGCTGGCTTTGTTCGAAGAGGCGGCATACTTGAGATAAGGCGGCCTCGCTGTCCTGTTGACTAGACTGTCCCTGAGTGAAGTTGTTGCTGGTCTGTGTCCCATAAACTTCTTCTGGTTGATTGGGCATGGAACGAGTCCACGGACGAGACATTTTCCACTCTGGGGTATTATGTTGCAAAAATCATGAGAAGAATAGTGTGGCACAAGGAGAACCTTGCAAAGGCAAAAATTTAAAAGACCCCAAGATTTTTCAAGAAAACATAAACGATTTCGCTCGGAGTAATGACTGCTTAAACACAAATCTTACACGCGAAACGCAAACATACGATACAGCACTCAGGATGTGCGTACACATTCCTGACATGTTATTAAGACTAGCACAGCTCTCCGGAAAGCAGCGTACACAACTACTACAAGCATAAGCACATAAAACATAACATACATGCAGACACAACGCGCGGCTACTAAGCGCACTCAGTCGGAGATGGTGAAGATTTCCTCTCCCTTGCCGAGGGTAAGACCCAGCGGTGCAGGAGACTCAACCTCCACCTCCTCCCTAGTAGGCTCCAGACGCGTAGCACTGCGCTGAGGTGATGGTGCGGGAGCGACAGGCTGCAGTGCGGGTGCGGCAGGCGGTGCAGCTCTGACTGGAGTAGGAGCGATGACTCGGTCGAACTCCTCAGTGGTAGGCAGACGGCGAGCAGTGGCCAAAATGGCCGGTGAATAAGATGCTGAGGACGAGACGAAAGTCAGAGGCGGTGCTGTGTGGAGAAGTTCCTTCCTGCAGGCAGGACCGCCCCGAACTAAGTCCATGCGGGCAGCCACAAGATCGTCCACGAGGTTGTCGAAAGATTCTTCCAGAGCTTTGAGATACTCCACAACCATCTCGATGGCTTCATCTCGCTCTCCCCTATGGCAGGCGAATGCATAGTGACAAGTATATGGCACATGGCATGGGAGGTAGCGGTAGCGACGAGTCTTCATCATAAGAAGAATGTCCCGAAGGCGAGCTATCGCCTCACGGGCAGCCATCTGCATGGCATGCCTCTCCGTAGGCATGGCCCTTCCCACAAAACGGAAGTGGCGAGACGCAGAACGTCCTCCCTTGAATTGCACCACGGCCTGGTGCATAGACACGTCGTCGCTGAGCTTGTGCTGGTAAAGAGTGAACTCCGGACGAGTCGCTGGCCCGATCGCGAGCTTGGTGATGGAGATGAGGAGTTTGACAAACCCCTCGGGCACATTAGTGAACACCCAAGTCTCGCAGTTGCTGCCAGCCATCTACAAAAGTAGGCAAAAATTCTGAGTAGTCATGTCATAAATTTATGATGACCAACAGAAAATAGCTACATTTGCAAAATGCTGAAAAAGCACAAAAGACGCTAATAACCGATTAGCGATCGCACCTAGTGGCTTCCTACAGTCAGCCTGGCTCTGATACCAAGCTTGTCACGACCGGTTTTCCAATAAAAATATTTATTGAGAGACCGATCCCTTTTACGGACCAGTAAAGAAGAATTCCTTCTTACTGGTAGACAAAATCTTGATCACAGAAGAAAAATACCAGGAGTACTGAATATAATACAAGGTTGAGCGGAGACTGCTCAACAATTTATTACAACCATGCCAATAACACCTAAAGGCGGATAGGGTGGCATGACTAACTCACGATAAAAGCGGTGGTGGATATATCACAGCGAAGTGGGTGATATGACTCCTGAAAACTAACAGCTCTTCGAGCGTCGGAGTGAGGCTCGAGGAGACTTATTGTGGGTGGCGGAAGCGTATATGATACAAGTGAGCAATATCCAGGATCGCACGGGACTGACTGGGATTCCTCTAGGCGTCGGACTCACTATCAAACTCTTCATCCATGAGATCGCCTTCGTCAACATCTGGCCAAATCAACAAGCCAGGTGAGTACTATGAAAGTACTCGCAAGAAACGACAGTGGTTTCAGACACTGTAAACCGAACTTGACTGAACATGATAGCAACAGTGTCCTGCAGGTGTTCGATGAAATGATTTGGCAAGCAGAATTTTTTTTCTGGAGCTGGGACTTGGTGAGGTGACCTCTCAATGCACCCAGAGGCTGCCTGATTTTTCTCAGATTTTTAGGAGAAGGATTTAAATGAATTTCATCAAATTTGGCAAATGAGGTCCAAACTTGCAGCAAGTGTAGTTTAAAAAATTTGAACTGGAGACCAGTGGATCTTCATGGATCCTGGTTGAGGGCTCAAAGGACTAGCTAGTGAAATTGGTTTGGAGACAAAACTCAAAGCAGAAAAGGTAGCTCCTTTGTAAATCACCAAGGATCAAGATAGAAGGCAGAAATTGTTTTTGATGAGAAATAAATATATGGAGAGGTTCAAACTGCTGGATTTGAAGTGTATCATGATCCAAAGATGGGGAAAGGTTTAGGGGAGGGGATTTCCACTTAGGTCATGGCAAGGGGAATTTTTGAAAAGGGGAGAAGATCACTCAAAATGCCCTAGGGCTATTTAAAGGATTTTTCAAAAGAAATTTTCCCAAGTGAAAAGCATTTGGTTTTGAGTCAAAATAAAAAGGGCAAACCTCCAAGACCAAGAACCAAGTCTTGGGTGAATCCAAAACAAAACACTTGCCATAAAAGAAAGTTTTTGAGAGGGTGGGTTCTTTAAAAGAAAAATTTAAATACCCTCCTCAATAAAAGTTTGAAAAATCCAATTAAAATTTTTGGGTGTCACACCACAGTGATGGGATGACCCAAAAAATATTGCTTAAGCTTCCGACTGGCCATGAACACCCCATATACAAGCTTCTAGTGCGGGTACCTCTGCTTGGACTCGATAAGCACCTCACTGATGTAGTAAACTGGCCTTTGAACCGGATATTCCTTGCCTGCCTCTTTCCGTTCCACCACAATAGCTACGCTGACAGCCCGGGCATTAGCAGCCACATACAACAACAATGGCTCCTTATCAACAGGGGCAGCAAGAACAGGCGGCTCAGCCAGCTATTTCTTCAAGTCCTCAAATGCTGCATTAGCGGCATCAATCCAGACAAAATTATCTATCTTTTTCATCATCTGATACAGAGGGATAGCCTTCTCTCCCAACCGGCTTATGAACCGGCTTAGAGCCGCAATACGACCCACCAGACGTTGAACATCATTGACACACGCCGGCTTAGCCAAAGAAGTAATGGCTTTGATCTTCTCCGGATTAGCTTCAATGCCTCTGTTAGACACCAGAAAACCCAAAAGCTTGCCTGCGGGCACACAAAAAATGCACTTGGTTGGGTTAAGCATCATCTTGTAAACCCGGAGATTATCAAAGGTTTCCTTCAAATCGTCTATGAAGGTCTCCTTCTTTCTGGATTTCACTGCAATATCGTCCACATAAGCATGAACATTGCGCCCAATCTGATTATGAAGACAATTCTGCACACATCGCTGGTAAGTCTCCTGGGCACTCTTGAGCCCAAAAGGCATAGACACATAGCAGAAGGCTCCAAAGGGAGTTATAAAAGATGTCTTCTCCTAGTCCTAAACTGCCATCTTGATCTGATGATAACCAGAATAAGCATCCAAAAAACTCAAACGCTCACAACCCGCCGTAGCATCAATAATCTGATCAATACGAGGGAGAGCAAAAGGATCAGCCGGACAAGCCTTGTTTAAATCCGTGTAATCCACACACATACGCCAAGTGCCGTTCTTCTTAAGTACCAGCACCGGGTTAGCCAACCACTCAGGATGAAAAACTTCAACAATAAACCCGGCCTACCTCTTCACCAATGGCCTTTCGCCTCTCTTCGTTGAAATGACGAAAAAACTGCTTGACCAGCTTAAACTTGGGATCAATGTTAAGAGTGTGCTCAGTGAGTTCCCTCGGTACACCTGGCATGTCAAAAGGTTTCCATGCAAAGATGTCCCGGTTCTCACGGATGAACCCGATGAGAGCACTTTCCTATTTCGGATCCAGATTAGCACTGATGCTGAACTGCTTGGATGAATCGCCAGGAATGAAATCAACTAGCTTGGTATCATCTGCCGACTTAAACTTCAAGGCTGGGTCATGCTCCGTAGTTGGCTTTTTCAAAGATGTCATATCTGCCGGGTCAACATTGTCCTTATAAAACCTCAATTCTTCTGTTGCACAGACAGACTTAGCATTAGCAGCGTCACCTTCTTCGCACTCTAAAGCTATTTTCTGGCTTCCGTGCACCGTGATGGTTCCCTTGTGACAAGGCCTTGCCATGAACTTAGCATAAGCCGGCCGTCCAAACAGAGCTTGATAAGGGCTCTTTATTTTCACCACTTCAAAGGTCAATGCCTCTGACCTAGAATCATGATCATCTCCAAAAGAAACTTCCAGAGCTATCTTACCAACTGGGTATGCCGACTTACCAGGCACCACGCCAGGAAAAATAGTGTTCGACGGTTTCAGATTCTTATCAGTCAACCCCATGCGACGAAAAGTTTCATAATAAAGGATATTGATGCTGCTACCTCCATCCATGAGTACCTTAGTGAACTTATATCCTCCGACCTGAGGTGCGACCACCAAAGGACCCGGATTATCAACCCGAGGCGGGTGATCTTCCCGACTCCACACAATGGGATGCTCAGACCAGCGCAAGTAACGGGGAATTGCCGGCTCAACGGCGTTCACCGCCCTTTTATGGAGCTTATGATCCCGCTTGCATAAACTTCTGGTGAAGACGTGGTACTGCCTGCTATTCAACTGCTTCGGGTTACTCTGATACCCCGATTACTGCTGCTGATTTCGTTGACCCGACTGTTGATGATAACCGCCCTGACTTGCCTGGTTTCCTTGATTGCCTTGGAAGCCGAAATTAGAACCGCCACCATCGTAACCCGGACCATGAGAGCCGAAGCCTGAGCCGCCGCCTGGCCCATCATTATCTTGAAACAGATTGGAATTTTTATACTCCTTCGTAATGAAGCAGTCCTTCCAAAGGTGACCAGACGGTCTTTCCCGTCTACCATGTCTTGGGCAGGGTTGATTCAGCAGCTGCTCAAGATTAAAACCTAGCCCCCAACCCGTGGGGGTGGCTTACCCTTACAACACTGACCATTATTCTGCGCATTAGTGTTAGCCACAAAGTCCAAACTATTATCAGACTTGCGCTTACGGTTGCCTCCTTGATTCGTCGGGTTATGCTGCTGCCCTCTGGTGTTGTTACTCTTCTTTCCCTTTCCCGACTTTTCATCGTCAGACTCGGGGTCCTTGGTACCATCAGAGTCAGCGTACTTAACCAGAGCTGCCATCAGCTCCCCCGTGTTATTGCAGTGGCGCTTGAGCCGCCCTAACTTCTGTTCCAACATCAAGACTGCTGAGCCGGCATTGATGTGATCTGATGAATGCAGGACAGCTGAGACCCGGCGTACCCAATGGGTTGTTGACTCACCTTCTTCTTGGACACAGGCATCCAAATCCACAATTGACATAGGCTGCTTGCACGTGTGTCGGTGGAAACGACACCTATGGGATCACTGGGATCCCTTCTACGGTTGGCGGGCGCGGGGTTGTGCAAAGAGCGGGTCTAGGAGCCAGCACAAAGGTCGTTTACCCAGGTTCGGGCCGCGAAGATGCGTAAAACCCTAGTCATGCTTTGGTGTATATTTGAGTGTTCTTGAGCTCTCGAACTAGCTATGATGCGTGCGTAGTCCAAAAGATTCGAATCCCTCTCCAGTACGCCTCGGGCCTCCTTTTATAGTCAAAAGGGGTCGCCACAGTGGCACACAGGAGGTGGAAAGGTATACAGTGGACAAGCTTATCGCCTATCATTACGGGACAAAGCGCATTAAATGCGCTTCTTAGGTGTCCCGTTGCTTTATTGGGGATGGCAACGAGGCCCGTCCTGCCCGTCGCCACTCCGTCTCGCTCCGACACGCGTCCAGGCCGACGAGGCGTGCAGCGCCACGTAGGCTGGCAGGCTGCTGAGATGGCGTGGTGGTAGGGTCTTCACAAAGATCTGCATGCCACCGCGTAGGTGTTTGCTGAGTTGGCCTGGAAGCCGCACGTCGCCACGCAGGTGCCTGCCCAGCTGGTTGGGCTGGCAGCTGGATGGGAACGGCGGTGGAGTCTTGGCAGACGCAGGCCTGGCTGTGGCCACGTGGGTGTCCTCGGGAAGGGTCTCGCCGGGGCCCCGGCAAGGGTCTTGCCGTGGTATCGCGGTCGTCCCCGGCAAGGATCTTGCCGTGGGTCTCGTGGATTTCCTCGACAGGGATCTTGCCGAGGATCGTCGTCTTCCGGTCCTCATCTGATCTTGTGTGTTTATGATCTTGACAAAGATCTGCATGCCACCATGGAGGTGCCTCCCGAGCCTTGGTTCCAATGTGGTTGACGGTGTTGGAACCCTTGGGCTCAAGGGTGGCGCGCCCTGCTGGTGTTGGGCAAGTTGCCCCGGCAAGGCTCTTGCCGGTGCTGCGGAGGCTGCTCCGGCAAGGGCTTGCCGGGGGTGTCCACCTCACCCTTCTGCTCTTTGTGTTTCCGTCTTGGCGTTGATCTTAGTTGTCTTGTGTCCTTGCTTCTCTCCTCTGCCCTGCTAAGTGTGGCCGCCGCTCTGACTGCCCGTGCACAAGTATAGGGGTAAAAAGGAGATCCCCTACCTTTGTACACCGACAGGAGCCCCCGGGCCTGGGCCACACATAAGCGCAACGCGTTGTTGGGCTAGGCCCAGAACGGTGCGCGGGCAGGTGGGGCGGATTTTTACCGCAGTAACTCCTTCGCCCGTCGTGCTTCCCCATGACTCGTGTTGAATGCACGATGTGGGGGTCGTGCGTGACATGGGGCGCATGCATGGGGCGGTTGCTGCCCTCATGCGTCACATCATAGTAAATGGTAGAGAGGCGGCCCGCATCTTCCCCATAAAAAGGAATAACCGCAGGCGCGCTGCTCATTTACCCTCTGTGCTTCTTCCAATCTCGGACCCGCCGTTCCTCTCTTCTTCCTTAGACGAAAGATTCAAAGCTCCCGCCTCTGTCCGCCGCCGCTGTGCCCTTATTGCCCTCAAGCTCACCTCTTCCCTGGTCGCCATGGCGCCCAAATCCAGCAGAGGCAAGGGAGTGGCAGAGGACGTCGGGGAGAAGGGCGTGTCCGAGAGCGAGCTGGCGGTGCTCCGGACGCAGCTTGCCTACTTCCCCCCGACGGTCGATGCAGTCCACCTCAGGGATTACTTTAGGCCTTTGTGGGGGAGGAAGACGACGGGCCATCCGGCCATGCACATCATCCCTGCCGCTTTCGCCAAGGCCGGCCCGAATCGGTACCCCTTCTTCATTGACTACTTCTCCTGCAGGCTCTGCCCTCCTTTTTCCCATTTCTTCAATGATGTCATGCACACCTATGGCTTCCATCTCCTTGATTTCACGCCAAATGCGGTGGTGTGCATGGCTTTCTTCGCTCATCTCTGCGAGGGCTTCACCGACGTGCTCCCCAGCACGACGCTCTTCCGCCACTACTTTTACCCCCGCATCCAGGCGGGGGGTGCCATCTCCGGGTGCGTCACCTGCATCCCACGGACCCAGGAGAAGGGGACATATCCGGAGGGCGCCCAGAAGGAGAGGTGGGAGGAGTGGCGGAGTCGGTGGTTATGGATCGAGGAGAAGGATCCGCAGGAGTTCTGCCAATTTCGCCAGAGTCCGCCGGTCCGCCGCAAGGATAGGAGTGACGTCGATGTCGACGATGAGAAGCTCACGATCGCCACCACCAGGATCCACCGTCTTGCCGAGGCCGGGCTCACCCTTGAGATGATTGGGGCGGATTTCATCCAACGCTGAATCGCCCCACTGCACAACAAGGGGAGGCCGGCCTGACTTTTCCATAACGCGGCTGACATCATGAGGCTTCGCCCTGGCCTGAAGCACAACTTCACGGTGATGGGGCACGCCCATTTCTGCCAGAGGCTTTTTCAGCTTGACGTGAACCGCGACGGCAGGGCGGAGAGGAGCGGCAAGGCTGCAAAGGCCGGCAAGGCCGTCAAAGGGCCTTTGTTTGGGTTGCCGGCGTGAGTGGTCCCGCTGAGCAACAATTCTCGCCAAACCAACATCATCGCCATGATGCCGGACTTCAACGCGCACGGCCTAGACCCAAGTTGGGACAAGCCGGAGGCGGGGCGGGTGCAGGAGTTCTTCGACAACCTGTCGAAGATGTATGTCCACGAAGAGCCACTGCTCATTCAAGACACCACCAAGGAGCAGCTGGATTATATTGCCGCCAGGGCGGCTGTAACGCCCACAATGCGGCTATATCTCCCATGTGTCGAGGCACGACTTAGAGGCATAACCGCATTGTGATTTTGTCGCAAGAAGGGTCATCTTCACACAATCCCATGTAATGAACAAGAATGGGATAAAGAGTTGGCTTACAATCGCCACTTCACACAATACATAAATATAATTCATACATCATCCAAAATACACACATAGACCGACTACGGTCAAGATCCGAATGAAAATAAGACAACCCCAAATGCTAGATCCCCGATCGTCCCAACTGGGCTCCACTACTAATCATCAGGAAAAGAAACATAGTAACGACCACGTTCCTCATCGAACTCCCACTTGAGATCGATCCCATCATTTGCACTGGCATCGTCGGCACCTGTAACTGTTTTGGTAGAATCTGTGAGTCACGAGGACTCAGCAATCTCACACCCGCGAGATCAAGACTATTTAAGCTTATAGGAAAAGGTTGGTGTAATGAGGTGGAGCTGCAGCGGCAATAAGCATATATGGTGGCTAACATACGCAAAAGAGAGCGAGAAGAGAAGCAACGGAACGGTCGTCATCTAGCAATGACCAAGAAGTGATCCTGAACTCCTACTTACGTCATTCATAACTCAAACCGTGTTCACTTCCCGGACTCCGCCGAGAAGAGACCATCACGGCTACACACACGGTTGATGTATTTTAATTGGGTCAAGTGACAAGTTCTCTACAACCGGACATTAACAAATTCCCATCTGCCTCATAACCGCGCGCACGGCTTTCGAAAGATAATACCCTGCAGGGGTGTCCCAACTTAGCCCATCATAAGCTCTCACGGTCAACGAAGGATAAACCTTCTCCCGGAAAGACCCGATCAGTCTCGAAATCCCGGTTTACAAGACATTTCGACAATGGTAAAACAAGACCAGCAAAGCCCCCGCATGTGCCGACAAATCCCGATAGGAGCTGCACATATCTCGTTCTCAGGGCACAACGAATGAGCCAGACGTCGGGTTGGCATAGACCCTTGTTGCCCAGGGGGCGCCGGACATCGCTCGGTTTGGGCCAGCACTCGAAGGAGCACTGGTCCGGGGGTTTAAAATAAAGATGACCCTCGGGCTCGCGAAAACCCGGGGGAAAAAGGCTTAGGTGGCAAATGGTAAAACCAAGGTTGGGCCTTGCTGGAGGAGTTTTATTCAAGGCGAACTGTCAAGGGGGTCCCATAAATCACCCAACCGCGTAAGGAACGAAAACTCAAGGAACATAATACCGGTATAACACAAACTAGGGCGGCAAGAGTGGAACAAAACACCAGGCATAAGGCCGAGCTTTCCACCCTTTACCAAATATATATAGATGCATTAATTAAATAAGAGATATTGTGATATCCCAACATATCCATGTTCCGACATGGAACAAACTTCACCTGCAACTAGCAACGCTATAAGAAGGGCTGAGCAAAAGCGGTAACTTAGCCAAACAACGGTTTGCTAGGAAAGGATGGTTAGAGGCTGACATGGAAATATGGGAGGCATGATGTAGCAAGTGATAGGTAGCGCAGCATGGCAATAGAGCGAACAACTAGCAAATCAAAGATAGAAGTGATTTCGAGGGGTGGTCATCTTGCCTGCAAGGTTCTCAGAGTTGTCGAAAGCTTGATCCTCGTAAGCGTACTCAACAGGTTCCTCGTTCACGAACTCGTCTCCCGGCTCTACCCAAGACAAGAACACAAGCAATGGAACCACAATCAATCACGATAAATGCACAAGCAACATGATGCAAAACATGTATGATATGCGAGATATGATATGCGATGCATATGCGTGCCCCGGAAGGAAAATGATGAACAAGGCAGTAACTTGGCAAACCAAGCATTCCACTGGAAAGATGAGATGATTTCGGTCGAAATCGATATAAAGATCACCGGAAACGGATGCACGGTTTGCAAAAGGCAAGCAAAACAAGAATGACCCGAATCTGCGATTAACAGCATGATAGCACTTAGAACGCAACAAGTAACAATGCTACAGCACTCCAACATAGCAACAAAGCATATGGTAGTAATCTACAGGAGATGCTTGACAAAAGATGAACACTGAGCTATGGCTAGATCACAATATAACAAGCTCAAACAAGCATGACAAAAGTGCAAAAGATAACAGGTTCACAGACTTGGTGAAATTACTGGACATGGCAGAAAACAGCATCAGGTAGCAATGTTCAGAGCACGAAATCAACATGCTACAGGAACTTAACATGGCAAACAAAGGCATGGAAGTATTCTACTAAATTCATATGACAAACGCCCCTTACTGACCATAAGCCAAAAAGGACCAGAAGATATGATGGCAACCTTGTAAACATAGCAAGTTTCGTTATCAGGTTTCAGACTTGGCAGAAAACAAAGCATGGCAGAAACAATAATATGAGGGCATCTTGGTGAGCTTGATGCACTCACCACAGAGCAATTCATGACAAAACAATCATACCTACAGAAATATGGAAAGTTTATGAAGCTATCCATGGCAAGAACAAAAGCATAGCATGTATGGAACAACTACAACAAGCTTGGCAAAACTGAATATCATGTTAAGAATCTGCCAGAAATATTTTATAGCAAAAGTAGAGCAAGATTGAGTCATGCTATGGCACTACATAATTGCAAACAAGGGCAGGAATTGATCAATTACAACTATATCTACAAATCATCCTTACTGAACATCTCCAAAATATGCATGGATCTCTCTGTAGCATCAAGTTTACATGGCAACAAAATAACAGTAGACAAAGACTTGGAGAAATTACTCTCTGAAATCAGAAACATTACGGGGCCTAGTTTGCATGCTTGTGCTAGTCACCACAGAGATCACAAAAATACATGGCATACACTCTTGGAAAGATGGCATGGCATACAACAAAACACATGTAGAGCTCATGCCCATAAGATGCACAGATTAAATGATACAAAAATAACAAATCTCCAAGTTCTGCTAGGAACCAGCAGATAACAGCAACTAGCACTTTTGCAACAGAGATTTGGGCATCAAGATGGCCTCTAATGAACATGGTGCAATTGAACAAAATGTAGAGCATCACGAGGCGAACAATTTGACATATTACACGCGCGAAACAGAGCTATATGCAGAGAGTTATGCAGTGTTGAACAGGGGCACATATCATCAAAATCAAATGACTTGGAAGTTTGGGGGGGGGGGGGTTTCGGGAAAAGTCAACCTCTACTGTATCTTCCAGATCCGATCGGGATGGGTCTCGAGGGAGCTCGGGCCGCCGGAGTTGGAGCTCGCCGGAGTGCGGGGAGGCGGCGGAGGGGAAGGAGAGGACGGCGGGGCCGCGGCGACGCGGTGGGGAGGCGCCGGGCGGCGAGGGCCAGGCCGGGCGGCGACGGCGCCGTGCCGCGGCGGCGAGGCGCGGCGAGGTTGGTGGCGATGGCCGACGGCGGGGCGGTGCGGTGGCCGGCCGGCGCGGGCGCGGGGCCGCGGTGGAGGAGAGAGGACGAGCGGCGGCGGGCGCGCTCGGGCCCGGGAGGGCCTCCCGCAGGCTCGGGTGGGCCGGCTTGGCGGCGGGGAGCGCCATGTGGCGGCGCGCGACTGGTCCGGGGCGGCAGCGCGAAACGTCCGGCCGACGGCGGACGCGTCCGGCGGCGCGAAGGGAAGTTTGTCTAGGGTTGGACTGCGAACGTAATTTCGGGAGAGAAGCATATAAATAGGTAGAGGGAGCTAGGAGGCTCCAAATAAGGCGCGGTTTTCGCCCACACGATCGTGATCGAACGACCTACAGCATGGAAGAGAGTTTGGTGGGTTTTGGGCTGGTTTTTGAGGGGGTTTTGCTGGAACACACAGAAGGCATCTGCGGTTACCCGGTTAACCGTTGGAGTACCAAACGACCTCCAAATGGAACGAAACTTGACCGGTGGTCTCCCGGTGGTATACTAGGGCCACTTGACAAGCCTCGGTCCATTCCAAGAATGTTTGACACCCGCTCACGAAAGAAAACAAGAGGGGTGCGCCGGAGGAGGTGGGAGCGCCGGATTGCGAAACGGACAACGGGGAAAATGCTCGGATGCATGAGACGAACACGTATGCAAATGCAATGCACATGATGACATGATATGAAAAGCATGACATGAACAAAATGCAAAACGAAAGACAAAACCCGACCACGGAGGGAATATCATAACACATAGCCGAAAATGGCAAGAGTCAGTGTTACAAATATGGAAAGTTACATCCGGGGTGTTACAGCGGCGGAGGCGGCGCTTTCCCGGGAGGCCGGCAGCGCTGGTCATGTGGAGGACGAGGCCGACTCGGCCGCCGAGGAGAAAGAGCTCGCCCAGTGGGCAGAGTCTGCCGGGGAGGCCAGCGGCACCAATGCCGAGGCCCCCCTAGTTGAAGATGTGGACGTGGAGTCGACCGAGGAAGAGGCCGAGGTCATCGATCCTCCGGCCGCGGGGAAAAGACGCGTCCTGTGCCGGGCTGGCTCTAGCGAGCCGGTCCGGCCCAGCAGGACCGTGCAGCGGCAACAGGTCCAGGAGCAGTCCGTGCGCCAGACGAGGGCCGCGGCGGCGAAGAAGGCGGTGAAGGTCCCGGTGGCGAAGAAAAAGGCGACTGCCTCTTCTTCGTCCAAGCGTCGCCGGACCCCATCTCCTTCCCCTCCTCCCGCAGATGTCGACACGGGGGTCGTCTTTGATTTTGGGTCTCTCAGCCCAAGGAAGAAGAGGAAGCCAGTGGAGGAGGAGGTGGAGGAAGAGTACGCATCTCGCCCACCCCCCCCGCATTATCCTCTGACTTTACTCCTGTGTCATCTTTCCTTGACCTGATGTTGTCTTCACAGGGACACGGAGACGCTGGCGCAGAGGGTGGCAAAGAGGGCCAAGGCCTCGACGGGCGACAAGCCCCCGGCGGGTACTTCGGGTATGCCGCTGGTGATAGAGAGCAGCCCGGAGAGCAGCCCTCGACGCAGCCCCCGCTTCAGCCCCCAGCGTGAGTCCATCACTCACTCCTCCATCGATGAACTTTGAGGTGTGAATCTTTGATGCTGATCTTGCCGGGTTTGTAGGTGAAGAACGGCAACAGGAGGAGCCACCGAGGGCTACCCCCAACATGCCGCCCCCCTCGACTACGACGCCCCGAGGGGCGTCCCCGGCAAGGGCTTCCACCACTGAGCCCACACCCATGGAGGAGGAGGAGGAGGAGACGACTTTGGGCGCCGGTGGTTCCACTCCGGCAACGAACGTTGGCGGGGAGGGCGCCACTTCTTCCCAGCCTGGTCAGGTAAGTTTGCTCACTTCTTGTCCCTGTTCTTCCTTCTTCTTATTGGGCCTTGACCTTGGATCCGCCTCATTCCCTTTCTTGGTGTCTAGGCCCTTCCTCGGCGGACCGGGAGGACATCGACAGCGTCATCGAGGAAGTCGCCAGGGACGCCGAGGCCGAGGCCGACAAGATCACCGCTGAGGAGGCCGCCAAGACCGCTGCTGAGGATGCCGCCAAGGGGCCCGATGAGGAGGCCTGCAAGGGGCCTGCCAGGGAGGCCGGCAAGACCGCTACCGAGGAGGGGGCGGTTAACGACCAACCTTCCTCCTCCGCTGCCTCTGGCTCGGGCAAATACCTGAAGGTGAGCGATGACCTGTTTGTCCACCTCCCAGGGACGGCAAGCACCAGGGCGCCCACCGAGGGGGAGGTGTTTGATGACGAGGTGCTCGCCGCCACCGGGCTTGAGGTTGTTGACGAACCGAGCACCGGTGGCGGCGGTTCCTAGAAAGAGAGGCTCCTCCAGGCCATGAGCGCAAACTTCCAGAAGCTCCAGGCGCTTCACCGTGCCCGCCTGGACAAGGCCAAGTCCAGGACGGCGGCGGTGGACAAGGCGGAGGCAGGCCTCGAGGAGCGCGTTGCCGAGACGCAGGCTTGGTTTCGCCAAGCCCATGAGGAGGTGAAGGTTGCCCAGGACCTGCTGGCCGAGCGCAAGCTGGAGCTTGTCATGAAGCAGGCCGACACCGAGAAGACCCAGGAGGCGGCGAGGGAACAGGCTGCCAAGGACGAGGCCACTCGGCACCAGCACCAGGCCGAACTGAACTCCCAGGAGGAGGATCTTGCCGCTCATGAGGAGAAGCTCGCCGCGACACTCCGTGGCAAGGATGAGGAGGTCGAGAAGCTTGTCGCGCAACGGACCCAGGAGCTGGAGCAGAGGCACGAGGAGGCACTCATGCTCAGGCCCAGGTCCAGGCCGGCAAGGTGAAAGAGCTGGAGGTGGAGCGGGATGGGCTGAAGTAACAGGTCCTGAAGCTGACGGAGGAGGACACGCTCAATGGTGCCTTGGTGGAGGCGCATGCCGCAGTCCTCGGCAAGGCTGAGCTGCTCTCCAAGGCCAATGACTCCATCAAGCACCTGAAGCTGAAGCTAGAGGGCCTTGAGGGGACGCTTTCAGAGGTCAGGGCCCGGGAGGAGACCGTGGCCAAAGCCCTGGAGGACGAGAAGCAGCTGCGGAATAATGACGTTGTCAACCACGAGGATTTCGTGAAGGGTGAAAACCTCTGGATCAGCCGCCTCGCCAACGTCGCCGACAGGACCACCACGCAGCTGGCTACCATGGGGATGCCGAATGTGAGGTACGCCCCGGAGCCGAACTTGAGTCCCAACAGCAGCCTGACCCTGTTCTTCGAAAGAGTTATTGGAGCCCTGGAGCAGCTCCGCTCCAACCGGCCGGCCTCTCTGGCCAATGAGGCCCGGAGGCTTTGCCGGGGTGCCATGACCAAGGTCCTTACCAAGGTGGCGTACTGGAACCCCAACCTCGACTTCGACGCCGCGCTGGAGATCTTGCCAGAGGATGCGGACCTCGCGGCGCTCGAAGAGCGTATTGAGCCCATCATCAACCGTGTCGATGGAGTTCAGAGGGTAGAGGGCCAGCGCCGGGATTAGGCACCCCGTTTCTCATCGCCGCTGCAGGTTCATGACCAAGACAATTTTTATCTTTAGTTAGAACCGCAGCAACAATTGATGTAATATAACTCTGCAACACTTTAATATCATGTATGCTATCTTCTTGTTAGATCTTCCTTTGTATGTTCGTACCCTATGCTTGTTGAGATAAGGCTGCCGGCGCGTAAACCCATGCCGTGGTGCTTTAAGGATGGATCCTTAGCACCCTGCCGAAAGGGCGCTTGCTGCCGGTGAGCCACCCTGCCGCCGCCAGAGCGGTTGCTTGAACTGTCGAGCGGACTCGAAGCAGGACAAGAGCGCAGCTGGCAACAGGTAGGCCACCTTGCCGCCGCCAGCGCGGCTGCATGAACTGTCGAGCGGGCTCGATACAGAAACAAAGGCGTTGCCAACAGCGGAAGGGTCCCATCGTGTGCAGGTTTCTCGTACAAAGAACGAGATCTCTCGGGGAGAACAACCTTATATAAGTGAAAATAACCAAGATTTCGCGTGACTTAGCTTTTCTACAGCCGCATAAGCATTCAATATATTCGCCGATGACGCCGCTTGCTCGGTCGTCTTCTTCCTTGGAGCTATGGCGATGAAGAACTGCTAAACTAACTGCTAGACCAGATTTCCACAACAGCCCCCCCTACCTGGCGTGCCAAAGATGTCAGTGGAAACGACACCTATGGGATCACTGGATCCCTTCTATGGTTGGTGGGCGCGGGGTTGTGCAAAGAGCGGGTGTAGGAGCCAGCACAAAGGTCGTTTACCCAGGTTCGGGCCGTGAAGATGCGTAAAACCCTAGTCCTGCTTTGGTGTATATTTGAGTGTTCTTGAGCTCTCGAACTAGCTATGATGCGTGCGTAGTCCAAAAGATCCGAATCCCTCTCCAGTACGCCTCGGGCCTCCTTTTATAGTCAAAAGGGGTCACCACAGTGGCACACCGAAGGTGGAAAGGTATACAGTGTACAAGCTTATCGCCTGTCATTACGGGACAAGGCACATTAAATGCACTTTTTAGGTGTCTTGTTGCTTTATTGGGGATGGCAACGAGGCCCATCCTGTCCGTCGCCGCTCCGACACGCGTCCAGGCCGACGAGGCATGCAGCGCCACATAGGCTGGCAGGCTGCTGAGATGGCGTGGTGGTAGGGTCTTGACGAAGATCTGCATGCCACCACGTAGGTGTTTGCTGAGTTGGCCAGGAAGCCGCATGTCGCCACGTAGGTGCCTGCCCAGCTGGTTGGGTTGGCAGCTGGATGGGAATGGCGGTGGAGTCTTGGCAGACGTGGGCCTGGCTGTGGCCCCGCGGGTGTCCTCGGCAAGGGCCTCGCCGGGGCCCCGGCAAGGGTCTTGCCGTGGTATCGCGGCCGTCCCCGGCAAGGATCTTGCCGGGGGTCTCGTGGATTTCCTCGGCAGGTATCTTGCCGAGGATCGTCGTCTTCTGGTCCTCATCTGATCTTGTGTGTTTATGATCTTGACAAAGATTTTCATGCCACCATGGAGGTGCCTCCCGAGCCTTGGTTCAAATGTGGTTGACGGTGTTGGAACCCTTGGGCTCAAGGGTGGCGCGCCCTGCTGGTGTTGGGCAAGTTGCCCCGGCAAGGCTCTTGCCGGGGCTTCGGAGGCCGCTCCGGCAAGGGCTTGCCGGGGGAGTCCACCTCGCCCTTCTGCTCTTTGTGTTTCCGTCTTGGCGTTGATCTTAGTTGTCTTGTGTCCTTGCTTCTCTCCTGTGCCCTGCTAAGTGTGGCCGCAGGTGCGGCTCTGACTGCCCGTGCACAAGTATAGGGGTAAAAAGGAGATCCCCTACTTTTGTACACCGACAGGAGCCCCCGGGCCTGGGCCACACATAAGCGCAACGCGTTGTTGGGCTAGGCCCAGAACAGTGCGCGGGCAGGTGGGGCGGATTTTTACCGCGGTAACTCCTTCGCCCGTCGTGCTTCCCCACGACCCACGTTGAATGCGCGACATGGTGGTCATGCGTGACGTGGGGCGCATGTGTGGGGTTATGTCCACGGTGTAGGTTACGGTTCCGCCCGCTGCTTGACACAACTGGTTCCTCGATATGCCTGCTATAACTTCGGCTTGGGCGAGGAGTTGAATGAATCCTCTCACGACTGTATGAATAAGCCTGCTACTGAACCAATGCGCCAATCGTGGTGCTGCAGCGATCATGTTATCCAAGGGGTTAGAGTAATGACCCGGTGGCGTCAGCACGTGCTGTGATGGGATATCGTTCTGGCGAGGCGGGTCCGTCATGCGTGGCTGAGCCGGTGCTCCTGTCCCAGGTGTTTCAACCCAGTTTACCACTGGCGGGTTACTGGTCCCCGCTCCAGGCGTGTTAAAGAGATTTCTTGCCTCATAGACCGAAGGCAGACGGGTCTGATGCCTCCTCCTCACGACTTCGTTTGAAGCGTTCTGATCTAGCATGAGCCGGAAAGACTCCGACTGAATCCGCTACGCCTGAGCATCCAATGTAACCAGCTCCGCGGTCATCCTAGCGTCCTCAGCCGCCAGATCTTCCTTGGCTTGAGCTATCTGATCTCGCAATTTTGCGACTTCCGCATTATACTGATCTCGGTTATCCGGGTTAACCTCCATCGTCAGCAGTGTTGCCAAGGTGTCTAGTAAGTTGGACAAAACCTGAGCCGTCGGGCGCGCAGGGCCTCCTGCCCCGGCCGCCGTCGCCGCTGCTGACCCGGAAATCAGTGCTGCTGCAGTTGAGGAATTCTGCACTGGCTGTGTGCCGGCCATAAAGATTGCGACCCGGTTCGGCGGCTCGTAGGGGTCCGGGATACTATTGCCATCGCAATAGGCCCCAAGCCTGCCGTGCTGCAGTTGATACAACAAGGTAGTCTCGCCCGTGGACGACTCACCATCAGAATAGATGGCCGTCTCACCGGCAGATCTGGATCCTTCCTCAAATTCCGCTCCATGGATGAATCCCACAAAGACACGCCTCATGGTGGCTGAACTCGGGCGGGTCTCGCACACTGAGCCGTCTCTACGATGTCGACGCAGATGTCCGGCTCAGGGCCCGGTTCGCTGATTTTGCCGATGAAGACGTGAATTCCGCCAAAGGGGACCCGATACCTGTACTCAATTGAGCCGGCCTTGGGGCCCCAGCCTGCGTCGTCGTTGTAGAGCTTGCCGCGATGACTCTTGGTCATCCGGCCCACAACGTATCCCTTGATCCCTTCGAAGTTGCCCTTCAAGAACTTGAAACCATCGTGCGATAGCCCCACGGTGGGCGCCAACTGTCATGGGGTTTTCACGGCAGATGTCCTAGTGTGAGGACTTAGTCGTGGAGCCATCGCAACGAGATTAGCTTAAAGGGGTTAAACGGGTCAACGGACACAGGGAGTTTATACTGGTTCGGCCCCTTGCGGTGAAGGTAAAGGCCTAATCCAGTTGAGGTGGTATTGCTTATGTCTCGATTACCAGGGAGCGAATACGCTTGACCTAGCTTTCGATCTCTGGTTTCTTGCCCCTAACTCGCCGCCGGGTCATCCCTTTATATACTCAGGTTGACGCCCGGTGGCTTACAGAGTCCCGGCCGGCTCATAAACGTGTATAGCCCGGTGACCAATTACAATTGCCTTATGATACAAGTCATACATATATGGCGGATTACACCTACGGGCCTTAAGCCGCCTTTGGGCCTTGGGCTCTTCATAAGTCATCCTCCTGAACCGCCATCTTCGATTCCTTCTTGGGCTTTGTCTTATGAGTCGCCATGGGTATAACCCGGCCCCTCCTGGGCGGGTTAACTCAAAAGCTATATCCCCAACAATCGGCATACATCCTCGTCTCTCGGAGTTGCGATTATTCCTAACCCTAACTCTCTACTTGCGGTTACTTGTCTCTTAGCACTTACTTATATCATATTGTGCTTGCTTACTCACATATTTGTGTTACTTGTTTATCTTGATTAGCTCTTAGGATCATACTTGCAATTGTTAGGCCCACTTTCATATTCCGCATTATTGCCAAAAATTGCTAAGTAATAATTAAAATTTGAAATTGTACCTATTCACCCCCCTCTAGGTCCATCTCGATCCTTTCAATTGGTATCAGAGCCTCGTGCTCTATTCTTGTGGCTTAACCTCCCTAGAGTGAGATGAACCCCGATGGGACTCCCGTTGTTGCGGATCCGAAGAATACGGGCGTGGCTTCCACGGAAGTCAAGTCCTTCACTTCTGAGGATCTGGAACGGGTGCTTGCTAAGAAAAAGGAGGAGCATGATGCTTCTCTTGAGGCCTTGGTCCAAATGAGACTAGCCACACTAACCACGATGCTTGCACCACCTTCTGGTGGCGCGGCCGCGAGGCCAGCTGTGCCTACTCCTTCACTTGGACAACAACCTCCTAGTAATGAACACTCCAGTGTTCCTTGGCTTTATGAAAGACCTCAAATTGAGAAACCAAAGTATAACCCTCAAGGCAAACCTCCTTTACTTGATGACACTACTGATTTTGCTTTGTGGAGAGTTGCCATGCAGGATCATCTTTGATATGGAAATGATGAGATGTTGGAGATCTTGGAGTATGGCCACCAAGCTGTTGACCCGAAGAATCTTACTCCAAGAGAGGTATATGACAAGAATCTCAACGACACAACAACCATGTGCATAAGGAGCACTACAAAAAAAGACACATCCGTGACATTTTGGGCCGAACGAATTTTTTTCCTGTCATGCTTATGACACTTCTATGACGATAATTGTGACAAAACCCGGTATCATCATAGATGTGGTAGGGTCCTACTTCTATGACAAAAAATCATGACAGAAAATGGGCTTTTCATCCTAGGCGGGCTGGAGACGCAGCTGCATGACATTCTTTGGGCCGTCCACGACGGAAAAAACCGTGGTAGAAGCGAGGGCGAGGAAAATATCGGGGGAGTTCCCGGTTACGGTGGGTGGTCGGGGGCCGAGCGATGCGCGTTTCTCTCATACGTACGCGCGTGTGTGCGAGGCGTTGGGCTCTAACTGAACCCGAGCGAGGCGTTGGGCTCTAACTGAACCCGAGCCATTGCACTGCAGGCTACGCGTTACGGAACCCGAGCGATCGATTGATGGGTGTTAACTGAACCCGATCGAGCGATTCCTTCGCTACTGCTGCTAACTGAAGCCGATCAAACACTGCTGCCTCCTTCCCTTGATGAACATTGTTGGGGGGTTTGGATGAATAGTTCCCGGTGGGGGGTTGGATGAACAGGACCCCGTGGTAGTAGAGGCCGTTCCCGCTGGATGAACAGTACCCCGATCGATCGAGCCGGTGGAGGGCTGGATGAACAGGACCCCGTGGAGGGCTGGATGAACAGGACCCCATGGAGGGCTGGTTGAAGAGTAGCCGGTGGAGGGCTGGATGAACAGTAGCCCGTGGTGGGGTGGTTGAACAGGACCCCGTGGGGAGGGCTGGTTGAACAGTAGCCGGTGGAGGAGCGCGCGGTGGAGGCTGGATGAACAGGAGCCCGTGGATGAACAGTCACAGGTGGAGGCTGGAGGAGGTCGACAGTGGATGAACAGTTGCCCGTGGAGGCAGTCGACGATGGAGATGAACAGTATCCCGTGGAGTCCCGTTTTGCGGTACGCCACACCCCTCCCATGAACAGGACCTCCGTTTTGACCGTAGCGCTCCAACTCAAGTTCGTTTCCTCCGTTTTGCGGTACGCCACACCCCTCCCGACCAACAGGACCCCGTTTCAACTGTAGGAGGTCCGTTTCCTCCATTTTGCGATACGCCAGACCCCTCCCGATGAACAAGATCCTGTTTCGACTGTGGCCGGTCGAACACAAGGCTGTTTCCTCCGTTCTGCGGTACGCTAGGCCTCGTTTCCATCAGGTCGGCTGCCTCCCGATGAACAGGAAGCTATTTCTCCATTCGGACCCAGCCGGTTCGCTGCCTGATGAAAAGGACGCCATTGCTGCCGTCCGTTGCCTCTCCATGTACACAAGGCCTGGCCGTCCGTACGAGTAGGCGTTCGAGACCCCGCCCGTATGTACATACGTGGTCGTATTTTATTTCTTGCGTCCTGGCTGTACGTACGTGTACATGCTACATGCGCGCCTCTACTACGACACGTGCGCGCCTCTACATCGACCAATATGTACGTACACGTTGGCGACCAGAATGACAACTCTACGTACGCTTTGACCAGGTGGGTCCTAACTGTCAGGCACTTCCTTCCGTGCGAAGATTTAGCTGGTGGGTCCCAGCAGTCAGGGGGGAAACATTTTTTTCGCGAAATACGGTGGCCCGTCCGGTGGGTCCCTGCTGTCAGGTGGAGGAATAATTATTTTGCACGTAATAAGGAGGCACTTCCTTGCTGCTGCCGTGGACCCAGCTGTCAGCCTCTCCACGTAAAGTACTCTTCCGATGGAAGTCGTTCCTTGATCATGTTGACCACGCCGCGCCGAGAGTACCAGGGCGGTGGACGACGGCGAGGCCTAGGAAGGGGACGACGCGGAGCCGGGGAAGACGCGGCAGTGGATGCCCACGCGGAGGGGAGTACGTGGGTTGACCGCTTCGGCTGCGGTGTGAGGCTGCCATCGCCGGAGAATAACAGGAGGTGTGGGTGAGTATAGAGGGATGGCATGGCTAGCGGTGGCAGCACAGTCGGACACGGGAGGCAGGAGCAGGCGGCACGGCCGACGCTTGTTTGGGCGGATGGAGCAAGAAGACCAGAGGTTGAATAAGCACTACAGCTGTTGGATGGACATCGTATGGTCACTGGAGCTAGAATCGTTCATATTGACTAAGTTGACAAAGCCCTCCATCCCCGTCATCTTAGTAGGCCCACAAGTCAGCCTCCCACTATGGTGGGTCCTAGCTAGCAGGGGGAGTATTCATTTTTGTGTGCGTAATAACGAGGCACTTCCTTGCGTGCGAAGATATAGCTGGTGTGTCCGACCTGTCAGCGGGGGGAACTTTTTTTTCGTGAAATACAGAGGCCCTTCCGGTGGGTCCCGGCTGTCAGGTGGAGGAATGATTATTTTGCGCGTAATAAGGAGGCATTTCCTTGTGTGGGCCCCTACTGTCAGCCTCTTTCGATGGCTGTTGCATGTTGACCATGTTGACCTAGCCGCGCCGAGAGCACAAACACGGTGGACGAGGGCGCGGCCCAGGAAGGGAACGACCAGGAGTCGGCGAAGCCACCGCTGCGGATGCCCCCGCTGAGGGGAGTACGAGCGCTGACTGGTCGGCTGCAGGGTGAGGCTGACGTCACCGGAAAATAACAAGATGTGCGGGTGGGTAGAGGGATGGCATGGCGGCAGCACAGCCATCCACGGGAGGAGGGAGCAGGCAGTCCCGCCGGCGCTGGTTTGGGCGGCTGGAGCAGGAAGAACAGAGAATGAAGAAGTACGGCGGTTGTTGGATGGACATCCAACAGTCACTGCTCTGTGTTGACTAAGCTGACAAAGCCTTGTGTACGCGTCAAAAAAAAATTAGGACAGCGTCATCGTCAACCTAGTAGGCCCAAAAGACAGCCTCCAAATATGTGGAAAACAGCATATAGCCCATTTGCCATTATTTTCAATAATTTACAGCCCATTTTCTAATTCTTAAGGATATTTGAAGCCCATATTCTTTTTATTAGCATTACATACCATATATTCTTGGCACCGCTAAAAAATTCAACGAAATTTTGCATATTTCGGTGGGGTCTGAACTCTTTTAATCACGAAATTTCGAGTCACGTTAAAAATATTTTTTTAAAAATTATATCAAAATAAAATTCAAAAAACAATTCTCCACAAAAAAAGAATGAAATTTAAAATCTTAACTAGCAAGATGCCCGTGCGTTGCACGGAACATGAAGATGCATTTGTATGAGTAGTTTATCTTGTGGGAGAAAAGGCGATATTTTAATGTAATTGCCAGTTGGCTTTGGTTTTTATAAGAGTACAGAGTAGAGAAATCCAGAAACAAATGATACTTTAATGTAATTGCCGGTTGGCTTTGGTTTAAAAACTTACAGCCCATTTTCTGGGGAAACCCATTTCTTACTACTTACATCCCTCCTCGCCTTGAAAGATTTGCAGCCCAGCAGGGCTGAGAGAAGCAAGTAGGCCTCGGTTTTGGTATTCTCCAAAAAAAGAACTGGGCTAGCCATTTTCAGAAGAAAAAAAAGATATCAACTGGGCTCGTCATGTTCTTAAATAAAAGCGTAAGCGTGGGCTAGACGGGCCACAGCCCCCGCACAACGCGCAGTTGAGCTCCGTCTCTGAAACTAAAAAACAACTGGGCGAGCTGCTGAGTCCCTGGTGTTATCCGCTCGTTGTGTAATTTTCTCGTTTATTGAATACATTGACAATGGCGTGGGACCTAGTTGTCAATAAATTAGGAGGAAGTATTTTTTTGGCTTGTAATAACGAGGCACCTGCTTGCGTAATGCAATGACCCTGGTGGGTCCCTACTGTCAGCCTCTCCATGTACAGTCATCTCCTGATTCCTCTTGGTTGTTGACCATGTTGAAAACGCCATACGATGATGGGCACAGCGAGCAAACCAAGGCGGAGAATGACGGCGAGGCCTCGGACAGGAACGAACAACCGTCGTGGAAGATGCGGTAGTGTAGTGGCAGGTGGAGGGGAGTACGAGGGCAACAACATGCAACACAAGCTTACAAACGGTACAAAAGGCCCAAGGATTAATTATTCATCAAATTTTTAGACAAAACCCAGATTGAACATGGCAGTAACATCTAACTCAGCCACTCTTTTTCGCATTCACAAACAAATGGATCAGTCTGATCCATAAAATCAACATCCTGTGCAAAAAAATTTATTTCAGGATGACTACAACTTGTTGTAAATAGAAGCCAAGCACGTTTAGAAGCCCATTTGTCCACCTGAAACTTCTTTTTTTGCTGTTCAATGCGTCCTTCCGTGAGAAATCTCTTGCGGTAAAACTTAAGCCTCATGGACAATAGTAACCTCGCATTCAACAGGAAGAATGTGAAAAAGCTTCTGTTTGCCTAGTTGGATGCATATCCTTCCATCATTATTGTCCTCAAACGAATGTCATGAGAACTGAGAAAATCCTGGTGCTTATTACGCCACCGATTGGTTATACGTTTTTCTCCATGTGGTTGGAGTACCTAAGTAGACATGAAGATTGAAAACAGTTAAGGTCTGAAAAAAGAGTATGCCAAAAGAGCGACAGCTGAACGGTTAATTCTAGTACAATATATACGGTCTTTCAATGTGCATGAAATCATCACCTTTATATATAAATTCTCCAGAGACCGAAAGCATCGCAGCAAGCCAATAATTATGTTCAGATCATAACTATACATTCCGATATATAAGATCTTGACACAATCCAGCAGCATTGATAGGCTATCCATGAATGAACTCTTCATTGAGCATATAACATAATATTAGTACCCAAAGTGTACTCCAAGATGATATAAAACTTATGCGCACAAATGAAAAATGCAGCTATGATTACAAATGTGTTGATGATAATATACGGTACCTGAAAAAGTGAGGAGCCAAACACCAACTTGCTGTGATCATCAAACGAAGCCCTAATTAGACCCAAGGTCTCCAGTTTGGGCGCAGAGATGACAGTTATTTATGAAGGTCTATAAAAATTATCAAGGAGCAACCTTTGAAGTGAAGGGGCATCTTCGATGATGAGCTGCTGTCCTTCAAAACAAATTCCAATGCTTTTAAGGTGAGGTGACTTTATTTGGAGACAACTGATAAGGATTTCTATTCCCAAAACAATCAGCAAACCGTCCGGATGAACGCATGCCAGCAAAGGCCTTCTTTGCCGTCCGCTTCCCAGAAACGGACAGCAAAAGATTACGCCATCCGCCATCCGAGGCCAGCAGACGGCAAAGACTACGGACGGCAGTGCAGTGGCGTGAGAGCCGTTAGGGGTTTAACGGCGCTCTTTGCCGTCCGCCAACCGACGGCAAAGAGGTATGTATCTTTGCCATCTGCTGGCTGACGGCATAGCTGGTCACTTTGCCGTCTGCCAGCAGACGGCAAAATGACCAAATAGGCAGCCAGTGTTCCTAGTTCGCACAGGTGACTGCCACGTGTCCTCTTTGCCGTTTGCTAGCGAATGGCAAAGCTCTTTGCCGTCCGCTAGCGAACGGCAAAGAGGCTACATATCCCCTGATTTTATTTTAATCCATTTAATTTGACAGGGTTTCAAACACAGATATACATGCATACATATGGAACATATCCAACAACATATAACAACAAGTCCAACATCATATTTCATCAAATCCAACAACATATATATCCAACATCATATTTCATCAAATCCAACATAGTTCAACAAAGTCCAACATATCCATATATACATGCATAACCAGAAACTAGTTTCCTACAACATATCCATGCATACATATTGAACATAATCAGAATAGTACACTCCATGAATCCAAGCTTCCTCATGTAAAGCAAATCTGCAAATTGGAAAGATGAAAGTTAGAAGAAGACTAGTTAGAAGAAGAAGAAGAGTAGTTAGAAGAAGAAGAAGAAGAAGAAGAAGATTTTTTTCTTCTCTTTCTTTTTCTCCTCTCCTCTTCTTTATCTTCTTCTTCTTCTAACTAAGGTAGGTAAAAATGTCATTTTATTGCTAAGCTAGGTAAAAATTCTAAGTGTAGGTCATTTTAGAGCTAAGGTAGGTAAATAGGTCATTTTGGAGCTTAGTAAGGTTATTATGTCATTTTCGAGGAAAATAAGCCAAGTCTATATCATTTTGGAGCTAACAAAGATTATCATGCCATTTTTTACCTAAGTATGCTAAGTACGTCATAAATGAACTGAATAAGCTAAGTATAGCTTATTTTTTTATCTAACTTAGGTAATTATGCCATTTAGGAGGAACATAAGCTAAGTATCCATTTGTACAGCAAAACACTAGAGAAAACTTACCCTCATCACAACAAATGTGATGAAGATCGCAACTAAGGTAACAATTGATCCAACATCATAATGATGCCAAGCCTCATTATCAATGGCATATTTTCTAATCTTCTTAAGCTTCAGGCGCATTGCATCCATCTTCAAGCGCATTGCATTCATCTTCATCTTGTGATCATCGATGGCATCGGCAACATACAACTCCAATGTCATCTTCTCTTCTTCAATTCTTTTAATTTTTTCTTTCAAATACTCATTTTCTTTTTCAACTAAATTTAACTTCTCGACAAGAGGGTCCGTTTCAAATTCCGGTTCACATACCTCATAGATTAAAATATCTCTATGTCAACTTGATGGCCATAATTTGCATAAATGCGAAATGCAACAAATAGTTATGAAAGAGAATTTACCACATCCGAATCATAAAGCGGGCGAGGGTTGACCGGGACGGAAATCAAGACCATGGCACTATGTATAAGAAACAATCATACAAAGTAAGAAAATTATAAATACCAACTATATAGATCATACAATCATACAAATAACTATATAAATCAAGTACAACATAAAAATTTGAATACCTATAATCATTATCGGTAATGACGTGCTCGTCATCATCATTAATAAAAGCATCATCATCATCACTATCGGTAATGACGTGCTCATCATCATCATTAATAAATGCACCATCATGTGGAAGGCCACCTTTACGTAATCGTTCAAGAATTGATAGGTCATCTACAACAGTAACTTCTTCTTCTTCCGGCTCTTCTTGTTCCGGCTCAGGGGTGAAGTCGGATTCACTATCGTTGTCTACTTCAATGTTCTGGGGTGGAGTAGAGCGGTTCTTGAAACGTTTTTTTGGAAAGACGTGTTTCTTGGAAGAATTCTCCTTCGTCATATGTGTCCTGGTTAATGTGAGGTTCATAATCCTTTTCATTGGCGGGAGGTGGTCTAACACGTGGCGACACTTCATAAACGATGTCCCAACCACTGAGATTTGGATCACTTTTACAGGCCCACGGTAGATAGAAAACTTGGGTTGCCTATTGAGCCGTAATATAGACATCAGGAACATCCAAATGGGTGCTTTGTTTGATTTCGACTAGCCCTATATGTTCATGAGTCCTTCTAGTCTCCCTCGGCTGGAACCAATAACATCTGAAGACTATGACGTTTGGTGGGTTTTCACCATAGAATTCAAGTTCATAAATTGCTTCAACTCTTCCATAATACTCGATACCTCCTTCGCCGATAGCAGAGACACAACAATTTGTAGACTTTCGGTCGGCCATAGATAGCTCTTTGCCATAGGTACGAAAGCGATACCCGTTGATGTCGTATTTGTCAAATGAACGGACCTTATAGTCAAAAACATTAGCTACTTGTCTCAATTCGGCATCCATAATCTCTGAATTAGCCTACAAGTTTAATATGAAAGGATTGTTGCATTAGTCGCAAATTAGCCAAAGAAAAGAAAGGGTCTAATGGAAATTACTCTTTTTTGAACCAAGAGATGAAACCGGGATATCCGGCTCCTTGTTTTGCCAGAAGCTCATACTCTTCGACGGAATCCTTTTGGATCACCGCTCCATATGAGAATATGGCGACGTATCGACTGCATCAAATATCCAGGAATAACAGAAGTTCAAAGGAATTAGAAGTTGTGAAACAATGTACCGAGATCTTACTCGATGTACGGCCGCACTTCTGTTAGGTTGTTGAAGAGATACAGCGAAATGGTCCGCCATTCTTCAACATCCAACCTTACTGGTTGGTGCGAGATTCCCTTTGAATAGGCTGAGGTTGGATTGACCCTTTTGAGGTTCGTCAGCATTGTACCGAGGCTTCGGGTTATGCAAATGATGATTTTTGGCTTCGTAGTGTGCTGTCACGAAGTTTGCCGCCTCCTCAGTGATGAATGCCTCCGCCATCGATGCTTCTATTCTACGTTTATTTTTACATTTTGCTCGAAGCGTCTTCTGCATCCTCTCAGTTGAGTAGCACCAACGATTTTGCACGGGCCCCCCCAATCGTGCCTCGGTCGGGAGATGCAAAATCAAGTGTTGCATTGGGTTAAAGAAGCTTGGCGGAAAGATCTTCTCTAACTTGCAGATCAACTCCGGCGCCAACTGTTCCATTTCTTCTAGGAGGCCAGGCGATAGTTCTTTCGCACAAAGAACACGGAAGAAATAGCTCAGCTTTGCCAGTACTAGCCATTCATCCTCAGGGATGAAGCCACACAACATCACCGACATTATCCGCTCAATCCATATGTGCCAATCATGACTTTTTAGACCAAATATTTTCAATTTTTGAAGACTTGCTCCCCTCTTTAGATTTGCTGCATACCCATCGAGGAACATCAACTGCATTTTCACCCACAAAATAATTTCCTTCATAGCTGGCCTTCCAAGATTGAACCATGCCTTTCGCTTCGTCCAGTTGATCCCCTTTCCTTTTGGTTATTTCATGTTTTGTAACGGTCTATTACAGAGCTCCTCTTGATCGACTCTAGCCTTAGTATTATCCTTTGATTTCCCCTCTATGCCAAAAAATGTACCAAAAATGGCTTCGGCGATATTCTTTTCAGTGTGCATCACTTCGATGTTGTGTGGTCAAAGGAGGTCTTTGAAGTAAGGCAGATCCCAGAAGCATGTCTTGTGAGTCCAGGCATGTTCCTTATTATACCCCTTGAAATACCCTGGACGCTCTGGATCTGGCTCGAGAGCGTTTAACTGATCTAGGGTTTGTTGGCCTGTCAACGCGGGTGGTGCAGAGTGTTTGACAACTCTACCTTTGATGAAGTTCTTCTTGTCTTTCCTGAACTTATGGCCAGGATGTAGAAACGGTCTATGCAAGTCGAAGCAACTATACTTGCGCCCTGCTGTCAGCCAACGAAACTCAAGAGCTCCCTTGCATGTGGGGCATGGGAACCTTCCATGCACACACCAGCCAACGAATAGCGCATACGCCGGCAAGTCATGCGTCGAGTACATGTACCAGGCACGCATTATGAAGTTCTGTTTGCTAAAGGCGTCGTATGTGTTGAACCCATTATCCCAAGCTTCTTGCAATTCGTCCTTAAGCAGCTGCATGTACACATTCATATTCTTCCCCGGATAGTTGGGCCCTGGAATTATCAACGTCAGGAAAATATTCTTTCGTTGCATAATCTGCCCGGGTGGGGGGGGGGGAGATTGAGTGGAATGACAAACACGGGCCAACAGCTGTATGGGGCTGCCATCTGACCAAACACACTGAACCCATCTGTGCTGACGGCGACTCGAGGATGCCTTGGATCTGCCGTTTTTTCCTTATGTAATGCATCGAAGAGTTTCCACGCTTCACCATCCGATGTGTGCACCATCATCACATTCCCATCTGCATCTAGTTCGGTTCTTTTGCCCGATTTGTGCCATGTCATCTATCTGTCCGTCTCTTCGACCATGAAAAGACATTGAAGTCTTGGTATGATTGGCATATACCGAAGAACATTAACGGGTATTTTGGTCTGCGTCTTATCACCCATACCGTTGTCTACCACAACATACCTGGAAGAATTGCAAATGGGACAATAGTTCAAGTCCTCATACTGAAGCCTAAATAAGACACATCCTTTCTCACAGGCATGTATCTTCTCATAGGGCATCTTAAGAGCATGGAGGATTTTGTTTGACTGGTACAGGTTTGGAGGTAGCACATGGCCTTTGGGTAGAAATCGTCCGAATACTGTCATCATCGCGTCGTAGCATTCTCTGCCCAAGTTGAATTGAGCCTTCAAAGCCATTATTTGTGAGATGGCATCCAGCTGACAAGGCTTAGTGTGCTCGTGGAGAGGACGTTTTGAGGACTCCAACATTTCAGTGAAGGCCTTTGCAGATTCCTCCATCTCCTCGTCCGAGTCCCGAGCATCGTCAAAGTCTTGCACCATGTCTGCGGTCCCGGTACCATGCTCGTCGGTGCGATGACGAACCTCGGCTCTGGCACGTTGGGCAGACTCACCATGTAATGTCTAGACCGTGTAACCAGGCGTAAAACCAAACTTCTGCAGGTCTTTACTCATTTGAAGCTCGTCCCTCTTTTTATAGTTGTCGTAACGGGCACAGGGGCACCAACTAAATTCCTAGCCATAAGCAAATGCAGCTCTAACAAACCCCTTGGTTTTTGTTAACCATTCCTCGGTCCAAACTTTCTGACTAGTGTAACCGGTGTACATCCATGCACGATCACTCATATTGACTTCCTACTGGACACACAAGAAATATATACATAATTAAGCAAACCATATCCATCAGTTAATGGAGTTTGTCAGTTTTATTACATCCATGCAACCTACACGCTAATAGGTAAAGATAGGTCCTAATCCCACCCGAGTATGTGTAGATCGGGTTCGTTTTCCCATGCTCTGCTCCGGATCCGACGCAAAATTTCGGCAGCACCTCCCCGCTGTTCTCCTGATACACGTCTCGGCAATAAACAAAGAGAATGTGTACCCGGAGAACAACAGGGAGGCACTGACGAAATTATGCACCGGATCCGGAGCTGAGCATATGGGAAAACGAACCCAATCTACACATACTCGGGCTGTCCATGGATAACGTTGGACAATTCGAAAGAATCATGATTATAAATATGCAAATGCATGCATATTTATAGATGTAACCCTTTCGAACGGGAGACGCATAGTGGTTACGCATACTGATGATTGACACCTATAGCTAGCAAGTTTCATTGGGAGATGTCATTTGTGCTCACCAACGAACGCAGGGGCGGAGCTCGCCGAACACTAGACCCTCGTAGCGACGAAATAACTGCACATTTAAATCCAAAGATGAGTAACATAGCGACCCCCTAACCCGCTCGTCCCCGGGTAAACTAAATAGCAACTACCATCGGTGCAAGTTACATGAGGTGGTCGGCGTTGAACACTAGATCCACATCCCACAAGTGAAGCCGATGCCCGGCGTCCCGCAACAATAGTTCTGGTGGCCGATGACGGTCGAACACCTTGGCGAATTTGTCTGGCAGCCTCTGCGATGAGGATTAAACCCAAGTTTTGAAATTTCAAACAACCAAACCGACTTGAGTCAGTTTGGGTGTTTCAAGTTTCCACACTTGCCTTTTAATCGTCATCGCAGAGGCTGCCAGACAAATTCGCAATGGTGTTCGACCGCCATTGACGCCGAGAACAGTTGCTTTGGGACGCCGGACGCCAGCGTCACTTGTGGGACGTGGATGTAGTATTCGACACCGACAGCCACATGTACCTCGCACTGACGATACTTGCTATTTAGGGTTCAATCGACACCGAGGAACCCCCTAACCCGCTCGTCCCCGGGCGCCCTCTTTTCCTACTTCTTTTTTTCATCTTCAACTTCTACTTCTTTTTTTATCATCTTCTTCTTCTACTACTTATTGTTCTTTCTTCTTCTTCTTCTTCTTCCTCTTCTTTTTTTTCTTTTTTTCATCTTTCTTGATTATTCTTAAAAACAGGAAAAAAACCTAAACTAAATGTAACCTAAAATAAACTAAATTAACCTAAACTAACCTAATCTAAACTAAATAAACTAAACTAACCAAAACTAAACAAATATAAACTAAATCTAAAAAACAGAAAAAAAAACTCACCACGATGATGGGCGGGGCGGCGGCGGGGCAGGGCCGGGCGGTGCGGCTGGGTGGTGCGGTGCGGCCGGGCGGTGGCGGCTCGGGACGGGGGCGGGGCGGTGCGGGGCGGCCGGCGACTCGGGACGGGGGCGGCGCGGCCGGGCGGGGGGGGGCGTAGCGGCCGGCGGCGGGGCTCGTCTGGGCGGCGACGGCTCGGGACGGACGGGGCGGCCGACGGCGTGGGTCGCGCGGGGCGGGGTGGCCGACAACGTGGGTGGCGCGAGGCGGGGGCGGCTCAGGCGCTGCCGGCGGCGGCGGCTCTGCTAGGCGGGGCGGGCGGTGGCGCGGCCGGGCGGCGGCAGGGGTGAGGGGTCGGGCGGCTCGGGCAGGGAGAGAGGGAATGGACAGATCGGGAGCGGGCGCGGCCCCTTATCTGCTAGGTCACAGCTCTTTGCCGTCTGCCAGCAGACGGCAAAGAGCGTACCTAGTGGGGTGGGGCCGGGGGGAAACGGGCGAACTAACGACCATCTTCTTTGCCGTCAGCCAGCGGACGGCAAGGAAGATGGCTGTTAGTTCGCCCCGGTACGCCCGCCACCCACCCTCTTTGCCGTCAGCTAGCGGACGGCAAAGCCTCTTTGCCGTCCGCTGTCTCTTTGCCGTCAGTTTTCCGGTGGCTGATGGCAAAGCC
This sequence comes from Aegilops tauschii subsp. strangulata, assembly GCF_002575655.3. NCBI lineage: Eukaryota > Viridiplantae > Streptophyta > Magnoliopsida > Poales > Poaceae > Aegilops > Aegilops tauschii. The sequence continues at coordinate 188,223,685 of NC_053040.3, forward strand.
TTTATTTGCCATCAACTAGCGGATGGCAAAGAAGTGGCAGGCGGCAAAGAAGTGGATTCCAGTAGTGAGCGCTCCAGGGCAGGGCAACTGGAGTGGATGATGCTGTGCAGTGAGGCCTCCGACAGATAAACCACCACAAGCGAAAGTTTTTTAGCAGTGGGAGTCGAAGCATTTGTACCAGTTCATCTGGTAGATGGCACCGGGCGAAGGTGGCGGTGTGGAGAGAGGAGGAAAACCGCGAGATGGACAACGGTGGTGTGGGCACGAATTCTTGGCGTGTTCATGGTATGAAACTTTCGTGGTAATGGTAGAACTCAAAATGCTGGAGTTTTCCGAATTCATGGGATGTCAGCCAAGCGTCCACCATGCCGGGTATGGACAACACATAGCGTGTTGGGATGCAGAGGCGTTGAACGGGGCCCTGCTGGTGAGAGGAGACGATGGCTCTGAGGAGATCAAATTCAGGAAGGACAGATATCTGACGACAATCGACATTGAGGGGTGCGGTGCGCCATAGAGGGCGCCACCGAGTTGAGAGGACTTGTGTGCGGCAGCAATCCTTGGTGGGGAGAAGCGAGATGATCTCCTCAAGGATGACGTCCGGGAGATCGCTGATGCGGTCCACCGGAGATTCTACCGGTTCCTCGGATCCGGATGGGGGGGGGGGGCTCGCTGCTTCTCCACGCACTGCCGAGTGCGGGATCTACTACCGGTGTCGCCGCTGGTGGGAGTCTCATCTTCTTGGCGCTGGGGCCAGCCGACTCCATTTTCCTTGTGGGCGTCGCGCCGAGCTCACGGGTTTGAGCAGAGACGAGCCTAGTGGCAATGCAGTGGGGAAGAAGGAGGGCTAGGGTTTTCTGTAGGAGTGGAAGAAGAGGAGATGGCATTTTCTGTACGAGTGAGGAAGAAGGTGGGCGGGGGTTTTCTGGACGAGTGAGGAAGATGGGGAGCGGGGGGAATTGGGGGGCGACGGAAGCGGGAGAGTCCGACGAGCTGTAGTATAAGTGGAAGCGAGGAGGAAGGAGGGTTTTTCTGGGATCGCCCCCTCTTCAAGAAATATGGGCTTCTCCTCGCAAAAAAACAAAAACAAATGGGCTTTAAGATGGATAGGATTTTGTATCGGCCCAGTCAGCTGCCCGTGTTTCGTACTGGAGGGCCTTAACACTAGAGGCAGCCCGAGACACTCTCCAGCTTATTGCCCATTCAAAAGAAAAAAAGAGACGCCTCCAGCTTATGGCTACTCATCGGTAACCTTTTTCAACTTGGCATCCACCAAATTAGAGGATGCGGTACTGGATGCAGACACTCACACTGGTCGCGTAGCGCGGCAAAGTGAGGTGTCAAATAACAGGCCTACAATATACTTACTAGATTGTAAAGGTTCACAGGCTAGTCAACATTCACATTAAACTAAGCTTCCGAAGATACAGTATGCATACTAACATTCAGAAGAACAAAAGTTCAACATGTTTATGCATCTCAATGATTCACAATACTATAACCAATACAAAGCTGTGAGAAGGTGCGGAAATAAAGAAAATTGGTCGATGCTTCTCTGAGAAAAGGGCCTCTCTGCGCACGCATTAATTTCCTGGGCATGCTTGTTTATTCTCAATGTTGCGAGCACTTTGAGCATGTTGGCAACTCCACAGCTAGCTAGCTGCCTCATCATGCAATTGATGCTGACATATTTGCAGCAAACACATGAGGCAATAGAGATGACTCAATATGAGTCCATATTGTGTAGTTCCCCCAAAATCATCTTCATTGTCCTGAATCTAAAAAGATAGGAAAACAATAGCTATACTTAAACGGTGTTGCAAAATAGTAGCACATATCAATAGCTCAGCATGACAAAACACGATCATTTGGACGAAGGGGATACTGACCTGCCTGAGGAAGATTATATATAATTTCATAAGTCCTTGGTTGATTTCCACCATTGGCTGCACTGCTTGTTTTCTACTCCACACATGACAGGATCGTTCCGCACTGCAATCAGCAAGTCAATGTACGAATAAGCTTATTTCATCTTGCGGTGGTCATTGTACCTAGTTACGAATGTAGGAATACCTGGAGCACCATGAGGTTAGCTGACAGCAGGTAGATGCAGCCATATAAATTTTGCTCTCGCCTTCTCTTCAAATTCAAGAGTGCTAATGAGATCCGAAATGGAAAACTCATGTCTCTTGTTTTTCAGAGAAGTAGCAAAATCGTTCCACGAAGGTGGAAGCTTGCCAATGATGGTCCCAGCAACAAATTTGTCCGGCAACACACACTTAAAGTACTCAAGTTCCTTAGCGAGTGACTGTATCTCATGAGTCTGCTGAGCAACAGAGCGCTCATCAGTCATCTTGTAGTCACAGAAGTGCTCCATGACGTACAACTCGTTGCCAGCGCCCGAGGCCCCAAACATGGCCTCGAGCGCAGCCCACATGTCTTTGCCGCTGTCAAACGACGTATATGAATCCATAATGGAATCGTCAAGAACACTCAGCAGGGCGGCTTTGAAGAGGGTATCCATGTTCTCAAAAGCTTCCTGCTATGTAGGATTAAGATCGCCCTCAGGCTTACCCTTAGTGGCGTCATAGCAGTACATGATCTAAAACCAATATACTACTCTTGTGCGCCACCTTTTATATTGCACCCCCTTAAAAGTAGGCGGCTTCAAAAGCGCAGCAAAACCACTCGGAGTAAATTGCCTATAATCAGGTTTTTGGATCGGATTGTTGAATATATGAGCAATTTACTATGAGATTTAATCCAAATCAACAGTAAATAGATCATGACGACAATTGCAAAGATCAAAGTAATGATGCGGACTAAACCAGGAGGACATAATCACATACTGTACAGCGGGAGCAGAACCGCTGTGGTTGATGTTGTCACTCATGTTGTTGATGAAGAGGTTACCGAGGTCAGGGAAGAAGGCTATCGTTGAGGAAGTCGTCGCTGGCAGCAGTCACAGGAGTGTGCTCCCCAAAAACCTGATGGCCCCTCTCCCATACAGGATCACGAAAGGCGGGGTTCGGAGGACTTCTGTCCCTTCTCGCGGTGCACGCCGAAAGGAGGGATGGAGAAGAATTGCGTGGGGGCGCTAAGATCTGGAACGGTGCGAAACCATATGATACAACGACGGCTAGGGTAGAGCCTGTCAGGTCGGTCGTGCGAGTAAGACCAAGTATAATAGTAGGCCTTTGGCCCAAACCCCACGTCCAAGTCAATAATAGCCCCACTATCCAAAAGAATCACAAATGGCTGAGTAATTAAGGCGTCCGTTAATTATAATGACTTAATAAATTTTCCGACCAACAAAAATATAGACCACGTGGATAGCTTTTGTCCTTGGACAGGCTCATTCCCGAGGAGCGCGCGTGTAGGGTTCCTATTATCATGCTCATGCAAATGCTAGAATAGATCACATTATAAAGTGGTGCAACTCACACTCACCTAGCAGTATGGGACTAAAATTTAGTCCCACTCACACAACACTTAGAGCATGGTTAATAGTATAGCCAACATCTGGCTGTATGAAGTTGACACATCATCTAGAACCAGCCTAATAGCCTGCTACAAGTTTACAACCCGCTTCTCTTATCTCTCCTCTTCTCTCTCCTTCAACTAAGCACAAATATTATATTTAAATCCTTATGTCATCTAATTGTAGTACTTGCTCTAAAGTTACTCTCCACTATGTAGTCTGAAATGCCGGGCGTGCAGCGGGCGGTGCCCTCGGTCAGCACACCGCTTCAATGGCGGAAGCAGTGAGAGGTCGCGTCGCCCTGACTTGCCATCAATGTGGAGCGGCGGGCTCAGCTGGCGCCGGGCGGGAAGCGCGCGCGGGAGGGGGGAGGGGTTTTTGTTGGGTCAAGAAGGTGAGAAGCCAACTTGGGATCGGTCTGGGCAGGGAAATATCATGTGCTCCCATACTCACTAGTAGTTTCATGCATATGACACTAGTCTATGTTACTACTCCCTCCTTTCCGGTTTATAGGGCTTATCTCAAAATCTTAATTTTTCCATTTTATAAGGATCAATTTGGTTGTTCCCCATCACAAGTTTAGATTTCAAGGTGCATTAAATAATTGCATGCAAGTATTAAGAGAAAATTGACCAACGCATGTACTTTATACATGCATGCATTGCAATTAATACAATGGTAAACATAAATTTTTGAGGAAAACAAGAGCATTAATTGGGTGCTTTTGCAAATTACAAAAAGTATTCCACCACTCATCATCTACCTTGGTTGGTGAGATTTTCGAATTGAGCCCTATAAATCGGAAAGGAGGGAGCCCTATAAACCAGAAAGGAGGGAGTAGTACAGTAATGTTATGATGGCTTCATTTATTACCTTGTAGACTCATCTTGTCTTGGGAAACGCTATGTTACAGTAACATATTATGTTACCACTTCTCATTAACTACTTGCCACATAAGCAAATTTTCTTGGAGTGCGCTAAGTGACTCCCACTATAACTAGCCGTACAAAGTGTGGGCTATGTAGACGGCGTAGTAAGCAAGCTTCTCATCGTTCTGCGAGTTGACACGACGCATCAAAGTAGTAGTTTTTTTCAAAATGTACATAAAAGTACCAGTGTAGTAGTCTCCAAAAAGGGCCGACCATGTCCATGGCTACCATCCCATCCCGTGCTCCGTCATTGAGTATGTGCACGATTCACGTGCCATTCAAGAAAAAAACTGCGTATGTTCCATTGAAGAAAAAAAATAAAAACAAACACGCCACCGTGTTATGGTCGAACTTTGATTCGTCCACGCGTGGTTCCCGACCCTCCACTAAGTTAACAACTACCAAACGCGTCAAATTATCACGTGAGCTGCCTCTTCATCCAGAAATGAGCTTCATCATGTACCCGCGCACGTGTGTTAGGGAATGAGGCACATAGTACGTGCGTCCGTGCGTGCAATTTTTCTCTTCGTGCACGTACTCCTTTTTTTGTGGGTGATTCGTGCACGTACTCGGCCTACGTTGGTGACCGTTGGTGAGTCTCATTTATCTCTACATCTCAACATGTACATCTACATCTGCATCTACGTCTACACTACATCTACATATACCTCTACATATACCTCTACTATAGTAATACAAGTTTTAAACATGAGACCAGCCATTTTCTTGCATGACACGACCAACCTGTATTGCTTCTTGCTCCTCGTCTCTCTCAAAGTGCGCCCGACACGCGATTTTGCCGTCGATTGAGGTCGGTTCGCTCACACTCTGTCCCACATGTCATAAATCTAAAAAGAATACTCTGACCAGCGGACCATTGAAAGAATTATATTTTTCACCCTCAAATGTAAGTTGATGGACAAATAATCCCCCAAAGTCAATTTCAGTATGATTTTTACCCTCAAATATCTAAAACCGGGTATATCACTCCCTTGAGCGGTTTTAGTGTTCACATGTTAGAGTTTAGGCGGTTTTGATTGTTGACTAGGAATTGAATAATTATTTACACTAATGAAATGGCAACGATGCCGTCGGAAGCCGCGGATGTCGTCGGAGATGTACCCAATGGACCCCGACTTCCCTACGAGGAGAGGAGATCATGCGCGTGCCTGATCCTTCTCCAACGTATCTATAATTTTTGATTGTTCCATGCTATTATATTATCAATCTTGGATGTTTTATATGCATTTATATGCTATTTTATATGATTTTTGGGACTAACCTATTAACTTAGAGCCTAGTGCCAGTTTCTGTTTTTTCCTTATTTTTGAGTATCGCAGAAAAGGAAAACCAAACGAAGTCCAATTGACTTCAACGGAGATTGTTTTTGGACCAGAAGAAGCCCACGGAGCATCGGAGATGGGCCAGAAGAGTCCCGAGGCCACCACGAGGGTGGGGGCGCGCCCCCCTACCTCGTGGCCACCTCGGGGACCCCCTGACTTCTTCCCGACGCCAACACCTCTTATATATACCCAAACTTCCAGAAAGAAACCTAGATCGGGAGTTCCGCCGCAAGCCTCTATAGCCACCGAAAACCAATCTAGACCCGTTCCGGCACCCTGCCGGAGGGGGAATCCCTCTCCGGTGGCCATCTTCATCATCCCAGTGCTCACCATGATAAGGAGGGAGTAGTTCACCCTCGGGGCTGAGTGTATGTACCAGTAGCTATGTGTTTGATCTCTCTCTCTCGTGTTCTTGATGTATCGCGAGCTTTGCTATTATAGTTGGATCTTATGATGTTTCTCCCCCTCTACTCTCTTGTAATGGATTGAGTTTTCCCTTTGAAGTTATCTTATCGGATTGAGTCTTTAAGGATTTGAGAACACTTGATGTATGTCTTGCATGTGCTTATCTGTGGTGACAATGGGATATTCACGTGATCCACTTGATGTATGTTTTGGTGATCAACTTGCGGGTTCCATAACATTGTGAACTTATGCATAGGGGTTGGCACACGTTTTTGTCTTGACTCTCCGGTAGAAACTGTGGGGCACTCTTTGAAGTTTTCTGTGTTGGTTGAATAGATGAATCTGAGATTGTGTGATGCATATAGTATAATCATACCCACGGATACTTGAGGTGACATTGGAGTATCTAGGTGACATTAGGGTTTTGGTTGATTTGTATCTTAAGGTGTTATTCTAGTACGAACTCTATGATAGATCGAACGGAAAGAATAGCTTCGTGTTATATTACTACGGACTCTTGAATAGATCGATCAGAAAGAATACATTTGAGGTGGTTTCGTACCCTACAATAATCTCTTCGTTTGTTCTCCGCTATTAGTGACTTTGGAGTGACTCTTTGTTGCATGTTGAGGGATAGTTATATGATCCAATTATGTTATTATTGTTGAGAGAACTTGCACTAGTGAAAGTATGAACCCTAGGCCTTGTTTCCTAGCATTGCAATACTGTTTACGCTCACTTTTATCACTTGCTACCTTGCTGTTTTTATATTTTCAGATTACAAATATCCATATCTACTATCCATATTCTACTTGTATCACCATCTCTTCGCGGAACTAGTGCACCTATACAATTTATCATTGTATTGGGTGTGTTGGGGACACAAGAGACTCTTTGTTATTTGGTTGCAGGGTTGTTTGAGAGAGACCATTTTCATCCTACGCCTCCCACGGATTGATAAACCTTAGGTCATCCACTTGAGGGAAATTTGCTACTGTCCAACAAACCTCTGCACTTGGAGGCCCAACAACGTCTACAAGAAGAAGATTGTGTAGTAGACATCAGTGCCTTCCAAGATCAAGGGGTCGTCGGGCTACCTCGTCGGCTCGTCGCCCGCCTCATAGTGGGAGTAACTTAGGTACTAGTAACATAGCGCACTCCAAGAAAATTTTGCTTATGTGGCATGTAGTTAATGAGGAGAGAGATCTTTAGAGTAACATAGTAATATGTTACAGTATAAGTTACTCCCCACTATGACCATCCTTGGCCTTTCCCAGTGCTCCACCATGTATTGCTGCTAAGCCTGCCACGTAGGCATAAACTATGATGTGGCAAGTTAATTAAGAAGAGAGGGACTAGTTTGGTGACCCCAGGAAGAAATGGTGGAAAGATAGTTTTGAGTCTATAGCTAATTAAATGAAGCAAGCTTAGCAACAACAAACTAAGCACCTATGCATTGGAGACTTGAGTTGCTAAGCCATTTAATGCACTTAGCACCTCATCTAAGCGCATTGGCATTGGAAGAGGTCTTAATTCCATACGGTATCATAATATGATACTCAACTCTCTCTTTCTTCATTTAATTCTACGCCACCTCATCAAATTTGCCTACTACTAGTTGGCATGCATGATGCTACTTATAATACTCCCATTACAAATAGCCTGGTAGAATTAAAATACCTAATCTAAATGGTCACCACCCGATCTCTTTGTCCTTCTCCAGCATCTGACAGAAGTAGAACCGTGCAAGACACTGGCTGTATTCGCCGGCGTCGCCTCGGTGGTGGTCTTCATGGGATACAATCGGCGGCGGCCTCCCATGTTCTACTTCTCCTCGATGATGGCGGCGGGTGGGGACGTGCTGCCCGTCACCTCGTCAACATTCACGTAGCCGCATCACCTCGTCGACATCCGCGGCGGCTTCTTTCTCTGCCTGCATGTCGCGGCTACGAGCGCGTCGACGGCTGATGGTGCAGTCATAGACACTGGAGGCGATGTACGATGCGGCGGCGTCGAGGGCAGTGACGATGCCCGTTCCGACGTGCTCCCCGATAAGCCAGCGTGGAGCAAGTCGGCACTCTTCCTCGAGCTGTATTGGAGAGGCCAGCTGTGGAACCACGCACTGGCTTAGTGCGGCAACTGCCTCCGACGGGCTACGCGAGGTAGGTGGAGAAGCGAGCTGCCTCGCTCGTAACTGCCGGGCTCGGCGGGCCACCCAGACGGCTTTTATGCAGGAGAGCTGCTCGCTCGTCGGATGCCACCGAAAGAGTGGACAAAATGGTGGAAGGAGGAGCTTTGCCAGCGTCCTGCTCCTGAACGGACGTGTGTGGCCGGAGTTGGTTTCTCGCATTCCACGCGGTTTTAAATGTAGGTTTTTGAATGCGGCGAGGAGGCGGGTACAGCTGGGAGTGCAGTGGGCGGTGCCCTGGGCCGGCGCGCCGCTTCAAATGGCGGATGCAGTGAGAGGTCGCGTCCGCCCTGACCCCCTTGACCGTGGACCTTGACGGTGTACGTCACCTTGTGTCCAGATCTGAGATGCCACGTGTACCAGATGAATGACTCCAAGCTCGACCACCGTGATGCAAGAGGTGTGAGCCGAGGAACACTGTTGGAGACACCCCCTCAGACTAGCCACAATGGGTAGTAACATGCTCATGTTACTCATGTTACTAGTCTATGTTAGTACTACCTCTATAGTAACAGTCTGAGGGGGTTAACATATGTGTGGTAACATGCAACACTTCATTTATTAGGCTATAGACACATCTTGCCTTGATATGTGTGATGTTACTACTTTCCTCTCTTTATTCATTTATTGCTTGCCACATCATCTACTTTATCTAGACATGTGTGATGTTACTACCTACTAGCAAGATGCCCATGCGTTGCACGTAACATCAAGATGCATTTGTATGACTAGTTTATCTTGTGAGAGAAAAGGATGAACAAGGGAAGGCCTTATTTGCAAATGTGGAGAGGTGTGTGGGTACCTTTTTGCAAAATTGCCATAGTTTCCTTCCTATCCGCCAGATACAAATCAGACGGCCTATATGTAGATGTTACTCCCACTGTCGGTAGTCTCAGTGTGTGCTTCTCGTCGTTCTGCGCGTTGACCAGACACATCAAAGTTAATACGTAGTAGTATTTAGTACTCTCTCCAAAAAGGGCCGACCATGTCCATGGCTACCATCCCGTGCTCGATCATTGAGTACATGCACTATTCATGTGCCATCGAGGAGGAAAAATATTGCGTAGCACTAGGTGCCATCGTAGTGCACGACTCACTTACGCACTGCTTATCTCCATTTTCTTGCATGACACGTGCACCTTGATGTTAGATGTCCCGCGTGTTGGCAAAAGGATGAACAAAGTGCGGCGGGCTGGCATTTTCGCCATCTATTGAGGTCGGTTAACTCATCACATGTTACCGACTCTTGGGTGGGATAGTTTTTTTTGGTGGGTTTGGGGCAACTTGCTCCAATTTAACCCTCATGTTTGGATACTTTAGGGCTATTTGAGCCTCAACTAGCTCAAACTAACTCTAACCATGGATCCAAACGGGGCCAAAGTTAGTCTCGGAAAACGCACTAAGCCCTATATACATGGACAGACGGAGTACATGATACTAGCAAACGCTCACCATTAGTAGTAGTTCATTGGTTGGTTTCGACTTTTTGATTCAGTTGCTGTGCTGCTACCGTCCAATATTCGCGTGTGGTTGTTTCTAGAATAAAAAAAGGAGGCACCCCTACTTATGTTACTCCCACTATGCCTAGCCTAAGGTTAGTAGGTGACCTTGCGCTTGGCTCTTCGCCTCTTCCGGAAGTCGAACAATAATGATAGTACTATAGTAGTACTTCTGGCAATCTGACACCAAATGAACTACTGCACGTCCACCACTTGTAAGCAAAAGTTTCTCCTCGTGCTGCGAGCCACAGCGCCCGCGTTGGCGAGGGAGAAGGCATAGTAAGCATGCTTCTCGTCGTTCTGCGAGTTGACGGGACACATCAAAGTTATTTAGTACGTACTCTCTCCAAAAAAGGGCTGACCATGTCCTGGCTACCCCCCATCCCATGCTCCGACGTTGAGTACTGATACGTATCCAACGTATCTATAATTTTTGATTGTTCCATGCTATTATATTATCCATCTAGGATGTTTTATATGCTATTTTATATGATTTTTGGGACTAACCTATTAACCTAGAGCCCAGTGCCAGTTTCTGTTTTTCCTTGTTTTTTATTATCGCAGAAAAGGAAAACCAAACGGAGTCCAATTGACCTAAAAATTCACAGAGATTATTTTTGGACTAGAAGAAGCCCACGGAGTATCGGAGATGGACCAGAAGAGTCCCGAGGCACCCACGAGGGTGGAGGGGGCCTACCCCCTGGGAGCGCCCCCTACATCGCGGCCGCCTCGTGGACCCCCCCTGACTTGTTCCCGACGCCAACACCTCTTATATATACCCAAACTTCCAGAACATAACCTAGATCGGGAGTTCCACCGCCGCAAGCCTCTGTAGCCACCAAAAACCAATCGGGACCCTGTTCCGGCACCCTTTCAGAGGGGGTTTCCCTCACCGGTGGCCATCTTCATCCTATGCCTCCCACGGATTGATAAACCTTAGGTCATCCACTTGAGGGAAATTTGCTACTGTCCTACAAACCTCTGCACTTGGAGGCCCAACAACGTCTACAAGAAGAAGGTTGTGTAGTAGACATCAAGCAATTTCTGGCGCCGTTGCCGGGGAGGTGAGTGCTTGAAGGTATATATTTAGATCTTGCAATCAAATCTTTTTGTTTCTTGTTTTATCACTAGTTTATTCTATAACAGAAAACTACAAAAAAATGGAATTAAGGTTGCCTCATACGCTTCATCTTTTTAATGTCTTTCGTGAAAATGATGGGAAGGAAAATTGTGCTCAAGTACTAGAAGAAGAATTACATAGAATGCTTGGCATAAAATATGTGAATGATGAGCATGCTTGCAATGTTGTTAGTATGAATTCTTTGAATACCCATGATGCTAATGATATGCAAAGCCACAAGCTTGGGGATGCTATGTTTGATGAAGATGATATGTTTGGTCCCCCAAGTTTTGATGAGAATATTTATTATGATGAAAGCATGCCTCTATTTATGATGATTATATTGATGAAAGTGGATTTGGAGAGGTCATGACTTTATTTAGTGATGAATCCACTATTTCGGAAGAGGTTCCAATTGATTATGAGAACAAAGTTGCTATCTATGATGATTATTGTGATGACTTGTATGCTATTAAGAATAATGATAACCATGAAACTTGTCATCATGATTTTAGTTTTCAATTGGATTATGCCTCACATGATAATTATTTTGTTGAGTTTGCTCCCACTATTATTCATGAGAAGAAATTCGCTTATGTGGAGAGTAATAAAATTTATATGCTTGGGGATCATGAAAAGAATGCTTTATGTGATGGTTATATTGTTGAATTCATTCATGATGCTACTGAAAATTATTATGAGGGAGGAATATATTCTTGTAGGAGTTGCAATAATATCAAGTTTCCTCTCTATGTATTGAAAATCTTGAAGTTATGCTTGTTTTGCCTTCCTATGCTAGTTGATTCTTGTTCCCATAAATTGTTTGCTCACAAAATCCCTATGCATAGGAAGTGGGTTAGGCTTAAATGTGCTAGTCATATGCTTCATGATGCTCCCGTTATGTTTCAATTCTTATCTTTTATGTGAGCATCATTGAAATCATCATGCCTAGGTAGGGGCATTAAACGTTAGCGCTTGTTGGGAGGCAACCCAATTTTATTTTTGTTCCTTGTTTTTGCTCCTGTTTAGTAATAAATAATTCATCTAGCCTCTGTTTAGATGTGGTTTTATTGTTTTAATTAGTGTTTGTGCCAAGTAGAACCTTTGGGAAGACTTGGGTGAAGTCTTTGCGATCTTCCTGTAAAAAACAGAAACTTTTGCGCTCACGAGATTAGCTGCCATTTTTTACTGGAGAGTGCTTTTAGGTTGATTCTTTTTGCAGATGATTAATAGTCAAATTCGTCAGGTCCACCAATTTATTTAAGAATTTTTGGAGTTACGGAAGTATTCGAATGATACAGATTACTACAGACTGTTCTGTTTTTGACAGATTATGTTTTCTATGTGTTGTTTGCTTATTTTGATGAATCTATGAGTAGTATCGGAGGTTATGAACCATAGAGAAGTTGGAATACAGTAGATATTACACCAATATGAATTTAGAATGAGTTCACAACAGTACCTAAGTCCTGATTGCTACCTCTTGAGCACTGCGTTGGTTTTCCCTTGAAGAGGAAAGGGTGATGCAGTAAAGTAGCGTAAGTATTTCCCTCAATTTTTGAGAACCAAGGTATCAATCCAGTAGGAGGCCACGCACGAGTCCCTCGCACCTACACAAACAAATAAATCCTCGCAACCAAAGCAATAAAGGGGTTGTCAATCCCTTCACGGTCACTTACGAGAGTGAGATCTGGTAGATATGATAAGATAATATTTTTGGTATTTTTATGATAAAGATGCAAAGTAAAATAAAAGGCAATAAAAATAACTAAGTGTTGGAAGATTAATATGATGGAAAATAGACCCGGGGGCCATAGGTTTCACTAGTGGCTTCTCTCAAGAGCATAAGTATTATAGTGGGTGAACAAATTACTGTTGAGCAATTGACAGAATTGAGCATAGTTATGAGAATATTTAGGTATGATCATGTATATAGGCATCACGCCCGAGACAAGTAGACCGACTCCTGCCTGCATCTACTACTATTACTCCACACATCGACTGCTATCCAGCATGCATCTAGAGTATTAAGTTCATAAGGACAGAGTAATGCTTTAAGCAAGATGACATGATGTAGAGGGATAAACTCATGCAATATGATATAAACCCCATCTTGTTATCCTCGATGGCAACAATACAATACGTGCCTTGCTGCCCCTACTGTCACTGGGAAAGGACACCGCAAGATTGAACCCAAAGCTAAGCACTTCTCCCATTGCAAGAAAGACCAACCTAGTAGGCCAAACCAAACTGATAATTCGAAGAGACTTGCAAAGATAACCAATCATACGTAAAAGAATTCAGAGAAGATTCAAATATTGTTCATAGATAAACTTGATCATAAACCCACAATTCATCGGTCTCAACAAACACACCGCAAAAGAAGATTACATCAAATAGATCTCCACAAGAGAGGGGGAGAACATTGTATTGAGATCCAAAAAGAGAGAAGAAGCCATCTAGCTAATAACTATGGACCCGAAGGTCTGAGGTAAACTAATCACACATCATCGGAGAGGTTATGGTGTTGATGTAGAAGCCCTTCGTGATCGATGCCCCCTCCGGCGGAGCTCCGGAAAAGGCCCCAAGATGGGATCTCACGGGTACAGAAGGTTGCGGCGGTGGAATTAGGTTTTTGGCTCCGTATCTGGTAGTTTGGGGGTACGTAGGTATATATAGGAGGAAGAAGTACGTCGGTGGAGCAACGTGGGGCCCACGAGGGTGGAGGGCGCGCCCAGGGGGGTAGGCGCACCCCCCTACCTCGTGCCTTCCTGGTTGATGTCTTGACGTAGTGTCCAAGTCCTCTGGGTCACGTTCGTTCCGAAAATCACGTTCCCGAAGGTTTCATTCTGTTTGGACTCCGTTTGATATTCTTTTTCTGCCAAACTCTGAAATAGGCAAAAAACAACAATTCTGGGCTGGGCCTCCGGTTAATAGGTTAGTTCCAAAAATAATATAAAATTGTATAATAAAGCCCAATAATGTCCAAAACAGAATATAATATAGCATGGAACAATAAAAAATTATAGATACGTTGGAGACGTATCAAGCATCCCCAAGCTTAATTCTTGCTCGTCTTCGAGTAGGTAAATGATAAAAACAGAATTTTTGATGTGGAATGCTACTTAGCATAATTTCAATGTAATTCTTCTTATTGTGGCACGAATGTTCAGTTTTAATATGATTCAGGATAAGAGTTTAATGTTGACATAAAAACAATAATACTTCAAGTATGCTAACCAAGCAATTATGTCTTATCAAAATAACATAGCCAAAGCAAGTTATCCCTACAAAATCATATAGTCTGGCTATGCTCCATCTTCCCCACACAAAATATTCATATCATGTAGAACCCCGGTTTTAGCTAAGCAATTGGTTCATACTTTTTAACGCGCTTCAGCCTTTTCAATTCTTACGCAATACATGAGTGCAAGCCATGGATATAGCACTATGGTGGAATAGGGTATAATGGTAGGGGTTATGTGGGAAGACAAAAAAAGGAGAAAGTCTCACATCAACGAGGCTAATTAACGGGCTATGGAGATGACCATCAATTGATGTTAATGCAAGGAGTAGGGATTGCCATGCAACGGATGCACTAGAGCTATAAGTGTATGAAAGCTCAAAAAGAAACTAAGTGGGTGTGTATCCAACTTGCTTGCTCATGAAGACCTCGGGCATTTGAGGAAGCCCATCATGAGAATATACAAGCCAAGTTCTATAATGAAATTTCCCACTAGTATATGAAAGTGAAAAAATAGGAGACTCTCTATTATGAAGATCACGGTGCTACTTTGAAGCACAAGTGTGGTAAAAGGATAGTAACATTGTCCCTTCTCTCTTTTTCTCTCATTTTTTATTTGGGACTTTTTTTGGCCTCTTATTTTTTTTAGTCCGGAGTCTCATCCCAACTTGTGGGGGAATCATAGTCTCCATCATCCTTTCCTCACTTGGTACAATGCTCTAATAATGATGATCATCACACTTTTATTTACTTACAACTCATGAATTACAACTCAATACTTAGAACAAAATATGACTCTATGTGGATGCCTCCGGCGGTGTACCGGGATATGCAATGAATCAAGAGCAACATGTATGAAAGAATTATGAATGGTGGCTTTGCCACAACTACAATGTCAACTACATGATCATGCAAAGCAATATGACAATGATGGAACGTGTCATGATAAACGAAACGATGGAAAGTTGCATGGCAATGTATCTCGGAATGTCTATGGAAATGCCATAATAGGTAGGTATGGTGGCTGTTTTGAGGAAGATATAAGGAGGTTTATGTGTGATAGAGCGTATCATATCACGGGGTTTGGATGCACCGGCGAAGTTTGCACCAACTCTCAAGGTGAGAAAGGGCAATGCACGGTACCGAAGAGGCTAGAGAATTGCGGAAAGGTAAGTGTGCGTATAATCCATGGACTCACATTAGTCATAAAGAAATCATATACTTATTGCAAAAATTTATTAGCCCTCGAAGCAAAGTACTACTACGCATGCTCCTAGGGGAAGGGTTGGTAGGAGTTAACCATCGCGCGATCCCGACCGCCACACAAAGGATGACAATCAATAAATACCTCATGCTCCGACTTCGTTTCATAACGGTTCACCATACGTGCATGCTACGGGAATCACAAACTCCAACACAAGTATTTTTCAATTCCACAATTACTCAACTAGCACAACTATGATATTACCACCTTTATATCTCAAAACAATTATCTAGTATCAAATTTCTCATGATATTTAGTTAAAGAAAATTGCCATGCTATTTTATAGGACTCTCAAAAAGATATAAGTGAAGCATTTTCTATAAAACAAATCTACCGCCGTGCTCTAAAAGATATAAGTGAAGTACTAGAGCAAAACTATATAACTCAAAAGATATAAGTGAAGCACATAGAGTATTCTAACAATTTCCGAATCATGTGTGTCTCTCTTAAAAGGTGTGTACAGCAAGGATGATTGTGGTAAACTAAGAACAAAGACTCAAATAATACAAGACGCTCCAAGCAAAACACATATCATGTGTTGAATAAAAATATAGCTCCAAGTAAAGTTACCGATGGAAGTAGACGAAAGAGGGGATGCCTTCCGGGGCATCCCCAAGCTTTGGCTTTTAGGTGTCCTTAGATTATCTTGGGGTGCCATGGGCATCCCCAAGCTTAGGCTCTTGCCACTCCTTGTTCCATAATCCATCAAATCTTTTACCCAGAACTTGAAAACTTCACAACACAAAACTTGACAGAAAATCTCGTGAGCTCCGTTAGCGAAAGAAAACAAAACACCAGTTCAAGGTACTGTAATGAACTCATTCTTTATTTATATTGGTGTTATACCTACTGTATTCCAACTTCTCTATGGTTTATAAACTATTTTACTAGCCATAGATTCATCAAAATAAGCAAACAACACACGAAAAACAGAATCTGTCAAAAACAGAACAGTCTGTAGTAATCTGTAACTAACGCAAACTTCTGGGACTCCAAAAATTCAGCCAAAATAGGATGACCTAGATAATTTGTTTATTGATCAGAAGCAATTGGTATCAATATTTTATCACGTTCTGGTGATTTTTAAAAATTATTTTCGTGAACAGAAAGTTTCTGGAATTTTCAGCAAGATCAAATAACTATCATCCAAGAAGAGCCTATAGGTTTAACTTGGCACAAACACTAATTAAAACATAAAAACACATCTAACCAGAGGCTAGATCAAATATTTATTCCTAAACAGAAGCAAAAATAAAAAAACTAAAAATAAAATTGGGTTGCCTCCCAACAAGCGCTATCGTTTAACGCCCCTAGCTAGGCATAAAAGCAAGGATAGATCTAGGTATTGCCATCTTTGGTAGGCAATCCATAAGTGGCTCTCATAATAGATTCATAAGGTAATTTTATTTTCTTTCTAGGTAAGTGTTCCATGCCTTTCCTTAACGGAAATTGGAATCTAATATCCCCTTCCTTCATATCAATAATTGCACCAATCGTTCTAAGGAAAGGTCTACCAAGAATAATAGGACATGAAGGATTGCAATCTATATCAAGAACGATAAAATCTACGGGCACATAATTCTTATTTGCAATAATAAGAACATCATTAATTCTTCCCATAGGTCTCTTAATGGTGGAATCCGCAAGGTGCAAGTTTAGAGAGCAATCATCAAAATCACGGAAACCTAGCAAATCACACAAAGTTTTTGGAATCGTGGAAACAGTAGCACCCAAATCACACAAAGCATAGCATTCATGATCTTTAATTTTAATCTTAATAGTAGGTTCCCACTCATCATAAAGTTTTCGACGGATAGAAACTTCCAACTCAAGTTTTTCTTCATAAGATTGCATCAAAGCATCAACGATATGTTTAGTAAAAGCTTTATTTTGGCTATAAGCATGTGGAGAATTTAGCATGGATTGCAACAAGGAAATACAATCTATCAAAGAGCAATTATCATAATTAAATTCCTTGAAATCCAAAATAGTGGGTTCATTAATATCTAGGGTTTTGATCTCCTCAATCCCACTTTTAACAGTTTTTGCATCAAGATCTAAAAACTCAGAATTTTTGGAACGCCTTCTAGGTAAAGGTGGATCATCTTCAGTCCCATCATTATCAAGATTCATATTGCAAAACAAAGATTTAATAGGGGACACATCAATAACTTTTAGATCTTCATCTTTATTTTCATAACTAGAAGAACACGCTTTCACAAAACAATCGTTCTTAGCACGCATCCTAGCGGTTCTTTCTTTGCACTCATCAATGGAAATTCTCCTGGCTTTGAGAGACTCATTGATATCATGCTTAGGTGGAATAGATCTAAGTTTTAAAGAATCAACATCACGAGAAATTCTATCAACGTTCCTAGCCAATTCATCAACTTTAAGCAATTTTTCCTCAAGCAAAGCATTGAAATTCTTTTCCGAATTCATAAACTCCTTAACACTAGTCTCAAATTCAGAGGGCATCTTATTAAAATTTCCATAAGAATTGTTGTAGGAATTACCATAATTATTAGAGGAATTACTAGGATACGACCTAGGATTAAAGTTTCCTCTATATGCGTTGTTACCAAAATTATTCCTACCAACAAAATTCACATCCAGAGATTCATTATTATTATCAATCAAAGTAGACAAAGGCATATCATTAGGATCAGAAGAAACACTTTTATTAGCAAATAATTTCATAAGTTCATCCATCTTTCCACTCAAAACATTAATTTCTTCTATCGCATGCACTTTCTTATTAGTAGATCTTTCAGTGTGCCATTGAGAATAATTAACCATAATATTATCTAGGAGTTTAGTAGCTTCTCCTAAAGTGATTTCCATAAAAGTGCCTCCCGCGGCCGAATCTAAAAGATTTCTAGAAGCAAAATTCAATCCGGCATAAAAATTTTGTATAATCATCCACAAATTCAAACCATGGGTAGGGCAATTACGTATCATTAGTTTCATCCTCTCCCAAGCTTGTGCAACATGTTCATGATCAAGTTGCTTAAAATTCATGATATCGTTTCTAAGAGAGATGATCTTAGTGGGAGGAAAATACTTAGAGATAAAAGCATCTTTGCACTTATTCCAAGAATCAATACTATTTTTAGGCAAAGACGAAAACCAAGCTTTAGCATGATCTCTAAGCGAAAAAGGAAATAGCTTCAATTTAACAATATCATTGTCCACATCTTTCTTCTTTTGCATATCACACAAATCAACGAAGCTATTTATATGGGTAGCGGCATCTTCACTAGGAAGGCCGGCGAATTGATCTTTCATGACAAGATTGAACAAAGCCGCATTAATTTCACAAGATTCAGTATTGGTAAGAGGAGCAATCGGAGTGCTAAGAAAATCATTGTTGTTGGTATTGGTAAAGTCACACAATTTGGTATTATCTTGAGCCATCGTGACAAGCAAGTAATCCAACACACGCGCAAACAAGAAGCAAGCGAAAAAGAGGCGAACGGAAAAAGGGAGGGCGAATAAAGCGGCAAGGGTGAAGTGGGGGAGAGGAAAACGAGAGGCAAATGGAAAATCATGTAATGAGGGAGATAAGGGTTTGTGATGGGTACTTGGTATGTTGACTTTTGCGTAGACTCCCTGGCAACGGCGCCAGAAATCCTTCTTGCTACCTCTTGAGCACTGCGTTGGTTTTCCCTTGAAGAGGAAAGGGTGATGCAGTAAAGTAGCATAAGTATTTCCCTCAGTTTTTGAGAACCAAGGTATCAATCCAGTAGGAGGCCACGCACGAGTCCCTCGCACCTACACAAACAAATAAATCCTCGCAACCAATGCAATAAAGGGGTTGTCAATCCCTTCACGGTCAGTCACGAGAGTGAGATCTGGTAGATATGATAAGATAATATTTTTGGTATTTTTATGATAAAGATGCAAAGTAAAATAAAAGGCAATAAAAATAACTAAATGTTGGAAGATTAATATGATGGAAAATAGACCGGGGGGCCATAGGTTTCAC
Organism: Aegilops tauschii subsp. strangulata; assembly: GCF_002575655.3. Taxonomy (NCBI): domain Eukaryota; kingdom Viridiplantae; phylum Streptophyta; class Magnoliopsida; order Poales; family Poaceae; genus Aegilops; species Aegilops tauschii. The sequence goes on from NC_053040.3 coordinate 188,243,146, forward strand.
TAGTGGCTTCTCTCGAGAGCATAAGTATTACGGTGTGTGAACAAATTACTGTTGAGCAATTGACAGAATTGAGCATAGTTATGAGAATATCTAGGTATGATCATGTATATAGGCATCACGTCCGAGACAAGTAGACCGACACCTGCCTGCATCTACTACTATTACTCCACACATCGACCGCTATCCAGCATGCATCTAGAGTATTAAGTTCATAAGAACAGAGTAACGCTTTAAGCAAGATGACATGATGTAGAGGGATAAACTCATGCAATATGATATAAACCCCATCTTGTTATCCTCGATGGCAACAATACAATATGTGCCTTGCTGCCCGTACTGTCACTGGGAAAGGACACCGCAAGATTGAACCCAAAGCTAAGCACTTCTCCCATTGCAAGAAAGATCAATCTAGTAGGCCAAACCAAACTGATAATTCGAAGAGACTTGCAAAGATAACCTGTCATACATAAAAGAATTCAGAGAAGATTCAAATATTGTTCATAGATAAACTTGATCATAAACCCACAATTCATCGGTCTCAACAAACACACCGCAAAAGAAGATTACATCAAATAGATCTCCACAAGAGAGGGGGAGAACATTGTATTGAGATCCAAAAAGAGAGAAGAAGCCATCTAGCTAATAACTATGGACCCGAAGGTCTGAGGTAAACTACTCACACATCATCGGAGAGGCTATGGTGTTGATGTAGAAGCCCTCCGTGATCGATGCCCCCTCCGGCGGAGCTCCGGAAAAGGCCCCAAGATGGGATCTCACGGGTACAGAAGGTTGCGGCGGTGGAATTAGGTTTTTGGCTCCATATCTGGTAGTTTGGGGGTACGTAGGTATATATAGGAGGAAGAAGTACGTCGGTGGAGCAACGTGGGGCCCACGAGGGTGGAGGGCGCGCCCAGGGGGGTAGGCGCACCCCCTACCTCGTGCCTTCCTGGTTGATGTCTTGACATAGGGTCCAAGTCCTCTGGATCACGTTCGTTCCGAAAATCATGTTCCCGAAGGTTTCATTCCGTTTGGACTCCGTTTGATATTCTTTTTCTGCGAAACTCTGAAATAGGCAAAAAACAATAATTCTGGGCTGGGCCTCCGGTTAATAGGTTAGTCCCAAAAATAATATAAAAGTGTATAATAAAGCCCAATAATGTCTGAAGCAGAATATAATATAGCATGGAACAATCAAAAATTATAGATACGTTGGAGACGTATCAGTGATTTATTTTCTTATACTAACTGAGCTTACGAGTTTTCTGTTGAGTTTTGTGTTGTGAAGTTTTCAAGTTTTGTGTGAAGATTCGATGGCTAGGGAGTAAGGAGTGGCAAGAGCCTAAGCTTGGGGATGCCCAAGGCACCCCAAGGTAATATTCAAGGACAACCAAGAGCCTAAGCTTGGGGATGCCCCGGAAGGCATCCCCTCTTTCGTCTTTGTTTATCGGTAACTTTACTTGAGGCTATATTTTTATTCACCACATGATATGTGTTTTGCTTGGAGCGTCTTGTATGATTTGAGTGTTTGCTTTTTAGTTTACCACAATCATCCTTTTTGTACACACCTTTTGGGAGAGACAGACATCAATCGGAATTTATTAGAATACTCTATGTGCTTCACTTATATCTTTTGAGCTAGATAATTTTGCTCTAGTGCTTCACTTATATCTTTTTAGAGCACGGTGGTGGTTTTATTTTATAGAAATCATTTGATCTCTCATGCTTCACTTATATTATTTTGAGAGTGTTTTAGAACAGCATGGTAATTTGCTTTGGCTATAAAATTAGTCCTAATATGATAGGCATTCAAGATGGGTATAATAAAAACTTTCATAAAGAGTGCATTGAATACTATGAGAAGTTTGATACTTGATGATTGTTTTGAGTAATTGTGAAATTGAGAAATACTTGTGTTGAGGTTTGCAAGTCCCGTAGCATGCACGCATGGTAACCGTTGTGTGACAAATTTGAAGCATGAGGTGTTTCTTTGACTGCCTTCCTTATCAGTGGCGGTCGAGGATGAGCGATGGTCTTTTCCTATCAATCTATCCCCCTAGGAGCATGCGCGTAGTGCTTGGTTTTGATGACTTGTATATTTTTGCAATAAGTATGTGAGTTCTTTATGACTAATGTTGAGTCCATGGATTATACACACTCTCACCCTTCCATCATTGCTAGCCTCTTTGGTACCGTGCATTGCCCTTTCTCACCTCGAGATTTGGTGCAAACTTTGCCGGTGCATCCAAACCCCGTGATATGATACGCTCTATCACACATAAGCCTCCTTATATCTTCCTCAAAACAGCCACCATACCTACCTATTATGGCATTTCCATAGCCATTCCGAGATATATTGCCATGCAACTTTCCACCGTTCCGTTTATTATGACACGCTTCATCATTGTCATATTGCCTTGCATGATCATGTAGTTGACATCGTATTTGTGGCAAGGCCACCATGCATAATTTTTCATACATGTCACTCTTGATTCATTGCCCATCCCGGTACACCGCCAGAGGCACTCATATAGAGTCATATTTTGTTCTAGTATCGAGTTGTAATCCTTGAGTTGTAAATAAATAGAAGTCTGATGATCAACATTATTAGAGCTTTGTCCCGTGTGAGGAAAAAAAGAGAAAGGGCAAAAAAAAAGAGAAAGGCCAAAAAAAAGAGAAAGGCCAAAAAAAAAGAGATGGCCAAAAAATGAGAGAAAAAGAGAGAAGGGACAATGCTACTATCCTTTTTCCACACTTGTGCTTCAAAGTAGCACCATGATCTTCATGATAGAGAGTCTCTTATTTTGTCACTTTCATATACTAGTGGGAATTTTTCATTATAGAACTTGGCTTGTATATTCCAACAATGGGCTTCCTCAAATTCCCTAGGTCTTCGTGAGCAAGCAAGTTGGATGCACACCCACTTAGTTTCTTTTGTTGAGCTTTCATAGATTTATAGCTCTAGTGCATCCGTTGCATGGCAATCCCTACTCCTTGCATTGACATCAATTGATGGGCATCTCCATAGCCCATTGATTAGCCGCGTCAATGTGAGACTTTCTCCCTTTTTGTCTTCTCCACACAACCTCCATCATCATATTCTATTACACCCATAGTGCTATGTCCATGGCTCGCGCTCATGTATTGCGTCGAAGTTGAAAAAGTTTGAGAATACTAAAGTATGAAACAATTGCTTGGCTTGTCATCGGGGTTGTGCATGATGGGAGCATTTTGTGTGACGAAAATGAAGCATGGCCAAACTATATGATTTTGTAGGGATGACCTTTCTTTGGCTATGTTATTTTGAGAAGACATAATTGCTTGGTTAGTATGCTTGAAGAATTATTATTATTATGTCAATATTAAACTTTTATCTTGAATCTTATGGATCTGAATATTCTTGCCACAGTAAAGAAGATTACATTGATAAATATGTTAGGTAGCATTCCACATCAAAAATTCTGTTTTTATCATTTACCTACTCGAGGATGAGCAGGAATTAAGCTTGGGGATGCTTGATACGTCTCCAACGTATCTATAATTTTTGATTGTTCCATGCTATTATATTATCCATCTAGGATGTTTTATATGCTATTTTATATGATTTTTGGGACTAACCTATTAACCTAGAGCCCAGTGCCAGTTTTTGTTTTTTCCTTTTTTTGAGTATCGCAGAAAAGGAAAACCAAACGGAGTCCAATTGACCTAAAAATTCACGGAGGTTATTTTTGGACCAGAAGAAGCCCACGGAGTATCGGACATGGACCAGAAGAGTCCCGAGGCACCCACGAGGGTGGGGGCGCGCCCTACCCCCCTGGGTGCGCCCCCCTACCTCGTGGCCGCCTCGTAGACCCCCCTGACTTGTTCCTGATGCCAACACATCTTATATATACCCAAACTTCCAGAACCTAACCTCGATCGGGAGTTCCGCCGCCACAAGCCTCTGTAGCCACCAAAAACCAATCAGGACCCTGTTCTAGCTCCCTGCCGGAGGGGGGATTCCTCACCAGTGGCCATCTTCATCCTACACCTCCCACGGATTGATAAACCTTAGGTCATCCACTTGAGGGAAATTTTATACTGTCTTACAAACGTCTCCACTTGGAGGCCCTACAACGTCTACAAGAAGAAGGTTGTGTAGTAGACATCAAGTACGTGCACTATTCACGTGCCATCGAGGAGAAAAAAATATTGCGTAGTAGGTGCCATCGAAGTGCACGACTCACTTACGCACTGCTTTTATCTGATTATCTCCATTTTCTTCCATGACACGTGCACCTTGATGCTAGATGTCTCGCGTGTTGGCAAAAGGATGAACAAAGCTCACGTAAAAAAAAAGAGTTGAAGAACATAGATTCCCGACGACCGAGAAGGAGCAAGGAACCTTGTGCGTTTTCCCCTATTTTTTGCCACCTGCCCACCTATCAACAAATAAAAGAACATGAACTCTTCGCTAACCACTAGAGATGATACATCAGGATGCTAAGTTGAAGATGTTTTATAGTTTATATTGATAACCACGCAAGAAGCCACGCATGTACAGGACGCATGCAGCAACGCATGTACACATGCCAACTCATGCACACATGCCAACTCATGCACATACGCACACAGCATGGAGCACACAATGCACGTACATGATACGTACATTTTGCATCATGCTTTTATATCAATATTTATTGCATTATGGGCTATTATTACACATTATGTCACAATACTTATGCCTATTCTCTCTTATTTTACAAGGTTTACATAAGGAGGGAGAATGCCGGCAGCTGGAATTCTAGGCTGGAAAAGGAGAAAATATTAGAGACCTATTCTGCACAACTCCAAAAGTCCTGAAACTCCACAAAAGTTATTTTTGGAAAAAAATAAAAAAATACTAAGCGGAAGAAATACGTCAGGGGGGCCTCCACCTGTCCACGAGGGTGGGGGGCGCGTCCTACCCCCTGGGCGCGCCCCCTGCCTCATGGGCCCCCTGTTAGCTCTTCGGTGCCCATCTTATGCTATATGAAGTCTTTCGTCCGAAGAAAAATCATAAGCAAGCTTTCGGGACGTGACTCCGCCGCCATGAGGCGGAACCTTGGCGGAACCAATCTAGGGCTCCGGCAGAGTTGTTCTGCCGGGGACACTTCCCTCCGGGAGGGGGTAATCATCGCCATCGTCATCAGCAACGCTCCTCTCATCGGGAGAGGGCAATCTCCATCAACATCTTCACCAGCACCATCTCCTCTCAAACCCTAGTTCATCTCTTGTATCCAATTCTTGTCCCCATGTCTGGGATTGGTACCTGTAGGTTGCTAGTAGTGTTGATTACTCCTTGTAGTTGATGCTAGTTGGTTTATTTGGTGGAAGATCATATGTTCAGATCCTTTATGCATATTAATACCCCTCTGATTATGAACATGAATATGCTTTGTGAGTAGTTACGTTTGTTCCTGAGGACATGGGAGAAGTCTTGCTATTAGTAGTCATGTGAATTTGGTATTCGTTCGATATTTTGATGAAATGTATGTTGCCTATCCTCTAGTGGTGTTATGTGAACGTCGACTACATAACACTTCACCATTATTTGGGCCTAGAGGAAGGCATTGGGAACTAATAAGTAGATGTTGGGTTGCTAGAGTGACAGAAGCTTAAACCCTAGTTTATGTGTTGCTTCGTAAGGGGCTTATTTGGATCCATATGTTTCATGTTATGGTTAGGTTTACCTTAATACTTTTGTTGTAGTTGCGGATGCTTGAAATAGAGGTTAATCATAAGTGGGATGCTTGTCCAAGTAAGGACAGCACCCAAGCACCGGTCCACGCACATATCAAATTATCAAAGTACCGAACGCGAATCATATGAACGTGATGAAAACTAGCTTGACGATAATTCCCATGTGTCCTCGGGAGCGCTTTTCTTTATATAAGAGTTTGTCCAGGCTTGTCCTTTGCTACAAAAAGGATTGGGCCACCTTGCTGCACTTTATTTACTTTTGTTACTTGTTGCTCGTTACAAATTATCCTATCACAAAACTATTTGTTACCTATTATTTCAGTGCTTGCAGAGAATACCTTGCTGAAAACTGCTTATCATTTCCTTCTGCTCCTCGTTGGGTTCGACACTCTTACTTATCGAAAGGACTACGATAGATCCCCTATACTTGTGGGTCATCAAGACTCTTTTCTGGCAACGTTGCCGGGGAGTGAAGCGCCTTTGGTAGGTGGAATTTGGTAACGAAAAATTTATATAGTGTGCTGAAATTTACTGTCACTTGTTACTATGGAAAGTAATCCTCTGAGGGGCTTGTTCGGGGTATCTTCACCCCGACCAGTAGAGCAAAGAGTTGCTCCTCAACCTACTGAACCTACTGAAAATGAAAATGTCCACTTTGAAATTCCTTCGGGTATGCTAGAAAAACTGCTAGCTAATCCTTTTGCAGGAGACGGAACAAAGCATCCTTATGAGCACCTAATATATGTGGATGAAGTTTGTTGATTATTTAAGCTTGCAGGTGTGCCCGGTGATGTTATTAAGAAGGAGGTCTTCCCTTTATCTTTGAAGGGAGATGCATTGACATGGTATAGGCTATGTGATGATACGGGATCATGGAACTACAAACGATTGAAATTGGAATTTCATCAGAAATTTTATCCTATGCATCTTGTTCACCGTGAACGCAATTATATATATAATTTTTGGCCTCGCAAAGGAGAAAGCATCGCTCAAGCTTGGGGGAGGCTTAAATCAATGTTATATTCAGGCCCCAATCATGAGCTCCCAAGGGAAATAATTATTCAGAATTTTTATGCTCGGCTTTCTGATAACAATCGCACCATGCTTGATACTTCTTGTGCTGGCTCTTTTATGATGAAGACTATTGAATTCAAATGGGATTTATTGGATAGAATTAAACGCAACTCTAAAGATTGGGATCTCGACGAAGGTAAGGAGTCAGGTATGACACCTAAGTTTGATTGTGTTAAATCTTTTATGGATACCGATGTTTTCCGTAAATTTAGCACTAAATATGGACTTGACTCTGAGATAGTAGCTTCTTTCTGTGAATCTTTTGCTACTCATGTTGATCTCCCTAAGGAGAAGTGGTTTAAATATCATCCTCCCATAGAAGTAAAAGTGGCTGCACCTATTAAAGTTGAAGAAAAGACTATCACTTATAATGATCCTATTGTTCCTACTTCTTATGTTGAGAAACCACCTTTCCCTGTTAGGATAAAGGATCATGCTAAAGCTTCAGCTGTGGTCCGTAAAAGCAATATTAGAACTTATACACCTCCTAGGCAAATTAAAGTTGAACCTAATATTGCTATTGTTAAAGATCTCTTGTCTGATAATATTGATGGGCATGTTATTCATTTCCGTGATGAAACTGCTAGAATTGCTAAACCTTGTGCTAAAGATAAACATAGACCTGTGGACATGCCTGTTATTTCTGTTAAAATAGGAGATCATTGTTATCATGGCTTATGTGATATGGGTGCCAGTGCTAGTGCTATACCTCATGACTTATACAAAGAAATTATGCATGAAATTGCACCTGCTGAGATAGAAGGTATTGATGTTACCATCAAACTTGCTAATAGAGATACAATATCACCCATTGGAATTGTTAGAGATGTTGAAGTCTTGTGTGGGAAAACTAAATATCCTGCTGATTTTCTTGTTCTTGGTTCCCCACAAGATAGCTTTTGTCCCGTTATATTTGGTAGACCCTTCTTGAACACCGTTAATGCTAAGATAGACTGCGAAAAGGATGTTGTTACTATTGGTCTAGGTGATATGTCTCATGAGTTTAATTTCTCTAAATTTCGTAGACAACACCGTGAAGAGGAATTGCCTAGTAAGGATGAAATAATTGGTCTTGCTTCTATTGTCGTACCTCCTAGTGACCCTTTAGAACAATATTTGCTAGACCATGAAAATGATATGTTTATGAATGAAAGAAGGGAAATAGATGAAGTATTCTTTAAACAGGAACCCATCCTGAAACACAATTTGCCTGTTGAAATCCTAGGGGATCCTCCTCCACCCAAGGGTGATCCCGTGTTTGAGCTCAAACCGTTACCTGATACTCTTCAATTTGCTTATATTGATGAGAAAAAGATATATCCTATTATTATTAGTGCTAACCTTTTAGAGCATGAAGAAGAGAGATTATTGAAAACTCTGAGGAAGCACCGTGCTGCTATTGGATATACTCTTGATGATCTTAAGGGCATCAGTCCCACTCTATGTCAACATAAAATAAATTTGGAGGAAGATGCCAAACCAGTTCGTGATCATCAACGACGACTGAATCCTAAGATGAAGGAAGTGATAAGGAAAGAAATACTAAAGCTCCTTGAGGCAGGTATAATTTATCCCGTTGCTGATAGTCAGTGGGTAAGTCATGTCCATTGTGTCCCTAAGAAGGGAGGTATTACCGTCGTTCCTAATGATAAAGATGAGTTGATCCCACAAAGAATTATTACAGGTTATAGGATGGTAATTGATTTCCGCAAATTAAATAAGTCTACTAAAAAAGATCATTACCCCTTACCTTTTATCGATCAAATGCTAGAAAGATTATCCAAACATACACATTTTTGCTTTCTAGATGGTTATTCTGGTTTCTCTCAAATACCTGTGTCAGCCAATGATCAATCAAAGACCACTTTCACTTGCCCTTTCGGTACTTTTTCTTATAGACGTATGCCTTTTGGTTTATGTAATGCACCTGCTACCTTTCAAAGATGCATGATGGCTATATTCTCTGACTTTTGTGAAAAGATTTGTGAGGTTTTCATGGACGATTTCTCCGTCTATGGATCCTCTTTTGATGATTGCTTGAGCAACCTTGATCGAGTTTTGCGGAGATGTGAAGAAACTAATCTTGTCTTGAATTGGGAAAAGTGCCACTTTATGGTTAATGAAGGTATTGTCTTGGGGCATAAAGTTTCTAAAAGAGGTATTGAAGTTGATAAAGCCAAGGTTGATGCTATTGAAAAGATGCCATGTCCCAAGGACATAAAAGGTATAAGAAGTTTCCTCGGTCACGCCGGTTTTTATAGGAGGTTCATTAAGGACTTCTCAAAAATCTCTCGGCCTCTGACTAATTTATTACAAAAAGATATACCATTTGTCTTTGATGATGATTGTGTAGAAGCATTTGAAATACTTAAGAAAGCATTGATCTCTGCACCTATTGTTCAGCCACCTGATTGGAATTTACCTTTTTAAAATTATGTGTGATGCTAGTGATTATGCTGTAGGTGCTGTTCTAGGGCAAAGAGTTGATAAGAAATTAAATGTTATCCAATATGCTAGTAAGACTCTAGACAATGCTCAGAGAAACTATGCTACTACTGAAAAGGAATTCTTAGCAGTCGTATTTGCCTGTGATAAGTTCAGACCTTATATTGTTGATTCTAAAGTAACTATTCACACGGATCATGCTGCTATTAAATATCTTATGGAAAAGAAAGATGCTAAACCTAGACTTATTAGATGGGTTCTCTTGCTACAAGAATTTGATTTGCATATTGTTGATAGAAAGGGAGCTGAGAACCCTGTTGCAGACAACTTGTCTAGGTTAGAGAATGTTCTTGATGACCCACTACCTATTGATGATAGCTTTCCTGATGAACAATTAAATGTCATAAATACTTCTCGTACTGCTCCATGGTATGCTGATTATGCAAATTACATTGTTGGTAAATTTATACCACCTAGTTTCACATACCAGCAAAAGAAAAAGTTTTTCTATGACTTGAGACATTACTTTTGGGATGACCCACATTTTTATAAAAAGGAGTAGATGGTGTTATTAGACGTTGTGTACCTGAGCATGAACAGGAATAGATCCTACGCAAGTGTCGCTCCGAGGCTTATGGAGGACACCACGCTGGAGATAGAACTGCACATAAGGTATTGCAATCCGGTTTTTATTGGCCTACTCTCTTCAAGGATGCCCGTAAGTTTGTTTTATCTTGTGATGAATGTCAAAGAATTGGTAACATTAGTAGACGTCAAGAAATGCCTATGAATTATTCACTTGTTATTGAACCATTTGATGTTTGGGGCTTTGATTATATGGGACCTTTTCCTGCCTCTAATGGATACACACATATTTTAGTTGCTGTTGATTACATTACTAAGTGGGTAGAAGCTATTCCAACTAGTAGTGCTGATCATAACACCTCTATTAAGATACTTAAGGAAGTTATTTTTCCAAGGTTTGGAGTCCCTAGATATTTAATGACTGATGGTGGTTCACATTTTATTCATGGTGCTTTCCGTAAAATGCTCGCTAAGTATGATGTTAATCATAGAATTGCATCTCCTTATCACCCACAGTCTAGTGGTCAAGGAGAATTGAGTAATAGAGAACTCAAATTAATTTTGCAAAAGACTGTTAATAGATCTAGAAAGAATTGGTCCAAGAAACTTAATGATGCATTATGGGCCTATAGAACTGCATATAAAAATCCTATGGGTATGTCTCCGTATAAAATGGTTTATGGAAAAGCATGTCACTTACCTCTCGAACTAGAACATAAGGCTTATTGGGCTATTAAAGAACTCAATTATGATTTCAAACTTGCCGGTGAGAAGAGGTTATTTGACATTAGCTCACTTGATGAATGGAGAACCCAAGCCTACGAAAATGCCAAGTTGTTTAAAGAAAAAGTTAAAAGATGGCATGACAAAAGAATACAAAAGCGTGAGTTTAATGTAGGTGATTATGTATTGCTATACAAATCTCGTTTAAGATTTCTGCAGGAAAACTTCTCTCTAAATGGGAAGGCCCTTACGTTATCGAGGAGGTCTATCATTCCGGTGCCATAAAAATCAACAACTTCGAAGGCACAAATCCGAAGGTGGTGAACGGTCAAAGAACAAACATTATATCTCAGGTAATCCTATAAATGTTGAAACTAATGTTATTGAAACCGTAACACCGGAGGAATACATAAGAGACACTTTCCAGAACGTTTCAGACTCCAAAAAGGAATAGGTATGTGGTACGGTAAGTAAACCGACTCCAAAACAGTTCTAAAGGCATTTTTTCTCTGTTTTGGAATATTTAGAAAAATAGAAAAATAAGAAGCAGTCCGGGAAGGACACGAGGCCTCCACGAGGGTGGAGGGCGCGCCCCCCACCTCGTGGGCACCTCGTGTGCTCTCTGGAGTACGTTTTCTTGCACGTTACGTATTTTGGTCGGTAAAAATTCATTATATAATCTCCCGAAGGTTTTGACTCCTGTATCACGCAAATATTCTCTATTCTCGTTTCGAGCTGTTGCTGTTGCAGATTAGAGCAAGATGTCTTCTCAAGAGTCAGTCGGGGAGAGCCGAGTGTCTCATCCAGCATCAAGACCAAGGACAAACAGCGATGCTGACCACTTTGGGCCAGCAACGGAGGAAGAGATGGAGGCTGATTTGATGAGGATAGATGCCATGGAGGATTAAGAAGTCACTTCTCGCTTCCGAGCTGGGTTCACGATGGGGGAACTACAGAGCTCAGCCATTCCAAACTCGGTTATCCCTTCCAATGTTAGATTTCTTTCTTATGAAAATATGAAGAAGAGTGTCATTTCTTCTCCCGCAGCTATGCAACACCCTTGGGTGCAAGGAGCTTTAGCCATTACAGGAAAGCTTCGTAAGGAAATAATGGACCTCAAGCAGCAACTCAATAAGCTCGAGGAAGAGAATCGTATCTTGAGGGGCATTATCGCCAAGAATATCACATCACCATCCCCGAAGAAGGAGACATAATCACATGGGTATGGGCACTCCCCTTGGCAACTGCCAAGCTTGGGGGAGATGCCCCGGTATCGTATCACCATCACACTCCTATCTTTACTGTTTTTCTCAGTTCGATCCTATTAGTAGTATCTTGATCTAGTAGAGTAAAGTTTTGGTATGATCTAATTTTGAGTTTTGCTTTATGATCCTTCTATGTAATCGAGCCCGTGAGCTATATAATAAAGATTAGTGTTGAGTCAAGGGCTTGATTATCTTGCCATGATCTTGAGTGAATAAAATAAAAGAGAAAAGAATAAAAAGAAATAAAGAGATCATATTGATCTTATCAAGAGTAATGACTTCACATAGAAAGAGTATGATGATTAAAAATTGTTGAGAGTTGGCAAACATAGCTTTGGTCATTGTTGCAATTAATAGGAAGTAATAAAGAAAGAGAGGTTTCACATATAAATATACTATCTTGGACATCCTTTATAATTGTGAGCACTCACTAAAATATGACATGCTAAAGAGTTGATGTTGGACAAGACAACGTAATGGGTTATGTTTTCTTATATCTGAGGTAAAGTATATTGTCATGGATCATCCAACATGTTGAGCTTGCCTTTCCCCCTCATGCTAGCCAAATTCTTTGCACCAAGTAGAGATACTACTTGTGCTTCCAAATACCCTTAAACCAGTTTTGCCAGGAGAGTCCACCATATCTACCTATGGATTGAGTAAGATCCTTCAAGTAAGTTGTCATCGGTGCAAGAAGTAGAAATTGCTCTCTAAATATGTGTGATTGATTGGTGTGGAGGAAATAAGCTTTATACGATCTTGTGATGTGGAAGAAATAAAAGCGACAGACTGCATAATAAAGGTTCATATCACAAGTGGCAATATAAAGTGACGTTCTTTCGCATTAAGATTTTGTGCATCCAACCCTGAAAGCGCATGGCAACCTCTGCTTCCCGCTGCGAAGGGCCTATCTGTTACTATTATCCTCTACCTTATGCAAGAGTCATGGTGATCTTCACCTTTCCTTTTTACATTTTATCCTTTGGCGAGCACAGGATGTTGGAAATATCCTGATATATATATGTAATTGGATGTGGGTTAGCATGAATTATTATTGTTGACATTACCCATGAGGTAAAAGGTTGGGAGGTGAAACTATAAGCCCCTATCTTTCCCTGTGTCCGATTAAAACTCCGTAACCACAAGTATTGCGTGAGTGTTAGCAATTATGAAAGACTAAATGATAGTTGAGTATGTGGACTTGCTAGAAAGCTCTGACATAGACTCTTTCTGATGTTATGATAAATTGCAATTGCTTCAGTGACTGAGATTATAGTTTGTTAGTTCTCAATAAAGTTTCTGATTCATACTTTGCATTGTGAATAGATTATTACTTGAGCATAAGAAATCATATGACAATATCCATATATGTTGCTGTTATGAGAATAATCATGATGCCTTCATGTCTGTATTTTATTTTATCGACACCTCTACCTCTAAACATGTGGACATATTTATCGTTATCGGCTTTCGCTTGAGGACAAGCGAGGTCTAAGCTTGGGGGAGTTGATACGTCCATTTTGCATCATGCTTTTATATCAATATTTATTGCATTATGGGCTGTTATTACACATTATGTCACAATAGTTATGCATATTCTCTCTTATTTTACAAGGTTAACATAAGGAGGGAGAATGCCGGCAGCTGGAATTCTGGGCTGGAAAAGGAGCAAATATTAGAGACCTACTCTGCACAACTCCAAAAGTCCTGAAACTCCACGAATGTTATTTTTGGAAATAATAAAAAATACTGAGCGGAAGAAATACGTTAGGGGGGCCTCCACCTGTCCACGAGGGTGGGGGGCATGCCCTACCCCCCTGGGCGCGCCCCCTGCCTCGTGGGCCCCCTGTTGGCCCTCCGGTGCCCATCTTCTGCTATATGAAGTCTTTCGTCCGAAGAAAAATCATAAGCAAGCTTTCAGGACGAGACTCCACCGCCACGAGGCGGAACCTTGGCGGAACCAATCTAGGCCTCCGGCAGAGCTGTTCTGCCCGGGACACTTCCCTCCGGGAGGGGGAAATCATCGCCATCGTCATCACCAACGCTCCTCTCATCGGGAGAGGGCAATCTCCATCAACATCTTCACCGGCACCATCTCCTCTCAAACCCTAGTTCATCTCTTGTATCCAATTCTTGTCTCCAAGTCTGGGATTGGTACCTGTAGGTTGCTAGTAGTGTTGATTACTCCTTGTAGTTGATGCTAGTTGGTTTATTTGGTGGAAGATCATATGTTCAGATCCTTTATGCATATTAATACCCCTCTGATTATGAACATGAATATGCTTTGTGAGTAGTTACGTTTGTTCCTGAGGACATGGGAGAAGTCTTGCTATTAGTAGTCATGTGAATTTGGTATTCGTTCGATATTTTGATGAGATGTATGTTGCCTATCCTCTAGTGGTGTTATGTGAACGTCGACTACATAACACTTCACCATTATTTGCGCCTAGAGGAAGGCATTGGGAACTAATAAGTGGATGATGGGTTGCTAGAGTGACAGAAGCTTAAACCCTAGTTTATGCGTTGCTTCGTAAGGGGCTGATTTGGATCCATATGTTTCATGCTATGGTTAGGTTTACCTTAATACTTTTGTTGTAGTTGCGGATGCTTGCAATAGAGGTTAATCATAAGTGGGATGCTTGTCCAAGTAAGGACAGCACCCAAGCACCGGTCCACCCACATATCAAATTATCAATGTACCGAACACGAATCATATGAACGTGATGAAAACTAGCTTGACGATAATTCCCATGTGTCGTGGAATTAACACGTCAGATGTCCTTAGCGTGAGGACTTAGTCATGAGGCCAGCACATCTATGTAGTAGCTTGAGAGGGGTTGATTGGGATGAGAGACGCAGGGCGGATCAACGCACAAGACAAGGGTTTAGACAGCTTCGGGCCCCAGGAAACATCATCCGGTAACAACCCTACGTGCTGTTTGAGGCTAGGTCTCATTATGCTCATGGGAGAGTCACCGGTAAGCCGGCTCTTTGTGTCTAGCCCTAGAGATTGTTTCATGTTGCCCGTCCCCCTTTGGGGTGCCCTGCCCCTCCTTATATAAGTTAGAGGGGCGGGTTACATGTGGAGTCCTAGTAGGACTAGGACTAGTCTATCTTTTCTTACAAGTTGAATACAAGTCCGGGTCTCACTTCCTTGGTAGGAGAATAGTCTTTATGCCTTTCTTCATAAATCGGCCCACCATAACATGAGCCGGCCTTCTGGGCTTTGGGCCTACTCTTCTGTCTGACCCGCCGTCGGGGCCATCATTAAATCGCCAGGCTCGTGAGTCGTCACACCAGTGAACCGCCAGACCTATGAGTCGCCAATCCTCCGGCGGGTCACGATGAAGCGCCAGGTCCGGCCGGGTCATACTTCCGGCCGGGTCATACCGCGGGGTATATCCCCGACATTAGCCCCCAGTTTAATTTGGATTTGTCCATGTTAAACTGATCCTGTAAAATAAACACAAGAACAAACTTGATAGGTTGTGTTCCGGGTTAAATATTTTCGTGAACCGGCACCTGATCATATTTAAGTCCTTGTCATTTCCTCCTGGATGCATACTCAAGATCTAATAGCAAATCTCCAGATATGTCCAAACCTTGCCAATGCAAAAAATCCGAGCACTTCTTTTGAAAAATCCGGGTCAATAGGCCAGCTTCAGAGTCAATTTGCTGGCATTGGTCTCTTGTAGAGAAATATTGTAAGAAATAATCCACTTGAGTCAGCTTCCAAAGCGCCGGCTTAAAATTATAGGTCTTAAAATACTCATCTGGTTTTCAACCGGCTTAAAGATATAGATCTTGCCGAGTTATAATTTCCAAAATCTCCGGGTTATAAAAGACTGATGATGCCGGGTCATAATTGTTGCCAACGCCGGTTCATGTTTATTGATGACGCCGGGTTGTAGTCACAGGGTCATAATGATTGGTGACGCCGGGTCAATCTAGTTTGCTCAAAACAAAGAATTTGAAAATATTTCTTCGATAATAATATAATACCTGTAGCCCCCAAGGGCCGGTTTAATCAGCATGAATAAGCCGGGACTTATCACCATGGCTTTAAATAAAATCCAGTTGTGTAGCCCCCATGAGTCGGCTATAGTCATAGTAGTGTAGCCGGGTCATCCTAGAATTGTCTTGAATTGTTGCCAGGAGCAATTGGTAGCCCCCAAGGGCCGGCTCATTACGATGTGATGATTCGGGTCTTCAATGAAGTGAGCAAAAAATGACTTGGCATTAGCCCCCAAGTGCCATGGTGCATGCTGGCAGTGACATGGGACTTGCATATTTGATGTAATCTCAACTTGAATAATGTAGCCCCCAAGTGCCGGGTTGTAAGCCTGCAGCGACTCGGGACTATTCCTTTCATTGTAGAATAAATCATATCCATTGATAAAATAATAGCCATTGCGCCAAAGCGACTTTGAAAACCTCAATCATAATATTAGTTACTAATAACCATAATAAAAATCCAGCCATGCTGGCTATTAAACATTTGAATAACCCGGTTTGAAACCTCAATCATTCAGTATCATAGTGAAAATCTAGCCAAGTTTGGCTATTTAAAGATTCAAATACCTTATCTGTTGACAAGTAAATCCGGAGTTTAAATACCCGGCGACTCTTGGCCGATGGCGATTTATTACGCCTCCATTGTAAGCCGGAAATTTTATAACCCGGCGGCTTATAGCCTTTGAGAAAACCAAGAATTGACAACCCTTTTGAGACACCAATTTCAATCTTTGATGATGGGCTTGAACTTAATCATTTATGTAAGTCATAGCCCTGTAAATCCTGCACAGAGTTTAAACAACATATGCCCTGGCGACTTAACGTTAAAAGCCAGGGCGGGTAATCACCCAAATGTAGTCTTATCCTGCACACAAGTAGATCACAAGATCCCTTGGCGGTTTACCGCAGGGCGGGTCATAATATCTCACATATAACCACTTTGATATTGATTTTGTACTGCCGGTTTACATGACCTATGCAGTAAGGGTGATAACCCAATCCTTAGAAGCCAATGCTTCCACATAGATGATGATTGTCATAAGCTGGCGATTTACCATTGAAAATCAAGCCGGGTTAAATAACAACCACTCATATACACTTTAGATATGAAAAAGAGCTTCAAATAAAATCCAAATTTTTTTTGCAAAAAGAGACTTCAAAATTTTTGAGGCTTCTGATTCGAATACGATCAGAAAACCGTCCCAAAGGGGTTAAGCTAAGATTCGAATACGATCATATAGCCCCCAGTGGCTTTGGCGTTGCCGATCAAGAGGGTATCGACAGCTATGTTCTCTTTGGTTCGAATACGACCTATGTTTGAACAGGAAGCCCCCAAATGACCTTGAGAGTTGTTTAACGACGCTGATTCGAATACGATCCACGTCGGTTCCCAAAGGGGGTTGAGCTATGGTTCAAATATGACCAAGAAACTCCCCAATGAGCTCGGCAGTGTGCCAATCAAGTGGGTATCGACAGCTATGTTCTCTTTGGTTCGAATACGACCTATGTTTAAACAGGAAGCCCCCAAGTGATCATGAGAATATTTAACGACTCTAGTTCGAATACGATCAGGGTCACACCAAAAGGGTTAAGCTAAATTCGAATACGATCAGCTCCCAATGGTCATTAAAGCAGGGTACCTATATTTGAGTTGTGCTTTGTAACAGACTCTTTAGTCCCTTTAATTTTTCCTGAGAACACGAACTTTGCGAGGGATAAATTCTTTTTTGAACCGGAAATTCTTAAACTGGATATTGAGAGTTTCAAAGTTTTGTAATAGACAAATTTACCTTGAACCGGATTTTGAACCGGATTGGGAGCTTCAAAGCTTTGTGGCAGATAAATTTCTCTTGAACCGGATTTTAAACCGGAATCTTTATTTTGAACCGGCAATTTTCTGACGGCCTTTAAATTTTCATCAATATGGTAGCAACCTCCCGAACCGGGTTATCATTCCCTCCAACGACCCGGGGTTCCCGAGTCATGTCACTGTAGCCCCCGAGTCTCAAGATGACTCGAGGAGTTGGCTTGAGATTCTCCATATTTAACCGTGATATAAACCGGCATAACTTGTATATCATTGGTGTTGATAGCACGATGTGTATCCACAGAAGGTTGAGGTGACTGCGGCGGGTTATAAATGATCCCGTATGAGCCGTGTCAGCAACTCGGCCAAGGGTTCCTTCCAACTGGCTGTTTGAAGTTTGACCAAACTGTAGTGACGGCGACTTGTGTGCATGTCCATTGAGCCGTCCAGTGCAGACGGCGGTTGATGACACATGAAAATTTTCCTCCAAGCTGTTGGAAGAAAAACCGGGCTTCCCAAGCAGTGACTTGCTCATATTCAATAAAACGCTCATGCAGACAGATGCCGTCCTGGTGTGTCGATGTAAACCAGGCCGCAATAGACGGATGGAAAAGACGATCGCCGCATCCGAGGCAGCTCAAACAGATGAACCGGCTGCGGCGCTGTAAACCGGCGCGAGCGAGTCAACCATGTTTGTTTTGACGTAGTGAACAAATGTCCTGCATCAACAATAGTACAGACCAAGGCAAAGATAAACTGCTCTTTGACAAAAATACTATGCATTAAGAACAAACTTGGATGAATATCACCTGATTCGCCCAAGCAACAGATGAGCCGGCCACGGCACTATAATCCGGTGTGGACGGGCGAGTCGGCCACGGGGGGTGAATCGGTCGCAGGAGCAGACAGATGAATCGGCCGCGGCGTTGTAAACCGGTGCGGACGAGCAAATTGTCCTCCTCGTGGTAAGCCGATGCGGACTCGTGAACCGGTCGCGAGGGCAGGTGGGCGAGTCGTTTGTGGTGCTGCAATGTAGCGTGGACGGGCGAGTCGGCCGGCGCATTGACGTAATCCGGATTATGACACGCCAGTCCATGAAGCCGTGCGGTACCGCCGAACATGCCTCCGTGGCATAACACCACTTTGTAATGAATAATTCTCTTGCATATGACAATGCACAAACGAGAGTAATTGTTCGCGAAGAAAATAAGAATGTATCAATAGAAACTTGACGGGATGGATTTCACCTGATATGTTTTATCAAGAAGCATCAGCTGTAGGGTTGCAGTAATGATGACAGAGATGGCGGCTTAAAGCACGGCTCCGGGCGGGTCAAGGCCAGTAAACAGCTGCGGCGGCGCAGAAGTAGTGGCGGCCGAGAAGGTCGCAAGGATGAGACAACGGCAAAGGCGTGAAGCGCCGGCGGCTCACCATAGCAGGGGCGGCTCAATGCTGCCTCGGCGGCTTAATAAACGCTAGTACAAAAGTGATGTTGGCGCGCGCCCCTTATGCGACACCTTTGTAGTGAATAAGGGTCCTGCGAAAAAAATACCACAGGCCAAAGTAATTGTTCTTTGACAAAAAGGAATATGTGCCAAAATTATACTTAGAGGGATATCACCTGATTCGCCCGGACAACAGATGAGTCGGCCGTGGCATTGTAAGCCAGTGCGGACGGGCGAGTCGGCCGCGTTGTGTTGCTGATTTGTTCAGATGACGGTGATCCGTTCAACGCAACAAAGGCGGCTCAGGCAGGCCGGCAATTTAATATAGCCCTCGACGGCTCAATACGACAGAGACGGCTCAATGCAGTTCCATGGTGATGGCGGATTATAGGCCGAACGAGGTTCGGGTCTCGACAGGCTGTTGAAGCAGGCCTGGAATAGAGGTCGGCGACTCAACGCGGGTGAACCTCGGCAGCTGCAGAGGTGAGATGTCCACGGCGGTCGCTGCGGTCACATAGGAAACAGAGTCGAAGACCCTGGCGAAGTAGCATCCGGCTCAAGGTGAGCCCTCCTTCTCCGGGTCACAGTTGGTTTGTACCCATGTCCGCGCAGCGTTTAAAACAAGGGCAACGACAGACCACATCGGTCGGCGGTGGCTGCGTGGCCGGGCGGCTCAACGCGACAGAGGCAGGGGTGGCCGCGGCTCGGCGAGGCAAAGGCAGCCGCATCAGCAACTCTACGTGCCGGCGAAATGAGGTGAGGAGAGCCGCGGGTGCTCGGTGAGGCGACGGCGGAGGTTGTTTGCTGCGGAGGCCGGCCGGCTTGGCGCGGGTAGCCCAGGTTGCATCCATGGCCACAGCGGCGGGCGGCAGGGCCAGCAACAGTTGCATCTTCCTCCGGGTCATTGACGGCTTGACCAATCCATGTCCGATTCCTTTTCCAAATCATTACTTTCTTTATTTAATCTTTAGTCACGCTGGCCCCTCCAGGTTCTAGTGGGTGTAGCAGCAAGGGATTGAACCCAAAAACTGATTTTGCTTCTCATGGCCGAAACTCACTAGACAATCTGAAGTAGATTAAACTTGTATGGAGTATTACTTTGCTTCTGGCCAGCGAGTAGTTGTACTAGTTGTAATTGGTCAAAACTCTCTGTACTTGGTGTCCTGCGGTAGTTGGACGAGGTGAGGGCGGCCTGGAGCGAAGATGACAAAGCGGTCAAGGCGCGTTTTTCCTCCTTCGAGCCGTGCTAGTTTTGGACGAAACCATCTCCGCATCTTCCAGGTCGTGGCCCTTGTATTTTATTTTTATTTTTAATCTCCAACCACATGTCGGATTCCTTCTGAGATCTTGTCTAGACCAGTATCTTTTAAGCCGGCTCGTACCATATTGTTACGCTTGGAACCTCTCCTTGATGCTTCTTGAGTCTTCACGTGATGCATCGGATTTGATCAATCCAAACTTGCTCTGGTTAGAGCTCACTAACATGATCTCGGCGACTTGCGATGGCGCACAGGAGTAACCCTAACTTCTTGAATCTTCTTTATCCGATGAATTGCAATCTTCTCAGTTCCTCAGAGAGATCCCTCCAAGAACTCAAGACCACCGTGCGCGAGCCCCACGGTGGGCGCCAACTGTCGTGGAATTAACACGTCAGATGTCCTTAGCGTGAGGACTTAGTCATGAGGCCAGCGCATCTATGTAGTAGCTTGAGAGGGGTTGATTGGGATGAGAGATGCAGGGCGGATCAACGCACAAGACAAGGGTTTAGACAGCTTCGGGCCCCGGGAAACATCATCCGGTAACAACCCTACGTGTTGTTTGAGGCTAGGTCTCATTATGCTCACGGGAGAGTCGCCGGTAAGCCGGCTCTTTGTGTCTAGCCCTAGAGATTGTTTCATGTTGCCCGTCCCCCTTTGGGGTGCCCTGCCCCTCCTTATATAAGTTAGAGGGCGGGTTACATGTGGAGTCCTAGTAGGACTAGGACTAGTCTATCTTTTCTTACAAGTTGAATACAAGTCCGGGTCTCACTTCCTTGGTAGGAGAATATTCTTTATGCCTTTCTTCATAAATCGGCCCACCATAACATGAGCCGGCCTTCTGGGCTTTGGGCCTACTCTTCTGTCTGACCCGCCGTCGGGGCCAACATTAAATCGCCAGGCTCGTGAGTCGTCACACCAGTGAACCGCCAGACCTATGAGTCGCCAATCCTCCGGCGGGTCACGATGAAGCGCCAGGTCCGGCCGGGTCATACCGCGGGGTATATCCCCGACACCATGTGTCCTCGAGAGCGCTTTTCTTTATATAAGAGTTTGTCCAGGCTTGTCCTTTGCTACAAAAAGGATTGGGCCACCTTGCTGCACTTTATTTACTTTTGTTACTTGTTGCTCGTTACAAATTATCATATCACAAAACTATCTGTTACCTATTATTTCAGTGCTTGCAGAGAATACCTTGCTGAAAACCGCTTATCATTTCCTTCTGCTCCTCGTTGGATTCAACACTCTTACTTATCAAAAGGGCTACGATAGATCCCCTATACTTGTGGGTCATCAGTACACGACACATGCATGCACACACACTCGGCCGCAGAATGCACGCTGCATGGAGGCGTGCACCATCTGCGGCGATGTCTGGTTCGTCGTGCTACGGCGAAGCTCGCACACAACGACGCCTACACATCTCTTGCGGCACCTCTTTGCCATCATGGCTCAACGACTAGTCGGAGACGAAGAGGACCGCAGCCTCGGCCTTAGAGCTAGCATCGATGGAAAAGCACGCACGCTGCACGCACACGAGCACGTACGGAGTGCCCACGACGTGGTGCGTCCCCAGTCGCCTCTACTCCTTCTGGGTATGTTGTCTATCAAGGCAGCTGCATGCCTAATGATGATGTGGGTGAGTTCTTCTAGGACTCAGATGATGACAAGGAAAATTATGGGGAGTGGGCTCTCATGGAAGAGCCTAGCTATATGCAGATTCCTAGACAAATAGAATAAATGTGAAGAAAGAGAAAGAGAGAAGGTTGAAAAAAGTACTAAGTGATGTTATAGCCAACCTTGTAGCCCACACTACTATATGAGTGACTACTAGCAATGTGCCCGTGTGTTGCAACGGATCCAAAATAGAATAATACAAGTTCACAAACTTGAAAGAAAAACACTCTAGTTTGGTGTATATATCACTAAAAATATACTCGTATTAGGTTTCACTCAAAATATATTCCTTGTGGTTATTTTGATGAGGTGGGGGAGGGATGTGGTTGGTTTCAAGATACAAAGGGGTTTCTGCAAATTGGAGCAGAGAAGTGGGGTCTTGTTGCAAAAATGCCACGACTTACATCATAGTCGTTAGATGCAGATCTGATGGTCAGAAATGACGGATGGCAGACACACCATCATCACCAACTGAGTCTTTTATAGGATTATTATAGTAGTACATGGCAGTTTCTTATAGCCATCAACTGGCTATACTATTAACCATGCTCTTAGGCTGGTCATAGTGCAGAGTAACTTAGACTAGTGTCATGCATATGACACTAGTCTAAGTTACTACCTCCATAATGCAAAGTAACATAGTAGTAGTGTCATACTAGTTGGCTTCATTTATTACCTTGTAGACTCATCCTCTCTTGGAAAGCGCTATGTTACAGTAACATATTTTTTCTCGAATACGCACGAGTGTGCGTATCATTCATTAAAGAAGAGAGGGGAAAGAGCCCCAAATCCACAGTTACAAGCTTATTTACATGCGGAATTAATCCGGCACCACCCTAGTTTCTACAATGGACTACTCGCTTGTGCCCCACACTACATATTATGTTACTCTAAACACATCTGTCCTCATTACATACATGCCACATAAGCAAACTTGTCTTGGACTACGCTATGTTACTACCTAGGAGTATGTTACTCCCACTATGAACTGTTGCACGTCCACCGCAGCAAAAGTTTCTCCTCGTGCTGCGAGCCACCGCGCACGCGTTGGCGAGGGAGAAGGCGGTAGTAAACAAGCTTCTCGTCGTTCTGCGAGTTGCCGCGTGTTGGCAAAAGGATGAACAAAGCTCACGTCAATAAAAAAGAGTGGAAGAGCATAGATTCTCGACGACCGAGAAGGAGCAAGGAACCTCGTGGTGGAGCGTCTGCACTCATAATATTTTATATTATTCAGCGATATAAAATCAACCAATCATCTCCACAGTGGACTGGAAGAGTACGAAACACGGCAGCCCGGTGTAGTTACATCATACTACATGGCTAACCCACGCTATCACCATTTTTCTTGGCCTCCGTGCGACACCTAGCTCTAGTAATCCAGCAGCCCGTATTGCTTCTCGCTCCTCATCTCTCTCAAAGTGCGGCGGGCTGGCGTTTTTGCCGTCTATTGATGTCGGTTAACTCATCACATGTTACTGACATGCCAAGAGCATTCTAAAAAATATTGTACTCATCACATGTTATGCCAAGAAGAGGAAGCGCTTTGACCGACGGACAAAACGAGACAGGCATGCCGTGCCGTGAGTGGGTCCAGTTTCTCGTTTTGAACTCGTTTAGAACACTTGGTTTTGACTATTGATAACATTTTATATAGGGCCTAATGTATTCTTCGAGGATGCCTTTGTCTATTGATAAGATTTATATAATTTAAAAATTATATCATTCGAAGATCCTTTCACGTTCCGTTAAAAAAAGATCCTTTCATGTACGAATTTGACTGTATGCTTTGAGCAACTTGCATGTCCTATACTGCTCCTGTTTGGATACTCTAACTTAGCTAGAGGTTAGACTAACTCATGACTAACCCTGAACTAACTGTACCCAAAGAGGTGTTTGGGTGACAGGGTTAGATTGACAATAAATGCACTTGATGGAGAGAGAAAAGTGATTTTCCAGTGGGCCCAATGAGAACTATCTCCAATTAGCACCTCTTGGGTGGGATAGTTTTTTTTGGTGGGTTCGGTGCAACTTGCTCCAATTTAACCCTCATGCTTGGATACTTTAGGGCTATTTGAGCCCCAACTAGCTCAAACTAACTCTAACCCATGGATCCAAACAGGCCCAAAGTTAGTCTCAAAAAACACATTAAGCCCTATATACATGGACAAACGGAGTAGATGATACTAGCAAATGCTCACCATTAGTAGTAGTTCATTGGTTGGTTTCAATTTTTGATTCAGTTGCTGTGCTGCTACCGCCAATATTCGCGTGTGGTTGTTTCTAGAGTGAAAATAAGGAGGTACTAGTACTTACTATGGGAAAGGTGAAGTGATGGTTGCTTCGCTCGACCAACTTATTACTCTGGGAATATGGGAGTACCAGCGGATTCAAGGAACAGAGAAATGATGGTTGCTTCATCTGAGCAACTTACTGTGGTGCAGGTGGGGCTCTGTGATTTGACTGCTCACTAGACATTACTACTGCGGCGCAACGACCGGGGTGAATCTTTCCCTGCAGTTGTGCACTCAATATTGCTGCATTGCAGGTGGAGCCGGATGAAGGATGTCCCACATGTCGGCGAAACAAAGTTGAATTGTTTCTGGCATTGCTATCAATCCTTCAGGATTTGTTTATATGTACACATACTTTTAATGAAATTGTACTATGATGCTATGAAGGTTTCAACTTTGGTTCCCGTAGGAAAAAAAGGGTTTCAACTTAGGATTCATGTGTCCTCTTGCCTCAAGATTATCTCGTTACAACATTCCATCAAATAGTACAAATGAAACTACCATGGCTGCTAATGCATCTCAATGGTTCACAGAGCAGCGCCAATATTCACATCACAATTGAAGACAAAGTTGTGAGAAGGTGTACAAATAAAGAAAAATATATAATTGATCGATGTTGTTCGTAGGCATGACTCCATTTCCTGGGCACAGTGTTCATTGCTTGGTAGCTAGTTTCACCCAGCTGTGTAGCCAAAAAAGAGGTGTATGGAGGACACCACAATCCGATCATTTTGTGCAGCTCCACTAAAATCGAGCGGACCATCCCTCTTTGCAAAGATATACAGTCAGTGTGATTACAGTAATAGTGGAACTAGATGATGAAACATAACACACACAAATAGAAGCCGATCACCTCTGCGATCTCTCTTTAGGACTAACTACTTGTTGGAGAAGATTAGGCACGGAGTTGGATGAGGAGGATAGCAAAACCAATCTCCCTTTCTGTAGTCCCACAGAAATGTAAAAACATTGCCCGTGTGACATTTTGGCGGAACTGCACAAAACACTCTTAAGAAAAAAGTGATTTGTGCAGTTCACCAAAATGTCACAATGACAACGAGGTGAAAATGGATAGCCCTATTTGCAAAAGGAGGTAGAAATGAAACAATTACTTCCCAATAACATGAGTTGAAAACACATACGCCGACAAAAAAGAAGCATATTCCATGCAATAATGGAAAGATAGCAGCATGGTGGTTTATCAAAAATGGTTTGAGGATGAGATTGCAAGATGGAAAGTACGCCGGCCGAGATACGTTTTAAGCAAACAACTAAAGAAGATCCACATGCAGCAACGCGGGAAGATGGGCAGTGGAGCAAGGCCGGAGGAAGCTATACCTGAGGGTCGTCAGGATGTTACTAGGAGGGTGCCGGCGGCCGGGATCTGCCCATACTGCGGCAGCGAGCAAGTGGCGAAGGCCCTACCACGCTGGAGCTTGGTTGGAGAGAACGGCGGGTACCGCAGATCGGGACGTGCTGCCTCAACACCGTCGAACGGAGAAACGATGCACATCCTCCCTTTCCGCCAGCAGACAGGATGTGGCCGGATCACTGACCAACGGTGAGAGAGAGAGAGAGAGAGGCCGCCGCCGCCTTGTGTGAGATGGTGTGAGGAGAGACAAACCCCAGCAGGCAGGCTCCGTTCTATATAGTGGAGCGGAATTTTCCATTTCCCCACGGCAATTATTTTATATTCTATACGTGCCATTGAGGAATATATATAACTTTATTTAATACTAACGCGTTCCGTCCAGGCGTGGTACCCGACCCTCCTTCGAGTAAACAACCGCTACACGCGTCAAATTATCATGTGGGCTGCCTTTTCGTATAGGAACGAACTCCATCATGTACCCGCGCGGCCTCAAAATATGCCGCTCAAATTATTATTTATCTCTATTTCAAAAATCGAGCTCTGGCACCTCTACAAATCCTTGCTTCCCTCTGCGAAGGGCCTATCTATTTACTTTTATGTTGAGTCATCATCCTCTTATTAAAAAGCACCAGTTGGAGAGCATTGCTGTCATTTGCATGCATTACTATTAGTTTACATTGAGTATGACTATGACTAGATCTCTTTTACCATGAATTACAATGTTTAGTCGGTCCTTGATCTTCAGAGGTGCTCTGCATTTATGTTTTGCGGTCTCAGAAAGGGCTAGCGAGATACCATCTTGTTATATCATATTATGATTGTTTTGAGAAAGTGTTGTCATCCGAGATTTATTATTATTGCTCGCTAGTGGATTATGCCATTGATATGAGTAAACATGAGACCTAAGTGTTATTGTGAATATGGTTGGTTCATAATCTTTGCTGAAAACTTGAATGCTGGCTTTCCATATTTATAACAACAAGAGCAAACAGAATTTGTAAAAGTTTTTCTTTATCACTTTCAGTTTGTCAACTGAATTGCTTGAGGACAAGCAAAGGTTTAAGCTTGGGGGAGTTGATACGTCTCCAACGTATCTACTTTTCCAAATGCTTTTGCCCTTGTTTTGGACTCTAACTTGTATGATTTGAATGGAACTAACCCGGACTGACGCTTTTTTCAGCAGAATTGCCATGGTGTTGTTTTTGTGCAGAAATAAAAGTTCTCGGAATGACCTGAAACTTCATGGAGAATATTTTTGGAATATATAAAAAATACTGGCGAAAGAATCGACACCAGGGGGCCACACCCTGTCCACGAGGGTGGGGGCGCGCCTACCCCCCTGGGGCGCGCCCCCTGCCTCGTGAGCCCCCTGAGGCTCCACCGACCTCAATTCCAACTCTATATATTCACGTTCGGGGAGAAAAAAACCAGAGAGAAGGATTCATCGCGTTTTACGATACGGAGCCGCCGCCAAGCCCTAATCTCTCTCGGGAGGGCTGATCTGGAGTCCTTTCGGGCTCCGTAGAGGGGAATCCATCGCCATCGTCATCATCAACCATCCTCCATCACCAATTTCATGATGCTCACCGCCGTGCGTGAGTAATTCCATCGTAGGCTTGCTCGAGGGTGATGGGTTGGATGAGATTTATCATGTAATCGAGTTAGTTTTGTTAGGGTTTGATCCCTAGTATCCATTATGTTCTGAGATTGATGTTGCTATGACTTTGCTATGCTTAATGCCTGTCACTAGGGCCCGAGTGCCATGATTTCAGATCTGAACCTATTATGTTTTCATGAATATATGTGAGTTCTTGATCCTATCTTGCAAGTCAATAGTCACCTACTATGTGTTGTGATCCGGTAACCCCGAAGTGACAATAATCGGGACCACTCCCGGTGATGACCGTAGTTTGAGGACTTCATGTATTCACTAAGTGTTAATGCTTTGGTCCGGTACTCTATTAAAATGAGGCCTTAATATCCCTTAGTTTCCAATAGGACCCCGCTGCCACGGGAGGGTAGGACAAAAGATGTCATGCAAGTTCTTTTCCATAAGCACGTATGACTATATTAGGAATACATGCCTACATTACATTGATGAACTGGAGCTAGTTCTGTGTCACCCTATGTTATAACTGTTCCATGAGGAATCGCATCCGACATAATTATCCATCACTGATCCAATGCCTACGAGCTTTTCACATATTGATCTTTGCTTAGTTACTTTGGTCTTGCCACTGTTACAATTACTACAAAACTGCTACTATTACTTTTACCAGCGTGTCAGTGGAAACGACACCTATGGGGTCACTGGGATCCCTTCTATGGTTGGCGGGCGCGACGTTGTGCAAAGAGTGGGTCTGACAGGAAGCACACGGATCGTTTACCCAGGTTTGGGACGCGAAGAAGCGTAATACCCTAGTCCTGCTTTGGTGGATGTATTTGAGTGTTATTGTGTTCTTGAGCTAGCTACGGGGTGCAACTTGCCCAAAAGAGCCGAATCCCTCTCCTGGTCGCCTCGGGCCTCCTTTTATAGGAAAAAGGGGTTGCCACAGTGGCACACGGGAGGTGGAAAGGTCTACAGTCGATAAGCTTATCCTTTGGGACCGTCGGACAAACGCATTTAATGTGCTGCCGATGTGCCCCCTTGCTTTATCGGGGACGCCAAGGAAGCACGTCCTAGCTGTCGCCGCCTTGCCTGGCCTCGACACGCGTTCGAGCTGATGAGGCATCGCAGCGCCACGTTGGCTAGCTGCTGGGCTGGCGCGGTGGTGGAGCCTCATGAAGGGTCGCATGCCACCACGCAGGTGCTTGCTGAGTCGGTGTAGAGGCCGCTCACCACGCAGGTGCCTGATGACCCACAAGTATAGGGGATCTATCGTAGTCCTTTCGATAAGTAAGAGTGTCGAACCCAACAAGGAGCAGAAGGAAATGATAAGCGGTTTTCAGCAAGGTATTCTCTGCAAGCACTGAAATTATCAGTAACAGATAGTTTTGTGATAAAGTAATTTGTAACGGGTAGCAAGTAACAAGTGTAAATAAAGTGCAGCAAGATGGCCCAATCCTTTTTGTAGCAAAGGACAAGCCTGGACAAACTCTTATATGAAGGAAAACGCTCCCGAGGACACATGTGAATTATCGTCAAGCTAGTTTTCATCACGTTCATATGATTCGCGTTCGGTACTTTGATAATTT
Source organism: Aegilops tauschii subsp. strangulata (assembly GCF_002575655.3). NCBI lineage: Eukaryota > Viridiplantae > Streptophyta > Magnoliopsida > Poales > Poaceae > Aegilops > Aegilops tauschii. Next base: position 188,272,013 of record NC_053040.3, read on the forward strand.
GATATGTGGGTGGACCGGTGCTTGGGTGCTGTCCTTACTTGGACAAGAATCCCACTTATGATTAACTCCTATTGCAAGCATCCGCAACTACAAAAGAAGTATTAAGGTAAACCTAACCATAGCATGAAACATATGGATCCAAATCAGCCCCTTACGAAGCAACGCATAAACTAGGGTTTAAGCTTCTGTCACTCTAGCAACCCATCATCTACTTATTACTTCCCAATGCCTTCCTATAGGCCCAAACAATGGTGAAGTGTCATGTAGTCGACGTTCACATAACACCACTAGAGGAAAGACAACATACATCTCATCAAAATATCGAACGAATACCAAATTCACATGACTACTTATAGCAAGACTTCTCCCATGTCCTCAGGAACAAACGTAACTACTCACAAATCATATTCATGTTCATAATCAGAGGGGTATTGATCTTCCACCAAATAAACCAACTAGCATCAACTACAAGGAGTAATCAACACTACTAGCAACCTACAGGTACCAATCTGAGGCTTTGGGACAAAGATTGGATACAAGAGATGAACTAGGGTTTGAGAGGAGATGGTGCTGGTGAAGATGTTGATGGAGATTGGCCCCCTCCCGATGAAAGGAGCGTTGGTGATGACGATGGCGATGATTTCCCCCTCCCGGAGGGAAGTTTCCCCGACAGAACAGCTCTGCCGGAGCCCTAGATTGGTTCTGCCAAGGTTTTGCCTCGTGGCGGGGGAGTTTCTTCCCGAAATCTTGCTTGTGATTTTTTCTCGGACGAAAGACTTCATATAGCAGAAGATGGGCATCGGAGGGCCACCAGGGGGCCCACGAGGCAGGGGGCGCGCCCAGGGGGTAGGGTGCGCCCCCACCCTCGTGGCCAGGGTGTGGGCCCCCTCTGGTATTTTCTTCGCTCAATGTCTTTTATTATTTACAAAAATAACTTCCGTGGAGTTTCAGAACTTTTGGAGTTGTGCAAAATAGGTCTCTAATATTTGCTCCTTTTCCAGCCCAGAATTCCAGCTGCCGGCATTCTCCCTCTTTATGTAAACCTTGTAAAATAAGAGAGAATAGGCATAAGTATTGTGACATAATGTGTAATGACAGCCCATAATGCAATAAATATCAATATAAAATCATGATGCAAAATGGACGTATCAGTGTCTGCCCAGCTGGTTAAGCTAGCAGCTGCTTGGGGACGATGGTGGAGTCTTGGGTGGCGCGGGCCTGGCAGTGGCCCTGCTGATGCCCTCGGCAAGGGTCTTGCCGTGGCGTTGTAGTTGTCCCCGGCAAGGGTCTTGCCGGGGGTCTCGTGGATTTCCTTGGCTAGGATCCCGCCGAGGGTCGCCGTCTTCTGGTCCTCATCTAATCTCACATGTTCATGATCTTGACGAAGATCTGCATGCCACCACAGAGGCGCCTCCCAAGCCTTGGTCCTAACGTGGATAGTTGGTGGTGTTGGAACCCGTGGGATCAAGGGTGGCTTTCTTTGCTGGCGTCGGGCAAGTTGCCCCGGCAAGGCTCTTGCTGGGGCTTCGGAGGCTGCCTCGGCAAGGATCTTGCCGAGAGAGTCCACCTCGCCCTCTTGCTCTCCTGCGTTTCTGGTCTTGGCGTTGCCTTGGTTGTCTTGTGCCTCGGCTTCTCTCCGGCTTCCCTCCTCTGCCCTGCTAAGTGTGGCCGTGGCGCGCGGCTCTGACTGCCCATGCACAAGTAAAGGGGTCAAAAGGAGAGCCCCTACTTTTGTACACCGACAGGAGCCCCCGGGTCTGGGCCACACATAAGCGCGACGTGTTGTTGGGCCGGGCCCAGAACGGTGCGCGGGCAGGCGGGGCGGATTTTTACCGTAGTAACTGTTTCGTCCGCTGCGCTTCCCCATGACCCGCGTTGAACGCGCGACATGGAGGATCGTGCGTGACGTGGGGGTCATGCGTGGGGCGGTCTCCGCACGCATGCGTCACATCGCAGTTAATGGGAAAAGAGGCGGCCGCGCCTTCCCCGTAAAAAGGAATAACCGCGGGTGCGCTACTCACTTACCCCCTGCATCTTCTTCAATCTCGGAACCGCCGTCCCTTTCTCCTTCCTTCCCAAGCTTTCGCCTTTGCTCGCCACCGCTGCGTCTTTGCTGTCCTCTGTCCCTTGCTTTTCGCGGCCGCCATGGCCCCCAAATCCACCAAGGGTAAGGGAGTGGCTAAGGACGCCGGGGCGTCAGAGCTGCCGCAGAGCGAATCGGCGGCGCGGCGGACGCAGCTCGCCTACTTCCCCTGGACGGTCGATGTGTTTGAACTCCGGGACTGCTTCAGGCCCCTATGGGGGTGCAAGACGGGGGGGAGAGGATGGGGCATCCAGCCACGCGCGTCATCCCCGCCAATTGCGCCGAGGCCGCCCCGAATCGGTACCCGTTCTTCGTCGACTACTTTTCTTGCGGCCTTTGCCCCCTTTCTCCAATTTCTTCAACGACATCATGCATACATTTAGCTTCCACCTCCTGGATTTTACCCCAAACGCTGTGGCGTGCATGGCTCTGTTCGCCCATCTCTGTGAGGGCTTCGCCGGAGTTCTTCCCAACACGGCGCTCTTCCGCCATTATTTTTACCCTCGCATCCAGAAGGGAGGCGCTATTTCCGGTTGCGTCACCTGGATCCCAAGGTCCAAAGGGACGTACCCGGAGGGCGCCCAGAAGGAGAGGTGGGAAGAATGGCAGGGCCGGTGGTGCTGGATTGAGGAGGACGACCCACATGAGTTCTGCCGGGTCCGCCAGGCGCCGCCGGTTCGCAGGAACGACTGGGGCGACGTTGATGCCCAGGACGACAAGCTCAGGATCGCCACCACCAGGATTCACCGCCTCACCGTTGCCGGGCTTACCCTGGAGATGATTGGGGCGGATTTCCTCCGCCGCCGAATTGCTCCTCTGCATAACAAGGGGAGGTCGACTTGGCTCTTCCAGAACGCGGCTGACATCATGAGGCTTCGCCCTGGCCTCAATCACAACTTCATGGTGATGGGGCACGCTCACTTTTGCCAGCGGATCTTTCAGCTCGACGTGAACCGCAAAGGCTGGGCCAAGAGGTCCGGCAAGGCTGCGAAGGCCGGCAAGGTCGTCAAGGGGCCCTTGTTTGGGTGCCGGCGGGGGTAGTCCCGCTGAGCAACAACTCACGCCAGACCGACATCATCGCAATGATGCCGGACTGCAACGTGCATGGTCCTATCCAAAACTGGGCCGCGCCGCCGGAGGAGCAGGTGCAGGAGTTCTTTGATGGCTTAGCGGAGGTGTATGTCTGCAACGAGCCGCTGCTCATCCAGGACACCACTCAGGCAGAGCTGGACTATATCGCCGCCAGGGCGGCGGAGGCGTAGCTCGCCAGGCAGGCCGGCAGGGCTGGCGGCATGGAGGATGAGGCAGCGGCAGCCGCGGAGGAGAAGGAGCTCACCCAGTGGGCGGAATCCACTGGAGAGGCAAGCAGCACCGGCACCGGGGCCCCTCTCATTGTAGATGCGCCCGACGAGTCGTCGTCGGAGGAGGAGGAGGAGGCCGAGGCCGTCGATCCTCCAGCCATGGGGAGAGGGCGAGTCCTGCGGCGGGCCAGCTCCGGTGAGCCGGTTCGGCCCGGCATGGCCGTGCAACCCCGGCATGCCCAGGAGACGCCCGTGTGCCAAACGAGGGCCGCGGCAACGAAGAAATTGGTGAAGGCCGCGGTGGCGAAGGAGAAAGCATCTGCCTCTTCTTCGTCTAAACGCGCTCAGACTCCACCTTCTTCCCCTCCTCCGGCAGACATTGATGCGGAGGTCGTCTTTGACTTCGGGTCCCTCAGCCCAAGGAGGAAGAGGAAGGTAGCAGAGGAGGAGGTGGAGGAGGAGGAGTAAACTTCTAGTTCCCTCCCCCCCTTTCTGTCATCTCCGTCTCCTCAAACTGTGATGCTTATCTTGGATTGTTTTCATTTTTGCAGGGATGTGGAGACGCTGGCCCAGAGGGTGAAGAGGGCCAGGTCCTCGGCGGGCGGCCAGCCCCCGGGGGCACCTCGAGGGCGCCACTGGTGGTGGTGAGTAGCCCAGACAGCAGCCCCCGGAGCAGCCCCCGGCGGGCACCTCGAGGGTGCCACTGGTGGTGGTGAGTAGCCCAGACAGCAGCCCCCGGAGCAGTCCCCAGCATAAGTTCACCACTCGCCCCTCGTCAACGTGTGTGTTGGGGGGTATGAGTCACTGGCGCTGACCTCGCCGAGATCGCAGGAGGAGGACGGCAGCAGGAGGAGCCACTGAGGACCACCCCCGACGCGCCGCCCCCATCGACCACGCCGCCCCGAGGGGCGTCCCCGGCAAGGGCGTCAAGCACCGAGCCCATGCACATGGAGGAGGAGGAGGAGAACTTGGGCGTCGGCGGCTCCACCTCGGCGCTAGATGTTGGCGAGAAAGGGGCTACTTCTTCCCAGCCCGGCACAGGTACATCATTCGCCTCTCATCCCTGCCCTTTCTTCTTCTCTTTGAATCTTGGGCTTGGCTTCGCTTCATCCCCTTCTCGATATCCAGATCCTCCATCGGCGGGCCAGGAGGACATAGACACCGTCATCGAGGATGTCGCCAAGGCCTCCGAGGCGGAGGCCGAGAAGATCGCCGCCGAGGAGGCCGCCAAGGGGCCTGCTAAGGACGCCGCCAAGGGGCCTGCCGGGGAGCCCAGCAAGGCTACTGCAGAGGAGGCCGGCAAGGGGCCTGGGGAGGCCGGCAAGTCCGCTGCCAAGGAGGAGGTGGTTGATGACCAGCCTTCCTCCTCCACTGCCTCTGGCTCCGGCAGGTATTTGAAGGATAATAACCATATATATAAAAAATCGCCCAAAGTTTCACTTGACTTAGCTTTTCTGTCATTGTAAGGGTGCCCACCGCATCCGCAGATGGCGCCATCATGCTTGGTCATCTTCTTCCTTGGAACGACGGCCACGATGAAGCCGCTGCTTCGATCAGACCAGGTTTTCACAACCGCCACTTCCCCTACCTAGCGCGCCAAAGATGTCGGTGGAAACGACACCTATGGGGTCACTAGGATCCCTTCTACGGTTGGCGGGCGCGAAGTTGTGCAAAGAGCGGGTCATCGTTTACCCAGGTTCGGGCCGCGAAGATGCATAATACCCTAGTCCTGCTTTAGTGGATGTATTTGAGTGTTCTTGAGCTAGCTACGGGGTGCAACTTGCCCAAAAGAGCTGAATCCCTCTCCTGGTCGCCTCGGGCCTCCTTTTATAGGAAAAAGGGGTTGCCACAGCGGCACACATGAGGTGGAAAGGTCTACAGTCGATAAGCTTATCCTCTGGGACTGTCGGACAAACGCATTTAATGCGCTACCAACGTGCCCCCACTTGCTTTATCGGGGACGCCAAGGAAGCACGTCCTAGCTGTCGCCACCTCGCCTGGCCTCGACACGCGTTCGAGCTGATGAGGCATCGCGGCGCCATGTTGGCTGGCTGCTAGGCTGGCGCGGTGGTTGAGCCTTCATGAAGGGCCGCATGCCACCACGCAGGTGCTTGCTGAGTCGGCATAGAGGCCGCCCGTCGCCATGCAGGTGCCTGCCCAGCTGGTTGAGCTAGCAACTGCTTGGGGACGGTGGTGGAGTCTTGGCTGGCGCGGGCCTGGCAATGGCCTTGCTGATGCCCTCGGCAAGTCTTGCCGGGGGCCCGGCAAGGGTCTTGCCGTAGCGTCCCCGCCAAGGGTCTTGCCGGGGGTCTCGTGGATTTCCTCGGCTAGGATCCCGCCGAGGGTCGCCGTCTTCTGGTCCTCATATGATCTTACATGTTTATGATCTTGACGAAGATCTGCATGCCACCACAGAGACACCTCCCGAGCCTTGGTCCTAACGTGGATAGTTGGTGGTGTTGGAACCCGTGGGTTCAAGGGTGGCTTGCTCTGTTGGCGTCGGGCAAGTTTCCCCGGCAAGGCTCTTGCCGGGGCTGCGGAGGCTGCCTCGGCAAGGATCTTGCCGAGGGAGTCCACCTCTGTAAGTGCATCTAGTGCCCCTTAGTAATTTTGGTGTATTGAATACTTATAGGTTAAGGGACTAATGTGTTTATGAGTGTGCACAGGTCTATAAGTCTATGTGGAGTTTGATATTTACAGAGAAAGTCGACCCCTAAAAATGAAGTTCTTCGACTGAAGACTTTGGATTTCTGAAGACTTTCTGAAGACTTTGAAAGTGAAGAAATTGGTGTGACCTTGAAGACTTCGTATTCATTTGAGGAACATGAAGCATGAAGACTTTTGTTTTCGTAGTTTCATTTTCTCTTTCTTGAGTCATAGGAAACACCGTACTGTTAAAGGGGGTCGAGGAAATACTAAGGAAAAATTTCCATGTGATGCTCAACTCAAAATCCTACACCTACCAATCCCTTCGAGTGAAGCCATTGGAAATCTCATACAGTTCAGTCATATTCTTCAGTGACAGAGACGAAGTTCTTCTGGTCTCTGAGGAATTTGTTCTGACTGAGGAGTTAGGAATTCGCCAGTGCGGATTGCCTACACAGTGAGGAACATGATAGCCCTCAGGAATTTGATACTCAAATTTCCGACCGTTGCTGTGCTATGCGCCAGCTGTCCCAAAATATCTACCCACCTAACGGTCATATCATTGAAGGGCATTTATGTCTTATCATGACGGGCTGCTCCCTAGGCTATAAATAGCCGCCCCCTACAACCACTAGCTGGTTGGCTGCCCCGAGAGAAACTGCCACTTGTCAATTGAGAGCATCCCATCCTCCGAGGACTTTGAGCGAAAATCATCAAGTGAGGAAAACCCAAAACCCAAACCCAAACACCTACAAACCCAAAGTGATTGAGCATCCCTGAAGAGATTGATCCTGCGTGGATCCGACGCTTGTTACCTTTGAAGACTGTGCTTCTTCCAGACGGTTAGGCGTCATGGTCTAGAGCATCCAAGAGGAAATTGTGGATCGCCGAGTGACCGAGTTTGTGAAGGTTTGGAAGTCACCTGAAGACTTACCACGAGTGATTGGGCGAGGTCTGTGTGACCTTAGCTCAAGGAGAATATGGTGAGGGCTGTGTGTCCGAGACTGTGTGTCCTCAGGTTTAAATACCTAACCGCTCCAACCAGGCATACAACTGAGACAACAGTTGGAACTGGTCTACCAAATCATTGTCTTCACCAAGCCAACTAGTTCTATTTCCTCAACTCTTTCATTTCCTCATTACTGTGTTGTATGCTTGTTCATATCTGTGTTTGAAGTTAACTGATGACATTCTCAATTTCCTCAGTTCAATTTCTTCAGTCTTTTTTGTCTTCATCCTGTGTTATCCTATGTTTACGCTTTCTGTACTCTATGCTTGTCTTCATTTCATCATGATGACTATGCTTGTGTTCTGCTATGCATACTTTTGAGTAATTATTCCACTGCAAGTAGTTCTTCGCTAAGGAATTTTCTCACCCACAAATTCCTCAGTGAAGAATTCATAAAAATCACCTATTCACCCCCCCTCTAGTCGATATAACGCACTTCAATTGGTATCAGAGCAAGGTACTCCCTTGTTCTGTGTGATTTTGGTTTAACCGCCTGGAGTTTAGTTATGTCGACCGCAGGTATGAAGAAAGTGACATGCCCCATCTTTGACGGTCACTAGTATCCCAAGTGGAAGGCCATGATGAAGAAGCGCCTCATGGCGATGAACAACGAACTGTGGACCGTCACTGAGATTGGTCTTACCGATTTGTGTAAGACGGCGGAAGCTGATGACATTCGCAAGTACACTCTTCTAAACCTCACGGCGAAGGACGTCATCTGCTCCTGTCTGTCTCAAAATCAGTTCAGGAACATTATGCATTTCAATCAGGCGAAGCTTATCTGGGACCGTCTCTCTGATGTCTATGAAGGTCATCGAACCTGTCATGATCCTTGGTTTGAGGATTTCAAGGAATCTCTCAAATCAATGACATTCGAACCAGAATCATCATCCTCCTCACCATGCCTTATGGCAGATGGTGAAAAGGTAATTGAATGCTATCTGTCAGAATCCAGCGATGATGAATCTGATGATGAATTTGGACCCAGTTATGTCAAACTTGCTTCCCTTGCCGCTAAACAACAAAGAGCCTTGGAAAAGGTTCAAAACATGCTTAGTAAGAGCGATGATATGTTGAGTGAAGAAGTGGATCAGTCAAAAGCTTTGGCTAAAAGTCTTCAGAGACTTCATACTAAGTATGACACCCTTCAAGATCAACATAACACTCTCTTATCTGATTATGAGAAGCTTTCTTATGAATTTCTTCAAAGAAAGCAAGATCTTGAGAAGCTAAGAGTGAGTTATGAAGATCTTCAGAAGGAGCCCGATTCATTACTTGATCAACAAATCAGCGCAGCTCGGGAATAATTTGTTCCTCCATGTTTGAAATGCATTGAACGTGAATCTGCTAATTCTTCACCTGAATGTTCAAATGCTTCTAATGCTACAAATTCTTCAACTGTCTCTGCTATCACTAATTCCTCATCTGAGGACATTGCTAGTATCACTGACGATGCAGGGCTGAAGGAATTGTACATGACAGGCATGTACAAAAGCCTCAAAGGGCATCAGACTCTTTGTGATGTGCTTAAAAAGCAGATCCTCAACAGGAACCCTAGGAAAGAGGGTATTGCCTTTGAGAGGAAACTCAATGCTGATGGTACATATTGGAAGCCTGAGCAGTACCCCAAAACCTCATGGGTTGCTGCAAAGGGACCTCCAGTTGATCCATCTAATTTATCTGGCTTTACATGTGAATCTTCTCATTCTTCTGATGAGTCATTTGACTCTAACTATAAACTGTTTGAAAATCAGAATGGTGAAGTATTTGCTAGATATGTTGGCACTAACTGCAGGAACGGTTCCCCTATGAAGAAAATCTGGGTTCCCAAAAGGTTCCTTGAAAGTCTTCAGGTGAATGTCCTCATTACACCACCTGTGAAGAATATGAACCCCAGATCAAATTCTTCATATGGACCAAATTCTTCATATGGATCCAAGTCCTCATACGGACCAAATTCCTCACATGGATCAAATTCCTCAAAAGGATCAAAGTCCTCATATGAACATCATCGTGCTAACAACTCTGTTTCGCAGGGAAGAGCCAAGGGCTATGAATATGAGTATTATTCTTCTAATCATTATGTTCATAAGTCCTCGAAGAATTTCTCTGCTTATTCATATGCTTACCCTAACTTCTCTTATGTGAAACGAAATGGATTGGCTTCTATGCCACCTTTCTCGTATGGAGCTCGCAGAGTGATGAACTCTTTGCCACCCCTTTAGATGTGGGTGGTGAAGAAAAAGAACTAATCTCTTCTGCAGGGTCAGGTCTCCAGACGTGCTTAAACGTCTGAAGAATTTGCTGGAGACCTGAAGAGTGCCTGAAAGGATGCAGGCTAATCATGAAGAAATGAACTTTCATTTCCCATGTCCTCATACTGTTTTAACTGTTGCATTGCTTGATGAAATTCGTCTCATGAATTGTGATGTCATATTCTTCACTGATGAAGTATATGAAGTGCACTAATTCATCTGTAGGATGATCAACCCAAAGCCACTGAGTGGGTCCTCGATAGTGGATGTACAAATCACATGACTGGTGACAAGAATCTATTGATAGATACACCCTTATCACCATCGCATCTGAAGCATATCATCTTCGCTGACAAAGGAAAAAGTCAGGTATTGGGTCTAGGTAAGGTTGCGATCACAAAGGATCGACACATGGACAAAGTCATGCTTGTCGAGTCCTTAGGATACAATCTCATGTCTGTCTCAATGCTTTGTGATCTTGATATGGTAGTTGTCTTTGGCAAGTATTGTTGTGTTGTGGTTATGGAAGCTGACAATTCCAAAGTCTTCGAAGGCTTTAGGAGAGGAGACTTGTATATTGTTGATTTCTCTACAGGACCACAACCAGCCGTGTGCCTACTTGCAAAAGCTTCAGAAGGTTGGCTATGGCATCGACGACTTGGTCATGCAGGCATGAGGAATCTGCACACGCTTGCGAAGAAGAAGCATGTCATTGGCATTGAGAATGTCAAATTCCTCAAGGATCACCTGTGTGGAGCTTGTGAAGCTGGAAAGATGACCAAGGCTAAGCATCCAGCGAAGACTATCATGACCACTACTCGACCATTCGAATTGCTTCACATGGACCTCTTTGGTCCTAACCATTACTCAGCTGTCACAAATGACGCATCTCTCTATGGCCTTGTTATTGTTGATGATTACTCTCATTACACATGGGTACACATTGTTACTTACAAACATGAAGTGCAGGAAGTCTTCAAACGATTTTCCTCGAGGGCTTCAACCAACTTTGGTGTGAAGATCAAGCACATCAGAAGTGACAATGGAACTGAGTTCAAGAATTCTGGTCTTGATGACTATCTTGATGAACTTGGTATTACTCATGAGTTATCTGCTCCTTACACTCCTCAGCAGAATGGCGTCGTGGAGCGCAAGAACAGGACTCTTCTTGAGATGGCTCGCACTATGCTTGATGAGTACAAGACGCCTCGTCACTTCTGGATTGAGTCAATTTATACTGTGTGCCACATCATCAATAGGGTATATCTTCACAAATTCTTCAAGAAGACTGCCTATGAACTCCTCACTGACAAGAAACCCAATGTGAGTTATTTCAAAGTCTTCGGTGCTAAATGTTGGATTAGAGATCCTCATCACAATGCTAAATTTGCACCGAAAGCACATGAAGGTTTTATGCTTGGTTACGGAAAGGACTCGCACACCTACAGAGTCTTCAACAACGTTCTTCACAAGGTTGTTGAAACTGTAGATGTGCGGTTCGATGAAACTAATGGCTCGCAAAGAGAGCACCTACCCTCTATGATAGATGAACCAGCACCTGAGCAAACTATCAAGTTCAAGGCTACTGAGGATGTCATTCCTACTGAAGAATATGCTGAAGAATTCATTCCAGAACATGAAGAACGTCGAGCTAATGCACCTGAAGAAAATGCTAAAGAAAATGGTGCTGAAGAAAATGCTGATCAAATTCCTCGACGACAACCAACTCATCCTCGCGTTGCAAAAGAAGTGCGAGTTGAAAAGATCATCGATGACATTGAAGCACCAGGTCCTCTCACACTCTCAAAAGCTTCACATTTATCTAACTTTTGTGGGCACTATGCTTTTGTCTCTATCACAGAACCCACTAAGGTAGATGAAGCATTTCTGGAGCCTGACTGGATTCAGGCCATGCAAGAAGAATTACATCAGTTCGAGCTCAACAACGTCTGGGAACTGGTCAATCGTCCAGATCCTCGCAAACACAATATCATTGGCACAAAGTGGATCTACCGCAACAAGCAAGATGAAAATGGCCTTGTGGTGAGGAATAAGGCACGGCTAGTAGCTCAATGCTACACACAGGTTGAAGGAATTGATTTCGATGAAACTTTTGCACTTGTTGCTAGACTTGAAGCTATTCGCATATTACTTGCTTATTCTAACCATCATGATATCACTTTATATCAAATGGATGTGAAAAGTGCATTCCTCAATGGTAAGCTTGAGGAAGAAGTATATGTTGCTCAACCCCCAGGTTTTGAAGATCCTAAGCATCCTGACAAAGTCTTCAGACTAAATAAGGCCCTCTATGGCCTCAAGCATGCCCCTCGGGCGTGGTATGATACTTTGAAGGAATTCCTCATGAAGAAAGGCTTCAAACCCGGTTCACTCGACCCTACTCTTTTCACTAAATCATATGATGATGAATTGTTTGTGTGCCAAATATATGTTGATGATATCATCTTTGGCTGTGCTGACCAACGTTATAGTGATGAATTTGCCTATATGATGAGTGAAGAATATCAAATGTCTATGATGGGAGAGTTGAAATTCTTCTTAGGTCTTCAAATTCGTCAATAGCGCAATGGCATATTCATATCTCAGGAGAAATACCTCAAGGATGTACTGAGGAAATTCGGCATGCAAGATTGCAAAGGCGTCAAAATTCCTATGCCCACAAATGGCCATTTGTGCACTGATGAAAATGGTATTGACTTCGATCAAAAGGTATACCGCTCCATGATTGGTTCTTTATTGTATTTATGTGCATCTAGGCCAGATATTATGCTTAGTGTTTGCATGTGTGCCCGATTTCAAGCTACACCGAAGGAATCACACCATAAGGCTGTGAAACATATTCTTCGATATCTAGCTCACACACCAACACTAGGATTATGGTACCCCAAGGGCTCGGATTTTGACCTCATTGGATATTCTGACTCTGACCATGCTGGTGATCGTGTGGACCGCAAGTCAACATCTAGTACATGTCATTTCCTCGGACGATCTTTGGTCTGTTGGTCCTCGAAGAAACAGAACTGCGTATCACTGTCTACTGCTGAAGCTGAGTACATTGCTGCTGGTTGTACACTTGTTGCATCACTTATTACTCTACATTCATGTCGATCCATTAGGGCTATTTTGGTTCAACGGAAAAATGTATCAATAGGAAATTTTCCTATGGCACTCTACTATTCAATTATTCATGCATTTTGTTGAAAGGAATGGAGCAAAACATCCACCTGGACCTACTTTTCAAAATCCTATGCATGAAAACAAGACCAAGTGCATTAGTGGCAGAATAACATTCTAACTGTACACACTTTCATATGGTTTCAGTTTATCTTGGCCATGTTTATTTGCATTCCTCTGCTCTTCCAATTCCTGTGAACCAAACACCCAAGTTGACAGAAATCATGCGTTTACAAATGATCTGTTTACCATGTGCATTCCTATCCTATTCCGGTGTTTTTCCTATCCCTGCGTTTTTAGAATCATGCAAGCCAAATGAGCCCTTACATAATTACTTCAGTTACAGTAGGTGTCGAAGGAAACTTTGTGTGGTTTGTCCTGGTCCTGCCGCGACGTCGTCCACCTCACCTGAGTTGCTCCATCGACAGAAGCATCCACCAAACCAGACATCACAACTCCTAACCATCTTTCGCCGCCTCAGATCTCCTTCCCTGCCGCCGGCACCCACCGCAATGGCATCACCACCGTCGACTCAGCAGATGAACCTGAGGAGTACACGGGTCCACAAGAGAGATCACACTCTTTTGTTTCTGCTTATGTTATGCATTGCTTAAAATTACCTCCTACTTTATCGTCCTATTCACCTCTTAGACTCCAAGTCAGGTCCAAATTAATGTTCAAACTTGAGTTCTAAATTAGTTGTGGGGCACATATCGAGGCAGCAATGAATAATATCTCTGTCTAATTCTGGTTCACCTAGGGTATGCCTATGTTGTTCATCTTGGGTGGGAAACAAATAGTAAAGCAATCATCATCTGTCCTTCTATTAAATTAAAGCAATCATCAGCCTGCTATAATTATTTTTGGCTCCATCCACTGGTTGTTACCATCACTCTAGATTTCTGCATGCTCTCCTTACATAATCTCACCATATTTTTTTCATATGCATGCCAGATATTGTACACAGTCATGCTAAACATGTAGAGAAAAAGAGAAGAGTTTTGCGCGGCAATACAATGTCATGCAGACATCGCTCCATGGTGGGTTCAATGGCAAACCCTCCCTCCCCCTCTCCAGATTGTAATCCAGAGGAAGATATCTGTTCTGAGGTGGATTCAGACGCAGCTGACCACTCCTATTTACCCCCCAAGGTCTTTTCTCTACCTTGGCATGATGATGTTAGTCATATCATGCATATGTTGCCTTGCAGTGCCTACTTTTGACATCATATATGTCATCTGCTTAGTTTAGACATGTTCTGTAATGCCACCTGTTTAGTTTCTATATCATATATGGGAATTATGCAGTCTCATGTCTTTTAGCCAGCCATAATATATGTGAAATGTGCAATGACATCCTGTTTAACCAGGCATCATATATTTGAATGATATCTTGCCCATCCTTTTCTTCATTACATTTACATTTGTCGACAATGTTTGTACATTAAACTACTCTTCCGGTGAATCAGCCATTTGGGTGGGAGATGGAAAAATCTGGAGTGAAAACAAGGCCTTCAGAGCAGACAGTGCTACCTGTCGAAGCAGATCTCTTGTTGGGTCCCGATAGCTCCTCAGAGATGGATTCAGAGACAGATGACCAGTCCTATTCCCCCACCGAGGTGTATGCTCTAACTTGGCACGATTATACTGCTCATATCATGCATATGGTGTCTTGCATTGCATAGTTTAGACATCATATACACAATATTCAACACCATGTTCTTAGTTCAGACATCATATCGAATGCCCCCTGTTTAGCATATAAATCGCATATGTGAATTAAATCATGCGATCCTGACTACTTAGATAACATGTATGTGAATTATGTCATGCGATCCTGTTTAGTTATTCATCATATCTTTGAATTATGTTATGCTATGCTATCCAGTTTAGATAGACATCATATATGTGAAATTATGTCATGCTATCCGTTTTAGTTAAACAATATACATGTCAACTATTCCATGCCCTCTTTTTTCCACACTATCTATTGCATCTGTCTCTCATACAATGTTTTTACATTCAACTATGTTTCCTGTTTATCAGCCATTTGAATTGGAGCGGGTGATGCGAGTATCTAGCAGAGTAAAAACACAGTCTTCAAATAAAACAGTGCTACCTCTTGGTGGAGATAGCACCCCGGTTGTACATGCACGAGAACCAGCCCTACCACGCATAACCCAGACTCTTGTAGATTGTACCCCTACTGCGATGGTCAGAGAACCAGCTTCACCCAATCTAACCCCAACCCCAGCAGATAGTAACCCAGTTCCTGTTGACACAGCACCATCTCCACCACAGAGCTCCCAAACAAGAGCAGTTAATAAGGCAGCTCCAGTGCCCAAAGGGCCAGTACTACCACGGCGAACCCCAACTCCACCAGTTAGTACGCCTATTCCTGTGGAGGAAGCACAACCAGCCAGTCGTAGTTTAGCATCTATCGCATTTGATGTTGTTAAATCCTATGTGTGTATCTTCACATCATGGAAATATTATACTGAAGATGAAGGAAAATGCCAGTTGCAGGTGTTTGTCCAGGAGTTATGTGTAAGTAATGTTATTCATGGCAATTACTTTGCTTTGTCCCATACATTCTACCTCCATGATGGTTATAATACAGCAAAATTTCCCATTTTTCTCTATAGAGAAGGACCGATTTGGAAACTTGGGATGAGGTAACCTGTGCTAATACCTCTACTATCTTCAAGAATGCTTGGTGGCAGTATCGGAATTACCTGAAGAAAACGTACTTCACTGGCAAAGAAACTCATCAAATTCCCTTGCGTTCTCCTGAGACACATTTACTGGAAGATGACTGGGAACGCCTTGTTCTGTACTGGTCCCGAACCAAGATTGTGGTAAGGTCTATGAGCTCATTTTTTTAAGTAATTGTATTCTTGTGTCTTACTGTACTCTGTTCATGTAGAACAAGTGCTTAAACCCGAAGAACAACTGTTCTAATTTAAGATTCCATTGCTATCGTGCATACTGCTTTGCTCTTGTATCACTGTATTTACTCATAAAAACTTACTTTTAAATTGAAGGATCCAATCGAAACTCCAATGGCACAGCAGGTATGTTCACGCATGTTTCTTTAACAGGTTTGATCTTATCAATAGCTTTGTTGATTTCAATTTCAGTTGTGTATACAGTTGACTTCTCATATCATGCACATTACTAGCATCACAACAGAGCCAATAGTGTTGTTGTACATGTAGACCCGTGGTACCCATCTGAAATCTTGTTGTGCTGTGTAGTTTCCCACACTCTGTATTCTTTCACTCCTGCTTTGTCTTGAACTGATATGATTTGAACCATGTCTCTATTTTGATTTGGCAAGACAATGAAGTGACCATAGGACATAGATATATGTTTGTTTGATGCTTTTATTATGTACTAGTACTTGGCAATAGAAGACTTGGTAGTTTAATCCTGTCCACCTTACTAATGAACTGGTTCACCGAAATGAGTTTCATATACTAGTACATGTTAAACCTGTTATGTGTCTGCTTGTTTCTTCTTTTAGAATGCTGACAGAATATTGGGGAAGAGTGCCTTATTAAGCAATGGTAAAGGAAGTAATGCAGATAAGGTTCAGGATAGTGAGATATCCTTGTTGGTCTCCAACAAAGCTGATAAAATAGCTAAGGAAGACTATCTTGAAGACACTGAGATGATACGTCTCTGTCCTATCTACTTTTCCAAACACTTTTTCCCTTGTTTTGGACTCTAACTTGCATGATTTGAATGGAACTAACCCGGACTGACGCTGTTTTCAGCAGACTTTCCATGGTGTTATTTATGTGCAGAAACAAAAGTTCTCGGAATGACCTGAAACTCCACGGAACATATTTTTGGAAAATATTAAAAATACTGGAAGAAGAATCCACGTCAGGGGGCCCACACCCTGTCCACGAGGGTGGGGGCGTGCCCAGGCGCGCCCCCCTGCCTCATGGGCCCCCTGACGCTCCATCGACCTCAACTCCAACTCCATATATTCACTTTCAGGGAGAAAAAATCAGGGAGAAGGATTCATCGCGTTTTACGATACGGAGCCACCGCCAAGCCCTAAAACCTCTGGGGAGGGCTGATCTGGAGTCCGTTCAGGGCTCCGGAGAGGGGAATCCGTCGCCGTCGTCATCATCAACCATCCTCCATCACCAATTTCATGATGCTCAGCGCCGTGCGTGAGTAATTCCATCGTAGGCTTGCTGGACGGTGATGGGTTGGATGAGATCTATCATGCAATCGAGTTAGTTTTGTTAGGGTTTGATCCCTAGTATCCACTATGTTCTGAGATTGATGTTGCTATGACTTTGCTATGCTTAAGGCTTGTCACTAGGGCCCGAGTGCCATGATTTCAGATCTGAACCTATTATGTTTTCATGAATATATGTGAGTTCTTGATCCTATCTTGCAAGTCTATAGTCACCTACTATGTGTTATGATCCGGCAACCCCGAAGTGACAATAATCGGGACCACTACCGGTGATGACCGTAGTTTGAGGAGTTCATGTATTCACTATGTGTTAATGCTTTGTTCTGGTACTCTATTAAAAGGAGGCCTTAATATCCCTTAGTTTCCATTAGGACCCCGCTTCCACGGGAGGGTAGGACAAAAGATGTCATGCAAATTCTTTTCCATAAGCACGTATGACTATATTCGGAATACATGCCTACATTACATTGATGAATTGGAGCTAGTTCTGTGTCACCCTATGTTATGATTGTTACATGATGAACCACATCCGGCATAATTCTCCATCACCGATCCAATGCCTACGAGCTTTTCACATATTGTTCTTCGCTTATTTACTTTTCCGTTGCTACTGTTACAATCACTACAAAACCCAAAAATATTACTTTTGCTACCGTTACCGTTACTTCCATACTACTTTGCTACTAAACACTTTGCTGCAGATACTAAGTTATCCAGGTGTGGTTGAATTGACAACTCAACTGCTAATACTTGAGAATATTCTTTGGCTCCCCTTGTGTCGAATCAATAAATTTGGGTTGAATACTCTACCCTCAAAAACTGTTGCGATCCCCTATACTTGTGGGTTATCAAGACTATTTTCTGGCGCCGTTGCCGGGGAGCATAGCTCTATTCTTTGAGTCACTTGTGATTTATATCTGTTGGTCACTATGATGAACTTGAAAGACGCTAAGACAAAAATTTATCCCTCAACTACGAGGGGAGGTAAGGAACTGCCATCTAGCTCTGCACTTGATTCACCTTCTGCGTTTTGAGTAAGCTTGCGACACCTAAACCTGCTTCTGCTATTCATTCTGATATGTCGCATGTTATTGATGATGCCACTTTTGCTATGCATGATACTTATGATGAAACTACTTCTATGCTTGATACTACTGTGCCACTTGGTGAATTTCTTGATGAACAACTTGCTAGGGCTAGAGAGAATGAAATTGTCGAAACTGATAATATTGAAGATAGTGATGAGGAAGACTCTCCCCCTAATAAATATGAATTGCCTGTTGTGCTGAGGGTTATGTTTTGGATGAAGAATCTGCTAGAGCCATTCTTGCTTGCAATGATAGAAGTGATCTTAAGAAGTTATTAGCTAAATGGAAGCAGCGATCTCTTAATGCTAGAATGAAACCTGACCCTGCTTTTGCTACTTCACCTATCTGTGTTACTGATAAGGATTATGAATTCTCTATTGATCCTGATATAATTACTTTGGTTGAATCTGATCCTTTTTATGGCTATGAATCTGAAACTGTTGTGGCACATCTTACTAAATTAAATGGTATAGCCACCCTGTTCACTAATGATGAGAAATCTCGCTACCTTTATATCCTTAAAATCCGTTCTCATTAAAGGGTGATGCTAAGATATGGTTTAATTCTCTTGATCCTGGTTGTGTGCGTAGTCCCCAGGATATGATTTATTACTTCTCTGCTAAATATTTCCCTGCTCATAAGAAACAAGCTGCTTTAAGGGATATATATAATTTTGTGCAAATTGAAGGAGAGAGTCTCCCACAAGCTTGGGGAGGCTTCTCCAATTACTTAATGCTTTGCCTGATCATCCTCTTAAGAAAAATGAGATACTTGATATCTTTTATAATGGACTAACCGATGCTTCCAGAGATTACTTGGATAGTTGTGCTGGTTCTGTTTTCAGGGAAAGAACACCGGATGAGGCTGAAATTTTATTGAATAATATGTTGACAAATGAAAATAATTGGACACTTCCTGAGCCAATTCCTGAGCCAATTCCTAAACCAACTCCGAAGAAGAGGGGTGTACTATTTCACAGTCCGGAAGATATGCAAGAGGCAAAGAAATCTATGAAAGAAAAAGGTATTAAAGCTGAAGATGTTAAGAATTTACCTCCTATTGAAGAAATACATGGTCTTAATTTACCGCCTGTTGAAGAAATATATGATCTTAATCCATCACCTATTGAAGAAACTCATGGTCTTGATAACCCGACACAGGTAGTAAAGGTAAATTCTCTGTATATATTTGATGAAGGTGATATTCCTCACTATAAATCTGCTAGACAATGCTTAGAAGAGTTTGATAATTTTATTGTCAAACAAGAAAACTTCAATGCTTATTTTGGTAGACAACTGAAATACAATTCCGATACGCTTGAATACTTGGGTGATTATATGTCTAGAGTTAAAGGTGAACTTAAACTCATTACTAAACATGCTTCCATGGTTACCACTCAAGTAGAACAAGTACTTAAAGCTCAAAATGATTTGCTCAATGAATTGAATAGTAAGAATAATGATTATGCTGTTAGGGTGGCTACTAGAACTGGTAAAATGACTCAGGAACCTTTGTATCCTGAAGGCCATCCTAAGAGAATTGAGCAAGATTCTCAGAGAAATAATATAGATGCACCTAGTCCTTCTAAAAAGAAGAAAAAGAAAAATGATAGGACTTTGCATGCTTCTAGTGAACCTATTGCTGAACCACCTGAGAATCCAAATGATATTTCTATTTCTAATGCTAAAACACAATCAGGTAATGAACATGAACCTAGTGATAAGATTAATGAAGATGTTCATGATGATGCTCAACCTAGCAATGATAATGATGTAGAAATTGAACCTGTTGTTGATCTTGATAACCCACAATCAAAGAATCAACATTATGATAAGAGAGACTTTGTTGCTAGGAAACACGGTAATGAATGAGAACCATGGGTTTAGAAACCCACGCCTTTTCCTCCCAAACCATCCAAGAAAAAGGATGATGAGGATTTTGAGCGCTTTGCTGAAATGAATAGACCTATCTTCTTGCGTATGCGTTTGACTGATATGCTCAAAATGAATCCTTATGCTGAGTATATGAAAGAAATTGTCACTAATAAAAGAAAGATACCGGAAGCTGAAATTTCCACAATGCTTGCTAATTATACTTTTAAGGGTGGAATACCTAAGAAACTTGGAGATCCATGAGTACCAACTATACCATGCTCCATTAAAAGAAACTATGTTAAAACTGCTTTATGTGATCTTGGATCCGGTGTTAGTGTTATGCCTCTCTCTTTATATCGTAGACTTGATTTGAATAAGTTGACACCTACTGAAATATCTTTTTTCAAATGGCTAATAAATCAACTGCTATACCTGTCGGTATTTGTGAGGATGTGCCTATTGTGGTTGCAAACGTTACTATTTTAACGGACTTTGTTATTCTTGATATTCCCGAGGACGATAGTATGTCTATTATTCTTGGAAGACCCTTTTTGAATACTGTAGGGGCTGTTATTGATTGCAACAAAGGCAATGTTACCTTTCATGTTAATGGCAATGAGCATACGGTACACTTTTCGAGGAAACAACCTCAAGTTCATAGTATAAATTCTATTGGAAAAATTCCATTGATTATTTTTGGAGGTTTTGAATTTCCTCTTCCTACTGTCAAGAAGAAATATGATATTCTTATTATTGGGGATGTGTATATCCCCGTTGAGGTAACATAGTGTTATTCGAAATTTCTCCGGTTCCATGTTATTCGGAATGAGTTTGTTAACAAGACTTGATCAACCTTGTTAGTGGATTCCTTTTGATGAGCATGAGATGGATGAAAGTAGAAGCACAACCTTCTGTACCCTCTTTTTACTTTCTGTTATTTAGTTGAAATAAAGTAAAAATAGTATTTTTTTTGTCTGTTTCCTGAATTATCCGTGCAATATAAAAATACCCCGAAAATAAAAGTTCTCCAAATGCCCTGAAAATGGAATATGATTTTTTCTGGAATATTTGAGAATATCTGGCACTGAGAACACAGCAGGGGGAGCAAGCACCTGGCCACGAGGGTCCAGGGCGCGCCCCCTGCCTCGTGGGCCCACGATGGCCCCCCTCCACTTAGTCCTGCACCCACACACTTCTTCTTCCTCCCAAAAAAATCACCATCCAGCTCAAGCACGAGTTCTAGCTCATTTTGCTGCGATTTTCGATCTCCTTGCTCAAAGCACCTCTCACAAAACTGCTTGGGGAGATTGTTCCTTGGTATGTGACTCCTCCATTGGTCCAATTAGTTTTTGTTTTAGTGCTTTATTCATTGCAAATTTGTGCTGCCTAGGTGACCATGTTCTTGAGCTTGCATGTCAAATTTATATGGTTCCAAGTAGTTCTAATGCTTGATATAGGCTCTAGGCACTTGTAGGAGTAGTTGATATCAATTTTGTTGAGCTTTGTTCACTTTTATTTGAAGTTACTAAAAATTTCAGAATTTTTCAGAAAATAATGAAGAGATTTTTGAGGGGCTCATCGAGCCGAAGCTCGAAGGAAAAGCAAAGTGAAGAAGCACAGAGGCCCAAATATAATTTGCCTCGCACCGCGGAGGTCCGGCCGTGTGAATGGCCTTCCAAAGATTTCTTAAGAGCAGCTGGGATTTATGATGATTTTTATGAATTGGCTGAGAATGCAGGCCTCACCGGCTTCCTCCGCGACCAACGCGAACAATATCTCTTACTCACCAATACTTTTGTGCAAAACTTTTACTATTATCCTAAGGAATCACCTCCTTCAGTAGAGTTTTATTTATATGATGTGGTTAAGAAGATGCCACTAGATGAATTTTGCAAGGTTTGCAAAATACCTTTTGAGGGTAGTTTAGAGGAACCACATCGTAAAGATGTGGACGGGTTTATTGACACTATTACTGTGGGGGAAACCAGGAAGGTTTCCGATGCAAGAATCACTAGCATACATTTTCCTGTTTTACGCTACTTTGCCATATTTGCTAGTCGTTGCTTAATTGGTCGCGGAAACTGTGGAAACCTTAGTGTTCCTGATATTATCATTTTGTTCCATGGTTTATTCTGTGATAACACTGTTAGTATGGGCGGTATTATTGCTAAACGGTTAAGTTTGAACCGTACAAAGGGCCCCATCTTTGGAGGTATTTACGCTTCACGCCTTGCTGCACATTATAACATACCTATTAGGCACTATGAAAAAGAAGAGAAATTACTGCCCACTGCTTATTTAGATTATGAGTATGGTAGCGCATCATTTTATTGTCAAGAATAGGGAAGGGGCGCTTAAATACAAACTATTCTTTGATAAACATCACCCTGAGACTATTACCTTGCCTGCTCCTTCCTTGTTTGATTTATCTGCAGGCCCGTATCTAGTTCCGTTGGCGTCCATCTACGCCTACCGGAACCCTACAACAGCTACAGAGCCAGAGCCAGAACCACAATTTGATCCTCCAAGGCAATCTAACTACCAGTGGGATCCGGAGATGATTGCCAACCAGTGGCAATCAGGGGCTTCTTCATCTCAGTACGACCCCGGCTACAACTATGGATATCCGCCAGGCCATCCGTGGCAATAAACCAACTTAGGCCAAAAGCCTAAGCTTGGGGGAGTACATATTTCTCACCGACATTACATTTATGTTCACACACTCATTGCTAGATGTCGGTGCTCATACTTTTTCACTGTAATATCCATGCTAGTTTATTTTCTTTTTCTTGATTTCTTCTTGTGTGTTTGTTAAACCTTAAGAAAAACCAAAAAAATTAGTAGTAGCTTTAGCTAGTTTACTTTTCTTGCTGTAGTAATAATTAAAAGAAAACCCAAAAAGATTTCCCGTTCTTCTTTTGCTTGTTGGGAGCTTTCTCGTGTAAATAGTTTTTTCTTTTCTTTTCTTTGGGGGTCGATAGGAGAAAGATCATAATTGAATTGTTGAAGTGGCTCTTATATGCATTATTGTTGATTTAACCACGAGCCCATATTGCCTTGTCTTCTCCTGTTTATTGAATGCTCGCAGATTCTAGCTTAGTCCAATGCACGTGCACTCTTATTATTATTCACATCGTTTGGTCGTGCAAGTGAAAGGCAATTATGACGATATATGATGGACTGACTGAGATGAGAAAAGATGGTATGAACTCGACCTCTCTTGTTTTTGTAAATATGATTAGTTCATCGTTCCTGATTCAGCCTATTATGAATAAACATGTTTGCAATGACAATTAGAGATTATAGTTGTTTGTGCCATGCTTGATTAGCTATGAGTTATAATGGTTTACCTTGCGTGCCAACATGCTATTAAAATGGTTGTGATGTGGTATAGTGGGGTGGTATCCTCCTTTGAATGATTTAAGTGACTCGACTTGGCACATGTTCACACATGTAGTTGAAACAAATCAACATAGCCTTCATGATATTTATGTTCATGGTGGATTATATCTTACTCATGCTTGCACTCAATGTTTATTAATTTTAATGCATGTTCATGACTGTTGTCGCTCTCTAGTTGGTCGCTTCCCAGCCTTTTGAGGTATTAAGTTTGAACCGTACAAAGGGCCCCATCTTTGGAGGTATTTACGCTTTCACGCCTTGCTGCACATTATAACATACCTATTAGGCACTATGAAAAAGAAGAAAAATTGCTGCCCACTGCTTATTTAGATTATAAGAGTATGGTAGTGCATGACTTTATTGTTAAGAATAGGGAAGGAGCGCTTAAATACAAATTGTTCTTTGATAAACATCACCCTGAGACTATTACCTTGCCTGCTCCCTCCTTGTTTAATTTGTCTGCAGGTCCGTAGCTCGTTCCGTTGGCAGCCATTCACGCCTACCGGAACCCTACACCAGCCACGGAGCCGGAACCACAATTTGAACCTCCACGACAATCTAATTACCAGTGGGATCCGGAGATGATTTCCAACCAGTGGCAGTCAGAGTCTTCTTCATCTCAGTACGACCCCAACTACAACTATGGATATCCGCCAGGCTATCCGTGGCAATAAACCAACTTAGGCCAAAAGCCTAAGCTTGGGGGAGTACGTATTTCTCACCGACATTACATTTATGTTCACACACACTCATTGCTAGATGTCGGTGCTCATACTCTTTCACTGTAATATCCATGCTAGTTTATTTTCTTTTTCTTGCTTTCTTCTTGTATGTTTAAAAAAACCTTAAGAAAACCAAAAAAATAGTAATAGCTTTTAGTTAGTTTACTTTTCTTGCTGTAGTAGTAATAATTAAAAAGAAAACCCAAAAAGATTTCCCGTTCTTCTTTTTCTTGTTGGGAGCTTCCCCGTGTAAATAGTTTTATTTATTTTCTTTTCTTTGGGGGTCGATAGGAGAAGACCATAATGAAATTGTTGAAGTGGCTCTTATATTCATTATTGTTGATTTAACCAAGAGCCCATATTGCCTTGTCTTCTCCTGTTTATTGAATGCTCGCAGATTCCAGCTTAGTCCAATGCACGTGCACTCTTATTATTTTCACATCGTTCGGTCGTGCAAGTGAAAGGCAATTATGACGATATATGATGGACTAATTGAGATGAGAGAAGCTGGTATGAACTCGACCTCTCTTGTTTTTGTAAATATGATTAGTTCATCATTCCTGATTTAGCCTATTATGAATAAACATGTTTGCAATGACAATTAGAGATCATAGTTGCTTATGCCATGCTTGATTAGCTATGAGTTATAATGGTTTACCTTGCGTGCCAACATGCTATTAAAATGGTTGTGATGTGGTATAGTGGGGTGGTATCCTCCTTTGAATGATTTAAGTGACTCGACTTGGCACATGTTCACACATGTAGTTGAAACAAATCAACATAGCCTTCACGATATTTATGTTCATGGTGGATTATATCTTACTCATGCTTGCACTCAATGTTTATTAATTTTAACGCATGTTCATGACTGTTGTCGCTCTCTAGTTGGTCGCTTCCCAGTCTTTTGCTAGCCTTCACTTGTACTAAGCGGGAATACTGCTTGTGCATCCAATCCCTTAAACCCCAAAGTTATTCCATATGAGTCCACCATACCTTCCTATATGCGGTATCTACCTGCCGTTCCAAGTAAATTTGTATGTGCCAAACTCTAAACCTTCAAATGAAATTCTGTTTTGTATGCTCAAATAGCTCATGTATCAACTAGGGATGTCCGTATCTTCCATGCTAGGCGGGTTATTCTCAAGAGGAGTGGACTCCACTCCTCACTCACGAGAAAATGGCTGGTCACCGGGAAGCCCAGTCCCATGCTTTATGCAAATCAAATCAAAATAATTGCAAACAAAACTCCCCCTGGGACTGTTGCTAGTTGGAGGCACTCGTTGTTTCGAGCAAGCCATGGATTGATGCTTGTTGGTGGAGGGGGAGTATAAACTTTACCAATCTGTTTGGGAACCGCCTATAATGTGTGTAGCATGGAAGATATCGCCATCTCTTGGTTGTTATGTTGACAATGAAAGTATGCCGCTCAAAATATTATTTATCTCTGCTTTAAAATCGAGCTCTGGCACCTCTAAAAATCCCTGCTTCCCTCTGAGAAGGGCCTATCTATTTACATTCATGTTGAGTCATCACCCTCTTATTAAAGAGCACCAGCTGGAGAGCACCGCTGTCATTTGCATTCATTACTGTTAATTTATACTGGGTATGACTATGACTGGATCTCTTTTACCATGAATTACAATGTCTAGTCAGTCCTTGATCTTTAAAGGTGCTCTGCATTTATGTTTTGCGGTCTCAAAAAGGGCTAGCGAGATACCATCTGTTATATCATATTATGATTGTTCTGAGAAAGTGTTGTCATCCGAGATTTATTATTATCGCTCGCTAGTTGATTATGCCATTGACATGAGTAAACATGAGACCTAAGAGTTATTGTGAATGTGGTTAATCATAATCTTTGCTGAAAACTTGAATGCTGGCTTTACATATTTACAACAACAAGAGCAAACAGAGTTTGTAAAAGATTTTCTTTATCACTTTCAGTTTGTCAACTGAATTGCTTGAGGACAAGCAAAGGTTTAAGCTTAGGGGAGTTGATACGTCTCCGTCGTATCTACTTTTCCAAACACTTTTGCCCTTGTTTTGGACTCTAACTTGCATGATTTGAATGGAACTAACCCGGACTGACATTGTTTTCAGCAGACTTTCCATGGTGTTATTTATGTGCAGAAACAAAAGTTCTCGGAATGACCTGAAACTCCACGGAACATATTTTTGGAAAATATTAAAAATACTCGAAGAAGAATCCACGTCAGGGGGCCCACACCCTGTCCACGAGGGTGGGGGCGCGCCTGCCCCCCTGGGCGCGCCCCTGCCTCGTGGGCCCCCTGACGCTCCACCGACCTCAACTCCAACTCATTTATTCACTTTCGGGGAGAAAAAAATCAGGGAGAAGGATTCATCACGTTTTATGATACGGAGCCACCGCCAAGCCCTAAAACCTCTCGGGAGGGCTGATCTGGAGTCCGTTCGGGGCTCCGGAGAGTGGAATCTATCACCGTCGTCATCATCAACTATCCTCCATCACCAATTTCATGATGCTCACCGCCGTGCGTGAGTAATTCCATCGTAGGCTTGCTGGACAGTGATGGGTTGGATGTGATCTATCATGTAATGGAGTTAGTTTTGTTAGGGTTTGATCCCTAGTATCCACTATGTTCTGAGATTGATGTTGCTATGACTTTGCTATGCTTAATGCTTGTCACTAGGGCCCGAGTGCCATGATTTTAGATCTGAACCTATTATGTTTTCATGAATATATGTGAGTTCTTGATCCTATCTTGCAAGTCTATAGTCACCTACTACGGGTTATGATCCGGCAACCCCGAAGTGACAAAAATCGGGACCACTCCCGGTGATGACCGTAGTTTGAGGAGTTCATGTATTCACTATGTGTGTTAATGCTTTGTTCCGGTACTCTATTAAAAGGAGGCCTTAATATCCCTTAGTTT
This sequence comes from Aegilops tauschii subsp. strangulata, assembly GCF_002575655.3. NCBI lineage: Eukaryota > Viridiplantae > Streptophyta > Magnoliopsida > Poales > Poaceae > Aegilops > Aegilops tauschii. Next base: position 188,298,718 of record NC_053040.3, read on the forward strand.
CCATTAGGACCCCGCTGCCACGGGAGGGTAGGACAAAAGATGTCATGCAAGTTCTTTTCCATAAGCACGTATGACTATATTCGGAATACATGCCTGCATTACATTGATGAATTGGAGCTAGTTCTGTGTCACCCTATGTTATGATTGTTACATGATGAACCACATCCGGCATAATTCTCCATCACCGATCCAATGCCTACGAGCTTTTCACATATTGTTCTTCGCTTATTTACTTTTCCATTGCTACTGTTACAATCACTACAAAACCCAAAAATATTACTTTTGCTACCGTTACCGTTACTTCCATACTACTTTGCTACTAAACACTTTGCTGCAGATACTAAGTTATCCAGGTGTGGTTGAATTGACAACTCATCTGCTAATACTTGAGAATATTCTTTGGCCCCCCTTGTGTCGAATCAATAAATTTGGGTTGAATACTCTACCCTCGAAAACTGTTCCGATCCCCTATACTTGTGGGTTATCATGAGACAACCCCAAAGTCATGTCTTGATTTAGTGTCCGAGTTACTGGCCACTACCGCCTACACAAGCTATTCAAACTCACTGTCTAAATCAGTTCGGTTTCTTGAGTCTCAACTACAAACTGAAAGACATCGATCATCTGTGCTGCACAAGAAGCGGAAGGACTGCGGAAGTCCCTGGAGCATTCAGATGCATACTTTCTGGTGCAACAGCAAGCGTTGGAGGATTTTAGCGCCAAATAGGACAAAGCTAATAAGCTTGCTAAGCTTATTGCCAGCATGGTGGATACCCAGGATAACGTTTCTTGAGCTCTTCTGAAGTTGTTTCAGTTATGCTCTTGTTTTGCTGCCGCGTTTATTTGCACTGGTGGCCAATTTTGATGGCCAGTGTATGTAATATGCTGCTTTGTTCCCTATATTTGCAGTGGTGGCGAACTTTGATGCCCAGTGGATGTAATATGTGTAATAGCCGTGATAGCCTAGCATAAGTTGCTTGCTTATTTATTTCCTTGTTGTCTTGTTTATTTGTTTGCTTGTAGTCAGTGCAGTTCTTTTTCCGCGGTTTGCTAGTGGCCGCAATAACCTATTTTTTATAACTAGGCCACGATAACCATGGGCTACATATTTACTGTAGTTACCATGGGCCTCCTATGGGCCATAGAAACAATGGGCCTTCTAAGGGCCGTAGGATCCATGGGCCTTCTACGGGCCGTAGGATCCATGGGCCTTCTACGGGCCGTAGGGTCCATTGGTATTCTACGGGCCGTAGGATCCATGGGCCTTCTACGGGGGGTATAATCATTTCGCCAAACATGGACCATACTATTCGTGGACCATAACGGGCCATTAATAGGCCATATTTGATAACGCTATGAAAACAGCCCAACGGGTTAACGGGCCACAAACGGGCCGAATGTAACCCCGGGCTGAATTTGGCCCACAAACGGAACAGGCCAGTAACGGACCGTAACTAACCGAATTCTAGAAATGAGCCCAAGAATAAATGGGCCCTTAGAAGGCCGAAAGTTAACACGGGCTAGAAACGGCCGACGGAATAATGGGCCATTAATGGGTATAATGCGATACACTGTTTATTATGGGCCAGTTTCATCTCGGGCCTTTATTGGGCCCAGAGTTATGAAGGGCCTCATATGGGCCGAAAGATATCATGGGCCATACATGGGTCGGAAGTTACAACGGGCTGGAATCATATTGGACGGCCCAGATGAAGCTACTGGGCTTAATTCCGATAGGCCGTAACGGGCCGGGAGTTAGCGGGTCGTAAATGGGTGGTATACGAACATGCCGTTAACAGGCTTTCCATGGGCCGGCCCGTTACCTTTTGACCAAGTCAAATGGGCCGGCCTTTTCACCGGAATGGGCCTTTGTTGGGCCGTGCCACGTGTCGACGTATCATAGGTGCCTCCTGTCCAATGAGTGGATGACATCTGTCCCAACGGTGAGCCAACACGTGTTTCCTCTGGCCAATGAGAATTTTACACGTGGAAAATCCCCATTGGTCCAGGCTGTTAATGGGTTATCGGATCCAAAATCGGACCCGATAGCTTAACGGCGACCTGTTACGGTGGATGCCACGTGTCGGTCACCCTTGACAAAAACACTTCTATGACACGCGATTTATCGTCATGGAAGTGGACACTTCCGTGATGATAATTTTGGTAATGTCATGGAATACTTCTACGACAGCACAGGTATGACTATCTTGATTCTGTCATAAAATCGTCATGGATGTGCATGCATGACAGAAAACGTGACCTAATGTGACAAACACGTATCATCACGGAAGTGTATTTTTTTGTAGTGGAGAGGTATGATTGACAAGCAAAGGAGACCATACATACATATCACAAGTGCCAAGGAATTATGGGATAGCATTGTGAGGACCAAGACCGGTACCTCCACTCTCCGGCTTGCTCAATATGAAATTGCCAAGGGTCAATTGCAAAACTTTTGTATGGAGAAAGGTGAATCTCCCAAGCAAATCCTTGAGCGTCTCATGACTCTCACCGCTGAGATTGAGTCATGTGAGTGTGACAAGACACAAGATGGATTCAACTTGACTAAGCGATTTCTCGTGGATAAGTTGCTTCATGCTCTTGCTCCGTATCATCACCAAATGGTGTGGGACATAAGACAACACCATGGATTCAAGGAAATGACTCCGGATGACATCATATCCACTTTCCAACTATTTGAAGAGTCAAAGGCAAATGCTACAAAACATCTTTCCATGCATGGTACCTCAACATCAAAAATCAATCCTGCATTGAAGGTCAAGCATGTATATGAAGAAGAGCAAAGTGAAGAAGATGAAGATGATGAGGATGAACATGGTGGTGAGATTGACTCCGATGAGAGCCCTTCATATGAAGACATTGCCCTTTCTGTCAAGAAGTTTAGCGCGGGAAAATTCAAGGGAAGATTCCAGAAGAAGAAAGTGAGGAAATGTTACAACTGTGAAGAAGCCAACAACTTCTCCAACGATTGCCCCTATGAGAAGAGAGAAGATAAACCAAGGTTTCCCCAGACCTTTCCCAAGAAGAAGTTGCCAAACCCTTTGAACTCAAAGCTCAAGAAGAGAGATGGGAAGGCAATGGTTGCTCATGAAGAATCCGATCCCGATGATGTTAGTGGTGTTGCCGGAGTTGCTCAAAATTCTCAAAACACTTTGAGGCTAGTCAACAAGAGTGGTGATGTTATCACCTACAACTATATGAAAGACTACAAGGGCAACGCTCACAAGTGCCTAATGGCGAAGGCCGTGGTAGAAGATGGAGAGGACCAAAACTCTCCTGACAAGGTCAAGGTAACCCCACAATCAAATCCTCCTCTCTTCACTCCTCCTACTCCTAGTGATGAGTACCTTAATGCAGAGGATAATTATGATGATAATGATATAGATGACCCCATGTTTGCTAAATTAAATAAGGTCATGTGCTCCCTCAAAGGAAAGAAGCTCACTATGTTTCGTATGCTTATGGAGATGGTGGGTAAGCACACCGTCAGCATTCAGGAACTCGAAACCCTAGTAACTGAGGAAAAGGAAAAATATGAAATCCTTGAGCGGAAAGTCCAATATGAGGAAGCACGAAATGATGAACTATGCTTGAAAATTGGTGCAAACACTGATGTCCATGCTAAAGATCTTGCCTCCTTGAAAAAGGCTAAGGACTCTTGCGAAGAGTTGATGAATGATAAAAGTAAGCTTGTGAAGTCTCATGCTTCTCTCTCTAAGGATTGTGAGCTCCTATCCGTGTCCCTAAAGACTAAGGAAGAAGAGCTCACCCTTCTTACAAAGAGTTCTGAGACGCTCAAGCTGACTTATCTTGAAACTCTAGCCAAGGCTTACTCTTCTCCTATTATCAATGTTGATGCTTGTACTACTAACTCTACTAGTGATCTAGCATCTATTCTTGAGGAGAATAGCTTTCTCAACGCTCAAATCAAGAAAGTTCTCATGACATGTGCTCAAGGACAAAAGAACCTTAATGAGGTATTGAGCCAACACAATGAGGTGTTTGCCAAAGAGGGGCTCGGGTTTGACCCAAGCACAAGCAAGAAGAAGATGTCTTCTCAAAAGTGCATCACCCCTCTAAAAGAAACATTTGTACAAGAAGGGCACAAGGAGAAAGGTAAGGTTGTTAGTGGGAAGGCCACAAGGGGCATTCCCACTCTCAACAAGCCAAAAGAGTTCATGCCTCCATCCTATGTACTTCGTAAGACTAAGGATGGAGAAGTTTATGCAAAATTTGTTGGTCCTCAAAATGCATTCCAATTCTATGCTATTTGGGTCCCTAAGACCCTTGTGACTAACTTGAGAGGTCCCATTGCAAAATGGGTGCCTCTAACCAAGTCATAATTGTGTGCAGGTTGCTTTCTCTGGTGGAGTAAAATTGGTGATTGATAGTGGTTGTACCAATCATATGACCGGAGATAGCAAATTGCTCTACGATTTCATGGAAGCTATTCAACCATTTATGAGCATTATGTTTGGTGGAGGATCAAAAGGACAGGTACTCGGGTTGGGCGAGGTGGCTATCAAAAATGACATGTCTCTTGCAAATGCGTTCGTCAGGGTTCGGTTACTAGTTTTCTTGGAAATGCCTCACAGGATCCTGCAAAAGCGGAGTCCAAAAAAGCACGAGTCGGGTCGGCGGTTTCAGATTCAGATAGTTCAGTTCAATCATCATCTGACACCTTTCCCCGCCTAATCATAGTCAAAATCTGAGTTTGATCCTGGCTCAGAAGGAACGCTAGCTATATGCTTAACACATGCAAGTCGAACGTTGTTTTCGGGGAGCTGGGCAGAAGGAAAAGAGGCTCCTAGCTAAAGTTGTCTCGCACTGCTTCAAAACTACAGGGCGCGCGCTCCGGCCATGCTTGTTCAATCCCTTAAATATCATTTGCTTTCTGTTCGCCAATTGGCTTCTGTTGGTTATGATACACTCTTTGGACTAACGGATGTCAAAGTCTTTAAGAGAGATACTCTCGAAGTGGCCTTTGTTGGAGAGTTGGATGGCAACCTTTATACGGTTGATTTCTTGGAAGAGAGCACATTCCATGCAACTTGTCTAATGGCCAAGGCCGACAAGGGGTGGCTATGGCATCACCAGCTAGCCCATGTCGGCATGAGAAATCTTCAAGATCTCTTAAAAGGTAATCACATCCTTGCACTAACCAATGTCTCTTCTGAGAAAGATCGTGTGTGTGTAGTGCGTGCGTAGCTGGGAAGCAACATCAATCAAAGCACCCACCCAAGAATATCATGTCTACTTCAAGGCCTTTGGACCTCCTTCATGTGGATCTTTTTGGGCCTCCTTCATGGGATAGTCTTGGTGGGAAAAAGTATGGACTTGTCATTGTTGATGATTACTCAAGATATACATGGTGTTTTTCCTCAAGTCCAAGGACGAGACGAAGGTCACCTTCATCGATTTTGCCAAGCAAGCACAACGCAAGTTTGACAAAGAAATCTTGGCAATAAGAAGTGATAGTGGCTCTGAGTTCAAGAACTACACCTAGGAAGAATTTCTTACTGATGAAGGGATTGAGCATCAATATTCAGCTCCATACACTCCTCAGCAAAATGGTGTAGCCGAAAGGAAGAACCGTACACTTGTGGAGATGGCAAGGTCCATGTTGGATGAATACAAGTCGCCACATAGTTTTTGGGCCGAGGCTGTCAACACCGCATGCCATGCATCAAACCGGCTCTTCCTCCGCACAATATTGGAAAAGACTCATCAAGGGCAAGAACAAGAAAGTGCAATCATTGATGATGAGCCTCAACAAATGCAATATGAAGAAGAAGATCTTCCACCACACATTACTGATCCATATGTTGAGGACGTGGATGATGGACATGAAGTTGAACCCCGCGAAACCCTAACTTCCATCATGCCTCGAGTGCCCGGTCGTGTTGATGTTGACAAAATTCTCACCGGCATATCGGAAGGTAGAGTCACTCGTAAACATTTGACAAACTTTTTTGCTCACTTCTCGTTTGTGTCTAGCATTGAGCCTCTCAAGTTACAAGATGCATTGATGGACAATGATTGGCTCGTTGCTATGCAAGAAGAGTTGAACAGTTTTGAACGCAACCAAGTGTGGTCATTAGTCAAGAGGCCAACTATGGAACACAATTTCATTGGAACAAAATGGATTTTCAAGAACAAGCAAGATGAGAATGGTGTAATCATCCGCAACAAGGCAAGGTTAGTGGCACAAGGGTACTCACAAGTTGAAGGTTTGGACTTTGGTGAGACCTTTGCTCCCGTTGCCCGTCTTGAATCTATTTGCATCTTACTTGCTTATGTTGCTTTCAATGGTTATACATTACATCAAATGGATGTGAAGAGTGCTTTCCTTAACGGTCCTCTACAAGAAGAAGTATATGTATCACAGCCACCTAGGTTCATTGCTCCCGATCACAAAGACTATGTGTATAAACTTCATAAGGCTTTGTATGGCCTCAAACAAGCACCTCGTGCTTGGTATGTTCATCTTAAGAAGTTTTTACTCGATGATGGTTTTGTGAGAGGGGTGATCGATCCCACTCTTTTTACTAAGAGGGACAAAGGTGATTTGATATTATGCCAAATCTATGTAGATGATATCATTTTTAGTTCTCCTAACATTCATTTTTGCAAGAATTGGCGGCTTCCATGACCAAAAACTTTGAGATGTCATTCAATGCGGATTTGAAGTTCTTTCTCGGTTTCAAATTCAACAATTTCAAGAAGGAATTTTCCTGTCTCAAGCAAAGTATCTCAAGGATATTCTAGAGAAGTTTGGAATGTCTGATGCTAGTCCATGTAAGACACCCATGCCTACAAAAATTGTACTCACTGAAGACACCAACGGTATTCCTTTCGACCCATCTACTTACCGCTCTATGATTGGTTCATTGCTTTACCTTTGTGCATCTAGACCAGACATCATGTTCAGTGTATGCATGTGTGCTAGATTTCAAGCTTCCCCTAGGGAAAGTCATCATAAGGAAGTTAAGCATATTCTTAGATACCTTGTTCACACCCCAAAGTTGGGTCTATGGTACCCCAAGGATGCCAAGTTTGATCTCATTGGGTACATGGATGCGGATTGGGCTGGAGACAAAGTGGATGGTAAGTCCACCTCCGGTGCATGTCAATTTCTTGGACGCTCCTTGGTAAGTTGGTCCTCGAAGAAACAAAATTGTGTTGCCCTCTCCATCGCTGAAGCCGAATACATTGCAACCGCTAGTTGTGCAACTCAATTACTATGGATGAGGCAAACTTTGATGGATTACGGTATCACCTATAGAAATGTGCCTCTTCTATGTGATAATGAAAGTGCCATCAATATTGCTGAGAATCCCAAAGATCGTACCCGCACCAAGCACATTGATATTAGGTATCATTTCTTGAGAGACCATGTGGAAAAGGGTGACATTGATATTGCTCATGTTGGCACCCATATGCAACTTGCAGACATTTTCACCAAGCCATTGGATGAAGCAAGGTTTTGTCAACTTAGGCGTGAACTTGGTATCTTGGAGCTTGGCAACATTATGTGAAATCTAGTACCCATGCATTTATTTTTCGTCATGTCTTGTCTTGATGTAGGCATATATTTAGGGGGAGAACTTCAATCCATGAATCCTCTTCTCCCTATGTAATGTGCAAACAAAACCAACACTCTCAAAGTCACTGACATTTTTGTGTCCATAGTACTTTAAAATGATGGAGTAGTAATCTTGGTTCCAAAGTTCAAATCTTTGGTATACCAAGTTATGTATACTCAAACATGGTGGCTTAGGTTAAAACTTTTCTTAGTTGATTATATGCGGGTTTGTGCTATGTTTTGGTTACAGCTATTGCTCACACTTATATATAGTTATATACATACATACATATATATATATATATATATATATATATATATCTTCACATCATCACCACTGCAATCATCAATTCTGGCTATCTGCTCTCAGGCTGGCCGGATCATCCGGATATATATCCGGATGTCCGGGTCTCTCTGTCATATGCCCGGATATCCAGGCCGGTATCCGGTCTTCCGGGCCAGTCTAGCTGATCCGGGCCTCCTTCCGGTCATCCGGGTGAGTCCACGCCCTAACACTAAAATCGGGCCGGGAGGGAGCAAAGGGTTACTCCTCTGTTTTCTCCCCAACTGCCCCAACCGCTCACCCCTCCCGCCGCCGGTGGCTGCTTGTGGCCGGCCCTGCCAGTCCGGCCGGCCAACTACCTCGTTTTTGCCCTCCCCCTCATGCTGCCTCCTCCTCGATCTAGTCCCTCCTCGCGCAGCTTCTCTCGGGGCCGATTGGATCTTCCCCAATCTCGTGCCCTCTGTCCCCAACTCCGCCATGGTGGTCGGACGTGGAGGCGGTGGCCGGAGCTTCAAGTCGACGTCCTCGGGCCCCTCTAGTGGTACTCAATATGCTCCTCTCCTCTATTTTTCTGTTTATCCATCTAGGTTAGTCATTCATCGAGTTGGCTATGTGTGTACGCAGACGCGCGTCATCAAGCATCAACAGACTCCGAGGACGCTGCTCGTCCACTCAAGAAGGCGTCGGGTCGTGCCGGTCCATCCTATGCCGGGCAGGATGACCCTGACTAGGAGGCCGAACTCCACGAGGAGGAGCTCGTGCCTGCTCGTTCCACGACTAAGTCAAAGAAGAAGAAAGCAACCGGTGCATCAAGCTCCTAGTCTGCGGCAACTACCGGCCTCGTTCTGTCCATGGCCAACCCCACCAACCGTGGCCGTCGTTTTGTCAATTATCAGCCCATGGACCCTTCTGAGTATGCTGCTTTAAGGAGTGATGTCAACCAATTTGCTCCTCCTGCAAATGCCACCGATCCTCGTTTTCGCACGTTGGTTCAACAAGACATCTACCAATCTGTCATTGCTCATCTTGGTTTCTCTCCTCAGCATTATGTGAACTTGGGTTTCATTGAGAACAATCCTTCCAAGTTCGAAGGTGTGTTGGAGAAGATTGATGGCATGGGTTTGCGTCATGCTATGTCTCTTCATTGTGATTGGAATGAGGCTGCCATTCGGCAATTCTATGCCACGTGTTTCTTCCATCCGGACCGCTCTATCACTTATATGACTCACCACTCTCAGTTCACTGTCACCTTCGAGGAGTTTGCTGCTGCTTTGGGCATGCCTGGATCTGAGGCCTCTCTGTTTCAGATCCATGAGGTGAACCCCAACTTTGAGCCCATGCCCATCCGTGCATGTGGCTGTCTCATCATGCCTACCACTCAGCTATCCACAGCGCAGCAACAAAAGGAGCTTAATGATATCTCTATCTTTTGCCCCAAAGACCGGTGGTTCTTCCAGTGTATCCTCAACTCCATTGCTCCCAAGAAAGGGGATCGTGGAATGGTTCGAGCCTATAGCATTGATTTGATGTACTACTCTAGGAAGGCTCCCACCCGTCCCATTGACATGCACTACTGCAAGATGCTGCTAACGCGACACTATGATGAGAGACCTTTCGATGAAACTGTGTGCGATGCAATAATCGCAAACGGTGGTGTAAAAAAACCATCAAAAAGGTGCAAAATGTTTGCGATGGAGGATGCATCAAACACGGTTCAGATTTTAGTTGTGTGTGCGATGCAGGGCATAAGGTTCAATTTAATTAACTGTTTGTGATGAGGAGGAACAAAATAAACGGCAGACAGATGGAGGTGTGTGCGATATACAGCATACGGTTCACTCGGATGAACTGTTTGTGATTAGGCAACACAAAAGAAACGGTCAGCCATATCAAGGTGTGTGCGATATACGGCATGCAGTTCACTCGGATGAACTGTTTGTGTTGAGACAAGAGAACAGAAATGGTTCAATATAACAAGATGTGTGTGATACGTGGCAAATAGGTCTGTAATCAGAAATGTGTGCAAAGACCGATAATAACACAGACGGTTGCTGCTAATAAGACGTGTGTGTTGTGTGATGGGATTGCATACAGAACAACATATATATACACACACTTATAAGGACATGGTTGCATAACCAAATTAAACATCCACTTACATAGGTGGCTACTACAACCATGGCATTTGCACACACAAAAGTAAACTATTACTTGCATAATTACATAGGTGGCTACTACACACATGACATTTCCACACACCAATAAAGTAAACTATATATTACATGCATGATTAACTAGCATAAATGATCATTTGATCATCATCTACTTCTTGTGATGCTTGCTCTGCTTGTGGCTCGATCCGGGCTCGTCGATTTGGGTAACGAGGCACTTCCTCATGTCAACGATCCGCCTGTGCATCTCATAGCATGTGTACACGCTCTTGGCCGCGAACCTGAGGTGAGGTTCATCGAGTTGCCGCATCCAAGCCCTGTGCCAGGATAGGGGACTTGTTCTCTGGGTATCCTGCTTCATCTTTTCGTAGTAGGGGTCGATGATGACCGAGGCGAGTTCGACCAGGGAGTCCTTCTTCATGCTGCCCTAGACCCTGTAGTGGTCACGGATTTCGACAAGGTTCTTGCAGGCCAAGCCCATAACACTGAGCACTTTTACATCGTCGGTGGTTTCCACCATGGCGAACTTGTAGTCGGGGATGTTGACAAACCTGTTGAAACGTTCGCAAGGCTCTGTGGCCATGCAGTAGTGGTAGATGAGGACATGATGGCGCACGCACAACTGGGCGACAGCAACCTTCTGATCTATGCCGAGACAACCGGCGGTATACTGGAGGTCGATGCCGACCACCTTGTACTTGTTTCGAGCAAGCAACTGCTCAATGCTGTTGATGTAGTCGTCCACCACGGCCGGGTCGATGGTGTACACCACCGAGAGATCTGTCTCCCTCGCGTGGGTCTCCACTCTATGCTCGCCAAACTCCATTGGAGCGCCGCTAGACATCCCCTCTCTATGTGTCATCGTGGGTGTGCTTGTTGTGTTGTGGGGCGCGATTGAAAGGTTGAAGAGACTAAGGATATAATGGTCGCGGGAATTAAACGGGAAGCCGGACAGCCAGGAATATCGGCAGGCCCTGATGGTAGTTCTAATTTGCAGCACGTAACTCCCTCGTGCGGCACATAACTGCATCGCGTGGCAACGCGCGTGACGCAACCGCATGCATATGGGGCCCCCGACGTGATCGTGCGCACGCCCAACCGCTGGTAGAGCGCGCGCGGAGGGATGCGAGCAGAGCGCTCCGCGGTCGCCTCAACGGCGAGCAACCACATATATATGCATATAGCAGTTGAACATGCAAGGAAAAGTTGTCCACAAGCCGAGCGCGCCGACGAACGCGAGCAGAGCGCGCCAACGGACGCGAGCAGAGTGCGCCAACGGACACGAGCAGAGCACGCTGCGGTGCCTAACGGCGAGCACAGCGCGCTGCGGTGCCTAACGGCGGGATAGACCTTCATTCAAGCCAATCAACATGTGTTCAAAATTTTTTTATCAAAAAGTAACGAGATAGACACTGGCAGCCCAACTTATAAATTGACGGATGGAGTACTAGTTACAGTGATGCATATAATTAAGCAAAGGGATCGCACATTTCTGTATTGATTGGAACGAGAATGCAATAGCACAATAAGAATTAAGGCCACGATGATGCGGTCGCAGTGGTGGTTACAAGAGGCAAGAAGAAAGATGCATCCATCAACGTACGACCTCCTCCTCCTCAACTCAGTGCGTTGGGCCACCGACCGGCGGCTAAGGAGCGGCGGCTTTTGTGGCGAGGTCAAGGTGCTTCTGAGCAAAGGCATCCAAGGCTTCCAGCCGGCTGAAGAAGGCCAATGTCGTAGCGTCCTCACTGGCCTTGTAGATACCTATGTACACGATTTGCTCATACACATGGATGTGTAGGTCGACGGATTCTTGCAGGGCGAGGTGCCTCGCGGCGATCGCGACCTCCAGGTGGACATTCTTTGTGGCGTCGGCGGGCAGTCGCAGGGCCACCAGTGCTTGAAAGAGGTTCCGACCATGGAGGCCGATTAGGATGGCAGGCAATGAGGAGCCCGGGCGCGCGGGCTGGAGGAGTATGGTGATGTCGTCCGCGAGCTTCTTGACGACGGTGAACCTGTTGGTGGTGCGAACGATCATTTGGTCCAACTAAGAGTCGTAGCGTGCGTCGACGGCGGACATCCACCAGTCGGTCGCCAACACCGTCTGGAGACGATCCACGGTGCCATGCCGCAGGCCGGTGTCGTGGACCATCTGGCACAGCCACTGGCCGCTCACGCGCAGCGCCGCCATGGGTCTGGAGTGAGCACTTTTGCGCTTATTAGTGTAGGTGCTTAGGCAAATGCTTAGGTGCGTACGATGTGGTAGATGCATTGGAATGGAGGGGCGCCTTTATATGAGTGCAAACTGCTTTGCATTCACATCATGCAACCTCTTTTCCCGATCCTCCTCCCGTTACTTCCCTCATGCATTCACACGATGCTAATTGACGGAGGATGCATCATTGGCCGTTCAACATTTCGGGAACCGCTAGCCTCTCCCTCGTCTACATTAAAGCCATATCGGGAACTGCGCTGTCCGCTGTCAAATCGAATAGTACTGCCCCGCCCGCTGCACACCCAGCTGAACACGCCTCCTCGTCTCCATCTATGCTTAATTACTGAATTTTAGTTGCAAAAATTAGATACTGCTAGTGATTTTTAGCTTCATATTTTGACAAATCGCAGTGTTACAAGGTTGACAAATGGCAATGTTACTAGATCAAATGGCAACATACCCAATATGACAGATGCAAATCTTACCAAATTGTTTGTACGTGGTTGCACATGGGTCATCCAAAACAACCGTTTGCGTTAAAGGATTGCACAAATCATGCGCTGCAGGTTTTCCCTCGACTTAAGGGGGAATACCATAGCTCCCACTTTGCATACGGGTGTTCTATCTAAAACGTTTGCGATCAAGAGCTGCAGAAATCCTGCTCGGCACATTTTCTCTTGGCTTCCTGGGGAAGCTGTCGGTTTGCATACGTGTGTTCTAACTAAAACGTTTGCGATCAAGAGCTGCACAAATCCTGCTCGACACATTTTCCTTTGGCTTCCTGGGGAAGCTGTCGGTTTGTATACGGGTGTTCTAACTAAAACATTTGCGATGAGTGTTTTATATTTAAAAATCGTTGACATTTTTTCAAAAGAAAATTGTTTGATAAGTCTGTACATTAAGAGAGAGAAAAACGCAAGTTCGTTCAAACCATATCTTTCATTCAGTCACACTGCGAATTTATATTCATATGGTCGAGTATTCGAGATACAGTATTAAACCCCAAAAAAAACTATTTCCGGCGACGGTGGAGGCGGCGTGCCACGCCGTCGTTGTCGTTGTCGTCCTCCGGGATGCCGTTGTTGAAGTCTTCAAGGCAGCACAAAATGTTCTTCACTTGTAAATCAAACATCATGTCCTCGCGCGATCGACTGGCGGGGCGTGGGAGGACGGCAACTGGCGCCGCTGAGAGGTACCGGTAGACGGAAGTGTCCCATGCCACTGAGGGGGGTGCGCGCACGGGCACGGGCGCGGCGGGTGCAGCCAAACGCATGGGGACCGGCGCCGCGGTGGGTGGAGGGGCGTGAACGGGCAGGGGCACGGGCGCGGCGGGTGCAGCCAAACGCACGGGGGCCGGTGCCATGGTGGGTGGAGGGGCGTGCACGGGCACGGGCGCTGGCGCTGGCATGTACACGAGCTCGCGCGGGTCCACGGAGACCTCGCTGACGCCCGCGGCTTCCAGCTCTGCGATAGTGCTCAGCGATCAGCCCGTCAATGCTACGGGGATGGTCGCTGGTGTGGGCACGGGGATGGGAGCTGGGACGGGAGCGGGGGTAGAAACCGCCATGGCTGAGGGAGTCATGGACTAAGGGGTCCTCGGGCATCCGGCCTGTTACTCATTGGGCCGGACTGATGGGCTATGAAGACACGAAGACCGAAGATAATACCCGTGTCCGGATTGGACTCTACTTGGCGTGGAAGGCAAGATAGGCGATTGATTATGAAGATTCCCTCTTATGTAACCGACCTCATGTAACCCTAGATCTCTCCGGTGTCTATATAAACCGGAGAGATAGTCCGGATAGGACAGATTCATTATCATATACTCATAGGCTAGACTTCTAGGGTTTAGCCATTACGATCTCATGGTAGATCAACTCTTGTAACACCCATATTCATCAAGATCAATCAAGCAGGAAGTAGGGTATTACCTCCATAGAGAGGGCCTGAACCTGGGTAAACATCGTGTCCCCCATCTCCTGTTACCATCGATTCTAGACGCACAGTTCGGGACCCCCTACCCAAGATCCGTTGGTTTTGACACCGACATTGGTGCTTTCATTGAGAGTTCCACTGTGCCATCGATGAAAGGATTCGATGGCCCCTTCTATCATCAGTAATGACGCCGTCCAGGGAGAAACTTTTTCCCCCGGACAAATCTTTGTGTTCGGCGGCTTCGTACTGCGGGCCAACTCTCTTGGCCATCTGGAGCAAGACAATAGCTACGCCCCTGGCCATCAGGTCAGATTTGGAAGCTTGAACTACGTCACGGATATCCGTGGAGACTCGATCTTCGATGGATTTGAGACCGCGGCGATCGCTCCTCTTCTCTCCGATGAACATAACTTAAATCCATCATCGGAGCACACCCAGGAGATGGATCCTGTTGCTGCAACGATCCCAGTACCGAAGCAGATCATCCCCTTCGAGGTCATAAAGTCCGCGGCGTTGGAGCCGCACACGGGCTCGACATCCTGCGATGCTTGCGTCGACGGAACTCCGGACTCGTCTCCGGCTACACGTTCCCGATTAAGTGCGCCTGCGGACACCGAGCTGGATCGGTTATCGATTTTCGAATTTAGCGCCGCAGACATCTTCCAGCGTTCGCCTTTGGGTGACATACTAAATTCTCTAAAGAACTTGTCCTTGGAAGAAGACTCACAGCCGAACTATGTTCGGTTTGAGCTAGAGGCGGACGACGAGGAATTTTGCTTCCCACCCGCCACCCACTTCATAGCCACCGTCGATGACTTAACCGACGTGCTTGACTATGGCTCCGAAGATATCGACGGTATGGACGACGATGCCGAGAGGGAGCAAGGCTAAGACCCGCCATTCACTGGACGTTGGACGGTCACCTCTGCGTACGATGTGTACATGGTGGATACACCTAAAGGATCTGGCGACGACAAAGAAGAGCCGGATAAGAACAAACTCTCTGAGACGCAGTCCAAGCACCGGCGCCCCAAGCGCCGTTCTAAGCCTCGTCGCTCAAAGGATGGCAACACTGGCACCGGAGAAAGTAGTACTCCAGGCGACGCCGAAAACAATGAAGACCCTGTCGGCGCTGCATCCGAACAGGAAGAACATGACAACACACAAGACAACCCTGATGAACAGGCCGTAGAAGATAACTCGGAGGACGATAGTTACCATCCACCCTACGAAGAGGAGACAAGCCTCGGCAACGAAGATTTCATCGTGCCCGAGGACCCTGTGGAGCAGGAGCGCTTTAAGCTTCAACCTATAGCCACTGCAAGGAGCCTGAAAAAGAAGCAGCAGTAGCTTCAAGCTGAACAAGACCTGCTCGTCGACAGATGGACTGACGTCCTGACAGCGGAAGAATACGGCCTCAAGCGCCCAACCAAGAGCTACCCAAAGCGTAGACTGCTACCTCAATTCGATGAGGAGGCACCGGTGCACACATCTCCCTCGCGTAATGCGGAACGACCACCACGTGGTCGAGACAGTGCGGCTGACCGGCCACCACGCGGTCGGGATAAAGCGGCAACTCAGGCCGAACAGCAGCCTGCCCAACCGCCCCGCAAAAATAAAGACGAAAGAGTTCGGGGTCACACATACGACCTCCGGCAAATCCTGGACGATAGAACAGGACACACAAGATCGATCTACGAATCACGAGGGCGTGCCTCGAGGCACGAGGAAGGCTACCTATTCGGACGTGATAAATCTAACCACGCCCGAGCTGAACACCGCAGATGGACTCCATCAGAACTACGCCACGACGCAGCCCGATATAGAGGTGCCGCACACCCTCTCTGCTTCATCGATGAAGTACTAGATCACGAATTTCCTGAGGGGTTCAAGCCCGTCAATATGGAATCATACGACGGCACAACTGATCCAGCAGTATGGATCGAGGACTTTATCCTCCATATCCACATGGCTCGAGGAGATGATCTCCACGCCATTAAATACCTCCCACTAAAGCTCAAAGGGCCAACTCGGCACTGGCTTAACAGCCTGCCTGAAAATTCTATCGGCAGCTGGGAGGACTTGGAAGAAGCTTTCCTAGACAACTTCCAAGGAACCTATGTCCGGCCACCAGACGCCGATGACTTAAGCCACATAGTTCAACAACCTGGAGAATCAGCCAGAAAAGTCTGAACTAGGTTCCTAACCAAAAAGAACCAGATCGTTGACTGTCCGGACACCAAGGCCTTAGCAGCCTTCAAACACAGCATCCGTGACGAATGGCTAGCACGCCACCTCAGCCAAGAAAAGCCAAAGTCCATGGCAGCCCTCACGGCACTCATGACCTGCTTTTGCGCGGGAGAGGACAGTTGGCTGGCCCGTAGTAACAACACAGCCAGCGAGACAGGCCCCTCTGAGGCCAAGCATAGCACTGGCAAGCTCCAGCGCAATAGGCATAAACGCCGAAGCAATGATAACAACACCAATGACACCACAGTCAATGCCGGATTCAGCGGCTCCAAGTCCGGCCAACGGAAGAAGCCCTACAAAAGAAATAATGAAGGACCTTCCAGCCTGGACCACATACTCGACCGTCTGTGCCAGATACACGGCACCCCGGACAAGCAAGCCAATCATACCAACAGGGATTATTGGGTTTTCAAGCAGGCTGGCAAGTTAAACGCCGAAAAAAAAGGGATCACAAAGTGAGGACGAGGACGAAGAGCCCCGGCAGCCGAACACTGGGGGCAGAAGAAATTTCCCCCTCAGGTCAAAACGGTGAATACGATATACGCTACACACATCCCCAAAAGGGAGCGTAAGCGTGCACTCAGGGATGTCTACGCGGTAGAGCCAGTCGCCCCCAAATTCAATCCATGGTCGTCATTTTCGATCACCTTTGATCGTCGAGACCACCCAACCAGTATCCGTCATGGCGGTTCGGCCGCATTGGTGCTCGACCCAATCATCGACGGATTTCACCTAACACGAGTCCTGATGGATGGTGGTAGCAGCCTTAACCTGGTATATCAAGACACGATGCAAAAGATGGGCATTGACCCCTCATGAATCAAACCAACAAAGACTACCTTCAAAGGAGTCATACCAGGCGTCGAGGCCCGCTGTACGGGCTCAATCACGCTGGAAGTAGTCTTCGGTTCTCCGGACAATTTCCGAAGCGAGGAGTTAATCTTCGACATCGCCCCATTCCGTGGCGGCTACCACGCACTGCTCGGACGAATAGCGTTTGCTAGATTCAACGAAGTGCCACACTACGCTTATCTCAAGCTCAAGATGCCCGGCCCACGCGACGTCATAACAGTCAATGGCAACACGGAACGCTCCCTCCGAACAGAGGAGCACACCGCCACCCTAGCAGCAGAAGTCAGAGCGGCCTTCTCAAGCAGCACCATAATGCGGCTGCCGAGCCCCTGGACACCATCAAGAAGTTCCAAACTACACTGCAGCAGGACAGCAAGGCTAGTCAAGAGCTCGACTAGCAATTTGGCCTCCGTCCCAGCCCCAATGAAGTAGCGGCATTCGTAGCACGCGTACATAATTACGCACTCGAAATTCCATGGACATCGACGGAGGCACGAGCTAACCCGGGATCTACAGTTCGGCTAGACCAACCCTGGACACAGTTTTTCCTTTCTGTTTCAGGTTCCTTTTTCAGCAAACCTGATCACCAACCCTTTCGAAGGATCGGCATACAAAGGGGGCATGCAGGGTAACCTCCTTATGTTCTTCTTCATGGTATTTTTTACTTATTTCCCAGGACCCGCACACTGCTCCCTCTTGATCCCGACATGTTAAATAGTCCGGGTGCTTATCGCACTGTTTGTATAAGATACGCCTCGACGTATCCATTCAGCTATAATAAATGATGTGCGGCCCAGTTTTTGTGGTTTTTGCACCTTACTCCATTTCATTTCGATCTGCTTATTAGCCACATCGGTACTCTTTAGTACGTTTCATATTCGCCAGGGACTGGTTATCACCCCGCACTACGGCAGCAAAGTCCGAACACTTCTTACATATATGTTCAGCACCCCGAATTTAGCATTATATGCATTGGCTCCGAATCATGTCTTTGGTAATAGTTGGGTTGCCCCGCTCCTGTGCTTGCTATCCTACGTTCCGCTCTATCGTCTAGGATAGTAAAGGGAGAACTACTGCGATTGTGCCCTGGCCTTGACCGGATGAGCACCTTAGTAGAGAAAGCAGAAAACTGACTGTCATGATACGGCGAGAGCCGGTCAGCTGTTCGAGGGTTACAAAATCGTTGTAGATTATTTTCCGCGTCACGCGAAGGATCGGCACTTCCCGATCAGATGCTGACAGCGCCCTGGCTTGGACCAGGGGCTGCACACTTGCTTAATTATAACACTCCTATGGCTAAGTGAGGGTGTTTAAGCCGTATAATCTGATTGCCTTGTTCGTTGCGCTAAACAACTCCTTCAAGGACCATATAATTGGATCAAGATTGTTTAGATCCCATCCCGAACACCTCCGTACTAATTACATGAGGGCAGAAGCCGATGACTGGCCAACCCTCAGATTGCATACAACACGGCCGCACAGGAGGAAACAATTTAAAGCATAATGAAATTACATTACAAAACAAGCTCTGTCTTTATAATACAAGGCAAAGGACAACATGAATGTATTCATTCGAAAATAATGTCCTTCGAACATTGAGCTGCCACAAGTCGAGACCCTTCTAGGACATCCGCAAAATACTTTTCGGGTGTGCGGTGCTCCTTGCCCTCTAGCGGCCCGCTGGCCACTTCAACAGCGGTCATCTTTGCCCACCACATCTTGCAGCGAGCGAAGGCCATACGGGCACCTTCAATACATACAGAGCGCTTGATGACGTCCAGCCGCGGACAGGCTTCCACTAGCCGCCTCATAAGTCCGAAGTAGCTGCCGGGCATAGCTTTGGCTGGCCATAGCCGGATTGTTAAATCCCTCATGGCTAGTTCGGCCACCCTGTGCAGCTCCACCAACTGCTTCAGCTGATCGGTGAAGGACACGGGATGCTCTGGCGTCGCATACTGCGTCCAGAATAACTTCTCCGCCGAACCTCCTCCTTCGGCTTGGTAGAACTTTGCAGCGTCTGATACGCTACGTGGTAAATACACAAAAGTCCCTGGGGAACTCCGAACCCTGGTTAGTAAAAGGTATTGCTTCTCCGCACACTTGCTTTGCATCTTAAAAGCCTTACCCGCCGTAATCTTCCTAGCCTCCTGGATCTCCTGGAGGGTGGCCTGGGCCTCATTCTGTGCGGTTTCCGTGCTCTGACGAACCTTGGAGAGTTCGGCCTTTTGAGCCAACGCATCATTCTCCAAGATCTCACATTTGTTCACCGCGTCTTGGAGCTCCTGTTGGACCTCCTTGACTCGGGCCTCGAGCTTTTTTCGACGGCTTGCTGCTCGACGGCCTTCCCCTCGGCTTCGGCCAGAGCCTTTTTCAGGGCCTCCACCTCGGTCGCGGCTCCTGCACAAATTTCGACATTATGGTCAGTATGCAGCGCTTGTTCTTTCCGAACACACAGCAAGAGGTTATCTACCTTGTTTCTCCTGAAGCCGCATTGTAACCTCGCCGAGCTCATTCTCGGTCCGCTCCAGCCTCTGCTTCAGTTCAGAGA
This sequence comes from Aegilops tauschii subsp. strangulata, assembly GCF_002575655.3. Classification (NCBI taxonomy): domain Eukaryota; kingdom Viridiplantae; phylum Streptophyta; class Magnoliopsida; order Poales; family Poaceae; genus Aegilops; species Aegilops tauschii. The sequence goes on from NC_053040.3 coordinate 188,318,578, forward strand.
CTTCGGCAGCATGCGAGGTTGCGACCAACAGCGACGCCTGCTTATGCATACATCTCACGTTAGTCTCCTTCAATAAAAGATTGATCCTCTGTCCGGTTCTTGTCGTCAAACACCGGACAGTGTCTCAGGGGCTACGGACTACATGGGGTTTTTCTCTTTCTATGTCACTTACCTCGAAACCTGTCAACAGGTTGCTGCAGGCTTCGTTCAGTCCACTCTTAGCAGACTGAACCTTCTCGATCACCGTGCCCATAAGGACACGATGCTCTTCCATAACGGAAGCGCCTCGTAGCGTCTCCATCAGGTTATCCGGCGCCCCTGGATGGACAGGGACCACCAGCGGAAGCGGTGCACCCCCCTCCTTCAAAGGGGGCTGCCCGCCCGACTTCGGAGCCATATGGGCCTCCGGAATCGTATTCGGCTGAGGGCCAAGCTGGATGCGGCCCTCTTTGCCAGTCTCCATGGGGATCGTCCCCTCCATATGTCCGGCAGTGGAGGATTCGCCTCGTAGCGCCTCCCGGACAGCGCCCTGGGTTCCTCCCCGGTTCGGATCGGCCCTCCGGGACAGCACTTCGGTGTCGTCCCAGGCCCCGGGGGAATAAGCAGGCGGTGGCGACTGTCTCGCCATCTCCGACGGGGCCAACGAACTTCCAGATGAGGATCGTTGGATCCGGTCGCGGGCCGGACTGCAATGGTACGGTTAACCACATCAAGATAATGGAGAGAAAGGGCTGGATGTGTGCAAAAATAAGCCATGTCACTTACGACGCGGCCAGGGGCTTAGTGCGGGGGCGTCGTTCCGGACTGTCAACGTCCCACGCGGTGTTGACCGCGGGAACGCCCTTCCCCTTTTTTGACACCTCCGCCTCCAGATGCGCCGGAGCCGCCCTCTTCTTCCTCTCCTCAGGGGGAGGATTGTTTTCTTCCTCCTCCTCCTCCCCGTCATTGTCCTCAGGGACAGAGGAATGAGTTTCGTCGTCCTCGGACGCCACGTCCGAGGTACCCTTACGACGGAGGCCGCTCTTGGCCCCCTTTGTCTTCTTCTTGGCCTTCTTCTCCGGCGCCTTATACGGCACCGGCACCAACATCTTTGCCAGACGAGGGATGACTGGTTCTTCGGGTAATGGAGCCAGACACTGGATCCACTTCGCCCTCTCTGTCCAGTCCTAAAAAGAGCGATAATAAAAGCTCAGGCGTCGCCCTAGCAACACACAAGCACGGAATACATTAAAGACATACCTCACTGGCAGGATGACCGGCGTCGTGTCCGCGATCTGAATCCGCGGCCGGTGGTTTTTCGTTGCCCTTAAAGAGAAACTTCCACGCGTCCTCGTGAGTAGTCTCGAAGAGCCTCACCAAGTTATGGTGCTTCTTCGGATTGAACTCCCACAAAGGGCGGCTTCGGCGTTGGCACGGGAGAATTCGGCGAACTAACATCACCTGGATTACATCTACAAGCTTGACGTTCTTGGCTATCATGCTTTGAACGCGCGTCTGCAGCGCTATTACCTCGTTGGACGAGCCCCAATCGGGACTCTTCTCAACCCAAGTGGTGAGCCGCATAGGAGCGCCAGAGCGGAATTCGACAGCCGCGGCCCAGGAGGTGCCGCGGGGTTCTGTGATATAGAACCATTGTCTCTGCCACTCCTTCACTGTCTCCACAAAAATACCTTTCGGCCAGGAGACGTTGGGCAGCTTGCTCACCATGGCTCCTCCGCACTCTGCGTGCTGGCCATCTACCACCTTCGGCTTCACGTTGAAGACTTTGAGCCACAGCCCGAAGTGGGGGTGGATGCGGAGGAAGGCCTCGCACACGACAATGAACGCCGAGATGTTGAGGAAGGAGTTTGGGGACAGATCATGGAAATCCACCCCGTAATAATACATCAGCCCGCAGACGAAGGGATGGATTGGGAACCCCAGCCCATGGAAGAAATGAGGGAGGAATACTACCCTCTCATGGGGCTCCGGCATGGGAACGATTTGTCCCTCGGCCGGCAAGCGATGGGCAATTCCCTTCGCCAAGTATCCGGCCGCCCGGAGCTCAGTAATGTCCTCCTCCGTGACGGAGGAGACCATCCACTTGCCCTGACCACCGGATCCGGACATGGTTGCCGGGGTGGAAAGGAGATTGGAACTTGGGCGTTGGAGCTCGAGATCTGGAAGGCGGAGATGGATACAAAGAGCGAGAAGAGGAAGAGGGGATCCTTATCCTCTTATAAAGGCAGCAAACATTAAACGCCTCCTCACTCGCCTTAAGATTCGCCTATTCCCAATGGCTGTGCAGGTGGCGCGGTTGGGTTACTCGTGCCCACATTGATGAGAATCCTGCAATAAGGGGACACGATCTCCGCTTCGACAAGACATGCCAATAGCAACCGTGTCTCGTAACGCGGGGTGGCAGATGAAAAATGGTTCAAGAATATGACCGGACAGGCGTAGCGTCATAAAAACTGTCAGCAGATCAGATTCGTGCAAATACTATATTCTCTCTGTGGTTGAGTGTGGAATGTGTTGCGGGCTCGGATACAATCATCGCATCCGAAGACTATCTTGGAGTTCGGAAGAAGGGGAACCCGCCTTGCAATGCCGAAGACAATCTGCATGCCGGACTCCTCGTCATTGAAGCCAGGTTCAGGGGCTACTGAGGGAGTCCTGGACTAAGGGGTCCTCGGGCGTCCGGCCTGTTACTCATTGGGCCGGACTGATGGGCTATGAAGACACGAAGACCGAAGACTATACCCGTGTCCGGATTGGACTCTACTTGGCGTGGAAGGCAAGCTAGGCCATTGATTATGAAGATTCCCTCTTATGTAACCGACCTCATGTAACCCTAGATCTCTCCGGTGTCTATATAAACCGGAGAGATAGTACGGATAGGATAGATTCATTACCATATACTCATAGGCTAGACTTCTAGGGTTTAGCCATTACGATCTCGTGGTAGATCAACTCTTGTAACACCCATATTCATCAAGATCAATCAAGCAGGAAGTAGGGTATTACCTCCATAGAGAGGGCCCGAACCTGGGTAAACATCGTGTCCCCCGTCTCCTGTTACCATCGATTCTAGACGCACAGTTCGGGACCCCCTACCCGAGATCCGCCGGTTTTGACACCGACAACGGCCAGCTCGTTCTGAGCCATGTCCATGAGGCCCCATTCCTCCTTATTTTCTATCTCCTCTGGCTCGGAGTCGACTTCACCAAACTTGAAGACTAGTGGCAGATGATCATTCTGCGCCATGGCGTTGGTGGAGGTCTGTGGGAGGGAGGGGAATGGGAGGCGAACAGTAAGGCCACTCGTATTAAACAGCGGCTCGGGCGCCATTAATGGAAAGGAAGGCGGGCGGCCATGGAAGTCAAAGGGCTCGCTTCCCAGTGATCCTGCACAGCGTACAGCTCACACGCTTCCCGGTGAGCCTGCGCATTGGAGGACAACTTGCAAGCCTCTCGGTCAGCCAGCGCACCGGACTCCACTCGCACGCCTCCCGTTCAGTCAAGGTCAAGCAGCTGTCCGCACGGCACCTCCTATAGCCATTAAAACGAAGACACGTGGTGTCACGTGAATGGTTAACAGAACGCACATGATTTGAATTATACAAACGTTTGAGATATTAAAGTGGCATCTATTTTTTCAAAATGCCTTTGTTGGCTGTTATTCGAGTGCGCCTTCTCTCAAAATGGACACGAAAAATACCACGGCATGTCGGGTGCCATTCCATGATAGCATGCCAAGTTTCATGAATTTCAGACGAGTTTTCGATTTACTAGAATTTAAAAACAAAGTATCTCAACGTTTTGCCAGCAATCAACGGTGCCCTGGTGTTTGAAATTCATTCCCATTCTTGCATGGGACCTAAGCATGCACCCAAGGACACAGATTTGATTTTTCAACCAATTTATATGCATTAGAGCATGTGCATGTAGTTCAAATTTGAATTATGCACATTAATGCATTGAAAACTCAATTAATGCATAAAAACGTCCAAACGAGCCCCAAAAAATCACAAAAATTGACACAACACTCTTGTTGTTCTATGTTGACACGAGAAAATTTTTGAAAGCAATAAGAGGCAATGGATATCGTTTCGTCCCCAAAGGTGGGACGTTCCCTACCGAAACCATCAGGCTTGTTTTGAGAAGCTCTGGTTTGTGAGAAGCATATGCCCAATCCTGCCCCAAATGGGACAAAAAAATTACCATGGCATGTTGATGCCGCTCCATGATAGCATGCCAAGTTTCATGAATTTCAGACGAGCTTTGGATTTACTAGAATTTAAAAACCAGGTATCTCAATGTTTGTGGCCGAGCGACGGTGGCAGGGTGTTTGACATTCATTCCCTTTTCTTGCATGGGACCTAAGCATGCAACCAAGGGCACAAACTTGAATTTTCAACCAATTTATATGTATTAGAGCATGTGCATGTAGTTCAAATTTGAATTATGCACATAAATGCATTGGAAACTCAATTGATGCATAAAAATGACCAAACGAACCCCGAAAAATCCCAAAAATTGACACAACATTGCTATTGTTCTCTGCTGACACGAGAAAATTTTGAAAGCAATAAGAGGCAACGGATATCGTTTCGTCCCCAAAGGTGGGACGTTCCCTACCGAAACGGCTTGTTGTGAGAAGCTCTGGTTTGTGAGAAGCATATCCCCAAACCTGCCCCAAATGGGAAAATAATTTCCACGGCATGTTGATGCTGCTCCATGATAGCATGCCAAGTTTCATGATTTCAGACGAGCTTTGGATTTACTAGAATTTAAAAACCAGGTATCTCAATGTTTGCGGCCCAGTGACCGTGGCAGGGTGTTTGACATTCATTCCCATTTCTTGCATGGGACCTAAGCTTGCAACCAAGGGCACAAACTTGAATTTTCAACCAATTTATATGCATTAGAGCATGTGCATGTAGTTCAAATTTGAATTATGCAGATAAATGCATTGAAAACTCAATTAATGCATAAAAATTTCCAAACCAACCCCGAAAAATCGAAAAAAAATTGACACTACACTCTTGTTGTTGTATGTTGACACGAGAAAATTTTTGAAAGCAATAAGAGGCAATGGATATCGTTTCGTCCCCAAAGGTGGGACGTTCCCTACAGAAACCATCAGGCTTGTTATGAGAAGCTCTGGTTTGTGAGAAGCATATCCCCAAACATGCCCCAAATGGGACAAAAAATTTACCATGGCATGTTGATGCCGCTCCATGATAGCATGCCAAGTTTCATGAATTTCAGACGAGCTTTGGATTTAGTAGAATTTAAAAACCAGGTATCTCAATGTTTGCGGGCGAGTGACCGTGGCAGGGTGTTTGACATTCGTTCCCATTTCTTGCACGGGACCTAAGCATGCAACCAAGGACAAACTTTTGATTTTGCAACCCGTTTTTATGGACGGAGCACGTGCATGTAGTTCAATTTTGTATTATGCACATAAATGCCTAGAAAAATCAATTAACGTATAAAAATGTCCAAACGATCCCCAAAAAATCCAAAGTTTAACACGACACTCCTATTGTTCTATGTTGACACGAGAAATTTTTTGAAAGCAATAAGAGGCGACAGATATCATTTCGTCCCCCAAGGTGGCACGTACCCTACCGAAACCATCAAGCTTGTTGTGAGAGAAGCTCCGGTTTGCGAGAAGCTTATACCCACACCTACCCCAAATGGCACGATATTTTTACCATGGCATGTCGCTGCCGTTCCATCATATCATGTCAAGTTTCATGAATTACAGATGAGTTTTTGATTTACTAGAATTTTAAAACCATGTATCTCAATGTTAGCGGCCGAGCGATAGTGCCAAGGTGTTTGACATTCGTTCTCATTTCTTGCATGTGACCTAATCTTGCAACCAAGGGCAAACATTTGATTTTGCAACCCGTTTTTATGGATGGAGCACGTGCATGTAGTTCAATTTTGAATTATGCACATAAATGCCTAGAAAACTCAATTAACATATAAAAATGTCCAAACGATCCCCAAAAAAATCCAAAATTTAACATGCCACTCCTGTTGTTCTATGTTGACACCAAGCAAAAATTGAAATGAAGAAGAGGCGACGAATATCGTTTTGTCCACAAAGGTGACACGTTTCCCTAACGGAACCATGAGGCTTTCTTGTGAGAAGCTCTGGTTTGTGAGAAGCTTATACCACAACCTGCCCCAAATGGTACAATATTTTTTACCCCAGCATGTTGATGCCATTCCATGATAGCATGCCAAGGTTCATGAATTTTAGACGGGTTTTGGATTTACTAGAATTACAAATTCATCCCCATTTCTTGCATGGGACATAAGCATAAACCCATGGACACATATATGATTTTACAACCCATGTTGGTGCATCGGACCATGTGCATGTGCTTTAATTTTGAATTGTGCACCTGAAATGGCTAGAAAACCAATCTAATGTATAAAATTTCCAAACGAACCCTGAATAATTCCAATTTTTTTACCACACACATATAGTTGCATCTTCACTGCAGATAAAAGGTCTAGCAATTCAAACACCGTCCATTGCCGCTGTGACCCCATTATGTAATACAAATCAAGACAAAAAATCAAGTAGATCCCACACAGTTTATTATCACCAACCGTGTGAGATGCAGCACAAAATATCTTGGAGCACCGTCGGATTATAGTACGCATACGGCTTACGCGAGAAGGTGCGATGGCTACAGTCCACAGCCCGCTCTAAATAAGGGACCGTGTCTGATGACACTTTGCGCGCTAGTATTTTTGCTGAAGCGATTCCAATTTTTCGGCTTCCGTGGAAATATCTACCTCCCCGCCCCCTCCCCTTACCGAAAGCCACATTTCCCCTGTTTCCGCCTTCCTTTCCAAGTTGAAACCTTCACTCCTTGCTTGCAGCGCCGCCTCCTCGCCGGTGACCCTCCTTCACGCTGCTCGGCCTCGCCTATCCAGGCAGGTAATCCACACCCGACCCCCATCCTCCTCCTCCTTCCACATGCCACATGCCCCGACTGCCGGCACGAGCGCGACACCTTCCACCCAAATCACCGACCCCTCCACCAAATAAGCGCTGCCCTAAGCCTTGGTGCATGCAGTATAGGAGCATTTGGCAGCGGAGAAGCAAATCGCGGCCGCACGCGCGAATGAGGTCACGATGGCTGCCATTCGTGACGACCCCCAGATCTTGGAGGAGCACCTCGCCGTCGAGACCACCATCGATGCCTCGCGCGCCGACGCCGCGACGCGGTTGGCTGCTTTAAACGACAGCTCATGGCGTTTTCTCGAGGCCACTGTCGGTTCCTTCGACGAAGACTACGAGGTGTTTTCTCAGCGTGCACGTGCTTACCTCATCTCAAGAGCCAGCAGGTTGGTGCCCGGAGCGGCTCAGGCAACTCAGCACTACGACGAGGGCACCCACGAAGCGGAGGCCTCGCCCCCTTCCATGTCCAAGGAGCCAATCATCATCGATATCTCTGACAATGAGGAGTAGCTTGTCTTATTAGCTCACTATAAGGACCCATGTTCAGTTTGCTAGCTACTGCCTTTCCTTAACAAATTCTAGTGAATTGTGCTATCTAATTTTACCATGCAATCTTCTGCTCTAGAGTATATGTTCTATATGTCGTGCAATGTGGTGTTCAGTTAACTGTTTGGTTCAATACTGCAAATGTGATGTTCAATTCTTCAGGGTGCAATTTTCTAAGTTGTCAAGCAAGCTTGGTTTGGTTAACTGTCTGATCTTCTATTAGAAGTATGTTATATTGTGCAATGTGGTGCTCAGTTAACATTTGGTTCATTTGTTGTGGTGTTTACTTAACTGTTTGGTTCAATTTTGCAATGTGATGTTCAATTGTTGTGGGTGCATTCTGTTATTGTATACCATGTGAGAAATAAATCGAATCTGGCTGTACTAAATACATGAGAAACAAATAAAATTGTTGTATTTCCAAGTTGTTAAGCATGCTTGGTTTGGTTAACTGTCTGATCTTCTATTAGGAGTATGTTATATTGTGCAATGTGGTGCTGAGTTAATGTTTGGTTCATTTGTTGTGGTGTTTAGTTAACTGTTTGGTTCAATTCTCAATGCGATGTTCAATTGTTGTGGCTGCATTCTGTTATTGTATACCATGTGAGAAATAAATCGAATTTGGTTGTACTAAACACATGAGAAACAAATACAATTGCTATATTTCCAAGTTGTTAAGCATGCTTGGTTTGGTTAACTGCCTGATCTTATATTAGGAGTATGTTATATTGTGCAATGTGGTGCTCAGTTAACATTTGGTTCATTTGTTGTGGTGTTTACTTAACTGCATGGTTCAATTCTGCAATGCGATGTTCAATTGTTGTGGCTGCATTCTGTTATTGTATACCATGTGAGAAATAAATCGAATTTGGCTATACTAAATTCATGAGAAACAAATACAATTGCTATATTTCCAAGTAGTTAAGCATGCTTGGTTTGGTTAACTGTCTGATATTCCATTAGGAGTATGTTATATTGTGCAATGTGGTGCTCAGTTAACGTTTGATTCATTTGTTGTGGTGTTTAGTTAACTGCACGTGCATGGTCCGTTGTCTAATAGCACATTATTTTGCAATTGCAGGAACCATTCTAATATTTAGGTTTTTAACAATTTGGTCTTGCACATGTAGGTCCTGCTGTTAGAGGTTTTGACCCACTGTTCGACCCTTTTTGCGTATGGGGAAATGAGTTGTCCATGAATATCAATCAAGTCAAGAAACTCAGAAAGATTGTTAGGATAAAGAAATTAGCTACAAAAAACAACAAGATCTTTGTCTGCACAATGAAGAAGACATCAGTTCACTACAAGATGGTACTAACTATTATACCTTGCCTTTTTTTATTCCTTTGCCCCATTTCCAATATAGAGAAGATATTTATGCACATCCTTGTTTTCAGGCCTTTCCAAAGCAGTTCACTGATGATTACCTCTCAAACCACCTCTATGGTCAGGAGGCGAGGAAGGTTTTCATACAACACCCACGGTTCAATATTGAAGTGTTTCTGAAGAGGACGAAGGACGAACGGTCAATCATTCACAGGCACTGGCCTAAAGTTGCAAAGACCTTCAACATGAATGAATGATCAATATTCGCCTTCCGCTTCAGCAGTTTTCCATATGAGATGCATCTGTCTATATACCGTCCATGATGCTAATTTTGAAAGGTTCTACATATTGCATGTGAAACTTGGTGCTGGTGCAGTTGTGTAATGTGGTAGCTGAGTGCTGAAGCTATATCATGTTGTACTATGATGTATTTCAATTATGAAATTCCTCTTCCTTAATATGGAAATGAAATATATTATGTGCTTAATATGAATGTCAATTAGATTAATAAATGGATTATTAATAATAGGGCAATTAGCCTGCTAATGGCGAATTAGCCTGCTAATTGGGTTTTGCTATTGCAAACGGTTATTGAAAAAATACCGTGGGCGATGACCTCAGGCAACGCACACAGTTTCTCGGAATAAACCGTGTTGGATCAATGAACAATCACACACGACTTTCTATGGAAAACTGTTTGCGTTAGGCCACCTTGCGCAAACGTTTACCACATAAAAACTATGTGTGATGGACAGCCTTTGCCACACAGTTTCTTCTACGGACTGTGTGCGATGCATTCAATAACGCGAACGATAAAATTGTTAATATCATGTGCAATGGCAACGCTATCACAAACGATTTAACGGGAAAAAATGTGTGTGATGTACCTGTGAACGGAAACGTTTTCCTTGGAGCGACTGTGTGGGATGTACATACGAACGGAAACGTTTAGCGGGGACTGACTGTGTGGGATGTACTTGCGACCGAAAACAATTTCGCCTGTATAATTGATTTTTTAGCTCTACTGTACATATTTCCGTATTTGAGCGCTCGCCGGTCGCACACAACCTCATTTTGCCAAGCATGTGTGCCCGGAGGGCATATCCCCGACGGTTTCTGGGTCGTGTGGGAAGGACCCCCTATCACCGTCGCTCACTAGGCGACGGTTCCAAATGCCGTCGCGGAAAGGGGTTAAAAACCGTTTGTATAGCACCGATGCGTACCAGTGATGGCAGATTTCTCGCATGGCTAGTTGCTTGAAGGTTCGTACACTTCCCCATGCCCCTTTCATTCAGACAGTCATGGACTCGGTCTATCCTTGTCCCATTGCCAAGACATCCACGCGCTCGACAGGACTCCGCGTGATGAGTCTTCCAGAGGGAAGGCCCCTGCTCCTCCTTGTGCCGAGAGCTCTTCTCGCCACACTAAACCTTTCATGAAGCCTTTTGACCGCCTGGCTCGCTTCATTGGCAAGTCCCACAAGGCTATCTTTGACACTTGCCGCTACACTGCTACTCACATTGCTACCGAGGAGGTTCGCCGTATCTCTGAGGCGAATGCACTTAGGGCTCGCCCCCGTGCATGCCCTGGAGTCCTGTCGAGCAAGATGAGCCTATTCCTGATCGTCTTCCTCTTTCGTAGGTCGACTTTCCTTCTGCCGCTGACTTTCCCGAGTTCTTCCTTAACCCTGCTGATCTGAGTGATGGTGATGGGGATGATGATCAGGATGTTGAGTGATCCTCCTACCTTCCTCTGCCATTTTCCCCTTTTCGGTACTTGCTGCCAAGGGGGAGATGTAATTCTTAGGAGTATGAGTGTGTGTCAGCTATGTTTATTGAGCTCTAGTTATTGGACTCATTATTATTATTGTAATGGACCTTTGGTCTTGTGTTATGCTACCTTGTATGAGATTATGAGTTATGAGTTATGCTACGCCTTGTATGAGCTTATGAGTTATGAGTCTATGCTACCTTGTAAGAGCTTAAGTATGCTATCTTCATTTGTTGCTTATCATTGCTTATGTTGCTTTTAATGGTGTATGTCTACACTGCTGTCACAACATTATATTCTGAATGAGGGTATCCACTCCATATGTGCACCATTTTGTATTTTATCACTTTATTCCTATGCATACATTAAGGGGGAGCTCTCCCTAAAACACATCCCTATGCATACATTAAGGGGGAGCTCTTCCTAAAACACATACCGGACAACTCTCCTAAAAATATTCGCATCACATTTCACTTGTTGAGAGCTATATGTGGTTTGTCATCAACTACCAAAAAAGGGGGAGATTGAAAGTGCAATCTTGCTCTTAAGAATATTTTTGATGTTGATGACAATTTTACATATAGGGGACTAACCTTGTTTGCTAAGTATATACACAGGTCATCAGTCCTCTGGTTTTTTAATGTGCATCATGGTCACATTATATGAGATATTACTCAAGCAAATAATCAATGAGGAAAGGAGCAAACAAAGACGAAGCATCGTGCTCTTTTATATATTTCTTGAGTAATAGGGATCCCGCACTATTAAGAGGGGATCCGAGTTGTAGGTTCAAGGCTTGCTCACAATCTACCTCACAAGTAGTTTTTCACAAAAGACCAAAATCCCTAGCAAAACCCCTTAGCCAAAACCTACTACTCTTTCTCTTCATTCTCTCCACAAGCTGACCCCATAGCCGGATCATCCGAACTTGGCCCGGGATCATCTGGGCTTGTCCCCGGATTGTCCGGAGCTGGATCCGGATTGTCCGGATAATGCATCCAGGGAGCATCGTTTGGCACTGATTATAGCCGGATCATCCGGACCTGCCCCGGATCATCCGGGTTGTGCCCGGATCATCCGGACCTTGTCCCGGATCGTCTGGATAATATCGCCCCTTGCATCACAGAAGTTTGGTGGATGAAGCCGGATAGTCCGGGCGTTCATCCAGATCATCCGGGCTTGTGACCAGATCATCGAGGCTGTCCTCTGGACTGTCCGGCCTCCACGCAGCTCTGCTGCTACCACTTTCATCCGGGTCTTTAGCCAGATCTTCTGGACGCTGTCCAGATCATCTGGATGGTCCTCCAGATCATCCGGGCAAGTCAACCTCTGCTCAAAACGGCTCTATTATGTTGTGGGTATAAATAGCTCCTTACCTCTTCGAGATAAGGTTGAACACTCCACTCCAACACGCCCCAAGAACACCTGTGCTCCCTTTCTCTTGCTCATCCACGAAATCCTGGATCCCGGTTTGATTCTTGAGAGTTTGAAAGAGTTGTTCCAATCAAAAGAAATATCTTCTCCCTCTCCTTCTTGTGACCGAAGCAAATCGTGATTTGAGCAAGTCTTGAGCTTTTTCCCCTCGAATATTATTACTCTTGGAGGTTGGAGACTCCTAGGCAGGAGTCTTTCGGTGAGGAATCGATCATTGTGATTACCCCCGGAAAGTTTGTGAGGGTTTGGAGACCACCCCAAGGTCTACCACTAGTGGTTGAGAAACGCCTTCGTGGTGTTGTCTCAAAGGGAGAATAGGGTGAGCCTTCATGGCTTTGGTGTGCCTTCGTGGTAACATCCACCTCTCTAAACGGTGACATAGCTTCCCTCCAAGGAAGTGAACATCAGCATACATCCTCGTCTCTCGGAGTTGCAGTTATTCCTAACCCTAACTCTCTACTTGTGGTTACTTGTCTCTTAGCACTTACTTATATCATATTGTGCTTGCTTACTCACATATTTGTGTTACTTGTTTATCTTGCTTAGCTCTTAGCATCATACTTGCAATTGTTAGGCCGACTTTCATATTCCGCATTGTTGCCTAAAATTGCTAAGTAATAATTAAAATTTGTAATTGTACCTATTCACCCCCCCCCCTCTAGGTCCATCTCGATCCTTTCAACAGGGCGGCCACGGCACACGGCGGGATGCGGCGCTGGCTCCGGGCGTTGCGGCGCGACAGCTCTCCGGCGCAGTTTCGGCGGCGGCTGAGCCTGGGCCGTGTGCCGGGCAGAGCTGTGGTGGCGGGGCTGGCAGGTGGTGGTGATTCTCCTTGTCTCCCATCTGGATCGGGCTGGGGACGGGGAGCTGCCTGACGAGCGATGCGGGGCGCCGGCGGGTGGCGGTGGCAAGATCTCAGGGGCCACCTCTGCCATGTCCTGGCTGGTGGAGGTGGGTGGTGGTGGTGCGCACCGGGGGCCGGGGACGGCGGCCGCAGCGGCTCAACCAGATCTGATCTCATGGCGGCGCGGGTTCGGCAGCGGCCTCGCTTGGCTGTTGCTCCGGCCGTGGGCGGCAGCGTGTGGAGGCCCGACACGGGCGGTGGCCTCCTGGTGGCGCGATGGCTACACAGTGGTTCGGCGGCTCTATCCGCGGCGACGGTCGGCTTCTACTCCGGCGTCTGCTCGTCTCCTGGCAGACCGTATCGAACCTCGCTTCACACTCTCGTCATGTGCTTGATACATGCGCCGGAGAGCTAGGCCTCTCCCAGTTGCGGTTCATCTCTCATCTCGTGTCCGGAGTAGCAGGACCGAGCTTGTCTCGCGCCCGGTGCAGCAGGATCGAGTTCGTATCGCACTCGGTGCAGCAGGACCGAGCTCGTCTTGCGACCGGTACGGCAGGACGGGTCGATGGAGGCCAGTTTTGGCCGACCTATTGGGTCTCGGCGCTGGGGGCGTCTAGGGGTTCGAAAGGCGGCTCCTTTCTCTCATCTCTTTGGTTGGGGTAGCAGTGTGTCTCGGTGCGGTAGTGTGAGGGTCCTGGATGCCGGGGCGGCGGCCTTAGTGGTGGTAGCGCGATGCTTTTGGGCGGAGCCCGTGGCTTGGGTGTTGCCCGGTGTCCATGGTCGTGTGAGCGGCGTGGTAGCCGGGGTATGGCATTTGGTGGCAGTGAGTATTGGCCGGGGTGAAAACCTGTTCTATCTTCGGACGGACCGGCGACAGCGAAGCTCGTTCCCTTCTTGAAGGCATCGCCGTGGCTCTCATTGCCCGTCGTGTTGCTCCTAGGGAAATTCTGATCCTCGGATCGGGCGGTGGCGGGGCTCCGGTGTCGTAACCTTCCTGAAGGCGCCGTCTTGGAGCCCACGGTTCGTCGTATGCGGCTTCATCTCTTCGCGGTGGCGTGTTCATGGTTGAGTATCCCGGTTGCTCTTGTAGTGCTAGGGGTGGTGTTGCTGCGCTCAGCACCTATGTATCTTGCCTTGGATGTGTGTGTGTGTTATGGTGGTGTGCGTCTGTACCGGGTTGTTGATCATGATTGCTTTATATATATAAAGCTGGGCGAAAGCCTTTTTCAATAAATTACAGACACAAACTAGTTGAAGCTTATCCTCAAACTCCACCAGGCAAGTTTTTGTTCTGTTTTTTCGCTTGGGGTGCAATCCAAGCCCGGTGTATCGCGGTGTATGGTATGACACACATTGCAAACACCCGGATAATTGGGAGTCGCTAAAATTCCTTTTTTGAAGAAAAAAATCAAAACAAGGGCAATAGTTTTGCCTCATTGACTTTTTTGCGAGTATGCCTCATTGATTAATCAAGAAGAGAATTTAACCAGTTAATTTATGTAAAACCGGCCGAAAATCAATATAATCATGAATTACTCACAAAGCATGAAATCCCACGTTCGCACAAGCAGTCAACCAAACTCTTCCAACATACAACAGCTGTAACGTCAGACATTTGAACAACGCAAGAGGACCCTGCCGAGAACACCTCAACAAAAGGCATTGTGCACCACCAGAACCACAATAACGACCCAAACCTTGAGGACGAGCCGAGAGACCGCAGACCTCCATCAAGCAGCTGCAGCACCATCTTCAGAGGCGCTCGATGTTGTGTACAATGACCGCTATGCTATGGCAAATGGAAGCGCACAACCAATTTTACCATATTTTTCATGACAGCGTAATTATGAAAAAAAGAACTGTGAGATGCAATAAAATCAGCACTAGTTCAAATTAGATTCAATAGACGCTACAAAATCTATCATTGCTTGTTTTCACAAGTGTCAATTCACCTATCCAAAACAAAACAAACAATTTCAATTCCATTGGAACATATCCACATGCAGCTCCCATCGATTGATACGGCATCACAAACTGAGGGAAGTGCAAAGAGAGACCGTTCCTTTCACGAACACCCTTCTTCCATGAAAAATTGGTCTTGGTAATTGTTTTTATCTGGGTATCAGTGGGCTTCACATAAATCTTAAAGCACGTATCGTACCGACATGACAATGACAAGGATGACAACAGAAGTGACCCGAAGGAGGAATCTAACAGACTAGACCGATGCACCAAATCCACCGCAGTAATGCGGTCCATAAACTCGAACGATCCATTTCAAATCTACAATCTTGGTCCGTGGCAGTAAAATGGCTGTCAATTTTCCCCGGTATGAACGAAATAAGCTTTGCAAGCATCTTAAGATTCCAAGTAGGATGTTGTTGAGGTCGTATCGCCATCAGGATACTTGGGCAGCCGGTATTTTCCACTCCTGTATTGAATGGCTTCATGCACTACAACTGTCACTTCCCTGTCAGATTGAGCTCATTTCTGCTAACTTACTTGTCAGAGTGGTAGTGGCTATCATCTCCATCAACTGACTGGCTACCACATGCATACAGTATACGCTAGTGAGGGAAGGTCGTTCACCAACAGGTTCCCTCTTATAAACTAAAAAAAATATGAGAGAAATTCGAGAGTTCTATAGGCGTTTCATCAATGCCAACCGTAGGCCGAGGCCAACCTGTGGGGTATGGCGGGCGCTAAACATTCGAGGTATTTGATTTTTTATTATTTGTTTGGAAAAGGAGGTGTGCCTCCGGTCTCTGCGTCTGAACGATGCATGCAGCCATATTATTAAAAGTCTCGAAATTGATGGCGCAAGAGTAGACATGTTGTGCCCGACCGTTAGTTGGCCGTTACTTGGCTATGATGAGCGTATTTAGGACCTCCATGATGGTGACAACAATATTGGGGGCACTGAATCGACCAACACAAACGAATAAAATGGAAAAGGATGGCTCACATTCTGTGGATATTGGTTCAAGGGTTGACATGCTTTCTCCGGTGGCCATCCCCGTCGAGGAAAGATTCTCTCCTACCACCAGGTACTTCTACCTTCCTCCGGAGGTTGTTAGCCAATGGAACATGGCTGCCATCTTACTGCGGTGATGAAATGGACATGGACCCCACCCCAGCCTGTTCTTTTCCACCCAAACAGGATTGCGCTTCTTCTATTTTATCGTTATTAATATCGCGGTGCTTTGCTTTCTTTTCATCTATCTAGCCTAGTTAACGAGTAGCAATAAGGTACAAAAAATGAATAGGAGAAGAAGAAGAAGTTGAAGATAAAGCCATCATGGAGAGAAATATCTTTTGGGACCTGTTCTAGCCATCCTCCCCTTCCCGGAGGTAATCATCAACTCCAGGAACTTGAAAAGGAACCCAATGAAATGAATCGAGGAGAATAGCACACCAGTTCACATGCCACTCTTTTTTCGATAAAGGGCGCTTTTATTATCTCAAAAAGTAGCATCAAGAAGATACAAAGCATTATGAGTAACACCCGGCCTCTGCATAACTAAGATGCACACAACCAATCACCTAAAGTCTGATAAAAAGAAAGAAAAAAAGACGACAAATGGGCAACAGTAGAGTCATATAGACCGACACTATGCCTATGTCGAAAGGGGTGGTGGACCGATTCGGAGATTATGCTGCCACCCATGTTGGGTAAAAACCTCCGTAGCCACCTGCTCCAACCGCGTACACACCGCCTTAAACAGCGGTTGGTACTCCACTCGTTGTAGCGTAGACCACGTATGAAGCGAGTGCGTACAACGGAAAATAACATGCAAAGGAGAAGCATTTTTGTTATTGAAAACCAAATCATTTCTACATAGCCAAAGCGACCATAGTAAGACTGGACTATTTTAGATCCAGATTCTTTTAGCAAGGAGATGGTGAGAAGAAAAAATACAGGTTGGCCAAATGGAGTGTGGTTTGTAGGCCAAAAGACCAAGGTGGCCTTGGAATTCATGACCTGGAAGTCAAGAATGAGGCCCTACTTAGTAAGTGGTTGTTTAAACTTCTTACTGAGGATGGTGTTTGGCAAACCATGCTGCGCAACAAGTATCTAGGTCAAAAGGCAGTGTCTCAGGCATATTGAAAACCTGGTGACTCGCACTTTTGGGCTGGCCTAATGGCAGCAAAGAAACATCTCTTTCGCTTTGGGTCTTTCGCGATAAAGGACGGGTCGGAGATTCGTTTTTGGGAAGACATCTAGCTAGGCAATGCCAGTCTCCGAGAATAATATCCAGCCTTGTACAACATCGCTCGCGATAAGAATAAAACTATTGCGCAGGTGCTCAGTTCATTCCCGCCCAATATTTCGTTTAGGCAGGATTTGATTGGCCCCCGTCTTACGTCATCGCATAATTTTTTATCCCGTCTGGATTTGATCAATTTGACACAAGGTTGGGATGTGTTTCGCTGGAACCTTACTGCATCGGGGTCTTTCATAGTAGACTCTATGTACCGTGCGCTCATGCATTCTGAGGTACCAGTGAGTAATAACAAGAAAATCTGAAAGTCAAAGATTCCACTAAAAGTTAAAATCTTCATGTGGTATCTTCGTAGGGGAGTTGTTCTAACCAAAGACAACCTCGCATGGCGCAACTGGCCAGGGAGTAAGAAGTGTTGTTTTTGCACTCATGAAGAGACAATCAAACACCTCTTTTTCCAATGCAAGTTTGCACGTTCTATGTGGTCAGTTATCCAAATAGCGTCAATCTTGTATCCGCCCACAAGTGTCGCCAATATTTTTGATCATTGGTTGGATGGTATTCCAAATAGGTTGAAAACGCTAATAAGGGTGGGAGCGTAAGCCTCACATGCCACTCTTACCCTGATTAACTCGATCATAAGCGCTGTGCAAAGGTCGACTTGCCCCTGCACAAACATCAAATTAGGATAGTTAACAGAAAGCACGCCTGAAGATATTTTATAGGTTAATAGGCTCTACCAAGAACTTCAAATATTCTTGCGCACCCACAAGAGGCGGGAACATACCCCTACTGCACATTATTCTTCGTTAGAAATTCCGATGAGGCGATACACGAACCACCAGAGGTGACATAAAAACATGCCACCTTTTGACCTGATGCACAGTAGTACCACACTGAATTGATCAATGATCATCACAGTTAGATAAATCCCAACTGGAGCAGTCTCTTGTGAACAATCTCTTGATTGTGTGCTACAAGTCTACAAGTGTCTTTTTTGAAACCGAGACCGTAAAACAATTGTTCCATGGTAATTTCATTTTTTTTACAAAAGTACAAATATTACAGCATTAACCCACTCCAGTTCTAGGAAATAAACTCATGTTCAAATTATAGGTGCTGTTGTATCCAACTAATCAGTTGCTTTGCTTCCCTCTGTTTTGCCCTGAGTTGAACTGTCCAGAGTCCTTTAAGGTAGTGTTTCCAAGTGTTCAGGTGTGGAGCAGCTGATCTGAAAATCTTGTCATTCCTAACTGACCATATACCCCAACAGCCCATCCCAACAATGTCCAAAGCAATTTCTTCCGGAAGGGACTGACAGTCATCAAAGTTTCATCACAAGCTGAAATGCCTCTGTGTTTATTGGACGTCAGATGATCCCAGCATAGAAGAGAGAAAGGACAGTTCCAAAAGAGGTGGACAAGAGTTTCCTCAGAGCATAGAGCACAGTTATAGTCTTGTAAGAACATGCTTTTCCTGTGCAAAAGATTCCTGGTGTTGAGTCTGTCTTGCAGTAGCAGCCAATAGAAAATCTTACGTCTGAATCTGCATGCGGTGCTCCAGAGATTTTTGAAGATAATGTGAGCTGAGTTATTACCCATGAGAAGCTTGTACATTTTCCTGGAGGAGTAATGTGGAGAAGTCCAAGCATAGAGCCATTGATCTTTATCCTCTGTAGTCACTCTGCTGTTGATCATTTCTTGTACCATATTGAATTGTGTATAGGCCTGATAAGAGAGAGGTCTATGGAACAATTGGCTGATTTCCTCCTGTGTCTGCAATTTCACCAGTGTAATGTCTTTGTCCACTGCAAAAGAATAAAGCTCAGGAAATCTGCTACTGAGTGGTTGTCCTGTCCAATTATCAGACCAGAAAAGAGTGGCACCACCTTTATTTGCCTTGCATCTAGCATGGGTTTTATAAATAGGCAGAAGCTTCAGCACTGTTTTCCACCAGAATGGTCCTACCCCTTTCTCTAGGCAGAGATTCTTGATAATAGGTCTACAAGTGTCTTGATGCTAAAACTGAGTTCAAAACTGAGCAGAGTAGGTGCTTCATGGCTAGTTAATATAATTGACGGCGCTATGTTTCCATTACCACCAGAGTAACAAGTGAACTCACTATATGAAAATTACGGTAGAAGAATTGTTCTATAGTTCCGGGCTTAAAAAAAACATTTTCCTGCTACTATGTTAAGCTCTAGACCAGAGCTGCATGACACTGTTCTAATGTTAAGTTTCAATGTAGCATCAATATTTCAAGAAAAAGATTTTGATCGGGTCTCACCAAAAAAATACTATATAGCATGCTATGGTAGCAGTTTATAGACGTCCCTTCCAAAATTAGGGTTGATGGATACAGTAGGAATAGCCGGACAACTATTGCTCCATCGCACGAAGAGAATCTCAAACTGCTGCCTTTCTGCATGCCATGTGACTTGTGATCTGTGATGTGTATTAATACCCTGAACTTTTGCAACTTCTTCCTTTTGTGAAAATGATGTGTAGAAAGCCGAAACCCTCATTTCTGGACGTGCAACCTGATTCAGTGTTTGGAGGCGATTGCTGGGGAGGCTCAGTGGATGTATCTCGGCAGGTAAGTAGCCAGGCAGGCACGTACAACTTCGTGTGGATGCCAAGGACCGAGGCCTGCTGACTTAAAGTGAAACATTCATCATATAGTGTGATGGCATTTCGCATCGGCTTCTATTGGCGGACGATATTTGATGTCCATTTCCATTCATTTATCGATTTTCGCGGTGCCATCAGAAGTGGCCAGATTGTCTAGGGCCTGTTGGGAACATAATAATTTCACAGGAGACATAAAAAAGCCCTCCAAAATCCGCACTCAAATCATTCATTCCCTATAAGAGGTCTAAAACTACCAGATCAGTGATTTCGCAATTTGGATGGACAAAGGAAACTGTGGTACAGTTACCTTACAATTATTTGTTGTTGATGTTTGAAAAGACTTTTGTTGTCGATGTGACTTCTAATAAGAACCTAATGGGCGAGTATGTCCTAAATGGATTCGGAAGTGAAAAGTGAACACAAATCTAAAGTTTCCTAGTCTCCTAGACAGTGTAGAATCTACTGAATAATGAACAGGCTGCAGACTCCTCGTGAATAAATGTCCTGAAGTTGTCCCACCATTTCTCTGTCTGAATCTGGAAAGAGCGCTTTTTCTTGCCAAACCAGTACTTATCATGCCGGGTGATCATCTCAGGTCTCCCATGCCATGATAAAGTACCCCGATCGAATATCCAATTCTGAGCCCGGGCTCATCTGCACCCGGTCAAGAAATAATTCATAAAAAATTCAAATATTCCGAGACCGGGCTCATCTGCACCCGGTCAAGAAATAATTCATAAAAAAATCAAAAAAATCCAAATTTTTTATGCATGGTAGATAATTTGGTGCGTGAGGTGCGCTCCAAATTTCAGATAATTTGGACATTTGAGTAGCTCTCATCAAAAAAGACAAATTGGGTCAGAACAGTATATAAACAGTACACTATTTAACAGACCCCAAATTTGTCTTTTTTGCCGAGAGCTACTCAGATGTCCAAATGATTTGAAATCTGGGCCGGACATCACGCACCAAATTATCTATTATTCCAAAAAAATGGAATTTTTTAAAATTTTCTAGTATTTGTTTTGATTTTTTTATTCAGCGCAGGTGCAGATGCTCCTGGGAGCCAAAACGCCTCACTCCCTTTTGTCTTTGAATTTTCCTTGGCCTAATTATTCCAGTTACTTGGGTGCCACAAAAAATCATAATGATATACTTCTAATTATCACGTATGTACCCCTTCGCGTCGCCACACCAGGGCGACGCCAGGGCGTACATCTACATGGCAAGGCTGCGTGCGGATCCAGTCAGCGATGAGATCGGAGTGCAGCGACTTCTGGTGAAAACCGTGCTGACTTAGGTCATGGCGGACGATGACGACGTCTCCGACGTCGTTTCCTTGTTAAAGCATCATCGTCGCATGTTGCGTCACCACGCTCGGGATGTTCCGGGGAAACCATAGATCTGGGTCTCCCGGATTAGATGATGACGACATCTTTGGTACGGTGCTCCCTCTTGGGGGCATCGTTTTGGAGCAAGTGCTGGCTGGAGGGAACAATAGGTGGAGCAGTGTTGCATCTTCAACATTGACGGCAGGCGGTCTCGGCGACATAGCACAATGGGGTCTCGGTGTTGGACGCGTGTTGATGGGCGCGCGCGGGAGGGTAGCGCTGTCTGGCGTCGTGGTAGCATAGACAACAGAAGGGTTTGGCAAGGTCAGTGCATGGGTCACTCCTGAAGATGGAACGGCGGAAGATGACAACGGTAGAGTATAGAGCGTGCACATGTGGTGCGCGTTGTGGGTCTGCTAGACCGGTTGGTGCTCCCGACTAGCTAGCGGGTGGCTTGGTGAGCCCACCGAATTACTTGATCTGTGTTGGCGCGAGGTCAAGGCACATCATCAAGCTTGGGTGCCACAGGCATTAAGTGACACAGGAGTAGTCGCCCACTGGGTAAAAAAAATGCTTATGATCTCACAATGCTTTTTTTAGGCTACGATCTCACGATGCAATTGTCACTCTTATGATACTTTGATAAACAGATTCAAATGATTTAATTGACTACAATGGTTGGTCATCTTTGATTTTTTATTTACTAGAAATTATAACTTTATGTGCAGTACGTACGTAGAATCCAAGCATCAGCCTCCTTGTAAGCACAACAATGTAGATGAAAAACAGAAAAACTCTGATGAATGTTCTGTTTCCTTGTAATAATCCGATACACCATGAACGTGAGAAACAGACGTTTCTTAAAGACGACTGACTAAAACAGTGGAGGTTTGATAGCAAGGCCATGAACAAAACAACTGCGAGTTGTTTTATAGCGCACACCTTAACTAATTATCTTTTCAGAGAGCAGGGAAGCTTTGCCAAATCTGTGTTATTACCCCAGCATCTTCAGTTCATGAATACGTACCCAGTCGTCTCAACTTGCAGCGAAGTCACAGACCACGAGTCTAACAACGGCTACATTTGGCACTTTGTGACCTGCTAAATTGCGAAATAATCCATCACTGCCTTGAGTATTTAATAACATATATATACAGCAGGATGGTCGATGGTTCAGCTCAGATTAAAATTATTTACTTACCCTCTGCATAATGGTTGATTGTCTTGTTCTATAAGCAGGGAAACTTGGGGTCCAAGTTCCAGGCTTCCAACCCATCGGTGGTTTCTTGGCATGCAGGGAAACTTGTGTTCCAAGTTCTAGGCTTCCAACCAATCGGTGGTTTTCTGAACTTAATATCTCATTGGCATGCTGCACTGATGTAGTGTCATATGTCAACAAGCTTTAATTAAAAAAGTGTCTGTGGATGGAAGTTTCAGGGACACTACATCCAAATTCAGTATTAATTTATCCATGTGGTATACCATCAGAATGGGACTTCTCAGCTATATAACATCATTGAACGCTGGAGCACCTCCTACTTCTGTGCATCCATTTGTTCAAGACGTACGAGCTTGTTAAGTTCTACCTTTATTTGTTGTAGAATAAGTAACAGAGAAATGGAACCGCAGGAAGGAAGGAAAGGAATACCATCTCTGCTGTCCTCACAGGGGGAGTGCATCGCCACCAACATCACGCAGGTGCCTACTTTCTTTGTATATAGTCACTATTCCTTTACTGTAAAAAGCTTGTTATCTTTAATTTGCAAGTTTATTCTATGCCTTCCAGCTCATTGGTTGGACACCACTGATAGAACTGAGAAACATCGCTGAGAAAGATGGCATAGGTGCTCGGCTGATTGGGAAGATTGAGCCATACCAACCCCTTTCCTCTGTGAAGGACCGGAGTGCTCTCAGGTGGCTGGTCTTTTTTAGTTTCCTTCCCAGGAAGAAATTCTTCACCTCAAATGTACCATACGTAACGTCATGAGTCTCGACAACAATATGAATGGATGAACAAATTTGCAGATTGATTGAAGATGCAGAGGAGAAAGGCTTGATCACACCTGGCATCACAACGCTGCTGGGGGTCACGAGTGGTAATCTCGGCATCGGCGTGGCGTTCATTGCTGCTCAGAAAGGATACAAGTTCATCGCCCTCATGCCTGCTAAACTCTCGCTTGATAAGCAGATACTGATGCGATACCTTGGCGTAGAAGTGGTATTAGTTGGTAAGGACCTGAGGTACCATGACCCTCATATCACGTGCCAGATGGTAACATGCTTGTCTCCTGCAGATGCTGTACAGCATGGATTCAAAGCTTTACTTGATAGGGTAGAACAGATGAAGAAGGATGTGGAAGATGTGTATGTTCTAGATCAATTCACCAATCCTGCAAATCCCGATGCCCACTTCAGATGGACAGGTAAGTGGTAACACAGTCTATTTGAACTAAACTGGATGCAGTAGCAGTAGCGTTTGAGTAACTTTAGATTGTTTGACTATAAGGCCCAAAACTCAGTCGAAGACTATGAACTGACTAACTTATAAGATGTTGAAATAAATTGATGGATGATATGCAATAAATGTTGCTATGTGATGTTGGCCTCTGCAGGATCACACTTCCATGCAACGTTTTTACTCTTTATTTTTATTTTATTTTTGAGATTCCTGACTAAAAAATGAACCTCAGCACTAATGCATCGAACTAAATATGTCCTTAGGACCTGAGATATGGAAAGATACAGCAGGCAAAGTGGACATATTTATAGCTGCTTCAGGTTCAGGAGGCACCATCACAGGCGTGGGGAGGTATCTCAAGACGAAGAACCCATCTGTCGGTGTGGAACGACACCTATGGGATCACAAGAATCCCTACTACGGTTGCCGGGGCGCAGGGTTGCGAGAAGAGCAGGATTAGTAGTCAGCACAAGGATCGTTTACCCAGGTTCGGGCCGCGAAGATGCGTAAAACCCTAGTCCTGCTTTGGTGGGTGTATTTCAGAGAGTTCTTGAGCTCTCGAACTAGCTATGGTGGGGTGCGTGGTTCCAAAGAGCCGAATCCTTCTCCAGTATGCCATGGGCCTCCTTTTATAGTCGAAAGGGGCTGCCACAGTGGCATACAGGAGGTGGAAAGGCGTACAGTATTGCGAGCTTATCGCTCGTATTACAGGACAAGACGCATTTAATGCGCCGCTGAGGTGTCCCCTAGCTTTATCGGGGACGGGGGCGAGGCCCGTCCCGTCCGTCGTCGCTCCTCCTCGCTTCGACACGCGCCCTGGCCAGCGATGCGTGCGGCGCCATGTAGGCAGGCAGGCAGCTGAGGTGGCGCGGTGGTGGAGCCTTCACGAAGATCTGCATGCCGCCACGCAGGCGCTTGATGAGTTGGCCTGGGAGCTGCATGTTGCCACGCAGGTGCCTGCTCAGCTGGTTGAGCTGGCAGCTGCATGCGAACGGCGGCGGAGACTAGGTTGGTGCGGGCCTGGCAGTGGCCCTGCTGGCGCCCTTGGCGAGGGCCTTGCCGTGGCGCGCTGTCGTCCCCGGCAAGGATCTTGCCGGGGGTCTTGTGGTTCCCCTTGGCAAGGGTCTTGCCGAGGATCGCCGCCTTCTAATCCTCATCTGATCTTGAATATTCCTTGTCTTCACAAAGATCTGCATGCCACCACAGAGGTGCCTCCCGAGCCCTGGCCCAACATGGTTGGCTGAGTTGGAACCCGTGGGCTCGAGGGTGGCTCACTCCGCTGGTGTGGGCGAGCCGCCCCGGCAAGGGTCTTGCCGGGGCCGCTGAGGCTGCCCCAGCAAGGATCTTGCCGGGGGAACCTGCTTCGCCTCTCTGCTTCTTTGCGGTCTTGATCTTGGCGTTGCTCTGGCCGTCTTGAGCTTTCATTTTACCTCGGTTCACCTCCCCTGCTCTGCTTGGTGTGGCCGCGGGCGCGGCTCCGACTGTCCGTGCACAGGTAAAGGGGTACAAAGGTGCGCCCCTTCTTTTGTACACCGACACCATCTATAAAATTAATATGCGTTGAACCAGCTGAAAGTCCAGTGATTTCAGGCAAGAAACTACTACTACTATGATAAATATATTGAATAAATGATACTAGACATGTTTGGTTATGCTCATCAATAACCTGGCTACCTTGGCTTGTAAATTATAGTAAGATCTTCCCTGCCTATGATCTGTAGATGGCGAGCCAGCCTTCCACAACATCCTAGGAATAGGGCCAGGTTTTGTCCCAGAAATACTGGATAGATCCCAGATAGATGAAATTGTAACAGTAACTACTCAAGAAGCTATGGACATGGCTAGAAGGTTGGCAAGGGAAGAAGGGTTGCTTGTTGGCATATCTTCAGGCGCAAATGCAGCCGCCTGCTTAAAGGCAAGCTCTCTTTTTCAACAGTCTAGGATCTTTTTTCATTTGCACATGCTACAGTGAATGCTATATAAATCCGCTTATTATGCAGTCCTCTGATTAGGGTACTTCCTCATAGGTTGCATCAAGAGAGGAGAACAGGGGAAAGATGATTGTGACAATGTTTTCCAGTGGTGCAGAGAGGTATCTGAATTCAGAGCTCTTTGCGCAGGTGAAGGAAGAGTGCGTCAACATCAACATGACCTTCTGATGTTCAGCTCGAGGCAATGACAGCTTAGGGATGATCCAGAAGTGTAGTCTTATCATAATACCAGATACTGTTTAATAATTAAGAGATGAAACAAAACACACTAGTGTCATAAGTACAAACCATATGGTTGCAGGTTACAGAGGATAGCGGTATTTTATTGGGTGTTTGGTTTGAGGAATCACCTCAAACACACTATGGTTGATCCATCAAGAGCCCTCATTTTGTACTAGCCTTACGCTTGTATGAAGGATGACATGGTGATATAGACCAACCCATTGCATTCCTCGAAGTGAGTTAAGTTCAGAGCTAGAATCTGATGGTCCATTCGGTATTAATTACTAAAACCAAACACCCATACTTGTCCATCACCATACTGTTCATATAAAGAAACATCTTTTTTCTAGTATAAAACAAATCAAATTTACTGAGACATCCGGTTAACCTTCTGGTATTCTGCCCAACATGTAACAACGAGGGTGACCCTAACTGTCATAGGACCTAACATGGTTACATAGTTCCAACTTCCATGGCTGGGATCACTTGAAGCAGGGCCGTCCTCAAAAATCAGGGGCCCTGCGCGAATCTGCAATTAGGCCCTAAGTATGGAAAAGGTAGTTGTAGCTGTGTGCATCGCAATGATGCAGGGATTAAACCTCCTTTTCGGGAAACAGAGAAAAAATATTTATCATGCTAGTAACACAATTTTATGCAAGAATTATATCTTGCCAAAAGGCAACTCTCCGAACCCTTAATAATTACTCCCTCTGTAAACAAATATAAGACGTTTTCAGAGGGAGTACTAAACTAATTTTTACTTGAAAAGCGGCATCCTTCTGGCATTTGATTACACAGTTTCTTCCACCTAGTTGCTGCAATTGTCAACTGGGAATAGAGGAAATAATACCAGGCGAGGTCGACGGATATCCATGAAAGAATAAAGGGCATCATTATTGCTAATGTCATTCTCTAAGAGCAACTCCATCAGGCCCTCTAAACACAGCCCCCAAACAGTTTTGGGGGGCTAAGGCCAAAAAATTGGCTCCAGCAGGGCCCCTACTGTTTGAAAGGAGGTTAAACCAAACATTCAGCTTCAGCAGGGCCCCTACTGTTTGAAGGAAGATGCCGGATGAGACCAGGAATAACAGCATCTCTCAAAAAAAAAGTCCAGGAATAACAAGAAAGCTTTTATATCCTGTTTGAAAGGAATCTCGGCTAGTCTTATGAACAGAGGAGGAAACCTTGAGTAGTGTGGCCAGGAGACTTGCTGGTCAAGCGAGTACTCCAAAATGTGTGGATGCCACACCCCCACCCCACCCCACCGTGGCCCCTCTTTCTTTTTTTTGACGCGGTCAACGCTGGGCTTACACCGGCCTGAACATATAGTAATTAATCACCAGCCAATTACAAAAACAGAGTAGAGATTGGGTATACAACATGGAGCCCGAGTCCCTCTCTAACCAAAGCCCCATGAGTTCCTCTTCCAACCAAAAAGCTCCGGCTTCTTCCTGTTCTTTACAACAATACTGGTATCTCTGCTGCCCAAATCTTACCTATACAGTGCGCAAACCATTCTGGTTATGAACTCCAAATCCTACTGGGACCAAAAATCCATGGATTCCTCTTGCTTTCAACCAAAATGCTCCAGCTTCTTCCTGTTATTCACAATACTGATTTCTCTGCTGCCCAGATCTTCTTGCCTACAGTTACCGAAAAAGGGTTTCCCCCCGCTTTGTATTACAAAGCAATCTTGCCTACAGTTCACAAACCAATCTGGTGATGAACACCAAATCCTCCTGGGACTCGAGAGATATTGGGGGAGCTCACCTGTGCTTGGAAGATGGAGCCTCACTTCTTCTAACCACTGTAAATGGGGAGGAATTACATGCACAGATGGTTTGGTCACTGCCATTTCCCTTCCACAGCAAACCTTTAGGAAACCAATCCCACCGTCCCTTTGCCTCCTCAAGAATCTTACCAACTTGGACCTCTCCTACAATAACTTCTCCACTTCATTCCCTACCATACTCTACAATTGCTCCAATCTGAAGTACCTAGACCTTTCCAACAATGTCTTTGGTGGGAAACTCGCAGCTGACATAAACTGTTTATCAGCAAAGCTCGAGCATCTCAACTTATCAAGCAATCGTATCATGGGGGAAATTCCACCATCGATTGGATGGTTTCCAAAGCTCAAGTCACTGCTCCTCGACACGAATCAGTTTGACGGAAGTTATCCAGCAAAGGACATCAGCAATCTAGCCAACCTCGAGGTGCTGACACTAGCGGGAAATCCATTTCTGCCAGCTCCATTTCCAGTTGAGTTTGGCAAGTTGACACGCCTCACATACTTGTGGCTGTCAGGTATGAACATGACAGGTGAGATCCCTGAGCTCAGTCTCTTGAGTGTATCAAATAATATGCTGCAAGGCACAATTCCTACATGGGTATGGCAGCATAAGAAGCTTCGGCGCTTGTACATGTATACCAACCATTTCACAGGCGAGATTTCATCCTGTGTCAGCGCCGTAAACTTGGTGGAGCTTGATGTATCCTCAAACAATCTAACAGGGACAATACCAGATGACTTTGGTAGGCTCATCAACCTTACCTTGTTGTTTCTCTACACAAATCAACTTCATGGGTCAATATCGCCAAGCATCGGGTTGCTGCCGAATCTCAGAGACATCCGGCTATTTGAGAACATGTTATCTGGTTCCCTTCCACCAGAGCTTGGTAAGCACTCACCACTAGGTAATCTTGAGGTCTGCAACAATAACCTCTCGGGCGAGTTGCCAGCTGATCTTTGCTCCAACAGGAAGTTATATGACATCGTTGTGTTCAATAATAACTTTTCTGGAAAGCTTCCACAATCGTTAGACGACTGCTACCGGTTGAACAATTTAATGCTGTACAACAATCATTTTACTGGAGAGTTCCCCAAGAGCCTCTGGTCAGTGGTGACAAATGAGCTAACGGTGGTTATGATCCAAAATAACAATTTCTCTGGCACATTTCCTACCCAGCTACCATGGAACTTCACGCGCCTTGACATAAGTAACAATAGATTCTCTGGTCCCATTCCAACTTTAGCAGGCAAAATGAAAGTATTCAGGGCAGCAAACAACTCTCTTTGTGGCGAAATTCCCTGGGATTTGATGGGTATTTCACAGGTAGGTGAACTTGACCTTTCTGGAAATCAAATTAATGGATCAATACCCATGACAATTGGAGTGCTAAAGCTCAACGCACTTAATCTAAGTGGAAATCAGATATCTGGTACTATACCTGCAGCGTTTGGATTTATGTCAGGGTTAACCATCCTTGACCTCTCCTCAAATGAGCTATCTGGCGAGATCCCAAGAGCGATCAATAAGTTGAAACTGAACTTTCTAAACCTCTCCATGAATCAACTCACGGGGGAAATACCAACATCATTGCAAAACGAAGCATATGAGCGAAGCTTCCTCTTCAATCCAGGCCTCTGTGTCTCATCGAATAATTCCATCCCTAATTTCCCAATTTGCAGTGCAAGAGCAAACAACAACAATGATACCTCCAGGAGGCTTATAGCCCTCTTTTTTGTTCTTGCCAGTATCATGCTTGTGGGTTTGATAGTTGGTGGTTTCTTGCTACTAAAGAGGCAAAAGAATACCCAAGATCCTCTATCATGGAAGCTGACCCAGTTTCATGCACTGCATTTCACAGAATATGATGTTCTTTCTGGGCTCTGTGAGCAGAACTGGATTGGAAGTGGCAGGTCTGGCAAGGTGTGCCGAATTTGTGTTGTGGATGGAGAAGGTGGTAGTAGAATGGTGGCTGTTAAAAAGATATGGAACGCCCAGAACCTTGGTAACAAGCTCGAGAAGGACTTCCTTGCAGAGGTCCAGATATTGGGTGAGATCTGGCACACAAACATTGTCAAGCTGCTCTGCTGCATCTCAAGCTCAGAGGCAAAGCTTCTTGTCTATGAGTACATGGAAAATGGTAGCTTAGACAGGTGGCTGCATCAGAGGGATAGAGTTGGTTCACTGGCACCTTTGGATTGGCCCACCAGATTGCAAATTGCCATCGACTCAGCAAGAGGTCTCTGCTATATGCACCATGATAGTTCACCCGCCATAGTGCACTGTGATGTCAAGTCTGCCAATATCCTTCTGGACCCCGAGTTCAGAGCAAAGATAGCTGACTTCGGCCTTCCTCGGATTCTTCTCAAAACCGGAGATCCTGAGTCAATTTCTGGCATAGGTGGTACCTTTGGCTACATGGCACCAGGTAAGAAATAGAAATGCAAACTCAAACTAGTATATATTTAGGATGTACCATGTGCTAATCGGAGACTAGCTTTTTTGCAGAGTACGGATACCGGCTTAAGGTGAATGGGAAGGTCGATGTCTACAGCTTCGGAGTGGTCCTGTTGGAGCTCACAACGGGGAGGGTGGCAAATGATGGAGGCTTGGAGTACTGCTTGGCAGAATGGGCATGGAGACAGTATCAAGAGTATGGCCTGTCAATTGATCTTCTTGATGAAGACATTCGAGATCCAGCCAACATTGAAGATGCATTCGCAGTGTTTACGCTAGGTGTGATCTGTACAGGTGGGCAGCCTTCAGTGCGGCCATCAATGAAGGATGTGCTGTACGCTCTTCTCCGGTTTGAACATAAATCCAGGGAAAGAAGCCCGCAGCATGTTGTCTCTGAAGAAACGTCACTTCTAGAATCCTAGACTAACTGAAGCCGTAGAGGAATAACGATGTTCCAGTTGATGGAGTATTATCTATAGAATTTCCGGGTGCAAATGATGTGTGATTTTCAGTTTCATCCTCTTTCACATGCTAGTTTACCTTATCCTTTTTGTGTCGACATAAAGCTTGTGAAGTGTATAAGTATTGCAGCCACAAACTGCTGAAAGACGAATTCCGGGCTAAATGCTGAAAATGCATGCAGTTATTATTCTATATGCAGACCAAATATTAGCTGAAAATGTACATAAATGATATGGATGTTGGACTACAAAATTACTTGTTTTTTTGGCCTGCGTGTGTGTGTGTGGCGCATTTAGCTCTTTAGAAGGCTGGTACTGACCAAAGTGGGTGGGAAATTAGCATATTATCGTGAGAAGAATAGATAGGTTATGCTCTGATGTGCTAAAGGAACACTTGGCATTTACAGGGTAATGTTTAGCCACGACGCTTGCTTACGCAGAACTACTGGTAAAAAACACAACAAAACATCTGAACTTCTGGCTGCCTCTTGAAAAAAATATCAAAATTCACAAGGTAAACATAAATTGCAACTCTTTCTTCAAGAGAGAAACATAACTGGAACAAGAGCATGTATGGAAGAGTCTAGAATAGAGTAGAAGTGTGTGAATGTAATGTAAATCTGTTTCAAAAAAAACATAGTAATTATATTCTCCAGTAGAAGAGGTGAACTAAGTTTAATCATGAAATCTTCTAGATACTACACATGGCAGGATCTGTTTCTGATGTAGTTAAGGCCAACTCCAATGCACGACCCCAAATGGTCCAGCCGCATCCGTTTGGGGGTAAACGGACACAAATCACGGCCCAACACGCGGGAGCAAACAATCTTTGGAAGCCTTCAAGGCCCGGCATAAGAACAACATTTTTGGTCGCTCATCAAAGATTGTCCCAAGTTCAAAGATCAATATGCCGCTCTAAAGAAGAAGGGAGGGACGGCGGCCGTGGCTGCGAATGGAGATGTGCTCAAGAGGCCGAGGGGCAAGACCAACTCGAAGCTTGACAAGAAGCGCGATGCGGCATCTATCGCCTTGCAAGAAACTTTGCACTGCATGATGACTCAAAAGGAAGTGAGGGAGGAGAGGAAGTGCCAAGGAAAGGAGCTCCAAACGAAGATATACTTGGAGCTCCAAACGAAGAAGCTTGACATGGAGGAGGCCGCCAAGAGGAGGAAGCTCGACATGAAGGAGGCCATCCAATCGATGAAGCTCGCGATCGAGGCCACCAATGCCGACACCAAAGCAAAAGAGGTGGCACTAGCAATCATGAGCGTGAACTTGACCAACATGTCCCTGAAGAGAAGAATTTGGTTTGCGAACCAGCAAAAGGAGATGTTCGACCAAGAGGGCCTGAACTAGGGAGGCCTCGGCCGTGGGCTATGGCCGTTTTTTTTAAGGTTGGCAAGTGTGCTGGCCGCTGGCTATGTTGCCAACGAGAAAACTTGTTCATTTTGAAGGCTGGCTAGTGTGCCGGCCGCTGGCTTTGTTGCCGGCGTGAAAACTTGGGGCTTGACCATTTTGAAGGTTGGCATATGTTTGCCAGCCACGGGCTTTGTTGCCGGTATGAACTCTGGCTGCTGGCATGAAGTATGGCCGCTGGCATGAACTACGGCCGCGGTGGACAAAAAATTCATTTGCAAAAGAATTTAGGCGGCCGGACCAGATGCGTCCGCGCGTTGGACGCACGACCAGCACATCCAGGAAAACGGTCGGCCGCCGCTGTCCGTTTGGGGTCGACGGTTGGAGTTGGCCTAATGTTAAATTGGACGGCCCACGACACTCAGATTTGCCGGATCTTGACCATCTATATAGATGATATACATATAGTAAACACAAAGAAAAAGGAAAGCATCTAAAATTCTAGCTGCCTTTTGAAAAAATATCTACATAACATTTTAGCTAGGGTGTTTGCACATAAAACTATCGCTCTAGATCACAACAACGAGTCTGAATTGACTCTGAACTTTCTTGTGTGAGGAAAATTGTCTTCGAATTTCACACATCACAATAATAAAAAAGAGTATTCAGTATATAGACTACTAAAAACTGAACCTCGGTATGCATCGGGACATTTATTTTTTCTGAAAAGGAGGGTGACCCCCAGGGTATGCATCCAACACAAGTGTTTGATAATTGGACAGCATTGCAGCTCAACAAGCGGAGAGTTACAGGGGCTTACTTGCTGATCTCGTACAGGCTATAGAAGCGAGGGGCGCAGCTGGGGAGACGGAGGAAATCCCTTCTCGGTGCGGCGTTGGAACTTGGAAGCGCTAGAAACTGCCGTCGCCAGCGACGAATGAGTCGGAGGAGAATCAGGAGATGGACGCACGGATGGCAAATCCGGGTGCTCTGCGCGCTGGTACCAACCGCCAGGCCTATATGTTGCCCGAAGCATCGGCGACTATCAGGCCGGTCCAACACTGTAGCAAGCGTGAGTCTTTTCTGTTTTTTGTTCAGTTTTCCAATGTACGTAGTAGTACGATTTTCTAGGATTTTCTTTGGTTTTCTCTTTCTTTCTTTGTTTCTTTCTACGGTTTAATCATTTTTTGTTTATTTACTCGGTTTTCATTGTTTTTTAAAACACATGTCTACTTTTTATACACATTTCGGATATACATAATTAATTTTTTTACAAAATTTATGTTTTCATGTCTATCTTTTTGTATACATTGTACTCCCTCCGTCCCAAAGTTCTTGTTTTAGATTAGTCTAGATACGGATGTATCTAATACTAAAACGTGACTTGATACATCCGTATTTAAACAAATCTAAGACAAAAAATTTGGGACAGAGGAAGTACCTTTTTCATGTACATCCACATGATTTCACATTTTCTTCAATACTTTTTGAACATTTTTTGTCAAATACATGTTAAAAAAATATGAAATATTTTTTAACTATGCGAATATTTTTTTACATTGGAAAAACGTTTTGAAAATTTGAAAAAATTGTTTGAAACGCGTGAACACTTTCCTAAATGTAATTTACATTTTTTCAACGGATCAGAACTCTTTTCTAAATAAAAACTTGTTTATAAAATATTTTAATAAATTTCACCTATATTTTTTTGAAACACATGAACATTTTTACATTTTTGAAATGTTCATACATTTTTTTGAATGGTATAAACATTTTCTTTGAGTGGGACAAACATGTTTTTACACCATATTTACATTTTTTACACTGCATTTACCTTTTTCATAATATATGTATTTTTTAAAATATAAGAGCAACTCCAATGGGACGACCCATTTCGTCCGCCGCTGTCCGTTTGGGTCGGCGCGGACAGAAAAGTCGGCCCAACGCGCCGACCCAAACGGCCGCGCATCCGCTTTTCGTCCGCGGGCGACCCATTCCCGGCCCATTTTTTAGCCGAATTTGCGTCGGCGCGGACACGCAACGGACACGCGCACGCTCGCCTTCTCCTCTCCCCGGGCCCACTGGTCAGTGGCTCATTGGCCTCCCCCCACCCCCAGCCAACAGCAATCCTCGCCCGCCTCCTTCGTCGCCGACGCCGCCGCCCTTTTTTGCTGGGGACTCTGCCAGCTGCCGCCGCCTCCACATCCGCCCAGCAACGCCGCTCACTCCCCCCGTCGCCCCCTCCACCGCCGTCTTGCCGCCAGGGAGCAAATTGTTTCCCACCGCCGCCGCCCCCCCCCCCCCCAACCGCACAGCCGCCCGCGACCAAGAGGCCGCCTCGCCGCCCCGGCCAGATCCTCACCGGCACGCTCGTCGGACGCCGGCCCACTTGTCGGACGTCGGCAGGGCAGCTAGCTGGTCCATGCGCGTCGCGACTCCCCTCGCCGGTCGTCTCCTTCTTCGACGCCCGCAAGCTGTTCGACGGTTTGCCAAGGTACGAAAATGGACTCCGCCGATGAGTTCTTTTTCCATAATTTCCTTTGCGACTCCGACGATTCGTCGTCCGACGAGGAGGAGGAACTATTGGCTGCCGTGTTGGTCCATCACCACCTCAACAGCCATCGGCCGTTGTTTCGTGGCTCCATTCCGGGCCACCTTCCGGCGTTGAATCGCAACCGAGAGAGCGGGCATTTCCTTCTTTGGAAGGACTACTTTGATACAACAAATCCGTTGTTCAAACATCAAAAATTCCGCCGCCGTTTCTGTATGAGTAGGCATCTTTTCAACCGTATTAGAGAGGGGGTGGTCGGCTATGATGACTATTTCGAGTGCAAAGAGGATGCTGTCGGCAAGATCGGTTTCTCCTCTTATCAGAAATGCACTGCCGCCATCCGAATGCTTGCATACGGAGTGCCTGGTGATCTCATTGACGAGTACGTCCGTATGAGTGAGTCTACATGCCTAGAGTCCCTGTATAAGTTCTGCAAGGTGTTATTGCTGGGTTTGGCCCTGAGTACTTGAGAGAGCCGACGGCTGAAGATACAGCCCGTTTGTTGGCGATGAATGCCAGAAGGGGCTTCCCAGGGATGCTTGGCAGCATAGACTGCATGCACTAGGTGTGGAAGAACTATCCTTCTGCTTGGCAAGGGCAGTATAAGGGACATGTCAGGGCTTGCACTCTCATATTAGAGGCCGTGGCGTCTCAAGATCTCTAAATCTGGCACTCTTTCTTTGGCATGGCTGGATCACACAATGATATCAACGTGCTTCAACGCTCGTCGGTGTTTGCTAGGCTTGCCGAAGGTGTTGGGGAACGTAGTAATTTCAAAAATTTCCTACGCACACGCAAGATCATGGTGATGCATAGCAACGAGAGGGGAGAGTGTTGTCCATGTACCCTCGTAGACCGATAGCGGAAGCGTTAACACTACGCGGTTGATGTAGTCGTACGTCTTCATGATCCGACCGATCAAGTACCGAACGTACGGCACCTCCGAGTTCAGCACACGTTCAACTCGATGACGTCCCTCGAACTCCGATCCAGCCGAGTGTTGAGGGAGAGTTTCGTCAGCACGACGGCATGGTGATGATGATGATGTTCTACCGACGCAGGGCTTCGCCTAAGTACCGCTACGATATTATCGAGGTGTAATATGGTGGAGGGGGCACCGCACACGGCTAAGAGATCAATAGATCAATTGTTGTGTCTATGGGGTGCCCCCTTGCCCCTGTATATAAAGGAGCAAGGGGGGAGGCGGCCGGCCTAGGAGGAGGGCGCGCCAAGGGGGGAGTCCTACTCCCACCGGGAGTAGGACTCCTCCTTTCCTTGTTGGAGTAGGAAAAGGGAAGGGAGAAGGAGAAAGAAGGAAGGGGGCGCCCCCCCTCCCTAGTCCAATTCGGACTAGTCCATGGGGAGGGGTGCGGCCACCCTTTGGGGCCTTTCTCTCCTTTCCCGTATGGCCCATTAAGGCCCAATACAAATTCCCGTAACTCTCCGGTACTCCGAAAAATACCCGAATCACTCGGAACCTTTCCGATGTCCGAATATAGTCGTCCAATATATTGATCTTTACGTCTCGGCCATTTCGAGACTCCTCGTCATGTCCCCGATCTCATCAGGGACTCCGAACTCCTTCGGTACATCAAAATATATAAACTCATAATATAACTGTCATCGTAACGTTAAGCGTGCGGACCCTACGGGTTCGAGAACTATGTAGACATGACCGAGGCACCTCTCCGGTCAATAACCAATAGCGGAACCTGGATGCTCATATTGGCTCCCACATATTCTACGAAGATCTTTATCGGTCAAACCGCATAACAACATACGTTGTTCCCTTTGTCATCGGTATGTTACTTGCCCGAGATTCGATCGTCGGTATCTCAATACCTAGTTCAATCTCGTTACCGGCAAGTCTCTTTACTCGTTCCGTAATACATCATCCCGCAACTAACTCATTAGTTACAATGCTTGCAAGGCTTATAGTGATGTGCATTACCGAGTGGGCCCAGAGATACCTCTCCGACAATCGGAGTGACAAATCCTAATCTCGAAATACGCCAACCCAACAAGTACCTTTGGAGACACCTGTAGAGCACCTTTATAATCACCCAGTTACGTTGTGACGTTTGGTAGCACACAAAGTGTTCCTCCGGTAAACGGGAGTTGCATAATCTCATAGTCATAGGAACATGTATAAGTCATGAAGAAAGCAACAGCAACATACTAAACGATCGAGTGCTAAGCTAACGGAATGGGTCAAGTCAATCACATCATTCTCCTAATGATGTGATCTCGTTAATCAAATGACAACCCATGTCAATGGCTAGGAAATTTAACCATCTTTGATCAACGAGCTAGTCAAGTAGAGGCATACTAGTGACACTCTGTTTGTCTATGTATTCACACATGTATTATGTTTCCGGTTAATACAATTCTAGCATGAATAATAAACATTTATCATGATATAAGGAAATAAATAATAACTTTATTATTGCCTCTAGGGCATATTTCCTTCAGAAGGCAACAGCCCACTGGTGAAGTTTACTGTCAACGGACACAACTACGACAAAGGATACTACCTGGGTGATGGTATCTATCCTCAGTGGACCACTATTGTCAAGACAATACCCAACCCTATCGGAGAGAAGAGGAAAAGATTTGC
Organism: Aegilops tauschii subsp. strangulata; assembly: GCF_002575655.3. NCBI lineage: Eukaryota > Viridiplantae > Streptophyta > Magnoliopsida > Poales > Poaceae > Aegilops > Aegilops tauschii. The sequence goes on from NC_053040.3 coordinate 188,355,558, forward strand.
CCAGGAGCAAGAGGGTGCCAGGAAGGATGTCGAGCGTGCCTTTGGTGTTTTGCAATCTCGATGGCGCATCGTTCGGTATCCTGCTAATATCTGGAGCACGCAAAAACTGTGGGAGGTGATGACTGCTTGTGTGATCGTGCACAATATGATCGTAGAAGACAAGTGCCCGGAACATCTGTACGATCAAGGGTTTCAGTTTCAGGGTGAGAATGTTGTGCCTGAGCATGGAGTAGCGGCAACATTTGAACAGTTCACCCAATTTCATGAAGACGTGCGTGATTGGGAAACTCACGTGTAGCTACAGAATGATTTGATTGAGCATATGTGGGCTCATGTTGGCAACCAATAGATGTATCTTCTTTTATGCGTTTGCAAAACTATGTGAAACATTTTTATTTGTATCCGGCTTGTAAAACTATAATATTTTTATTCGGTAAAACTATGTTATTTGACAATATGTTTGAATGCAAATCAATGTAAATATTGGGCGGCCAGCCGGCCAAGCCGGCACATATGGGTCGGCGCGTTGGGCGCGCTGCCGACCCAAATCTAAAAGAGAGCGGACGCAGGGCGGGCGGCTGACCCAAACGGACAAAAAGCGGACGAAATCGCCGTCCGTTTGAGTCGGCCCGTTGAAGTTGCTCTAAACAAAAGGGAAAAAATGTGTGATGGCAGGCATGACGAGAGCATGTCATAACTGGGCCGGCCTACTACCGGCTAGCTGCAGGTGATGCTCGCGTACAGCTCGCTTCGAGCGGCGCATAGCCGCACCCGGTACCGGTAGCTCCTACCCGCCGCTCTCTGCGGCAGGTTGTCGCTCGCACGCACAGGGGGTCTACACCTGGGCCGGCTCGATTGAGAACTGTAGCTTGAAAATAAAGGCCTGATCAAGAACTGTAGCACAAAATAAAAGCACCGAGCGGGTATCGAACCGAGGATCTCATACTAGCGTCAATACGCTACTATGAGTGGACCTAGCAAGCTTTAATGCTCAGAATACAGCACAAACCTTTAAGAACGAACTACTGAGCGCAAATCCAATTTTTTTTTTCGAAATTTCAAACGCATTTTTTGAAAGAAAAAAAAGCCTGAATGTTTTGTGAAACGCAACTACTTTTGAATAACGTGAACAATTTTTTTCAAAAACTGCCACATTCTTGAAAATCATGAACAATATTTTGATATGTGAACAATTTTGTAATCCCAGAACAAAATTTGTAAAGGTAAAAAATTATGAAACCGTGAACATTTCTGAAATGTGAATAAATATTTAAACCGCACATTTTTCGAATTATGAACAAATTTTGAAACATGAACAAATACCAAATTCGCAACCAGAAATTGTGAAATATTTTTTGAACTATGAACAAATTTTGAAACCATAAACATTTTTTGAATTGTGAACAAATTTTAACACACGAATAAATTTCAAATTCGTGAACAAAATTATAGAACGGCAAGTATTTTTTAAATCTGCGAACAAATTTTGAAACTGCGAACATTTTTCTAATTGTGAACAAATTTGGAAACATGAACAAATTTCAAATTCGTAAACAAAATTATAATGTTGTGAACATTTTTCGAATTCTGAACAAATTTTGAAACTGCAGTTTTTTTTCTAATTGTGAACAAATTTTAGAACATGAATAAATTTCAAATTCGTGAACAAAATTATAAAATGGTGAACATTTTTCAAATCTGAGAATAAATTTTGAAAAGTGTGAACATTTTTGAATTGTGAACAAATTTTGGAACACGAACAAATTTCAAATTCATGAACAAAATTGTAAAATTATGAACATTTTTCGTTAAACCGTGAACATTATGAAAATAGAAACAAATGAAAAAAACAGAAAAAGGAAAAAATAAAGAAAAAGAAAAAAATAGAAAATAGAAAAAAACAGAAAAAAGAAAAAACCAATTCAAAGAACCTTCTAGAAGTTTCCCGAAACCGGAAGCGTTGGAACGGTTAAACGGGCTGGCCCGTTGCGTCGCTGCTCGGTCGCTCGCCTTTGCGAAGCGTCGGCAGTTTGACGCAGCAAGCGGTAAATAGGATTTTTCCCCAGTACCAGCGTCAGCACACGCTTTACGTCTCCGTACCACACCGGCCCATTAGGCTGGTCATAGTGGGGAGTATAATAGTAATGTATGATACTTCATCTATGGTGTATAGTATCATAAATTAATATCATATGTGATCTTATTTATTGCCATGCAAGACACATGGTAACATAACATTAATTATGATACAGTATCTACCTATGTTCTTAGAACCCTCTCTCTTTTCTTTAATTATTTGCGACATAAATATGTTTGTGAGTCCCAAATGCATGATACTGCTTATATTATCCCCACCATGGCCAGCCTTAGTCACCTGCTCGCGTTGCACTGCCAGTGCCTAATAACTAGTACTAGCACACGTTGTGATAAAGAAACTTGTACCAACACACACGCACGCACGCACGCACGCACGCACGCACGCACGCACCATTAAGAAAAAAAGGTAAAAATCTAATCAAGTATTGCAAGAACAGAAATGTTCGCGTATACAATCAGACCATTTTTATAAGTACATCATTAATATTTTTCTAAATAAATGATTTTTAAAAAGTACATGTTTAACCTTTTTTGAAATATTCACAATGAACAGTTTTTAAAATACATGTTGAACAATTTCTCAAAACATGATAAACATTCCTCAACAACAAAATGAACATTTTGTAAAAGTATGTGATTAAAATTTTCAATATGCACGACACACATTTTTGAAAAACACTATGAATTTTTTAATACATGTGATAAAAGAACTGAAATAACTAAAAAGGAAAATAAAAAACATTTTGCTGCAAATCAATAACATTTATTACAATATGCGTAAACATTTTTGTTGCAACACATGAACAATGTTTTCAGAAGAAAACACTTTTGAAAATACATGAAGTTTTTGTTATGCGTGTGGACAAATTATTTTTGCAATACATGAACATTTATTACAGTATGCGCGCACATTTTTGTTGCAACACATGAACAATTTTTTCACAAGGGAACATTTTTTAAAATGCATGAGCGGTGAGAACAGTTTTTAGCAGAAGTTGAATAATACGTAACCGATTTGAGAACAATTTCTAGTATTTTAGAGAGAAAAAATTACATGTTCCAAAAAACCTAGTTGGGATCCTTCATCTCGATCTTCCTGGCGGTCCATGATTCAATTGCCCTTGGATTGGATTTCAAACATGCCACGACTTTTGGCCCGCGAGGTCATCTTGTTCCTCCTCCGTGCGCCCCATGGAGGCGCTCCGGTCACTTCACCGGAGGATGTTTTGCCCTTGTGAAGGCGTCGACAAGGTCCTTCAACATGAAGTTCTCATGAATACTTCATGCAAAAAAGAAATTGCATTGAATACTCTTTTTTAGTTGAATGTATACTTTTCTTCTTGATAAGGACATATTGAGCATTAGGAGATCTCCAATGCCATATGCTTTGACATGCGTCAGGATCAATTTTTGATCGATTTCCCAGCTAATTAGCGGCTGGGCTGTGCCAATCGTGGCATCAACGCAAAGGCTGGCATCCGACGCTTGGCCCTTTTCTTCGCTGCACCAAGCACCCCTGGTTGCTTCTATACCTAATGATAAAGAACTGCGCATTTCTCCGATTTTTTGATCTATCTGGAAGTTGATATTAATTACCCACCAGACCACCCATAAGTGACGAAAATAACCCTTTGTTTCGTAGGTTTCATTGCACTCAACGTTTGGCCTCAAAAAAGAAATAGCAGAACAAGGACTTGAACCATGACCGCGTTGAAAGAGCCTGCATGCATGAAGTCATCTAGCCAACTTTGCTTGAGAAATAAAGGGAGGCACTCTTTTATTGGTTAAGTCAGTTTAAAAAAAACTTAGAAGCCACGTATCGATGTTGTAAATCTGTCGCTCGCGTTGGGACTTCCGTGCGCAACTCCCGTCCCGTCCGCGCCGCGCATGCACTCCTCGGCCTTTTCCTACACTACGTAGCAGCTCTGCTGGGCCTTTTTTGGGTGTCATCGAACTGGGCCACGCTGGGCCAAAACGAAAAAAATTGCTAGCGTGCAGGATCCAGTGAGTTCAACTAGCTTTTTATTGTGATAAAAGACATGCTTCACTTATTAATCAATAGCCCCACCTCGCTGTTTTACCTCGGATCTCACCAATTTATATATGTCCGTCGATAGACAATCAACAAGCCCTTTCAAAGGAAAGGAAAGAATTAAGATAAACAGGGTGATGTGTGGAACATATATGGTTGACTGACTCTAATTTAAGCGGGGTTATGGGGGAAAATATTTTGAGTAATGCTACATCCACGTAAAGAATTTTACGTGTTTTGCGTAACTTGCCACATGGACAATTCTGATTTGAGAAGGGGGCCCACCTGAAAATGGGGGGGGGGGGGCAGAGAGAGTTATTCGCAAATGCCTACTTTGCTCGACCAGTTGTTGTCCGTCACCACGCACGACGAGAACTTGGTCGGAATCAAAATCAAAATCTAAAAGTCCCTGTTGCGCCTGACATAATTTTTTTTCAAATTTTGAAGGACTTATTTTTTTCCATTGGAACACACGGCCTCTTTTCCTATGAGAGTTAGTGCCTGACATGGGAGCTAGGGCGTTTAAACATTTTCTATTCATGATATTTATTTATTTCCTTTTATAAAGCGCCTCCTGAAGAGTCTAGCATTGGACATGCCCTTAGATATGCGGGCCAAGGCGTTGTAGTTGTCCTTTTTTATCATCAAATCTTTAGTCCTCAAACAATGGCCATATCATTTACAATTTGAGCCAAAATAAAGTTGGGTGCATTATAGTCCCAAGATTCAGATAAGCTAACTCTAAAGCAATGTTTTGCTAGACTATCAACAACTAGATTTGCTTCCCTACATAAATGAACATAATCAGCGCTTGAAAACTCAAACGATAGGAGAGTAGCATTTGTAATGATTAGCGTGTCCGGACCCATATATCCCCCCGGATTCGGAATTGCATCCAAGGCACTCCTACTGTCTGATTTGATGACAACTTTAGTGCAACTGATGTTAGCCGCTAGGATTAGTCCGTTGCGAATGGCGTTGATCTCTGCTGAGACCACAGTTGATACTGAAGGAAATATGCCCTAGAGGCAATAATAAAATTATTATTTATTTCCTTATTTCATGATAAATGTTTATTATTCATGCTAGAATTGTATTAACCGGAAACATGATACGTGTGTGAATACATAGACAAACAGAGTGTCACTAGTATGCCTCTACTTGACTAGCTCGTTGATCAAAGATGATTATGTTTCCTAGCCATGGACAAAGAGTTGTTTGATTAACGGGATCACATCATTAGGATTATGATGTGATTGACTTGACCCATTCCGTTAGCTTAGCACTTGATCGTTTAGTATGTTGTTATTGCTTTCTTCATGACTTATACATGTTCCTATGACTATGAGATTATGCAACTCCCGTTTACCGGAGGAACACTTTGTGTGCTACCAAACGTCACAACGTAACTGGGTGATTATAAAGGTGCTCTACAGGTGTCTCCGAAGGTACTTGTCGGGTTGGCGTATTTCGAGATTAGGATTTGTCACTCCGATTGTCGGAGAGGTATCTCTAGGCCCACTCGGTAATGCACATCACTTAAGCCTTGCAAGCATTGCAACTAATGAGTTAGTTGCAGGATGATGTATTACGGAACGAGTAAAGAGACTTGCCGGTAACGAGATTGAACTAGGTATTGAGATACCGACGATCGAATCTCGGGCAAGTAACATACCGATGACAAAGGGAACAACGTATGTTGTTATGCGGTCTGACCGATAAAGATCTTCGTAGAATATGTGGGAGCCAATATGAGCATCCAGGTTCCGCTATTGGTTATTGACCGGAGACGTGTCTCGGTCATGTCTACATAGTTCTCGAACCCGTAGGGTCCGCACGCTTAACGTTTCGATGACAATTATATTATGAGTTTATATGTTTTGATGTACCGAAGATTGTTCGGAGTCCCGAATGTGATCACAGACATGATGAGGAGTCTTGAAATGGTCGAGACATGAAGGTTGATATATTGTAAGCCTATATTTGGATATCGAAAGTGTTCCGGGTGAAATCGGGATTTTACCGGAGTACTGGAGGGGTTACCGGAACCCCCCCGGGGGGGGGGGGGTTAATGGGCCATAGTGGGCCTTAGTGGAGAAGAGGAGAGGCGGCCAGGGCCAGGGCCGCGCGCCCCTCCCCCTAGTCCGAATAGGACAAGGAGAGGGGGGCGGCGCCCCCTTTCCTTCTTCTCCTCCACCTCTTTCCCCCTCTTCTCCTAATCCAACAGGGAAAAGGGAGGGAGTCCTACTCCCGGTGGGAGTAGGACTCCTCCTGGCGCGCCCCCTCCTGGCCGGCCGCACCTCCCCCCTTGCTCCTTTATATACGGGGGCAGGGGGGCACCCCAGACACACAACAATTGATCGTTTGATCTTTTAGCCGTGTGCGGTGCCCCCCCTCCATCATAGTCCACCTCGATAATACTGTAGCGGTGCTTAGGCGAAGCCCTGCGTCGGTAGAACATCATCATCGTCACCACGCCGTCGTGCTGACGAAACTCTCCCTCAACACTCGGCTGGACCGGAGTTCGAGGGACGTCATCGGGCTGAACGTGTGCTGAACTCGGAGGTGCCGTGCGTTCGGTACTTGATCGGTCGGATCGTGAAGACGTACGACTACATCAACCGCGTTGTGCTAACGCTTCCGCTTTCGGTCGACGAGGGTACGTGGACATACTCTCCCCTCTCGTTGCTATGCATCACCATGATCTTGCGTGTGCGTAGGAAATTTTTGGAATCACTACGTTCCCCAATAGATACATGAGGTAAGGTCTGTGTTGCCGCTGCCATGAAGTTACCGTGATCGTCCCTAGCCGTAGCAGCACATGCTCCTGCCAATGTTTCTGCATAAATGACGCGCCAACGTTGATTTTAACATACCCTGCATTTGGTTTCTTCCACATATGCTCAAATTTTCTATCAATAGACTGGTCTGGTGTGTATAGCTCTAAATAAAAATTATAGCTAGAACTCAGATGGTTATCATTGTTCTCTCTGGGTTCTTCTGGACGGTTTCACCTTTTGCTCCTTGGTGTCTTTGCCATCAAATATACCACATAGCTACAAGAATCAACTCCACTACCGGTAGTTCATGCACCACCGAACGTAGCCAGAGAAGAGCTTCCAGGTTGATAGAGCCCGAGTGGTCCTAGGCCACTGCATGATGGATTGCATCGACTAGATTTAGTTCAGTCAATACCCTCGTTCGCTCGAGCACAAGTCAATATACAATGTTGGATATCCTCCAATCCAGTCTTACACAATTGGCATTGAGGTATAACAAAGATGTGTCGTTCAGCTAAGACAGCCAGACATGGTAACACACCCTTCAAAACCTTCCATCCAAAGTGTTTTTATTTTCCAAGAATCCTTAGCTGCCACAAATCTTTTCAAACTGGATTTATACGAGACATATCAGGACTATCTGCTCTAGAAAAGTGGTGTCTCAATTGATGGTTGAACGTCAAGACTATAATAACAAAGATTATATAACTAGTCTTCTATGCAACAAAACGTGAGGTTTCCAAGATGATGACGGGCGAGAGAGATATAGGCGTATTTAGAGGTAAAAGCACCCCAGATACCCCAACTTGCATGAAATGTGATGATTTAGTCCCAAACTTGCAAAATGCAACCCCATCATGCCTCAACTTGCATTGGATGTGATGATTGAGTCCCCGGCCTATCACAGCATGACAAGTGGCAGCCAGCTGGTCGGACAGGTCGTTGCCCGCACTTTTGCAAAAAACACCCTGCCATTTTTCATAATCAACCCGCAGTACATTCCACCTTAATTAAATCTGCCTCCAACATGATCATGCACACCGTGCAGCGCGTCCGGTTCGCCGAGGGCGGCCCGGATGACGAGGTAAGCATAGGGTGCTCCAGTGGTGGCGTCGGCGGCAGCGCGGAAGAAGAAGAATTGTGGGTGAGCGTCGACGGGAAGCGCGCGGTGCAGGCGCGTTGGCCGCGGCTGAACTTCAGGGGGAACCAGACCATGTTCGTGGACGGAGCGCCGGTGGACGTCATGCGGGACCTGCACGGCTGGTGGTTCCGGGAGCCTCCGTACGGCAGCGCCATGGTCATGCTCCGGGCGCGCAGCGCGCTGCAGAGCCGGCTGTGGCTAGAGGAGGAGGAGGTCGCCACCGCCGTGCCGGGGTTCTCGCTCGTCCTCCAGGCCTTCCAGTCCCGCACTGATGGGCTATCATTTGCCCCTGCCCATTGATCATACATGTAGCTACTCTATTCAAATGAGAAGATGGCGAACTTCATCGAATTAAGCAAACTGCTTGTTTCACTGAAGTCGAAGGGATAAGTTTACAAGCAACATGATCATGAACATAACAGGTGATATACATTGATGTGAGTGTGTAGTGTATGCAAATATCATCTCCCTTGCTAGTTGATTTTACTCTTCTCCGAATCATAACTTGTGATGTGTGCAAGTACAGAACAACAACAAAAAAGTGTGCAATAGTTTGGATCCTTCTGTGTTGAATGGTGAAATCATACTTTAGATCCTTCTGTGTTGAAAGATGAAATCTTACTTTGGATCCTTCTGTGTTGAATGATGAGGTGGTGTAGATATGGGGGCAATAGTTTCTGCTTGTTGCCACTTACCTTCACTACTGACTGTTCTTATGTAAATACACCAACAACAGTGGTACAGTTACAAGTGATTGTTGCAGCATAAATAATCTATCAACAGGTAATAGTAGATGTAAGTCTACTAACGCTGAGGGGTATTACTGTTTGATGGCCATTGACATTCACATGTTATCCTGGTGAGACCAGTCATGATATTTTAGTTACCAAAAGAAAAGAAAAAATGGATACATGATGCTTCACTAGACATACACTGTCTTCCCAGTCCCAAGTAGATGCAAACAGTTGATGTTCGTCTGAGTACTCGAGTGTGATAAACAGTCAACTGCTTGAGTGTGATCAACAAATAATGTGGTGCTTTAAGAAAAAACCTGAATGAATTCTCATATTTACATCAACTCTCTGTAAAACTAACATATAACAACCATCCTTGCACACATGAAAATGTTTCTGATTCTACAGGTCTGCTAAGACTGCAGGAGAAAACGTCAGCACAAAAAGAGGTAGATTCAACATCAAAATAGTAGTGAGTAGTTGATTTCCAAATACCTGGTAAAATAAGTCAGTGTCACATTTTCTCCATTTGGCTCGTGTTTTTTTGTCCATATACGAATGGTAATTCAGTTTAGTAGCATTTTCTAGCGCATGATTCTCTGTTCTGTCATTGTCATAGTTATCTCCAAAAGGATCAAAATCATCAGTATCTCCAAAATGGGAGCTGCTGTGAAAAGACATCAACAAATAACAGGACAGGGGAAAGTCAGCGAAATCATGATTAAAGCAGCATACCAACTCATCAAATTTAAGCATACAAATTTAGATGCCGAAACAAACAACTGCAGCAGCAACGCCAAGTTCTGATACCCTATCTGAAAAAGTGAAGTATCTACATGATAAAATAGAAAGCTTGAAATCAAACTGTAGCATTGTTGTCAATGACTGGTTATTTTACTACGGTTTAGGTAAAAATATCCAAACATAAAATGTGGAATGTCAGTTAAACATGATACAGAGAAAATATCCATAAATAATATTTTAAGTGGGAAAAAAGCCTACCTTTGATTAGAGGATCATGGTCCTGACGGTGTTTTACTCTAGGAAAGGCCAAAAAAAATCATGAGCAACAACATAATACTCTAATAAAAAAGGTAGACCCAACAAACTTGTCTCAACACAACTCACCTGAATACGCTCTCTGGCCTCTTGTAACAACCTGAGATGCGTCACACTTAGCTTCATGCGATATTTTTTTTTGAAAAGGAGGTCATCCCCCGGCCTCTGCATCGGAGAGATGCATACGGTTTGCAGTAACGTTTGCACTTCTAAAACTACAAAGGCCAAAAATGCAAGGTCAACTACTCATATCATGTTAAATGGATGCTTTGTTATTTGGGTACCGTTGCTATTTTAGCTAGATACCTTTTGCTCCCTTTTGATGAATTCTGTGAGTAAGCTTCTTCTCACGTTGTTCTGTCATTGTATCTTTCAAACAGATTTCAGACAGTGTGTTTTTTCTCAGGATTTCAGACAGATTTAATGCAGGTGCCATGTACTGCGGGTTAATTACATAAAACAACAGGGTGTTTCTTGCAAAAGTGCAGGCAACGACCAGTCCGGCCACCTGGCTGCCATTTGTCGTGCTGTGATAGGCCTAGGACCAAATCGTCACATCCAGTGCAAGTTGGGGGTATTTATCCAAGGGTCTCAAATCAAAGGACATCTAGCTTTTTTTCGAGAGTACGCCAATAGCGTACCATATTTTTATAGAAGGCAGAGAGTATAATTACAAGAAGCCAACCACCAATGCGAACATTATAGGTCGGCACCCACGCAACACCAGTAACCACTAGACTACTCTCTCACGAAAGGATCTAATCCTCCAGCTCCAATGCCTGCAAGCTTCCATTCTTTGATCTCGGCCAACACAATGTGAACTAACTCTGGTGGGGTTCTTTGCTGGTGAATTCTGTTGAAAACTCTCGCGTTTCTTTGTTTCCACAACGCCCAGGCAGTATGTAACGGCCCAGATCCGATGCGCCAGGTGTCTTCCAGTTATTCGTCGTTGTTGCCATGTCATTTGCTTGCGTGTTGCATTTTGCCATGTCATCATCTGCATTTCATCTGCATGTCTTTCAAAACTTGCGTCCGTTCGGGTTCCCCCGGTTCTCTCCGTTGTCCGTTCTGAGCCCAACCACACTCGCACGCGCCCGCGGCACCTCCGAAATATTATTTTATAAGTGGCATAAAAATGTTCTCGGAATGGGTTGAAAATTGGCGTGCGGTCTTATTATAGTGTAGGTAGGCCGCCTGCCAAATTTCATCGCATTCGGAGTCCGTTTGATAGCCCAACCGTCATCCGTAGCGGCACCGTTGCCGGTTTAATCGTCGGACGTTTCGGTCTCCGAAACTGCCGCTGGGTTGCCCTTCTCTTCTCTCCCCATTGCCCGAGGCCTTCTACACAGCCCAAGTCCAGCCCATTAAACCCCCCTCCGACCGAAACCGTTCGATTGCGATCCGAGGGCTCCGAAACCCTCCTAACCCTAGCCTCTTCCATATATATACACCCCATGCCAAATTTGGCTAACCCTACCCTTCCCCTACCTCCCAGCCGCAGCAAATCCCTCTCCTTCCTCGGATCTGGCGCCGCCACCCGCGCCCGCCACTTGTCGCCACCAGAAACCGCCGCCACATCGCCCAGGCCAATCCCCAACCTCCACGTCGCCACCTGCGCGCTGCCGGACCAACCGGAAGCCGCCACGCGTCCTCCCCGCCGCCGAGGCCCGCAACCGGCCCGCCCCGGGCCGCATCTGGGCCCGGCGCGCCCGCTCCCCTGCAGCCGCGCCCCGATCCAGCGCCTCGCCCTGCGCCTCCCTCCGCGCCGTCCAGCTCCTTGCCGCCCGTCTCCGGCGACCGGGCCCCGCCGCCGGCTGGCTCCGCCGTCACCGTCCCTCAGGCAAGTCGCCGTCGCCCCTTCCCCTTTCTCCTCCTTCTCTCCATCTCGCTGCCTCACTTTCTCTCTCCCGCAGGAGGTCCTCGCCGCCGGCCTTCCCCGCCTGCCAGACCCCGCCGCCGCCGGGAATGGGCTCCCGACGCCCGGATCCGGCCTCCCCTCGCCGGATCTGTCCTCCTCCGTCGCCTCCGCCGAGCTCCGTCGCTGGCGCTGCCATGGCCGATCGGGAGGAGCCCCGATCCGCCGGCGCGTTGACCGCGCGTGGTCTCCGCGTGGGCCCCGTGTCTGGCGCAGCCCCGGCCTTCCCGCGGCCCAGGCCCAGCTCCGGCCCAAGTCTCGCCGGCCTGCTGCGTCCTCTCCAAGCTGGGCCAAAGCCCATGGTGAGCGAGCCCGCCTAAACCCCGCCCTGTGCGCGAGATAACTATATGACGCTCATCCTGTTTTTTGAAAAACGACCAAGTCCCTGGAAAATTGCATTATGTTGCTCTGTTTATCATGCCATAACTCTCTGTCCGTACATCCGTTTTGCATATATGATATGTCAAAATGTTCATTGCGAGATGCTCTTCATTTTGTTCCATTGTGACATGCTTGTTTGAGATGATCTTGATGCCCTAATCATCGTTGCAAGAGTGCTATATGATATTAACTGCTGTCTGTTATCATAACTTGGTGATTTGTCTTTTTCATTGCATTTTGTGTGTGCATCCTATGAGCATGAGCTCTACATGTGTTTTGGACTACTTCATACCATCTTTATAGGGGTGCTTGTCTTGTATTTTTAGGATCTGTGTGGTGATTAGCACAAGCATGCAAAGTAGCCTCCATGATGTTGCTGATTTCTGTGACTTAGTGATTTCTGCTAAGTCTGAGTCTGTTATGTTGTGATGCCATGTAAACCTGCTGCTACAAGTCATTCTATGCATGATCTGGAGATGTTCACTAAGGGTGTTTTGTTATACATGTTATGCTCTATCCATGCATGCCCTTTTTTGCATTTATGGCCTGCTGTAGCTTGTTGTTAGCTTGCTCTACTTTTGCTATAAAATATTCCTGGCAGATTGTTTACATGTTAATCAATTTTGCCATGGTTGTTACTAGTGACCCATGTACCTTATGACTATGCTATTGCCATTCTTAGCTTCATATTTATGCCATATTACTGTTGGCTACCTTGTCATGCCATGTATTGCTCTGTGGTGAGTGGTTCAAGCTCACCAACATACCTACTTATCGTTGTTTCTGCCATGTCCTGTTATTTTCACTAAGTCTGAATCTGTCATATAACTTGCTATGTTTACATGGGTGCCATCATATCTTCTGTGCCTTTTTGGCTCGTGATCAGTAAGGGACTTTTGTTCTATGCAATTAGTAGATTCAAGCCATGCCTTTATTTGCTATGATATGTTCCTGTAGCATGTTGTTTGTTAGCTCTAAACTTTGCAACCTGATGTTACTTCTGCCATGTCCAGTATTTTCTGCCAAGTCTGTAAAACTGTTATTATTTGCAATCTTGCCATGTCCTTTTGAGCATGTTCTATTGATTTCTGGAGATAGCTCAGTGTTCATGTTTTGTCATGCTTTACCTGTACATCATGTCCATGCCTTTTGTTTTCATGTTGAGGTGCTGTAGCATATTGTTTTGTTGCTTGGAATATGCCTAGTTGCTGTTTTGGACAGATTATTGTTATATCTTGGTTGGAGTGTATGTGTTGCACCGTTGCTCCGTTTTGAGCATGATCTATATGAAACTTGCTTAGTTTTGCATGTAGTTTCAAGTTACCTTGTTGCATCCTTGTTTTTAGAGTGTTTGCTTGATGATTGAATGCATTTTGCATCAATGCCATGTTTAACTTGTTTTGCTCATATCTTCTAGGCCGTAGCTCCGAATCTAATGAACTTTATATGTAACTTGACTAGAATTTCGTGTAGATCATCTTGGTGCATCTTAACTTTATGTTTAACAACTTGAACATAAGGTTTATTCAGATCTGGACCAATTTCGAAATTTGTATATGAGGACTTACCGGAATTGTTATATGTTGGTTCCGGCCTCATTTAAACTTGCTTTGATGTGTTGATCTTGTATGCATCCTCTCTTGCCGTGTGTAGCTTCATGTAGCCTTGTCATGCATCATACTTGATTGAGCATCGTGCCTTGTTCATGTGTGGTGTGTTTACCATGTTGTGTGCTTCTTCTCGATAGTTCCTGTGTCGTTGCGATCGTGAGGATTCGTTCGTCTTCGTGGCTTCATCTTCTTCATGGACTCGTTCTTCTTCCTAGCGGGATTTCAGGCAAGATGACCGCCACCTTGGATCTCATTACTATCATTGCTATGCTAGCTATTTCGTTCTATTGCTTTGCTGCGCTACCTATCACTTGCTCTTCAAGCCTCCCAAATTGCCATGAACCTCTAACCTTTGTCACCCTTCCTAGCAAACCGTTGTTTGGCTATGTCACCGCTTTGCTCAGCCCCTCTTATAGCGTTGCTAGTTGCAGGTGAAGATGAAGTTTGCTCCATGTTGGTTTATGTTTAAGTTGGGATATCACAATATCTCTTATATTATTAATGCATCTATATTCTTGGTAAAGGGTGGAAGGCTCGGCCTTATGCCTGGTGTTTTGTTCCACTCTTGCCGCCCTAGTTTCCGTCATACCGGTGTTATGTTCCTTGATCTTGCGTCCCTTACGCGGTTGGGTGATTTATGGGACCCCCTTGACAGTTCGCTTTGAATAAAACTCCTCCAGCAAGGCCCAACCTTGGTTTTACATTTGCCTCACCTAGCCTTTTTCCCTTGGGTTTCCGGAGCCCGAGGGTCATCTTTATTTACCCCCCGGGCCAGTGCTCCTCCGAGTGTTGGTCCAAACTAGAGCCCTTTGCAGCGCCACCTCGGGGAAACTTGAGGGCTGGTTTTAGTTATACGGACTGCTCATCCGGTGTGCCCCGAGAACGAGATATGTGCAGCTCCTATCGGGATTTGTCGGCACATTCGGGCGGCTTTGCTGGTCTTGTTTTACCATTGTCGAAATGTCTTGTAGCCGGGATTCCGAGACTGATCGGGTCTTCCCGGGAGAAGGAATATCCTTCGTTGACCGTGAGAGCTTATAATGGGCTAAGTTGGGACACCCCTGCAGGGTTTTATCTTTCGAAAGCCGTGCCCGCGGTTATGTGGCAGATGGGAATTTGTTAATATCCGGTTGTAGAGAACTTGACACTTGACTTAATTAAAACACATCAACCGCGTGTGTAACCGTGATGGTCTCTTTTCGGCGGAGTCCGGGAAGTGAATACGGTTTCTGGGTTATGTTTGACGTAAGTAGGAGTTCAGGATCACTTCTTGATCATTGCTAGCTTCACGACGTTCCGTTGCTTCTCTTCTCGCTCTTATTTGCGTATGTTAGCCACCATACATGCTTAGTCGCTGCTGCAACCTCACCACTTTACCCCTTCCTTACCCATTAAGCTTTGCTAGTCTTGATACCCATGGTAATGGGATTGCTGAGTCCTCGTGGCTCACAGATTACTACAACACCAGTTGCAGGTACAGGTTTTGCGATGATCATGACGCGAGAGCGATGTTGCTTGTTTTGGAGTTCTTCTTCTGCTTCTTCTTCGATCAGGGGATAGGTTCCAGGTCGGCAGCCTGGGCTAGCAGGGTGGATGTCGTTTGAGTTTCTGTTTGTGTTTCATCCGTAGTCGGATGTTGATCTTATGTATGATGTATTGATGTATTATTGCGGCATTTGTATGCCTTGTATGTATCCCCATATGCTATGTAATGTTGATGTAATGATATCCACCTTGCAAAAGCGTGTCAATATGCGATTATATCCTTGGTGGGACCTTCGAGTCTCTTTAGGATATTATCGCATATTGGGCGTGACACAGTAGCTATGATGAAGGAGTCAAATCCACGAAGAACTTTCCTCGAAAATCTTCCTCTTTGCCGCAGCCACCAGTTAGTGAACTTCTCCTCCGTGTTCGGCACCTGCACGTTAACCTGTAGAGCATCGAAGCATCAATGTCAGACCTCTCTGGCATAGGCACAGTGGGCAAGAATGTGGTCCACACAATCAATCTCCTGAAGACAGGTGAAGCAGGAGGAAGGCTCATCTTGGAGACCATGACGCGCGCGTCTATCACTTGTCCACAGCCGATACTGCACCATGAGCCAGGCAAAAATCTTGCAGCGCAAGGGGCCCAACTTTTCCAAATGCATCTTGCGGTGGGGGAAGCTAGGAGCCCTAGGCACAACCGGTTGTAAACAGATTTGGCAGTATAGCAACCGGAAGCGTCCACCAGCCAAATGAACTGATCTGGTGCAGTTGCAATGATCGGGACTGTGGCCACCGCTTGGCAGAGGTTGGCCACCTGCATATGGGCCATGAAGGAGAGGTCGCCCTGAACGTCGTGGATCCACGCATTATCCACAATAGCCTGTTGCACTGTCCTCACGTTCTTCTCTCAGGTCCGAACCATGGCGCTGATCAGCGGAGCAATCTCGCTTATCGTGAATCCATGTATCCATCTATCCTTCCAGAAGTAGACATTTTCACCATTGCCCACCACTATTTTGATCATGCTATTGAATACTAAACTGGCCTCGTTATCTTTCGTCATCCCAATACCTTGCCATGGTCTCTCGCGATCGACGCGCCTCAGCCATTCCCATCTCACTCTCAAAGCTAGTGCTTGTTTCCTGATGTTCTTGATCCCGAGGCCCCCAAAGATCGTCGGGCGGCAAACCGTGTCCCAGGCAACTAGACACTGGCCACCGTTAGACTTTTCTTTTCCGGCCCAGAAGAAAGATCTCAAGCACTTATCAATTTCCTCGAAAACCCAATCTGGTGCATGAAGTACCATTAGCTGATGGATCGGACACGCCGCGAGCACGGACTTCACCAAGACAAGCCGCCCGGGTTTCTGCATGAGGCCGCGTTGCCAAGTTGGTAGCATTTTTTCGTTTGGTCGAGCAACGGTTGCCAATCAGCCCGAGTCAGTTTCCGGATCGCCAAATGGATGCCCGGGTACTTGCATGGGAAGTGTCCCATCTCGCAGTGTAGCAGATCCGTCACACGTTGTCTTTCTTCATCCGTTCCTCTGATAAGCACAACCATGGTCTTGTTGTAGTTAATGCGTAGCCCAGCGGCTTCCCCAAATAGCTCGAGTGCAGTCCGCACAAAGTTCAAATCTTGCACCGAAGGCTTAATGAATAAGACCACATCATCCGCGTAAAGAGAGAGCCTCTGGGTAGGTGATATTCCACGCAAGTTGCTGATGACTCCTAGCTCAGAAGCTTTGGCAAAAAGTCTCGAGAGTGCATCCATGGCCACCACAAATAGCAGCGGAGAGATTGGGTCTCCTTGTCTCAGCCCCTGAGCGTGATAGATGGTGCATCCAGGTACGCCGTTGACTATGACCTTGGTGCTGGAAGTGGCAAGGATTGTGGCTACCCAATGTAGCCAGCGAGGTCCAAAACCTTTTGCTCTCATGACTTCGAAGAGGAAAGGCCAAGAGAGCGAGTCAAACGCGCGAGAGATGTCGAGTTTGAGAAACAGTCCATGCTCCTTGCTTTTGAAAACTTTGCGTGCCACCTGCCGCACTAACAGGTAGTTATCATGGATGTTGCATCGACCTTTGATGAACGCCGACTGGTTAACGCTGACAATCTCAGGCATCCTTGCTCGAGCTCTAGTAGCAAGCACTTTGGTGAATAGCTTGGAGAAGCTGTGAGGTAGACTGATGGGGCGAAAATCTCCAACCGTTTTGGCATCAGCCTTTTTGGGAATGAGCACTATGTGTGCCTTGTTGAGCTTGCCAAATCCCCTGCTATCACCAACATAGAGCTTGAGCATCGCCGCCATGATATCCGGCTTGATCACCGCCCATGCCTTCTGGTAAAATGCGCCAATAAAGTCGTCAGGTCCCGGTGCACGATCCAGGGGGATGTCCTTAATGACCTTCCAAACTTCCTCCTCAGTGAAAATCTCCTCTAGTTGCGTAAGATCAGCAGCTTCCATATCTAGGGCTTCCATATCTAAGGAATGCTCCCTATGATGTGCCACACCCAGCAAACTTTGGAAGGTATCGAAGAAGATCTGTTCCTTCCTCTGCTGGTCCGTTTCAATCACAGACTCATGCTCAATGCACGGGATGAAGTTCTTAGAGCGCCTACCATTTGCTGCCAGCTGAAAAAGTTTGGTGTTGGCATCTCCTTCCCGTAGTCACCTGATTCTAGATCGTTGCCTCTCGATGGTCCTTTCCAACGAGGCTAAACCCAGCAGCGCTAGCTTGAGCGTTCTGCGCAGCCATAGCTCGGCCAAGGATAACCTCCTGAATTCCTACACCTGATCTAGTCTGAAGATTACCCAGTTTGCAACAGACATCAAAACCTTAATGTTCCCAGTACGGCGCTGGCCCCAGGCTTGGAGGTAAACAACCGCATTACGAAACAGAGCATCCAGCCTCTTGAATGGATCAATGATCGTCTCATCGCACACCCAAGCATCCTTGATCGCTTCATCAAAGCCCTCTAACTTTGTCCAATAAAGCTCGAATCTGAATCTCTTCTTAGGGCAAAAATGCATGCTGGTTGTTAGGTGCAAAGGCGCGTGATCGGAGACATTTGAAGAAAGTGCTTGAAGCAACTTGTCCGGGTGACCCAGATCCCAATCAACCGACACAAGAATTCTGTCTATCTTAGTCATAGTCGGTGTATCTCTCTCATTCGACCAAGTGTACATGCGGCCATGCATGTAGAGCTCCTTTAGTTCATGGTCGTCGACAAAACTCCTGAACTTGGACATCATCGCCTTGTTGATGTTGGCATTGTTCTTCTCACACGCGCGCAATATCATGTTAAAATCACCCATAATGAGCCACGGGCCAGGGCAAAGTGATCGCCGATTGGCCAGCTCCTGCAAGAACTGAGTTTTAGGCCCATCACCTTGAGGGGCATACACCGCAGTGATCCACCATGTGGAACCATCCTTAGCATGCACGAGTGCCGTCAGAAAGTTAGTGTCATACTGCACATTGTCCACCGAAAGGATGGTGGTATCCCACGCCAGAAGAATCCCTCCACGAGTTTCCATCGCCGGCAAATACACGAAGGCGTCAAATGACCGGCCTAGGCATCCAATTAACATAAAGTGATCGATTACATCTAATTTAGTCTCCTGAAAGCACACTAGGTTAACTTTCACCGTGGCAACAAAGTCCTTCACCGCCTTTCTCTTGGTCGGGTTGTTTAGGCCGCGCACGTTCCAACTGAGGATTTCGGGGTTGTATTCCATCTAAAGTGTGTCCACCACCAACACCAGCACCGAACGTCCACTGCTTAGACCGCAGCGATTGCTCTGCCCTCTCTACCTTCCAACTCTGCAGCCGACGGCAAGGTCTTGCCAAACAGCACATCAATCACCCGAACGTGTTGCTCTCTGAGCGGGGAGTCGAACAACATCCTGAGCTCTTGAACTGCCTCCTCATCCGGCACCATATCCTCGGGAACTAGACCCAGCATCTTTAGGAGCACATTTTCTGCAGGTTTAGGCTTGGCCGGACCGCTGCTAGCTGTACCGCACTTTGCTGTGCGAGTCGTGCGCTTTGGGGTGAATGGTTCAGCTTCAGGTCGGAGCGTCGACGCCTGAACCTCTTTCAGCAGTGGCGGCGCGAGCTTCTTCACTATGTTGGCACAAAAAGTCTTCAGCCTGTCGAATGCCACTGCATCTTGGCCAGTTAAGCCCTCCGTTGTGCCTCCTCTCTCACTGCTTAACTCTGTAGCCACTATCGCAACCTGCCTGTCCGGCTCCACCGCCTGCTGCACGGACGCAGAAAACTGCTCCTTAGCAACAGTAGCCCCGAGGGGAGGGGACGTGCGCTGTCCATTGTCGCGATCTGCATGGTACCCATCAATCAGTCCCGTCTGTGCATGCGGGCATTCATGCAGCACCCTCTCATTGGGGCAGACCATCCCGCCAGGCCCCACCACATCCGGTGCCAGCAGCTCTCCCACCGAGTCGCCTTGTGCCGCCTTCGTGCAAGTAGCGGCACATGGCTGGACGCCCACGCACCCACTGCCCGCCTCGTTGCGCGCCAAATCAGTAGTGGGGGCAATCATTGGCCCCTCGATCCCCGCAGCCTCAATAGTTTTGTCTGTAGTAGGTGTCTCATTTCCCGTGGCTTCCACCTCTGCCTTGTCACTGATTGGTGACTCGAACTCCTGTTCCCTCACACTAGTAGACGACACGATCACCAAAGCCATCTTGGTCGCCATGTTTGTCCTCTCCACTGCAGTCCTAGAAACCGTCCCCGCCTGTGTTGCAGCGGTTCCGGTTGTAACTGGGACAGGTGGGTCCTCTCTTGTCGCGCTTGTCGCGCTTGTCGCCACTCGCGCACTTTCAGGCACAACAATCATTGCCGAGTTTTCCTGCCTTGTGATTGGGGATTGCAAAACCACGGCCTCCGGGACCAATTGCACCGCCAAGTTACCGCCCAAGGGATTTGAAACTTGCCTCAGGATGGCCTGAGATGCTTCCATGGGCCCCGCCGAAGTGGTCAAACGGTCAAAAGCTGACAGTCTTCTGGTGATCCTGTCCCTGATCGTCACGCGCGAGGCCCCATCCATGACAGGATCAGCATGGCCCATCGGTGGCAACCTCCAATCAGCGCCCGCCGCCCGCGCACCCTGACCGTTAGGGGCACGGCCACCGGCACCGGAGCCACCGGCGGCGAAGCCAGAATCGCCGGCACGGTTGTCGCGCACACCAAATCTCCACGGCAGCCGAGTGCTGCTGTGATCCGGGCCACCAAAATCGTCGTCAGGGATACCACTCTGCCGCTGCCGACGAGCCACCAAGAAACCATGGCTCCCCCGCTTCGCGCAAATCCTTGACAGCATCGAGATGAATCAGCGTCTTATATTGCAGCAACGTAGGAGGCGCCTCCTCTCCAGGCTCTGGCACGGCGAGCCACCGCAGCGTGGGGATTCCCTGGGGGTGAGCTGTCCATGCCGACAGCTTGAACGAGGACAAGTCCGCGCGAGAGGAGGTTTCCGGCGCGACCGAATCCACTTTGCAAGACGAACCCAACGGCTCCTCCACAACTGATATGTCCCAAGCGTGGGGAGGGATGTCCTCAATCTCAAGCCATACCTTGAACCCGAACTGGCGTGCACCGCTTGTGACTGGCGGTTCCACGGCCGGAAAAACAGCCTGTCTCCTTCAAACTCCACTATCGGACATGCAGAAACCCTGTTCCTCAACTCCGCAGAAGCAAAAACTACCAAGAAATCTTCTGGTCGATGACGATGGACGGACACCAGGTCAGGCGGGATGTCCAGCTTGCCGGCTAGCACCTCAAGAACGCGCGCCGCAGGGATCACCCGCCTCGCCCCTTCAACGTACGCCACCATGGCGAACTGGAGGCGGCGCTCAAGATCCTCCACCGCCTGCGAATGACGGACGATGCAGATCTCTGTGGGGTCTTCCTCGACGTTGATGAGTGTTTGCAACCGCGGCGGTGCCAGCGGTGGCCAAACCAGGCACGCATCCTGGCTCGTGCGCTGCTGGGGGGGAGGGGGCGGCGGTGCAACCGGCGGCGCGCCGCGCGACGCCGCGGGGGGCACGGGGCTGGCACGACGAGCCACCTTGGCCACCACGTCGCGCCTCAGCTCATCCATCGAAGACGGGCTACAGGGCCTCTTGCAGTCCTTGGAGCCATGGTCGGGAAGCCCGCAGCGGAAGCAGACGATCTCATTGATGCAGTCGACCCGGAAGTTGCCCTTCTCCAAGCAACGGAAACACTTGTCCCTCATCTCCGGCGACACCGCCGGCCTGCCCGACGCGTGTCCCGGATCTCTGCTCTGCTCACCCATGGCATGGCGCTTCCTCCAAAGCTCCTTCTTTGAGGGGGGCGGATGCACCCATGGCGCCGAAGGCGGCACGGGAACAGGCTGCGTCTCCGCCTCCGCTCGCGGGCCACGGACCTCCGAGCCCTCCGAATCCGAGGAGATCCCCAACCCCGAGACCACCGGTCTCTCACCAGGTGGCCTGAAGGTGGAGGTCACAGATCTCGGGCTCGAGGCCATGGCGTGGGAGCGGCGTGAGAGCGGGCACAGAGGAAGGAGAGGAGAGGTGGCCGCCGCGGTCGGAGTGACCCATGGCGTGAGCGCAGGGCGCGGTGGACGCCGGCACCGGAGTGGCGCTCGGCGGGGGTGGGAGGGGGAGGGGGACCTGCCAAACTCACTAGCTACGCGGCCTCCGGCTGCTCATAAGACAGCAAGGTTCACACAGGATATTTTTACCAGAGTAGTAGGACATCTAGCTTTAGACGGTGAAAATTGTTTCCGGTATTTTTAGAATTTTTTTATATTTTATTAGGATTTTTCTTCGGGCGAAATTTTATTTAAAAAAAACTTCTTCCCGCCCGACTGGGCCGAATGCCCAGCCGAGCATGCCGGCCCGCGTCGCCCGCCGCCTCCCTCTCTGACTCGGGACATGAGTCCCGAGCTTCGCCGTCGCCGCCGTGTCCGGCTCGGACACGTGCCGCCGCGCCCCCTCGCCCAAGGCACCGCCCCCTGGCCCTTTAAATACTGGAGCCCCCCTCTTCTCCTCAACCACCGCCGCCGCCACAGCCCGCCACCTCGCCGAGTCGCCGCAAGCCGCCGCGCCGCCCGCCTCCGCGCCACTCGCCGCTGCTGCTGCCGCTGTTTGCGCGCCACACCACCGCCGTTCTCCGCCGCTCCGCCGCCTCGCCCGCGCCGCCGCCGCCGTTCGCCATCGCCGTCCCACACCGCGACCGCCGTTTTGCCTCGCCGGAGCTGCCGGACCCGTCGCCGTCGTTGACCGGTATAAAACCGTCCCGGTTCGCCGGTATATTTTCGGTTCTTCGGTTTAGATCGATTTATTTTTAGGGTTAGGGTTTTTCTTGGTTTATTTTCGATCTATTCTAAATAGCGAACGCTCTCTGTTTAGTTTGTTTTAATGAACATGTTCGTTCGTTTGGTTCTGTTAGCTAACGTTCGTTCGTTAGGTTTTTCTTTTTATTTTATTTTTTGGCCAGGGACCTATTCATGATTTCTTTTATCACAGATTAGTCCCTGATCTTCAAACCCTTGCAACTTTTTGCTCGTTCGTCCAAATCCAGTGAAACCAATGCCAATATCTTCGTCTTGTTCCCTTCTTTCCAGTTAACCAACTTCAACATGATTTTGACAAGCAGATTTGAATTTGAACTTCTTTTGACCGCAGTTTGAGTTTCATAGCTCCGATTCGATTGATTCTTTTTGCAAATCGAAGCTCTTCTCTTGTACTTTCAGTTTGGATCCTTTCTCTTGAGTTTTACCCTTGCATCTTATGGTTGAGTGCTTATGTATGTTATTTTTTCTTTATGATAGAGTTTCCGGAGTGTGAAGCGTGCTACTACGAGTCACTAGGGTTTTCAAATCGTCAGCAAGGCAAGTAACACTTTGATCATATCCCTTAATACCCAGTTTTTTTATGCATTAGTCTCAATCCTCAAACATTGCATGAGTAGGATCTGTATAACATGTGGGAATTTGGGAAGTAGTTGTTGAGGTAGTACCTATTGCCCTTATATTCAAACCTCGGGAGTTACTACATTACGCTTATTATACTTTGCTATGCTATGCTCTACTTTGCTATGTTATGCTCCTAGACGTGGTTTGTGTCGGTGTCAAAACCGGCGGATCTCGGGTAGGGGGTCCCGAACTGTGCGTCTAAGGCGGATTGTAACAGGAGGCGGGGGAGACGATGTTTACCCAGGTTCGGGCCCTCTCGATGGAGGTAATACCCTACTTCCTACTTGATTGATCTTGATGATATGAGTATTACAAGAGTTGATCTACCACGAGATCGTAGAGGCTAAACCCTAGAAGCTAGCCTATGGTATGATTGTTGTTGTCCTGCGGACTAAACCCTCCGGTTTATATAGACACCGGAGGGGGCTAGGGTTACACAGAGTCGGTTAC
Organism: Aegilops tauschii subsp. strangulata; assembly: GCF_002575655.3. NCBI lineage: Eukaryota > Viridiplantae > Streptophyta > Magnoliopsida > Poales > Poaceae > Aegilops > Aegilops tauschii. The sequence continues at coordinate 188,379,229 of NC_053040.3, forward strand.
AAGGGAGGAGATCTACATATCCGTATTGCCAAGCTTTCCTTCCACGCCAAGGAGAGTCCCATCTAGACACGGGACGAAGTCTTCAATCTTGTATCTTCATAGTCCAATAGTCCGGCTAAAGTATATAGTCCGGCTGTCCGAGGACCCCCTAATCCAGGACTCCCTCAGTAGACCCTGAACCAGGCTTCAATGACGATGATTCCGGCGTGCAGATTGTCTTCGGCATTGCAAGGCGGGTTCCTCCTCCGAATATTCCGTAGAAGATTTTGAACACAAAGATAGTGTCTGGCTCTGCAAAACAAATTCCACATACCACCGTAGAGAGAATAATATTTCCACAAATCTAATCTGGTGACAACTTTTCATAACGTGACATCACACCACGGTCTGGTCATTATCCAAACCGTTTCTCCCAGCCTGCCACTTCACGTTTCGCGAGGCGATTTTATTGGCATGTCTTGTCGAAGCAAAGATCGTGTCCCCCTTATCACGGGATTCTCATCAATACGGGTATGGGTAACCCAATCGTGCCTGTTGGTATGACTCCGCAATTTTAGGCAAGTTCCAAACGGCCATGCGGAGGACGCTTGATATTCACCCTCTTTATAAAGAGGCCAAGGCATGCCCTCTTCTTCTCGCACTCAATCGAATCCTTCCCCCACCTTGAGCTCCAACACCCAAGGCTCGGGCTAGGCGCTTCGGACCTTCAATCATGTCCGGATCCAACCTTCAAGGTCGGTGGATGCCCTCCTCCGTTACAGAGGAGGACATCAAGAAGCTAAGAGAAGCCAGGTATCTGACCGCCGAAATCTCGCACAGGCTGCCTGCTCGAGGGCAGGTCGTCCCCACTCCCGAGCCCAACGAGAGTGTCGTATTCGTCTCCCACTTCCTCCGAGGGCTAGGCTTTAGTCTAGATCCCTTTGTTAGAGGGCTCATGTTCTATTACAGGCTTGATTTCCATGATCTGGCCCCGGATTCCATCCTTCACATCTCGTCGTTCATTGTCGTGTGTGAGGCCTTCCTCCACGTCACCCCACACTTTGGCTTATGGCTCAAGACCTTTAATGTGAAGCCGAAGATGATTAATGGGTGACACGTAGAGTGCTGAGGTGCCATAATAAGCAAAGGCGCCGATGTTCCATGGCCAAAGGGTTCCTTCCCGGAGGTGTCCAGCTTGTGGCAACGGGAGTGGTTTTACACCACAACTCCCCGAGGTACTAAGTGGGTAGCCGCCCCTGCCTTCCGCTCGGGCCCCCCGCCACAACTGGCGTCATGGGTCAATAAGGGGCTGGATTGGGGGCCAGTAAATGATGTGCCGACATTGCAGAGTCGCATCCGAGATCTCCTCGAGAGAGATGTCAGCCTTGTCAAGGTAATGCAAGTCATGCTAGTTCGTCGAGTCCTGCCCTGCAAACGTCGACCTCTCCGTATGTGGGAGTTCAAACCGGAAGGACCGCGAACTATTCAGCAATTCTTCGGCATGACGCACGAAGAGATGTATGGATTGTACTTCGGATCACGAATAAAGTGTCCGGACAACACCGAGGATGCGGGTCTGAGCTGCAAGCGTCCAGATACCCAAGTAAGTGGTCCTTCGGCCGAACATGCTGTCTCTTTATTTATCACAACATCATTATGAAAAGTCGCTCTTTGACCAGGACTGGGTAAAAAAGGTGAAGATGATCAGGTGTTCGGCCCCCCCTTCCCGAAGGCTCAACAGATCCAGTACTGGCCAGAATGCTTGAGCTCGCGCCTTATCAAGCGCCCTCAGGGGAAGATAAAGGGGGGAATAAAGAAGCCGAAAGCGGGCCTCACTCATTACTCATCCAGACCGGGGGAATTAGTGCCTCCGCGAAGGAGGATAACCGGGGAGAGGAATCTAAAATTCCCTCTCCCCAGGGAAGGAAGAGGACCGCCTCTGAAGACTTGGAAACAATGGTTTCCAAACAAGGGAAGAAATCTCCGCCAGAGGGTCCTACCCCGGACGGTATCCTTACCGCACGGTGCCCACAAGGGGATCAGCCCCCACCGAGCTGTAAGTAGACAAAAGTACTTTATAGTAAACATATCCTACTTTATTTCCGAGGACAATAACCGAGACGTATGTCCTGTAGTTCGGATTGTAGCCCTTCTCGATAGAGTTCGTCATCGGGGGATCTTCTTCCAGAGATGATGGAGAGAGAAACACCTCCCCATGCCTCCCCGCCTCATGAGGCGGGCGACCCTGAGGTGTCATCACGAAGGGTTTCTCCTGATCCGCCAAGGCCAGAAGGTAACCCTTCGGCCACCCGGAGTCCGGAGTATTCGGCTCCTAAGGGGAGCGATAAAAAGAGTCCGGGACTATCCGGTGCACGACCAGACTCACTGCAGAATCTTCTGGAGCAAGCGGCTATCTCAGAAGCACACCGTACGTTAATGGGTATGGTAGTTGAGAAGATTTCATCTGCCGAAAGCGGGTTGCATGAAGCTTTTATGAGCCTGCTGAGAGGCTTTGAGGTACGCAAAGTAATATGTATATTTTTGACGGTACCGCACATGCCAGGTGTGCCCTATGTAGATAGTAGCCCCTGAGACTCTAGTTGCTGTCGAAAACGGCGGCAAACAGAGGATCATAGTCCCAAGTAATAATCATGCCGCCTTCATGTGCAGGTGGCTGAAGGTCCGGTGGCTAGCCGGACTGGTGAGTTTGCCGAACTGAAGCGGCAACTTGATGCGGCAGATGCCGACATCGTGCTTGTAAACAGGCGGCTTGACGAGGCACAGTGTATGTATTCTCCGATGGTCAACATTTATTAAGAGGAGCATAATGCTAGTATCTATAATATGCTGTGACTGCAGATGGAGCTGCCGCCGTGGAGACCCTCCGGGCGAAACTTGCCCAAGCCAAGGAACAAGCTAGGAGGAGTGATGCGGCCGCCCTAAAGGCGGTCGAAGAGTTAAAAGCCGAACAGGCTGCGCATTGCGAGAGCAAAGAGAAAATAGTCAAGATGGCTGTTGAGCTGAAAGACGCCGCCAACCGTTATGAGCTTCTCGAAAGGGAAAGTCAAACGAAGATGGTGGACCCGGAGAAAGCCATGGTAGCAGCTAAGGAAACCCGCTCTAAAATCAGAGCGGCGAAGGAGGAGCTACGCCAAGCCGGAAATATCACGGCTGGGAAGCCCTTTTTGTTGCGGACGAAGTTCGGAGATCCTAAGTATGCCCTTCTGGATCAATTATGGAGTTCTGCGGACGCGTACCTGGATTTGGCAGCGAGTGCTGCTGATGCGACCAAGTTTTTCGAAGATAAAAAAGATCACGAAGTGGAAAAGTTATTCTGGTCACAGTTCCATGCTCCAGCGCGTCCGCTGCTGTTACATGAGCAAATGGCCGAGTGGACCGAGCTCCATAGGTTGTCCGGGCTTGCCATGAGGTCTGTTGTGGATCGTCTCTGGCCGGAAGGACCAAGGCTGAATAGTTATTTTGGTCTTGTGCAACAATTCCTTGGTGCTGTGCCGCATATTGACGCTGTAAAGAGGTTGGCGTGCATAGAGGGTGCACGGATGGCTCTTGCCCGTGTCAAGACATACTGGGCGGAGATGGAGGCCACCACGATTGCAACCCAGAATCCGGCCGTAGGCCAGGTTTCTATCGAGCACTATTTTGAAGAAGTCCTGGAAGGTGCTCGTTTGATAGAGGCTCAGTGCTCGAAGAGTGTCATGTTCGAGTGACATGTATCTCGATTGTAATAACAATGCTATTTGAATTATAAAGGCTGTGTTTATACTTTTGCCTGAAAGTATTATAGTGCCTCCTTTGCGGCCGTTTATGTATATATGTATATAACCTGAAAGTTTGCAGTCGTCGGCTTCAGCCCCCACGCATATAATGCGGGGGTGTTCGCAAGAGCGCGTGTTCACACTTGATCCAACGTCTTGGTCCATTAAGGAGGTGGTAGCGTGGCGAACGAGGCAATCAGACTATATTGCTTTAACACTTTCACTTAACCATAGGAGTTTGACAGTGGGGCTACTATATAGCCCCTGGTACTTCCGCGCTCATCCGAGTACGGGGCGCGTACGTACATGACCGGGAAAACCGGCCCTTCGTTAATGCGGAGGAATCCCGAAGATTCCGCTAAGTCATCGAGTGGTTGACCAGTCTCGCGCTTTATCATGACAGTCAGTTTTCGGCTTTCTCTACTGAGGTGCTCATCCGGATGAACCAGTGCACAATCGCAGTAGTTCTCCCGGTGCCACCTTAGCCGATAGAGCGGAACGTAAGGTAGCAAAACGCGGGAGCCGGGAAAACCCAACATTTGACCAAAGACATGATTCGGAGCTGACGCATATAAGGCCAAACTCGCGATGCCGAACACTCCCGAAGGTATTCGGTCTTTGTAACATATACTGGGCTGAGTAACGCCCTTGATAATGAACCCCGAGTGTCCAGGTACGTGCATTATTCTGACGTGGCGAAATGCCAATAACGTCAGCATCCTTCTCGGTTATAGTGAGTATCCGGAGGATGTGAAGCAACAAAAGACAGTAAAAAAGGTTTACACAGGGTCTTAATCTAAAAAGAAACCTTTGAGCGAGGCCCTGCTGCACGTCTGCGTCTGTGTCTCCATTGTGCCGTATCCTGGAAGGGTGTAGCACGATTATCATCTATAAAAGAGAAGAACTTAGGTGAAAGTTGTCGTGCGAAAAATTGGTTATTCTCAATAATCCATTAAAATTCAAGATAAGTAAGGTCGGGCCGAACTAGTCCTTTTTACATGCGGGAAGCCCCTGGTACCGCCTATGGGGGTATATCCATCGAACCAATCTCAGGTTTATCTAAGCTATTACAGCTAGTGATGCACCGGACTCGTGTAGCCGTGTCCGCGGTCTTGACGACCGATCATTTATTCTAGTTGGAGATGTCGTTTAGTGTTCGGCTGCTAAAGCCGCCACACGTTCTTCCGCACGTAAGGAACGCTCAACATTTCCGCTAACTGTGATGATGCCATGTGGACCGGGCATCTTAAGCTTAAGAGAAGCGTAATGCGGTACTGCGTTAAAACGAGCAAACGCTGCTCTTCCGAGTAGTGCTTGATAGCCGCTTCGGAATGGAGCAATGTCGAAGGTTAACTTTTCACTTCGGAAGTTGTTGGGAGAACCGAATACAACCTCTAGTACTAGAGAGCCCGTACAGCGGGCCTCTGTGCCTGGTATTACTCCTTTAAAGGTAGTATTGCTTTGGCTGATTCTTGTCGGGTCTATCCCCATTTTGCGGACCGTGTCCTGATATATCAGATTAAGACCACTGCCGCCGTCCATGAGGACTTGGGTGAGATGGTATCCGTCGATAATTGGGTCTAGCACCAAGGCAACCAATCCTCCATGTCGGATACTTCTCAGGTCATCCATGCGATCAAAAGTGATCGGGCAGGCCGACCAAGGGTTGAACTTAGGGGTGACGGGCTCTATGGCGCATATGTCTCGGAGTGCATGTTTGCTCCTTCTTTTTGTTACGTGAATCATGTTCACTGTTTTGACCTCTGGTGGGAAATTTTTTCTGTCCCCCAGTGTTTTGCTGGCGAGGCTCATCCTCGTCTTCACTTGGTGTATCCCTCCCCTTGTGTTCGGCGTTTAGCTTGCCGGCCTGCTTGAAGACCCAACATTCTTTGTGGGTGTGATTTGCAGGTTTATCGGAGGTGCGATGAATCTGACATAATTTGTCTAGAATCTTGTTTAGGCTGGACGGTCCATCTCTGTTGCCTTTGAAAGGCTTTTTCCACTGACCGGGTCGAGAGCCCCTAAATCCGGCGTTTACCGCCGTGTTGTCTGGGTTGTCTTCGTTATTTCGACACTTGCTTTTACTGCGTCGTGGTTTTCCATTGCTGTCCCTGACTTCAGATGTGCCTGGGTCGCTGGTGCTACTACGGGCCAGCCATCTATCTTCGCCCGCGCAAAAGCGGGTCATGAGGCTTGTTAGGGCTGCCATTGTCCTTGGCTTTTCTTGGCCGAGGTGTCTGGCGAGCCATTCGTCTCGGATGCTGTGTTTGAAAGCTGCTAAGGCTTCAGCGTCCGGGAAATCGATGATTTGATTATTCTTAGTAAGAAATCTGTTCCAAAGCTTTCGGGCTGACTCTCCGGGCTGTTGAATTATATGACTTAAATCGTCTGCGTCCGGAGGTCGGACATAGGTCCCTTGAAAGCTAGCCCTAAAAGCATCCTCAAGCTCCTCCCAACTTCCAATTGAATTTTCGGGGAGGCTCTTCAGCCAGTGCCGAGCTGGTCCTTTCAACTTGAGGGGCAAATATTTGATGGCGTGGAGGTCGTCTCCACGAGCCATATGGATGTGAAGGATAAAGTCCTCAATCCAGACCCCAGGGTCTGTTGTTCTATCGTACGCCTCTATGTTCACGGGTTTGAATCCCTCTGGGAATTCATGATCCAGTACCTCATCGGTGAAGCATAGGGGGTGTGCGGCACCCCTGTATTTGGATATGTCGTGGCATTCTGATGGTTGTAGTGTTTGGTTTTGATTCTGCGCTGGAGCACGTTTCCTAGATCCGTAGATGGATCTGGTCATGCCGGCTTTTTTATGCAAGTCCTCACGTGAATCGTGTGCTGACTTATGTGCGGCCTCGTTAGCTGCTCTATCGAGGCCACGAGGTGGTCGATCCGACCGGTCGGCCGTTTTATTCTTCGGTTGTGTAGGCTCTAAGGCCTCGTCATCGAATTCAGGCAGTAGCTTGCGCTTTGGGTAACTCTTTGTGTGGCGACTGCCACCGTACTTTTTAGCAGTGTCCAGCACTTTGTTCCATCTACTGATGAGTGTATTTTGCGCGGCCTTAAGCCTTTGTTTCTGCTTCTTGAGACTCCTCGCGGTGGCAATAAGCCTTCTGTGGAGGTTCTCTTGTTCCAAGTTCCTTTCTGGGATGATATGTATATCGTCATCCGGACTATTCTCCTCTCCGGAGACAGGTTGATGATTTCTACCCTCAGCGTCGCTGTGGTCGGACAGTGGCTCCGTACTGTGTTCGCCGTCCGCGAGCTCGTCCTGCTCTGTTGCCTTGGAATCGGCCGGGGTCTCATTCTTTCTTGCGCTGTTATCGCTGTTTTTGCCGAGGCGGGATTTGGAGCGGCGTCTGTGTCGTCGCTTTGGTTGCTTCTCGAGGGGGTTATCCTTCGCTGCCTCCTCCCGTTCCTCATCACTGTCTTCTTTGGGTGTATCCACCATGTATATATCATGTGATGAAGTGGCTGTCCAGCGCCCTGTGGGCGATGGCTCCTGTTCGTCTCCTGCATCGTCGTCCATTCCGTCGATGTCTTCGGAGCCAAAGTCGAGCATGTCGGTTAAATCGTCGACAGTGGCTACCAAGTGGGTGGTGGGTGGGGAGCGAATTTCTTTGTCGTCCATATCCCAATCTAGCCGGACATAGTTCGGCCAAGGGTCTCCTGACAGGGAGAGAGACCTCATCGAGTTTAACACATCGCCAAAGGGCGAGTGCTGAAAGATATCCGCGGAGGTAAACTCCATGATCGGTGCCCAATCGGATTCGATAGGCACGGACGCAGGCGGCTCGGGGCCCGTGGCCGGGGACGAATCCAACGGTTCGGCAACACGGGTCTCATAGGAGGTGAAGTCAGTATTCGGCCCTATCGCCACTGAGTGTGCGGCCTCCGAGGCGGGGTCCATCCACCCGTCCTCGGATGACGCGATCTGCTCCGGTTTGAGGGCCGGAGTAGTCACAGGTGTGATCTCCCGAGCACTGTCCGACGGCAGAGCTAAGTCGTGCTCGTCGTGACTATGTGGCGCACCTGACATGGGCTCGAATCCGTCAAAGATCAAGTCTCCGCGGATGTAGGCAGTATAGTTCAAGTTTCCAAATCTGACCTGATGGCCAGGGGCGTAGCTTTCGATCTGCTCCAGATGGCCAAGCGAGTTGGCCCGCAGTACGAAGCCGCTGAATACGAAGATCTGTCCGGGGAGGAAAACCTCACCCTGGATCGCATCGTTGCCGATGATCGAAGGGGCCATCTAGCCTTATGGTGACGGCACAGTGGAACTCTCAATGAAAGCACCAATGTCGGTGTCAAAACCGGCGGATCTCGGGTAGGGGGTCCCGAACTGTGCGTCTAAGGCGGATGGTAACAGGAGGAGGGGGACACGATGTTTACCTAGGTTCGGGCCCTCTCGATGGAGGTAATACCCTACTTCCTGCTTGATTGATCTTGATGATATGAGTATTACAAGAGTTGATCTACCACGAGATCGTAGAGGCTAAACCCTAGAAGCTAGCCTATGGTATGATTGTTATTGTCCTACGGACTAAACCCTCCGGTTTATATAGACACCGGAGGGGGCTAGGGTTACACAGAGTCGGTTACAAGGGAGGAGATCTACATATCCATATTGCCAAGCTTGCCTTCCACGCCAAGGAGAGTCCCATCCGGACACGGGACGAAGTCTTCAATCTTGTATCTTCATAGTCCAATAGTCCGGCTAAAGTATATAGTTCGGCTGTCCGAGGACCCCCTAATCCAGGACTCCCTCAGTTTGGTTTGAGAGATTCATGACAGTTGTGAGGATTATTATGAACTAAGGGTTTATTTAAGGTGGCTACTTTAACACACATCTGGGTGGATTGGTTTGTGGGCACCTGGGGAATCCAGTGCTGTCCAAAGGATAATCCCGGGGTATCCGTGTGATTTATCCTATGGTTTGCCACCCAGGCTCAAAGGGATCATAAGATTGTTCATGCTAGAACTTCTGTGTGCAGCCACAAGCCATTATGGGCTCTGGCATAGTTGAGTAAGTTGTGGGAAACCTTTCCAGGATGGGCTAGCAGATGTAGGGGATTGTAGGTGTACCGGCCTATATATCGGTTAAGGGGACCTCTTCGGAAAGACTGTGTGTCGGTCATCCGATTCTCAAACATCATGCAGTGCGAGAAATGAAACGGAGGAGATCGAGTCTTGCGGGGAAAAGTGCGCAAACCTCTGCAGAGTGTACAAACTAATCATGGTTAGTCGTGTCCCCGGTTATGGACATCTTGAATATCTGGTGCTTGAATTATTATGTTGATCTCATCGCTTTACTCTAATTAATTTGTTGGTTATGAATTATTATTTTGGGATTGAGATGGGGTTACCATTCTCAATGTTTACCAACCAACTTTGTAGTTAAATAAAATACATTCCTTTGTTGTAGGGAAAAACTAGCTTTCTGCAAATGTTAACCATAGAGCCTCCACCAGCCAAATATGCATATAGTTATAGCTGTTACATGTTCATTGCTCTACAGTGTTATTTTGCCAGCATATTCCATGTGTTGACCTACACAGGCTGCAACGTATTATGTTGCAGAGTTTCCAGACGAGGAGTAAGGTGCGCTAGGTCATTGTCATGCACTCAACTATGCCGTTGGAGTTGATGGACTCATTTACCTTCGAAGCTTCCGCTATTATCTTATTTAGATGGCCTTCAGCCATATAATTGTAATGGGTTCTCTTTTGAGACATTCGATGTAATAAGTGTGTGATTGAACTCTGTTATAAATCCTCGAGTACTGTGTGTGTCAGCATTACCGATCCAGGGATGACACTTATACATAGAGATTTGACCGTCTGAGGTCGGATCGCTACATGCTTTGTGCGCATGCCTTTCGGGTTAAAGAGTGTTGGGTCCACTTTTACAAGAGTAGTCCAAATTGGTTTTGAACCACAATTGCACAGAAACATTGAAGCTTATATGGATGATATTGTGGTCAAGACCAAGGACAGATCAACCCTTATCCAAGATTTGGAGGAAACATTTGCTAATCTGTGCTTGATCAACTTGAAGCTAAATCCAGAGAAGTGTGTGTTTGGCGTTCCCTCCGGCAAGCTGATAACCCACAAGTATAGGGGATCGCAACAATTTTTGAGGGTAGATTATTCAACCCAAATTCATAGATTCGACACAAGGGGAGGCAAAGAATATTTGAAGGTATTAGCAGCTGAGTTGTCAATTCAACCACACCTGGAGATTACTTATCTGCAGCAAAGTGATCAGTAGCACAGTAATATGATAGTTTTGACAATAGTAGCAGCAACAACGGTAACAGTAACAGTGATAGCAGTAATTTTGTAGCAAGTGTAACAGTGATAGCAGCAGTAGTAACTTAGCAAGAACAATATAGGATAAATTCGCAGGCATTGGATCGATGACTTGTTGGATGATATTCATCATGAGACAGTTATAACCTAGGGCGATACGGCACTAGCTCTAGTTCATCAATATAATGTAGGCATGTATTCCGTAAATAGTCATACGTGCTTACGGAAAGAACTTGCATGATATCTTTTGTCCTACCCTCCCGTGGCAGTGGGGTCCTATTGGAAACTAAGGGATATTAAGGCCTCCTTTTAATAGAGAACCGGAACAAAGCACTAACACATAGTGAATACATGGACTCCTCAAACTACGGTCATCACCGGGAGTGGTCCTGGTTGCTGTCACTCCGGGGTTGCTGGAGCATAACATGTAGTAGGTGACTACAACTTGCAAGATAAGATCTAGAACATGGATATAATGGTGATAACATAAACGGTTCAGGTCTGAAATCATGGCACCCGGGCCCAAAGTGACAAGCATTAAGCATGGCAAAGTCATAGCAACATCTTCTTAGAACATAGTGGATAGTAGGGATCAAGCCCTAACAAAACTAACTCAATTATATGAAGAATCTCATCCAACTCCTCTCCGACCAGCGAGCATACGAAGGAATTACTCACTCCCGGTGGGGAGCATCATGGAATTGGCGATGGAGAAGGGTTGGTGATGATGAAGAACGAAGATCCCCATCTCCGGAGCCCCAAACGGACTCCGGATCTGGCCTCCCGATGAAGAACAGGAGGTGACGGCAGCTCCGTCTCGTGGATCGCGATAATTCTTTCTCCCTAATTTTTTCTGGAATAATGTGATTTTATAGTGTCGGTTTCAGGGTCCGCGGGGCCACCAGGTGGGGATAACCCACCTGGGCGCGCCAGGAGAGGGGGGCGCGCCCTGGTGGGTTGTGCCCACCCAGAGGCACCTCTCCGGTAGGTCTTGGCTCCAGAAATTCTTATTTATTATATAAAAAATCCTCGTAAAGTTTCGTTCCATTCTGAGAACTTTTGTTTCTGCACAAAATCAACACCATGGTAGTTCTGCTGAAAACAGCGTCAGTCCGGGGTTAGTTTCATTCAAATCATGCAAATTAGAGTCCAAAACAAGAGGAAAAGCGTTAGGAAAAGTAGATACGTTGGAGACGTATCAAATCCCCAAGCTTAAACCTTTGCTTGTCCTCAAGCAATTCAGTTGATAAACTGAAAGTGAAAAAGAAAACTTTTACGAACTCTTTTGCTCTTGTTTGCATAAATAAGCTTAAACAACACCCAGGTTTTCAGCCAACATTATAACTAACCATGCCGACAATAACCATTAAAGATTATATTAACTCATATCAATGACATAATCAGCTAGCGAGCAATAATAAGATATCTCAAATGCCAACACGTTGTCAAAACAACCATGACATAATATGACAATAGTGGTATCTCGCTAGCCCTTGATAACCCACAAGTATAGGGGATCGCAACAGTTTTCGAGGGTAGAGTATTCAACCCAAATTTATTGATTCGACACAAGGGGAGCCAAAGAATATTCTCAAGTATTAGTAGCTGAGTTGTCAATTCAACCACACCTGGATAACTTAATATCTGCAACAAAGTATTTAGTAGCAAAGTAGTATGGAAGTAACGATAACGGTGGCAAAAGTAACGGTAGCAGTTTTGTAGTAATTGTAACAGTGGCAACGGAAAAGTAACTAAGCAAAGAGCAATATGTGAAAATCTCATAGGCATTGGATCGGTGATGGAGAATTATGTCGGATGCGATTCCTCATGCAATAGTTATAACATAGGGTGACATAGAACTAGCTCCAGTTCATCAATGTAATGTAGGCATGTATTCCGAATATAGTCATACGTGCTTATGGAAAAGAACTTGCATGACATCTTTTGTCCTACCCTCCCGTGGCAGCGGGGTCCTATTGGAAACTAAGGGATATTAAGGCCTCCTTTTAATAGAGTATCGGACCGAAGCATTAACACTTAGTGAATACATGAACTCCTCAAACTACGGTCATCACCGGTAAGTATCCCGATTATTGTCACTTCGGGGTTAACGGGTCATAACACATAATAGGTGACTATAGACTTGCAAGATAGGATCAAGAACTCACATATATTCATGAAAACATAATAGGTTCAAATCTGAAATCATGGCACTCGGGCCCTAGTGACAAGCACTAAGCATAGCAAAGTCATAGCAACATCAATCTCAGAACATAGTGGATACTAGGGATCAAACCCTAACAAAACTAACTCGATTACATGGTAAATCTCATCCAACCCATCACCGTCCAGCAACCCTACGATGGAATTACTCACGCACGGCAGTGAGCATCATGAAATTGGTGATGGAGGAAGGTTGATGATGACGATGGCGACGGATTCCCCTCTCTGGAGCCCCGAACGGACTCCAGATCAGCCCTCCCGAGAGAGATTAGGGCTTGGCGGCGGCTCCGTATCGTAAAACGCGATGAATCCTTCTCCCTGATTTTTTTCTCGCCGAACGTGAATATATAGAGTTGGAGTTGAGGTCGGTGGAGCACCAGGGGGCCCATGAGGCAGGGGGCGCGCCCAGGGGGGTAGGCGCACCCCCCACCCTCGTGGACAGGGTGTGGGCCCCCTGGCCTTGATTCTTTCACCAGTATTTTTTATTAATTCCAAAAATATTCTCCGTGAAGTTTCAGGTCATTTCGAGAACTTTTATTTCTGCACAAAAATAACACCATGGCAATTCTGCTGAAAACAGCGTCAGTCCGGGTTAGTTCCATTCAAATCATGCAAGTTAGAGTCCAAAACAAGGGCAAAGGTGTTTGGAAAAGTAGATATGATGGAGACGTATCAACTCCCCCAAGCTTAAACCTTTGCTTGTCCTCAAGCAATTCAGTTGACAAACTGAAAGTGATAAAGAAAAACTTTTACAAACTCTGTTTGCTCTTGTTGTTGTAAATATGTAAAGCCAGCATTCAAGTTTTCAGCAAAGATTATGAACTAACCATATCCACAATAACATTTAGGTATCATGTTTACTCATATCAATGGCATGAACAACTAGCGAGCGATAATAGTAAATCTCGGATGACAACACTTTCTTTAAACAATCATAATATGATATAACAAGATGGTATCTCGCTAGCTCATTCTGAGACAGCAAAACATAAATGCAGAGCACCTCTGAAGATCAAGGACTGACTAAACATTGTAATTCATGGTAAAAGAGATCCAATCATAGTCATACTCAATATAAATTAATAATAATGGATGCAAATGACAGCTGTGCTCTCCAACTGGTGCTTTTTAGTAAGAGGATGATGACTCAACATGAAAGTAAGTAGGTAAGCCCTTCGCAGAGGGAAGCAGGGATATGTAGAGGTGCCAGAGCTCGATTTTGAAATAGGGATAAATAATATTTTGAGCGGCATACTTTCATTGTCAACATAACAACCGAGAAATCTTGATATCTTCCATGATACACACATTATAGGCGGTTCCCAAACAGAATGGTAAAGTTTATACTCCCCCACCACCAACAAGCATCAATCCATGGCTGGCCCGAAACAACGGGTGCCTCCAACTAGCAACAGTCCTGGGGGAGTTTTGTTTGCAATTATTTTGATTTGATTTGAGCATGGGACTGGGCATCCCGGTGACCTGCCATTTTCTCATGAGTGAGGAGCGGAGTTAGGGATGGCACCCGTAGGGTTTGGGTACGGGTGGAACCACTCCATACCCTTACCCATCTCATTTAAGCTTACCCATCATCCGTACCCATACCCATTAGTGGGTATAATTTTTTTCCCATACCCGTCACCCGACAGGGTAAATGGGTACCCGCGGATAAAAATACCCATGTTTGAATAACATTAATTTGAGCATTACATTATTATAAACAACAACATACAATCTTATTTTATAAATAACAACACATAATGACATCAATACATACTTATAAACAACAACACATCCTAAACAACAACACTTTCTTGTAAACAACGACACGTCAAAACATCAACACATAGTCATAAATAGTAGCACACAGTCATAAGTTTTAAGTTGACAAACTCACGACAAAGTGTAGAGGTAATTTATCCATATTTGTTAGATCTTATAAGGGTACATGGGTACGCGGGTATGGGTTATGTGATCCCGTACCCATACCTGCTCTACCCGATGGGTTTGAGATTTTCCTATTTATATACCCATGGGTAACGTTTTGTTTCATACCCTTACCCTAATAGGGTTTTTACCCGCAGGGTACGTGGGTAATGGGTACCCATTGACATCCCTAAGCAGAGTCCACTCCTCTTGAGAATAACCCGCCTAGCATGGAAGATACAGACAACCCTAGTTGATACATGAGCTATTCGAGCATACAAAACAGAATTTCATTTGAAGGTTTAAAGTTTGGCACATACAAATTTACTTGGAACGGCAGGTAGATACCGCGTAAATAGGAAGGTATGGTGGACTCATATGGAATAACTTTGGGGTTTATGGAAGTGGATGCACAAGCAGTATTCCCGCTTAGTATAAGTGAAGGCTAGAAAAAGACTGGGAAGCGACCAACTAGAGAGCGACAGCAGTCATGAACATGCATTAAAATTAATAAACATTGAGTGCAAGCATGAGTAGGATATAATCCACCAGGAACATAAATATTGTGGAGGCTATGTTGATTTTGTTTCAACTACATGCGTGAACATGTGCCAAGTCAAGTCACTCGAATCATTCAAAGGAGGATACCACCCTATCATACCTCATCACAACCATTTTAATAGCATGTTGGCACGCAAGGTAAACCATTATAAACTCCTAGCTAATTAAGCATGGCATAAGAAACTATAACCTCTAATTGTCATTGCAAACATGTTTCATTCATAATAGGCTGAATCAGGAATGATGAACTCATCATATTTACAAAAACAAGAGAGGTCGAGTTCATACCAGCTTTTCTCATCTCAATCAGTCCATCATATATCGCCATTATTGCCTTTCAATTGCACGACCGAACGGTGTGGATAATAATAATAGTGCACGTGCATTGGACTAAGCTAGAATCTGTAAGCATTCAATACACAGGAGAAGACAAGATAGCATGGGCTCTTTGTTAAATCAACAATAATGCATATAAGAGCCACTTCAACATTTTCATCATGGTCTTCTCCTCTCAACCCCCAAAGAAAAGAAAAAAGAAATAAAACTATTTACACGGGAAAGCTCCCAACAAGCAAAAGAAGAACAAGAGATCTTTTTGGGTTTTCTTTTAATTATTACTACTACAGGCACGGAAAGTAAACTAGATAAAAGCTACAACTAATTTTTTTGGTTTTTCTTAAGGTTATTCAAACACACAAGAAGAAAGCGAGAAAAAGAAAATAAACTAGCATGGATATTACAATGAAAAAGTATGAGCACCGACAACTAGCATGAGTGTGTGAACATGAATGTAATGTCGGTGAGAAATACGTACTCCCCCAAGCTTAGGCTTTTGGCCTAAGTTGGTTTATGCCCATGGATCAAAGCTACTCTCTCCGGTGTACTGAGAAGAATCCTCGGGGTGCCACTGCTTGGCGATCTCCTCCGGATCCCACCGATAAACAGACTAATGGTGAGGATCAAGTGGTGGCTCGGGCTCGGGCTCTGGAGCTGGTGTTAGGTTCCGGTAGGCATGAATGGCCTCCGGTAGAACAAGTTACTTTCCTGAAGATAAGTTGAACAAAGAAGGAGCAGGCAAAGTAATAGTCTCAAAGTAATTTTTATCAAATATCAGTCTATAGTTGAGCATCTTTTTCTTATTCTTAAAAATAAAATCATGTGCTACCATACTCTTATAGTCTAGAAAAACAGGTGGCAGCAACTTTTCTTCTGTCTCATAATGCCTAATAGGTATGTTAAAGTGTGTAGCGAGGCGCGAGGCAAAGATACCTCCCAAGATGGGACCCTTCGTACGGTTCAGATTTAACCGCTTGGCAACAATAGCGCCTAGACTAAAGGTGTTATCACGAAACAAGGCATGGCACAAAATAACAATATCAGGGGCACTAAGGTTTCCACAGTTCCCGCGACCAATTAAACATCTACTAGCAAATATTGCAAAGTAATGTAGAACAAGAAAGTGTATGCTAGTAATTCTTGCATCGGAAACCTTCCTCGTCTCCCCTACAGCGATCATATCAATAAACCCTTCCACATCGTTATGATGTGGTTCCTCTATGCTGCCCGCAAAGGGTAACTTGCAAACCTCACAAAAATCATAAAGGGACATCTCCTTATACTCATCATATAAATAAAAATCCACCGAAGGTGGTGATCTCCTAGCATGGAAATGAAAATTTTGCACAAAAATATTAGTGAGCAGGAGATACTGTTCGCACTAGTCACGGAGGAAGTCGGTGAGGCCTGCATTCTCAGCTAAATAATAAAAATCATCATGAATCCCGGCTGCCCTCAAGAAATCATCACAGGGCCATTCACACGGCCGAACCTCCATGGTGCGAGGGAGATTATATTTGGGCTTCTTATCCTCTTCACTTGGCTTGTCCTTCGAGCTTCGGCTCGAAGAGCCCCTCAATAATCTCTTCATCATTTTTTGAAAATTTCTGAAATTTTTAGTAACTTAAAATAAAAGTGAACAAAACTCAACAAAATTGATAGCAACTACTCCCACAAGTGTCTAGAGACTATATCATGCAATAGAACTACTTGGGACCATATAAATTTGACATGCAAGCTCAAGAACAGGGTCACCTAGGCAGCAGAAATTTGCAATGAATGAAGCACTAGAACAAAAACTAATTGGACCATTGGAGGAGTCACATACCGAAGAACAATCCCCCAGAGCAGTTTTGTGAGTGGAGCTTTGAGCAAGGAGATCGAAAATCGCAGCAAGATGAGCTAGAACTCGTGCTTGAGATGGTTGGTGATTTTTTTGGGAGGAAGAAGGAGTGTGTGGGTGCAGGAATAAGTGGAGGGGGGCCACCAGGGGCCCATGAGGCAGGGGCGCGCTCTAGGGGGGTGGGCGTGCCCTGGACTCTCGTGGCCAAGTGCTTGCTCCCCCTGATGTGTTCTCAGTGCCAAATATTCTCAAATATTCTAAAAAATCATATTTCATTTTCAGGGCATTTGGAGAACTTTTATTTTCGGGGTATTTTTTATTGCAAGGATAATTCAGAAAACTGACAGAAAAAATACTATTTTTGCTTTATTTAATCTAAATAACAGAAAGTAAAAGGAGGGTACAGAGATTTGTTCTTTCTAAATTCATCCATCTCATGCTCATCAAAAGGAATCCACTAACAAGGTTGATCAAGTCTTGTTAACAAACTCTTTTCGAATAACATGGAACCGGAGAAATTTCGAATAACACTAGGTTACCTCAACGGGGATATGCACATCCCCAACAATAAGAATATCATATCTCTTCTTGACAGTAGGAAGAGGAAATTCAAAACCTCCAATAGTAATAGTTGAACTTTTTTCCAATAGAATTGATACTGTGGACTTGAGGTTGTTTCCTCGGAAAGTGTACCGTATGCTCATTACCAATAACATGAAAAGTGACATTGCCTTTGTTGCAATCAATAACAGCCCCTGCAGTATTCAATAAGGGTCTACCAAGGATAATCGACATACCATCGTCCTCGGGAATATCAAGAATAACAAAGTCCGTTAAAATAGTAACGTTTGCAACCACAACAGGCACATCCTCACAAATACCGACAGGTATAGCAGTTGATTTATCAGCCATTTGCAAAGATATTTCAGTAGGTATCAACTTATTCAAATCAACTCCATGATATAAAGATAGAGGCATAACACTAACACCGGCTCCAAGATCACATAAAGCAGTTTTAACATAGTTTCTTTTAATGGAGCAAGGTATAGTTGGTACTCCTGGATCTCCAAGTTTCTTTAGTATTCCACCTTTAAAAGTATAATTAGCAAGCATGGTGGAAATTTCAGCCTCCGGTATCTTTCTTTTATTTGTAACTATATCCTTCATATACTTAGCATAAGGATTCATTTTAAGCATATCAGTCAAACGCATACGCAAAAAGATAGGTCTAATCATTTCAGCAAAGCGCTCAAAATCCTCACCATCCTTTTTCTTGGATGGTTTAGGAGGAAAAGGCATGGGTTTATGAACCCATGGTTCTCTTTCTTTACCGTGCTTCCTAGCAACGAAGTCTCTCTTATCATAACGTTGATTCTTTGATTGTGGGTTATCAAGATCAACAGCAGGTTCAATCTCAACATCATTGTTATTGCTAGGTTGAGCATCAACATGAACATCATCATTAACATTATCACTAGGTTCATGTTCATCACCAGATTGTGTTTCAGCATCAGAAATATAAATATCATTGGGATTCTCAGGTTTGTCAACAACAGGTTCACTAGAAGCATGCAAAGTCCTATCATTTTACTTTTTCTTCCTTTTAGAAGGACTAGGTGCACTCCTGCTCAATTCTCTTAGGGTGGCCCTCAGGATACAAAGGTTCCTGAGTCATTTTACCCCCTCCAGTCATAACTCTAACATCATTATCATTTTTCTTATTATTTAATTCATTGAGCAAATCATTTTGAGCTTTAAGCACTTGTTCTACTTGAGTGGTAACCATAGAAGCATGTTTACTAATGAGTTTAAGTTCACCTTTAACTCTGGACATATAATCACTCAAGTGTTCATTCATATAAGCATTACATTTCAATTTTCTACCAACATAAGCATTGAAGTTTTCTTGTTTAACAATAAAATTATCAAACTCATCTAAGCATTGGCTAGCAGACTTATAACGAGGAATATCACCTTCATCAAATCTATAGAGAGAATTTACCTTTACTACCTGTGTCGGGTTATCAAGACCATGTATTTCTTCAACAGGCCGCAAATTAAGACCATGTATTTCTTCAATAGGAGGTAAATTCTTAACATCTTCAGCTTTAATACCTTTTTCTTTCATAGATTTCTTTGCCTCTTGCATATCTTTAGGACTGAGAAATAGAATACCCCTTTTCTTCGGAGTTGGCTTAGGAGTTGGTTCAGGAAGTGTCCAATTATTTTCATTAGTCAACATATTATTCAATAGCAATTCAGCTTGATCAACTGTTCTTTCCCTGAAAACACAACCAGCGGAACTATCCAGGTGGTCTCTGGAAGCATTGATTAGTCCATTATAAAAGATATCAAGTATTTCATTTTTCTTGAGAGGATGATCAGGCAAAGCATTAAGTAATTGGAGAAGCCTCCCCCAAGCTTGTGGGAGACTCTCTTCTTCCATTTGCACAAAATTGTATATTTCCCTTAAAGCAGCTTGTTTCTTATGAGCGGGGAAATATTTAGCAGAGAAGTAATAAATCATATCCTGGGGACTACGCACACAACCAGGATCAAGAGAATTAAACCATGTTTTAGCATCACCCTTTAATGAGAACGGAAATAATTTAAGGATATAGTAGTAAAGAGTTTTCTCATCATTAGTGAACATGGTGGCTATATCATTTAATTTAGTAAGATGTGCCACAACAATTTCAGATTCATAGCCATAAAAAGGATCAGATTCAACCAAAGTAATTATGTCAGGATCAACAGAGAAATCGTAATCCTTATCAGTAACACAGATAGATGAAGTAGCAAAAGCAGGGTCATATTTCATTCTAGCATTCAAAGATTTTTCTTTAAGCTTAGCTAATAATTTCTTAATATCATATCTATCATTGCAAGCAAGGAAGTCTCTAGCAGTTTCTTCATCCATAACATAACCCTCAGGCACAACGGCAATTCATATCCAGGGGGAGAATCTTCATCATCACTTTCATCAATATTATGAGTTTCAATAATTTCATTCTCTCTAGCCCTAGCAAGTTGTTCATCAAGAAATTCACCCAATGGCACATTAGTATCAAGCATAGAAGTAGTTTCATCATAAGTATCATGCAAAGCAGAAGTGGCATCATCAATAACATGCGACATATCAGACTTAATAACAGAAGTAGGTTTAGGTGTCGCAAGCTTACTCAAAACAGAAGGTGAATCAAGTGCAGAGCTAGATGGCAGTTCCTTACCTCCCCTCGTAGTTGAGGGAAAAATCTTAGTTCTTTCGTCTTTCAAGTTCCTCATAGTGACCAGCAGATATAAATCCCAAGTGACTCAAAGAATAGAGCTATGCTCCCTGCCAGAAAATAGTCTTGATAACCCACAAGTATAGGGGATCGCAACAGTTTTCGAGGGTAGAGTATTCAACCCAAATTTATTGATTTGACACAAGGGGAGCCAAAGAATATTCTCAAGTATTAGCAGTTGAGTTGTCAATTCAACCACACCTAGATAACTTAATATCTGTAGCAAAGTATTTAGTAGCAAAGTAGCATGGAAGTAACGATAACGGTGGCAAAAGTAACGGTAACAGTTTTGTAGTAATTGTAACAGTGGCAACGGAAAAGTAACTAAGCAAAGAGAAATATGTGAAAAGCTCGTAGGCATTGGATCGGTGATGGAGAATTATGTCGGATGCGATTCCTCATGCAATAGTTATAACATAGGGTGACACAGAACTAGCTCCAGTTCATCAATGTAATGTAGGCATGTATTCCGAATATAGTCATACGTGCTTATGGAAAAGAACTGGCATGACATCTTTTGTCCTACCCTCCCGTGGCAGCAGGGTCTTATTGGAAACTAAGGGATATTAAGGCCTCCTTTTAATAGAGTACCGGACCGAAGCATTAACACTTAGTGAATACATGAACTCCTCAAACTACGGTCATCACCGGTAAGTATCCCGATTATTGTCACTTCGGGGTTAACGGATCATAACACATAATAGGTGACTATAGACTTGCAAGATAGGATCAAGAACTGACATATATTCATGAAAACATAATAGGTTCAGATCCGAAATCGTGGCACTCGGGCCCTAGTGACAAGCATTAAGCATAGCAAAGTCACAGCAACATCAAACTCAGAACATAGTGGATACTAGGGATCAAACCCTAACAAGACTAACTCGATTACATGGTAAATCTCATCCAACCCATCACCGTCCAGCAAGCCTACGATGGAGTTACTCACACACGGCGATGAGCATCATGAAATTGGTGATGGAGTAAGGTTGATGATGACGATGGCGACAGATTCCCCTCTCTGGAGCCCCGAACGGACTCCAGATCAGCCCTCCCGAGAGAGATTAGGGCTTGGTGGCGGCTCCGTATCGTAAAACACGATGAATCCTTCTCCCTGATTTTTTTCTCCCCGAACGTGAATATATAGAGTTGGAGTTGAGGTCGGTGGAGCACCAGGGGGCCCACGAGGCAGGGGGTGAGCCCAGGGGGTAGGCGCGCCCCCACCCTCGTGGACAGGGTGTGGGCCCACTGGCCTTGATTCTTTCGCCAGTATTTTTTATTAATTCCAAAAATATTCTCCCTGAAGTTTCAGGTCATTCTGAGAACTTTTATTTGTGCACAAAAATAACACCATGGCAATTCTGCTGAAAACAGTGTCAGTCCAGGTTAGTTCCATTCAAATCATGCAAGTTAGAGTCCAAAACAAGGGCAAAAGTGTTTGGAAAAGTAGATACGCTGGAGACGTATCAGCCCTTTCTGAGACCGCAAAACATAAATGCAGAGCACCTCCAAAGTTCAAGCAGCGACTAAACATTGTAATTCATGGTAGAAAAGATCCAGTCATGATGCACCCAACATTAGCTACACACAGTGTATAAGTCATGACAACTGTGCTCTCATGTTCTAGCGCTTGTTTTAGAAGGTGATGACACAACATAAAGTAAATAGATAGTCCCTTCGCAGAGGGAAGCAGTGATCTGCAGAGGTGCCAGAGCTCAAGTTTTTAAAACAGAGGTAAATGATATTTTGAGACATGCACCCTTCTCATTTACTTCGCCACTACCAGTTATCAATATCTTCCATGCTAAGCACGCTAGTGGCGGTTCCCAAGCGATAAAAGTAAAGGTTTTGACTCCATTGGGAGTTTTTATCTGATTATTTGAGAGATTAACTCTTTTCTGTTTGTAGTTTGGGACTGGGCATCCCTATTACCACCCTTTTATCGTGTGATGGCGAGCGAATAAACACTCGACCTGAGAATAGCCCGCTTAGCATGGAAGATACCGACCACCTCCTGTCGTTCCATGAGCGATCCAGGCACACAAAAAAGGATATTTATTTAGAAGTTTTTAGAGGTGGCACATGCAAATTAACTTAGGACGACAGGGTAATACCGCATATAGGTAGGTATGGTGGACTCATCTGGAATAACTTTGGGTTCAAGGTTTTTGATGTACAAGCAGAATTACCACTTAGTATAGGCGAAGGCTAGGAATTAGATAGAGAAGCGGCCAGCTAGAGAGCAACAACGGTCATAAACATGCATTATGCATAAGTAACATTGGACACTAGCATAAGTAGGATATGAACACCATGAACATAAATATCATAGAGGCTATGTTGGTTTTGATTCAACTAGATGCATGAACATGTACCAAATCAAGCCACTTCAACATTCAGAGGAGGATACCATATAATCATACTACATCACAATCATTTTAACGCAATGTTGATATCCAAGAGAAATCATTATCCACTCCCAGCTACTTATGCATGGCATGAGAAACTATAATCACTAATTGTCATTGCAAAGATGTTTAATCATAATGGGCTGAATCATGGATACTAGGTTAAACATATTTACACAAACAGAACAAGTCGAGATCATACCCGTTTCTCTCTACCACGACCTGTTCATCGAATGTCGTCATTATTGCCTTTCACTTGCATGACCAAATGATGTGAAAATAATAATAGCAAGAGTGCCGTGGACTAGCTGGAATCTGCAAACATTTTATTCAACAGGAGAACACAAGGTAAAATGTGCTCTTTATTAGATCAACAATTATTCATATGAGAGCCACTCAACATTTTCATCATGGTCTTCTCCTCGGTAAGACTCGAATAAAAAGAAAAGAAATTCAGAGAAACACACTGGAATATTTTTGGAGTTTTTTGTTTTCTTGAACAAGCAAATAAAAGGGAAAAGCAAAAACGAGAAAAACTATTTACACGGGAAAGCTCCCAACAAGCAAAAGAAGAATGAGGAAATCTTTTTAGATTTTCTTTTTAGTATTACTACTAAGCATGCATAGAAAGTAAACTAACTACAACTAATTTTTTTGGTTTTTCTAAAGTTTTTCAAACAGACAAGAAGAAAGCAAGAAAATAAATCTAAGCATGGATGATACAATGAAAAAGTGTGAACACCGACTAATGGAATAAGTGGACATGAATGTAATGTCGGTGGGAAACATGTACTCCCCCAAGCTTAGGCTTTAGGCCTAACTTGATAGTCGATCAGTAGCCTGGATAGTAGTTGGCGTGGTAGCTCACAGAGGCTCTCAGTGTGGATGCCTCGGCCTACCGTTCTGCCTCCGCTGCTGCGTTGTGAGCTCGGGCCTCGCTCTCAAGAACAAAATATCTTCCTTTGCTGTGATAGTCAAAAAGAGCAGGCGCAGGCAAATATGTGTGCACAAAAAATTTTGGTTAAACAGTAGATTATAAGTGAAGTTATCAATCTTTCCTTTGAGGATCTTATGATATTTTAAGGTGTCAAAATCTAAATACTGCGTGGGTAGGATAGGATCAAAGGGCAAAGGCGAAACACCCAACCCTCGTGCTAAACGCGTGGCATATATTCCACCATAGAAGTAGCCATTGTTTGCATTGTGCTGAAGTCTGCGTGCAACGATCGCTCCAAGGTTATAATTCCTTTCACCAGTGAGAGCAGTGCGTATGAGGCTCAAGTCTGGAGCACAGAGTGTACTACAGTCTTGCTTGCCTACTATACATTTCCCGATAAATAATGCGAAGTACTGAATTGCAGGAAAATGAATGCTCTTTATTCTACCTTGTGTCACTCCTCTCGTCTCACCGCAGGAAAGACTAGTTAGGAAAGATTGGTACTCAGCCCTTGGCGGTTCGTCAAGCGAACCCCGGAACGGGAGTTTACAGTGGTAAGAAAAATTCTCTAGTGAGATGGTGAATGGATTATCATAAAGCATAAACGACACCCTAGACTCACGGGGAAGGAATTTAAATCCTTTGACAAATGATTCAGTGAGAAGGTGGCATTGTTCACACTTATCTGAAATGTAGGGATCGAGACCGGCATTGTGAACATATTGCTCAAATTCCTCTTTAATACCACACGCATCATATACTCATCGCAAGGCCATAAGCATGTTTTGGTGGCGGCATCTCGAGTGGAACTTTCATTTGGTTCAACATATGACCGGCTAGCAGAGCTGTCACTAGAAGATGCCCACGAGGATCGCCTCCTCAAGTAACCCCTTCCAAAAAGTTTCATCATGTTCGCGTACAATTCTCTAAAAAAAATTTGAGTGACAAAAAATACCAACAAAACTTTGAAAAACTAATACCAACTACTCATAGGGATACATAGAGGCCATAACAAGCATTCAAACTACTTAGAACTCTAAGAATTCAACATGCAAGCTCATCTATAGCAGCACCAAGAGTAGATACTTATTCAAAATATAAACCACTAAAACAAAAACTAATTGGACAAACAGTGGAGTCACATACCAAGCAACAATTCCCCGAAACAGTTTCGGAAATGGAGCTTAGAGCAAAGAGATCAAAATCCACGGGTTTGGGAGCAAGAACACGGGAGAGAGAGCAATGGGGATTTTTTCTAGAGGTGAGTGATGGTGTGGTGTGAAGAGATATGTGAGGGGGCCCACGTGGGGACCACAACCCACCAGGGCGCGTCGGGGGGTCCTGGCGCGCCCAGGTGGGTTGTGCCCACCTGGTGCACCTCCCTCTGATATTATTTGCACCAGAAATTTAGAAATATTCAGAAAAAATCATATTAAATTTTCAGGGCATTCTGAGTACTTCTATTTTTGGGTCATTTTTTATTGCACAGGAAATTCAGAAAACAGACAAAACATGGCATTTTATTTTATTTAACTAATAAAAACAGAAAACAAAAAGAAGGGATAGAAGGTAGTGCTTACTAAATTCATCAACTTCATACCGCTCAAAAATGATCCATTAATAAGGTTGATCAAGTCTTATTAACAACCACTTTCGATTAGCATGAAATCGAAGAACTTTCGCAAATCACTAAGTTACCTCAATGGGGATATGAATGCCCCCAATAATAAGCATTTCATTTTTCTTTTTGACAGTAGGTAGAGGTATTTGAAAAGTTCCAATAGTGATTGTCGGAGATTTTTCAATAACATTAATACCATTAACTTGGAATTGTTTCTTCGGAAAGTGCACCATATGCTCATTAACATTGATATGAAAAGCGACCTTGCTTTTATTGCAATCAATAATAGCCCTTGCAGTAGTCAAGAAGGGTCTACCATGGATAATCGACATGTTGTCGTCCTCAGGCATCTCAAGTATAACAACGTCAGTCAAAATAGTAACATTAGCAACAACAACGGGCACATCCTCACAGATAACGATAGGTATGGCAGTTGATTTGTTAGCCATTTGCAAAGATATTTCAGTAGGTGTGAGTTTATTCAAATCAAGTCTTTTATATAAAGAGACTAACATCAGCTCCTAAATCACATAAAGCAGTTTTCACATAATTCTTTTTGATAGAGCAAGATATAGTTGGTATTCCCGGTTCTCCAAGTTTTTTCGGTACTCCATCTTTAAAAGTATAATTAGCAAGCATATTGGAGATTTCAGCTTCCGGTATTTGTCTCTTATTAGTGATGATGTCTTTCATATACTTTGCATAAGGAGGCATTTTCAAGATATCAGTCAAGCGAGTACGCAAAAAGACTGGCCTCAACATTTCAGCAAAGCGTTCAAATTCTTCATCATCGTTATTTTTAGTTGACTTGGGTGGAAAAGGCATAAGTTTTTGAATCCACGGTTCTCTTTCTTTACCAGGTTTTCTAGCAATGAAGTCTCTTTTGTCATATCTTTTATTCTTATGTTGTGGGTTATCAAGATCAATAGGTGGTTCTATATCGACATCATTATCTGGTTCTTTTTCATTATTTGTTTGAGTATCTTCATGAACCTCATCATTATCTTTTTCATTATCACTAGGTGAGTGTTCATTACCAGATTGAGTTTCAGCATCAGAGATAGAAGTTTCATTATCATTATTAGGAGTTTTTTCTATTTCAGGTTCGCTAGAAGTATGCAAAGTCCTATCATTTTTCTTTTTCTTTTAGAAGGACTAGGTGCATCAGTGTTAACTCTTTGTGAATCTTGTTCAATTCTTTTTGGGTGTCCCTCGGGATAAAGTGGTTCCTGAGTCATTTTACCTCCTCTAGTTGCAACTCTAACAACAAAGTCATGTATATGATGATTCATTTCATCAAGCAACTCTCTTTGTGATTTAGCAACTTGTTCTAACTGAGTTTGATCCATAGAAGCATGCTTTCCAACACCTCTAACATCATTTGAGATTCTAAATAATAAGTCACTCAAGCGAGCACTCATATCAGAATTGTATTTCAATTGTTTCGTAACATTTGCATTAATGTGATGTTGTTTTCTAATATAGTTTTCAAACTCATAAAGACATTGGCTAGGGTGCATATTGTGAGGATTGTCATTATCATTGAACTTCATTAGAGAATTTACCTCTACCACCTTTGGCAGTGGTGGTGTATTAAGCCCATGTATTTCTTCAATAGGAGGTAAATTTTTAACATCCTCAACTTTAATACCTTTTTCCTTCATAGATTTCTTTGCCTCTTGCATATCTTCAGGACTGAGATATAATATCCCCTCTTCTTCGGAGTGGGTTTAAGCGGTGGTTCAGGAATATTCCAATCATTATAATTTTCAATATATTATTCAATAATTCTTCAGCTTGCCCAACAGTTCGTTCCATGAAAACACAACCAGCACAACTATCTAGGAAGTCCCTAGAAGCATCGGTTAGTCCATTATAGAAGATATCAAGTATTTCATTTTTCTTAAGAGGATGATCAGGCAAAGCATTAAGTAACTGGCAAAGCCTCCCCCAAGCTTGTGGGAGACTCTCTTCTTTAATTTGCACAAAGTTAAATATTTCTTGTAAAGCAGCTTGTTTCTTATGAGCGGTGAAATATTTTTAGAGAAATAATAAATCATATCCTGGGGACTACGGACACAACTAGGAGTAAGAGTATTGTACCAAGCTTTAGCATAACCCTTTAATGAGAACGGAAATAATTTGAGAATAAAGTAATAGCGAGTTTTCTCATCATGAGTAAAAAGGGTGGCTATGTCATTCAACTTAGTAAGATGTGCCACAACAGTTTCAGTTTCATAACCATGGAAAGGATCAAATTCAACCAAAGTAATTAACTCTGGGTCGATAGAGAATTCATAATCCTTATCATCAATAAAGATAGGTGAAGTAGCAAACTTAGGATCATATTTCATTCTATCAAATATTTTTGTTTATACTTGCATAATAATTTCTCTAGATCATCTCTATCCTTACAAGCAAGAATATCTCTAGTTGTCTCCTCATTCATAACATAACCTTCCGGTACCTTAGGCAATTCATATCTAGGAGGGCTAGTTCTAGTAGGTGTTTCAGGAGTTTTAGTTTCAAGCTAATCATCAGATTCAACAACATCATGTTGTACTACTCTAGCAATTTGTTCATAACGAAATTCACCAAGTGGCACATCATCATTATCAAGCAAGGTATTAGCATCATTGATGTGGAGCATCCCAAGGTCATACCCATGGACCTACCATCGTCTCACCAAGGTCTTCCCCAACAACAACAATGCTTACAAGATCGACCTCCCACGCGACAAGTACAACGTGAGCGACGTCTTCAACGTCAAAGATCTCTCGCCCTACCATGGTGATGAAGATTTTGATCCGAGGTCGGATCTTTCCGAAGGGAGGGGAGATGATGCGGAGCATCCCAAGGTCATCCCCATGGACCTACCATCGTCTCACCAAGTGCCTAGTGGACCCATTACACGAGCACGTGCAAGAGCTCTCGAAACCGAGGTGACATCTCTCCTCTCACAATTCCACTTCGATGAACATGAGACATGGCTACTACCTCAAACGGAGACATTGTGCATACTCAGGTATCAAGGAGTTAGCCATGTAGACGCTAAGGAGCAAGGAGAATCAGAAGAGGAAGATGGACGTGAAGATGGAGAGGAAGAAGGGCAAGATCAGCAGAATCCCGGACGATCCGGACCCCGGCCCGGACGATCCGGCTAACCAGCCCGAGGACACCTGAAGCTTCACCACGAAGCCGGATCATCCGGACCCAGCCCCGGATCATCCGGCCACACCCGGACGTCCGGACCAGGACCCGGACATCTGGACCTCCCGCGGCGCCCATGACATAGCCGGACCATCCGGACGCCGCCTCGGATCATCCGGACCCCCGAAGCCCGGATCATCCGGACCAACATCCGGATCATCCGGACAGTGCCTGCGTGCATGATGTTGGGCCGAGGCCCATGTACCCCTTCTCCCCCAACTTCTATATATACTACTCCACCACCTCTTTCTAGGGTTAGCATTGGTTTAGCTCATATGTGAGATAGAGCACTTGCTCATCCATACGGATCTACTCCTCGAGAGAGACCGTGGCCCCTCTTCGGAGAAGATCCACGTTGGATTCAAGACCCCCTCTCCGGTGGCCCCATCAAGACCTCCTCACGGAGAAGAACCGGTTACCCTATGTATCGTCCCTTGTTGGTTTTGGACCATGTGATCTCTATGTGTGCTCGGATCTACCATATGTGTGACTATATCTTGTTGGTTAGAGAGTTCCTCTTGTGTTTTCCCTCGTCTTCCCCTCGTGTTCTTCGTGTTCTTAGTCGGGATCCGCTCCTTTCGTGAAAGATCGGCCGTTTAGGGTTCCACCCTATATCAATCATCATAAGCATTGTCCATAGCAGAAGTAGCATCATCAATAACTTGCGACATATTAGAATTGATAGCATGTGGTGGTGTTGCAAGTTTACTTATAACAGAAGGTGAATACAAAACAGAACTGGATGGAAGTTCCTTACCTCCCCTCGTCTTTGAGGGAAATATCTTAGTCTTAGCATCCTTCAGATTCTTGATAGTGATAATATGATAATAATCCCAAGTGACTCAACAAATATAGCTATGCTCCCCGGCAATGGCGCCAAAAAAGGTCTTGATAACCCAAAAGTATAGGGGATCGCAACAATTTTCGAGGGTAGAGTATTCAACCCAAATTTATAGATCCGACACAAGGGGAGCCAAAGAATATTTGAAGGTATTAGCATCTGAGTTGTCAATTCAACCACACTTGGAGATTAATTATTTGCAGCAAAGTGATCAGTAGCATAGTATTATGATAGTGTTGATAATAGTAGCAGCAGCAATGGTAACAATGATAGCAGTAATTTTGTAGCAAGTGTAACAATGATAGCAGCAGTAGTAACTTAGCGAGAACAATATAGGATAAATTCGTAGGCATTGGATCGGTGACTTGTTGGATGATATTCATCATGAGACAGTTATAACCTAGGGCGATACGGCACGAGCTCAGTTCGTCAATATAATGTAGGCATGTATTCCATAAATAGTCATACGTGCTTATGGAAAGAACTTGCATGACATCTTTTGTCCTACCCTCCCGTGGCAGCGGGGTCCTATTGGAAACTAAGGGATATTAAGGCCTCCTTTAATAGAGAACCGGAACAAAGCATTAACACATAGTGAATACATGAACTCCTCAAACTACGGTCATCACCGGGAGTGGTCCCGGTTGCTATCACTCCGGGGTTGTCGGATCCTAACACGTAGTAGGTGACCATAACTTGCAAGATCGGATCTAGAACATGGATATAATGGTGATAACATAAATGTTTTTGATCTGAAATCATGGCACCAGGGCCCAAAGTGACAAGCATTAAGCATGGCAAAGTCATAGCAAACATCAATATTAGAACATAGTGGATACTAGGGATCAAGCCCTAACAAAACTAACTCGATTACATGATGAATCTCATCCAACTCCTCACTGACCAGGCGAGCCTACAATGGAATTACTCACTCCCGGTGGGGAGCATCATGGAATTGGCGATGGAGAAGGGTTGGTGATGATGAAGAACGAAGATCCCCCTCTCCGGAGCCCCAAACGGACTCCAAATCTGGCCTCCCGATGAAGAACAGGAGGTGACAGAGGCTCCGTCTCATGGATCGCGATAATTCTTTCTCCCTGGTTTTTTTCTGGAATAATGTGATTTTATAGCGTCGATTTCAGGGTCTGCGGGCCACCAGGTGGGGACAACCCACCTGAGCGCGCTAGGAGAGGGGGGCGCGCCCTGGTGGGTTGTGCCCACCCAGGTGCCCCTCTCCGGTAGGTCTTGGCTCCAGAATTTCTTATTTATTATATAAAAATTCCTCGCAAAGTTTCATTCCATTCCGAGAAATTTTATTTCTGCACAAAAACAACACCATGGTAGTTCTGCTGAAAACAGCGTTAGTCCGGGGTTAGTTTCATTCAAATCATGCAAATTAGAGTCCAAAACAAGAGGAAAAGCGTTAGGAAAAGTAGATACGTTGGAGACGTATCACAAGCTACTTGGGTTCTTCATGTCTCATTGTGGGATCAAAGCCATCCCCGACAAGATCAATGCGATCGAGCAGATCCAGGCACCCAGGACAGTCAAGGACGTGAGGCGGTTGACAAAGTGCGTTGCCGCGCTTAGCAGATTCATCTCCAAGTCTGCCGAGCGCGCCCTGTCGTTCTTCAAAATTTTGAAGAATGCAGGGCCCATGAAGTGGACCCCGGAAGCTGATGCAGCCCTGCAAGACTTGAAGGCCTACTTATCCTCTGTGCCACTTTGGTTGCCCCTAAGCCACAAGAGCCGTTGCTACTATACCTAGCGGCGACCAATCAAGTGGTTAGTGCAGCCCTAGTGGCACAATGGGAAGTAGAGGAAGCAGAGAGTGTGCAAAGCTCGGCAGGACTGGATAAGGATCAAGATAGAGAAGAGCACGGCAGCAGGGGCAACCCCAAGGACGTGGCAAGGAAGAAAGTGGTGCAGCGCCCAGTGTACTTCGTTAGTTCCCTGTTACAGGGGGCTAGATCAAGGTACTCTGGTGTGCAAAAGTTGATTTTTGGCCTCATCATCGCCTCAAGGAAACCGCACGGTTGTCACCCGCTTCCCGTTGCAAAGGATACTCCGGAACCCTGAGGCTACCGGCAGAATAGTGGAGTGGAATTTGGAGTTATCCAGCTTTGGCCTAAACTATGAGAGCACATCAACGATTCAGAGCAGGGCATTGGGAGATTTAATTGCAGAATGGACGCCAACCCCTGATGAGGAAGTGCTGGAGACAGTTACCCCCGGCAAGGAAGCGCCCCAAGAATGGATCATGTATTTTGATGGTGCCTTCTCTCTACAAGGTGCAGGAGCTGGCATGCTTCTTGTTTCTCCCACGGGAGAGCATTTGAAGTACGTCGTCCATATGCATTTTCCCAGGGAAGAGGCAACCAACAATACAACAGAGTATGAAGGGCTCCTTGCTGGGCTCAGGATTGCCACGGAATTGGGAATTAAGAAGCTGATCATTCGAGGAGATGCACAACTTGTGGTGAGACAAGTCAACAAGGATTACCAAAGTCCATTGATGGAGGCATACGTTGAGGAAGTGAGAAGATTGGAGGAGCACTTTGACGGATTGCAAACAGAGCATGTACCCCGTGTGGAAAACAACATAGCTGATCATCTATGAAAGTGTGCTGCGCAAAAACTTCCTGTGGAACCAGGAACTTTTGTTCTCCATCTTACTTAGCTCTCCATATCCCCGGCAACAATGGCAAGAAAGAGGAGGAAGTTGGACTCCGGTAAGCCTCTTCCGGTAGAGCCCCCTGGGGCTCCTAGTAGGGACCCTGCCGGAAATGACTCCCCATCAACTGCCGGGGTGCGCTCTCCTGCCGGGCCATTGGCCCCGCGGTCGAGAAACACGTTCCCGTAGATGAGGAGGTGCCACTAGTCCTTGTTGCCGAGGCCCAGGCTCCAACTTGGGCAAGGCACATAGTCCATTTCCTCCAAACTGGAGAACTTCTCGATGAGCAAGAGGAAGCTGAAAGAGTAGCCCGGAGGGCTAGTGTGTATCAGTTTGTCGATGACACTCTATACATAAGAAGGCCCAATAGTGTGAAATTGAAGTGCATCTGCCGGGAAGAAGGAAAGGAACTGCTAGCTGAGATACACAAAGGCATGTGCGGCTCCCACATTGGATCAAGGGTTTTGTTGGGAAAGCATTCCGGCAAGGATTCTATTGGCCCACAGCCCTCCAAGATGCGGTCGAGCTAGTCACAAAGTGTGAAGCCTGCCAGTTCCATTCCAAGAACATCCATCTGCCTGCACAAGCACTTCAAACAATCCCTTTGTCATGGCCGTTTTCGGTCTGGGGGCTCGATATCGTCGGCCCTTTCCCCCGAGCTGTCGGGGGCTTTAAATTCTTGTTCGTTGCCATCGACAAGTTTACAAAGTGGCCAGAAATAGCTGCCGTGAGAAAGGTGACTGCTCAGTCGGCTATCAAGTTCTTAAAAGAATTGGTGTGGCGCTTCGGGGTCCCTGCCCGGATCATCACCGACAACGGCACCCAATTCACGAGCCGCGCCTTCATGCAATATGTTCATGCCCTCGGAAGCAAGATCTCATTTGCTTCTGTGGCACATCCCAGAAGCAATGGACAAGCTGAGAGGGTGAACGCTGAAGTGCTGTGAGGACTCAAGATGAGAACATTTGATACGCTGCAAAAGTGCGGCAGGCGATGGATCGATGAGCTGCCGGTATTTCTCTGGTCCCTCAGAACGACAGCAAATCGAACTACCGGGTAGACTCCCTTCTCCCTAGTCTATGTGGCAGAAGCAGTTATCCCCACAAAACTCATTTACGGGTCACCTCGAGTGCTTGCCTACGATGAAGTAGCGCAAGATCTGCACCGGTGTGATGACGCTGTGCTTCTAGAGGAGAACTGTCTTTGGGCTGCTATGCGTGATGCACACTATCAGTAGGCCCTACATCGCTATCATAGCCGCAGGGTTCATGCCCGGTGTTTTGGGAAGGCGACCTTGTCCTTAGGCGCGTTCAGTCTGCCAAGGGTAAAAACAAGTTGACCCTGAAGTGGGAAGGCCCTTACCGGGTAGTTCGAGTCACCAGACCTGGCGCAGTCCGTCTGGAGACCGGAGATGGCATTCAATTGCAAAACTCATGGAATATTGAGCATCTCCGTAAGTTCTACCCGTAAGGCGCGGCTGTCGGGCCCTGCCCAACAGCCACCCTTTTGTACAGACCTTGCCACAATTGCATGTAACCCCTTGTACGAAGCCAGGCGCAGACCGTGAGCAATAGAGAAATGAATGAAGCACTGGGGGCGCCCGACAAGTTGCATGCATGCATAAGCATATCATCAGCATTCCATGATCATATCACGTGCATTGCATAAACATTTCATGAGCATTCCATACTCATGTACATAGGATTGCATCTGGCATCATTTCCATCTGTATAAAACTTCAGGCTCCTACCGTGGATTCGGTCCCCAAGAGGAGAAAAGGAGATAAGCCAGCGCTGCAATCTCCGGCAAGCCAAACAGATAAGTTCTATCTCTTGTCCATACGTGTTTTGTAAGCAAAAACTTGTGAATAAGAAAACCTCGCCGCCTTTTGAAACTTAGGTGCTCCCATCCCTCGACTCGAACGTTGCTTCGGTCAGGGTGGTCGCAGTGGCCTTTGCTGAGAAAAGATTGGCGGGGGGCTGGGCCCTCATCACAATTGGTGCCCGGTAGGCTTTGTTCTCCGGCAACAAAATAGAGGGCACCGGCAGGACAGCCTGCCGGGGGAAACTCTCTTATCTAAAATATAGAGGCATTCCACCTCTGCATGGACATATAAATGCATGAGTCCCCAGCAAGGTTCATCTTTTTCATTAATATGTAGATCAAACAAGTACATGCCTTACAGGACACAAACATGGACTCGAGAGGTTACATTATTTGAACTAATATTTGGCAAGTGCCTACAGATTTAAGATTGAAAAAAGATAAGTGCCCCATAAACTCCTCTCCCTGTTTCTCTTATCCCAGGTAGTGCGGTGAGAAGAGAAAGGGACAGGGGTGGCACCCAACAGGAGCCCATCCCGGTCCCGTCGTGGCCTGTCGGACGTAGCCTGACAAGATCGGGAGTGGCGAGGCTGCGAAGGAGGAGGACGGAGGGAGCACTTCGGCGGTCCCCTGGTCGCCACCTCTAGGACTAGTCAGAGGCCCCAACACAAGCACCGGCAGAGAAGGCCGTCGAAGCTCAGCTGGAAGACTGCTGGAGGAGGCGAAGGCACCAGAAGAACGACCCCTTCCTTGGTAACCGAAAAAATGGTGATGACGGTGCTGGGAAAGGGAAGGGAAAGACAGAAAGACGAGGCAGCAGGTCACCAGTACGAGACGAACGCGTTGATGCTATCGTACTCCGACTTGGCGGCCTGCCTCCCGCCTTCTCTGTCTTCACTGGCTTCATCTTCATCAACACCGCTCCAGGGAAACGCCGACCTCACGGTCTGACACCTCCCCTGAAGAAATGGCGGATGACCAAGACAGTCAGGGAGCTCAGGGCCCGCCGCTCCTCGCCTTGGCAGGCAGGAAGGCGCACCTCCCCTCAGCATCGTCCCCATATCCACCGGAAGGGGCAATGTTGGGATTGCCAATGATCCCCAGCACTGCACCCGGATGGACGTCAAGGGCACCAGGAACCTGGTCGCCGGGCCAACAAACGACAGCAGCTCAAGGTGAGATGCCCCGTTTCCTAATGAATGACCGGCCGTGGTAGAGGAGATAAGCATTTCGCCACAATGGGGGAGCTTGACGTCTTCCACACCACGTACAGCTCGTCCGCTGCGCTTTCTCCAGGCTTGGACCAGACTCACTCCCCAAGCACCAGCACGAGCATTAGGCGTCGCCAACCTCAAGCTACTACCTGGGCCTGGCCCCAGGTCCTTCTCCTTCTTAGCATAATAGCACAAAGCAGAGGATGAAGGAGAAGAAATGCAAGGACGGATGCCTTTGCTCTTCCTCCGCCCCTCCTTTTATAGGCGGGTCGAGGGAGAGGGCTGATTCTTCAATCTGTAACCGCCGCCCTCCTCCACCAATTCGAGAAGGCCGGGCCCCCGCCTTGATGCTCTCCCACACCACGCACCTTCGTTACCTACCCCGCGCAATGCATGCGACATACGTGGATGAGAATAAGGACATGGTGGGAAGAGTGAATTGGCAGTTTCTCCCCCATGCATTAAAGTCATTCAAGGGCCGTTACAAAAATGGCCCCACCTTGATTGGCTTTACACGACGCGCGGGAAAACCAGAAACTGGCCCGGATTCAAGATTAATGAAGAAGCAAAGAAGATCTCAAGGGACCGGCCTCTTCCACGCCCCTACCTATGAACTTATTAGGGCCTACCCCGACGACGCTCGACAGCGCGATCAGGGCAGGCCCGGGGGCTTCTGTCGGTGCAACAAACCCTGGGTCCGTTGCAGACTATGCACAGGCATGGGAGCAAGGCCACAACACCAAGCTCAGATTGGGGCACAAAATATCAGTTCTTCGAAGGACCAACATGCAGCACAAGAAGACCAAGACTAGCCAGAGAAGTAAGATACTACTAAGGAAGAAACCTCTTTTGTCGGGCAGGCGAGCCTCGCGAGGATGGGGTTACCCCCGGAAGCAAACCTTTGGGTCGTCCCGGCAGGCCTGCCGGGGCTCACGGAGGCAGAACCGCCTCACCCCACCACCTCATCGCAACGCACGTCATCGCTCGGTGCGGTGTCGAGCTCCAAGGTGACTAAGTGGCTACCATTCGCCACATGGTAGCCACTTCCTACAAGAAATACCTCCAGATGACACCCGTCTTGCGACGGGTCGAGCGAGCAGGCGTGAAGCTGGCAAAATAGCCAGGCAGGGCTTCCCGGGCAAGCTACGATGTGATGTTGAGCGGCGCATTTAATGCGCCCTGTCAGCCTGCAGAGTTAGGTATGATAGCATTGTTTTCTATCTAATCGGTGCATATTGACTAATTTTCCACTGTGGTGACCCTTTATCTATCAAAGGAGGCCAAGGAAACCATAGAAAGGGTTAGTGGATCCACCCCTCACTCATTCATACGCGCGTAGCCATTTCTATCAGGCCAACCCTGTCGGGCAAGCGTGTTAAGCCCACCACCACTTTTCCACCATCAATCCACCAAAGCATGAGTAGGGTTTTACACCTCACGGCGGCTCAAACCTGGGTAAAGACTGCCCGTGTGATCTTGGCCGTGCTGTCTCATGCTGCTCTGCTCTTTGTGCAACATGCCATTCCCCCCGCCGAACTAGCAAGGGACTCTTGGTCCCATAGGTGGCCGTGGTTTCCCGCGACACAGGTACTCCTCCAGCGCACCACCACATGTGGTCCTATAAAAATAACAGTCGACTGAAAATAAATAGGTCAGTCGATTTTTTATGAACCGTCTGATCTACAAGGAACGGGCAGATGGCCTTCGTCTACCTCCTGCCAGTCACTATTGACGATCTTTCCCGAACCTCCAGCGACCACCAGCCTAGACTGAGGGAGTCCTGGATTAAGGGGTCCTCGGGCGTACGGACTATGGTACGTGGGCTGGACTAATGGGCTGTGAAGATACAAGATCGAAGACTCTCTCCCATGTCCGGATGGGACTCTCCTTGGTGTGGAAGGCAAGCTTGGTGCCCTGATATGAAGATTCCTTTCTCTGTAACCGACTTTGTACAAACCTAGTCCCCTCCGGTGTCTATATAAACCGGAGGGCTTAGTCCGTAGAGATAATCATAATCATAGTGATACATGCTAGACTTTTAGGGTTTTAGCCATTACGATCTCGAGGTAGATCAACTCTTGTAATACTCATATTCATCAAGATCAATCAAGCAGGAAGTAGGGTATTACCTCCATAGAGAGGGCCCGAACCTAGGTAAACATTGTGTCCCCCGTCTCCTATTACCATCAACCTTAGACGCACAGTTCGGGACCCCCTACCCGAGATCCGCCAGTTTTGACACCGACATTGGTGCTTTCATTGAGAGTTCCACTACGTCGTCTTCAAGAGGTTCGATGGCCCCGTCAATCATCTACAACAATGCTGTCCGGGGGGGGGGGAATCTTCCTCCCCAGATAGATCTTCGTATTCGGCGGCTTCGCACTGCGGGCCAACCCGCTTGGCCATCTAGAGCAGATCGACAGCTACGCCCTGGCCATCAGGTCAGATTTGGAAGCTTGAACTACGTCGCTGATATCCGCGGAGACTTGAACTTCGATGGATTCGAGCCCACGGCAGCCGCTCCCTGCCATCGCGATGAACATGACTTAAATCTGTCATCGGACCACACCCAAGAGATAGCACCTGTAACTGCTCTGGACCTAGATCCGGAGCAGATCGCGCCATCCGAGGGCGGGAAGCTCAACCCCACCACAGAAGCCGCAGACTCAGCGGCGTTGGAGCCGCACACAGACCCAACCTCGGGTGGAATCTGCGCCACCGGAGCCTCAGACTCGTTTCCGGCTACAGGTTCCGAACCACGTGCGTCTGCGCATGTCGAGCTTGATCGGACATCGATCGTCGAATTCAGCTCCGAAGACATCTTCTGGCACTCACCTTTAGGCGATGTGCTAAACTCATAAAAAACACTCTCCTTAGTGGGGGACTCACAGCCGAATTATATCCGGTTCGAAACGGAGACTGATGATGGAAAATTTCGCTTTCCACCCACCGCCCACTTCATAGCCACTGTCGAAGACTTAACCGACACGCTCGATTATGGCTCCGAAGACATCGACGGTATGGACGACGATGCCGAAGAGGAGCAGGGCCAAAACCCGCCGTTTACCGGGCGCTGGACGACCACTTCTTCATACGGCGTGTACATGGTGGACACACCTAAAGATAACGCGATAACAAGGAACATCCAGTCGAGGATGAACCTCCTAAGATACAACCAAAGCGCCGACATCAGCGGCGCCGCTCTAAATCACGCCACAGAAAAAACAGCAATACCGGCACAGGAGAAGATAACACTCCGGACAGTGCCGAAGACAGAGAAGACCCCCACAAGCAAACTGCCGAACAGGACGATCGGGAAGATGGGCAAGTTAGCCCTGATGAACAGGCCATAAACGAAGACTCGGAGGACAACAATTATTTACTACTCTCCGAGGATGAGGTGAGCCTCGGTGACGAAGACTTCATCGTACCTGAGGAACCTCTCGAGCAGGAGCGCTTTAAGCGCCGGCTAATCGCCACTGCAAGGAGCCTAAAAAAGAGGCAGCAGCAGCTTCAAGATGATCAGGATCTGCTCAATGATAGGTGGACTAATGTCCTGGCAGCCGAGGAATACGGCCTCGAGCGCCCAACCAAAAGTTATCCGAAGCGCAAATTGCTACCTCAGTTTGATGACAAGGCGCTGGAGCCCGTACCATCATCGCGCAACGCGGCTGACCGACCACCACGTGGCCAGGACAAAGCGGCAACTCAAGCTGAACACCAGCCCGCACCACCTCACCGTAAAGGCAGAGATAAAATAGCTCGGGGACTTACATATGACCTGCGGCAGAACTTGGACAGTAGAGCAGGGCAGAACAGATCGATCTATGGATCACGGGGGCGTCCCCCGACACGCGACAATGGCTACCTAGCCGGACGCAACAATCATAATCACGCCCGGGCGAGAACCGCAGACGGACTCCATCCGAGCTACGTCGCGACGTGGCCCGATATAGAGGCGCCGCACACCCCCTTTGCTTCACCGACGAGGTAATGGAGCATGAATTCCCAGAAGGGTTTAAACCCATAAATATCGAATCATACGATGGAACAACAGATCCCGCGGTATGGATTGAAGATTTTCTTCTCCATATCCACATGGCCCGCGGTGATGATCTCCATGCCATCAGATACCGCCCACTAAAACTAAAGGGACAAGCGCGACACTGGCTAAACAGCCTTCCAGAGAACTCCGTTGGCAGATGGGAAGACCTGGAAGACGCCTTTTGCGATAACTTCCAAGGTACATATGTCCGGCCACCAGATGCCAATGACTTAATTCACATCATCCAGCAGCCCAGAGAGTCGGCCAGGAAGCTCTAGACTAGGTTCTTAATTAAAAAGAACCAAATTGTGGATTGTCCGGACGCTGAAGCCCTCGCGGCCTTCAAACACAGCGTTTGCGAAGAGTGGCTCCCCCGCCACCTCGGTTAAGAAAAACCAAAATCCATGGTAGCCCTTACTGCTCTAATGACCCGCTTTTGCGCGGGAGAAGATAGCTGGCTCGCTCGTAGAAGCAACAGCGCCAGCGATCCGGGCACTTCCGAAGTCCGAGACGGCAATGGCAAGCCATGATGCAATAAACACAAGCGTCGCAATAATAATGAAAGAACGGAAGACACAGCAGTCAACGCCGGATTCAGCGGCTCCAAACCCGGTCAACAGAAAAAGCCATTCAAGGCAAATAGAGATGGACCATCCAATCTAGACAAGATGCTAGATCGGCCCTGCCAGATTCATGGCACCCCCGATAAACCAGCTACTCACACCAATAGAAGTTGTTAGGTCTTCAAACAAGCCAGCAAACTTAATGCCGAACACAAGGGTAAGGGCCGCCCACGAAGAGACTCGCCAGCCAAATACCGGGGGTCAGAAGCAATTTCCCCCCGAAGTGAAAACCGTAAACATGGTATACGTGATGCACACCCCTACAGGGGAGCGCAGGCGCGCACTACGGGACGCATACGCCATAGAGCCGTTACCCCAAAAATTTAGCCATATCTGTCCCAATGGTTCGGCGGCTCTAATCATCGATCCAATTATCGATGGGTTCCATCTCACGAAAGTCCTTGTGGACGGCGGCAGTAGCCTTAATCTACTTTACCAAGACACTGTCCGCAAAATGGGCATCGATCCTTCAAGAATCAAGCCCACCACAACTACCCTCAAGGGAGCAGTACCTGGCGTAGAAGCTCACTGCACGGGCTCCATCACATTGGAAGTCATTTTTGGTTCGCCGAACTACTTCCGAAGCGAAGGCTTGACCTTTGATATTGTCCCGTTCCGCAGTAGCTACCATGAACTTCTGGGGCGTACCGCTTCTGCTCGTTTTAATGCTGTCCCACTCTACGCCCGCGCAAAATTTAAGATGCCCGGTCCACGCGGCGTCATAACAATAAATGGAAATACAGAACACTCCCTCCGTACAGAGGATCAGACTACGGCTACTACAGCCGAAGTACAAAGCGGCCTCATCAAGCCGCATATCTCATCGGCCATTAAGCCATCGGTCTCTATTAAATGGAACCGAACAATCTCAGAGCTGGATTAGCAGTTCGGCCTCCGTCGTTCGCCTCATATACCCACAAAGTTTGTACCGCACATACATAATTATGTACTTAAAATATCCTGGTCATCGGCGGAGGCACAATACGGACAGGCCTACAAACACTCCCATAGCC
Source organism: Aegilops tauschii subsp. strangulata (assembly GCF_002575655.3). Classification (NCBI taxonomy): domain Eukaryota; kingdom Viridiplantae; phylum Streptophyta; class Magnoliopsida; order Poales; family Poaceae; genus Aegilops; species Aegilops tauschii. The sequence goes on from NC_053040.3 coordinate 188,419,881, forward strand.
TCCTTTTCTTTTCTAACTATTTTTTATCTTTTACCACAGGTGGCTCAAAGACTGGTCATCTTACGGACTCTTTGGAGTTCGGCTTTGTAAATTTACCCAAAGGCTATTCCTGTTAAGGAGTCCTTTCACCGAGGCAAGGCGGCGCAGACGTGCGACAGGAGGTCCAATAATTTTTCGTAGACCGCACTCTCTATTTCGAGCCTGTAAAGTGCCTTCTCCCTCAGCCTTCGACCACCGGCATGTCAAATAGCCTGGGCCGCGGCGTTATTATCTGTAAAATGGCAATGGACATATCAATCAGGTTCCAGTGAATGTAATCCGTATTAAGTATTCGTTTTTTCTAAGGAACTGAATTTTGCTTCTTCGGACGTTTCACACGCACCTCAGCACAAATCGCCAGGGGCTCAATATAGGAACAAATGAATTGTCGGCAAGTCCAAACAGCTTTATAAAACACTTCGGCGTCACGAGTTTGGCCTTATATGCATCAGCTCCGAATCATGTCTTTGGTCAATAGTTGGGTTGCCCGGCTCCTGTGCTTACTGCCTTACGTTCCGCTCTATCGGCTAGGGTAGTAAAGGGAGATCTACTATGATTGTGTCCTGGTTTATCCGGATGAGCACCTTAGTAGAGAAAGCCGAAAACTAACTGTCATGATGCGGCGAGAGCTGGTCAACCACTCGATGACTTATCAGAATCTTTCGCGATAACTTCTGTATTGCACGAAGGACCGTTCTTCTAGTCACCTATTTAACACACCGTATTCGGATAACTGCGTGCATACCAGGGGCTATATCATAGACCCACCGTCAAACTCCTTTGGCTAAGTGAAAGTATAAAAGCCCTATAGTCCAATTGCCTAGTTCGCCACATTGACACCTCCTTCACGGACCAATACGTTGGGTCAAGAGTGATCAAGTGCTTTTCCGAACACCCCTGTATTTTATGCGAGGAGGCTGAAGCCGACGACTGGAAAACTTTCAGATTATACAAAAACGGCCGCACAAGAGGAGCCAAAACTTTTAGGCATAGCCTTAAAATATCATAACACTGTTTTTACAATTTCAATACATCTCACTCGAATATCATATCTTTCGAGCACTGACCCTCTATCAAGCGGGCACCCTCTAGGACATCCTCAAAATAATGCTATGCCGTGTGATGGTCCTTACCCTTGGGTGGACTTTTCGCTGCAATATCGGTGGCCTTCATCTTCGCCCAGTACGTCTTGACGCGGGCAAAGGCCATCCATGCACCTTCAATGCACGTTGACCACTTAATGGCATCGATACGCAACACCGCATCAACAAGTCGCTGCACCAAACCGAAATAACTATTCAGAATTGGCTCAGTCGGCCACAGCCGGACCACGACGTCCTTCATGGCAGAACCGGATATCTTATGGAGCTCGGCCCACTAGGCCATCTGTTCGTTCAGCAACAGCGGGCGCTTTGGCGTGCCGAATTGTGACCAGAAAAGCTTCTCCGTTGCATACCCTTCTTGCGCTTGGTAAAATTGCGCCACATCGGAGGCGCTCTTTGGCAAGTCCAATAATGTGTTTGGTGAGCTCCACATTTGATTAAGCGGGGCATACTTCGGATCGCCGGATTTAGTCTGTAATAAGAAAGGCTTACCGGCCGCTATCTCCCCAGCTTGCCGGATCTCCTCCCGAGCCGCTCTAGACTCGGATCGTGCTTCTCTCGCCTCTTGTAAGGCCTTGTCGAGATCGGCCGCTTTGGCTTTGTTATCCCTCTCGAGGAATTCGCACCGGACAGTGGCTTCCTTTAGCTCGCGCGCCATAGTAGACATTCTCTCCTCGCACTGGCACCGAGCAGCCTATTCAGATTTTAACTCATTAGCTGCCATCTTGGCAGCCACATTACTCATCCGGGCTTGCTCCTTGGCACGGGCAAGTTCAGCCCGAAGGGTCTCCACCGCGGCAGCACTATCTGCAGTTACGCATGTCTCAGTATATAATTCTAGCTTCGTGCTCATGTTATTATACATACATACACTGACCGCCCCAAAACATACCTTGCGCCTCGTCGAGCCGCCTGTTAATAAGCGTGATGTTGTCATCCACCACATCAAGTTTTTGCTTCAGACCTGCAACCTCTGTAGCGTGGGCAGTCGTCATGGAGGTAACAACATGTGTTCCAATTAATTAGATTATTTCCTGGGCATATCTTTTTGGATCCTTTGATTTCCTCCCTTTGGACGCCAACTAGAGTCTCAGGGGCTACTATCTATACACAGGTGCATTTTGCGTATAGAGCACAATCGAAAATATAACATTACGTACCTCGAAGCCTCTTAGTAGGCCCATGAAGGCTTCATTCAATCCGCTTTTCACGGACAGAATCCTCTCAACCACCGTACCCATCAAGGTACGATGTTCCTCTGAGATGGACGAATATCGCAACATGTCCATCAGTGTATCCGGCGCCTCCGGATTCCTGGAAGCAGCTGGAGGAGTACGGACTCCCTTTGAAAGGATATGTTTGCTCGACCCTAGAGTCGTCTCCGGCTATAAACCGGATAGTCCGGGGCCTTCATTGTTGGTCCCCGAAGGGACCGCACACCCCGGACCCTGGGCGGCCGAAGTTTCACCTTGGGGCGTTGTCTTCATTATCCTCTGTTGATCGGGAGAGATCCTCCGGGACGACACCTCGAAGTTGTCCGCCCTATTGGGCAAAAGCCTGTGGAGGCGTCTCGCTTTCCATCATCTCCGGAAGAAGATCCCCCGCGGAAGAGGATTGTTGAGGAAGACTGTGTGCCGGACTGCAAAACATATATTCTAGATGTTACCCTTGTAATAGGAAAAGGAACGGGATATGTTTAAAACACGTTTGTTCACTTACGATTTGGCTAAAGGCTTGTCCTTATGGAGGAACTGTGCGAAAACGACGCCTTCCGAGCCTGAACCGCCTAACAGGGGCGTCTTACCTCGCTTAGGAGCCTTTACCTCCCAACCTTGAGAGGCGACCCTTTTCTTACCATGGGGAGAAAGGATGTCGGCTTCTCCTTCTCTTTTGTCTTCGGAGGAGGGAGCCTTAATCTCCTCGGACACAGTGTTTGGTGTACCTTCAGAATGGAGGCTACCTTTGGCCTTCCTGCTCTCCTCATTGTCCTCTTTCACCGGCACCTGGTATGGTTCCGGGACCAGCATCCTTGTTAGCACAGGACTAGCTAAGTCTTCAGGAAGAGGGGCCGAACACCTAATTCGCTCCGCCTTCTTTATCCAGCCCTGGAAGAGGATGGTTTTCTCAGTATCTTATCACGGGATATTTAACTAAGCTATGTTCAGGAGTCAAGTGCTTACCGAGGTATCCGGATGGTTGCAGTCGAGGCCAATGTCCTCGGTGGTGTCCGGCCACTGTTTTCATGTCCCGAAAAATAACTTCCACATTCCTCTGTGCGTCGCACCGAAGAAGTGCTGAAGGGTTCGTGTGGTCCTTCTGGATTAAACTCCCACATACGGAGGGGCCATCGTTGGCACGGGAGGACCCGGCGGACTAACATTACTTGAATCACGTCGATGAGATCGGTGTCCTTCTCAAGGAGACTCCGGATGCAGCTCTGTAGAGTCTGCACCTCGTCGATTGATCCCCAGTCCAACCCCTTATTGATCCATGATGTGAGTTGAATTGGAGAGCCAGATCGGAACGCAGGTGTAGCTGCCCACTTGGTACCACGGGGTTCAGTGATGTAAAACCACTCCCGCTGCCATAAGTTGGAAGATTCTGTGAAGGATCCTTTTAGCCAAGAACATTGATGATTTTGCCCACTGTAGCACCACCGCACTCCGTTTGTTTCCGATCAACTACCTTTGGCTTCACATTAAAGGTCTTGAGCCACAAGCCGAAGTGTGGGGGAATACGGAGGAAGGCCTCGCACATGATAATGAACGCCGAGATGTGAAGAAAGGAGTCCGGAGCTAGATCGTGAAAATCTAGCCCGTAATAGAACATGAGCCCTCGAACAAAGGGGTGAAGAGAGAACCCTAGCCCCCGGAGGAAGTGGGAGATGAATATGACCCTCTCGCCAGATCTGGGTGTAAATAACCTGCCCTTGAGCAGGAAGCTTGTGGGGGATTTCCGCGGTCAGGTATCTTGCCGCCCGGAGCTTTGCAATATCCTCCTCTGTGACAGAGGAAACCACCCACCGACCTTGAGGGCTGGGTCCGGACATGACTAGGAAGCTCGAAGCAATTAAATTGAACCTTGGGTGCTGGAACTCGAGGTTGGAGAGGTTGAGGAAAGGGTTGGAATGAAGGAGCAAGACGGGTCTTAGCTCCTTTATAAAGGCAATGAATATCGAACGCCTCCTCCTAACCCTTAAAACCTGCCTATTCCCAAGGAATCATGTCAACAGAACGGTTGGGATATCCACGCCTGTATTGATGAGAATCCCGCAATAAGGGGACACGATCTCTGCTTCGACAAGACGTGCCAATAAAACCGCATCTCGAAACATGGAGTGACAGGCTAAAAAACAGTCCGAAATAATAACCGGGTGGTGACGTGATATCACGCTACAAAAAGTTGTCAGCGGATTAGACTCATGAAATATTATACTCTCTGCAGTGGTGTATGGTATTTGTTTTGCAGAGCCGGACACGTTCGTTGTGTTCGAAGACTGTGTTGGAGTATTGGGAGAAGGAACCCGCCTTGCAATGCCGAAGGCAATCTGCGCACCAGACACCTCGTCATTGAAGCCTGGTTCAAGGGCTACTGAGGGAGTCCTGGATTAAGGGGTCCTCGGGAGTCCGGACTATGGTACGTGGCCGGACTGATGGGCTGTGAAGATACAAGATCGAAGACTCTCTCCCATGTTCGTATGGGACTCTCCTTGGCGTGGAAGGCAAGCTTGGTGCCCTGATATGAAGATTCCTTTCTCTATAACCGACTTTGTACAAACCTAGTCCCCTCCGGTGTCTATATAAACCGGAGGGCTTAGTCCGTAGAGATAATCACAATCATAGTCATACAGGCTAGACTTTTAGGGTTTTAGCCATTACGATCTCGAGGTAGATCAACTCTTGTAATACTCATATTCATCAAGATCAATCAAGCAGGAAGTAGGATATTACCTCCATAGAGAGGGCCCGAACCTGGGTAAACATTATATCCCCCGTCTCCTGTTACCATCAACCTTAGACGCAAAGTTCGGGACCCCCTACCCGAGATCCGCCGGTTTTGACACCGACACAGACCCCTGGCTCCGCCGCCCCGCCCTCCCCTCGACCTCACACCACCGCCGTGCTTGGCAGCCCCCCCAACCATCCCTGTAAGCCCGGCCGACCTCCAGATCGGGCGCCAGTAGCTACTAGGCCCCACACAACCCTAAGATAAACATCGAGCGCTGCTTCCCCAGCGTAATAGGCAGACTAGCGCCTGTTACGCTGGGGAATGCTTCCTTTAATTGGGAATCAACTGAACAGGAATTGAAATCCAGGGGGGCGACGGACCTGTAGCTAAGGTGAAATAGTATATGAGGAGAAACCTTATGGATCGCGAGTTACTAGGAACATCTAGTATCAGGAAGAAGGTGTAGGAAGAAGCGGTCAACTACCGTCTTCTGTGGGATGAATATCGTGGAAGCAGACACATAAGATTTGCACGAACAAGGGAAGAGGAGTACCATTTCCGGTTGCAAGTGATGTATCCTCCGGATATCGCGGCGATGTTCTTCTTTTTACAGGGGGGACCGATGTTTTGGAGAAGGGTGGAGCCTTGGACGAACCCATGGCCAAATTGTTGACTGTGTTGCGGTGGCCGTCTGTCGGCGAAGGGGAAGCAGATGCGAGGCGGTGAAGGACGGCGTAGCGGGAACAGCTCCAGTGCGGTGGACGGTGGCGACGTTGGAGCGGCAACGGTGAGGCGCAGGACGGCATGGTGGAACTGGCTTGGGTACGGCACACGTTGGTGTCCTGGAGGCAGACCAGCCTCGGCTTCAACTACTAGCCGTGGAGGGCGTTGCGGTTGCGGTGGACGACGACGTCGGGGTATCGGCTCCGGCGTGATGGAGGAGGGTGGTGGTTGATGGGTGGGATGGGCTGGCGGACGGAGGACGCCGGGGTTTCGCGGCTTGTGGAGAGGTAGTTTTGGCGCCCACGGAGTACGAATGGGGAATCGGACCGGGGGCGTGAGGAGCTAAGGGGGGACCATGTTTCGGTGCGGGACACGCTTGTTTTTGGTTTTTTGAACAGATGGGACGCGCTTGTTTGAAATTTGGGGAAAGTACAAACTTTGCCCCCCTCTTAAATTTCAGACCTACTATGGGTCGGGGGTAGGACGGTAATCCCATGTGTCCCAAATAGTGGGCGGGAGCGATTTCGGCCGAGCGCGTGTGTGCTTAGGCGGCTATGGTGTATGAATGTTTTTCGGAGGCAGTTGCGTGGCGTCTAGATGAAGCTACAAACCTACCCCGGTTTAGACATTTGGACATTGGGCCAGTAAGTTTCATGGGTCGGAGTTAGAAAAGTAATTTCCTTCTACCAAACATTGGTCTCACGCGGTTTTGGGCGAGTAGAGGCTCTTTTGGCGCTTCGTTCGAAATTTTGAAACAGAAGCATTCACGTATAGAGTACTCTTGAACGTTGAGGATGGACCTAAATAGACAACGTTAAATTTGACCTTGTATGTTTGAAAACCTCATTAAATTATGCGCTTCTTTTCGAAATTTTGACACTTGAAAATCCTATGACTATGATTATTTTGGAATGGAGGAGGTAAATTTGAATCTATTTTGTACACGACTATATATGCTATTATCTACAAAAGCAGAGCAAAGATTGGTGCCCCCATAATTTAGGTATGATTTACAAATGCCATTATATCGAATTCAAATAATTGATTGGACTTCATGTTGAATTCGAATTTTTAAACCACCTTAAGTTGAATTCAAATGTATGCTAGTTCATAGCTAGCTATTTATAATGTTCATTGTGTAACTTTTGTATGTATAATGTGCTTTACACACACAACATGAACTATACTCACGTTTATATTTGATTGCTAAAGTGACGCATTGTCTGGAGTTCAAAATACTAACCCTGTGGATCAATTATGTCGAATAATAACATAGACATGCTCAAATTCGATAGAATATAGATGTCTGATGGATCAATGACCGTTCCTTACGCGCATTGCAAATATCATGATCCCATCCTAATATTTGGATACAATTTATATTTTTAATCAATGTGTACATCAGTCTTTTACGTGTAGTTTCACTCTCCATAGGCCCCTCCTCACACACACACTGACCTTCTCTCACACACATACGTGCACATGGTGTATATCCATCGGTGGTCTCTCACAAGTGCTCACACACTCTCTCCCGAGGTGTCTTTCTCGCAGACATGCTCTCGATATAACCCTCCCTCCCTCTCGTAACCATTTACGACAGTTTTCACTATCCTTTATCACAAGCACTCTTCCTCTCACAAGCATACACACGCACAATCCCCATCGATCCTTTCTATATACATAGACCTGCCAACGTGTCTCCCGCACGCACATTATCTTTAGGCATGTCTCTCACGCATTGCCTCCACCTCTCTTCCTAATTGACGAGTATGATTCTAGAAGAGCATTCTGTAGGATGCCCCTTAAAGTTAGGTTGGATGAATAGTAATATCAAAGATAAGGGGTTACCTTAGTCCGAGGACCTAGGGTTACAAATCCTAGCCGGCTTTGTCAGTGGACACATAGTCCTTCACGACTCTTCTATCTTTGTCTTGTACGACTAGTCCTCCATGGGTCTCCCTAAATGCGTCACGGGCCGACCAATGTGGTGCAGGACGGAACTGAACCAAGGGCCTCACCTCAGCCCACAGGACCTCACGCGGTGACACACCCTCTACCCCAAGGTCACGTTATCTTATCACACCCACACATACCAACACAGACACCACACAAAATATTTTCTCCTCGTGCCTCTATCCCCCCCTTGCATATACACACTCAAGGGCATCTCTTGCCGTGAAATCCTATTCGTCTCTCTCTCTCTCTAGACCTCTATCATTTCTCATGCTATCTTTCCCACATCCCCCCCGCCGACCCCTTTATCCATGCGTCTCTCGAATACGTAATACATACACATACCTCTCTAGGCCCTGCCAAATACATCAAGTACACATTCACACATGTTACATCACGTACCCCATTGATCTAAAAAGACCTCTCTTCACGTTTATTTCAGATACAACATTCCTTTTGAATAAAACCACACAAGGTGTGGCCAAAAAATTATTTTAGAATTTCTACATATATACAACATTACAAAGTTATATGGAGTAGTGTGAACGTTAATTTGCATTATTGCATGGTGCCGCCAATGATATTTATTCCGCACTATGAATTTTTATATTTTTATACTATATATAAAGTTAGTCATAATAAAGAAAAATGAAGAGCATCTCTCTCTCCATCGCATGCATCCCCTCTACGCCCCTTTCACGTACGGACACAAACTATCTCCACGTCCTCTAAAAGTACGCCCCCAGCACATTCACGCATGTTTCATCTTTCTCTCACGATATATATAGTGATGATCATTGTATTTGAAGCGAAAGAACGATACGTACATTGGACTTCAGAATCCACTCATTACGGTCACCATTTACGTTCTGTGGTTATTATACAGTCACGGGCTCACCGTACAGCTCTGTATTTGCTTAAGACACCACTACAAGAAATATGTCAACTTGTGACCTTCTGTCAGTGACCCTGGAAGAATTGGTCATAAATCAACGACCATTTGAGACCAATTGGTCAAAACCTCTTCGGGGGCTCCAAACCCTAAACTATATCGACCATTTTGGTCAGAAAGGTCGTAATTTCCTTACACGAAATGGTCATAAAGCAGACAACCTTGGTCCGCTGCCATATTTCTAGCTGATCACGACCAATATAGATGGTCATAACCTTATAAATTGTGGTGGATTGCTATGACTAGGCGCCACCTCATCAGTTTTGCCTATGTGTCATGTCCATGTGTCAATTTTTGCCCTAGGTTGTGAAGCAACCTATATTTCTGTCATTCCCAAAATCCCAAAAAAATCTCATAAATTCTTTGGGTCATATCTTCGTCAAATATGTAAAAATCCTTCCTTGCCTAGTTCAAAAATAATTCAACAATATTCATTATCCTATTCTTTTCAGAACATCACTTTGTGAAGGAAGTGCTATTTATATATTCTTGACTGGACTCAAAATTTTTGGGCACTCTTTCCTATCCAAATCATTGCGTCATGACAAAATTCAGATCCATTTGCCCAGTAAATCTTCCTTGGGAAATTTCCAAAGTTTTTGTCCACCTAGAAGCATTGTGAAGGAAGTACCATTTTTATATATCCAAATGACATGAAATTTATACAGTTCCTTCTTATGCCCAATTTATCACCCTGCTCCAAATTGCAGCTCAGTCAAATCATCTATGTGAGCCCAGGTTCAATTTATATTTTATGGCCAGATTGCACATTGCAAGGCAAGTGTTATCTAGACCCCACCTATTACCCTCAAACTTTTTGGGCACTCTTCCATACTCAAATCATTTCCACATGATAATATTCAGCTCCATTTTCCTGGTAAATCTTTCTCAGGAAATTTCCAAAGTTTCTATGTCGAGAGAAGCTTTGTGAAGTAAGTACTAACTAGGCTTACCCAAATGATCTGAAAATTTACCAGGGCATGACCATACCTATGTAACTTACCTACACCAAATTTGAGCTCATTTCATTTATCCAATTTCTCTCGCTAATTTTCCCAAGTTTCTGTCTAGAGAAGAGCATTGTGAAGTAAGTACCACTTTGGCATGTCCAAATGGTATCAATTTTCTACAGTGCTTTCCTATGCCCAAATAACGATCCTCCACCAAATTTCAGCTCAATCCATTCATTATTTTGAGCCCAGCTTCAACATTCATATTTCTGCCCGATGTGGTACTTTGCAAAGCAAGTGCCATCTACGCCCCTCCATTTGAGCTGAAAATTTGCCAAGCCAGTCTCCCTAGTAGATGATCATCCTCAGCCAAAACTCACGCCCATTGGCCATGTGCATTTCCCATACCGCTAATCAAGCACTTGGCTGCTAATTCATGTTTGAGCATAGTTCGGTCTCCTCATGAGAATCTTATGTTGTAATTTTCTTCCTGGCACCTACCTAGGGAGTGACCAACCCACTAGACATGCCCAGGCCGCCCAAAATGCATGGCAACGCCACGGTCACGCGGTGACCACGCGGTGGGCATGCGAGTTTAAGCGTATGGAGTTGGGGCCCTGGGACACCGTCCAAACCTTGACGTATCGCCACCAAACCATGTATTTATGCTTAAATAGATACTTATGCAACTATAAATTATTTATGGAAAAAAATAAAGAGCAAACTATAAGGCACGTGTAGTTCAAATTTGACCCGTTTCCATCTGAATCGGCGGAAATTTGTCTTTTTCATGAGAGGTGGATAAAAGCTTTGGACACCAAACCATTTTGTTAGTTGTGCATTAAATATGTCCTAGTAATTTAGAAAATTGATTTGGTACAATTTTGCAACAAATATATGGTACGTCCTTAAAAAAACTCATTTTAGGCACTCGAAAAATGGAAAATGAATTTTCCGTCCAAAGAAAATGAAAACTTCCTTAGGCAACATCGTTTGCCATTCCAATACGCACCCTTGTGCACAATATTAGATAATTTAAACAAACTATGCCATGAATGTGGCCATAAGATTGAGCATTTGGGTTGAAAGCCATGAATCTTCACGCACGGTAGCTCATTTCTGATAACACTTTCCTAAAAAAATTGTCATATTACAAGTTTATTATTTTTCCCGGTAACTTGGTCACATATAATGATACAATGCGAAGATTTTCCAATTTTTTGAATTTTTTGAATTTTTTATGCACGTTTCAAACTGCGGCGGGAATGACCGTTCCTAGCTAGTGGTTAAATCTTGGAATTTTTTTGGTGTTTCTCTGATTAAATAGATACTTAAGTACCTAAAAATGATTTTTGCAAAAAATAAATAGCAAACTATGAGCCAGCTGCAGTTCAAATTTGACCCAGTTCCACCTGAATCGGCAGAAATTTGTCTTATTCACGAGAGGTGGATCAAAACTTTTGACACCCAACCATTTGGTTAATAGTGCATAAATTATGTCCTATTATTTTAGGAAATTAATAAGGTACAATTTTTCAACAAATATATGGTAGGCCCTTCACAAAAAACTCATTTTGGGCACTCGAAAAATGGAAAATGAATTTTCCGTCCAAAGAATATGAAAACTTCCTTAGGCAACATTGTTTGTCATTCCAATACGCACCCTTGTGCACAATATTAGATCATTTAAACAAACTATGCCATGAATGTGGCCATAAGATTGAGCATTTGGGTTGAAAGCCATGAATCTTCAGACATGGTAGCTCATTTGTGAGAACACTTTTCTAAAATAATTGTCATATTACAAGTTTATTATTTTCCCCAATAACTTAGTCACATATAATGACACAATGCGAAGGTTTTCTAATTTTTTGATTTTTTTGAATTTTTGATGCACGTTTCAAACTGCGGTCAAAACAGCGGGAATGACCGTTCCTAGCTAGTGGTTAAATCTTGAAGTTTTTTTGGTCTTTCTTTGATTAAATAGATACTTAAGTACCTAAAAATGATTTTTGCAAAAAATAAAGAGCAAACTATGAGGCATCTGCAGTTCAAATTTTACCCGGTTCCACCTAAATCGGCAGAAATTTGTCTTTTTCACGAGAGGTGGATTAAAACTTTTGACACCCAACCATTTGGTCAATTGTGCATTAAATATGTCCTAGTATTTTAGAAAATTGATTTGGTACAATTTTGGCAACAAATATATGGTAGGTCCTTCACAAAAAAACTCATTTTGGGCACTCGAAAAATGGAAAATGAATTTTCCGTCCAAAGAAAATGAAAACTTCCTTAGGCAACATTGATTGTCATTCCAATATGCACCCTTGTGCACAATATTAGACCATCTAAACAAACTATGTCATGAATGTGGCCATAAGATTGAGCATTTGGGTTGAAAGCCATGAATCTTCACACATGATAGCTCATTTCTGAGAACACTTTTCTAAAATAATTGCCGTATTACAAGTTTATTATTTTTCCCGGTAACTTGGTCACATATAATGACACAATGTGAAGGTTTTCCAATTTTTTGATTTTTTTGAATTTTTTATGCGCGTTTCAAACTGCGGACAAAACGACGGGAATGACCGTTCCTAGCTAGTGGTTAAATCTTGGAATTTTTTTGGTGTTTCTCTGATTAAATAGATACTTAAGTACCTAAAAATTATTAAAAATAAATAAAGAGCAAACAATGAGGCAGCTGCAGTTCAAATTTGACCCGTTTCCAGTTGAATCGACGGGAATTTGTCTTTTTCACGAGAGGTGGATAAAAGCTTTGGACACCCAACCATTTTGTCAATTGTGTATTAAATATGTCCTAGTATTTTCTAAAAATGGCACTGTCTAATTTTGTTACAAATATATGGTAGTTCCTTCATTAAAAAACCCATTTTGAGCACTCAAAAAATGGAAAATGATTTTTGTGTGCAATGCAAATGAAGACCACAAAATCATCATTGTTTGAAATCATAAGATACACATATGTGCACAATATTGGGTCATTTAAACATACAACATGAGGCTAATATGTTGAGTGTTTACCCAAAATAAGAGGGTAAAAAGTATAAAAGAATCAAAAGAGAAAAAACACAATCACATATGCTAGATTCTGATTGGTGGAACCATCTGTCACACGAATCGATGACATGGCAGACATCCATCCATCCATTGCTAGCAATCCATCCATCCATCCATCTGAAGTAACCCACCGCACCAAACCCTACCCAGATCACTCACCTCTCCTCCCTTCCTTCCTCCCGCCGCCTCCCTCTCTCTCTCCCGGATCCAAATCGACGCTGCCACCCCTCTCTAACCCTAGCTTCCCATCGGCGGCGGCGGCGCCCTCCTTCCCTCGCCCTCTCCTCCTTCCCTCCTCACGGGCGTCTCCACCACGCCAAGAATCCCGGCGACCCACCCCGTCTCCACGCCCGCCTCGGCAACCACCTCCGCCGCGCGTCCGAGTCCCATCCGTGTCCGTGCCGGCTCCGTCTCCGTCTCCTTTCATGGGAGGTGACCCGCATCCGGCCCCGCGGCGGGGGAGGGGTGGCGGCGGACGCTAAGGCCACGATGGCGGTCACCCTCCGCACACCACCGCGCCCTCCCCTCACCCTGGCCCCAGGTCGGGCAGTGTGAGGCAGTGCTCCCATACTTGCGACGGCCACAGCCTAGCCCACTCCGATCTGGATCCGGGATGCGACCTTGATCTAGAGCCGTGATCCGGGATGTGCTCCTTCCTCCCTCTCTTCGTCAGGCCTGACCCGGCCGTCGTCATCGCCTCCAAAACGGCTCGCGTGCTGGAGGCACGCGGGGCCCACGTCATCATGGCCGTCAGCAACCTCGCCGCTGCAGAGGCCGTGCGCCATGCCGTCCTTGCCGAGACCCCTACCGCCAACCTCGACCTGATGGAGCTGGACCTCCCTGCACTCCGTCCTCCCTGGCCTCTGTCCGCAACTTCACCGTGCTGACAGGGGCCTCTCGCTTAACATCCTCATGTGCGTATGCCCTACCCTTTTCGTTCATTCATTTAGGTTCAGTTAGCTAGGGGCTATCAGCCATTAAATTCAGAGAAATCCCTGTCAAGCATGAGGTTCCCCTACATACCTACTACCATATGTTTGTACTGAATATATTGACATGCCATGACACTATGATGCAATAGAATAGCTAGCAGAATGCCGATATCATGAGTTTAATTGGTTAAGCTAAGCTAAGCTAACTCCAATTATGCTAGTTTATGTCTTGTTTAATTTGTTAATTGTTGATGCTTGCAGTTAATTAGCTGGAGTAGTTGGTTAATTACACACTGGTTGGTGCATGCTAGCTCAAGTGATAAATGCATGGATGTATGTTCATTCAAGTCAGTCAGTCAAGGAATTTGTTTCAGATTCAGCTGTGATGAATTTGTCATCCACCTTAATTCCTTGACACCTGTGTATCCTTGGGACCTGTAGTTGTTTGCCTTGAGAATTATTTGGTCTAGCACTTGGAGATCTTCTCTGATTAGGGCAGAGGGGACAAGGTAGCTAGATTGCTAGGAGAATCTACAGTTAATAATGAAGTAAACATTAGTCTGTAAAGGTAGCAAGACGGAAAGCGTCCGTGCATGGTGCCTTTGTTTGCAGCTAGCTGACGAAGGACAAAGGAGTACTATGGGTGTCAGCAATTAATTCAAGTTCCTTTTCATGTCATGGATCCTAGCTTGCTTGGCCCTGATTAAGATAAGCTAACTCCAATTATGTAGCTAATTTATGTCTTGTTTAATTTGGACGAATTGTTGGGTATATATATTGATTAATTGGTTAAGTGTTCATGCTTGTTTGTTAACGCAGTAGAATTTGGTGTGCTTGAATAAAATGGCGCTCATTTGCATCATTGAATTTCTGCAGAGTTCTAAGAAGAATTCTGGTACAAACGCACTGACCGTATACTTGTACATGTGTAGCCGAGGAACCTCCTGTGGGCTACTTCCAAGCATGATGTGTACGTGATGCAGAACTATTCTGTGAGGCATTGGTCGTCCTTACTCCAGAGAGGAAAAGAAGTGCTCAACGTGGCAGGCCCAAATCAGGTGATCTACCACAGAGCGATGTGATAGTCCTGCATCGTCGGAATGTCGATCAATCTCTGATTCACTGTGCGACCACACTGTGCAGGATATGCAGGGAGGTCGGCCCTTGTCCAGGGTGAAGATCAGCACCATGACGGTGAAAGACAACCTCCTGGCGGCTGGTGGTTTCCATGGGGAGCTGATCTGCAATGTAAGGAGGCCGGAGTAGGCACGCAGTGCACACACAAAGCATTTTTTCTGCTTGAGAACATGTAGAAATGTAGAGCTGTAGCTTGACACTTAGGTATTTATTATTTTGTTAGTACCTTGGCAGTGAATTCTAGCAGCGAAGCCTCTTCATTTCGAGCAGCGATAACCTGATTGGTAAACTAGTGCTTTGTGTGTGCTAGTAACTCACAATGTCGTCTTTGTATATGCACAAATGAAATTATTCACCCCGCCATTGTCATTGTTTCCTAATCGAGTACAACAAACCTCCTATGGTTTTTTGTGCGAAATAAGTGTGAAACATTGTAGTGCTGACCCAACATGTACCTAGCATTTCTGATGTGTATTTCCTTTGATTCCCTAGGCTTAACCTGTAAGCTATAATAACTGTGAAGCGGTCTGTGGGAAATTGGGCATATTGGGTTGGTAAATATAGAACTGTAGAGTTGTAGAACTAAATCGTGGTACTTAGCCATTTAAGTTGTTGGTACTTGTGTAGTACCTACACACTGAAGTCTAGTTGATTCAGGAAAACTTGACTTGAGATTTTCTTTCTTATGATTTACTGATGAAACCTTGATTCTTGAATCTTGATGTAGGTATCCCACGGCCAATCCATATCCAGATCAGATGCGTCGTCGGTTCCGCCGCCTCCGACCGCACTCCCCCGTCCGCGCCATCGAGCCAGGCCTGCTCACCTCCTTGATGGTCGCACGCCGGGAGAGCCCTCTTCCGGCAGCGACACAGCCGTGTCTGGTGCGGTACAAGGGACGCCAGTGTAGGATGCTGTCGTCGTCCATTCCTAACGCCGCTGAGTTGAGGTACTTGAGATTTCTCTCCCCACTACATTGTCTCACCCATTCCCCTTCACAAATTTCCTCACAATCAAATCGATGCTGCAGCTGCAGGTGTTCCTTGATGCTACATATGTCAGTTTCTTTTGGTAAACTAGAAACTGACATCAAAATCAATTCCTCTTTAGAGTGTGTTTCCTGTATCTACTAGCTGGTTCTGTTGCTTACTGCTTGTCGACTCGGTTAAGTACTAGTGGTATTGCTGCTGGCTAGACGGGAATTGTTGAATGATTGCCAAAGCCCTGTTAGTTCTTTGGTTGTAACAACTTAATTTGTGTTTTTCTTTTGGTAAACTGACATATCAAAAGTAGTGATTCATTTCATCTGTGATCTGTGCCATGTGACTGTGCTTTTGTAGCAATGTAATTTTGCAGAATCCACTTGATTCTGGTGCAGAATTCAATGTTGTCCAATCGCCTGGGCTTATTTCCTACTGTGATTATCATCAATAAGAGCAACCCAATGGTTTGCTTGCCATGTCTGGTTCTTATTTTGGCAGTAGTTTGCTTTGCTTATCCAGTAGTGTCGTGGAATTGTCACGGCAGATGTCCTCGAGCTAGGACTTAGTCGTGGAGCCATCGCAACCAGAAAGCTTGAAGGGGTTATGCGGGACAAGGAACACGAGGGTTTATACTGGTTCCGCCCCTTACGGTGAAGGTAAAAGCCTACGTCCAGTTTAAGGTGATCTTGATTAGGGTTACGATCGCCAGGGAGCTAAACAGCTATGCCCGGCTCTCGATCAGGTTGTCCTCCTTGGACCGCTGCCGGGTCGTCCCTTTATATAGGGAGGCTGACGCCCAGCAGCCCTTAGAGTCCCGGCCGGCTCATAAGAACGTCCGGCTCGGACTCTAAACTATACTTGCCTTATACTACAAGTCTACCATAATAATGATTGTCACTACAGGCCCTAAGCCATATCCGGGTCTCAGCCCATCTCTGGCCCATCGTCTTGAAACTTGGCTCCGGGCTTCTGGCAATGACCATCCGAAGAGTAACCCGGCCCCTCCTGGCGGGTGACTCTAAGGTCTATATCCTCAACATTAGGCCCCAGATTGACTTGAGCCGGCTCGTGTCAATCTTCAACTCTGCCGACAGAGAAAATCTCCGGCTTACCATTCATGTGAAGGCCATAACCCGGAGTGACGTCATCCTCTGGACTCCGGATAATCCGCCGTGACATCATCCTCCATTAAGTCCGTTTTTTACTCCGCCAGATCCGCAACGAATCTTTGCTTTTACTGTCTTTCCGAAAATCGAGGCGTCGTGAGGGGGAGATAACCACGCCGTGGTCTCCTTGAATCTCGCGCCCACTTATGACTCTGCCTTATAAATAGGCCGGCCCAACGCTTTCTTCTCACGCTCTCCTTCTTCCTCCTCGCGCCGTCGCTCCTCTGCCCGAGCTCGTGTTCCACCACCGTCGTCTCGCCTCCGACCGTTGTCAACCTTGGCCGCTACATCACCCTGACCCGGACCAGACAAACGGCGGCGACTCCCGCTCCTCTTCAGCTCCGGTGAGTCTCCTCTGCCTTGCTAGAACAGATCTGTGATAGAGTTCATCTGTGTTCTTCATGTTCGTCACCATAGCCATAAGTTTCGGTAGTTCCTGTAGTCACTGCCTTTGCTGATCTTAACTCTTCGTAGAACCACTGCGGTAGATGTTCGTGATCCATTTCACTTGCAAGAAACCCTCCTTTTACTGCATAAGAACTGTGTTCAACCTCAAGAACTTCTCCTGCCTCTGTTTTTTAGGTCTAGAAAATTTTCATTTCACCCGACCACTTTGATCCAAAAAAGTTACTGCAATATGTGAAACCTGTTTTACCACACTTAGTAAAAACTGCAACCCTTGAATATTGGCAGCTTACATTTCCGGCTTAAAGAAAACACACGCCGTAGAATTTCCCGGGTTAAAGAGAACCATGCTCTGTAGAATCCTCCGGCTTAACTGTAGTAAAGCCGTAAATAACCAATTTACTCTGAACCCCCTGCGGCTTAAATAACCCACCGTATCTGAATATATATCATTAGTCCCCTTCATAAGCCGCCATCGTAGTTTGAATGATAATCTCCGGCTTACAATTAACCCGGACACTTTTCTCTTTACCATAGACCACCAACCTTCACCATGCCTCCCAAGGCTCCCATCACTTGCAACTGGATGAGATCCAACGTCACTGACGACACCCTGGCCAACTTCGTTAAGTCCGGATATCTGCCCAAGAAGGAAGTGATGTCTTACCGTGCCCCTGATCCATCCGAAGAAAGACCACAGCCGAGGGACGGGGAGGTAGTGATCTTTGCGGACCATATGAGCCGGGGCTTCGCACCGCCCGGCTCAAAATTCTTCCGGGACGTGCTCAACTTCTTTGACCTTCGGCCTTAGGATATAGGACCCAACTCCGTATCCAACATCTGCAACTTCCAAGTCTTTTGTGAAGTGTATCTGGGAGAAGAGCCGAGTCTGCTGCTCTTCAGAGAGCTGTTTTATTTAAACCGCCAAAATGAGTGTGCCAACGGGCCAAGTCTGGAATTAGGTGGCATCTCCATACAGTGGCGTAGGGACTGTCTGTTCCCTTACGCAGAACCACCGAGCCACCCTAAGGACTGGAACATGACTTGGTTCTACTGCCAAGATACGTCCCCGGCTGATGAGAACCCGCTGCCCGGCTTTCGCCCAACGCGCCTAGAGCCAACTCATCCGCTATCTGACAAACTGACTGCTGCGGAACGCCAGCCTCTGCTTCCAACGATCAATAAGATCAAGGCCCTGCTAGGCAACGGTCTGAACGGAATTGATCTGGTCCGGGTCTGGATCTCATGGCGGGTGATCCCATTGAGCCGCCGCCCCGGCTTAATGTGTGAGTACACCGGGCGAAAGGATGACCCGCAGAGGCACAGTCGCAATGATCTTCCAAAAGACGTTGCAGAGGAAGAGACCAAGGCTCTTCTGAACGAGAGCTTGGCAGACTGCGGAAGAACCGGGCTAGCCCCCTTCTGCAAGACCAATCCAGCCCCAGCGGTAAGCCGCTGATTTTAACCTTTCAACTTCTTTTACATATTACCTTGATCTGAACCGTTTTAAGAATTCATTACTGTATTTCTCAGGCTGATGAAAAATTCTGGCGGGTCAAGTATGACCATGAGGCGGCCAAGAAGGCCAGGAAGGCGAAGAAAGCCGCCAAGAAAGCCGCCCCTCGCAAAAAAGGAAGCAGGCCCACTGCTTCGGAGCTACTGCAATTAAGCGACAGCTCCGAGTCAGAGGTAATCCTTAAACTTGTAAATTCTTGCTGTATTTATCGTTTGTTGCTGTCCGCCTTATCAACATTTGCTTATTGACAGGATGACACCGGCGCCAGTAACCCGGTGGTTGAAGAGGTAACGTCACTTTCCTCCGACTCGGAGCCTTTGCCACAGCTGAAAGTCCGAAGAGTAACCCGGAAAGTAAGCTTTTCACATCCATTAGCTCATCAAGACCCTCAATTTCTTTTGGAGCAGCAGGTTCACGAAAGCCGGCGTCACACCCGGGCCCGCAAGGACACCGATCTCTCCGCCGGGTTACCCGACGCAACAAGGAAGCGTCGCACTGAGGTTTTTTCTCACCTGTACCCTTTTCATTCGTTGGCGGGTGTCATCCGTCAACCACTCAACTCTTCTGACTCCAATTATCAGGAGACCTCCCCCTCTTCGGGTGACTCCATGCAGTCAAGTCTGCCGGCCTTCAAGACTGCACCCGGGTAATAACAATCTCCTTGCATTATCTGTCTGTACTTACTCTTTGTATGCCTAACACTTCTGCCTTTTCAGTCCCAGGCAAAGCTCACCAAAAGAGCGAAGAAGACCAGGTCAGCCGGAGTGCCAGACTTGCCTGAGCCGGAGGTGACGGCTCAAGAGCCGCCAGCCGCCTCCGCCCCCGAAGCCACCATTCCAATGGATACGGCGCCTGAAGCCCCTGCCCCAACTACCAAAACAATGACCGAAGCGTCGGTTAACCCGGAGGCCTCCGGCTCAGCCCCACCAGCAGACGACCCGGATGTGGTAATCACCCGGACGGAATTCGTTGAGCCGGGGAGACCGACCGCGTTGGCCAAATGCTCCGCGAAGGGGGAGTTGCTGCAGCCCCACCGGGTGAATCTGGACCTCTCCAGCTACACCGACTTGAGCATTGGAGAGCTTGTCTCTGGCTACATCAGCCAAGTTCACAAGAGCCGGGACGCCGAGATCGCCATGGTCAACCAGATCCAACAAAAATCTGAGGTATCCTTCTGCTGTCTTCTTACTTACTGCATAGTGACCCTTGTCATGCTAGCCCCCAAGTCGACGACTTATACTTGAATATGTTGTAGACTTAGGTCCCGGCTTACTCAACTGAGCCGACAGTACGTAGATAGATACGTTCAATATGCATTAGCCCCCAAGTGCCAAGTGTCTTTGCTTGGAAAGCGCTTGGGACTTATAGAATGACCGTTAATAACCCAGAAATATATGCAGGCTGTTGGCAAGAAATTAGAGTCGGACCTTGCGGATCTCAAGAGCCGGCTAAAGACACAGGAGATGGAGACCCGGAAGGCAAACGCCAAGTTTGTCTCCAGCATCGCCGCTCAAGAGAAGCTGAAGACCGAATTTGATGCTGAGCGGAAGGCCTGGGCTGAGGCGAAAGCCGCACTGGTGACCCGGGCAGAACAGGCGGAGAAGGCCCTCACTGAGAAGACCGCTGAGCTCTCCGGCCTAAAGCGCCAGGTTTCCCAAATGGTGGCTGCTATCTTCGGTAAGTCGCCTCGCCGGCTTTCATCAAGTCTGTATATGTTATGATGCATCCTTGTCACCGGCTTATCTGATCTTTATTAAACAGGTTCCAGAAGTGCCAACCTGAACCAAAGCGTGGTCACCAAGCTAAAGGCCATGTACACCCTGGTGGAACAGCTCTACACCGGGTCACAGCGTGCCTTGGCTGTGGTGGCCCTATCCAACGAGGTGCCAACTCATCTGGCCGAAGTCCTGCGCCGGCTCGCAGTTCTGCCGCAGCGGATCCAGGAGCTACGACGAGCATCCGTGAGAGCCGGAGCAATCGCCGCGCTGAGCCGGGCCAAAGCATTCCTGCCGGAGCTAGACCCGACAGACATCGCCCTGGGTTACCCAAGCCTGAAGGAAGACGGCTCAGCCTTCGATCAGAAGGATTTCGCGGCGTGTGTGTAGGCTGTACGCCCGGTGGCCACCATCATCGGGAACGACACCGACTTAACCAAGTATCAGCCGGGATACAACGCGGAGAATCAGAGGATTCCAACCCCTCGCTATGAAGCTCTCAATCTGATTCCTCCGGCTCGCCAGCACACCTTCGCCCCGGAGATTAACCCGGCCGGGTTAATCGATGAAGAAGCCCAGTTCGAAGCTCTCAGCGGCATCGACTGGAAGTCGTCAACCTTCGAGGTCTTGGGATCAACCGGAGCAGAAGACGAGCCGGGGACTTCGACCCAGCAGGCGTCATAAAGCGGCTGGCGGTTCACCGAACAACACTCCAACCTTGAGGCTTGAGGAATTTTGTAATAGACTAGGTGCAACAATTTATCTCTGCCGTGCCATTGTGCACGTTTAATGTGAAAGCTCGTTGAATTTGTCTCTTTGATGTTTCTCCGGGTCATAGTCATCCCTTTGTTTTTCCTCAACCTTAAAAGGTGCCTTTAAATATCTGCATAGAAAGGCAAATCACAAGTCTCGAGGCGGCTTACCGCCCTGAGAATCCGATGTTTGAGATAGATAACCCGGAATATGAATCAAAACAAAAAAAAACTGGTCCTTAATTACACTCTGAACATAGCCGTAATAACACACTTAACGGCCTGTAAGCATACTTCCGGTTTAAATAACCCGGGTAGTAAGGTTGATACCTTAACTCTGATTTACTTGCCTTGAAAATACCCATGATGTTCAACTAACACTGTAAACCAAAGTTAAGCCGGTAAGTGAAACCCGGCCATACACACCTTGTCATAATCAGAGTAAACTTGTGATAAATCAGGACTTAGGGGCTTCCGGTTCGAATACGACCAGAGACCCGGCCCAAAGGGGTTAAGCCAAGATTCGGATACGATCATATAGCCCCCAGTGGGTGTGGCGATGCCAATCAAGAGGGTACCGACAGCTATGTTCTCTTTGGTTCGAATACGACCCATGTGTGAACAGGAAGCCCCCAAGTGATTCTTAAAATTGTTTAACGACGCTGATTCGGATACGATCCACGTCGGTTCTCAGAGGGGTTAAGCCATGATTCAAATATGACCAAAGGTAACCTCCCAATGAGCTCGGCACTTTGCCAATCAAGTGGGTATCGACAACTATGTTCTCTTTGGTTCGAATACGACCCATGTTTGAACAGGAAGCCCCCAAGTGACCTTACTTCTTACGGCTAGACTCAAATACGATCATAAGCCGGATCCTCCTTTAAATCAGCATGTAAATAACACACGCATAATTGGAGGAGAAAAAAGGACAGAAGTCCTGCTTTATTGCTTATCATAATGTATACATGTCTGAGATAAATATGTACACCACGAGAGCCGGTAGCTCAAGTGTAGTAAGGCCGAAGCTGAGCTATATTCCACGGCCGACGGGTCTCCTCCTCAGATTTACGCGAATCTTTATGTTCCCGAATATCAATGAGGTAATATGACCCGTTGTGCAAGTTCTTACTGACCACAAAGGGCCCTTCCCAAGGAGGGGATAACTTGTGTGCATCTGTTTGATCCTGGATGAGCCGGAGCACAAGGTCACCTTCCTGGAAGACCCGGGATTTGACCCGGCGGCTATGATAACGGCGTAGGTCTTGTTGATAAATCGCTGAACGGGCTGCTGCCACATCACGCTGTTCGTCCAACAAGTCCAGAGCAACTTGGCGCGCCTGTTCATTATCCGTCTCCACATAGGCCGCCACACGAGGTGAATCGTGACGGATGTCGCTGGGGAGGACTGCTTCTGCTCCATAAACCATGAAGAAAGGCGTGAAGCCTGTAGACCTGTTAGGAGTAGTGTTGATGCTCCATAAGACGGAGGGCAACTCCTCCACCCAACAACCCGGCGTCTGTTGCAAAGGGACCAAAAGCCACTTCCAATTCGATCTTGCCGACTGGATAAGCTGACTTACCGGGTATCACACCATGGAAGATAGTGTTTGACTGGCTGAGGTTCTTATCGACTAGCCCCATACGACGGAAAGTCTCATAATAGAGGATGTTGATGCTGCTGCCTCCATCCATGAGTACCTTTGTGAACTTATAGCGTCCCACCTAAGGAGCCACCACTAAGGCCAAGTGGCTCGGGTTATCCACCCGGGGAGGGTGATCCTCCCTACTCCACACTATAGGCTGCTCAGACCACCGCAAGTAACGTGGAACCGCCGGCTCAACAGCATTAACAGCCCTCTTGTGAAGCTTCTCGTTTCGTTTGCACAAACTAGTGGTGAACACATGATACTGTCCACCGCTAAGCTGCTTTGGGTTGGTCTGATAACCCCCTTGCTGCTGTTGATGGCCCTGACTAGACTGTTGATTAAAGCCCCCTTGACCGTTCTGAGGACCGGAATTTGAGCCGCCGCCCGGGCCATGAAAGCCGCCGGCGCCAGAGCCGCCGCCCGGGCCATTGTAGCTCTTAAAGGCCTTCATGATCGCGCAATCCTTCCACAGGTGAGTCGCCGGCTTCTCTCTAGAGCCATGCCTTGGACAAGGTTCATTCAACAGCTGCTCCAGCGTTGGACCTGACCCGCCGCCTCGGGGAGGGGGCCTCCCCTTGCGTCGCTGATTATTACCTTGGGAGTTGGCGTTGGCTACAAACTCTAGGCTGCCATCGGCCTTACGCTTGCCTCCTCCTTGGTTCCCCGGGTTAAACTGAGGACCCTTGCCGTTGCCATTCTTCTTTCCCTTCCCTGCCCTTTCATCGTCTGAAGGGGGATCCTTGGTACCATCGGAATCGGCGTACTTGACAAGAGCCGCCATTAGGGTACCCATATCGGTGCAGTCGCGCTTGAGCCTCCCAAGCTTCATCTTAAGGGGCACAAAGCGACAGTTCTGTTCCAACATTAAGACTGCAGAGCCGGCATCCATCTTATCTGATGAATGTATGATCTCCTTGACCCGGCGAACCCAATGGGTCGTGGACTCACCCTCCTGCTACTTACAGTTAGTCAAATCCACAATTGACATAGATTGCCTGCAGGTATCTTTGAAGTTTTGAATGAACCGGGCTTTCAGCTCAGCCCAAGACCCAATGGAGTTCGGCGGTAACCCTTTCAACCACGTGCGGGCAGTTCCATCTAACATCATGGTGAAGTATTTGGCCATGGCCGCCTCGCTGACCTCCAGCAATTCCATAGCCATCTCATAACTCTCAATCCAGGCTGCAGGTTTTAAGTCCGCTGTATAGTTAGGCACCTTCCTAGGGCCCTTGAAGTCCTTAGGTAGATGTTCATTACGGATGGCTGGTACCAGACAAGGGACACCCCCGGTCCTGGTAGAAATTCCCACATCAACGGACGTCGTCGGATAAGCCGGGGGGGTCTGATAAGCCGTCAATTGAGGTGCCTGCTCCACCTCCTGCCGCGCTTGGTCTGTTGCGTAGAAGGCTCCATTAGGAGCCGGGCCATGGCCAAGGGGCGTGTCATGGCGTCGGACATTACTTGAACCAGTCGCTGAGACCATGTGCCGGCTGTAACTCGGGCTCTGGCCTGGACGAGGGGTCGAGTGGATCCTGTCGCGGCTGTAGGAGTACGCCTCTTGCTGCGCTAGTGCCGTCTGCAGGAGTTCCCTGACCCGGCGGGTTTCGATGGCCGCCGGAGAGTCGCCGTCAACAGGGAGAGCCGCCAGTCGGGCTGCCGCAGCTACCATGTTCTCCAGCGGGTTATCATAATGACCCGGGGGTATTGGCACATACTGAGGCGGGGCAGGGGCACCTGGGGAGGTCCCATCACTCGTGGCTGAATAAGGGGTCCAGACCCGGGCGCAACGACCCCTGGCGGGTTACTAGACCCTGCACCCGGCGTGTTGAAGAGATTGCGTGGATCGTAAACCGGCGGGAGTCGAGACTGGGCCTTCTGATGCCTCCTTCTCATGACCTCGTTGGCCGCGTTCTGATCCATCGTGAGTTGGAAGGACTGCGCCTGAATCAGCTGAGTCCGGGCGTCGAGAGCCGCCCGCTCCACAGCCAGCCTGATTCCTTCTGGTGCCAGATCCTCTTTAGCTTTTATCAGATCCAATTTTAACTGTGCCACCTCCGCATCATGCTGAGCTTGATTCGCCGGGTCAACCGTGGCGGTTAACAGGGCCGTCATCTTGTCCGTGAGATCCATCAGCACCTGAGCCGGAGAAGGCACCGGGTTTCCCGATCCCGCAGCGAGGTTCTGAACAGGCTGCGCACCAGCCATAAAAACTCCAACCTGACTTGGCGGCTCAAAGAGGTCCGGAATACTGTCGCCGTCGGAACAACCCATGAGCCTGCCATCTTGAAGCTGGTATAGCGAGTTTGATTCATCGATGGCCGACTCGCCGTCGGAGCCGGCGGCCGTCTCATCACCGGATCCAGATCGATCGGAGAGTCCTCCATGGATACACCCCACAAAGGCATGCTTTAAGGCAGGCCGGGCCCAGGCGGGTCGTGCACGCTGAGCCGTTTCGATGAGATCGGCGCAGAGGTCTGGCTCGGGGCCCGGCTCACCAGTCTTGCCAATGAAGACATGAATTCCGCCAAAGGGGACCCGGTACCCGTACTCAATTGAGCCGGCGTCGGGGCCCCAGTCCGCATCATCGATGTAGAGCTTGCCGCGACGACTCTTGGTCATCCAGCCCACAGCGTATCCCTTGAGCCCTTCGAAGCTGCCCTTCAAGAACTCAAATCCACTGTGCGCGAGCCCCACGGTGGGTGCCAACTGTCGTGAAATTGTCACGGCAGATGTCCTCGAGCTAGGACTTAGTCGTGGAGCCATCGCAACCAGGAAGCTTGAAGGGGTTATGCGGGACAAGGAACACGAGGGTTTATACTAGTTCGGCCCCTTACGGTGAAGGTAAAAGCCTACGTCCAGTTTGAGGTGATCTTGATTAGGGTTACGATCGCCAGGGAGCTAAACAGCTATGCCCGGCTCTCGATCAGGTTGTCCTCCTTGGACCGCTGCCGGGTCGTCCCTTTATATAGGGAGGCTGACGCCCAGCAGCCCTTAGAGTCCCGGCCGGCTCATAAGAAC
Organism: Aegilops tauschii subsp. strangulata; assembly: GCF_002575655.3. Classification (NCBI taxonomy): domain Eukaryota; kingdom Viridiplantae; phylum Streptophyta; class Magnoliopsida; order Poales; family Poaceae; genus Aegilops; species Aegilops tauschii. The sequence continues at coordinate 188,445,903 of NC_053040.3, forward strand.
GTCCGGCTCGGACTCTAAACTATACTTGCCTTATACTACAAGTCTACCATAATAATGATTGTCACTACAGGCCCTAAGCCATATCTGGGTCTCAGCCCATCTCTGGCCCATCGTCTTGAAACTTGGCTCCGGGCTTCTGGCAATGACCATCCGAAGAGTAACCCGGCCCCTCCTGGCGGGTGACTCTAAGGTCTATATCCTCAACAAGTAGTATCAGTCAATTGGCCAGCCTGGAGCAGCTTGGTGTTGTACATGATGGTGTTAACTTTGAAAATGCCAAGTGTGAGAAAATTAGACCAGCTGTCCATTTCTTGCCTGAATGCATTCTTTAAACGAGATGATGTGCTAGAGACATGCTACTATATTGCCTTGCTATAAACAAGATGGTGTTTATTGTATTGTCTTTCATGCACATTTGGTGTATTATCTTCTGACCTGCAAGAACTATCTTCACTATCTCTCCCCGCTGCATTGTCTCACTCATTCTCCTTTTATTTACTCTGGGCAGGCATGATGTACATCTGGTGGTCGTCAAGTCAAGGAACCTCCTCTTCTTGCTGCGGCTGTCCTCCTCCCGCTACTCTGCTCTGCTCAACAGCTAGCGTCCATGGCTAAAACAAAGGTAAGACTCTGGCCGGTCGATTTGTTGAGCCATGGTGGTCCGTTTGTGGGGGTCATCAACATTGGTATAGGTTAGCATGTGCCCTTCAATCAGTGCACGGTGATGAAATGCTTATTTTGATGATGACGACCAAACTGGCCACCATCTAAATATTAAAAAGGTCGCAACTGGTCTTGGATTAGACAATGCATGTAATAGGATCCTATGGTAATGTGACGTGGTACTGGTTTCTGGTTTGCATACAAAGTAATTTGATTTTAGGACACTTCCCTTAGTTCCTAATTTGAGGTATGTTTGTTTGTTTGGTGTGTGTCGATCTCAAAATGGCGGACAAAACATGACAAGTAAACACTTAGAGGCTCTGTGTCCTATTCCCTGTTGTAGTTTCTGGATTTATTGTGCATATGCAGCACATCAACCTACCATCTGTATGTATATGCTTAGGGTATGCATGATGCCTCTGCTCTGTACAAGAGTGTATAAGATCAGTATGTTGGTAGTAGTAGGCATATATCCATGTATGAGCAGTGCATAGTGCAGTTCGCCATATTCTAGCTCATATGGAACTTCCTGTGATATTATTGGTGCAGTCCTGTTTTGTTTCATTGATTGCTTTTATTTTGTCCCTAACCATTTTGTTCTATAACATGTAGATGTTGGCCATCGTACATGTTTCGTCGCAAGCTCCAAGAAGTGAAGAAGCATTGAGTTCTAGCTCATTGGAGCTAGTTATACTTTGATAGATAGTTATATTTTGATATCTAGTTGTGTTCTTGGTGGCTGTAAACCTGATGTGAAGTATATTCGATTATAAACGTGGTGTGAACTATGTTTGATTGTAATGTGCCAAATTTGGTTTTTTTGATCTGTTGAAGTATTACTTCTGTTTTCAGTCAGTTCTAATTTAAATATTTGTTTTATTTACTGGAAAATCAAAAATTTGAAGAACATGACTCTAACCATTGGGACCCACTCAAACCCATCTGACTATTGGATCTGTCTTAAAAAAAGAAATGTAACTAAAAAAGAAATGTAACTGTTGAGCCAAAAGGCCATGGTCCAAAAACGAAAGGCCCAATTGTTGGGTCTGGCCAATGTAGCAAATCAAAACTATTAGAAAAAATAATATATTAAATGGGCTGAATTAATGGGCTCGACCCATATAGACATCTAATTGGACCGGGCTGATTCTTGTCAACGACCTTTTCATTTGGGCGCAATTTTGCCACGTCAGCTTGCCACGTTGGATCTGACGTGGCCTGGGCAGAGAGCTAGCGACCAAAACAGAAGGTCGTAGGATCAACGACCTTTTGTTTTGGTCGTTGCCTTTCACGACCTTCTCACAAAGAAGGTCGTTAATTTCAGTTTACGACTGCCAGCTTTTGACCATCTGTTTTTTTTGTCAAAAAAGGTCACAAATGAAAAACAATGACCTTTCAGCGACCAGTAGTGATGGTCGCAAGTTGACATATTTCTTGTAGTGCACGACTAGTTGACCAGTTAAATGCTCCACGTGGCACCTCTAGTGTTGCATCACATTATCTCACTACCATTGGGCCCACCTGTCGGCGTGTATAAGAATGAAAAAAACGATAAAAAATATTGGACGGTGGTTCGAAGTCATGACCGTGGGCACAGCGGACAAGGTGGCCTTGTATTGGTATGTTGAGCCATCTGTTTTAACACACAGGAGCTGGTGTCGTGATTATACACAGACGCACGCATGCACATGAACTGCATGCACGCAACACTCACACAAACACACGCAGCCACGCACGCACGCAACACTAACACACACACACAGCCATGCACTCGCGCAACACTCACATGCACACATGCATGCACACACCACACGACCAACACACACTCTCATGCTCAAGTGCTTTACCTACACGTGCATGCGCACACATCAGGCCCTGACAGACACATACACAACCAGGTGGTTCCCGCGCACGGGTTGGAGTCTTGTCCCGCCTGCGTAAATTTATGTTTATCTGACCTTTTTCCTATGCAAACTGACAGGTGGGACCCACAAGGAACATGGTCAATTTAACTAGTCAACATAGTGCCACGCAGACTATTTGGCCGGTCAACAGAGTGCAATCCGATGCTGAACGGTGAGTTAGTGACCGCGTAATCACTGTAATGAGCGTATTCTGAAGTCCGGTGACCGTATTATGCTTTTTGCTTGAAATATACTGACCGCCCGTGTATTTATCTGTTTTCTCGCTCTCTCTGTGGAGCCAAGCAGGCCAACGTGTCAGTGCCTAAATTGGCGCACACCACCCCATTATTGATGTACTGGTTTTGTAAGAGCGAACAAGCATTCACATGTACTGTACAAACTGTAGATATGAGTTACAAATACTATGAAGACGAATACAAATATTTGAATCCACTTTATGCCCAGTTTCTCTCTATAGGCCCTCCAAAAGTACATCTCTACGCGTTCTCGCATGTTACATCTAACAACTATGCAATACAGCACTACTAATGCACTCTAACACAATAAATCATATGTGATTTTAGTTTTACTAGATCTCATATTGTTACTTAATTATTCAGTTTGCATACATTAAAATTGCCTTTGAAATGTATGATAGTACCGCGCGGGAAAAATCCCGCCCTTGCCTGGTTAATCGGGTTTGTATGGATGGATCGTGCGAAACAACAAAACTATAGTAGTACTACAGTACAAGTAACAGTTCACTAGGCAGCCGTGTCGTGTACTCCTCCGTCGTAAGAGTGGAGCGCTCGCTTTCATAAATGTTCTAGTCCCTTTCGCCGACATGTGGGACATCAAGCAACCGGGTCCACGTGCCATACCAAAATAACATTGCAGAGCAGCAGGGGTGAAGCACCCCAGTCATGGTGTCGGCGTAGTAACAAGCAATGAGGCGTCAAATCACAAAGCTGCACCTTTCCCGTAGTTAAGTTGGAGGGACGAAGTAATGATGCTAAAAAAATAAGTTGGAGGGATGAAGCAACCATCATTTCACTCATTGCTGAAACCGCCTCTCCCTCATCTTCTTCAAGTTAACCACGTGTTGCTTCTGCCGTTGTTATCCCTCATGTGCGACGCGGATCGGCTTGGTAAAGCACTGACACGTGGGACCGCATGTTAGCAAACCGCCAGGCCAACGTCCTCTAAAAATAAGAAACCACCCCCGCCATCCGCGCGGCAAAATGACCCCATTTTACTAATCTTGTTACTACAATTTTTTAGATCAATATAATCGAGATTTGTATAGATAGCACACAGGAGCAAAACCAAGTGGTATGGTTAAGGGTATCCACAATGTATAGCCAAATGTGAAAATGGCTTTTGGCATCGATGGGAACTATTGTGGACGGTGCTGCCAAAAGCCAAAAAGATGGAATCGAAGCTCCCTAACTGATTGATTGAAGGAATAGAAAAATGCAACCTCTCTCCTCTTTCTCCCGTGCTTGGACGCATGTACAGTATATAGCACAGAGTCTACTCCACTATCCCTTGTATCACAAATCACAAAGCAGTGAGGCGTCAAATCACAAAGCACGAATGAAGCAACCATCATTTCACTCTTCGCTGGCTCCGCTTCTCCATCGTCTTCTTCGAGAAACCACCTTACCGCACTAAGCTGGACGGAGGATGCTATTGTGTAGTACTAGTACATTTACGCGTCCTTTGGTTCAATGGACTTCCTAGATGCAAATAAGGCGGTTGTCTTGGCTTGCAGGCGGCACTTGAGAATGACTTACCGTGATCTCCCTCAATGGCGTTCTTCGTCAAACACACTTCACCAAACCACAACGTTCCAGATATCGTCGACGTCACCGCAATGGGGAAGGAAGTCAAATAGTTACTACCTCCATTTTTTGTACGCAAGGCCAGCATCAAAATTACAATTTGCAGAAGGCCACTAACACTAATCGAGGCAAAATTGATGGGGTTTTCCTCGTACTAGCAACCAAGGACATTAATATACCCTTGCATGCATGCGGAAGTGAGAAGGTTGGTTTGCATGGTGCTGCATTAATCAAGTGATGAGGAGTGAGAAGGTTAGATCTTTGGGCGTTGGAGAAAAAATAAGCATTAATTGACACGTCAAATGAGGATTTGTATCGATCAATCCCGCGAAGGGAAACCCCGCCTTTCTTTTTTAACACAAGTAGTACTCCTACGTACGTACTTGTATCCTCTTTGGGTCTAAGCCTTGCATTGCCATACTTCGCCACACATTTTTGCCTAGCTTTCCTAAAGTTTTCAAAATGAAAAGGAGGTACACTCTCGCACGGCTGTTGCGGTCCCACCGCACCCTCACACAGTCGCTTCTGCACGCCACAAACCCAACCAAGGGAACGCACCCTCACTGACACGTGCTACCGCATGTGATCAAACCAAACTCAGCCATCCTACCGGTGACACATAATTTTCATTCATACAGTATGTTTATCCAACCGGATGTTGGGAAAGATCTATACGGCCCGTGCGGTGGTCTGTTGGGGAAGAAGAGGTGAGGAAGAAGAAGAAGGGTTAGGAGACGTAGGATATTCATCCAACCGCCTGAAATGGTCGACTGACCCAAATGATGAAAGTCACGCGACTTGCATAAATATGCTTTTACACGGCAAAAGATCCCTAAAAACAACAACATAAAGAAAAACTATCACTGCTCGCGGAACGAGACGGCCTCGTCGTCTTTCCTGCCGGCGCAAACCAGCCGTAGATGCTGACGTGTGTGTCCACACCGTGGTTGTCCTTGGCCTCTAGCTACTCGTTCACGCGGAGCGTGCGGGCGCTCTGCACGGACGTGAGCACCGCCCGGTTCAAGTCCAGGACGTCTGGTTCCGCCTGCAAGAGGGCCTCGATGGCAGCGGCATCCGCGCGCTCAGCTTCGAGTTGAGCCTCCGCCGCCCGGTTCAAGTCGAGGACGTCCAGTTCCGCCTGCAGGAGGGCCTCGATGGCAGCGGCATCCGCGCGGTCCGCGTCAAGTTGACCCTCCGCTGCCTGGTTCACATCGACGACATCCTGTTCCGCCTTCAGGAGGGCCTCAATGGTAGCGACATCCACGCGCTCCGCGTCGAGTTGAGCCTCCGCCTCCTGGTCCTCCTTTAGGATCGCCAGGTTGAACCGCTGGTCCGCCTGCACCATGGGGGACCCGAACGCCGGCACGAAGTCGACGTCCATTGTCTCATACACATCAAGGGCCTTCTGCGGTGCGACCTCTGCCATGAACATTGGATCGGCTTCTTCCTCCTCGGAGCTTGGCTCCAGTGAACTCGGGGATTGGCCCTCCGCAAAGCGAGCTTGGGAACGGAGGTCTGTGGCGCCGGCCGCCGCCGAGATTTCTGCGCGGCGCTCCAACGTCAGCATCTTGTAGTACGTGATCTTGCAGCGCACCATGGCTTTCCGGCGAACTAGGGGACGCTTGATGCGGGCTAGGGGATCGAAAGGTGGGGGAATGGGCTGGAGAGGAGGTGTGGTTTTGGGGCAGTGGTGACCGGCCGGCAAGTAGCTGGCGTAGGCCGAGCAGCGAAGGTTCTGGTGTGAATAGTGGTTCCTATGACGACCGGTCAATCGGTTTTGACTGTACATCGCTCTTGTCGAGTTTGCGTTGCACCCCGACACGTTGGACCCTCCACGTCGCTCACCGAATGGAACACGCTTCGTCTTGCATTTTCGCTCACTTGTGGGACCGCAGTTGAGAGCAAACCAACGTCCCTCCCCCCGCCCGCATCATTTATACTACTAGAAGAGAGAGAAGTCGCCCGAGTGTTACTAGTACTCCCTCTGTTTTATGCGGAGTAAATAAAAACAGAGGGAGTATACTACTACTATGAGTACTGTATACTCTACTGCAGATCTTGTCAGTACTCATCTAGTACTATTGGACAGGGAGGTTAAAAAAAGTTACTATTGGACTGGCTATACGTGGCGAAATCCTAGTAGGAAGAGCATGCGCGAGAACAAGCACATTCACGTGTTTGAAAACAAACAGGAAACCATCTCTATTTGAATACAAATCTAGGAGTACGTACGAATCTAACAATATTGATTGGGCATTGTTGAATGTTGATACTTTTTTCTATAAGTTTGATCAAAGTAGAGATACTTTGACTACACATAAAACTTATATGTAAACTAGAAAGGATCGGAGGGAGTATATTGTACGTTCAAAAGTGAAACGAACATTGAATACCCTTTATATATGATTTGCTGATGCTATGATCACCAGTTCAAAATTTTGAATCTGTCTTAGGTATCACACATGCACCCACTCGTTCTCTCTCGGTTTCATCTCAGGGTTCGGAGATCGATTGAAAGAGGACTAGGTTGTGTACAGTACATTCGTTTCTCTTTTGAACGTACAATATACTCCCTCTGATCCCCATAGACCCCCCTCCGGGGTCATTTCTATCGTAGAAATACACCAAACCTTTATCTCCTTGCACGACACACACTTGATCTCTCAACATTAATAGATTTCGTCAAGATGTGTTGGGGCATGAATCGAATGGCATGTCAAAACTAAGATGGGAAGCGACACGTAGTGGAGGCAAAGTGAAACTTTAAAAGAATCGTTTTTCTGTATGCATGTTGGACAAATTACAACATTGGAAATACAAGCATGGTCTAGGCCCACATGCAAATGATACTCGGCGGAATGTTCAAGTCAGGCATGCGAGAGGATGGACTCGACCGGAGGGCGGCATGATTGATGGAGAAGAGGGTTGGAGAGGAATGAGAGAAAAGCAATGCCACATGATTAAACTTGAACGGCTCAAATAAACAATAAGTTGTCTCATTTTCCGTCTTGGTCATGGAGTAAGATACTCCCTCCGTTTTTATTTACTCTGCATATTAGGTTTGACTGAAGTCAAACTTCATAAAGTTTGACCAAATTTATAGAAAAATATGAACATTTACAATAGCAAATCTATATGATGTGAAAGTACATTCAATAATGAATCTAATGGTAGTGAATTGTTATTGTATATGTTATTATTTCTATCTATAAACTTTGTCAAAGTTTACAAAGTTTGAATTTGAGCAAAGCTAAAGTGCGGAGTAAATAAAAACAGAGGGAGTACGCAGGGACTAGTATAGTTACTACTGCCGGAACAGTGTAAGTTGGACCCCTAAATGCGGGCACGGACCGGGCACACCTAAGTTATTCCTTCAAGCAGTCGGACACCTACATTAGCACACCATCCGGATACTTAATCAAGTGTTACGCTTCACTAGTTGAAAAGGAAAAAGGGTGGTACTGTACCCAAAGCCACCACACTTGGGGCTAGGGTAACAACTTGGTACTGTACCACATTTGAACTAGGGCACAGAAACCACCTGCTCTGCGCCTAATGCACAACGCGGAGCACTCACGCTCGAATTTGGCCCGGAAAACAGGGAAACCGACATGTGAGGCACACCTGTCAGGATGAGTGGCGCAGATTAGTCCAATGGAGGAGCTGGCCCATGACCTCCTGTCGGTGTACAAAAGTAGGGGCTCTCCTTTTGACCCCTTTACTTGTGCACGTGCAGTCAGAGCCACGCGCCGCGGCCACACTTAGTAGGGCAGAGGAGGGAAGCCGGAGAGAAGCAAAAGCACAAGACAACCAAGGCAACGCCAAGACCAGGAACATAGGAGAGCAAGAGGGTGAGGCAGGCTCCCTCGGCAAGATCCTTGCTGAGGTAGCCTCTGCAGTCCCGGCAAGAGCCTTGCCGGGGCAACCTGCCCGATGCCAGCGGAGCAAGCCACCCTTGAGCCCATGGGTCCCAACACCACCTACTACATTGGAACCAAGGCTCGGGAGGCGCCTCTGTGGTGGCATGCAAATCTTCGTCAAGATCATAAACATGTGAGATCAGATGAGGACCAGAAGACGGCGACCCTCGGCGAGATCCTAGCCAAGGAATTCCACAAGACCTTCGGCAAGCGCCTTGCCGGGGACAATGCCACGGCAAGACCCTTGACGAAGGCATCAGCGGGGCCACTGCCAGGCCTGCGCCAGCCAAGACTCCACTGCCATCCCCAAGCAGCTGCTAGCTCAACCAGCTGGGCAGGCACCTGCGTGGCGACGGGCGGCCTCTACACCGACTCAGCAAGCACCTGTGTGGTGGCATGCAACCCTTCGTGAAGGCTCCACCACCGCGCCAGCCCAGCAGCTAGCCAACGTGGCGTCGCGACGCCTCGTCAGCTCGGACGCGTGTCAAGGCCAGGCGAGGCGGCGACAGCTGGGACACGCTTCCTTGCCGTCCCCGATAAAGCAAGGGGGACACGTCAGCAGCGCATTAAATGCGTTTGTCCTACGGTTCCAGAGGATAGGCTTATCAACTATAGACCTTTCCACCTCCTGTGTGCCATTGTGGTGACCCCTTTTGCCTATAAAAGGAGGCCCGAGGCGACCAGGAGAGGGATTCGGCTCTTTTGGGCAAGTTGCACCCCGTAGCTAGCTCAAGAACACAAGAACACTCAATACATCCACCAAAGCAGGACTAGGGTATTACGCATCTTCGCGGCCCGAACCTGGGTAAACAACCCGTGTGCTTCCTGTCAGACCTGCTCTTTGCACAACCTCGCGCCCGCCGACCGTAGAAGGGATCCCAGTGACCCCATAGGTGTCGTTCCCACCGACATCTTTGGCGCGCCAGGTAGGGGATGGCGGTTGTGAAAATCTGGTCTAATCGAAGGAGCGGCTTCATCGTGGCCGTCGTTCCAAGGAAGAAGACGACCAAGCATGACGGCGCCGTCTGCGAATGCGGTGGGTGCCCTTACAACAACAGAAAAGCTAAGTCATGTGGAACTTTGGGCAATTTCTTTTTATATATATGGTTATTATCCTCGAAAGTCCTGCCCTGTGTATGGAAAACTTGCACGCAAAGGGGCCCTTACGCAATTGGCAACGCCCTTGTTCTGTTTTGAGTCCGCTCAACAGCTCAAGCGGCCGCGTCGAGAGTGGCAGGGTAGCCTTCCGCAATTGGCAACGCTCTCGATTCTGACTCGAGTCAAGCTCGACAGTTCGAGCGGACGCGTTGAGAGCGGTAAGGTGGTTCGCTCGGTAGCAAGCACACCCGGCAGGCCATTGGGATCCGCCCCCAAGGTGCCGCCCTGGGTTTACGCGCCAGCGAGCCTACCCGGTTAACGTAGGGCGGACATACAAGGGAAGATCAGATAGGAAAATAACATGCATTGTATCAAAAGTACTGCAGAGTTATATTACATCAATTGTTGTTGCGGTTCTAACTAAAGATAAAAATTGTCTTGGTCGTGAACTTGCAGCGGCAGACAGAAACGGGGTGCCTAGTCCCGGCGCAGGCCCTCGACCCTCTGGATTCCGTCGATGCGGCTGATGATGGGCTTGATACGCTCCTTGAGCACCGTGAGGTTCGCATCCTCCGGCAAGCACACCAGCGCAGCTTCGAAGTCGAGGTTGGGGTTCCAGTGCGCCACCTTGGTGAGGGCCTTGGTCATGGCACCCCGGCAAAGCCTCCGGGCCTCATCGGCCAGAGAGGCTGCCCGATTGGAGTGGAACTTCTCCAGGGCCCCGAAGACACCCTCGAAGAATAGGGTCAGCTTGGTGTTGGGGCTCACGTTGCGCTCCGGGGTATACCTCACGTTTGGCATCCCCATGGTAGCCAGTTGCATGGTGATCCTGCCGGTGACACCTTCGAGGCGCCCGATCCAGCGATTCTCACCCTCCACAAAGTCTTTGTGGTTGGCGGTCTCGTTCTTCCGCAGCTGCTTCTCGGTCTCCAGGTCCTTGGCCAGGGTCCCCTCCCGTGCCTTGCCCTCCGACAGCATCCCCTCGAGACCCTCCAGCTTTAGCTTGAGGTCTTTGATGGAGTTGCTGGCCTCGGAGAGCTGCCCAGCCCTGCTGAGGGTCGCGCCCTGTGCCTCAACTAGAGCGTTGTTCAGCGTGTCCTTCTCCTTGGACAGCTTTAGGACCTGGTCTTTCAGCCCGTCCCGCTCCACCTCCAGCTCCTTCATCTTGTCGGCGTGAACCAGAGCCTAGGCATTGAGTGCATGTCCGTGCCTCTGCTCCAGCTCCGGGGTCCGCTGCACGACGAGCTTCTCCACCTCCTCGTCCTTGCCGCGGAGAGTCGCAGCAAGCTTCTCCTCGCAAGCGGCAAGGTCCTCCTCCTGGGAGCTCAACACGGCCTGGTGCTGGGTTCGAGCGGCCTCGGCTTCGGCGACCAGGTTCTTCGCCGTCTCCTGGGCCTTCTCGATGTCGGCCCGCTTCATGGTGAGCTCCACCTCGCGCTTGGCCAGCTCGCCCTGGGCGGCCTTCAGCTCCTCACAAGCTTGGCGGAACCAAGTTTGTGTCTCGGCGACGCGTCCCTTGAGATCCGCCTCCGCCTTGTCCACCGTAGCCATCCTGGACTTGGCCTTATCCAGGCGGGCGCGGTGGAGCACCTGGAGCTTCCGAAAGCTGGTGCCCATGGCCTGGAGAAGCCGCTCCTCTTGAGAACCGTCGCCACCGGCACTCGGCTCGTCAACAACCTCCAGCGCGGCGGCGGCAAGCACCTCCTCGTCGAACACCTCTCCCTCGATGGGCGCCTTGGAGCTCGACGTCCCTGGAAGGTGGACGAAAAGGTTGTCGCTCACCCTCAGATACCTGCCGGAGCCAGAGGCAGCGGAGGAGGAGTGTCGGATGTGGGGTTCTGGCAAACCCTTAAGGTTCAAACACTGGGGTGCGCACGAAGTCTTTCCCTCCTACCGATCTACGCCCTAGCTCGCTAAGATCTCGCGGGCGAACTCGACGAACTCGCAACACAGAAAGACACGAGGTTTATACTGGTTCGGGCCACCATTGTGGTGTAATACCCTACTCCAGTGTGGTGGTGGTGGATTGCCTCTGGGGCTGATGATGAACAGTACAAGGGAAGAGCAGCCTCCTGAGGTTGAGGTGTTCTTGTGCCTGACTAACTAGTGAGGGTGAGAGCTGGGTGAATTACCCGATGTGTTCTCTCCTTCGATCCCCTCCTACTGTGGTGGCTAGCTCTACTTATATAGGCCCTGGTCCTCTTCCCAAATATTGAGCGGGAAGGGAGCCAACAACGGCGGGCAAATTTGAAGGGGGACAGCTAGTACAAGCTATCCTGACAAAAGTAGTCTTCGCCTGCGAAAAGCTCTGGTGTTGACGCCGTCTTGGGCTCCCTGATGACCTCCGCCTTGTCGTCCTCCTGGTCTTGCTCTCATTGCACCAATATAGCAACCTTTGCCTGATGCCTCGGTAATCCTCGCCTGCGCTGGCCTCCTTAGCACCAAAGAGGAAATAAGGACGCTGCACACGCTGGCGCCCGCCTGGCGCCCGCCTGGTGTCGTTCGTCATGGCTCACGTCATGAGAGCCTCGTGAGGTTTGCCCCGCCTTGATATCTCCGCTCCTCGTGAGCCTGCCTGACTAGGCCACTCCCGAGGAGGTCTTGCGTCGTCCACCTCGCGAGGCTTGGATCCTCGCGAGGGTCTTGGATGCTTTGCTGATGAAGATGGGCCGTATGGCCCGCTGGCATAGCCACGCCGTGGGCCGCAGGCAGGGAAGTCTGGGGACCCCCGTTCCCAGAACGCCGACAGTAGCCCCTGGGCCCAAGGTGCGCTCGGGCTTGGCTTCGCGGCGAAACCAAGGGTCAAGTTTGGAGCACCGCGGGCCCCAAAAGCCTACGGCCTCGGTTGACGCGTGGCGGTTGATTGGACGTGGGCGTCTCCGCTTCCCCATGCTGCCTCGGCGATTGCATGACTTGACAAGTCCCTGCGACATGCAAGGAAAACCATCATTACCTGCGATTGTGGGAGACGCCGGTTGACCTTCTCTTGCTATAAATGGGGAGGGGGCGGAGCCCCCGTCGCTCATATCTTCCTCGCTGGCTTGCTTCTTCCTCCTTGCTCCACCGCCGACAACAATGGCGCCCATCGGAAGGTTTTCTACTGAAGAGAAAGGAAAGGCTCCCTGTGATGATCCGGGGCCACTTCCGCCGAAGAAAAGGTCGATCCATCGCCGTGATGAAGCGGCGATGCAGGTGGTGTCGAGGCCTTGGTGCGAGCGGCCTCCTCCGGGGTACCCGCTACCCTTGGACGCCTGAGCTGAGGGCTCGGGAGGACGGTGTGAAGAGCAGCGCCGCCCGCGCGGCATCCGGGCTCGCCGCGCCACGGCGACGCGTGCCGTCGCCCCTGGGGTCCACGCCGCGGACTCCTCGTGCGAGTTGGTGCTGTGGGCGCCGATGCCTCCAATCTCCTGGATCCGCTTCCCGCGGTTCTTCTCCGACTCGATGCCGCCGAAGGGGCCTCTCGAGCTCTCGCTATAGCACGCCGACTGTAGCGCTCCGGTGACTGGAGTGGAGATCGAAGCGGTCCCCACCGGCAAGATCTTCATGACCCGCGGCTGGGGGGAGATCGCACGGGTCTGCCGCGCGAGGGGCGCCCTCGCGATCCACTTCGAGTACGACGGCGCCTCCACGCTCTTCTTCAAGGTCTTCGATGCTGAGGGCCGCCGCCTAGAGTGCTGTTCCGGGGAGGAGCGTGAGGCTGACGTGCGTCCCGCTCGCGGCCACTCTAGCAGCAGCAGCCCTTGGGAGTCCAGCAGCTCTCCTGAGCTTTACGAGACTTCGGAGACGAGCGACGACAACTACGTGCCCCCGAGCTCTCGCCGCGCTCAAAGTAGGGCTGCGGCGTCCGGTCGTCGCTGCCGCTGATCTGGATGGGGTTGGCGCCGGCCTCCCGTGGCCCACTGTTGATGATGGTGTCCGCCACGGAGGGATGTAGATAGGATTCCCCTTAGTATCAGCTTTTGTTTCCTGCGAAGAATCATGAATTACCCCGTGGGGGCATGTAAGGGTCTGTAATGTCTTTTGTGCTTATCTTCCCTGTTATGAGAATTTGGTGAACGCATGTCCCATTAAGGCTCGGTCCCCCTTTCTTTCCTCGCGATAGCTTGTTGCTCTACGCTAAGAGGTCCCGGTCCCCAGGCGGCTACAGCCGTCGCTGGTATGCCAGGTCGCGTGCCATGGTCAAGTCCAGGAGGTGTGCGGCCCGAGGTCCAGTAAGAGCCCCTGAGGCGCGATGCTCAGGAGGTCCCCCTTAGCGCTCAAGCAGCAATGGTAAGGCGAGAAAGGGAGTTGACGTGGCCGCAACGGGGTTGCGGCAAGGCGTGAGTGACCATTAGGCCCAAACATTTAGCCGGTCCGAGTGCGGGACTTATCTTGTTGATTTCGTGGCGACTCCTGACGTTGCGCTAGGGCTGCACGCCTAATCGTGCGGCATAGCTAGGCCGACCCATACGAGCTTCCCTCCCCTCATGCTCTCCTTAGTGCTCTACGTCCTCAGGTCCCGGCCCTCGAGGGAGCTCAGCCGCCGCTGGTATGCCAGGTCGCGATGCCGTGGTCAAGGCCAGGGGGTGAGGGCTGGAGAGCCAGTAAGAGCTCCTGAGTCGCGATGCTCAGGAGCCCCCTTTTAACGCGCAAGCGAATTGCACGAGAGAAAAGGAGACTCACGGTGCCGCCTGCTATCCTTCCCACAGGATCCCTGTGAATAGGCACAAGAAGAAACACGGTTTGCCATTACAGCTGTCAGCCTGCCGCTGGTTGCTCTGGATGAGGTGAAGGCACTGAGGGCCTGGTGAGGTGACGTGCGCGGGGCGTGCCGTGAGCCAGAGCTCGACCGCTCAGATTTGTCGACGTGGTAGGGACGGACCCATGCACCAGCGCCGTGCCTGTGTGGAGGCCCCGAGGGAGGCGATGATTAGGCAGGTGGTAGCAGTTGGCAAGTTAAGCAGGGGAAGGAAATCAACTTGGATAAATGCAGGAAGATACATGCCACCGGGTCCGGCCCGAGCGGCTTGGGGATGATGCAGCCTGAGGGGCGCCCCCAACAAGGTAAGCTAAAGGCGTAAGCAAAAGGGATACATGCCGCAGGGACAGACCCACGCGGCCTGGGAATAATGCAGCCCGAGGGGCGCTCCCAGCTAAACGAGCTTGGAAGATGTCACCTTGTTCTGTAGACGAAGTAGAGTTGGTGCAGCTGAAGGCGTGTGTTGAAGAAATGACTACTCATGAGCCGCCAGAACCCTGAGCCTCGGGAGGCTCTGGGGGCTCGGGAGGTTCCCTGAAGACCGTCTCCATCTCCTCCAGGACGGCGTGGTACCTGGCTTCCTGAGCCGCCAGGACACATCGCATGTTGCGCTGATAGGCCGACGCCAGGCTCGGCAAGCCGAAGGGCATGCGAACATAGCTGTGCGGCGGGCCCTCGCAGCAGCCCACACGCGAAGGCCAGAAAAGCTCCTGGGATGCGGCCCTGTTGAGCCCTGGGACGTCGATGCAGACACGCAGCCCAACATCCTTGCCAGGATGCGGAGCTACGCCTCGTGGGTGGCTGTCGCCGCGCATGGCTCTTGCTTCTTGCAGTTCCTGGGTGGTCTTGGTGATGAACTCCTGGGTGGTGGGCACTCCTTGCCCTGTGCTCTCCTGAGGGACACGCGCCGTGAAGCACGCCTCTAAGTGGTGCCCAAGCGCCTCCCTCGTGAGGTTGGCAAGGTCTGAGGCCCTCCAGAAGAGAGCCCCCGAGCCCTGCCTGAGGAGGGCGCCGGGCGCGCCTTCCTATGCGATGGAGGGAGGCCCCCCGGAGCGGGCGCTGATCCTGATGAGGCTCCTGTCGTGACGCCATCCTCCCGAGGTCCTGCGTGGCGCGGCTGCTTCTTCCTGGGAATGGTCTCTGGAGGGCCTTCATTTCTGTTGTCGGGGTCGTCGATTGCTGTGGCTTGAAAGGCGCGCTCGAGGGAGCACACCGCATCCCTCTCTCACACGGGACCGTGATGATTCCTCCGCTTCCGGGCATCTTGAGAACGTTGTAGCCATGGTGAGTGATTGCCATGAACTTGGCCAGGGCTGGGTACCCGAGGATGGCATTGTACGACAGGCGGAT
This sequence comes from Aegilops tauschii subsp. strangulata, assembly GCF_002575655.3. Lineage (NCBI taxonomy): Eukaryota > Viridiplantae > Streptophyta > Magnoliopsida > Poales > Poaceae > Aegilops > Aegilops tauschii. The sequence continues at coordinate 188,461,420 of NC_053040.3, forward strand.
GTGCGCGACGTCGAAGTCGATGAGCTCGGTGCGGTAGTTCTTGCGCTCCCGGAAGGTGACAGGCAGGCAGACCTGCCCTATCGGTGTGGTGGAACCGTCGGTCACTCATGAGAAGGGCTTGGTGGATGGAGCTGTTCATATGGCACTTGGAGGTTGTCGAACGTGTCGACGGACAGGACATTGAGCCCTGCGCCGCCGTCTATGAGGGTCTTGGTGACCTGCACATTGCTGATGACTGGGGAACACAGCATTGGGAGGGCGCCAGCAGTGGCTGCACACTTGAGCTGATCTGCCGAGTTGAAAGTGATGGCACATTGGGACCACCTGAGTGGGCGCGTGGCCTCGAGCTTGGGGAGCACTGCGTTCACCTCGCGAGCAAACTGTTTGAAGATGCGCTGAGAGGCTGGGGCCTGGGCGCCGCCCAAGATGTAGGCGATTGCACGCGGCTCCTGGAAGCCCCCAGCCCCCTCGTCCTGGTGGTGGTCGTCGTTCCTTCTCAATGGCGGCAGCGGGGAAGACCGGTGTTGCCCTGGGGGTGATCCTCACGAGGCGGGTCCCTCCAGGCGCCCTCGCGAGGTTGGTCCTACCAGCGGTCCTCACGAGGCCGGTCACGCCACTCCTGGCGCGGGCCACGGCCGTCCCAGCGTACGCCTCCACGTCCTCCTCCGCGGCCGTAGCCCCGGTCGCTGCGCTCGGGGCGTCGACCGAAGCGTCCTTCCCGTATGGCTCTGAGCTCTTGACAATCGCTGGTGTTGTGGGTGTTCAGGTTGTGGAAGGCGCAGAACGGTCGGCCGTTCTTGGATGACTCGGGCTGATCTCTGCCCCGCTTGGTGTCGGGCTCCGCTGCGAGCACAGCTGCGTCCTTGCGCTTCACGTCCTTGGCCTTGGCTTTCTTCTCCTCCGCGCCCGCGGCTGGCAGCTCAAGGAGAGAGAGGCGCCCCTCCCCAGCTCTTGCGCACTTGGTCGCCAGGTTGAACAGCTCCTGAGATGTGCAGAGCTCCTCGTGGATGGCGAGCTCTTCCTTCATCTTGACGTCACGGACGCCGTCGGAAAACACGGAGATGATGGCCTCGTCCGTAACCTTGGGGATCTTGAGGCGGGTGTTGTTGAAGCGCTGGATGTACTTCTGGAGGGTCTCTCCTGGTTTTCGCTTGATGCGGCGTAGGTCACCTGCGGCCGGTGGGTGGTCACGAGTGCCCTGGAAGTTGGCGATGAAACGGTCGCGCATCTCGTCCCAGGAGGAGATCGAGCCGTGCTGTAGGTTCAGGAGCGAGGAGCGAGCCCCATCCTCGAGAGCCATGGGAAACCAGTTTGCCATGACCTTTTCGTCGCCGTTGGCCGCTTCGATGCTCAGCTCATAGAGCTGCAAGAACTCCACGGGGTCGGCGGTACCATCATAGCGAGGAGGCAGATCCGACTTGAACTTGCCTGGCCAGGCGACGCTACGCAGCTCGGGGGTGAAGGCGCGGCAGCCAGCCATGGTTGCCGGGGCCCGCTTTGGAGGTGGAGCTTGGTCTTGCCGAGGTCCGCGCAGCGCCGCTGTAGGCGGTGCATGGTCTTGACGAGGTGGCGCGGGGAGCGCAGGTGCAGCTTCTCGCGGCCGCGGGATTTCTTGGCAGCTTCTCTCTTCGCGCGCGGGCGCCGGGCGCGGTGGATCATGCCGCGGAGCCACGCACCTTGGTGCCAAGGCGCCGTCTTGGGGCTGAGGTGGTGGAGGCACGCCATGAGCCTCGTCGCCCATGGCTGGTTGAGGGGGAGCCAGAGAGAGGGACGGCGCCGGAGAGCCCCCTGCGGCGCGGACGAGCTCGGCGATGCGGTCGAGCCACTCCTCGTAGAGGTCGTCGATGGGGCGGTAGCGCAGGAGCTCGTTTGCCGCGAGGAGCGAGGCCCGTGCCTCCATGGGAGCGTGTCGCGCGTGAGATGAAGAACCAGCTGGGGTCAGCGATGGAGTGGCGGTGCGGCCGTCCTACCGCACCGAAGGATGCAGCGAGGACGCTTGCTGCTCGTTCCCCGCTGGGCCGATGGCAGCGTTGGCGGCGGGAGATGGAGAACGACGAGGTGGCCCGCCGACGGGAGTCGTCTAAGCGACGCGGGCGGTGAGGGCAGCCCGATGCTCAGCTCGAACACGGCGAGCGTCCGCCATGGTGATGATGGAGCGACGGAGTGACGAACTGATGGAAGGGAAGCTACGACGCACCCCTACCTGGCGCGCCAAATGTCGGATGTGGGGTTCCGGCAAACCCTTAAGGTTCGAACACTGGGGTGCGCGCGAAGTCTTTCCCTCCTACCGATCTACGCCTTAGCTCGCTAAGATCTCGCGGATGAACTCGACGAACTCGCCACACAGAAAGACATGAGGTTTATACTGGTTCGGGCCACCGTTGTGGTGTAATACCCTACTCTAGTGTGGTGGTGGTGGATTGCCTCTGGGGCTGATGATGAACAGTACAAGGGAAGAACAGCCTCCTGAGGTTGAGGTGTTCTTGTGCCTGACTAACTTGTGAGGGTGAGAGCTGGGTGAATTGCCCGATGTGTTCTCTCCTTTGATCCCCTCCTACTGTGGTGGCTAGCTCTACTTATATAGGCCCTGGTCCTCTTCCCAAATATTGAGCAGGAAGGGAGCCAACAACAGCGGGCAAATTTGAAGGGGGACAGCTAGAATAAGCTATCCTGACAAAAGAAGTCTTCGTGTAACGCTCCGAGACCGATGCTCGAGTTGCCTTCCATTTATTTTGCGTTGTTGTCGTGTGTTTATTTTGTTTGTTGCATTTCATCATGTCATCATGAGCATTGCATCTGCATGTTTTCATAAAGTTTGCATCCGTTCGTAGTTGCCGCGTCCCTCCTCGCCTCTGTTGACCTTTCTCAGTCCAACCGTTCTTTTGTTGTCCGACCATTTGACCCTCTCTGCATAGTGCACTGACCCCCTCGCGCGCGCCCGGAAGTTGTCCCGAACCCGACCTGCTCTGTCATGACCAATGGGTCCGGATCATCCCCTAACATCTACAAAATATCTCTGGCTTCTTATTTGGGCTTCCCTAGCCCATTTTTTCTCGACCGCCCGATCTAAATCAGAAGGTCCAATTAGACTTCTACCCAAAAATCCACTTGCTATATAAAGACCAACCCTAAAATCTAGGGACATGTCCCATCGATCCCTCTCGGCGCGCCACTCCTCAAAAACTCCCTCGGGATCCATCCCCATTCTTCTTCCAATCAGCCCGCAAGCCTCCTCCCTCGATCCATCCAACCAGCACCGCTCGCCCAATTCCCCTGTCACCACAAGCCACCGGAGCACCAGGAGCTCTCCAGCCCTTGCTCCAGCGCGCCTCCTACCCCGAGCTCCTCTCGTGCTCCTCCCATGGCGCCCTCGTTCCCGAGCACGTCGACCCCGCCACCTCGAACTCCCGTGCCGAAGCACCACCTCGCGCGCCTCCTTCCTCAAGCAGGAGCTTGACCTGCTGCTGGCGACCTCGCCCTCCGTCGACCACGGCAAGGACCGGCCTCGTCCCGCTCCTCTCCTTCCCTGTCTTTCTCCCTCACCTCACATCTCTCCCTCTCTGTTTGCTCGAACAGGAGCAGGAGCTTCTCCAGCAGCGAGCGCCTGAGGCCTCCTCCTCGACCATCCCCGCACGAACCCCATCGCTGCTCGTCACCATGGCCGACCCTGCAGCAAGCTCCGCCGCCGCGCCATCTGCAGGCGCTCGGGCACGAGCTCGCCCGCGCCCAGTCTTCCTCCTCGTCGCGCGGATCCAGGAGACTTGACGCTGCCGCTCCCCTGCATCGCCCTGTTGCCGCGCCTGCATCGCCAAGTTCCCCTGCCTACATCGCCTGAACCCGTCGCGCAAAGCCTGCTTCCTCTCCAGCATCGCGCCCACCGCTGCAACCGCTGCGCCGTTGACTGCATCGGCCAGATCCGCCGCCGCGCCGTCCCGGAGTCCCGCAGCCGGCCGCCAGCGCCTTCTTCCTCTGCTTCTGCTTTGAGCAGGAGGAGGACGACCCTGCCTCGAGCGCACGCCTGTGCTCGAGCGAGGACAGCATCGCCGTTGACCGCGTCCTTGTTCGTCTGGAGCTAGCGCCAGATCGCACCAAGGCCCAGCTCGCCCTTCATCTCGCCTTCGCCCGTTGACCGCGGCCCAGCGTGCCCTTGCAGGCCTCCCTCTCCATCGACCCGGGCCATGGCCCATGGTGAGAAACCCCCCAACGCCTCCTTTTTCCCCTTCTGTTGGGCCTGCTCCAGCCAGTTTCAGCCTGTTTGGGTTTTTTTATCCAGTGAATTACAGTTTGCAGAAAAACCCCTAGAGTTCATGCATTTAATAACTCACAAGTGGTGCATCATATGTAAAGACTTTATATATGTAAAATGCTTAGTTTTTCATCTAGTTTCATAATATGCCACTCTCATCCATGTTTAAAATGTTTAAAATGCTGTTTGATTAAATTTGCTCAAATAACATACTAAAATGATTTATTTCATAACTAAATAACCATAGCTCCATTTTAAATAAACTATATATGTAAATTGTCTAGAAAAATGCATAGATTAACATGGTGCACTTTATTTGCTGTTTAACAACATTAAAATTGTGTTTAGGGCAGATCAGTACCTAATCTAAAATATTCACATGAGGTTTTTTCGGAATTGTTGTTTGTTGTTCCGGCCTCATTTAAACTTGCCTAAATAGTTAGTTTACTTATGCTTCACCTCTTGCCATGTTAATCAACATTTAATATTGTTGGGTACATAACCGAGAGAACTAAACAATTGATGTGGTGTTTCGTCAATATGCAACTCGTTGCATATTGAGTTCCACTTAATTTGTAGTATTGTTTGTTGCATTTGTCATGCCATGAATCATTAAACCGGACATGCATCATACTTGTTTGTGCATCATGCCATGTGTATGTGGTGGTTGCTTACTATGTTGTTTGTTTCTTTCCGGGTTGCTTCTCTCGTTAGCTTCGGTTTCGTTCCGGAGTTGTGAGGATTCGTTCGACTACGTCCGTTTGTCTTCTTCATGGACTCGTTCTTCTTCCTTGCGGGATCTCAGGCAAGATGACCATACCCTCGAAATCACTTCTATCTTTGCTGCTAGTTGTTCGCTCTATTGCTATGCCGCGCTACCTACCACTTGCTATATCATGCCTCCCATATTGCCATGACAAGCCTCTAACCCACCTTTCCCAGCAAACCGTTGTTTGGCTATGTTACCGCTTTTGCTCAGCCCCTCTTATAGCGTTGTTAGTTGCAGGTGAAGATGAAGTTTGTTCCTTGTTGGAAAATGGATATGTTGGGATATCACAATATCTCTTTATTTTAATTAATGCATCTATATATTTGGTAAAGGGTGGAAGGCTCGGCCTTATGCCTGGTGTTTTGTTCCACTCTTGCCGCCCTAGTTTCCGTCATACCGGTGTTATGTTCCTTGATTTTGCATTCCTTATGCGGTTGGGTGATTTATGGGACCCCCTTGACAGTTCACTTTGAATAAAACTCCTCCAGCAAGGCCCAACCTTGGTTTTAACATTTGCCAGCTAAGCCTTTTCCCTTGGGTTCTGCAGACTCAAGGGTCATCTTTATTTTAAACCCCCGGGCCAGTGCTCCTCTGAGTGTTGGTCCAACCCGTCAGTCGCCGGCGGCCACCAGGGGCAACTCTGGGCTCGCCTGTCGGATCTTGGACAATCCGGTGTGCCCTGAGAACGAGATATGTGCAGCTCCTATCAGGATTTATCGGCACATTCGGGCGGCTTTGCTGGTCTTGTTTTACCATTGTCGGAAAGACTTGTAAACCGGGATTCCGAGACTGACCGGGTCTTCCCGGGAGAAGGAATATCCTTCGTTGACCGTGAGAGCTTATAATGGGATAAGTTGGGACACCCCTGAAGGGTATTATCTTTCGAAAGCCGTGCTCGCGGTTATGTGGCAGATGGGAATTTGTTAATGTCCGGTTGTAGAGAACTTGACACTTGACTTAATTAAAATACATCAACCGCGTGTGTAGCCATGATGGTCTCTTCTCGGCGGAGTCCGGGAAGTGAACACAGTTCTTGTGTTATGCTCGAACGTAAGTAGAAGTTCAGGATCACTTCTTGGTCATTACTAGTTGACGACCGTTCCGTTGCTCCTCTTCTCGCTCTTATTTGCGTATGTTAGCCACCATATATGCTTAGTGCTTGCTGCAGATCCACCTCACTACCCCTTTCCTACCCAGAAGCTTAAATAGTCTTGATCTCGCGGGTGTGAGATTGCTGAGTCCTCGTGACTCACAGATACTTCCACACAGTTGCAGGTGCCGATGATACCAGTGCAGGTGACGCAACCTCAAGTGGGAGTTCGACGAGGACCTTGGTCGTTACTATGTTTCGTTTCCTGTTGATCAGTAGTGGAGCCCAGTTGGGACGATCGGGGATCTAGCATTTGGGGTTATCTTCTTTTTATTTGGATTTGACCGTAGTCGGTCTATGTGTGTACTCTCATTGATGTATGATTAATTTATGTAATGTGTGAAGTGGCGATTGTAAGCCAACTCTTTATCCCATTCTTGTTCATTACATGGGATTGTGTGAAGATGACCCTTCTTGCGACAAAACCACAATGCGGTTATGCCTCTAAGTCGTGCCTCGACACGTGGGAGATATAGCCGCATCGTGGGTGTTACAAGTTGGTAATCAGAGCCATCCCCGACTTAGGAGCCCCCTGCTTGATCGAATTGCTGGCATTGTTTAGCCTAGAACAAAAATGTTTTTGAGTCTTAGGATTATATATATCGGAGAGTAGGATTCTTTTTACTCCTCAGTCCCTTCGTCGCTCTGGTGAGGCCTCCTGGCGTAGAAGTTTTGACTCTTCTCTCCTCAAATTTCACTAAAATTTTTTAGGATCACGCGGGTATCTTGGAATCGTTCCGATGGTTTTGTGACGAGAACATTGTTCTTGGTGCCTACTGACATTTAGGGGTTGTGGCAGTGTCCCGGGGAGTTGAGCCCCGAGGTGTTGTCGTCACAATTTTATCGTTGCAGTTCTGGAATACCTGAGTTTCGCCGACATCGAAAATCTCTTTTATGCAGTTGTTGGTGAGATCACCTCGATGCCACCCAGTACTGGGGCGGGAGTTCGGGAGTATTGCCATAACTCGCATAACGGATGCTTTTCGAAGGTTGAGGTAAATGATTTCCGAAGGTTTCTTGGTTATGTGTTGAAGGATGGATACAGCCGGATCTAGGTATTGTTAGTTTGGGTGAGATATATGTATCCCCAACACCTGATTGCATAACCAGAAAGTTTCGGGAGTTTATAAGTGGGAATTCAAGTATCTCGTAGGATATCTTTCCAACACACACATGATACGATATGGGATCTATCATATGTTTGTTTCCGGCTTATTCTGCAAGCCAAATCCTTTGTTTTGTTGTGAATTGTGGTATTCGACATGCTTCATTGTCAGGTGTTGATTCCCTACCTTTCTAAGTGGTGTTCTCGTATTCCAATGTGGATACTAATCCTTCTTGATCATCGAGATTGCCATCTTAATTCTATTTCCAACCGGTGCATTTCTCTCCGAGATGATCCCATCATTCTCCCCATCCACAAGATCAATTATAAGCTTTCTCAACGGTGTTTATTCCATCTGCCCCAAGTTGCCTTTGTTTTCCCACCCTCCCACCCTTTTCTTCAAGGACTCAAATTTCTTAATCAAGTATCCTTTTTATTGATGCGAAGTCTCTTCATTCTTTTCTTTCAATGTTCTTATCCGGTGATTTCCTATGAAGATACTAACGGAGTTTCAAGTTCATCATCCTTCGTTGTTGTTTCTTCTCCGGTGGATCCAATTCAAGCTTACATTGTCGATCGCATTCCTTTCCTTGTTTCAAATGTTTTTCTCATACCGGTGTATCTCTTAATCATTCACCTCTCGCTTTCCATATGTTCCAGAGTGTTGAAGATATCTCAGGAGATTTGTGTTTTCATTCAAGATCCGTTCAAGCTATTTCGAGGTTGTTTTCTCATTCAAGCCATTTAATTCAACCGGTGCAATCTCCTTTTCAAGTAATCATTTCAACGGTGTTTCTTTTGAGTGGGCCCTAACCCACAGGTCTTTTTCCAGGATCTTACCCGACTCTTATAATTTTTCTGGAGTTATTCTCAAATTCATTTCAATGTTTGACGTAAGAATGAATTATCATCAGTTAAATGTCTTTCTCCAAGATCTTTCAAATTCTTTTCATCGTTGGTTCAACCCTTCTAATTTTCATCCTGGAGTATCTCAACAATTCATGGTGGTGTTTCTCATCGTCATTCTCAACATTTGAAGACCGAAGAAGAGTTTCTCTTAAATCTTGCTCCATTCTCTTCAAGATTCATGGTTCTAGCTTGATGCCATCCTCTCATAATTGTTTTCCATTGTGAGTATTCTTTTCACCCATCCGGAGCATTTTAGGAGTCTTTTCAGTTTGATTCACCGGAGCTCATCATCTCAGAATATTAATTCAAGCTTTCAGCTCTCGTTCTCCAAATCTTACCGGTGAATCATTCAAGTATCCTCTAGTCAGCTCTTGATCTCTGCGTTCACTTGTATCTAAATCCCCTCAAGTATCTTCTTTCGTTTTCCAATTCTTCCAGGTGAATTGTGCCTTTGCTACTTTCATTTTCAATTCTTACGATGGTTTGTTTAAGATTCCTCTTCATTTGGCATCGTATCAATTCATTTGTTCTCTCATAATCCTACCGGTGGTTTGTTCAACATTCCTATTCCTTTATTATTGTATCATTTCATTCGTTCTTTCCAATCCTCCTGGTGATTCGGCGAAGAATTCTTCAAGTTGGCGCTATATCCCTCTTCAATCCTTGCAAAAGAAATAAGTGGCATGCCAAATCCGTTGCTTGTCATCAATCTAAATTGGTGAAGGCTAAGCATAATGTAATTCTTATTCTTGTTTCATCCAAGTGATTAATTCCTTATTTCATCAAAATTCTTGATCTCATTTGTTCATTTTTCTTTCCGGAGCTCCAAGTTATTTCAATTATATCATTTCAAAGCTTCATCTAATCATTGCAAGGCTTCTCCCAGAGTTTTGTTTTCAACTTTCCCTTTCGTTTGATCATTCTTTTATTATCGGAGTTCTTCATGGAGGATCAACATGGTGGCTCATCAAGGATTCCTTTCATTCTTCAATTCTTCTTCAAGAATTCTCTCGAAGTTATGATCCGCCAAGCCACTCAAAGATAAACATGGTGTTCTACACATGTTTTGTTTTGTGGAGTCCAAGCATTCTTCATCTTGCATTCTAAAGTGCAATTCGTTCTACCTTATCATTTGAGGTGGTGTTATGTCATTCTTGACAATTTGAGTTCGCGTTTCATGATTCACATGTTGTCAAGAATGAGATATTTTAAATCCACCAATCTCTTCGTTGGATTTATCTTGTGTCATGTTTCACCTAAAGCCTTCCCTAAGGAATGTTGCTATTATGGTGCTTATCAATGATCCAAGTTTTCTCCTATCCTCTTGGTGAAAGAAGTTTTTCATAGCCTTGGTGCTCTCACTCAAACCAATGGCTTCCTTTAGTGGCCGTTTGTCACCTCATAATGTTGAGATGTTTCCATAAGCCCACTACAAGCTTATTCTTTCCGTTGTTGGTTTTCCCACAACTCCGTTCTATCCTTCTTTAAGGATGCTCTCTCAAATTCACTTAAGGTAGAACATGTTGTTTTCTTCTCCATTCTTTTCTTTGCATTCTTTCATTTCTACCGGAGGCATTGTGATATTGCTCTCTTCGACCCATCTTCTTGTTTTGTCAAGATCATCTTCTTTTCTTGCTTATCCATTTAACCGGAGTGTTGTGTCTATCATTCCTCTTTTAACCGGAGCCTCATCCAAGTGCTTTCATTTTGCCAAGTTCAAACTCTATTCTTTTCATTTCCAACCGGACCGTTATCGTAATTGATCATTATCGTTCCTTGTACATCTCGTTTCAACCGGAGTGCTCTCATGTACTTCTCGTCCATTGTTCTCGTCATTCATAGCTTTGAAAACTCCAAGGTTCACATGGTGTTCCTTGTTTCTCTTTTCTACCGGTGTGGTCATATTCTTTTGGTTCTTGAAGCTCTTATTTCATGTCTTTCAACCTACAAGGTTCTCGAATGTTCCTTGTTCCTCTTTGCTAACGGAGTGTTTGCAATCTCGTTCATTCCATTGTATTCTTTCTTTCAATTTGTTGAACCTCTCAAGGTTCATGGTTTCACTCGTTTGTCAAAGAAGCAACTTAGCTTTACCTCTTCTCTTCCTCTTCCGCTTTTCTCTGGTGCCGTCCTTAGATCTCGGGACGAGATCCTCTTGTAGTGGTGGAGTGCTGTAACGCCCCGAGACCGATGCTCGAGTTGCCTTTCATTTATTTTGCGTTGTTGTCGTGTGTTTATTTTGTTTGTTGCATTTCATCATGTCATCATGAGCATTGCATCTGCATGTTTTCATAAAGTTTGCATCCGTTCGTAGTTGCCGTGTCCCTCCTCGCCTCCGTTGACCTTTCTCAGTCCAACCGTTCTTTTGTTGTCCGACCATTTGACCCTCTCTTCACAGTGCACTGACCCCCTCGCGCGAGCTTGGAAGTTGTCCCGAACCCGACCCGCTCTGTCATGACCAATGGGTCCGGATCATCCCCTAACATCTACAAAATATCTCTGGCTTCTTATTTGGGCTTCCCTAGCCTATTTTTTCTCGACCACCTGATCTAAATCAGAAGGTCCAATTAGACCTCTACCCAAAAATCCACTTGCTATATAAAGACCAACCCTAAAATCTAGGGACATGTCCCATCGATCCCTCTCGGCGCCGCCACTCCTCAAAAACTCCCTCGGGATCCATCCCCATTCTTCTTCCAATCAGCCCGCAAGCCTCCTCCCTCGATCCATCCAACCAGCACCGCTCGCCCGATTCCCCTGTCACCACAAGCCACCGGAGCACCAGGAACCCTCCAGCCCTTGCTCCAGCGCGCCTCCTACCCCGAGCTCCTCTCGTGCTCCTCCCATGGCGCCCTCGTTCCCGAGCACGTCGACACCGCCGCCTCGAACTCCCGTGCCGAAGCACCACCTCGCGCGCCTCCTTCCTCAAGCAGGAGCTCGACCTGCTGCTGGCGACCTCGCCCTCCGTCGACCACGGCAAGGACCGGCCTCGTCCCGCTCCTCTCCTTCCGTGTCTTTCTCCCTCACCTCACATCTCTCCCTCTCTGTTTGCTCGAACAGGAGCAGGAGCTTCTCCAGCAGCGAGCGCCCTAGGCCTCCTCCTCGACCCTCCCCGCACGAACCCCATCGCTGCTCGTCACCATGGCCGACCCTGCAGCAACCTCCGCCGCCGCGCCATCTGCAGGCGCTCGGGCACGAGCTCGCTCGCGCCCAGTCTTCCTCCTCGTCGCGCGGATCCAGGAGACTTGACGCTGCCGCTCCCTTGCATCGCCCTGTTGCCGCGCCTGCATCGCCAAGTTCCCCTGCCTACATCGCCTGAAGCCGTCGCGCGAAGCCTGCTTCCTCTCCAGCATCGCGCCCGCCGCTGCAACCGCCGCGCCGTTGACTGCATCGGCCAGATCCGCCGCCGCGCCGTCCCGGAGTCCCACAGCCGGCCGCCAGCACCTTCTTCCTCTGCTTCTGCTTCGGGCAGGAGGAGGACGACCCTGCCTCGAGCGCATGCCTGTGCCCGAGCGAGGACCGCATCGCCGTTGACCGCGTCCCTGTTCGTCTGGAGCCAGCGCCAGATCGCGCCAAGGCCCAGCTCGCCCTTCATCTCGCCTTCGCCCGTTGACCGCGGCCCAGCATGCCCTTGCAGGCCTCCCTCTCCACCGACCCGGGCCATGGCCCATGGTGAGAAACCCCCCAGCGCCTCCTTTTTCCCCTTCTGTTGGGCCTGCTCCAGCCAGTTTCAGCCTGTTTGGGTTTTTTTATCCGGTGAATTACAGTTTGCAGAAAAACCCCTAGAGTTCATGCATTTAATAACTCACAAGTGGTGCATCATATATAAAGACTTTATATATGTAAAATGCTTAGTTTTTCATCTAGTTTCATAATATGCCACTCTCATCCATGTTTAAAATGTTGTTTGATTAAATTTGCTCAAATAACATACTAAAATGATTTATTTCATAACTAAATAACCGTAGCTCCATTTTAAATAAACTATATATGTAAATTGTCCAGAAAAATGCATAGATTAACATGGTGCACTTTATTTTTCTGTTGAACAATATTAAAATTATGTTTAGGGCAGAACAGTACCAAATCTAAAATATGCACATGAGGTTTTTTCGGAATTGTTGTTTGTTGTTCCGGCCTCATTTAAACTTGCCTAAATAGTTAGTTTACTTATGCTTCACCTCTTGCCATGTTAATCAACATTTAATATTGTTGGGTACATAACCGAGAGAACTAAACAATTGATGTGGTGTTTCGTCAATATGCAACTCGTTGCATATTGAGTTCCACTTAATTTGTACTGTTGTTTGTTGCATTTGTCATGCCATGAATCATTAAACCGGACATGCATCATACTTGTTTGTGCATCATGCCATGTGTATGTGGTGGTTGTTTACTATGTTGTTTGTTTCTTTCCGGGTTGCTTCTCTCGTTAGCTTCGGTTTCGTTCCGGAGTTGTGAGGATTCGTTCGACTACGTCCGTTTGTCTTCTTCATGGACTCGTTCTTCTTCCTTGTGGGATCTCAGGCAAGATGACCATACCCTCGAAATCACTTCTATCTTTGCTCCTAGTTGTTCGCTCTATTGCTATGCCGCGCTACCTACCACTTGCTATATCATGCCTCCCATATTGCAATGACAAGCCTCTAACCCACCTTTCCCAGCAAACCGTTGTTTGGCTATGTTACCGCTTTTGCTCAGCCCCTCTTATAGCGTTGTTAGTTGCAGGTGAAGATGAAGTTTGTTCCTTGTTGGAAAATGGATATGTTGGGATATCACAATATCTCTTTATTTTAATTAATGCATCTATATATTTGGTAAAGGGTGGAAGGCTCGGCCTTATGCCTGGTGTTTTGTTCCACTCTTGCCGCCCTAGTTTCCGTCATACCGGTGTTATGTTCCTTGATTTTGCATTCCTTATGCGGTTGGGTGATTTATGGGACCCCCTTGACAGTTCGCTTTGAATAAAACTCCTCCAGCAAGGCCCAACCTTGGTTTTAACATTTGCCAGCTAAGCCTTTTCCCTTGGGTTCTGCAGACTCAAGGGTCATCTTTATTTTAAACCCCCGGGCCAGTGCTCCTCTAAGTGTTGGTCCAACCCGTCAGTCGCCGGTGGCCACCAGGGGCAACTCTGGGCTCGCCTATCGGAAGCTTGGACAATCCGGTGTGCCCTGAGAACGAGATATGTGTAGCTCCTATCGGGATTTGTCGGCACATTCGGGCGGCTTTGCTGGTCTTGTTTTACCATTGTCGAAAAGTCTTGTAAACAGGGATTCCGAGGCTGATCGGGTCTTCCCGGGAGAAGGAATATCCTTCATTGACCGTGAGAGCTTATAATGGGCTAAGTTGGGACACCCCTGCAGGGTATTATCTTTCGAAAGCCGTGCCCACGGTTATGTGGCAGATGGGAATTTGTTAATGTCCGGTTGTAGAGAACTTGACACTTGACTTAATTAAAATACATCAACCGCGTGTGTAGCCGTGATGGTCTCTTCTCGGCGGAGTCCGGGAAGTGAACACGGTTCTTGTGTTATGCTCGAACATAAGTTGGAGTTCAGGATCACTTCTTGATCATTACTAGTTGACGACCGTTCCGTTGCTCCTCTTCTCGCTCTTATTTGCGTATGTTAGCCACCATATATGCTTAGTGCTTGCTGCAGCTCCACCTCACTACCCCTTTCCTACCCATAAGCTTAAATAGTCTTGATCTCGCGGGTGTGAGATTGCTGAGTCCTCGTGACTCGCAGATACTTCCAAGTAGTTGCAGGTGCCGATGATACCAGTGCAGGTGACGCAACCGAGCTCAAGTGGGAGTTCGACGAGGACCTTGGTCGTTACTATGTTTCGTTTCCTGTTGATTAGTAGTGGAGCCCAGTTGGGATGATTGGGGATCTAGCATTTGGGGTTATCTTCTTTTTATTTGGATTTGACCGTAGTCGGTCTATGTGTGTACTCTCATTGATGTATGATTAATTTATGTAATGTGTGAAGTGGCGATTGTAAGCCAACTCTTTATCCCATTCTTGTTCATTACATGGGATTGTGTGAAGATGACCCTTCTTGCGACAAAACCACAATGCGGTTATGCCTCTAAGTCGTGCCTCGACACGTGGGAGATATAGCCGCATCGTGGGTGTTACACTTCGCCTGCGAAAAGCTCTGGTGGTGACGCCGTCTTGGGCTCCATGATGACCTCCGCCTTGTCGTCCTCCTGGTCTTGGTCTCGTTGCACCAATATAGCAACCTTTTCCTGATGCCTCGGTACTCCTGTCCTGCGCTGGCCTCCTTAGCACCAAAGAGGAAATAAGGACACTGCGCGCGCTGGCGCCCGCCTGGTGTCGTTCGTCATGGCTCACGTCACGAGAGCCTCGTGAGGTTTGCCCCGCCTTGATATCTCCGCTCCTCGTGAGCCTGCCTGACTAGGCCACTCCTGAGGAGGTCTTGCATCGTCCACCTCACGAGGCTTGGCTCCTCGCGAGGGTCTTGGATGCTTTGCTGATGAAGATGGGCCGTACGGCCCGCTGGCTTAGCCACGCCGTGGGCTGCAGGCAGGCAAGTCTGGGGACCCCCGTTCCCAGAACGCCGACAAGGAGGGCTGGTCATCAACCACCTCCTCCTCGGCAGCGGCCTTGCCGGCCTCCCCGGCAGGCCCCTTGCCAAGCTCCCTGGCAGACCCCTTGGCGGCGTCCTCAGCAGCGCCCTTGGCGGCCTCCTCGGCGGCCTTGGCGACATCCTCGATGACGGTGTCTATGTCCTCCTGGCCCGCTGACAGAGGATCTGGATATCGAGAAGGGGATGAAGCGAAGCCAAGACCAAGATTCAAAAAAGAAAAAGAAAAGACAGGGATGGAAGGCGAGCGACGAACCCGTGCCGGGCTGGGAAGAAGTGGCCCCTTTCTCGCCGACATTTTGTGCCGAAGTGGAGCCGCCGGCGCACGATTTCTCCTCCTCCTTCGTGTGCATGGGCTCGGTACTTGGCGCCCTTGCTGGGGACGCCCCTCGGGGCGACGTGGTCGATGGGGGTGGCATGTTGGGGGTAGCCCTCAGTGGCTCCTCCTGCTGCTGCCCTCCTCCTGCGATCTCGGCAAGGTCAGCGTCGATGGATCATGCCCACCAACACACGTCGACGAGGAGCGAGCGTCGAACTTACACTGGGGGCTGCGCCAGGGGCTGCAGTCCGGGCTGCTCACCACCAGTGGCACCCTCGAGGTGCCCGCCGGGGGCTGGCCGTCCGCCGAGGACCTGGCCCTCTTCACCCTCTAGGCCAGCGTCTACACGTTCCTGCAAAAATGAAAATAGTCCAAGATAAGCAGCACAGTTTGAGGAGACGAAGATGACAAAAAGGGGGAGGGAACAAGAAGCTTACTCCTCCTCCTCCACCTCCTCCTCAGCTGCCTTCCTCTTCCTCCTTGGGCTGAGGGACCCGAAGTCAAAAACGACCTCCGCGTCGACGTCTGCCGGAGGAGGGAAAGAAGGTCGAGTCTGAGCGCGCTTAGACAAAGAAGAGGCAGATGCTTTCTTCTTCGCCACCGCGGCTTTCAACAATTTATTCGCCGCCGCGGCCCTCGTCTGGCGCGCGGACGTCCCCTGGGCATGCCGGGGTTGCACGGCCCTGCCGGGCCAAACCGGCTCGCCGGAGCTGTCCCGCCGCAGGACTCGCCATCTCCCCGTGGCTGGAGGGTCGACGGCCTCGGCCTCCTCCTCCTCCTCCTCCTCCTCCGACGACGATGACTCGTCGGGTGCATCTTCAATGAGAGGCCTCTCCAGCGGATTCCGCCCACTAGGCGAGCTCCTTCTCCTCTGCAGCTCCTACGACCTCCTTCTCCTCTGCCGCCTGGCGAGCTCCGCCTCCGCCGCCCTGGTGGCGATATAGTCCAGCTCTGCCTGAGTGGTGTCCTGGATGAGCAGCGGCTCATTGCGGACGTACACCTCCGCCAAGTCGTCAAAGAACTCCTGCACCTGCTCCTCCGGCGGCGCGGCCCAGTTTTGGATGGGACCGTGCGTGTTGCAGTCCGGCATCATGGCAATGATGTCGGTCTGGCGCGAGTTGTTGCTCAGCGGGACCACCCTCGCCGGCAACCCAAACAAGGGCCCCTTGATGACCTTGCCGGCCTTCGCAGCCTTGCCGGACCTCTCGGCCCAGCCGCCGTGGTTCACGTCGAGCTGAAAGATCCGCTGACAAAAGTGAGCGTGCCCCATCACCGTGAAGTTGTGATTGAGGCCAGGACAAAGCCTCATGATGTCAGCCGCGTTCTGGAAGAGCCAGGCGTGCCTCCCCTTGTTGTGCAGAGGAGCAATTCGGCGGGGAGGAAATCCGCCCCAATCATCTCCAGGGTAAGCCCGACAATGGTGAGGCGGTGGATCCTGGTGGTGGTGATCTTGAGCTTGTCATCCTGGGTGTTGACGTTGCCCCAGTCATTCCTGGAAACCGGCGGCGCCTGGCGGATCCGGCAGAACTCCTGTGGGTCGTCCTCCTCAATCCAGCACCACCGGCCCCGCCATTCTTCCCACCTCTCCTTCTGGGCGCCCTCCGGGTACGTCCCTTTGGACCTTGGGATCCAGGTGACGCAACCATAAATGGCGCCTCCCTTCTGGATGCGGGGGTAAAAATAATGGCGGAAGAGCGTCGTGTTGGGAAGAACTCCAGCGAAGCACTCACAGAGATGGGCGAACAGAGCCATGCACTCCACGGCGTTTGGAGTGAAATCCAGGAGGTGGAAGCCAAATGTGTGCATGATATCATTGAATAAATCGGAGAAAGGGGGGCAAAGGCCGCAAGAAAAGTAGTCGACAAAGAACGGGTACCGATTCGGGGCGGCCTCGGCGCAATTGGCGGGGATGACGCGCGTGGCTGGATGCCCCGTCGTCTCCCCCCCGTCTTGCACCCTCATAGGGGCCTGAAGCAGTCCCGGAGTTCGAACACGTCGACCGTCGAGGGGAAGTAGGCGAGCTGCGTCCACCGCGCCGCCGACTCGCTCTCCGGCGGCTCTGACGCCCCGGCGTCCTTAGCCACGCCCTTACCCTTGGTGGATTTGGGGGCCATAGCGGCTGCGAGAGGCAAGGGACGGAGGACAGCGAAGACGCAGCAACGGCGAGCCAAGGCGAAAGCTTGGGAGAGAAGGAGAAAGGGACGGCGGTTCCGATATTGAAGAAGACGCAGGGGGTAAATGAGCAGCGCACCCGCGGTTATTCCTTTTTACGGGGAAGGCGTGGGCCGCCTCTTTTCCCATTAACTGCGATGTGACGCATGCGTGCGGGAACCGCCCCACACATGACCCCCACGTCACACATGACCCTCCACGTTGCGCGTTCAACGCGGGTCGTGGGGAAGCGCAGCGGACGAACAGTTACTACGGTAAAAATCCGCCCCACCTGCCCGCGCACCGTTCTGGGCCTGGCCCAACAACTCGTCGCGATTATGTGTGGCCCAGACCCGGGGGCTCCTGTCGGTGTACAAAAGTAGGGGCTCTCCTTTTGACCCCTTTACTTGTGCACGGGCAGTCAGAGTCACGCGCCGCGACCACACTTAGCAGGGTAGAGGAGGGAAGCCGGAGAGAAGCAAAAGCACAAGACAACCAAGGCAACGCCAAGACCAGGAACACAGGAGAGCAAGAGGGCGAGGTAGGCTCCCTCGGCAAGATCCTTGCCCAGGCAGCCTCCGCACTCCCGGCAAGAGCCTTGCCGGGGCAACCTGCCCGATGCCAGCGGAGCAAGCCACCCTTGAGCCCATGGGTCCCAACACCACCTACTACATTGGAACCAAGGCTCGGGAGGCGCCTCTGTGGTGGCATGCAGATCTTCGTCAAGATCATAAACATGTGAGATCAGATGAGGACCAGAAGATGGCGACCCTCGGCGAGATCCTAGCCGAGGAAATCCACAAGAATCCCGGCAAGCGCCTTGCCGGGGACAACGCCACGGCAAGACCCTTGCCGGGCCCCCGGCACGACACTTGCCGAAGGCATCAGCGGGGCCACTGCCAGACCTGCGCCAGCCAAGAATCCACTACCGTCCCCAAGCAGCTGCTAGCTCAACCAGCTGGGCAGGCACCTGCGTGGCGACGGGCGGCCTCTACACCGACTCAGCAAGCACCTGCGTGGTGGCATGCAACCCTTCGTGAAGGCTCCACCACCGCGCCAGCCTAGCAGCCAGCCAACGTGGCGCCGCGACGCCTCGTCAGCTCGGACACGTGTCAAGGCCAGGCAAGGCGGCAACAGCTGGGATGCGCTTCCTTGCCGTCCCCGATAAAGCAAGGGGGACACGTCGGCAGCGCATTAAATGCATTTGTCCTACGGTTCCAGAATAGGCTTATCAACTGTAGACCTTTCCACCTCCTGTGTTCCACTGTGGCGACCCCTTTTGACTATAACAGGAGGCCCGAGGCGACCAGGAGAGGGATTCGGCTCTTTTGGGCAAGTTGCACCCCATAGCTAGCTCAAGAACACAAGAACACTCAATACATCCACCAAAGCAGGACTTGGGTATTACGCATCTTCACGGCCCAAACCTGGGTAAACGACCCGCGTGCTTCCTGTCAGACCTGCTCTTTGCACAACCTCACGCTCGCTGACCGTAGAAGGGATCCCAGTGACCCCATAGGTGTCGTTCCCACCGACACCTCCTCACCACCGGCAACCGTTCATGTGGGTCGTGGGGGCCAGCAACATGGCGCAGCTCCCGCACCGCCTCTGGACACGGCGACCGCGGTGAGCGACACACTCATCATTGCCGGACACGGTCGGCTTCAGGGTGCCGAGGGTGGCGTTAGTGCTATGGCACGACCAGCAGATCAACACCTGGCTCGTCGAGGATGCACGAGGCGCCGAAGTGCACGCGCGTCGCGACGCGTCCGTGGAGTGTTCTAGCGAGGCCAACTGCATCCCCAGGACCTGAAACCATGCCGGGTCGTCTTGCTTTTTCAATGACATGTGGGGATCGCATGTGAGCAAAGGGCATCTCCAACGTTGCCACGACCGCAGCTGACTACCCTGGCACACCAAAAACGCTTGTCCCTCGCGCCGTCACGCGGTGCGTTCCCAGCCGACGCCAGCTGCCCACATTCATGTCGTCCGTCTGTATGCCGTCATTAAGAGGCTCGATGCCCGAGGAACCAACTCTGGCGACTTAATGACGCACCCAGACGCTTGGCCTCATCGGAATGTGCTACTTAAAGCGGCAATGCCCAGCTAAACTCCACACCATAGCGCATCCTCCTGCTACCTGGCACCACATCAGCCATGACCGCGAGCGCGAACGCTCTACGAGAGAGCTTGTCTTCGGGGATGAAGCTCGAGGTCACCACCCTCGCTCAAGTCGCTTCTCGCAACACAATAGCGGCGTAGCCGGACGCGAACACGACCGCACAAGCGGTGGCCACACTGGCGGCCGATGACGGGAGCACCGTCAGCCACGCGTCCTACATGTCGTCATCCAACGTTCGGTGGCACATGTGGCAGGTGAAGCGACGGACCGTCCACGTCCATCATCATCGACCTCACGTGCACCGGCACCGCCGAGGTTGGGGACTCCTCCGAGGATGAGTAGGGCATGGGAGGCGATAGGGCATGGTGTGCCAAACTGGCCGACCCGTCTCCCGTGTTCTACTCTTCCTCGCCGGAGACCGCACCTTCACTTCATGGGTCTTGAACTCTGCCCCCGTACATTGAGATTGCAGATGGAGGACGTTGGTCGTCGTTGTAGAATAGGTTTAGGGTCGGGTTTATTTTATTTTTCTGTCCTATGGAAGTTTGAAATGTAATGAAAATATGCCGTGTTTGCATGAATCTCGTCCGATGTATATGAACTTTCACAATAATAGTAAGATATATTGTAGGAGTATGAAAATATATGGAATGATTATTCGTTTTTGTGTGCATAAACTTAGAAGGTTTGACCCGAGACAAAGCTAACATGCGAAGTAAATAAACACATAGGGTCTACATACACAATTTATTTAGGCACTCCAACAGTACGTCCACTACACATTCACGCTTCACATCTTTCTACATCTACGGGAATCTACGAAAGGGTTAACGTAAATTGCCTCTCTCTCCCCTCTGATTTTCATGGTGGTGGGCCCCTCTCTCCCCCCAATCTCCAATCAACAGCCCACACATTTCACATTATGTTCATTACATAACTGGGATTACATAGGTGTAGCATTACTCGTCCTAAAAAACCAACTAAGCCAACCTCCCAGCATATCGCGCGGAAAAAGACCCGTCCGCCGTTTTAGTCGGGATTACCGGATTACTAGTATTAGTATCGATGGATCGTGCGAAGCACCAAGTTTAAAAGGAAAAAAGGTGGTACACTCACAGCACACCTGTCGCGCATTGCACCCCGCACACGGTTGGCCCTGCACACGGCTCACGCAAACAGAACGCGCTTCGGCTTGCCTCTTCACTGACACATGGGACCGCACTTGGAGAAACCGACCATGCGCCAAACACCCCCGCCCAATGCGCGAAAATATCCCCCACCCCCCAAAAGAAAATTCCCCCCAAATCCCAAAATCAACCGCCCTTCGGCCAACTAGCCAATAATATTCCCCAAACCCCCTCCCCCCAGCCGCCTCCACTCCATTCGCTTCGCCAAAGCAGCCCTCCACACTGCGCCAATATGTCGGTGCCATGGTTCGTCGAGGGGACGCACGGAGATCCTCTCACTCCCACAGTACGCTCTCGTAGACTGCTATCCTCTAGCCGCGCCGCCACCGCTGGCGACGTTCTTGTGGAGACGCACGGCGGTCAGCTTCTCCCGCGGTACGCGCATTCTAGAGTGAGGCCCTTTGCATGTCAAAGTAGCGCTGAATGTTAGCTGATAGACGCTGTTAATCTCACTGTTTGCCAAAGTAGTTTACAGTCAATATGCTCTACTTAAGAAGCTTCCTTGCCTTGTTCTGCACTCAATCTGCTTAGCTGAGATGGCATGCCACACCCGATTAGTTGCTAAAATATCCTGCCATATATTTATTGTGACATAGATTTCCATGGTCTAGAAGCCAATCTGTTAGGTGAAATAGCTCTACACCGTTTTATACTCGACCTTTGTTGCTGAGATGGCCTTCAATGGTTGTGTGCTCAGCCTCATTGACTGCTGAAACAGCCTGTCATAATTTAGCACTCAAATTGGTTTACTGAATTAGCTTTACATATATTTCGTTACTTTGATCAGCTTGTCCAAATTTCTTGCCATAGCTTTAGACATGGACCTAGGTATTTTTTTCTGGACTTCATAAAAAAGCATATATGTTTTTCCTGTAATATCTAGTAGAAGAACTATTTGTATGTCTAACATATGGACAGGACTTGGATAACTTCTGCTCGAATATTCTCCGCTGCATTTGTCGAGCGGGTTGAAAACTTCATGAACTTTATTAGAGCTGAGTACGATGGTCCGAAATCAGATGTGCTCTGCCGTTAGTAACAGTTGTATGAATTCAGTTACAAGACCCCAGTCAACAGTGCAAAATCATCTACACTTGTATGGGATGTCGGTCACATATACTAGGTGTGTTCATCATGGTGAAGCTGTGAACGTCATTGTTACTGACTATGTGGAAGCAGAAGATCACCATCTTGATCTGCATGATGCTCAGGTGGAAGAGGAGGAGGAGGTGGTGGTGGCGGAGCTAATGTGTCTTACCAACATTTAAACAATGCGACAATATGCTCGTGCATTTCGTGAACTTTCACATGCAGAAGAAAAATGATGGGCCCGCATGTTGGAACAATGCAACGTGGCTATCACCCCAGGAAATAAGCTGTCAGTATTCTCAGCTATGGTCACCTTTCTTCAGGTGAAGACATCTGAGCGAATGACCAACAAATTATTTGATGCGATGTTGGCTGCTTTCCGCTAATCTTTCCCAGATGCGTCTGAGTTGCACACACCTACAGTAAAATGAAGAATTTCCTTCGTGCAGTTGGAATTGGATATGATATGATCCATGTTTGTAAGAATAGTTGTGTACTGTTCTGGAAGGATTATGCCAACTTAAGTGAATGCCCAAAATGCAAATCATCAAGATGGAAAGATGGCGATGCTATGAAGAGGATTCCTCATAATGTTCTGAGACATTTTCCAATTATAACAAGATTGCAGAGATTGTTTCATGATGCTGAAACAAGAGAGGATGTACTGTGGCATTCTAGGAACCAGGAGTATATAGATCAGAATGTAATGAGCCGTCCATCTCATGGTAGTGACTGGAAAAGCTTCAATCAGAAACACAAAAAGTTTGCTGCTGACCCGAGAAACATTAGACTTGGCTTAGCTTCAGATGGATTGAACCCATTGGGCCACCAGAGTGCCACATATAGCATCTGGCCAGTGCTTGTCATCCCTTACAACATGCCTCGAAATGTCCGCACCAAAGAATCAAACTACATGATGGCGTTGCTCATCCCAGGTCCAATAAGTCCTGGAAATGATTTTGAATTATTCATGGAGCCTCTTGTGGAGGAACTTCAACAGCTATGGAGGGGTGTTCTCACTCAAGACCTATATAGCAGCCCACCAGCTGATTTCTTTCTGCGTGCTGTTATAATTTGGTGCGTCCATGACTATCCAGCTTTGGGCACTATGTCAGGGCGAATGACACATGGTTACAATGCATGTGTTCGCTGTGATAGGAATCCGCTGTCATACGCAATACTTAGCAAGATCTGTTACATTGGACACAGTCGTTTCCTTTCCAAGGACAAGATGTGTCCTACAAAATACCGAAGATATGTGTTCAATGCAAAGCATGAAAACCGTGATGCGCCAAAGAGGCTGACCGCCGATGAGTTGCAAGTGGAATTAGAGAAGATAAGGCATATTACACCAGGAAACCATCCTGATAATGGTAGCGGGAAAAGGAAGTGTCGCAGGGCAGAAGAGAGACTATTGTTTACCCGCAGGTCCACTTGTGGGACTTGGAGTATTGGAAAGATTTGGATCTGCGGCATAATCTTGATGTGATGCACATCGAGAAAAATATATGTGACATCATTATCAGCATACCTCTTAATACTGAAGGCAAGACGAAAGATACCTTAAAATCCAGGATTGATTTGACACACCTGGGTATCATAAAGGATTTGCAGGTGGAAGATGAAGGTAAACCACGGGATATGGCACTAGCTGTGTACGTCCTGGACAAGGTAAAAAGAAAAGAATTCTGCGAGGTCCTGTCATGTGTTAGATTCCCACAAGGGTTTTCTTCCAACCCTGAAAGGAGAGTGAATGCAGATGGAAACAATGTACAAGGGTTGAAAAGTCATGACTGCCACGTCCTACTTCAAAGGGTTTTACCTGTTATCCTTAGAGGAATGGGCCGCCCTGACTTATACAGAGCAGTTGCAGAGTTGGCACAATTCTTCAGGGAACTCTGCAGTAGAAATATCAGGATAGATGCTTTGGAGCATCTTAGAGACAAGATACCAACTATCCTATGCGACCTTGAGAAGATATATCCTCCAACCTTCTTTGATGTGATGGTGCATTTGGCTGTTCATCTACCTGATGAGGCACTACTTAGAGGTCCATTACAGTATGACTGGATGTACCCTATTGAAAGGTGGCTAGGCACTTTCAAGGGCTATGTTAGGAATAGAGGTAGACCCGAGGGTTCCATTGGAGAGGCCTACATTGCTACAGAAGCGTTGACATTCTGCTCAAAATACATTGAAAAAGTTCATCAGCTTAGCAAAGAGGTGGGTGAAGAAAATCCCGGGCTCAATGTTTTCGATTGTTCTGTTCGAGTTACAGGGAAGATTCGACAAGATGACAGACCTAAAGATTTGGAAAAAATGGTTTGGTATGTGTTGAATAACTGTCCTGAGATTCTACCTTATTGTTGGGAAACGTATCATGCAATTAAAAAAAATCCTACGCTCACGCAAGATCTATCTAGGAGATGCATAGCAACGAGAGGGGGTGAGTGTGTCTACGTACCCTCAAAGACCAAAAGCGGAAGAGTTTGACAACACGGTGGATGTAGTTGAACTTCTTCTCGTTCCGACTGATCAAGCACTGAACGTATGGCACCTCCGCGCTCTGCACATGTTCAGCTCGATGGCGTCCCTCAAACTCTTGATCCAACAAAGTGTCGACGAAGTAGATGAGTTCCATCAGCATGACGGCATGGTGACGGTGATGGTGAAGTGATCCATGCAGGGCTTTGCCTAAGCACTACGAGAATATGACCGAGGGTGTAATCTGTGGAGGGAGGCGCCGCACATGGCTAACAGATGTTGTTGTGTGTTCTAGGTGCCTCCCCCCTCATATATATAGGTGGGAGGGAGAGGGAGCATCCAAGGGGGCGCCCCAAGGAGGAGGAATCCTACTTGGGTGCCTCCCCAATTCGGCCTCCCCCCTTCCATAAGATCCGAAGGGGGAGGAAGGAGGACGGTGGAGGGAAGGAAGGGGGAGGCCGAATCCCTCCCCTTTCTTCTCTCTTCCCCTCTTTCCTTCTCCTCTGGTATGGCCCATATGGGGGGCGCAACAGCCCCTGCTGGCTGCTACGTTTCCCCGGCCCATTAGGCCCATATCTTTTGCCGGGGGTGCCCGGAACCCCTTCCGGTGACCCGATATGTACCCGGTACCCTCCGAAACAATTCCGGTGTCCGAATACTATCGTCCTATATATCAATATTTACCTCTCGACCATTTTGAGACTCCCCGTCATGTCCGTGATCTCATCCGGGACTCGAAACAACATTTGGTCACCAAATCACATGACTCATATAATACTAAATCGTCATCGAACGTTAAGCGTGCGGACCCTACGGGTTCGAGAACTATGTAAACATGACCGAGACACCTCTCCGGTCAGTAACCAATAGCGGAACCTGGATGCTCATATTGGCTCCTACATATTCTAAGAAGATCTTTATTGGTTGAACCGTTATGACAACATAAGTCATTCCCTTTGTCCATCGGTATGTTACTTGCTCGAGATTCGATTGTCGGTATCTTCATACCTAGTTCAATCTCGTAACCGACAAGTCTCTTTAATTGTTCTGTAATACATCATCCTGCAACTAACTCATGAGTCACTTTGCTTGCAAGGATTCTTATGATGTGCATTACCGAGAGGGCCCGAAGATACCTCGCCGAAACTCAGAGTGACAAATCCTAATCTCGATCTATGCCAACCCGACAAACATCTTTGGAGATACTTGTAGAGCATATTTATAATCACCCAGTTACGTTGTGACATTTGATAGCACATAAGGCATTCCTCCGGTATCCAGGAGTTGCATAATCTCATAGTCAAAGGAATATGTATTTGAAATGAAGAAAGCAATAGCAATAAAACTGAACAATCAATATGCTAAGGTAATGGACGGGTCTTGTCCATCACATCATTCTCCTAATGATGTGATCCCGTTCATCAAATGACAACACATGTCTATGGTTAGGAAACTTAACCATCTTTGATTAACGAGATAGTCTAGTAGAGGCTTACTAGGGACACGGTGTTTTGTCTATGTATCCACACATGTATCAAGTTTCCGGTTAATACAATTCTAGCATGGATACTAAACATTTATCATGATATAAGGAAATATAAAATAACAACTTTATTATTGCCTCTAGGGCATATTTCCTTCAGTCTCCCACTTGCACTAGAGTCAATAATCCAGTTCACGTCGCCATGTGATTTAACACCAATAGTTCACATATTTATGTGATTAACACCCATAGTTGACATCGCCATGTGACCAATACCAAAAGAGTTTACTAGAGTAAATAATCTAGTTCACATTGCTATGTGATTAACACCCAAAGAGTACTAAGGTGTGATCACGTTTTGCTTGTCAGAGAGGTTTAGTCAACGGGTCTGCCACATTCAGATCCATATGTATTTTCTAAATTTTTGTGTCTATAATGCTCTGCACGGAGTTACTCTAGCTAATTGCTCCCCCTTTTAATATGTATCCAGACTGAGAGCCAGATTCATCCAGATCTGTGTCAAAGCTTGCATCGACGTAACCCTTTACGACGAACTCTTTGTCTCCTCCATAACCGAGAAATATTTCCTTAGTCCTCTAAGGATAATTTTGACCGCTGCGCAGTGATCTACTCCTGGATCACTATTGTACCTCCTTGCCAAACTCATGGCAAGGTACATAATAGGTCTGGTACACAGCATGGCATACTTCATAGAACCTATGGCTGAGGCATAGGGAATGCCTTTCATTCTCTCTCCATCTTATGCCATGGTCGGGCTTTGAGTCTTACTCAACTTCACACCTTACAATACAGGCAAGAACTGTCGTATTCGGGGCTCCGCAGACCCAAGATAGATTCGAACTCTGTGGTGCGTGCGAAGAACTCAACCTCCCCAGTCTTCTAACTTGTTGATCTAATGGCCTAGCTTGATGAACTAGAAGGAAATGGGACATGGCAGTTTACCCAGGTTCGGGCCACCTTGCAGTGTAAAACCCTACTCCTGCTTTGTGGTGGATTAGCCTCGAGGTGGGCTGAGGATGAACTAGTACAATGGAAGAACAACCTCAGGAGGTGTGTTCTTGTGTTTTAGTGAGCTGGTGAGGGTGTGGACCATCTCGATGGTCTGGATCCGGATCCCTCTCTACGGTGGTCGCTAGGCTACATTTATAGTGGCCTTGGTCCTCTTCCCAAAATGAAGGCGGGAAGGGATCCCACAACGGCCCAATTCGAAGGGACACAACTAGTACATCTTATCCTGACGAAAGGTGGTCTTCGCCTGCAAAGCCTCTGGTCGTGATGTCATGGTGGGGTCGGCGATGACCTCCGCCATGACTTCCTGGCTGTCTTGGTCTTGTAGCATGGAAATGGGAACCTTTGGTTGATGCCCCTAGACTCCGTGGCTGTGCTTGCCTCTTTAGCACCAAACAGAAAACCTGCTGTACTGCGCCCGCTGGTGCCCGCCTGGCCTTGATCGTCATGGCTTGCGTCATCCGAACCTCACGAGGTGAGGACTCGAAATATCCGCTCCTCAGGACCCACCCTAAGGAGGCCGCTCCTTCCGGAGGTCTTGGCGCCGTCGGCCTCGCGAGGCTTGGCCCCTCGCGAGGTCTTGTGTTGTTGGTGCTGAAGGTGGGTCGTACCAGCCGCCAATGGAGCCACCCGTGGGCCGCAGGCAGGCAAGTCTAGGTACCCCGGTTCCTAGAACGCCGATAGTAGCCCCCGGGCCCAAGGCACGCTCAGACTTGGCTTCGAGGCGAAGCCAAAGGGCAAGGGTGGAGCGTCGCGGGCCCCAACCGCCTGCGGACCCGGTCGATGCGTGCCGCTTGATGGGTCGTGGGAATCTCCGCTCCTCCACGCAGCCTCGGCAACCGTCCTGGGCTGACCAAAAGGCTGCCGCCTGCCGCCGAGCTTTCATTGCATTCCCTTCGTCTTGCTCCAGATCCCCTTCTCTCCCTGCTCAGAGCGCCTCCAGATCTGTCAAGCTCTCCCTAGACTTGCCACCAATGGTGACCGAGAAAGCGAAGCCCGCCGCTCCTTCTTCACGCTCGGCCTCCTCGTTCGAGGCTGCCCTCAGTGCGTCCACCATCACTGAGCAGAAGCATCTTGCCGCCGTGCTCTTGCTGACAGCGAGCAACAACAATGAGGGATGGGAGACAGTGCTCCGGGTTGGCTCCGCCAAGCCGGGAACCTTGGGGGAAACCTTCTACCCCTTCTTCATGCACAGCGTCTTTGCTGGTCTCGTCACCCCTTTCTCCAATTTCTTCTTCACCGTCCTCAACCATTACCAGATCCACGACCTTCATCTTCATCCCAACTCCATCCTCCTCCTGTCCATCTTCGCCTTCTACTGCGAGGCGTTTCTAGGGGTGGCGCCCTCTGTTGCGCTGCTCTGCCACTTCTTCTACCAACGGATGGGCAGCACCCAGTGCTTCGAGTGCATCTGCTTCGCCGTATCTCATGGCAGCAACGCAATCTCGAGGGTCGGTAAGAAGGTGGAGGACTTCCGGTGCAAGTGGATCTTCATGGATGCCAAGCGCTCTCACCCTCGGCTGGAGCTGCCGACCGCGTTGCCGGCGATGTTGGACCGGTGGGCTCATGAGAAGCTCACCGACCCTAGGGCAGAGCTGCTGCTGGAGAAAATGACGGTTGACCTGGAGGCGGAGAAGCTGACAGGGGCCATGCTCGCAGGGAATTCCTAACGTAGTGCATGGCTCCGCTCTAGGTGCACACGTGCCCTGTGTGGAGCCATAAGGGCGCGGAAGACGACCTCCGGCTACGCCCGGAAGACTTGACCGACGAGGAGCTGAGCAAGGCCGTGCGCACCTTGCTCGAGAAGCACCCGAGCGGCCTCCCAGAAGCCTATCTCCCGCTGTACTGCCGCGATGACAGGGAGAAGGTAGCCGCCTACATGCCCATCTTCAACAAGCGGGGGCTCGTGCCGCCAAAGCCTCCCCAGCCCCCTAGCTCCCCGGTGCTGGTGTCCTCCGGCGAGCACTCCGAGGCGACCTTGGAGGGGGTGGGGGAGACCTCTCCCCCATGGCAGAGCGAGCACCTCCGCGTCCTCTCCGATGATGAAGACACCGGTGAGTACCTGGCCGAGGGGTCGCCGCGCTCCACCGTGGTTGCCACGAGGTCCGGGGGCATCCTCATGAGGAGGCTAAAGCAGGAGACCTTGGAGAAGGGCCAGACGGCGTCGCTTCCCCGGGATGACGCATTCGCCTTGTCGCTGGCCGCCACCATCGCAGAGCCAGCCGTCGCATGCTCGTCCGCTCCTGAGAGCGCGGTGAAGCTTGTGCCCAAGAAGCTCAGGGGCGCCGCGCTCCTGGCCAAGAGGAGGGCATACATTGCTGACGACAAGTAAGTATTTCACCTTGTTTCTGCTTCCCATCTTTGACACCATGCTCACAACACCGTCTCCTGGTGACCAGGCTACAGCTGATGCTGAAGAGGAAGAAGGAGGAGGCCAGGGCCTCCAAGGCCAAGCAGCCTGCTACGATCACGACGACTCTGGTGTGGGAAGAAGAGCCGTCTCGCGTCCTCCTACGATGGAGCTGGCCTCTCGAGGCTCGGGGGCTCAGCCTCAGGAGGAGACCGCCTCCGTGGCTAAGCTGACTCAGGAGGCGCCTGTCTCAAGCACACCCATAGGGGTCCGAGGGCTCTGGAGCCCCCTGCCGTCCTTTCTGCTGTTGCCTCGCCAGCCCTGGCACCGGTGCCACCTCCTCCCCACGCCATCATGCTGGCGGACCATGGATCCTCCGCCATGCCCGACGCTCTGGAGGATGCCTTCACTGCTCTGGACCGGCTCTGGGCTGATCTTCAGGGCGTAGACCGGCGCATGGCGACGGGGCATCTGGGGCTGGTCTCGGGATGCCTCCAGGCCGACTTGTCCGTCAGGGCAGCCTGGGGCCAGACCGAGGCCGCCACTGAGGAGGGCAAGAAGGTGGCCGGCATGGCTGCAGCTGCTCGCGACGCAGCGCTGACCGACGCAGCGGCCGCCGAGGAACGCTGCCGCACGGCAGAGGCCGAGGTGAAGGCCCTCTGCGACGAGCAGGCCGCCCGCACCCGTTAGCTCGAGGAGCAGGAGGAGGAGCTGAAGGCCCAGGAGGCTGCGCTCGCCAACCGCGATGCTGAACTGGAGCAGGCAGCCCAGGAATAGGCTGCGGAGCGGAGCCGCGTGGAGAAGCTGAAGGAGGAGGTGGAGGCGGCCTAGGCATCTCACACCAAGCTCGTCTATGAGGAGAAAACTCGGCTCGAGGCCAGGGAAAAACTCCATGGCGCTGCTGAGAAGGCGGCCGCCATGGGGTGCGACGCTTTCGCCTCCTTCGAGCAGAGGTGCCGCGCAGCCCTGCAGTCCCTTTATGAGGATGGGTACGAGAGGCCGCTGGCGACACCGAAGGAGGGTCCCGCCGGACTGCTCCCCAAATTTTCCACGGCACTCGAGGGCATCTTCGTCGGAGTGGCCCCCCTGGTGGAGGCGGAGGCTCACGCGCTCTTCACCTCGGCCGTGACACGCATCTTCAGCCACTTCCACCTTCGGGAGCTAAGCTTCTGATAGAGGCAAAGGTGTCCCGTCTTTCGATGAGATGGTGGCTATCGTTTTGGAGGAAGTCGACTTTGACGATCCGACTACGAACATGCGAGGACGTCACACCTTAGCAATCGCTAAACCAACTCCGAGAGGTTATTAACCATGCCAGAGCCCGATCAACCTTACCACGAAGGTCTGTTTCCTGCAGGCAAACGAAGAACAGGCAAGAAACTAAGATTCCAATATGGATATTGCGAATATAAGAGGAAAGCTTTATTGATCAAGGTGGGGTTCCGTGACGCCTTTGTCTGGTCGTTGAACACAAACGAAGTACGTGAAGTTGCAGCTATGGCGAACTTTAATCTAAACAAAACCCAAAGTCTAAACGATGCCCTAAGGGCTGTATATATGGAGGAAGAGGGGGGGATTTCGTGGCCCTTGGAGGAGGGGTCCGAAACCAACCCTAACACTTGTTTCCCCACAAATACGGACTCTAAAAACAGCCTATATTCAAGTATTTCGAAAATACATTGGCCTGGCCCAAAAATAAGGTGACGCAGCACCTAGAATAGCCTCTGGACGAAAATTATGAAGTGGAATCTTGTATATTTCGTCCAAGGCTTCATGCACTCATTATGGTGTCTTCAGAGTCTTGAAATCATCACTTGAAACTCTGTTCTTGTCTCCCTTGTGCATGCCACCAACTCCATGCTTATTCTTGCTCCAATGTTTTTCCTTCTCCAAGCTAGGCCCTTCATTTGTAAGCAAAACAAATGTATCCAATTTAGGCAGCATCATATTCTCATGAACATTAGAATCATTACCAAGAAACGAAAGTACCTGGTAATTTAATTGGCGTGCGCGAGCTCTAGTAATCGGTCCAGTATGTATAGTAGCAAGGGTTGTGGGTGTAACAATGGTGTTGATGTCCTCATCATCCTCCCCTTCTTGAAATGAAGTCGTCCTGAACGGAAGCTCATCTTCCTCACCCAAATAAGGTTTCAAATCAGCAATGTTAAAACTGGGAATAACCCCAAAATCTGCAGGCAGCTCAAGTTTATATGCATTATCATTTTTTCTCTAACACCTTAAATGGACCATCAGCATGTGGCATTAGCTTTGATTTGCGCAAATCAGGAAATCTATCCTTACGCAAATGTAACCAAACAAGATCTCGAGGTGCAAACACAACATGTTTTCTACCCTTATCTCCCGCAAGTTTATATTTAGCATTCATACACTCAATGTTTTCCTTAGTTAACTCATGCATTTTTAAATTCAATTAAGCACGTTGTTTAGCATCAAAATTAACCTTCTCCGTAGATGGAAGAGGCAACAAATCAATAGGTGCACGAGGTAGGAAACCATACACAATTTCAAAAGGGCACATCTTAGTAGTAGAATGCAATGAACGATTATAAGAAAATTCAATATGAGGCAAGCATTCTTCCCACATTTTCTTATTATTCTTCAAAACAGCCCTAAGCATAGTAGACAATGTTCTATCTACTGCTTCAGTTTGTCCATCCGTTTGGGGGTGACAAGTAGTACTAAAAAGTAGTTTAGTCCCCAACTTAGCGCATAAACATCTCCAAAAGTGGCTATGAAATTCAGTATCACGATTTGAAACAATAGTATTTGGCACACCATGCAAGCGAATAATTTCACGAAAGAACAAATCAACAACATTAACATCATCATCACTTTTATGACATGGTATAAAGTGTGCCATTTTCAAGAACCTATCCACGACAACAAATATGCTATCCCTCCCCTTCTTTGTTAAAGGTAAACCTAAAACAAAGTCCATAGATATATCCTCCCAAGGAACACTAGGTACAGGCAAAGGCATATATAAACCATGAGGATTGAGTCGTGACTTAGTGTTTTGACATGTAGTGCAGCGAGCAACAAAACGCTCAGCATCCCATCTCATCTTTGGCCAAAAGAAATATGTAGCAAGTATATTCTCCGTCTTCTTCACGCCAAAGTGTCCCATTAGTCCTCCTCCATGCGCCTCCTGCAATAACAAAAGACGAACGGAGCTAGCTGGAATGCATAGCTTGTTAGCACGAAACACAAATCCATCGTTAACGACGAACTTGTTCCATGTTCTACCTTCTTTACAATTCTGCAATACATGTTTAAATTCAGCATCATGCACATATTGATCTTTGATGGTCTCCAAACCAAATATTTTAAAGTCAAGTTGTGAAAGCATAGTATAACGACGAGACAATGCATCAGCAATAACATTTTCTTTACCCTTCTTGTGTTTAATGACATAAGGGAAAGTCTCAATGAATTCAACCCATTTAGCATGTCTACTGTTCAGTTTTGCTTGACTTTTATTGTGTTTCAAAGATTCATGATCAGAATGTATAACAAATTCTTTGAGCCATAAATAATGTTGCCATTTTTCAGAAAAGTATGCAACAGGTTTGCCATCTTGTAATAACACACCTCCTAATCCAATTCCACTAGCATCACATTCAAGCTCAAAAGTCTTATTAAAATCAGGAAGTTGGAGTAAAGGAGCATGTGTCAACTTATCTTTCAATACCGTGAAGGCTTCTTCCTGTGCGGTACCCCAAACAAAAGGCACATCCTTCTTTGTAAGCTCATTGAGAGGTGCAGCAATGGTGCTAAAATCTTTCACAAAACGCCTATAGAAACCAGCGAGTCCAAGAAAACTCCTCACTTGTGTGACCGTTTTAGGCTGCGGCCAACTCTCAATATCTTGAATCTTGGCTTTATCAACTTCAATTCCCTGTGGAGTAACAACATAGCCAAGAAAAGATACTCGGTCGGTGCAAAAGGTGCACTTCCCAAGGTTACCAAACAAACGTGCATCACATAGAGCAATAAAAATAGCACATAAATGTTCCAAAGATTTGCTATAAATCAGTATATCATCAAAATAGACTACCACAAATCGCCCAATGAAAGCACGTAAAACTCCGTTCATTGATCTCATGAAAGTACTAGGTGCATTAGTTAACCCAAAAGGCATGACTAACCACTCATATAAACCAAACTTAGTTTTAAATGTTGTTTTCCATTCATCTCCCAATTTCATACGATTTTGATGGTATCCACTACGCAAATCAACTTTGGAGAATATTGTAGAGCCACTCAATTCATCAAGCATATCATCTAGCCAAGGAATAGGATGACGATAACAAATAGTAATATTATTAATGCCTCTACAATCAACACACATACGCGACATACCATCCTTTTTAGCCACTAGTATAATAGGAACAACACAAGGACTAAGAGATTCGCGTATATAACCTTTGTCGAGCAGCTCCTGTACTTGACGCATAATATCCTTCGTCTCCTCTGGATTGGTACGGTATGGTGGACGGTTGGGTAGCGATGCACCAGGAATTAAGTCAATTTGATGCTCAATCAATTGAATAGGTGTTAATCCCGGTGGCACGTCTTGTGGAAATACGTCAGCGAACTCCTGCAAAATGTTAGTAATAGCAGGGGGCAAAGAGGAAGGCACGTCCTCGAATGAAAATAATGCCTCTTTGCACACAAAAGCATAGCAAACAGATTTGCTGAAATCTAGCTCATCAATATCAGATTTTGTGGCAAGTAAACATGCACTTTTCAATTTAATTTCAGAAGTAACACTAGATGGTTTATTATGAGGTTCATTTGTTGCTCAAATTCTTTTGCCACAATCTGATTTTCACTCTTATTTTTCTCCTGTTGTTTTTTATTAGCTCTATTAGTATAATCTTTCAAAATGGAATCAGGAGTCATAGGAAGCAAAGTAATATTTTTATCCTTATGAACAAGAGTATACTGATTGTTTCTACCATGGTGTACAATTTTTTTATCAAATTGCCATGGTCTACCAAGTAATAAGGAACATGTTTGCATAGGTACCACATCACAATCAACATATGTAGAGATACTAAAATGCACACGAACAGTATGTGCTACCTTAACCTTGCCACTGTTGTTGAACCATAGGATGTAGTAAGGATGTGGATGTGGTCTTGTGGTGAGAGATAGCTTCTCCACCATCTCCATGCTAGCCAAGTTGTTGCAGTTCCCTCCATCTATGATGACGTGAACAGAACGTTCCTTCACAACTCCCTTTGTATGGAACAAATTATGCCTCTGATTTTGCTCCGCTTGTGTGACATGCACACTCAAAACACGTTGAGAATCTAAACATTCATACCTGTCAGCGTCTTCAGGAGCCATGTATTGCGTCTCATGATCAGAATCATCTTCACCGTGTTTTTCACGTGTAATAAGAGCCAAAGTCTCCTCATCATAGTCACTAGCAGACTCATACCCACCATCCTCAGTAGCAATCATCACACGCTGAGATTTGCATTCTTTCGCATAATGACCTCTTCCCTTACAACGACGACAAATAATATCACTTGTGTGCCCTGTTGATGCCATGGAAGAAGAAGAGCTTTGTGCATGCCCGACAGGTGTGCTCTTGGCAGATAGTGGTGGTTGTGCCTGCTTTCTTGTATCACGGCTGGAGGTGGCACGTGATGGAGGTGCTAGTACAGTGGAAGTAAAGGATGCACGTGGTGTCCATGATGAAGGTCGACCTGCAGAAAAGTTAGTTCGCGCCAATGCCTGTCGATCCTGCGCTTCACGTTCAGCTTTACAAGCAAGATGGAATAAACGAGTGATATTATTATACTCCTTATACTCTAGAATGGTCTGAATCTCTCTATTTAATCCACCCATAAAACGTGCAAGCATAGCTTCATTCTCCTCAACAATACCACATCTAATCATGCCAGTTTGTAATTCCTGATAATATTCTTCTACAAAAAAATTTCCTTGTCTTAAACGCTGCAATTTTTGAAGTAATTCACGTTGATAATATGGTGGAACCCAACGAGTACACATAGCCGTTTTCAAAGGAGCCCAAGTAGCTGGAATAGGATATAATCTACAATGTTCAGACCACCAAACACATGCAAAGCTAGTGAAAGCACAAACAGCAGCAGGAACACGTCTCTCCTCAGGATATTGTAAACATGTAAATCGTTGTTCAGTTTCTAACTCCCAAGTAAGATATATATCAGGAACATATCTACCCTCAAATGGTGGAATGTTCAATTTTAGTTTAGGAAGATGGTCATGTATCTCGGGTGGTGGTGCAGCCCTACCGTTGTGATGATATGCATGAGGACTACCTGGTGGTGGTGGTGCTGGTGGTTGCACGTAGTTCTGATTTTGGTCAACCTCATCCTCGTAATGGTCCTCCACCTCTGCAGTAGCAGCAGGAGCTACAGAAGCATCAACAGCGGCACCAGAATTTTGACCAGGCTCATGGGGAACGCGTTGTGCTCGTCCCACTTGATTTGGAAGGCGATGTTGCTGCTGTTGTTGTTGTAGAGGTGTGACAGGTGCAGCGGGCGGTGGTTGTGGAAGACGCGTGAGCAATTCATTAAACTTGTTATCGAGCTTTGTTTCGAACGCCTTCGCAATTCCATCTATCTTCTCCATGGCCTCTTCAAATTTGTTTAGCACATCTTCCACCTGTCCACTCATCATTTGCTGAAACTTACCATGTAACTCTTTGTTCGTCATGTTCTCCCAGTCAGTCTCGTAGGCTTGTGATCCTGCCATGGATAGCAGCAATAGAAACACACAAGAATATGATCCTACAGACTACTAGAAAATGGCGGTGGTGGGGTGTCACAAATCCGTCAAGCAAATCTCAAATTCTTACCATTTCTTACCCAGCAGCAGGTGGTGAACGGCAACTGTTGTAGTTAAAACTCTCAAATCTTGGATAGAGCGATTACCAAGGAGAGTCAAACGCACGACGTAGATTTATGTGGAGCTAGGAAGGCTTATAATATGGTAGAAAAAAGGGTCAGCAATAACCAATTCAGAGATGCCAAGTTGAATAAATGCTCAACGACGGTACTGTGCTGGTCCTAGGATAGACGGTGCTAGAGACGCGAGCCTAGAACACTAACAAAATCACGGCGTTGCACGTAAACAAGGGAAAACACACTCTAGATTTCTTTTTCGCTCTATTTTTTCTTTTCGAAACCTACTCAGGCAAGGAAACTAGAATCGGAAATTAGATGGATCTCGAAAACAAACCTAACATGAAAGGAACTCAGATTGGTGGTGGATATATGGTGATAGGATATGGCAGCGGTGGTGGTTTATGGATATGGATCGGTGGTGGTATATGGATACGGACTGGTGGTGATATATGGCAGGGGCGATGATGATGGTGCGGTGGCGGCGTGACAACTTATGACCAGAACTCGAAACTCTAAAAGACTAGACGCTAAGACCAGCAACTTGACACGACAATGCAACCGCAAATTCAACAAAGCAAAACACTGAAAATACTATGCAAAGGCTTAGACTGGTTCGGATAGGATGAACTAACCCTAATTTTTTTGGCTTTTTCGTGGACTATAGGTATGAAGAACAGACTCGATCTAAACTACGAAAAACTGTAAAATCTCACCGAGCAACCTGGAAATCTGATACCACTTGATAGAAGCAAAGGTGTCCTGTCTTTCAATGAGATGGTGGCTATCGTTTTGGAGTAAGTCGACTTTGACGATTCGACTACGAACGTGCGAGGACGTCGCGCCTGAGCAATCACTAAACCAACTCTGAGAGGTTATTGACCACACTGGAGCATGATCAACCTGACCATGAAGGTCTGTTTCCTGCAGGCAAATGAAGAACAAGCAAGAAACTAAGATTGCAATCTGGATATTGCGAATATAAGAGGAAAGCTTTATTGATCAAGGTGGGGTTCTGTGACGCCTTTGTCTGGTCGTTGAACACAAACGAAGTACGCGAAGTTGCAGCTATGGCGAACTTTAATCTAGACAAAACCCAAAGTCTAAACGATGTCTTAAGGGCTGTATATATGGAGGAAGAGGGGGGAATTTCGTGGCGCTTGGAGGAGGGGTCCGAAACCAACCCTAACTCTTGTTTTCCCACACATACGGACTCTAAAAACAGCCTATATTCAAGTATTTCAAAAATACATGGGCCTGGCCCAGAAATAAGGTGATGTAGCACCTAGAATAGCCTCTGGACGAAAATTATGAAGTGGCATCTTGTATATTTCGTCCAAGGCTTCATGCACTCATTATGGTGGCTTCAAAGTCCTGAAATCATCACTTGAAACTCTGTTCTTGTCTCCCTTGCGCATGCCATCAACTCCATGCTTGTTCTTGCTCCAATGTTCATCCTTCTCCAAGCTAGGCCCTTCATCTGTAAGCAAAACAAATGTATCCAATTTAGGCAGCATCATATTCTCATGAACATTAGAATCATTACCAAGAAACAAAAGTACCTGGTAATTTAATTGGCGTGCGCAAGCTCTAGTAATCGGTCCAGTATGTATAGTAGCAGGGGCTGTGGGTGTAACAATGGTGTTGATGTCCTCATCAGCTTCGATCTTGGTGCGCTGCTTGAACCCAAGGCCCCTGAACTCCAAGATGCTGCCGCCGAGGCCGTGGGGAAGCAGGTGGAGGCCCTGTTGCAGAAGTTCCTCTGCGTCGACCCTGCGAGTGCGACAGCCGGAGCCAATGGTGAAGACGGTGGCGACGTTGTTGACGGCGGGCCTACCCGAGCCAGCGACGGTGGCGTCCAAGGCTGAAGAGGAGGTTTGAAGGTGGCTCTTCCTCCTATTTTATCGCTGCAAAATTTGCCGTGCCTCGTGGAGGCATGAGAACTTCTGCTTTAAGTTTTTAAGAGACAATATGTTTTGTAATAATTTGCTAGGATTTCACGATTTCCTTTCCGTTCGCTTTAGTGTTCTGCGTTGGTAGGGCCCGACCACGTGCATACCTCAGCCGCCGTTGGGTCATGCGGATCACCAGGACGAGACCAAGGAGTGAGGGGCTATGCAACCAGTGAGGCCCCAGAGTCGCAATGCTCAGGCGTCCCCCTTGACATACTGACAGCCCTCAGGAAGGACATGCGGGTGTGGGTTTTAGCATTCTGCGTCGGCAGGGCCCGGCCGCGAGCATACCTCAGCCGCCATTGGGGCGTCCGGATCACCAGGACGAGTCCAAGGGGTGAGGGGCTACGTGACTAGTTAGGCCCTTGGGTCGCGATGCCCAGGGGTCCCTCTTGACGTACGAACAACCCTCCATACCTTTCCTCGTCAGGCTCTCGCTTGGGAGGGGCGTGAGAAGACCAGGTCCAAGGGACCTGGTGAGGTGGTGTGCGCCACGCGTGACATGAGCGTAGCCCCTGTGCCCAACCCACTCGCACAACCTTCCTGAGGGAAAGTAGCATGGTGAGGCTGAGCTACGAGCCTGGTGGCTCTCCTGAGGTTACTGCAGGCTAGGTTGCCCTTAGTTGTTTATTCACCAGCATGGAGCATGGTGCTTCCGCTCTTGCACG
The DNA here is from genome assembly GCF_002575655.3 of Aegilops tauschii subsp. strangulata. NCBI lineage: Eukaryota > Viridiplantae > Streptophyta > Magnoliopsida > Poales > Poaceae > Aegilops > Aegilops tauschii. The sequence goes on from NC_053040.3 coordinate 188,499,962, forward strand.
GGCATAGCCGCTCCTTGACCGTGTCGTCCGCCAGCGCGGAGAATGGCGCTTCCACTAGTGCGTGGGTGGGACCCTCTGAGGGGAGACTCCGGGGCGTGTACAACCCCATCCTGGCACGTGGCTTGCACGTGGCTTCCTTTTCTGTTCCTTATTTTCTTTACTATTTTATATTTAATTGTAAAACTAAATGAGTTTTGCTAGAGATGAGACTTGACACATAAATCAAGCACCTTATTTCTAGGAGACACATAAAGTTTGAGGCCAAAGGAGTTGCCTAACCATTTTTAGAAATTGAAAAGGCTAATTTTAAATGCTGCTGGACCACAAATTAATTCCCAGGGGCATTTGGGAATTCAAAAGAGGTTGGTTCCAACATGACAAATATCAACGGATTATTTGCCACACTTTGAACATTTTAGTTTTGACATTTTTAAAACATTAAACTTTGAATTTAATTTAAATTTGAATTTGGACCGGATTCGAACCAACGTGAGTTTAACAATAATAATCATGATGATGTGGCATCATTAGCAGGGAACTACTGTAGCTTAATTATCCTGGCATCACAGTTGCGGCGGTGGAAAAGTGTTTTCGTGGCTCTCCTGGTAGGTTTTGGAATATTTGAGAATATATAGGCGGAAGAAATAGGTCGGTGGAGTCACGAGGGGCCCACAAGGGTGGGGGCGCGCTCTACCCCCTGGGCGCGCCCTTTGTCCTTGTGGCCGCCTCGTGGCTTCCCTGACGTGTACTCCAAGTCCTCTGGATGTCTTCTAGTCCATGAAAAATCATCCGAAAGTTTCATTCTGTTTGGACTCCGTTTGATATTCCTTTTCTGTGAAACTCTAAAACAAGGAAAAAACAGGAGTTGGCACTAGGCTCTAGGTTAATAGGTTAGTCCCAAAAATAATATAAAATAGCATATTAATGCATACAAAACATCCAAAATAGATAATATAATAGCATGGAACAATCAAAAATTATAGATACGTTGGAGACGTATCACCCCTCATCGCACACGCAACTAAATTCTGAACCGTGTTTGATGCATCCATCATTGCAATTGTTTTGCATCTTTTTTGACAGTTTTTTACATCACCTTTTGCGATTATTGCATCGCACACAGTTTGATCGAAGGGTCTCTGATTGTAGTGTCGCGTTAGCAGCATCCTGCAGTAGTGGTTTCAATTTCTTTTGAAAATCAAGTGCGGCTCAGTCATAAGTGTTAGTACTAGCATGAAATTGTCGGTAGCCGGCATTAGGTAAAAGGAAAAGCTTCTCAAAAGCATCTAGAAATATCATATAGAATAGTGATGAGATCACCTTCACAGGAATCATCCTTTGCAAATTGGGGGAAGGGAACCAATCAAGTCACCAAGAAGTTCTCGAAACTTTGTTTAGTATTAAGGTTCTCCTCTTCTAGTGTTTAGTATTCAAGTTCTTCTCTTCCAGCTTCCTGGCCCCTTTGTGATAATAGGTTTTCATTTCTAAAAAACAGCAAATGACAAATCTGGTTTGATGGCTCTTCTCCACTAACTGCTTTACTGATTTCTATTTGGACTTATGTATTTAAGTTTCATTTAATATATAATTATATATTACTTTCTATTTTTCTATTTTTTTGTGTTTTACATCTATTATTCTTCTAACAATTTTAAATCTTCTCGGAGCATTTGGCTCCTCCTTCCTTATTACTGTACCTCCAGAAATTCAGGATCCCCAAGCTCTAGCTCATTTAGTAGGGCTAAACTTCTATCGAGCCTTTACAAGAAGGATCCTAGAAGGGTTACGTTCATTCAGAACGAGCATAATCATAATACCCCTCTGGAAAACATACCTGGACGGCTTAAGCTCTTCCTAATGGAAGAAAAGCTCTCTAATATGTGAAAAGATGTCATTCAAGAGTTTGTGGCGCTTTATCAAAGAATAGGGCCTTATCTACCAATCAATCCCTACTTGGCAATGAACCGCTTCGTTCCTATCTGGACCATATTCACGCAACAAATTCTTTCGCTGCTCTCCAAGTGTCTTATCAAGATCTGCAGGAGAATGAGGGAGGATCATTTTTATTTCAAAATGATTTCCTTGAGGCGAAAAGCTCCGCAAGAAGGTGCCTCTAAGTGGAATAGAGGATCCGATGGGAAGAAATCCCCAAGAGCAAGGCAAGTCTCGAAAGGGCTGACCACGAGCATGCTCTACCCTTGTTTAAGTCGGAGGATCTTAGAAGGGAATTAGAGAAAAAAAGAGCGGGGTAGCTTAGTAATTTTGATTCTTTCCTCTTCCAGCCTCGGGGCGGGCCCCCTTTCTTTTCACCTCCAGCCCCCCGGCCTCTCTTTGATAACGAGAGTTTTCATTTCTAAAGAATAACAAATGACAAATCTGGTTCGATGGCTCTTCTCTACTAACCACAAGGATATTGGGACTCTCTATTTCATCTTCGGTGCCATTGCAGGAGTGATGGGCACATGCTTCTTTGTACTGATTCATATGGAATTAGCCCGACCCGGCGATCAAATTCTTGGTGGGAATCATCAACTTTATAATGTTTTAATAATGACTCATGCTTTTTAATGATCTTTTTTATGGTTATGCCGGTAATTGGTTTGTTCCGATTCTCATAGGTGCACCTCACATGGCATTTCCATGACTAAATAATATATCATTCAGGTTGTTGCCACCAAGTCTCTTGCTCATATTAATTAAGCTCAGCCTTAGTAGAAGTGGGCGGGAGCACTGGGTGGGTAGTCTATTCGCCCTTAAGTGATATTACCAACCATTCTGGAGGAGCAGCAATTTTTAGTGTTCATCAATCAGGTATTTCGACAATTTTAGGTTCTATCAATTTTATAACAACTCTTTTCAAGATGCGTTGACCTAGAATGACTACGCATAGATTACCACTTTTTGTGTCACTACTAGGGAAAAGCCTAGTAGTAGTGCGGGTTAAATGCTTAGCAGTAGCACGGGTGGCCGCACTACTGATACGGCACTACAGCTAACGCTTATCAGTAGCGCGGTTTGACCCGCGCTACTGCTATCTAGGGATAGCAGCAGTGCTTGTCTCCAACACGCGCTGCTGATAATAGTTGTAGCGCCTTGGTACAAAGATCACTACTGCTAAGACATCGCTGCTGCTTAAGCCATACCCCGCGCTACTGTTATTAGTTTCTAATTTTTTTTCTGCCCCATATTTTCTGCTGCTGAATTTTGTTTAGGGCTTTATACAATAATCTCTAGCATATCATACACATACAAATGTAGTCATAACATATACATACAAATAGTCTCATCAAATCATGTCATCATCATAATCATCATTCAACACAAAGTGGTCTCTCGTCATCATCTCGAAAATAGCGATACAAGTCTGGAATACTTGCAACTACATCGTCATCCATCTAAACAATGATATACGCGAGAAGAGCTATCACTATAAGTGATAGCGGAACTATGCAGTACATGAGGCAGTGGTTATAAGTCCTCTCTCGCGCTAGCGTGAACCTCAAGTAACTAGCTTCTGCTTCTTGTCTGCTTTTGAAGCCTTTATGGCTGGCGCCCGAGACCCCTCCACTTGCGCCTGACACATAGGCCACTCGTCGTACACTCCTGGAACCTTCCCTTTGTACACGACATAGCACTGCTTCTTCGCCATCAAGAATCTAGGTACTTGTTAGAGATGCATCTTCATCAAGAGAATGTACGATCATATATGCAACAAAATATACTTGAGCAACATGAAAAAGAAAGGGTTAGCAACTAGATGCAACATATAGTAAACATACAAATATTGAACGCAGTTTCATCGTACGCAAACTAATTAACTAGAGGTATGTAGGTCATCGTACCCAAACTAACAAAGTAGTGTTACACAAGTTCGGCAGGGACCATGGACATCACAAAGTTTCATCGCTACAGAAAGTTTACAAGTTCAACCGACACATATCATCATCATCGACATCGTAAATCACTAGAGTTCTAGCCTTCCATATCATCGAGGATGGACCCTAGCTTCTTGAACAGCGTGAGGTCCTGACGTTGCATGCCTATGCGAGTTCGGACGTTAGCTCGCGATATAGGGCCGTGGTGGAACATCCCCTTCTCATCAATGACTTCTTTCATGATGATCGTCGCAATGTCCCTCTGGATGCGAAAGAAGTCATCTCTAAGTTTATAATCCGCTTCTCCATGAGATTCTACCTACTTGCGGATATGATCACCATTTCTTCTTGTCATGTGAAGCTTTTGGTGATCCGTTCTAAAATCCATCATGTGATGGAGGGGGTGCAATCCATGGTTCTTGCTTGGTTTTGGGACATGGATGCAGCAGAAGTTAGTTTTATGCGAGAAACCCGTCTTATTGTTCCTTTGTTTCCTGATCTGCAGGTGGCCACCCCTCCAGTTGAAGCCTTGGAGAGCATCATCTAGAATATTCATCATGTGGGTGTAGTCCTTCTTCTCGTAGTTTCTGGTAGGGTCGAAATACACGACGTGGGAGACTCGCAGGTAGATAACAATAAGGATGGCGCGCCTGTTCCCGCGGGGAAAAAACACCTCAAATTATTCTCCATATGAGCGAGAAGGAATGATTCAAAATGTACGAAAGAGTTGTCCGGCACTGACTTACTTTGGATGATTAGGCATGAGGACAATTTCCTGGTCCTTATTCTATACCATGAAGTTTTCGAGGTACTCCCTAGCAGTTATATGCTCAAAGTCGCCGAGACTCAAGAAGGACTCATGCATGTAGTATGGATCCGCCACACAGATTTGGAAGAGTTCTTCTCTCGTCATGACGGAGCTCATATGTAGCGCAAAAAGGTGGGCGATTGTAAAATCGAGCCGCCTTGTCAGAAACATCTCGAAGATATGGTCAAACCGCAGGAAGAACACCTCCGCGGGCCGTGTGTCGATGTAGCACTTCCCCTCAAGCACACGAGCCGCGTATGTCGGATATCCTGGATCCTTCGAGGCTAGTAGGCTTTTCTCAGTCGATAGCACCTGGTCGTGCAGTTTCCTGAGATCCCCTGATAGTGCCTCCAGCGGTTTGGGCAGTAGCATCGGCTCGCCCATGACATGGAAAATGGCCGCACCTTTAATGTGTACACGCTCTTCAAAATCTGCCGTGTGGCTGCTATGTGCTCTGGCTTGTTTGTAGGTAGCTGAGCCTATCTTCCCCGGTCTCTTCCTCTCCTTTTTCTTGGGCTGACCTTCCAGACCCTTCCTTAACCCCTGCCCCAGTGTTGTCGGGCTAAGTCATGTACGTCCCCCGGTTAGTTGAGCATGTGTTGAGGCAGCATCTTCAGGCGTGTCCTGTGAGGATTGCATGAAGAGAGACTTCTTGCAATCCCTGCTAGGACGTTCCTGGCTGGGCAGATCATCCATATCTTCATCAGCATGCTGATAGCCCGAGTCGTCATATGGCTGACTCATCATATCTAAGTCACCATCGTAGGCACCTATATTGAGGAAACTCATTGGGTCCTCCTCCATCTCATCATCCATTCTTTGTTCTATGGGGTGATTACATCAGCCACTATTGGACCCCCTTCATCACGTTGTCCGCCGCTCTCACCCGGCACTATAGCATGCTGGTAATTGCGTAGGCGGGGTGGTGGTGTCCATACCTGCTTGTTGATGTGTGGTTATTTGCGTGCTCTCGGCCGGCTCCAAACGAAGAAGATTCTTCGGCCATAGCAGCTCCCAACCCTTGCAGCTTCCAATCCACAGTGGGGTCTCGTCATCCTCTCCCCTAGCCGTACTGGAGGAGGCAAATCCTCGTGCCCTGATTTCACACTCGACAAGGTAACCCTAAAGTGCCCACCGGGCATCGACTGGCCGTGAAACGTGAGTTCCAAGGGCTTCGTTATCACCCCTTTCCCACGTCCACCTTCTAGCCTTTGATCAAGTAGAGTACGGTCCACGGGGTTTCGTCGGCCTGCAAACACATGTCTACGGCATAAAACATCCAAAAGGCAACGAAAATGGAATATTCTAGATATATGTTGGTGCGACATGTAATTACCGTGAGGGCATCGAGCTCAGCCAAAGACGAAGGCCTGCCTAGCGCGCTAGAGACTGAGGACGGGCTGCTATGAGTGGGTGCGGGTGCAGGTGCGGGAGCAGGCATGGTTGCGTGAGCAGGTGATGGTGTAGTGGTGTTGTTCACCGAGTTGCTCCCGACGAAACTAGGCATGGGGAAATCATCTACTGTCTTGTCTGGATTTTCCTTCGTCCAGTTGATGATAGCCGGGATCAAGCTAGTAGCAAAATCATTTCTGCACACATGTACAGCTACATCGACTGCCTGCAATAGCAACTCATTTTTCTCCTCGGCTGCTTTTTTCGCGTCCACGGCTGCTTTTTTCTCAAACGCAAGCTTCACCTTCTCGTCGATGTCCGCCTGACTCAACTTCTTTTTCTGCTTCTTGGCCTCCGGGCCCTCGTTGTAAAACACCTTCCACGTTGTCGGATTTTGGGTTCCGGCAAAACCCTTGAGGTTCGAATACTGGGGTGCGCACGAAGATTTCCTCCTACCTAATCATGCCCTTAGCCTCACCGCGATCTCAAAGCTTAGCTCGACGAACTCGCAACACAAGAGACACGAGATTTATACTGGTTCGGGCCACCGTTGTGGTGTAATACCCTACTCCAGTGTGGTGTGGTGGATTGCCTCTCGGGCTGATGATGAACAGTACAAGGGAAGAACAGCCTCCTGAGGAGAGGTGTTCTTGTGCTTGGTGAGTGTGGGGATGATGTGAATTAGTTCAGGCTGAGTTGCCTCCTACTGTGGTGGCTAGTCCTATTTATAGAGGCCCTGGTCCTCTCCCCAAATATTGAGCGGGAAGGGAGCCAACAACGGCCAAATTCGAAGGGGGACAGCTAGTACAAGCTATCCTGACTAAAGGTGGTCTTCGCCTGCCAAAGGATCTGGTGGTGACGCCGTCTTGGGCTCCACGGTGACCTCCGTGCTGCCGTCCTACTGGTCTTGGTCTCGTTGCACCGATAAGGAAACCTTTCCCTGATGCCTTGGTACTCATCGCCTGTGCTTCCCTCCTTAGCACCAAAGAGGAAGCAAGGACACTGTGCGCGTTGGTGCCCACCTGGCGCCCACCTGGCCTTGATCGTCATGGCTTACGTCATTGGAACCTTGCGAGGTTCGTCTTGCCTTGATCTCTCCGCCCCTCATGAGCCAGCTTGATGAGGCCACTCCCGAGGAGGTCTTGTGTCGTCCGCCTCACGAGGCTTGGCCCCTCACGAGGGTCTTGGGCGTTTGCTGGTGAAGACGGGCCGTACTGGGCCGCGACTGGAGCCACGCCGTGCGCCGCAGGCAGGAAAGTCTAGGGACCCTCGTTCCTAGAACACCGACAGTAGCCCCGGGGCCCAAGGTGCCCTCGGACTTGGCTTCGAGGCGAAGCCAAAGGGCAAGTGCGAAGTGCCGCGGGCCCCAACAACCTGCGGCCTTGGTCGACACGTGGCGATTGATTGGACGTGGGCGTCTCCGCTTCCCCAGGCTGCCTCGGCAACTGCCCGACTTGACGAAAGGCTGGCGCAGGCTACGCTTGCCTTCATTGCTTCCTTCCGCCTTGCTCTAGATCCCCTTTGTCGCCCCTTGCTTCTGAAATCTCCAGATCTGCTCCCATCTCCTTCCACATCAGCGACCAATGGCGCCCCGGAAGGTCAAGGTTTCCTCGCCGCCCACCTGGTACGAGCCGGCTCTGGATGCGCCCAACTTCTCAGAGAAGAACCTCACCGTCATGCGCCTACTGACGGCCGGAGAGAGCAACGAGAGGGGGAAGACCGAGCTCCGGGCTGGCTCTGCCGTGCCGGAGCCCGAGGGAAGCACCTTTTCCCCTTCTTCATGTGCACCATCGTCGCGGGGCTGGTTCCCCCCTTCTCCAACTTCTTCTATGAGGTCCTTGGCCATTACAGGCTGTAGGCACTGCATCTCCATCCCAACTCTGTTCTCCTTCTGTCAATCTTCGCCTTCTACTGTGAGGCGTATCTCGGTGATGCCGTTCATGGCTCTGCTGCGCCACTTCTTCTTCCTCCGCATCAACGAGGGTCGTACCTCCAGGTGCGCCAACTTCATCGCGGCCGGCAAGGCCAACTCGATCTTGAAGGCTGGGAAGAAGGCCGACGGCTTCAGGAGCAAGTGGGACATGATGGATGATACGTCTCCAACGCATCTATAATATTTTATTGTTCCATGCTATTATATATTCTGTTTTGGATGTTTAATGGGCTTTATTATACACTTTTATATTATTTTTGGGACTAATCTATTAACCGGAGGCCCAGCCCGAATTGCTGTTTTTTTGCCTATTTTAGTGTTTTGAAGGAAAGGAATATCAAACGGAGTCCAAACGGAATGAAACCTTCGGGAACGTGATTTTCGGAACAAACGTGATCCAGAGGACTTGGAGTGGACGTCAAGAAACGAACGAGGAGGCCACGAGGCAGGGGGGCGTGCCTACCCCCCTGGGCGCGCCCTCCACCCTCGTGGGCCCCTCGTAGCTCCACCGACCTACTTCTTCCTCCTATATATACCTACGTACCCCCAAACCATCAGAGACGGAGCCAAAACTCTGTACCCGTGAGATCCCATCTTGGGGCCTTTTTCGGCGCTCCACCGGAGGGGGCATTGATCATGGAGGGCTTCTACATCAACACCATAGCCTCTCTGATGTGTGAGTAGTTTACCTCAAACCTTCGGGTCCATAGTTATTAGCTAGATGGCTTCTTCTCTCTCTTTGGATCTCAATACAAAGTTCTCCTCGTTTCTCTTGGAGATCTATTTGATGTAACTCTTCTTTTGCGGTGTGTTTGTCGAGATCCGATGAATTGTGGGTTATGATCAAGATTATCTATGAACAATATTTGAATCTCCTCTGAATTTTTTTATGTATGATTGGTTATCTTTGCAAGTCTCTTCGAATTATCAGTTTGGTTTGGCCTACTAGATTGATCTTTCTTGCAAAGGGAGAAGTGCTTAGCTTTGGGTTCAATCTTGCGGTGCTCGATCCCAGTGACAGCAGGGGAAACGACACGTATTGTATTGTTGCCATCGAGGATAAAAATATGGAGTTTATATCATATTGCATGAGTTTATCGCTCTACATCATGTCATCTTGCTTAAAGCGTTACCCCGTTCTTATGAACTTAATACTCTAGATGCATGCTGGATAGTGGTCGATGTGTGGAGTAATAGTAGTAGATGCAGGCAGGAGTCGGTCTACTTGTCACGGACGTGATGCCTATATACATGATCATACCTAGATATTCTCATAACTATGCTCAACTCTATCAATTGCTCGACAATAATTCGTTTACCCATCGTAATACTTATGCTATCTTGAGAGAAGCCACTAGTGAAACCTATGGCCCCCGGGTCTATTTTCCATCATATTAATCTTCTGTCAACAAGCTATTTCTATCTTTGTTTACTTTGCAATCTTTACTTTTACCCTTTATCATAAAAATACCAAAAAAATATTATCTTATCATCTCTATCAGATCTCACTCTCATAAGTGACCATGAAAGGATTGACAACCCCTTTATCGCGTTGGTTGCGAGGTTCTTATTTGTTTGTGTAGGTGCGTGGGACTCGAGCGTGGTCTCCTACTGGATTGATACCTTGGTTCTCAAAAAGTGAGGGAAATACTTACGCTACTTTACTGCATCACCCTTTCCTCTTCAAGGGAAAACCAATGCAGTGCTCAAGAGGTAGCAATGGACGCCAAGTGCGTCCACCCGCGCTTGGCGTTGCCGACGGAGGTGCCCCAATCTGACGCGGGGTGTTCTCGTGCGAATCTTACTGACGACCGGGCGATGTTGGTGCGGGAGAAGATGAACGCCGACCTGAAGCCGGGCAACGCGAAGGCGGCGAAGGTGACAAGGGCTATTCTCCTGAGGGAATTCCTGATGTTGTGCGTGGCCCCGCTTCAGGCGCGTACGCACCCCTTGTGCAGGCTTGGGGGCGAAGAAGACAAGGTTCGCCTGGGCCCGGAAGCCTTGCCTGACGAAGAGGTGGCCACGGCTCTCTGCCTCCTGGTCGGAGACGACCAAGAATACCCGCCAAGTGCCTTCGTTCCCTTGTTCCACCGTAAGGACGGGGCACAGGTTGTGGCTGCCATGCCGACTTTTGATGGGCGCGGGCTGGTGCCGTCAGCGCCTCCTGCTGTCCCGGCCACGACGACGCTAGTGGATGTGTCCTCTGATGACTCTCGCCATGAGGAGGAAGAGGAGGAAGACGAGGAGCGCGACTCGGAGGAGACCCTCGAGGGGATGGGGGAGACCTCCCCCTTGAGCAAGGCCGACATCCTCCGCACCCTTCCTGACGACGATGAGGCCGACGCCCGCCAGGAGAAGGGAGAGCCGCCCGTGATCCTGATGAGGGGACGGTCGGCGCTGATCTCCCGAGATGTTGCTTCTGTTCCAACGCCTCCTGGAGCTACTTCCGGCCCACCTGCTGCTCCTTCCTTTGCTCCTGGGGCCCGCGTGCCCGCGCCCCGGGCTGGGAGGCTCTTGGGCTTCAAGCTTACCAAGAGGAGGGTGGACTACACCGCGGTGGACCAGTAAGTGCTCTTGCATTGTTTCATTCTTGCTCCTACTGCCTGACCGTGACGCTCCTCTGCTGTGCGATTAGGCTGACGCATGCGGCGAAGAAGAGGAAGGAGGAGGCGGTGGCGCCGCTCGGGACCAACCCGCCTGCTCCGGCTGCGTCTCCCTCCGTGGAGAAGGGCAGCGTTGGCGCTCATGTCTCTCCGGCCCGGTCGTCCTCGCGAGGCCTGGGGGAGAATCCTCGGGAGGAGTCAGCCCCCGTGGCCCCGCTGGCTCCAGAGGCACCGGTGTCCGGCTCGGCTGCTGAGGTCTCTAAGGCTCAGGAGCCCCCAGTCTCCCAGGCTATGGTGACGACACCTTTTCCTCCTCCTCCCGCTACACCGCTGATTCCAGGCCCTTCTGCCTCTCCTGACGTCTTGGAGCACGCTCTTCTTGAGATGACCTGGCTGCGAGAAGATCTTCGGGGCGCCGACCCCCTCCTGGTGGTTGGGCGCCTGGAGCTGGTCTCTGGCTGGCTCCATTCCGACGTGTCCGTTCGGGCGGCGCTGAGCCAGGCCACGGCGACCTGCGAGAAGGAGAAGCAGGCCGCTGCCCAAGCAGCGGCTGCTCGCGAGGCGGCGCTGAAGGACATCGAGGCTGCCCAGGATTGCTGTCGGGCGCTGGAGGCCGAGCTGAAGACCCTGCGCAATGAGCGTGCAGAAGAAGCCCGTAGCCGCAAGGCGGAGGAGGAGAAGATGAAGGCTCGGGAAGATGCCATCAAGGATCGCGACGCCGAGCTGGAGCAGTCGGCGAAGGCGCAGGCCACTAAGCAAGGCCGGCTGGAGGAGCTGGAGCAGAAGGTGAAGGCGGAGGAAGCCGAACTTGACGCCAAGGCGAAGGTTCTGGCCGAGGACCGCGCGGCCTTTGCGCTCCTCGAGGAGAGGTCTCGCGTTGCACTGAAGACACTCTATGAGAAGGGCTTGGGAAAACCGTTGAGCACCGACGAGGATGGCCCCGCCTAGCTGCTTCCCTACTTGGTTGAGGCACTTGAGGAAGTCGTGAGCAGCCTCGGCCCCATGGCAGAGGAAGAGGCTCGTGTCCTTTCTTCAGCTGCGCTGACGCGCGTCTCCAGTCACCTTCATCTTCGCGACCCTACCGCCCGCCTTGACGAGCTGCTGGAGCCTGTGGATGACGAGCACTGTGCAACCGCTGCCGCAGCCGTGAAGGATCAGGTGGAGGCCCTGCTGAAGAAGTTCCGCGCCTTCGCTCCCGCGCCTTCGACTGGCGGTGCTACCGATCCTGTAGCTCCGGCCGGTAGTACGGGTGAAGGCGACGCCACCATGGAGGGAGCACCCCTCGTAGGCGACGGTGACATCCAGGGATGACTTGCTCGCGGCTGCTTTCCAGTTTTACTCCTGCGACATGCATCATGCCTCGTGGAGGTGTTTAGACTTGCGTTTGGTATTGTGAGAACAATATGTCTTGTAATATTTGCTTGAGATTTTGTGGTTTTCTTCCTATTTGCTTTTCGTTCTACGTCGGCAGGGCCCGGCCCCGTGCATACCTCAGCCGCCATTGGGTCGTCCGGAGACCACGACGAGACCAAGGAGTGAGGGGCTACGTGACCAGTTAGGCTCCTGAGTTGCGATGCTCAGGAGTCCCCCTTGACGCGCAAACAAATTATAAGAAGGAGACGCAGGAATAGGTCTAGTGTTCTACGTCAGCAGGGCCCGGCCCCGCGCATACCTCAGTCGCCGTTGGGTCGTCCGGAGACCAGGATGAGACCAAGGAGTGAGGGGCTACGTGACCAGTTAGGCTCCTAAGTCACGATGCTCAGGAGTCCCCCTTGACGCTCAAAGAACCTCCATACCTTTGTCCTCGCCGAGGCTCGGCTCGGGAGGGGCGCGCGACGACCAGGTCCGGGAGACCTGGCTGGGTGGCGTACGCTTGGGCGTGGCCCGAGCGCAGCCCCCGTGCCCAGCCCCCTCACGCCACTCTCCCGAGGGGAGCTGTTGCGATGAGGCCAGACACTGAGCTCAAGGGCTCCCTGAGGTTGATACGGCCTTGGGGCTGCCCTCAGCTGTTTATCACCAGCGCAGAGCATAGCGCTTCCGCACTTGCACGGGCATAGCCGCTCCTCGGCAGTGTCGACGGCTAGTGCGGAGCATGGTGCTTCCACTGGTACGTGGGAGGGGACTCCCTACTGCGGAGAGCCCCCGGGGCGTGTACAGCCCTGCCCTGACACGTGGCTTGCACGGCAGGGCTAGACGAGGTTTGTCTGGGCACTCGTGAGCTAGCGCGGGACTCACGAGGCCCTACCTCAAGGCGGGTTGCGTCTGGTCTTGATTCTTGTTAGCTGTGGTGGTCCTGCGAGATGGTTAGACAACCTGCGCCGAACGAATCTCCCGAGGTTATCATGTGAGAAGGCCAAGCACCAACGACCCCAGGAGGTGACGTGAACGGGGCCGGCCCGCCAGACAGAGCTCAGCCGTTGGATTTATTGATGCTGCAGGGACGGGCCCGAGCACAGATGCCGTGCCTAACCTCTCACGTGAAGGGTCCCGAAGAAAGACGATCAGCGTGCGGCTCCCGCGGTGGGTGACAGTCGAGCAGTTGATAACCATAGGCACGTTAAGCATGAAAAGCAAACTGGCTTAGGTGAATCCAAGAACGATACACGCCACTGGGTCAGGCCCGAGCGTCTTGGGGCTGATGTAGCCCGAGGGGCGCCCCCAGCAATGTAAGCTAAAGATATAAAAAAGGGATACATGCCGCAGGGATGGGCCCATGCGGCCTGGAAATGATGCAGCCCGAGGGGCGCTCCCAGCTAAATAAACTTGGAATATGTCACCTGGTTCTGTTGTTGAAGGAATGTCGGGGCAGCTGAAGACGCGTGACGAAGGGGTTGCTCCTCACGAGCCACCGGGGCCCTGAGCCTCGGGAGGCTCTGGGGGTCCAGGCGGTTCCTTGAGGACCATCTCCGCCTCCGCCAGGACCGCGTGGTGCCTGGCCTCCTGAACCGCCAGGATGCTCCGCAGGTTGCGCTGGAAGGCGTACACCACGTTCGGCAGGCCAAAAGGCATGCGAACGTAGCTGTGAGGTGGGCCCTCGTAGCGTCCCATGCGCGAAGGCCAGAGAAGCTCCTGAGATGCGGTCCTGTTGAGCCCTAGGACGTCGATGCAGACGCGCAGCCTGCCATCCTCGCCTGGGTGGGGAGCTGCGCCAGTTGAGCGGCGGTCGCCGCGTATGGCTCTTGCATCGTGCAGTTCCTGAGTGGTCTTGGCAATGAACTCCTGAGCGCCGGGAGCTCCTCACCCCTTGTCCTCCTGAGGGAAACGTGCTGCAAAGCATGCCTCCATGTGGTTCCCGAGCGCCTCCCTCGTGATGTTGGCGAGGTCTGAGGCCCTCCAGAAGAGAGCCCCGGAGCCCTGCCCGAAGATGGCGCCGGGCGCGCTTTCCTATGCAAGGGAGGAAGGCGCCCCAGGCGCGGGCGCTGATCCTGACGTGGCTCCACTTGTGGCGCCGCCCTCCTGAGGCCCAGTGCGGAGTAGCTGCTTCTTCTTCTTGGGGACGACCTCAGGAGGGTACTGTGCTGCCTTGCTGTCGGGGTCTTCGATTGACGCTACTTGGAAGGCGCGCTCGAGGGAGCACACTGCATCTTTCTCTTCACAGGGGACTGTGATGATCCCGCCGCTTCCTGGCATGTTGAGGACATTGTAGCCATCGCACGTCACCGCCATGAACTTGGCCAGGGCCGGATACCCAAGGATGGCATTGTATGGCATACGGATGTGGGCGACGTCGAATTTGATGAGTTCGGTGCGGTAGTTGTTGCGCTGTCCGAAGGTGACAGGGAGACGGACCTGCCCTATCGGCGTGGTGGAACCGTCGGTCACTCCTGAGAAGGGCTTGGTAGGCTGGAGCTGATCGTAGGGCCCTTGAAGGCTGTCGAATGTCTCAATGGACAGGACGTTGAGCCCTGCGCCGCCATCGATGAGGGTCTTGGTGAATTGTATGTTGCTGATGACGGGTGAGCAAAGCATCGGGAGCGCGCTGTCGGATGTGGGGTTCTGGCAAACCCTTAAGGTTCGAACACTGGGGTGCACGCGAAGTCTTTCCCTCCTACCGATCTACGCTCTAGCTCGCTAAGATCTCGCGGACGAACTCGGCGAACTCGCAACACAGAAAGACACGAGGTTTATACTAGTTCGGGCCACCGTTGTGGTGTAATACCCTACTCCAGTGTGGTGGTGGTGGATTGCCTCTTGGGCTGATGATGAACAGTACAAGGGAAGAACAACCTCCTGAGGTTGAGGTGTTCTTGTGCTTGGCTAACTTGTGTGGGTGAGAGCTAAGTGAATTGCCCAATGCCCCTACTGTGGTGGCTAGTCCTATTTATAGAGGCCCTGGTCCTCTTCCCAAATATCGAGCGGGAAGGGAGCCAACAACGGCGGGCAAATTTGAAGGGGGACAACTAGTACAAGCTATCCTGACAAAAGCGGTCTTCACCTGCAAAAAGCTCTGGGGTGACGCCGTATTGGGCTCCACGATGACCTTCGCCTTGCCGTCCTCCTGGTCTTGGTCTCGTTGCACCAATATGGCAACCTTTGCCTGATGCCTCGGTACTCTTCGCCTGCGCTGGGCTCCTTAGCACCAAAGAGGAAATAAGGACGCTGCGCGTGCTGGCGCTCGCCTGGTGCTGTTCGTCATGGCTCACGTCACGGGAGCCTCGTGAGGTTTGCCCCGCCTTGATATCTCCGCTCCTCGTGAGCCTGCCTGGCTAGCCACTCCAGAGGAGGTCTTGCGTCGTCCACCTCGCGAGGCTTGGACCCTCGCGAGGGTCTTGGATTCCTTGTTGGTGAAGATGGGCCGTACGTCCTGCTGCTTGGCCACGCTGTGGGCCGCAGGCAGGCAAGTCTGGGGACCCCTGTTCCCAGAACGCCGACAGTAGCCCCCAGGCCCAAGGTGCGCTCGGGCTTGGCTTCGCGGCGAAGCCAAGGGTCAAGTTCGGAGCACCGCGAGCCCCAAAAAGCCTGCGGCCTTGATTGACGCATGGCGGTTGATTGGACGTGGGCGTCTCCGCTTCCCCACGCTGCCTCGGCAACTGCACGACTTGACAAGTCCCTGTGACATGCAAGGAAAACCATCATTACCTGCGATCGTGGGAGACACCGTTTGGCCTTCTCTTGCTATAAATGGGGAGGGGGCGGAGCCCCCGTTGCCCATCTCTTCCTTGCTTGCTCGCTCCTTCCTCCTTGCTCCACTGCTGACAACAATGGCGCCCATTAGAAGGTTTTCCGCCAAAGAGAAAGGAAAATCTCCCCGTGACGATCCGGGGCCACTTCCACCAAAGAAGAGGTCGATCCATCGCCGTGATGAAGTGGCGATGCAGGTGGTGACGAGGCCTTGGTGCGAGCGGTCTCCTCCGGGGTACCCGCTGCCCTTGTACTCCCGAGCCGAGGGCTCGGGAGGTCGGAGCGACGAGCAGCGCCTCCCACGCCGCGTCCGGGGCCGCCGAGCCACGGCGACGCGTGCCGTTGCCCCTGGGGTCCACGTCGCGGACTCCTCGCGTGAGTTGGTGCTGTGGGCGCCGATGCCTCTAAGCTCCTGGATCCGCTTCCCGCGGTTCTTCTCCGACGTGATGCCGTCGAGGGGGCCTCTCGACCTCTTGCTGCAGCACACCGACTGCAGCGCTCCGGCGACTGGAGCGGAGATCAAAGCTGTCCCCACCGGCAAGATCTTCATGACTCGTGGCTGGGGCGAGATCGCACGGGTCTGCCGTGCGAGGGGAGCCCTCGCGATCCACTTCGAGTACGACAGCGCCTCCATGCTCTTCTTCAAGGTCTTCGATGTCGAGGGCCGCCGCCTGGAGTGTTTCCATGGGAAGGAGCGCAAGACCGACGCGCCCTCCGCCCGCAGCTACTCCAACAGCAGTAGCCCTTGGGAGTCCAGCAACTCTCCTGAGCTTTACGAGACCCCAGAGACGAGCGACGACAGCTACGTGCCCCCGAGCTCTCGCCGCGCTCGGAGCAGGGCTGTGGCTTCCGGCCGTCGCCGCCCCTGATCTGGATGGGGTTGGCGCCGGCCTCCCGTGGCCCACTGTTGATGATGGCGTCTGCCATGGAAGGGTGTAGATAGGATGCCCCTTAGTATCAGCTTTTGTTTCCTGCAAAGAATCATGAATCACCCCGTGGGGGCATGTAAGGGTCTGTAATGTCTTTGATTCTTATCTTCCTTGTTATCAAAACTTGGTGAGAGAATGTCCCGTTAAGGCTCGGCCCCCCTTTCTTTCCTCGCGATGGCTTGTTGGTCTACGCTGACAGGTCCCGGTCCCCAGGCAGGCTACAGCCGTCGCTGGTATGCCAGGTCGCGTGCCGTGGTCAAGGCCAGGAGGTGTGCGGCCCGAGGTCCAGTAAGAGCCCCTGAGGCGCGATGCTCAGGAGGTCCCCTTTAGCGCTCAAGCAGCCATGGTAAGGCAAGAAAGGAAAATGACTTGGCCACAACGGGGCTACGGCATGGCGTGAGTGACCATTAGGCCCAGATATTTAGCCTATTCTAGGGAGAAACTTATCTTGCTGACTTCACGGCGATTCCTGACGTTGCGCTATGGCTGCGCGCCAACTCGTACGGCATAGCCAGGTCGGCCCATACGAGTTCCCCTCCCCTCATGCTCTCCTTAGTGCTCTACGTCCTCAGGTCCCGGCCCTCGAGCGAGCTCAGCCGCCGCTGGTATGCCAGGTCGCGATGCCGTGGTCAAGGCCAGGGGGTGAGGACTGGAGAGCCAGTAAGAGCTCCTGAGTCGCGATGCTCAGGAGCCCCCCTTTTAACGCACAAGTGAATTGCACGAGAGAAAAGGAGACTCGCGGTGCCGCCTTGTATCCTTCCCTCGGGATACCTGTGAACAGACACAAGAAGAAACACGTTTTGCCGTTACAGCTGTTAGCCTGCCGCTTGTTGCTCTGGGTGTGGTGAAGGCACTGAGGGCCTGGTGAGGTGACGTGCGCGGCGCGTGCCGCAAGCCAGAGCTCGACCACTTAGATTTGTCGGCGTGGTAGGGACGGACCCATGCACCAGCGTCGTGCCTGTGTGGAGGCCCCGGGGGAGGCGATGATTGAGCAGGCGATAGCAGTTGGCAGGTTAAGCATGAAAGCAGATCAACTTGGATAAATGCAGGAAGATACATGCCACTGGGTCCGGCCCGAGCGGCTTGGGGATGATGCAGCCCGGGGGGCGCCCCCGGCTTAAACGAACTTGGAAGATGTCACCTGGTTCTGTAGACGAAGTAGAGTTAGTGCAGCTGAAGGTGTGCGTTGAAGAAATGACTCCTCATGAGCCACCGGGACCCTGAGCCTCGGGAGGCTCTGGGGGTTCAGGAGGTTCCCTGAAGACCATCTCCATCTCCTCCAGGACGGCATGGATACTGGCATCCTGAGCCACTAGGACTTGCCGCATGTTGCGATGATAGGCTGACGCCACGCTCGGCAAGCCGAAGGGCATGCGAACGTAGCTGTGTGGTGGGCCCTCGCAGCGTCCCACACGCGATGGCCAGAAGCGCTCCTGAGATGCGGCCCTGTTGAGCCCTGGGACGTCGACGCAGCACGCAGCCCGGCATCCTCGCCTGGATGGGGAGCTGCGCCTTGTGAGCGGCTGTGGCCGTGCATGGCTCTTGCTTCTTGCAGTTCCTGGGTGGTCTTGGTGATGAACTCCTGAGTGGTGGGCACTCCTTGCCCTGTGCTCTCCTGAGGAACATGTGCCGCGAGGCACGCTTCCAAGTGGTGCCCAAGCGCCTCCCTCGTCAGGTTGGCAAGGTCTGAGGCCCTCCAGAAGAGAGCCCCCGAGCCCTGCCCGAGGTGGTCGCCGGGCGCGCCTTCCTATGCGATGGAGGGAGGCGCCCCTGGAGCGGGCGCTGATCCTGACGAGGCTCCTGCCGCGACGCCATCCTCCTGGGGTCCTGCGCGGCGCGACAGCTTCTTCTTGGGGATGGTCTCTGGAGGGCCTTCACTTCTGCTATCAGGGTCGTCAATCGCTGCGGCTTGAAAGGCGCACTCAAAGGAGCATACCACATCCCTCTCTTCACACGGGACCGTGATGATTCCTCCGCTTCCTGGCATCTTGAGAATGTTGTAGCCGTGATGAGTGACTACCATGAACTTGGCCAGGGCTGGATACCCGAGGATGGCATTGTACGGCAGGCGGATGTGCGCAACGTCGAAGTCGATGAGCTCAGTGCGGTAGTTCTTGCGCTCCCCAAAGGTGACAGGCAAGCGGACCTGCCCTATCGGTGTGGTGGAACCGTCGGTCACTCCTGAGAAAGGCTTGGTTGGCTGGAGCTGTTCATATGGCACTTGGAGGTTGTCGAACGTGTCGACGGACAGGACGTTGAGCCCTGCGCCGCCGTCGATGAGAGTCTTGGTGACCTGCACCTTGCTGACGACTGGGGAGCACAGCATAGGGAGGGCGCCAGCGGTGGCTGCGCACTTGAGCTGATCTGCCGAGTTGAAGGTGATGGCACATTGGGACCACCTAAGCGGGCGCGTGGCCTCGAGCTTGGGGAGCATCGCGTTCACCTCGCGAGCGAACTGTTTGAAGATGCGCTGAGAGGCTGGGGCCTGGGCGCCTCCCAAGATGCAGGCGATTGCACGCGGCTCCTGGAAGCCCCCAGCCCCCTCGTCCTGGTGGTGATCATCGTTCCTTTTTGGTGGCGGCAGTGGGGGAAGACCGGTGTTGCCATGGGGGCGATCCTCACGAGGCTGGTCCCTCCAGGCGCCCTCGCGAGGTTGGTCCTGCCAACGGTCCTCACGAGGTCGGTCGCGCCACTCCTGGCGCGGGCCACGGTCGTCCCAGCGTCCGCCTCCACGTCCTCCTCCGCGGCCGTAGCCCCGGTCGTTGCGCTCGGGCGTCGACCGTAGCGTCCTTCCCGTATGGCTCTGAGCTCTTGACAGTCGCTGGTGTTGTGGGTGTTTAGGTTGTGGAAGGCGCAGAACGGTCGGCCGTTCTTGGATGACTCAGGCTGATCTCTGCCTCGCTTGGTGTCGGGCTCCGCTGCGAGCACAGCTGCCTCCTTGTGCTTCACGTCCTTGGCCTTGGTCTTCTTCTCCTCCGCTCCTGCGGCTGGCAGCTCGAGGAGGGAAAGGCGCCCCTCCTCAGCTCTTGCGCACTTGGTCGCCAGGTTGAACAGCTCCTGAGAGGTGCAGAGTTCCTCGTGGATGGCGAGCTCTTCCTTCATCTTGACGTCACAGACGCCGTCCGAGAACGCGGAGATGATGGCTTCGTCCGTGACCTTGGGGATCTTGAGGCGGGTGTTGTTGAAGCGCTGGATGTACTTCTGGAGGGTCTCTCCTGGTTGTTGCTTGATGCGGCGTAGATCACCCGCGGCCGGTGGGCGGTCGCGAGTGCCCTGGAAGTTGGCGACAAAGCGGTCGCGCATCTCGTCCCAGGAAGAGATCGAGCCGTGCTGCAGGTTCAGGAGCCAGGAGCGGGCTCCATCCTTGAGAGCCATGGGGAATCAGTTCGCCATGACTTTTTCGTCGCCCTTGGCCGCTTCGATGCTCAGCTCATAGAGGTGTAGGAACTCCGCGGGGTCGGCGGTGCCATCGTAGCGAGGAGGCAGATCTGACTTGAACTTGCCTGGCCAGGCGAAGCTACGCAGCTCGGGGGTGAAGGCGCGGCAGCCAGCCGTGGTTGCCGGGGCCCGCTTCTGAGGTGGAGCTTGGTATTGACGAGGTTCGCGCTGCGCCGCTGCGGGCGGTGCGCGGTCTTGACGTGGTGGCGTGGGGAGCGCAGGTGCAGCTTCTCGCGGCCGCGAAATTTCTTGACAGCTTCTCTCTTCGCGCGTGGGCGCCGGGCACGGTGGATCACGCCGCGGAGGCGCGCGCCTTGGTGCCAAGGCACCGTCTTGGGGCTGAGGTGGTGGAGGCATGCCATGAGCCCCGTCGCCCGCGGCTGGTTGAGGGGGAGGCAGAGAGTGGGACGACGCCGGAGAGCCCCCTGCGGCGCGGACGAGCTCGGCGACGTGGTCGAGCCACACCTCATAGAGGTCGTCGACGGGGCGGTAATGCAGGAGCTCGTTCGCCGCGAGGAGCACGGCCCGTGTCTCCATGGGAGCACGGTGCGCGTGAGACGAAGAACCGGCAGGGGTCAGCGATGGAGTAGTGGTGTGGCCGTCCTGCCGCACCGAAGGATGCAGCGAGGACGCCTGCTGCTCGTTCCCCGCCGGGCCGGTGGCAGCGTTGGCGGCTGGAGACGGAGAACGACGAGGTAGCCCACCGACGGGAGCCGTCTGAGCGACGCGGGCGGAGAGGGTAGCCCGACGCTCAGCTCGAGCACGGCAAGTGTCCACCATGGAAACGACGGAGCGATGGAGCGACGAACTGACGGAAGGGAAACTACGGCGCACCCCTACCTGGCGCGCCAAATGTCGGATGTGGGGTTCCGACAAACCCTTAAGGTTCGAACACTGGGGTGCGCGCGAAGTCTTTCCCTCCTACCGATCTACGCTCTAGCTCGCTAAGATCTCACGGACGAACTCGACGAACTCGCAACACAGAAAGACACGAGGTTTATACTGTTTCGGGCCACCGTTGTGGTGTAATACCCTACTCCAGTGTGGTGGTGGTGGATTGCCTCTTGGGCTGATGATGAATAGTACAAGGGAAGAACAACCTCCTGAGGTTGAGGTGTTCTTGTGCTTGGCTAACTTGTGTGGGTGAGAGCTAAGTGAATTGCCCGATGCCCCTACTGTGGTGGCTAGTCCTATTTATAGAGGCCCTGGTCCTCTTCCCAAATATCGAGCAGGAAGGAGCCAACAACGGCGGGTAAATTTGAAGGGGGACAGCTAGTATAAGCTATCCTGACAAAAGCGGTCTTCGCCTGCGAAAAGCTCTGGGGTGACGCCGTCTTGGGCTCCACGATGACCTCCGCCTTGCCGTCCTCCTGGTCTTGGTCTCGTTGCACCAATATGGCAACCTTTGCCTGATGCCTCGGTACTCTTCGCCGGCGCTGGCCTCCTTAGCACCAAAGAGGAAATAAGGACGCTGCGCGCGCTGGCGCCCGCCTGGTGCTGTTCGTCATGGCTCACGTCACGGGAGCCTCGTGAGGTTTGCCCCGCCTTCATATCTCCGCTCCTCCTGAGCCTGCCTGGCTAGGCCACTCCAGAGGAGGTCTTGCGTCGTCCGCCTCGCGAGGCTTGGACCCTTGTGAGGGTCTTGGATGCCTTGTTGGTGAAGATGGGCCGTACAGCCTGCTGTTTGGCCATGCTGTGGGCCGCAGGCAGGCAAGTCTGGGGACCCCCGTTCCCAGAACGCCGACACACGCCAGCGGTGGCCGCACACTTGAGCTGATCTGCAGAACTGAAGGTGATGGCGCACTTGGACCACCTAAGCGGGCGTGTGACCTCGAGCCTGGGGAGGACTGCGTTCACCTCGCGAGCAAACTGCTTGAAGATTCGCTGAGAGGCTGGGGATTGAGCTCCACCTAAGATGCAGGCGATAGCTCGTGGCTCCTGGAAGCCCCCAGCCCCCTCGTCCTGATGGTGGTCGTCGTTCCTTCTTGGTGGTGGTGGTAGCGGAGGAAGCCCAACATTGCCTTGAGGATGGTCCTCGCGAGGCTGATCCCTCCAGGCGCCCTCATGAGGTTGGTTCTGCCAGCGGTCCTCATGAGGCCGGTCAAGCCGATCCTGGCGAGGGCCACGGTCGTCCCAGCGTCCTCCGCCATGTCCTCTTCCTCCGCCGTAGCCCCGGTCGTTGCGCTCGGAGCGTCGATCGAGGCGTCCATCTTGAATGGCCCCGAGCTCTTGACAGTCGTTGGTGTTGTGGCTGTGAACGTTGTGGAAGGCGCAGAATGGCCGGCTGCTCTTGGGCGACTCGGTTTGGTCCCAGCCGTGTTTCGTGTCCGGCTCCGCCGCGAGTACGGCCACCCCCTTGCGCTTCACGTCCTTGGCCTTGGCTTTCTTCTCCTCTAGGTCGGCAGCCGGGAGCTTGAGAAGGGAATGGCGCCCTTCCTTAGCCCTTGCGCACTTGGTCGCCAGGTTGAACAACTCCAAGGATGTGCACAGCTCCTCGTGGATGGCGAGCTCCACCTTCATCTTGACGTCGCGGACGCCATCAGAAAATGCAGAGATGAAGGCATCGTCCGTCACCCTGGGGGTCTTGAGGCGAACGTTGGTGAAGTGCTGGATGTACTTCTGGAGGGTCTCTCCTGGCTGCTGCTTGACACGGCGCAGGTCACCTGTCAGGACCCCGATTCTAAGTCACACCGATCTAGCCTGTAACACCTCATATCACTTTGCGGCCTCACGCACGGTATTCCCACGGGTGTCGCCTTACCATGGCCCGGGACCGTTTGCGCCTTTTGGCTCACGTATATGATAGTGTCGCTAGCATCCATATGACAGAGAACCCGGGCCGACATGGCTAGTCGTGAACCCAAAGTGGCACTAACTTATGGGGACATGCATACATGAATCAACATCGACCATGTCGGTCAGCAGCGTGTGAATCCGGGCTGTAGCACTGGGCTAACAGGACTCCGGGAACCCGGGCTGTAGCAGGCTAGGCAGGACTCCGGATGTCACCGCGTGACATTTCCCCGAAGGGACAGACACAGGAGCGACGTGAAACACATGTCGGCCAGTCAAGTGTTCCGGAGCAGTAGTGCTGGGCTAGCAGGACTCCGGTGAACCGGGCTGTAGCGGACTACTATGGCTCATGGAAGCACTAGCCTACATTTCCCCATAAGAGAGGCTACCAAGGATAAACAACTAGGTTGTCGGATCCCACACATACCAAGCATTTCAATCATACACACAATATGCTCGATATGTGTAAATACAACATGGCATCACAACATAACTCTATGACTCAAGTATTTATTCATTAGGCTCCGAGGAGCGAGATATTACAAACATAGGTCTCATGACCCAACATTCAGAGCATACAAGTCAAAGCACATGCGGAAGCTTAACATGTCTGAGTACAGACATCTACAAATGAAAAAGGCTGAGAAGCCTGACTATCTACCAGATCCTGCCGAGGGCTCAAGATTGTAGCTGAGGTATCAAGCTAAACGTCGAAGTCCACACGGGACTACTAGCGAGACTGACGTCTCTCTGCAAAACATAAAATTGGCAGACGTGAGTAAAAATGTACCCAGCAAGACTTACATCAGAACTATCTACATATGCAACAGTATTAAAGAGGGGTGGTGGAGTTTAACTGCAGCAAGCCAGCTTTGACTCGGTGGCTACCCTAAACTACAACTGCAAGTAACTCTTTTGAGGTGGCGCACACGAGTCCACATATTCACCATTTCAATACACCACTATGGATCCGCTCCCGACTCCCTACGAGAACGCCATCCATAGCACTCACGCTTATCTTGCGTATTTTAGAGTATCCACTTTCACTTGTCTATGAACTGTTATAGGTAACCCAGAAGTCCATTTCCACGGACACGGCTATTCGAATAGATCATATTAACCCTGCAGGGGTGTACTTCGTCACACACGCTCTCACCACTTACCGCCGTTTACACAGCATGTACTCGGCAACCTTCAAGCGGAAGCCCAGCGAGGGTGTCGGCCACAGCCTACCTAAACACTCAAGTCTCTAGTCCAGGTTTATCGCCTATTCAGGTTCCATCCGCAGGGAGTCCGGCCGAGGTTTCCACATACGGCCCCGAACGATGTGTGCAGGGTTCCCGAGACACCAAACGGGCGCCCGGTACACCATGCCACGAGCCTACCGCATCACAGCCCACCCTCGGGTCAGCGCTGTCCACGGCCTCCAGCTTACTACAAACACCAGAAACTACTTGCAACTCCTGGACAGAGGACAAGGGTGATTAAGAAGCCGAGAGGGTCCATTGGTTTCGGGCCCAATGCGTGGTAGTAACTGTTTCATGGATCACAAACACAGAACTCAGTTCCTGAGGATGGCTTCAATGAGTCAACCCACCATGTACTCCTACATGGCCTCTCACCGCTACCTTTACCAAATCGTGTTCACACACTTAGCTCTCAACAGTAGGACATGTTCACACACCTCCGATTCATCCCCGATGAATCAGACCTGACTCAACTCTAAGCAGTAGCAGGCATGACAAACAAGCAGGAATGAGTAGGCACATCAGGGCTCAAACAACTCCTACTCATGCTAGTGGGTTTCATCTATTTACTGTGGCAATGACAGGTCATGCAGAGGATAAGGGGTTCAACTATCGCAGCATGAAACAGTTGCATCGTTGTTGTCCTAATGCAGTAAAATAGAGCAGAGCGAGAGAGTGGGTTTGTATCAGAATGAACAAGGGGGTTTTGCTTGCCTGGCACTTCTGAAGATAGCATTGGGTCTTCATCAGTGTCAACGATCACAGCGTCGGAACGACGTCTACCGAGGGGGAACAACACCGGCAAACAGAGAATAAACACAATCAATGCAATGCACAATATGATGCATGAACATGGCATGTATATGTGATGTTGTTTGTGCTAATGCAAACAGCAACAAGTTCAATGAAGCTCATTTGAATCAAGGATTCAAATGCAACTCCAAACTTAAGCATTTTAAATGCCCTTTATGTGTTTTCATCTATACCGCAGGTTTAGGTTGGTTTTTCATGCATGAAACTAGTACAGATGGATAGATTGAATTTTTCTGATCATTTTTCATATATAAATCTTTTCATTCTGAGCTATAGATTATTTTCTATGATTTTTTGAAGTTTGTGGTATTTTCTGAAATTTCCTGTATAAACATAATTCCAGTAATTAAATTAATGCGTCAGGATGACGTCAGCAAGTCAACAGCGGCTGGTCCAGGTCAAACCTGACTAGTGGGACCTACTGGTCAGCGACACAGAGTCAGCTACAGAGGCTGACATGTGGGACCAGGTCAAAGCTGACGTGCCCAAGTCAACGTTGACAGGCGGGCCCACTGTGGTTAGTGCTAATCTAATAGAGAAATAAAACTAATTAGTTTAGGCACCAGGGCCCACATGGCAGTGGCTCTAGGGGTGGTTTAGCTGGGTCATTAGTGGCTAATGACGAGCCACGTCATGTCAGGACCCCGATTCTAAGTCACACCGATCTAGCCTGTAACACCTCATATCACATTGCGGCCTCACGCACGGTACTCCCACGGGTGTTGCCTTACCATGGCCCGGGACCATTTGCGCCTTTTGGCTCACGTATATGACAATGTCGCTAGCATCCATATGACAGAGAACCCGGGCCGACATGGCTAGTCGTGAACCCAAAGCGGCACTAACGTATGGGGACAGGCATACATGAATCAACATCGAACGTGTCGGTCAGCAGCGTGTCAATCCGGGCTGTAGCACTGGGCTAACAGGACTCCGGGAACCCGGGCTGTAGCAGGCTAGGCAGGACTCCGGAGGTCACCGCGTGACATTTCCCCGAAGGGACAGACACATGAGCGATATGAAACACATGCCGGACAGTCAAGTGTCCAGAGCAGTAGTGCTGGGCTAGCAGGACTCCGGTGAACCGGGCTGTAGCGGACTACTATGGCTCAAGGAGGCACTAGACTACATTTCCCCATAAGAGAGGCTGGCAAGGATAAACAACTAGATTGTCGGATCCCACACATACCAAGCATTTCAATCATACACACAATATGCTCGATATGTGTAAATACAACATGGCATCACAACAAAACTCTACAACTCAAAGTACTTTATTTAAAGGGCTCCGGAGAGCCTTACATAACATGTCCATACAGATAGGGGTCACATGACCCGACACTCAAGTCATACAATCATACAAACACATGCGGAAGCAAACTTGTCAGGGTACAGACACTAGAAAGAAAGAAGGCTTGACGAAGCCTGTCTATCTACGTAGGCCCTTCACAAGCCTAGATCACCACCTGGGTGGCAAGTCACTCATCGTCGTCGAGTTCTACGTAGAACCCATCGGAAGGGGCGGTGTTGTCGTCTGAAAACAGTAATTGAAGCAACATGAGTACAAAGGTACTCAGCAAGTCTTACAACAGATCCTACTATACATGTTCATTCTCAAAAAGGTAGTGGAGTTATTGCAGCAAGCCAGCTTTGACTCTTGGCTAAGCTATCCTACGAGACACCACTTGTAAAATAGTTTTCGCACACGAGTCCACTAATCACCATCTCAATACTCCACCGTGGATGCTCCCTCGTCATCCCACGAGAGAGCCATCCGCGGTACTCACACTTATCTTGAGGCTTTTAGTAGTATCCATTTACTTTTCTATGAACTGCATAAGCGACCAAGTAGTCCTTTACCGCGGACGCGGCTATTCGAATAGTTTTATACCCTGCAGGGGTGTACTCGTCACACACGCTCTCACCACTTACCGTCGCTACACGACATGTACTCGGCAACCTTCAAGCGGAAGCCCGACGTGGGTGTCGGCCACAGCCTACCTAAACACTCAAGTCTCTAGTCCAGGTTTATCGCCTATTCAGGTTCCATCCGCAGGGAGTCCGGCCGAGGTTTCCACATACGGCCCCAAACGATGTGTGCAGGGTTCCCGGACACCAAACGTGCGACTCGGTATACCGTGCCACGAGCCTACCGCATCACAGCCCACCCCTTGGTCAGCGCTGTCCACGGCCTCCATCTTACTACAAACACCAGAAACTACGTGCATATCCTAGACAGAGGACAAGGGTGATTAAGAAGCCGAGGGGGTCCATTGGTTTCGGGCCCAATGCGTGGTAGTAGCTGAATCTTAAATCACGCATACAGATCTCAGTTCTTAGGGACGGTCTCAATGAAACAACCCACCATGTACTCCTACATGGCCTCCCATCGATACCTTTACCAAATCGTATCAACACCTTACTCTCATTACCGACACACGCTTTCACTCTAGTTCATCACCCTGATGAACCAGACCTGACACGACTCTAAGCGTAGCAAGCATAACATTGTAGGAACACAACATGGCTCAAGCAACTCCAACACATGCTAGTGGGTTTCATCTAGTTACTGTGGCAATGACAGGTCATGCAAAGGAAAGTGGGTTCAACTACCGCAACACACAGCAGTTTGAATCGCGTTGTCTTAATGCAGTAAATGAGAGCAGAAGTGAGAAGATGGGTTTGTATCGAAATGATCAATGGGTTGCTTGCCTGACGGAGTGGTGGTGGGATACTGCCCTTCAGTTGGATACTCGTGAATATCCTCGGAGGCAGGACCTACCACGATGAACACAACGAAGCATAATCAACACCAAGCAAGTGCAACAATATGATGCATGCATGAGACATGGCAAAATGGATATATTGGGCTAATGCAACTAAGACCAGATGGGTTTGGACTATTTTGAATAAAAGATTCAAATTCCAAGTTCATAAATGGCCCATGTTAGTGCTTTATCCTGTTCTGCATTAAACAGCAGGTTAATTTGCTTAAACATGCATGAAACCAGTACAGATGGATAGAATGGATTTTTCTGATCATTTTTCATATATAAATCTTTTCATTCTGAGCTATAGATTATTTTCTATGATTTTTTGAAGTTTGTGATATTTTCTGGAATTTCCTGTATAAGAATAATTCCAGTAATTAAGTTACTTATTGCGTCAGCAGTGTGTCATGATGATGTCAGCAAGTCAACTGGGCGGTCCAGGTCAAACCTGAACGGTGGGACCCGTCTGTCAGTGTCACGGGGCTAATCCTATTTTAATTAACCTAAACTAGGAAATTAACAGGGGCTGGCCCCACATGTCAGCGGCCCAGGGGAGTCAAACCCCTCGTCAACGGGCCTAACACGCCGGTGGTTAGCCGCCGGCGAGGTCAGCGGCGCTCCTGTGCCTCGGGTTTGCTCTACGGGGCACCGTTCGAGGCGCCGTTGGGCTCTACGGGTAGCTGACGTAACGGCGCGTCCGTTGGTGGCCGTGGTTGGGCCTGGGGTGGCCGGAGTCGACGGCGGCGAGCTCTTTAGCGGCCGCCGGAGTTTGGGTGCCGACGAAAACGATGACACGGTGCACGGGAGGATCAATGGTTAGTCTCTACGGGTGCTGCAAGTGCTCACGAAGATGACAGACATATGCACTGGGCCATTTGGTCACCGGGGCCTCGTCGGCGACGAGCTCGTGCGGCGGCACGTGCGGTGCTGCTGGTTACGGTCGAAGCAAAGGGCGGCAGCAAGAATGAGAGGATGGGGAAGGGGCAGAAGCTCACGGCAGAGGCGATGAGCTAGGCGGCGCTGTCGGGGACGAACTGCTGTGGTGGTGACGGCGAAGGCGATCTCCGGCGGTGGGCGGTGAAGGCGAGGTCGAAGCAGTGGCTTCGGGGCAAGCGGGCGCTCGGGGCTCGACTTGCTCGAAGGAGAAGGCGACGGCGGAGCTACTAGACACGGTCAGGTGATGCGGAGACGGCGGTGGCTACGGCTACGCCGGCGAGGTGGCAGCGGCTGCGTCGGCCATGGTGGAGGAAGGCGAGGGAGAGGTGCAGGGGGCGAATGGGGTGTCCAGGGGCTCGGGGGCGCGACGTGGAGGTCGTCCAGCTCGTCCACGGGCGAGGCGGCAAGCAGGTGGCGCCGTGGCGAGCTCGCGCACACCGGCGTCACCTCTCTGCCTGCTCTGGCGGGAGCAAGCAGCTGACTGGCCATGGGCCAGCACTGTGCTGGGCCGCCAGGTGGGCTGCCAGGTAAGTTTCTTCTCTGCTTTCTGTTTTCCTTTTTATTTGTTTCTGTTCTGTGTTTTGAAATAGTAGAAATACTATTCCATTTAGGAAAATCCTGAAAATATTCAGAGGCACCTTTGAAAATATTCTCAACAGCCTAAAAATAACTTCAAGATTATTTGGGCATTTTAAAATATTTATAGGATTTAAATTGCCCATATGCAAATACTTATGGCTTGGTGAAAAATCCAGAATAGCCTCCAAAAATATGAAACCATTTTTGGCAGAGGTTTTAGCCAGGACCAAAGATGGTGAACAATTATGGAGGGCATTTCAGGTTCATTGAAAAGGATTTTAGTAAACCCTAGTTGTGTTCAGGGGGGTGCTGGGGGTTTCTGGCATCGCCATTTCAAGTTTCTGGAAAAGTAGACATGATGCAACACTCTAATGCATGAACTAGCTAGGATGTGACAACTCACCCCCACTCAAAAGAATCTCGTCCCGAGATTTAGGATCCGTTGGGAAGAAGGTGGGGTACTCAAGTCGAAGACGATCCTCCCTTTCCCAAGTAGCTTCTTTCTCGGAATGGTGTGACCATTGAACCTTGAGAAACTTGATGTTTTGGCGTCGAGTGGTACGCTCGGCTTGATCAAGGATTCGAACGGGATATTCCCGGTATGTGAGATTATCTTGGAGATCAAGCGTTTTGTGGTCCACTCCACGGATAGGATCCGAGAAGCAACGCTTGAGTTGAGAAACGTGGAAGATGTCATGAACCTTGGAAAGATGCGGAGGTAGTTCCAATTGGTAGGCAACTTCTCCTCGCTTGGCAAGAATGCGAAAGGGTCCAATGTAACGAGGAGCCAATTTGCCTTTGATACCAAATCGATGGGTTCCCTTTAAAGGAGTAACCGGAAGGTAAGCCTTCTCGTCAACCTCAAAAGTCATAGCCTTACGTTTGCGGTCATAATGGCTCTTTTGGCGAGATTGGGCTGTTTTCAATTTCTCACGAATAATGTGAACCTGCTCCTCTGCTTCCTGAATCATATCCGGGCCAAAGAGTTGTGTTTCCCCGGTTTCTGACCAGTTAAGAGGCGTTCGACATTTTCGTCCATAGAGAACCTCGAAAGGAGCTTTGCCCAAGCTAGCTTGGTAACTATTGTTATAAGCGAACTCGGCGAATGGAAGGCATTTCTCCCAATCCATGCCGAAAGAGATGACAGAAGTTTAGAGCATATCCTCCAGAATTTGATTAACTCGTTCTACCTGACCACTTGATTGAGGGTGGAAGGCGGTGCTAAAGGAGAGACGAGTTCCCATAGCATTTTGGAGACTTTCCCAAAATCGAGAGGTGAAGAGACTTCCACGGTCTGAATTAATTTCCAATGGAACACCATGAAGAGACACTATTCGGGAGATGTACAAGTCAGCTAGCTGGCTCGCGGTTATACTCTCACGAACAGGTAGGAAGTGGGCTACTTTGGAAAGACGATCGACAACAACGAAGATAGCATTATTCCCTCTCTTGGTCCTGGGAAACCCGGTAATGAAATCCATACCGCCTTTATCCCATTTCCATTCAGGAATAGCCAAAGGTTGAAGGGTGCCAGCAGGCCGTTGATGCTCTGCTTTAACACGACGACAGACGTCGCAATTAGCAATGTATTGAGCAATTTCTCTCTTCATCCTAGTCCACCAAAACCTCTGGCGTAGGTCTTGATACATTTTAGTACTACCGGGATGAATGGTGAGAGGAGATTCATGAGCTTCCTTAAGGATCAATCGCCTCAGGTTGCGTACCATGGGAACCACTAGACGGTCTCCAAAGAACACAACACCTTGGTCATCAACGGAGAAACAATCCGCAACTCCTTTCTTGATGTTTCTCTTAATACGGGAGATTCCCGGATCTACCTTCTGAGCTTTGATGATCTGATCCGTAAGGGTAGGTTTCGCCACCAGGGTGGATAGGAACCCTCGAGGAACAATGTGAAGGTTAAGCTTACAGAATTCCTCGTGGAGAAGTGGTTGACTTTGTTGTAACATCAAGTTGTTACAGTAAGATTTACGGCTTAGCGCATCAGCCATGACGTTGGCTTTGCCCGGGGTGTAAGTTATTCCTAAGTCGTAATCTGTGATCAACTCGACCCAACGTCTTTGCCTGAGATTCAAATCCGGTTGGGTGAAAATGTATTTTAGACTTTGGTGATCGGTGAAAATCTCGCAACGATTATCGAGAAGGTAATGTCGCCATGTTTTGAGTGCATGGACTACAGCTGCAAGCTCTAGATCATGTGTGGGATAATTATCCTCATGTGGACGCAACTGTCGGGAAGCGTAGGCAATCACGTGACGATCTTGCATGAGTATGCAACCTAGTCCTTGTCGCGAGGTGTCACAATAGATAACAAAGTCCTTAGAAAAATCTGGTGGTATGAGTACGGGAGCAGTTGTCAGGCGTCTCTTCAGTTCCTGAAAG
This sequence comes from Aegilops tauschii subsp. strangulata, assembly GCF_002575655.3. Taxonomy (NCBI): domain Eukaryota; kingdom Viridiplantae; phylum Streptophyta; class Magnoliopsida; order Poales; family Poaceae; genus Aegilops; species Aegilops tauschii. The sequence goes on from NC_053040.3 coordinate 188,531,603, forward strand.
CTGAACTCGCACTGTGGGGTCCACTCGAACTTTTTCTCTTTCTTGAGGAGTTCAGTTAGAGGTTTAGCAACCTTGGAGAAATTCTCGACGAAGCGGGGATAGTAGCTCGCTAAGCCAAGGAAACTCCGAACTTGCTTGACCGATTCAGGTGGAGTCCAGTCAAGGACGGCTTGAACTCGCTCGGGATTGATAGCAATACCCTTACCAGAAATTACATGGCCTAGATAGGTCACTTCTGGCAACCAGAATTCACACTTAGAGAATTTAGCATAAAGGCGATGCTCTCGAAGTTTCGTCAATACTAGTCTTAGATGCTCGGCATGTTCTTCCTCATTCTTGGAGTAGATGAGTATATCATCGAGGTATACTACGACGAATTTATCCAAATACTCCATGAAGATCAAGTTCATTAACCGAGAGAAGGCGGCTGGAGCATTGGTTAAACCGAAAGACATGACGGTACTCGTATTGGCCATAACGAGTAACAAAGGCCGTTTTAGGAATGTCCCCGTTCTTGATTTTGATTTGATGGTAGCCCAACCTCAAATCCATTTTAGAGAAGACTGAGGATCCAGCGAGCTGATCATACAGATCGTTGATCCTGGGGAGCGGATACTTGTTCTTGATAGTGACTAGGTTGACAGGTCGGTAATCTACAACCATCCGATCCGTACCATCCTTCTTCTTGACGAAGAGGACGGGGCAAGCCCACGGAGAAGAACTAGGACGGATGAAACCCTTTTTCAAGGACTCATCGAGTTGTTTCTTAAGCTCGGCTAGCTCTAGGGGTGCCATCTTATAAGGTCTTCTAGAGATTGGGACGGTTCCTGGAACAAGGTCTATTACGAACTCGACATCCCTGTCAGGTGGAATACCTGGCAGTTCTTCTGGGAAGACATCCGGGAAGTCGCGGACTACCGGGACATCTTCAAGGTCTGGAAGAGGGTTGGCATTTAATGAGTAAAGCTGACGCTTAGACACTCGGGTCAAAACATTGACTGTCTTGCCCGACGGATGGGTGAGTTGAACAGTTCTAGTAGAGCAATCAATCTTAGCATAATGAGCTGACATCCAGTCCATACCCAAGATGATATTTATGTCCGAGGACTTGAGAGCTATTAGTGATGCAAGGAAGACCAATCTGTCAACAAGAATTTCATTTCCATGGCTTATCCTAGAGATTTGCCACTTAGAACCAGGGGTTTGAATTACCATGGAGGTGGGCATGTCACTAAATGTGGTGTTGTGCAATCGAGCATAGCTCTCAGAGATAAATGAATGAGATGCTCCAGTATCGAAAAGAACAGTTGCCGGATGGCAATTAACAAGGAGCGTACCAAGGACGATGTTGGGATCCTCATGAGTTTCTTCAGCTGAAACATAGTTGACATGGCCACGTGCAGTGGTGGCTGGCTTGGCGTAGTAAGTCTTTCCTGCTGGCTTACCACGGCTAACGGACTGTCCAGGTTGATTGGGGTTGTTTCGGGGGCACTCGCGCAAATAGTGACCCGTTTCTCCACACTTGAAGCATGTCACAACATTGGAGCGTGGAGCAGCATTAGCAGCGGGGCCACCATAGACCTTGGGCGGTGCATACTGCTGGTTGGGGCGAGGCGCCTCAAAGGATGGCCTCGGAGTGAACCTAGGTGGCAGAGAAGTGTTTGGAATCCAGACCCGGCGCTTCTGAGATCCGGAGCCGGATGAGGAACCAAAATCGCGGGAGTGCTTGCGTGTAGCATCATAGTCAGTCTGTCCTGTCTCAGCACTGATGGCCTTATTGACCAATTTCTGGAAAGAGGTGCACTTGTGCAGACGAAGATCACGGCGAAGCTCGGGGCTAAGTCCCTTGTGGAACCTTGCCTGCTTCTTGGCGTCGGTGGATACCTCTTCAGGAGCATAGCGTGCTAAATTTCCAAACTCACGGCTGTATGCATCCACAGTCAGTCTGCCTTGGGTGAAGTTGCAGAATTCTTCCCGCTTACGATCTATGAGACCCTCCGGAAGGTGATGCTCACGGAAAGCCTCACTGAATTCAGCCCAAGTAGTGATTTGGCCGGCTGGGCGCATAGCCTCAAAGTTTTCCCACCAAAGGCTAGCAGGGCCTTCGAGGTGATAGGCAGCGTAGGTAACCTTATCAGCTTCGGCTACGTTGGCAGAACGTAGCTTATGGGTGATGCTGCGAAGCCAATCATCCGCATCGAGGGGCTCGACGGAATGGTTAAACTTCGGTGGGTACAACTTGATAAAGTCATTGATGGACACCAAGTCGTTCCTCTGATGGCGTGCAGTATTCTGCTCAATTCGCTCTAGCAAGCGGTTAGTCTCACGCTTGTTTCTTTCTGCCTCCAGCATGCCTTCGGCCAGAGAAGGCAGTTGAGGCAGATTCTCCCCCCTAACTGCATTGGCTTCACCCTGCGCCTAGACAGCAGGGTTGTTGCGGGTGTTGACCATCCTAGGAGAAACAAGATAACAGTTTAGACAGGGATGGCTAAATTCTTGGCAGGGAAATGCGGAATGTAATGGATAACACGGAATGCAGAGATGATCATCAGTATGACATGGCAATATAGCAGCTGACATACATATACCAACGGTCATACACACCATACACAGTTTAGTACAAGTCCAGGCTAGAGTACAGCTACGATGAAAGACGATACATCTCATCAGAGGCATTCCATGCTCCTATACATTATTTTTCTACACCTCCGGAACGTGATACACACCAAGTCGTATCCCACAAGACACGCAGGACTGTGGGGAATACAACTGTTACAATACTAGTGGAACTACCATCAACTCAGACGTCTCCGTAGTAATCTTCATAGAAATCACCGCCATGTCCTGGGAGCTAAACATGATCATCTGGAAACAGTCGGTCCTGTGGAGCTTGCGGTCCATAAGGACTCGGGTGTGGCCTTGGTCCAACAAACGGGGGCAGACGGGGTCCACGAGGAGGGGTGATGCCTCCTACATCACGCCATTCCATACATTCTGGCAGACCAGACCGCACGGGGTACAAGTCCCTCATGTCCATATACCCGGCCTGCACGGCAGGTGCAAACCGTGTCAGAGTGGCCCAGTGATCAGAATGAGCATTAAAGAGCTCCATTCGCAAGGCACGATTCTCACGGTCCTTGTCCTCAAGCATCTCGGTGGTGGTGCGGAGTAGTGAATCCTCATGGGTAGGATCACAGTAAGTAGCCTGATAGTACCCATGTGCCCCAGGGAGTGATGCTGGCATATAGCGGAAGTCAGTGTTCTGAAGCAAGGCAGTTCTGGCTCGTATGATAGTCATCATTGAGTAAGCTGCGTCCTGCACGGACATCTCGATGGTAACCCCAAGTCCATAAGAGCAATGGAGGGGTTCAGTGGATCCAGGATAGGAAGGGTAAATCCTGACGGTGCAAAAATATTGGCTTTGATTAAAGTCTCGAAACTGCTCCTCGATGGTATACTCGGGATACCATCGATAGCCTGTCTCAACCATCACTCGGACCAGCATGGCCGTGTGACCAGGTACATCGAGGCACCGGGTCAGACGAACCACTTGATTCTGGGAGCGGGTGGCCATCTGAAAGCACGAAATAATGCAGAGGCATTAGAATTTCTAGGAGAATTCGGACAGCATAACGGCTGTAAATGCTCGGAAAAGACTTGAAACATTCGCAACAGGTTGTAAAACCACTCAACAACATCATATCAAGGTTCTGGTTCAACCGACAACATACTAAAGGTAGTAGAAACTGAACCGAAGCATGGAACCAACAATCCTATAAGTTACTACGGATTAGTAACACGTGAACCTGATAGAGAGAAGAGAGCCTAGTCCTTAACCCACGTAGAATGAGAAGAGAATGACTCAGATCAGAGGGCATAAGGTAAAGGAGTAAAAGCGCCTTACGTTCCCTCCCACAATCAATTCCCCTACATATAACTAAAGCATTTCTAGACTCGACATCGACCAGTTTGGCTTAACACACCTATAGGCAGTCCGGCTCTGATGCCAACGCTGTCAGGACCCCGATTCTAAGTCACACCGATCTAGCCTGTAACACCTCATATCACATTGCGGCCTCACACACGGTACTCCCACGGGTGTGGCCTTACCATGGCCCGGGACCGTTTGTGCCTTTTGGCTCACGTATATGACAATGTCGCTAGCATCCATATGACAGAGAACCCGGGCCGACATGGCTAGTCGTGAACCCAAAGCGGCACTAACGTATGGGGACATGCATACATGAATCAACATCGAACGTGTCGGTCAGCAGCGTGTGAATCCGGGCTGTAGCACTAGGCTAACAGGACTCCGGGAACCCGGGCTGTAGCAGGCTAGGCAGGACTCCGGAGGTCACCGCGTGACATTTCCCCGAAGGGACAGACACACGAGCGATATGAAACACATGCCGGCCAGTCAAGTGTCCAGAGCAGTAGTGCTGGGCTAGCAGGACTCCGGTGAACCGGGCTGTAGCGGACTACTATGGCTCAAGGAGGCACTAGACTACATTTCCCCATAAGAGAGGCTGGCAAGGATAAACAACTAGATTGTCGGATCCCACACATACCAAGCATTTCAATCATACACACAATATGCTCGATATGTGTAAATACAACATGGCATCACAACAAAACTCTACAACTCAAAGTACTTTATTTAAAGGGCTTCGGAGAGCCTTACATAACGTGTTCATACAGATAGGGGTCACATGACCCGACACTCAAGTCATACAATCATACAAACACATGCGGAAGCAAACTTGTCTGGGTATAGACACTAGAAAGAAAGAAGGCTTGACGAAGCCTGTCTATCTACGTAGGCCCTTCACAAGCCTAGATCACCACATGGGTCGCAAGTCACTCATCGTCGTCGAGTTCTACGTAGAACCCATCGGAAGGGGCGGTGTTGTCGTCTGAAAACAGTAATTGAAGCAACATGAGTACAAAGGTACTCAGCAAGTCTTACAACAGATCCTACTATACATGTTCATTCTCAAAAAGGTAGTGGAGTTATTGCAGCAAGCCAGCTTTGACTCTTGGCTAAGCTATCCTACGAGACACCACTTGTAAAATAGTTTTAGCACACGAGTCCACTAATCACCATCTCAATACTCCACCGTGGATCCTCCCTCGTCATCCCACGAGAGAGCCATCCGCGGTACTCACACTTATCTTGAGGCTTTTAGTAGTATCCATTTACTTTTCTATGAACTGCATAAGCGACCAAGTAGTCCTTCACCGCGGACGCGGCTATTCGAATAGTTTTATACCCTGCAGGGGTGTACTCGTCACACACGCTCTCACCACTTACCGTCGCTACACGACATGTACTCGGCAACCTTCAAGCGGAAGCCCAACGTGGGTGTCAGCCACAGCCTACCTAAACACTCAAGTCTCTAGTCCGGGTTTATCGCCTATTCAAGTTCCATCCGCAGGGAGTCCGGCCGAGGTTTCCACATACGGCCCCAAACGATGTGTGCAGGGTTCCCGGACACCAAACGGGCGACTCGGTACACCATGCCACGAGCCTACAGCATCACAGCCCACCCCTTGGTCAGCGCTGTCCACGGCCTCCAGCTTACTACAAACACCAGAAACTACGTGCAACTCCTGGACAGAGGACAAGGGTGATTAAGAAGCCGAGGGGGTCCATTGGTTTTGGGCCCAATGCGTGGTAGCTGAATCTTAAATCACGCATACAGATCTCAGTTCTTAGGGACGGTCTCAATGAAACAACCCACCATGTACTCCTACATGGCCTCCCATCGATACCTTTACCAAATCGTATTCAACACCTTACTCTCATTACCGACACACGCTTTCACTCTAGTTCATCACCCTGATGAGCCAGACCTGACACGACTCTAAGCGTAGCAAGCATAGCATTGTAGGAACACAACATGGCTCAAGCAACTCCTACACATGCTAGTGGGTTTCATCTAGTTACTGTGGCAATGACAGGTCATGCAAAGGAAAGTGGGTTCAACTACCGCAACGCACATCAGTTTGAATCGCGTTGTCTTAATGCAGTAAATGAGAGCAGAAGCGAGAAGATGGGTTTGTATCGAAATGATCAATGGGGTGCTTGCCTGACGGAGTGGTGGTGGGATACTGCCCTTCAGTTGGATACTCGTGAATATCCTCGGAGGCAGGACCTACCACGATGAACACAACGAAGCATAATCAACACCAAGCAAGTGCAACAATATGATGCATGCATGAGACATGGCAAAATGGATGTATTGGGCTAATGCAACTAAGACCAGATGGGTTTGGACCATTTTGAATCAAAGATTCAAATTCCAAGTTCATAAATGGCCCATGTTAGTGCTTTATCCTGTTCTGCATTAAACATTAGGTTAATTTGCTTAAACATGCATGAAACCAGTACAGATGGATAGAATGGATTTTTCTGATCATTTTTCATATATAAATCTTTTCATTCCGAGCTATAGATTATTTTCTATGATTTTTTGAAGTTTGTGATATTTTCTGAAATTTCCTGTATAAGAATAATTCCAGTAATTAAGTTACTTATTGCGTCAGCAGTGTGTCATGATGGCGTCAGCAAGTCAACTGGGCGGTCCAGGTCAAACCTGAACGGTGGGACCCGTTTGTCAGTGTCACGGGGCTAATCCTATTTTAATTAACCTAAACTAGGAAATTAACAGGGGCTGGCCCCACATGTCAGCGACCCAGGGGAGTCAAACCCCTCGTCAACGGGCCTAACACGCCGGTGGTTAGCCGCCGGCGAGGTCAGCGGCGCTCCTGTGCCTCGGGTTTGCTCTACGGGGCACCGTTCGAGGCGCCGTTGGGCTCTACGGGTAGCTGACGCAACGACGCGTCCATTGGTGGCCGTGGTTGGGCCTGGGGTGGCCGGAGTCGACGGCGGCGAGCTCTTTAGCGGCCGCCGGAGTTTGGGTGCCGACGAAAACGACGACACGGTGCACGGGAGGATCAATGGTTAGTCTCTACGGGTGCTGCAAGTGCTCACGAAGATGACAGACATATGCACTGGGCCATTTGGTCACCGGGGCCTCGTCGGCGACGAGCTCGTGCGGCGGCACGTGCGGTGCTGCTGGTTACGGTCGAAGCAAAGGGCGGCAGCAAGAATGAGAGGATGGGGAAGGGGCAGAAGCTCACGGCAGAGGCGATGAGCTAGGCGGCGCTGTCGGGGATGAACTGCTGTGGTGGTGACGGCGAAGGGGATCTCCGGCGGTGGGCGGTGAAGGCGAGGTCGAAGCAGTGGCTTCGGGGCAAGCGGGTGCTCGGGGCTCGACTTGCTCGAAGGAGAAGGCGACGGCGGAGCTACTAGACACGGTCAGGTGACGCGGAGACGGCGGTGGCTACGGCTACGCCGGCGAGGTGGCAGCGGCTGCGTCGGCCATGGTGGAGGAAGGCGAGGGAGAGGTGCAGGGGGCGAATGGGGGTGTCCAGGTGCTCGGGGGCGCGACGTGGAGGTCGTCCAGCTCGTCCACGGGCGAGGCGGCAAGCAGGTGGCGCCGTGGCGAGCTCGCGCACGCCGGCGTCACCTCTCTGCCTGCTCTGGCGGGAGCAAGCAGCTGACTGGCCATGGGCCAGCACAGTGCTGGGCCGCCGGGTGGGCTGCCCGGTAAGTTTCTTCTCTGCTTTCTGTTTTCCTTTTTATTTGTTTCTGTTCTGTGTTTTGAAATAGTAGAAATACTATTCCATTTAGGAAAATCCTGAAAATATTCAGAGGCACCTTTGAAAATATTCTCAACAGCCTAAAAATACCTTCAAGATTATTTGGGCATTTTAAAATATTTATAGGATTTAAATTGCCCATATGCAAATACTTATGGCTTGGTGAAAAATCCAGAATAGCCTCCAAAAATATGAAACCATTTTGGCAGAGGTTTTAGACAGGACCAAAGATGGTGAACATTTATGGAGGGCATTTCAGGTTCATTGAAAAGGATTTTAGTAAACCCTAGTTGTGTTCAGGGGGTGCTGGGGGTTTCTGGCATCCCCATTTCAAGTTTCTGGAAAAGTAGACATGATGCAACACTCTAATGCATGAACTAGCTAGGATGTGACACGTCATCAGTTGCCGGAGTTTTGCCGGCGACGACCATTTCGCGCGGCGGACATCGTCGGGATCTCGCTACAGCCCACGGTTTGAGGCGGGGTTTGCTCCTGCGGATTGTTGGCGCTCCCGCGCATCTAGTGGTGGTAGCAGCAGCAGCTGGGATGGCCGGAGGTGACGGCGGCGAGCACTTCCGCGGCGGCCGGAGTACGGGCACGCTCGGACACAGCGTTTTGGTGCACGGGAGGACGAGCTGCGGGTTGCTACGGAGTCCTGCGGACTCGCTGAGCACGGGGGTGGGCTCGAATGCGTCGTGGATGCGCTCTAGCTACGGCGGTGCCATGGCCGGCGGCGGTGAGCTCTCGGGCCCGGTCGGAAGACGGGGCTAGGCGACGAGAACGGAGGGGGAGAGCGCGGGGGAAGCAACAGGAGCTCACAATGAACTCTATGGCGTCGTCGGAGAGATCGGGGAAGCCCGGACGGTGACGAATCGAACGCGGCGGCGCTCGGAGCAGAGGAAGAAGACAACAGCAATAGCGGCGCTGCGGGGCGCTCCGGCGTCATGTGGCTCAGCGAAGAGGACAGGGACGTCACGGCGGAGCTCGGGGGCGCGTCGGAGAGGCTCGGAGATAGCTGTGGCCGTGGTGGAGCTCGGCGGCGGCGATGGCTACGTTCGGTTTCGGGAGAGAGAGCGGCAGAGGCGGGGATGACACGGGGAAGAGGCGAGAGGGACCGGGGTGGCGCGTAGCGTCGTCCAGACGCATCGGGGAGGGGGCAGGTAGGCAGGGAGGAGCTGGCCTCCTCGGCCGCGCGCATGCGAGCATGCAGCTGCTCCTACTGGCAGGAGGAAGACGACAGGAGGCGCCAGGTGGGCTGGGCCGGCGAGCTGGGCCGGCTACAGGTAGGTGCCCAGGTAGTCCTTCTCTCTCTTTCTCTCTCTCTCTCTCTCTTTTATTTGTTTTAGTTTTCTATTTCTTTGCATTTTGTTTTGATTTGATTTTAAAACATCAAATCATTTTTTTGAAGTTTCTGTAAATTGTTATGTGAGCTCAGAAACTAGTCCAAGGTCACAAGCAACTTACAAAAATATTTGAACTTTATTTCTTATATGACAGAAATAAATTCAACTCAAATATGTCATTGATTTAATTCAAAAGGCCCAAAATAAATATTTCTGTGATTCCAAAAATATTGGTTTGGATTTTACCTCTTACCAATATTTTCTGTCACGACCGGTTTTTCAATAAAATATTTATTGAGAGACCAATCCCTTTTACGGACCAGTAAAGAAGAACTCCTTCTCACTGGTAGACAATATCTTGGTCACAGAAGAAAAATACCAGGAGTACTGAATATAATACAAGGTTGAGCGGAGACTGCTCAACAATTTAATACAAGCACGCCGATAAAACATAACGGCGGATAGGGTGGCATAACTACTAACTCACGATAACAACGGTGGTGGATAATATCACAGCGGAGCGGGTGATGTGACTCCTGAAAACTACAGCTCTTCGAGCGTCGGGGTGAAGCTCGAGGAGATTTATTGTGGGGGCGGAAGCGTATATAATACAAGTGACCAATATCCAGGATCACACGGGACTGACTGGGATTCCTCTAGGCGTCGGACTCACTATCAAACTCTTCATCCATGAGATCGCCTTCGTCAACATCTGGCCAAATCAACAAGCCAGGTGAGTACTATGAAAGTACTCGCAAGACAGTTCGGACATAAGATATAACAAATGTAGACATGATGCATATGAACAAGTTAACAAGTGCACTCAGACATAGAGATAATACTGCATGGAAAATAAAAGAGAAGTCGGGCGGTAGTCCTCCCGAAATCCCAAAATAATATACTAGGTGCCAAACGAGGGTCTGAATGACTCCTCGAGAGGAAAATGCAAGAATAACAATGCCGCAGTCGGGCGTCAAGGCGACACCACATAAAGGGCTTATAATAGAAAATAAAAGGAAGTGCGTGCCACAGTCGGACGTCTGAGCGACATCACATAAAGGGCTTATATTGAAAGTAAAAGACAAACATGCCACAGTCGGACATCTGAGCGACATCACATAAAGGGCTTATATTGAAAGTAAAAGACAAACATGCCACAGTCGGACGTCTGAGCGACATCACATAAAGGGCTTATATTGAAAGTAAAAGACAAACATGCCACAGTCGGACGTCTGAGCGACATCACATAAAGGGCTTACATTCATAACTTAGTAGTTCATGAATTTTTAAATCATAACAAGAGAATAATCAGGCATGAGATAAACAACAGGGTTAGTCCATCCACAGGAATAACGTTCAGCCAAGTTTACTACTCACGCTCGCTTATCGGAAAGAAAAATATACCACGAGGTTATGACATAGACATGGATACGCTGATCACGTTACTTGACCATGGATACGATGATTCGGAAGGATTTGACTCTGCAGAGTTTGTACTTTAACCACAGCCAACGGATTTCAGTAGTCACGGGGACTAGTTCCGTTTACGGTGTTTTGGAAGAAACACGTCTAACCAGTACACACCCATTCAACATTCCGAAGCCAGGAATCACCCTCGGCAACGTTCAAGAAAAACCTTGAGACGGGGAGGCTACAACCTCGCGTAGCATGGGATCAAATTTCTATACGCGCGCTCTAAGGGGTGCCCCCCTCTCGGTCCCAACCGGAAACACCCATGCCCCCTGACCGGATGACTGGCTTTAATCCAGGGCCATGGAACCATCATCCCGGCCCCTCTGTTTGGTGTGTACACGGAAAGAGGTTACCAACTTACTAAACCGCATTCTGGCAGAAAACATGTGGTAGCACGGAAGGGGGAAGAACGATAACGTGACTCCATCCACGTTAACGTCGGAATTAATCAGATGACGTAAGGCTGGCATGCTACAACAGTACCACCTTACTGCCCTTCATGTCACCACATGACTAGGCCATCTCTCATCAGATATCATAGTAACTTTGGAACACACGGGTAGTTGCCTCACATGCAACGAGATACTCACCGATACTCACATGCCATGCACAACCTTTCACGCAAACATGCAAAACACCTATCATATCAAAGGTTCAAACATGCTTGCCTGGTTCGGAGAAGTCGGAGTCTAGCTCGGCGAAGTTCACGGCTCCGTCACCTCTCCCGGAACCTACGGTATAGCGAAAAATGCATACTAACGTGAAAACCAATGCGTGCAGAAAAGCTGTTCCAAAATTTTCTCAAATAAATCCCATAAAAAACTAGACAAAATTATAAGACTGTCAGAAAAAGAATCACTCAAAAATCACTTTTTATTAAAAAGTTATAAGGGTTTCTGTCTGGGGACTCATCTGTAATGAAACAGAAAAGTTCCAGGGGCTTAACTGAGAAAACAGAAAACGGTTCGAAAAATGCATACTAACGTGAAAACGTGAAAACAGAAGACGGTTCGAACAGAAAACGTACTCTGCCCGAAGGCGCCAACAGAAAACGCTTCGGGGGTGAAAGAAGAGAGGCTGACGTGGGGGGTCCACATGTCAGGTTTGAAAAACCTCGCCGGCGCCCGAAGGCTGCGGTGGTCGCCGGCGTCGAACCACGGCGAGTCAGGGAGATCGGAGTGTACCAAGAGTATCGGCGTGTCCTTCCGCGTCGGTGGGTGGTGGACTTGGGCGTCGGAGAGCACCACGTCGACGGCGACACTTTCTCCGGCGGACGGCGGCTCGGGCGATGGTGGGGAACTCCGGTGGTGTGCTGCAACCTTCGAATTGAAGCGCGGGTCAGAAGGAGGGATGCACTAGAGAGCTACTGGCAAGAGATGGGAGGCAGAGGTGCACGCACGAGAGCGAATCGAGCTGGATCCCGTGGCGGGTCCCGGCGGCCGGAGTTGAGGAAGGAGACTCCCTCGGGGCTCTTCCAGTGGCTAGGCGGGGTCTTGGTGGAGCGCAGAGGTGGTGTGGGTGCTAGCTAGAGCTCGGGGCCTCTATTTATGGGCGGCTCGAGGGGGTGGCCGTGAACGGAGAATCTCCGGCGAGCGATTACGGCGAGGCAGTGGCTTGGCAGAGGGTTTAGGTGGCCAGGCAGCACCAGAGAGAGTTACTGGTCCCGTTCCACTGCTAAACTCGGTCGGGCATGGCGTAATGGCGTCGGTCTTCGTCGGGGTCGCCGTACTGGCACGGCGGCGGCAGAGAGCGCGCTCCGCGCGTAGCGGTTCACGACGAGGGTGGCAGCGCGCATGGGGGAGTGGAAGACCACGCGGCGGCCTCCGCTGGCTTGGGCGGCGCTGGTCAGCGCCGTCTACGCTGTGCTTCTTCCTGGCGGCCGCAAAGCCGCCGCTGGCATCGGTCACGGGGCGGCGCACCTCCTCCTGCTCGTCGCCGACGCCCGCAAGCATCCAGGCGCTCGTGCGGTGCAGAGGACAAGGGGGAGGGGACAGGAAACACGGCGACGCCGGGGCACTGGTGAGATTGGCAACGGACACTGAAGAAACGACAGTGGTTCAGACACTGTTAACTGAATTTGACTGAACATGACATTGACAGTGCTCTGAAGGTGTTCGATGAAATGATTTGGTGTGAAGAAAATTTTTCCTGGAGCTGGGACTTGGTGAGGTGACCTCTCAATGCACCCAGAGGCTGCATGATTTTTCTCAGAATTTTTGGAGTAGGATTTGAATGAATTTCATCAAATTGGGCAAATCTGGTCCAAACTTGCAGCAAGTATAGTTTGAAAAATTTGAACTGGAGACCAGTGGATCTTCATGGATCTTGGTTGAGGGTTCAAAGGACTAGCTAGGGAAATTGGTTTGGAGACAAAACTCAAAGCAGAAAGGGTAGCTCCTTTGAAAACCTCCAAGGATCAAGATAGAAGGCATAAATTGTTTTTGATGAGAGATAAATGGAAATAATTATATGGAGTGGTTGAACTTGCTGTAGTTGAGGTACATCATGATCCAAAGGTGGGGAAAGGTTTGTGGAAGAGGATTTGCACATAGGTCATGGCAAGAGAGATTTGTTGAAAGTGGAAAAAAGATCATTCCAAAAGCTATAGGGCTTTTCAAAGGAATTGTCAAAAGACATTTTTCCAAGAGAGAAGTATTTTGGTTTGAGTCCAAATAAAAAGAAAGAACCTCCAAGACCAAAATCATGTCTTGGGTGAATCCAAATAAAAACTCTTGCCAATAAGAAAAATATCTTGAGAGGAAGGGTTCTTTTGAAGGAAAATTTAAATCACCTCCCTCAAGTCAAATAATTTTTTTGAAAAATCCAAATAAAATTTTGGGTGTCACAACACCTACCCCCTTAGGAAAAATCTCGTCCTCGAGATTTCAGCTGATCCTTGAATAGATATGGATACTCTGCCTGAAGAAAATCTTCCCTTTCCCATGTAGCTTCATCCTCGGCGTGGTTGCTCCACTGAACTTTGAAAAATTTAGTTGTTTTCTGTCGGGTCCTCCGTTCAGACTCTTCCAATATCTTTACTGGCCGTTCTGTGTAGGTGAGATCTGGTTGCACATCAATGCTCTCATGAGACACATGCTTTTCCGGGTTACTCATGCATTTTCTCAATTGCGAGACGTGGAAAACGTCATGGACGTCTGACAGTTCCTTGGGTAGGTCTAGTTGGTAGGCTACTGTGCCTCTTCGTGCAGTCACACAGAATGGTCCAATAAATCTCGGGGCTAGCTTCCCCTTAATTTTGAACTGTTGTAGGCCCCTCATAGGAGACACTCGTAGGTATACGGAATCACCGGGTTCAAAGCTGACCTCACGATGTTTTTGATCGTAGTAGCTCTTTTGTCGGCTTTGCGCTGTCTTGAGTCTGTCCCTGATCTGCTTAACTTTCTCCTCGGCCTCTTTAAGCATGTCTGGGCCGAAGATACTGCTGTCACCTGTTTCTGACCAATTCAGTGGGGTACGACACCTCCGTCCGTACAATGCTTCAAAAGGTGCCATCTGTAAGCTGGCTTGGTAACTGTTGTTGTAAGAAAACTCGGCATATGGCAAACTCTCTTCCCAACTTGATCCATAGGTGAGCACACAGGCTCTCAGCATGTCCTCTAGGATTTGGTTCACACGTTCCGTTTGTCCATCAGTCTGAGGGTGGTACGCTGTACTGAAAGCTAGTTGCGTGCCCAGAGCTTGTTGCAGGTGATCCCAAAATTTAGAGACAAATTGAGTGCCTCGGTTGGATATTATAATCTTTGGGACTCCGTGAAACAAACTATACGGGAGAGATAAAGCTTGGCCAGCCTTTGTGTGGAGTAGGTAGTCTTCACGGGAATGAAGTGAGCAACCTTGGTTAGTCGGTCTGTAATGACCCATATGGCGTCATTTCCGCGTTGTGATCGAGGTAGTCCGACGATGAAGTCCATTCCTATTTCATCCCATTTCCACTCCGGTATCCTGTTTGGCTAGAGTAGCCCTGCTGGCTTTTGATGCTCGGCTTTTATGCGTTGACATGAATCGCAACAAGCAATAAATGCGGCTATATCTCTTTTCATACCGTGCCACCAAAATCTTTCCTGAATGTCTTTGTACATTTTGGTTCCTCCAGGTTGGATTGAATATGGGGCGGTGTGGCTCTCGGTTAGGATTTGTTCCTTGAGTTCCTCAATGTTCGGGACGCAAAGTCTGTCCCCGTACCATAATATTCCTTCACTGTCTGTGACGAACTCTGAAGCCTTGCCAAGGCTCATTTTCCTCTTTATTCCTTCGATGCTGGGGTGCCCTTGCTGAGCCTTCTTGATTTGTTCCACGAGGGTGGGATGTATCTCCAGATTCGATACGGTGCCCTCAGAGACTAACACCATGCTGAGTCTAGCGAACTCCTGCTGAAACTCAGGCCTCAAGTTTTGTGGATCGTCGTTGTCTGGGCTGGGGTTCCGACTAAGGGCATCTGCCACTACATTTTCTTTCCCTGGATGGTAGTGAATACCGACATCATAGTCCTTGACCAATTCCAACCAGCGTCGTTGGTGTAAGTTTAGCTCTGGTTGCGTGAAAATATATTTAAGGCTCTTATGGTCCGTATATATTTCACAACGATTTCCCAACAGAAAGTGTCTCCACTCCTTGAGTGCAGGAATGACTGCGGCTAGCTCCAAGTCATGTGTTGGGTAATTTTCCTCATGTTTCCGCAGTTGCCTGGAGGCATACGCGACAACTTTGCCATCCTGCATCAGCACACATCCGAGGCCTTTCCGGGATGCGTCACAATATACTTCAAAACTCTTGTGTATGTCTGGCACGGTTAAGACCGGTGCGGTTGTTAGCTTCTTCTTAAGCTCTTGGAAGCTTCTTTCGCATGCCTCCGTCCATACAAATTTCTTGTCTTTCTTGAGCAGTTGCGTCATTGGTTTTGCCACAGTGGAGAATCCTTCAATAAATCTTCTATAATATCCGGCCATTCCAAGGAAACTCCGCACATCTGTCACGTTGGCGGGTGGCTTCCAGTCAAGTATGGCTTTGACTTTTTCTGGGTCTACGGCCACGCCTTCTTGGTTTAATATGTGGCCTAGGAAACCAACTTGCCTTAGCCAAAACTCACACTTGCTAAATTTGGCGTACAACTGATGTTTCCTTAATTCTCCCAAGACGATTCTGAGATGCTCAGCATGCTCTTCTGGTGTCCTTGAGTAAACCAGAATATCGTCAATGAACACCACAACAAATTTGTCCATGAATTTCATAAACACTTTGTTCATGAGGTGGACAAAATAGGCGGGGGCGTTCGTTAGTCCAAAAGGCATCACTGTGAACTCATATAATCCGTATCTGGAGGTGAATGCTGTTTTAGGGATATCTTCTGCCCGTACATTCAATTGATGATATCCTGATCTCAAATCAATTTTTGAGAACACCTTGGCTTGCGCGAGTTGATCAAACAAATCATTTATCCGCGGCATCGGATATTTGTTTTTGATGGTGACCATATTGAGAGCTCGATAGTCTATACACAATCTTAGTGTCCCATCCTTTTTCTTGGCGAATAATACTGGCGAACCCCAAGGTGAGGAGCTGGCTCGAATAAAACCTTTGTCCAGTAATTCCTTTATCTGCTCCTTTAATTCTACCAATTCTGAGGGTGCCATTCTATAAGGCTTCTTATAGATGGGAGCGGTGCCAGGTGCTAGTTCAATGCTGAACTCTATCTCTCGGTGTGGTGGCATGCCTGGTAGTTCTTCAGGAAATACGTCAGGAAACTCGCATACCACTGGAACTTTTCTTAGTTCTGAAATGTCCACTTTGTTCAATTTTGGTTGCCGTGACCGTGGCCTTTCTTGAGCTGTAACCTTTATTGTCTTGCCGTGATGGTGAGTGAGAATCGCGATCTGATTGAAACAGTCAATGAATCCTTTGTTGGTGGTCAACCAGTCCATCCCTAAAATGACATCCAGTCCTTTATTTTCCAACACGATGAGATTAGCTTGGAACTGTAGTCCTTCGAACTCAATGATCACTCCTTTACAGTAACTCTGAGTGATCTGCTTATTTCCGGGGGACTTGATGACCATAGACTTTTCCAAGGGAAGTATCGGAAAACCATGTTGCAAAACAAAATTCTTTGAAACGAACGAATGGGAAGCTCCAGAATCAAACAAAACCGTGGCAGGTACTGTGTTGACAGGGAACGTACCGAGCACGATGTCTGGGGCATTCTGCGCCTCTTCCCTGGTCACATGGTTCAGGTGACCCTTCCTGTGGTTGTTGTTGGGATTGAAATTGTTGCGCTTGGGGGCTGGATTATTCCCACCATTGTTTGGCTTGGGGGCCGAGTTCCTTGGTTTGGGCACTGTTTAGCATAGTGCCCTTCTTCACCACAAGCATAGCATGTGACCCCTGGACGGTACGTGAACTCCTTGTCCCTGGCATGAAACTGTCTGATTGGCCTTAGATCAGTAGTCGTGGATTTCCTTGCTTCTATCCTTGGAACCTCAGTCTTGCTTCGGTTGTTGCGAGCAAGAGTCGTCTTGTCCCTCTTTCGCTTACGGATATCTTCCAGACTACGGCGCTCATTCTCCAAGGTAATGGCCTTGTCAACCAGAGTTTTAAAATCCGGGAAAGTGTGTACAACCAGTTGGCATCTTAGTGCCGGTGCCAGGCCGTCCAGGAATTTTTTCCATCTTCTTGTTCTCTGTCATGTGTTCGTCGTAGGCATAACGAGATAGCTGGGTAAACTGACCGTTGTATTCTGTCACTGACATGCCTCTTTGCTTGAGGTCGTCAAATTCACTCTTCTTGATTTTTATGATGCTCCTGGGGATGTGTGCCCCACGAAAGCCTTCCTTGAACTCTTCCCAGGTGATGTTGTGTTCACTGGGATGCATGTGTAGGAAGTTTTCCCACCATGCTGCAGCTGCTCCAGTAAGGTAGTGTGGTGCATAAAGCACCTTCTCATTATCTGAACACTGAGCAATGATCAGCTTCGTTTCGATGTCACGAAGCCAATCATCGGCTTCCAGCGGCCTATCGGTGTGAGCAAACGTTGAAGGGCGAGTCTTCTGTAACTCAGATAACTTGGAGTGTGGGTGGTACGGCTGACGGTGGTTTCCCATATTGATGACGTGGGTCATCATCTCTTGGTGCTATTGCTGGCTTTGTTCGAAGAGACGGCATACTTGAGACAAGGCTGCTTCGCTGTCCTGTTGACTGGACTGTCCCTGAGTGAAGTTGTTGCTAGTCTGTGTCCCATAAACTCCTTCTGGCTGATTGGGCATGGAGCGAGTCCACGGGCGAGACATTTTTCCAGTCTGCGGGGTATTATTTTGCAAAACTCATGAGAAGAACTGTGTGGCACAAGGGAAATCTTGCAAAGGCAAAAATTTAAAAGACCTCAAGATTTTTCGAAAAAAAAACATAAACAATTTCGCACGGAGAAGAAACGCTTAGCACAAATCTTACGTGCGAAAAGCAAACACACGATACAGCACTCAGGATGTGCGTACACCATCCTGACATGTTATTTAGACTAGCACACTCCTCCGGAAAGCAGCGAACTCACTAATACAAACTAGCGTACAGATTAAACACATCATACAAGCAGACATAACGCGCGGCTACTCGGCGCTCTCAGTCGGAGATGGTGACGATGTCCTTTCCCTTGCCGAGGGCAAGACTCAGCGGTGCAGGAGATTCAACCTCCACCTCCTCTCTAGCAGGCTCCTGGCGCGTAGCACTGCGCTGCGGTGATGGCGCGGGTGCGACAGGCGGTAGTGCGGGTGTGGCAGGCGGTGCAACTCTGACTGGAGTAGGAGCGATGACTCGGTCGAACTCCTCAGTGGTAGGCAGACGGCGAGCAGTGGCTAAAATGGCTGGTGCATAAGATGCTGAAGACGAGACGAATGTCAGTGGCGGTGCCATGTGAAGAAGCTCCTTCCTGCAGGCAGGACCGCCCCGAACTAAGTCCATCCGGGCAGCCACAAGATCGTCCACGAGGTTGTCGAAAGACTCCTCCAGAGACTTGAGATACTCCACAACCATCTCGATGGCTTCATCTCGCTCTCCCCTATGGCAGGCGAATGCATAGTGGCAAGGGTATGGCACATGGCATGGGAGGTAGCGGTAGCGACGAGTCTTCATCATAGGAAGAATGTCCCGAAGGCGAGCTATCGCCTCGCGGGCAGCCATCTGCATGGCATGCCTCTCCGTAGGCATGGCCCTTCCCACAAAACGGAAGTGGCGAGACGCAGAATGCCCTCCCTTGAATTGCACCACGGCCTGGTGCATAGACACGTCGTCGCTGAGCTTGTGCTGATAAAGCATGAACTCCGGACGAGTCGCTGGCCCGATCGCGAGCTTGGTGATGGAGACGAGGAGTTTGACAAACCCCTCGGGCACGTTAGTGAACACTCGAGTCTCGCAGTTGCTGCCAGCCATCTACAAAAGTAGGCAAAAATTCTGAGTAGTCATGTCATAAATTTATGATGACCAACAGAAAAATTAGCTACATTTGCAAAATGCTGAAAAAGCACAAAAGACGCTAATAACCGATTAGCGATCGCACCTAGTGGCTTCCTACAGTCAGCCTGGCTATGATACCAAGCTTGTCATGACCGGTTTTTCAATAAAATATTTATTGAGAGACCAATCCCTTTTACGGACTAGTAAAGAAGAACTCCTTCTCACTGGTAGACAATATCTTGGTCACAGAAGAAAAATACCAGGAGTACTGAATATAATACAAGGTTGAGCGGAGACTGCTCAATAATTTAATACAAGCACGCCGATAAAACATAACGGCGGATAGGGTGGCATAACTACTAACTCACGATAACAACGGTGGTGGATAATATCATAGCGGAGCGGGTGATGTGACTCCTGAAAACTACAGCTCTTCGAGCGTAGGGGTGAAGCTCGAGGAGATTTATTGCGGGGGCGGAAGCGTATATAATACAAGTGACCAATATCCAGGATCACACGGGACTGACTGGGATTCCTCTAGGCGTCGGACTCACTATCAAACTCTTCATCCATGAGATCGCCTTCGTCAACATCTGGCCAAATCAACAAGCCAGGTGAGTACTATGAAAGTACTCGCAAGACAGTTCGGACATAAGATATAACAAATGTAGACATGATGCATATGAACAAGTTAACAAGTGCACTCAGACATAGAGATAATACTGCACGGAAAATAAAAGAGAAGTCGGGTGGTAGTCCTCCCGAAATCCCAAAATAATATACTGGGTGCCAAACGAGGGTCTGAATGACTCCTCGAGAGGAAAATGCAAGAATAACAATGCCGCAGTCGGGCGTCAAGGCGACACCACATAAAGGGCTTATAATAGAAAATAAAAGGCAGTGCGTGCCACAGTCGGACGTCTGAGCGACATCACATAAAGGGCTTATATTGAAAGTAAAAGACAAACATGCCACAGTCGGATGTCTGAGCGACATCACATAAAGGGCTTATATTGAAAGTAAAAGACAAACATGCCACAGTCAGACGTCTGAGCGACATCTCATAAAGGGCTTATATTGAAAGTAAAAGACAAACATGCCACAGTCGGACGTCTGAGCGACATCACATAAAGGGCTTACATTCATAACTTAGTAGTTCATGAATTTTTAAATCATATCAAGAGAATAATTAGGCATGAGATAAACAACAGGGTTAGTCCATCCAAAGGAATAACGTTCAGCCAAGTTTACTACTCACGCTCGCTTACCGGAAAGAAAAATATACCACGAGGTTATGACATAGACATGGATACGCTGATCACGTTACTTGACCATGGATACGATGATTCGGAAGGGTTTGACTCTGCAGAGTTTGTACTTTAACCACAGCCAACGGATTTTAGTAGTCACGGGGACTAGTTCCGTTTACGGTGTTTTGGAAGAAACACGTCTAACCAGTACACACCCATTCAACATTCCGAAGCCAGGAATCACCCTCGGCAACGTTCAAGAAAAATCTTGAGACGGGGAGGCTACAACCTCGCGTAGCATGGGATCAAATTTTTATACGCGCGCTCTAAGGGGTGCCCCCCTCTCGGTCCCAACCGGAGACACCCATGCCCCCTGACCGGATGACTGGCTTTAATCCAGGGCCATGGAACCATCATCCCGGCCCCTCTGTTTGGTGTGTACACGGAAAGAGGTTACCAACTTACTAAACCGCATTCTGGCAGAAAACATGTGGTAGCACGGAAGGGGGAAGAACGATAACGTGACTCCGTCCACGTTAACGTCGGAATTAATCGGATGACGTAAGGCTGGCATGCTACAACAGTACCACCTTACTGCCCTTCATGTCACCACATGACTAGGCCATCTCTCATCAGAGATCACAGTAACTTTGGAACACACGGGTAGTTGCCTCACATGCAACGAGATACTCACCGATACTCACATGCCATGCACAACCTTTCACGCAAACATGCAAAACACCTATCATATCAAAGGTTCAAACATGCTTGCCTGGTTCGGAGAAGTCGGAGTCTAGCTCGGCGAAGTTCGCGGCTCCGTCACCTCTCCCGGAACCTACGGTATAGCGAAAAATGCATACTAACGTGAAAACCAACGCGTGCAGAAAAGCTTTTCCAAAATTTTCTCAAATAAATCCCATAAAAAACTAGACAAAATTATAAGACTGTCAGAAAAAGAATCACTCAAAAATCACTTTTTATTAAAAAGTTATAAGGGTTTCTGTCCAGGGACGCATCTGTAATGAAACAGAAAAGTTCCAGGGGCTTAACTGAGAAAACAGAAAACGGTTCGAATAGAAACGCGCCAGCCCACAGAGAAAACATACTCTGCCCGAAGGCGCCAACAGAAAACGCTTCGGGGGTGAAAGAAGAGAGGCTGACGTGGGGGGTCCACATGTCAGGTTTGAAAAACCTCGCCGGCGCCCGAAGGCTGCGGTGGTCGCCGGCGTCGAACCACGGCGAGTCAGGGAGATCGGAGTGTACCAAGAGTATCGGCATGTCCTTCCGCGTCGGTGGGTGGTGGACTTGGGCGTCGGAGAGCACCACGTCGACGGCGACACTTTCTCCGGCGGACGGCGGCTCGGGCGATGGTGGGGAACTCCGGTGGTGTGCTGCAACCTTCGAATTGAAGCGCGGGTCAGAAGGAGGGATGCACTAGAGAGCTACTGGCAAGAGATGGGAGGCAGAGGTGCACGCACGGGAGCGAATCGAGCTGGATCCCGTGGCGGGTCGCGGCGGCCGGAGTTGAGGAAGGAGACTCCCTCGGGGCTCTTCCAGTGGCTAGGCGGGGTCTTGGTGGAGTGCAGAGGTGGTGTGGGTGCTAGCTGGAGCTCGGGGCCTCTATTTATAGGCGACTCGAGGGGGTGGCCGTGAACGGAGAATCTCCGGCGAGCGATTACGGCGAGGCAGTGGCTTGGCAGAGGGTTTAGGTGGCCAGGCAGCACCAGAGAGAGTTACTGGTCCCGTTCCACTGCTAAACTCGGTCGGGCATGGCGTAATGGTGTCGGTCTTCGTCGGGGTCGCCGTACTGGCACGGCGGCGGCAGAGAGCGCGCTCCGCGCCTAGCGGTTCACGACGAGGGTGGCAGCGCGCACGGGGGAGTGGAAGACCACGCGGCGGCCTCCGGTGGCTTGGGCGTTGCTGGTCAGCACCGTCTACGCTGTGCTTCTTCCTGGCGGCCGCAAAGCCGCCGCTGGCGTCGGTCACGGGGCGGCGCACCTCCTCCTGCTCGTCGCCGACGCCCGCAAGCATCCAGGCGCTCGTGCGGTGCAGAGGACAAGGGGGAGGGGACAGGAAACACGGCGACGCCGGGGCACTGGTGAGATTGGCAATGGACACTGAAGAAACGACAGTGGTTCAGACACTGTTAACTGAATTTGACTGAACATGACATTGACAGTGCTCTGAAGGTGTTCGATGAAATGATTTGGTGTGAAGAAAAATTTTCCTGGAGCTGGGACTTGGTGAGGTGACCTCTCAATGCACCCAGAGGCTGCCTGATCTTTCTCAGAATTTTTGGAGAAGGATTTGAATGAATTTCATCAAATTTGGCAAATCTGGTCCAAACTTGCAGCAAGTATAGTTTGAAAATTTGAACTGGAGACCAGTGGATCTTCATGGATCTTGGTTGAGGGTTCAAAGTACTAGCTAGGGAAATTGGTTTGGAGACAAAACTCAAAGCAGAAAGGGTAGCTCCTTTGAAAACCTCCAAGGATCAAGATAGAAGGCATAAATTGTTTTTGATGAGAGATAAATGGAAATAATTATATGGAGAGGTTAAACTTGTTGTAGTTGAGGTACATCATGATCCAAAGGTGGGGAAAGGTTTGTGGAAGAGGATTTGCACATAGGTCATGGCAAGAGAGATTTGTTGAATGTGGAAAAAAGATCATTCCAAAAGCTATAGGGCTTTTCAAAGGAATTGTCAAAAGACATTTTTCCAAGAGAGAAGTATTTTGGTTTGAGTCCAAATAAAAAGAAAGAACCTCCAAGACCAAAATCATGTCTTGGGTGAATCCAAATAAAAAGTCTTGCCAATAAGAAAAATATCTTGAGAGGAAGGGTTCTTTTGAAGGAAAATTTAAATCACCTCCCTCAAGTCAAATAAATTTTTTGAAAAATCCAAATAAATTTTGGGTGTCCCATTTTCACAGAATAATAGGAACATTTTCTTGGACTCATTTGATAAGTTTTAAATGTTGATTATTATTAGAAGGTTTTTGAGGCTTTGAAAATTCCTCAATTCAAATTTCATTTGAATTTAAACATGATGCTCGCAAGGAAGCTAGCATAGGTCAGACTAGAACTAGGGACATGACATCACCCGCGGCCGGAGGGCGGTCGCGAGTGCCCTGGAAGTTGGCGACGAAGCGGTCGCGCATCTCGTTCCAGGAGGAGATGGAGCCTCGAGGCAGGTTCAGGAGCCACGAGCGGGCGCCATCCTTGAGAGCCATGGGGAAGCAGTTCGCCATGACTTTTTCGTCACCGTTGGCTGCCTCGATGCTCAGCTCGTAGACCTACAGGAACTCCGTGGGGTCGGGGGTGCCATCATAGCGTGGAGGCAGGTCTGTCTTGAACTTGCCCAGCCATGCGACGCTACGCAGCTCAGGGGTGAAGGCGCAGTAGCCCGCGGTGGCCACTGGGACCCTTTGCTGATGTGGAGCCTGCCTTTGATGCCTGCGCACCGCCACCGCAGGCGGCACACGGTCTTCTCGTAGTGGTGCTGGGAGCGCGGGAGCGTTTTCTTGTGGACGAGGAACTTCTTGGCAGCTTCCTTCTTCACGCATGGGCGCCCGACGCGGGGGGTCGTGCCGAGGGGCGGAGGTGGTGGCGGTGGCGCTCGATGAGCCACGTCGCCCAGGGCTGGCGGAGGGTGAGGCAGCGAGAGGGACGGCACAAGAGAGCCCCCTGCGGCGCTGACGAGCTGGGCGATGCGGCCCAGCTAGTCCTTGTAGAGGTCATCGATGGGGCGGTAGCGTAGGAGCACGCTTAAAATGCACAGCGCGGACTGCGCGTCCGCGGTAGCGCGACGGGCATGAGACGACGAGCCTGGCGGGGTCAGCGACGGAATGGCGGTGCGGCCGTCCCGCCGCACCGAGGGGTGCAGCGAGGATGCTTGCTGCTCGTTTCCCGCTGGGCCGGTGGCGGCGTTGGCAGCAGGTGACGGATAACGACGGGGAGGCACGCCAACGGCAGCCGTCTGAGCAACGCGGGCGGCGAGGGCAGCCCGGCGCTCAGCGCGAGCTCGGCGAGCGTCCGCCATGGAGACGACAAAGCGACGGGACGCGGATCGACGGAAGGAAAGCTTCGGCGCACCTGTACCTGGCGCGCCAAATGTCGGATTTTGGGTTCCGGCAAAACCCTTGAGGTTCGAACACTGGGGTGCGCACGAAGATTTCCTCCTACCTAATCACGCCCTCAGCCTCACCGCAATCTCAAAGCTTAGCTCGACGAACTCGCAACACACAAGACACGAGATTTATACTAGTTCGGGCCACCATTGTGGTGTAATACCCTACTCCAGTGTGGTGTGGTGGATTGCCTCTCGGGCTGATGATGAATAGTACAAGGGAAGAACAACCTCTTGAGGAGAGGTGTTCTTGTGCTTGGTGAGTGTGGGGATGATGTGAATCAGTTCAGGCTGAGTTGCCTCCTACTGTGGTGGCTAGTCCTATTTATAGAGGCCCTGGTCCTCTCCCCAAATATTTAGCGGGAAGGGAGCCAACAACGGCCAAATTCGAAGGGGGCAGCTCGTACAAGCTATCCTGACTAAAGGTGGTCTTCTCCTGCCAAAGGCTCTGGTGGTGACGCCGTCTTGGGCTCCACGGTGACCTCCGTCCTGCCTTCCTGCTGGTCTTGGTCTCATTGCACCGATAAGGAAACCTTTGCCTGATGCCTCGGTACTCATCGCCTGCGCTTGCCTCCTTAGCACCAAAGAGGAAGAGAGGACACTGTGCACGCTTGCGCCCGCCTGGCGCCCGCCTGGCGCCCGCCTGGCCTTGATCGTCATGACTTACGTCATTGGAACCTCGCGAGGTTCGTCTTGCCTTGATCTCTCCGCCCCTCGCGAGCCAGCCTGATGAGGCCACTCCCGAGGAGGTCTTGTGTCATCCGCCTCGCGAGGGTCTTGGGCGTTTGCTGGTGAAGACGGGCCGTACTGGGCCGCTACTGGAGCTGGCGCGTGGGCCGCAGGCAGGCAAGTCTGGGGACCCCCGTTCCCAGAATGCCGACACACGTGGTGCCGTCTCCGGCGCCATGCACACGTCCATATTGCGGCCTCTGGCCCAAAGGGAGTCCCTTAAGTTCGTTCAAGGCCCGGTTGGGAGGGGTGTCCCACTTGCGCCTCATCAGTGAAGTAGGGCTTTCGGCTGCAAGCTGGTGTTGCTTCTCCTGCAGAAGGAACGTGAAGCATTTACGAATGTGTAGTCGGCTTGATCAGGAGCTAAATGTAAGGTGTTAAAAGAATAATTACCATTATTCTAATCAATTTCCTCGTGATCTGGTCCGTGTAAAACACCTTCTTTTCCTTGTCCCACTTGTAGCGGACCCTGATGAAGTCACGCTCCTAGGGGTTGGTGAACTTCGCGAAGGGGTCTGGGAGACCCGCGGCTTCACGTTCCGCGTCCTCCTTATCCCATACGGGCCTTTTGCTAAGGTAGCCACAGCTTCCGAGGCGATGCTTCCCCGTGTTCCTTTGCTGAAGGTTCTTGAATTTCGCAGCCTTAGCCTTCGCTGCTGTCGGCGTCCTAGGAATGGGGGTCCCCAGAGTTGCGTGTGTGCAGCCCACGGCGTGGCTCCGCTAGCGGCCCCGTACGGCCCATCTTCACCAGCAAACATTCAAGACCCTCACGAGGGGCCAAGCCTCGCGAGGCGGACAACACAAGACCTCCTCGGGAGCAGCCTCACCAGGCTGGCTCACGAGGGGCGGAGAGATCAAGGCAAGGGACACCTTGCGAGGTTCCTACGACGTCAGCCGTGACGACCAAGGCCAGGCGGGCGCCAGCGCGCACAATGTCCTTGTTTCCTCTTTGGTGCTAAAGGGGCAAGCGCAGGCGAGGAGTCCCGAGGCATCAGGCAAAGGTTTCCATATCGGTGCAATGAGACCAAGACCAGCAGGACGGCAGGACGGAGGTCACCGTGGAGCCCAAGACGGTGTCACCACCAGACCCTTTGGCAGGCGAAGACCACCTTTAGTCAGGATAGCTTGTACTGGTTGTCTCCCTTCGAATTTGGCCGTTGTTGGCTCCTTTCCCGCTCAATATTTGGGGAGAGGACCAGGGCCTTTATAAATAGGACTAGCCACCACCATAGGGATCATCTGACCTTGGACTACATCATCCTCACCCACACAAGTCCACCAAGCGCAAGAACGCTCCACCTCAGGAGGTTGTTCTTCCCTTGTACTGTTCATCCTCAGCCTAAGAGGCAATCCACCACACCACACTAGAGTAGAGTATTGCACCACAACGGTGGCCCAAACCAGTATAAATCTCGTGTCTCTTGTGTCGCGGGTTCGTCGAGCTAGGCTTTGAGATTACGGTGAGGCTGAGGGCGTGATCTAGTAGGGGGAGATCTTCGTGCGCACCCCAGTGTTCGAACCTCAAGGGTTTTTGCCGGAACCCGAAATCCGACATTTGGCGCGCTAGGTAGGGGTGCGCCGGAGCTTTCCTTCTGCTAGTTGATCCATCGACACTCCGCGGCTCTGATGTCCGGCGACCCAAGGACCAACGCCGACCGCTGGGCAGCTTGGCCAGCCCGGGCGGCCTCGTCCGCCAAAGAAGACCTCAACCTCGCGCCCCAGGCAGCATGCGCACCGCCAAACGCCACGGGGCGCGGGCGGCGTGGTCACACGCCACCCGCCGTTACTCCACAACAAGCGCGGGCAGCCGCAAGGGCCTCAAGTTATGCTGCGGCCACGGCGCAGCACACCCAACTGGAACAAGCAAACATGTGGGCCGCACTCACGGTGGCTCGGGAGCTGCTGCGATGTTGGCTGATGGAGAGCGGCCTGGATGCGTTGCTGGAGCGCATCGCCGAGCTCCTGGATGCCGCGGCCTCGGAGGCACCGCCCATCTGCTCCCTGCTTACACCATAGGCCGCAGCCGGATCGCATGGCGGGCCTCGCCGCGCCCGCATGCCCCCGGGCGCACTCAGAGGCTTCATCGACACCGGCGCGGCCAGCAGCACCGGACGCCCAATCACACCCGCGCCTCCCCTGATGAGCGCGGGCACGAGTGTCGCCACCTACGGCCCCGGCAGGATGCCGCCCTACAATCCTCGGGGCTGTGCGCTGGGCCGGGCGACATGGAGCGTGGAGCACTTCGGCGAGGTCTTTGAGGCAACAGCCTCGGAGGCCTACGTGCCCCGCATGGTGGAACAGGAGTACCCGATGGAAGACGACCCTGGCTCGTTCCTCGAGCTAGGCTGGGAGGAGCAGGCCCTAGAAGCTGAGGCCTTCCAGGAGCCTCCCGGGAACCTCACCGACCGTGTCGGCGACAAGAGCTTTAGGGTACCGCTAATCTCTCAGGAGCAAGCTTACGCTAACAATGGGTCACAGGAGGATCAGGTCACAGCGGCGGATGGAGGCCCCAGCTCGACGGCCTCCCTTCCGCTAGGAGGAGTGCACTGGGGGCTGCATGGGAGGGGCCGGGAGTGAGGCCCCTCCCCGCGCCACATGGAGCAGGGCACCCCCCGGAGGTAGGCCCTCTGCCGGGGAGGCGCTGGTGAGCCTTCCCCCCGGCAGAGGACCCGTGGTCGCCGAGGGTGCCACTGGCCTCCCCTTTGCCCCATGGCGTCGTCCTGGTTTCCGGACGCCTCCAATGGTGGTCGAGGGTGGCGCTAGGCGGGGCCCTCGTCTGGCGATATGAAGTAAGGCTCGCGCCTGTGAAGGTCTCCGCTCGTGACACTCTCACGTAATAATGAGTGGGGCTGTACACGCCCCGGACTCCCAGGAGTGCCGCCCTCGGGCCTCGGGGGCTCCCTCCCACGTCATAGTGGCATCACTTAGCTCCGCGCTGGTGAGAATACAAGAAGACTAGACTAGGCGCCGGACGCGGCCATTTGCTTTTAACCTCTTTTCTGTAGCCTTGCTTTCCGGCTTTGAATTTATGTTTGAAGTCGAATTTTCATTGGTGTGCGCGTGGGGTGCCTTTTCTCGTTCGAGCGATTTCTTGCAATCTGGTTCCTTACCTTGATTTGGAGTTCGCACCCACTGCCTCCCCCTTGCGAGCCTCTCGCGAGCGGGGGCTGGGTATAGGACACGTGCTGCACTCATGCCCTGCCATCGCCGGCGCTTGCTTCTCGCGAGGCCCTCTCGGACGGATTGACAGGCTCCTCAGAAACTCCCAACTTCACGAGCCAGTTCGGGACCTGTCCTGGCTAAGGTAAACCACAGCAGCAAACTCGCAGCAGGGCTCACGGGCTCATGAAGACACATATCCAGCTTGGCCTAAAGAATAGAGGCAGTAATCTGTTTACATGAGGGGCTTCCCCTCCCAAAATGCTCTTACAACCTCCAGGGCCATGCCCGAGTTTTCGCATGCAGGATAAACAACCGGGAAGCACGGGTTCAATCGGACATGTCGCTCACAGCGTCCCCCGGGTCGCCTTCGGACGTGTCACTGGCGTCGCTGTCGCCATCGCTAGCGTCACCATCACCGTCACCGGCGCCACCCTCGCCGTCATCGACCACGTCGCCCTAATCCGCCGCGACCACCACCGCATCATCATCGGAAGCGAAGGCCCTGACCAGCGCATCCACATTGTCTTCCACCCATCACACCAGGTCACCCCGAATGGCCTCGGGTACGGGGGCAATGGCAGCGTTAAAATCAAAGTTGGGGTAGGTGTTCTGGAGGTGGCTGAAGACGCGGGAGAACGCGCGCCCGAGCACGCCGCGACTCCTCTCTTCGACAAGCTGGCGAGCCCTCTCGGATTGGTTCTCCAGATGCGTCACCACGTCGGTGAAGAAGCGGAGGTGACTAGCATAATCGTTCACGTGGGGATGAGGGGCATTTTCGTTGCAGATGTTGCCCAGCGCCATGTTGGCCCTGTTCCTGAGGCCTTGGAGCATGGGGGCGTGCACGCGCTCCAGCGTCCGCCGTTGAAGCACTGCCTCCTTGCTCTGCTGCGTGAAGGACTCGGCGTTGGTGACTCTCTCCTGAAGAGAATGCAGGTCAGCGCAGGCGGAGGCCAGCTCAGCCTACGCCGAGGCCAGGGCGGCCGCAACGGCCTTCTCGCGTTGCTCCACCGCAGCCAACTCTATCCTAAGGGCACTAGTCCGGCCCGCGGCTTCGGCTTCCACAAGCTCCAGCTTTAGGTCGTACCTGCCGACAAGATCCGCGCGCGCCTTGGCCACCCTGCTATCGACCTCCTTCTAGATCCTCGCCCCACGCACGTTAGCAGCATCCTCCGATTGGGCAATCTGGCGCTCCCTCCTCTCCAACCTCTCAAGCTCGAGGCTGCGCTCCATGGCTTCCAGCGCCAGCGATTCCTCGCGCTTCAGGATCTCTTCCTCCTCGACAGGCGTTCCCCTCATCAATGCAAGGGCGGCCTTGCGCGTTTCCACCTGCTGCTCCAAGGAGGCGCTCCAGGCTTGGAGCTCCCACGTGCGTTTCTCTGCGACCTCGCGACGATGGTCAGCTTCCCGGGCCTCTTCCAGGGCCCGAGTGCGGGCCTCACGCGAGGGCGCAAGAGACACCTCGGCCTTCGCACTATCAAGCTCGCGCTGGTGACGCCCGAGGTTGATGGCCACCTTCAATTTATGTCGCTCCTCTATCAGCCGAAGACCCTCGGCCTCGAGATGCGCGTCTACATCCACGAGTTCTCCGCTGAGCAGGCTCATCGCGCCCATTGCCTCCTGAAAAAGCTCGTGGTGTACGATGCTCCGTTGGTGCGCAAGCTCAAGCGCGCGACCGATTCCATCCTTTGCAGCAGGGATTGCAGACGGGACCCGAAGCGGCTCGCCCCCTTTCGACAGGGGGCTGGGGGCTGGCGCCCCCCGATCACCGACTGGGCTTCGGCAGGAGCCCGATTATGTCGAGGCTCGCTACTCGAAGAGGAAGCCAAGGCTGAAGCCATCCAGCCGCCGTCCACAAACAGTGGAGGAGACCTTGGCACGCTCGCGGCACCTCCGGCGAGGCCACGAAGAAGAGACGGCAGGAGCGAGGGTTCGAGACGCCATGCTGGCATGTCTGCCTCTCCGGTCGACCTCGCGTCAGGGGCGGCATGCTGGCTCGGGACGCTCAAGGCCAGCGGGAGACTCGAGGCAGGAGGAGGCTACTTCCTGAGAGGCTTCACGACTTTAGCAAAAGGGATCCTGAAAAGCCACCGTCAGGAAGGGAAGCGGCACTCAAGGGATCACAAAGATAAGGTACTTACTCATCTATGGCGATGTACTTCCTCTGCTTCAATGGCTGGCAAGGGGCACCACTGCTGCAGCTTGGGGACCCCTTTCTCTTGCGGAGAGCCTCGAAGTCCACCCGAAGCCTGCCAAAACGCAGGACGTGGCGGCCAGCGCAGGGCGCGACTGGAGAAGCACACAAGGAGACGACCTCAAGAGCGCCAAGCTGGGGAGAGCTGTCGGGCTCCGCCTCACGACGGCCGGCCGATGCCTCGGGAACTTTGGCCTCAAGAGCAGCGGGCTGCACCGCCCCCTCAACTGCCGCCCCAGGGCGAGAGTCCGAGGCTCCCGAGGATGTCGCCTCAGGAGCCTCGGGAGGCACCGACACCTCGGGACTCGCGCATCCAGCCTCCGACGGTACTTGCCCCCCTGCGCGCACTCTTGGGGCAAGATCGGTGCCGACGACGAGGAGGGGAACCACGGTGACGGGGTTCTCGCGGGGCCCCACAAGGCCGACTGGACGCAGCCCCCATTCATCGAAAGGGGGCATCTGCCCCGTGAACTCCACCCTGTTCAAGCAGCTGTACAGGAAACAACCCTTCTGTGGCAGATTGCCTGGCGAGGGGTTACCTGCCAAGACTTCAAGCACCATCCTTCGTGCCTCTGCTGGGAGCTCCGATTCCTGAAGCCTCATGCGATCCTGGTCGCCGGTCAGTGCCCACATCGGCTGGGAATGGCGCTGGAGTGGGGCAATGCAGCGTCGGAGGAACTCCTTCATCACCTTGGGCGCGGTCACACCAAGATCCTTCGGCCTCCTCAGCCGGAGCCAGACGAAAGCAAGACGGGAGCTCGCGAGCTCCTCGTGACCCCAGCCGGAGCTGGGGACGGCGGGTGACAACGAAGTCAAGAGCAGGGGCTGAGCACTCCGATATCAACATACACCCGCCGCGTCCGAAAGTCGCTCGTTGACGGCGGGAGATCAAAGTCAATCCCCGAGCCGGCTGGCGCAGCCACGGCCTGAAAACTCAGGCACCCCGAGCACTGTCGGGGGTCGGTCAGGTGCAGCAAGAAGAAATGGCGCAGGAGGGCCACGGAAGGGGCAATGCCCACCATGGCCTCGCAGACAAAGGCGAAGACGGCGAGAAGGGCAACGGATTGGGGATCAAGGTGTAGCATATGGGTTTGATAATGGGAAAGCACGGCATTGAAAAAGGTGGAGAAGGGAGGAACCAGGCCAGCCCACAGGGCGTCGATGAAGAACTGGACCTCAGTGGCTGTCCTATCGATGGTATCTCGGGACGTAGGCCAGGCCACCGTCCCTCCCCATTCTTCGAAGCTGGTAGCGAGCGTAGGGCGGACCTTATCCATGGCCTCCTGGTTGAGCACCCACGATCGGCCAACGGCAGGCTCGACGGCCGGAGGTGGGCTGGCTGAGGATAGGGGCTTCTTCCCTTTCTCCGTTCGGTTCGGTGCCATGGCGACAGAGAGGACTGGGCCAGATTGGAAAATGAAGCAGAGGTATGAGGAAGCGAAGAAGTTGGGGAGTGTGTTGCCCGCAACGGGGAAATAACTGTGTAGGACGCCGTGGCCACCCAGCCAGGCAGATTTCAAGGCTGCGTGGGGAAGTGGAGCCGCCCACGTCCAATCAATCGCCACGCATCGACCAAGGCTGCAGGCTGTTGGGGTCCGCGGCGCACCGCACTTGCCCCTTGGCTTCACCTCGAAGCCAAGGCCGAGCACGCCTTGGGCCCGGGGGCCACTGTCGGCGTCCTGGGAACGGGGGTCCCCAGACTTGCCTGCCTGCGGCCCACGGCGTGGCTCCGCCAGCGGCCCCGTACGGCCCATCTTCACCAGCAAACATTCAAGACCCTCGCGAGGGGCGAAGCCTCGCGAGGCGGACGATACAAGACATCCTCAGGAGCGGCCTCACCAGGATGGCTCGCGAGGGGCGGAGAGATCAAGGCAAGGGACACCTCGCGAGGTTCCTACAATGTCAGCCGTGACGACCAAGGCTAGGCGGGCGCCAGCGCGCACAGTGTCCTCGTTCGCTCTTTGGTGCTAAGGGGGCAAGCGCGGGCGAGGAGTTCCGAGGCATCAGGCAAGGTTTCCATATCGGTGCAATGAGACCAAGACCAGCAGGACGGCAAGACGGAGGTCACCGTGGAGCCCAAGACGACATCACCACGAGAGCCTTTGGCAGGCGAGGACCACCTTTAGTCAGGATAGCTTGTACTGGTTCTCTCCCTTCGAATTTGGCCGTTGTTGGCTCCCTTCCCGCTCAATATTTGGGGAGAGGACCAGGGCCTCTATAAATAGGACTAGCCACCACCATAGGGATCATCTGAGCTTGGACTAGATCATCCTCACCCACACAAGTCCACCAAGCACAAGAACGCTCCACCTCAGGAGACTGTTCTTCCCTTGTACTGTTCATCCTCAGCCCAAGAGGCAATCCACCACACCACACTAGAGTAGGGTATTACACCACAACGGTGGCCCGAACCAGTTTAAATCTCGTGTCTCTTGTGTCGCGGGTTCGTCGAGCTAGGCTTGAGATTACGGTGAGGCTGAGGGCGTGATCTGGTAGGGGGAGATATTCGTGCGCACCCCAGTGTTTGAACCTCGAGGGTTTTTGCTGGAACCCGAAATCCGATAGGTGCCTCGGTAGCGCAAGTGTCCTTGAACTTTTCAAACTCCTCTTCCGTAAGTGTCGGATTTTCCTCCAGAATCTTGGACAGGGGTTCCTCAGCCTCAATAGCTCGTTTCACCCTCCCTTTCCAAGAGGCCAAATCATTGCTGAACATGCCCATGGTGTGCTTGTTAATCCATTTCATCTTCGGATCATCCCACAGTTGTTCTATGCTATCGTCCCGGTCGGGGAACTTGAATCTCTTGTGCAACTTCATCAGGAGCAACTACCTCGAATGTTCTTTACTCCTTAAGTCATCGTCGTTGATGCTCACGCATTCCCGGAGCATGCATCCTACTTGGTTCCCATAGCACTTGCGAGGTTCTTCCGGCTCTAATGGCTCAAACTTGCCAGGGGCCATCTTTGTGATCACCAGTCGTCCAATGCCGAGTATGTTAGGTTTTCGTATCCTCTACTTCTTCTGTTGGTAGCGGCATTGGTGCTGGTACCTTCCCTGCCGATATCTTCCCCACCGGTAACTTCCCAGCTGGTCTCGGTGCCGCCATCGGTGTCGGCGCCATCGGTGTCAATGTCGGCGTCAGTACCATCATCGAGGCTGACCTGCAAACCTTGACTATGCTTAGCAGACAAAAAGTTGAGGTACTGTTGTTCACCCTCATAATCCATCTCGTCTACATCTTGGTCAGAAGGCCTAGTTTCTTTGTTGTTCGACATGTTTCCTATGATTAAGACTCCTCGTTTAATTCTAAAACTATAAAAAATGGGAAATGACATAAAAAAGATCTATGTTTGCCAGAATGCCGTTTCCCCGCAAATCCCGGCACTCGATATGCCTACTTTCTAGCACAAGTCATGCCAAAATTCACGGAAAATTTCGGCATGACCTTTACTAAAAAGTGGACATGTCGAGCACCTGAAATTCACCGGAACGGAAATGAATCAACATTGCGGCGAAACATAGGTGTCGGCGTTCTGGGAACGGGGGTCCCCAGACTTGCCTGCCTGTGGCCCACGGTGTGGCTCCAGCAGCGGCCTGGTACGGCCCATCTTCACCAGCAAACACTCAGGACCCTTGCAAGGGGCCAAGCCTCATGAGGCGGATGACACAAGACCTCCTCAGGGGCAGCCTCACTAGGCTGGCTCGCGAGAAGCGGAGAGATCAAGGTGAGAGGCACCTCGTGAGTTTCCCGTGACATGAGCCATGACGACCAAGGTCAGGCAAGCGCCAGCTGGGCGCCAGCGGGTGCAGAGTACATGTTGCCTCTTTGGTGCTAAAGGGGCAAGCGCACGCGAGGAGTCACAAGGCATTAGGCAAAGGTTTCCATATTGGTGCAACGAGACCAAGACCAGCTGGACGGCAGGACAGAGGTCATCGCGGAGCCCACGATGGCGTCACCACCAGAGCCTTTAGTAGGCGAAGACCACCTTTTGTCTGGACAGCTTGTACTAGTTGTCCCCCTTCAAATTGGCCGTTCTGGGATCCCTTCTCGCCTAACATTTCGGGAGTGGACCTGGGCCTCTATAAATAGGACTAGCCACCACCTTAGTGGGGGGGACTGAGTTGATCCTCAACCACACAAGCTCGCCGAGCACAAGAACGCCTCTCCTCAGGAGGCTGTTCTTCCCTTGTACTTATTCTTCCCCCGCGTACAAGGCAATCCACCACACCACACTGGAGTAGGGTATTACACCACATCGGTGGCCCGAACCAGTATAAACTCTTGCGTCCCTTGTTCTTCGAGTTCGATGTGTTGAGCATTGAGATCGTGGTGAGTGAGCGAGCTAGGGGGAGGGAGAGATCTTCGTGCGCACTCCAGTGTTCAAACCTTGAGGGTTTTGCCGGAACCCGAAATCCGACATTTGGCACGCCAGGTAGGGGTGCGCAGAAGCCTCTCTTCCATCAGCAGACCCGTCAACATTCCGCCGTGCAGATGTCTGGCGACCTGAGGGGCAACGCTAACCACTGGGCAACTTGGCCAGGCCGGGCGGCATCGTCTGCCTAGGAAGACCTCAACTCCGCGCTCCAAGCGACATGCGCGCTGCCGAACGCCGCGTGGCGCGGGCGGCCTGGTCCGACGCCTTCCACCCTTACCCCGCGGCGTGCGTGGGCCGCCGCAAGGGCCTCGAGCTACGCCGCAGCGACGGCGCCGCACACCCGACGGTAGCAAGCAAACATGAGGGCCGCACTCATAATGGCGCGGGAGCTGCTGCTGTGCCGACTAGCAGAGAGCGGCCGCGATACATTGCTGGAGCGCGTCGTTGAGCCGTTGGACGCCGCGACCAGGGGTACGCTGCCTTTCTGCTCCCTTCCTACGCCTCAAGTTGTGGCCAGATCACACGGTGGCTCTCGCCACGCCCGCGTGCTCCCGGGCGCACCAGGAGGGTTCATCGACGGCGACGCGGCCAGTGGAGCCGGGCACCCAGCCGCACATGTGCCTCCTCCAGTGGGCCCGGTCGTGAACGTTTCCCCCTACGGCCCCAGCGAGATGCCGCCCTTCCATACTCGGGGCGGCGCGCTGGGCCCGATGGCGTAGAGCACTTCGGCGGGGTTTTCGGAACGGCGGCATCGGAGGCCTACGTGCCCCGCATGATGGACCAGGAGTACATGCCGGGGGATGACCCCGGCTCGTTCCTCGAGCCGGGCTGGGAAGAGGAGACGCTTGTCGGCGTCCTGGGAACAGGGGTCCCCAGACTTGCCTGCCCGCGGCCCATGCGTGGCTCCACCAGCGGCCCTCTAAGGCCCATCTTCACCAGCAACACCCAAGACCCTCGCGAGGGGCCAAGCCTCGCGAGGCGGACGACGCAAGACCTCCTCGGGGGCGGCCTCACCAGGCTGGCTCATGAGGGGCGGAGAGATCAAGGCAAGGGACACCTCGCGAGGTTCCTGTGACGCAAGCCGTGACGACTGTGGCCAGGCGGGCGCCAGCGCAAAGCGTTCTCGTTTCCTCTTTGGTGCTAAAGAGGCAAGCGCAGGCGAGGAGTCCCGAGGCATCAGGAAAAGGTTGCCATATTGGTGCAACGAGACCAATACCAGCAGGTCTGCAGGACGGACGTCACCGTGGAGCCCAAGATGGCGTCACCACCAGAGCCTTTGGCAGGAGAAGACCACCTTTAGTCAGGATAACTTGTACTAGCTGTCTCCCTTCGAATTTGGCCGTTGTTGGATCCCTTCCAGCTCAATATTTGGGGAGAGGACCAGGGCCTCTATAAATAGGACTAGCTACCACCGTAGGAGACAGATCATCTTGGATCGGAGCCATTCCATCCATAGCCACCACACAAGCTCACCAAACACAAGAACACCTCTCCTCAGGAGGCTGTTCTTCCCTTGTAACTGTTCATGCTCAGCCCAAGAGGCAGTCCACCACACCACACTGGAGTAGGGTATTACACCACATCAGTGGCCCGAACCAGTATAAACCCTTGTGTCTCTCGTTCTTTGGATTCGTCGAGCTAGGCCTTGTGATCGTTGCGAGAGCGAGCTAGGGAGAGAGAGATCTTCGTGCGCACCCCAGTGTTCGAACATCAAGGGTTTGACGGAACCCGAAATCCGACATTTGGCGTGCCAGCTAGGGGTGCACCGAAGCCTCTCTCCCATCAGCAGACCCGCCAGCACTCTGCAGCGCTGATGTCCGGCGACCTGAGGGTCGGCGCCGACCACCGGGCAGCTTGGCCGGCCCGGGCGGCGCTATCCGCCCAAGAAGACCTCAACCCCGCGCCCCAGACGGCACGTGCACCGCCAAACGCTGCGGGGCGCGGGCGGCGCGGCCCGACACCATCCACCCTTACTCCGTGGCGCGCACGGGCCGCCGCAAGGGCTTCAAGCTACGCTGCGGCGACAGCGCCGCACACCCGACGGGAAAAAGCGAACATGAGGGCCACGCTCACGGTGGCGCAGGAGCTGCTGAGATGCCGACTGATGGAGAGCGGCCGAGATGCGCTGCTGGAGCGCGTCACCGAGCTGTTGGGGCCAGGGGAGCACCGCCTCAGGCTGCGGCCGCGTGGCACGGCGGGCCTCGCCGCGCCCGTTTGCCCCCGGGCGCGCCGGGAGGTGTCGTCGACATCGGCGCGGCTAGCAGCGCCGGACGCTCAATCGCACCCGTGCCACCTCCGATAGGCGCAGGCACGGGCGTCGCCAGCCAAGGCCCCGGCAGGATGCCACCCTACCATCCTCAGGGCGGCGCGCTGGGCCGGACGAGGTGGAGCGTGGGGCACTTCGGCGAGGTTTTCGGGGCGGTGGCCTCGAAGGCCTATGTGCCCCGCATGATGGACCAGGAGTACACGCTGGAAGATGACCATGGCTCGTTCCTCAAGCCAGGATGGGAAGAGGAGGCGCTAGAAGATGAGGCCTTCCGGGAGCCACCAGGGAGCCTCGTCGACCATGCCAGCGACAACAACTACAGGGTACCGCTAATCTCTCAGGAGCAGGCTTATGCTAACCATGGCTCGCAAGTGGATCAGGTCGCAGTGGTGGGCGACGACCCTAGGTTGGCAGCCCCCTTCCATCAGGGGGAGCGCACTGCGGGCTGCAAGGAAGGAGCCGGGAGCAAGGGCCCTCCTCGCATCCCGCGGAGCAGGGCATCGCCCGGAGGTAGGCCCTCTGCCGGGGAGGCGCTGGTGAGCCTTCCCCCCGGCAGAGGACCCGTGGTCGCCGAGGGCGCCGCTAGCGTCCCCTTTGCTCCTTGGCATCGTCCTGGTTTCCGGGCACCCCAACGGTGGTCGAGGGCGGCGCAAGGCGGGGCCCTCGTCTGGCGATATGAAGCAAGGCTCGCGCCTGTGAAGGTCTCCGCTCGTGACACTCTCACGTAATAATGAGTGGGGCTGTACACGCCCAGGAGTCTCCGTAGAGCCGCCCTCGGGCCTCGGGGGCTCCCGCCCATGCCCAAGTGGATGCGCCATGCTCCGCGCTGGTGGAAGACCAGAAGACTAGACTAGGCGATCGACGCGGCCATTTGCTTTTAACCTCTTTTCTGTAGCCCTATTTTCCAGCTTGGATTTAAGTTTGAAATTGAATTTTCATTGGTATGCGCGGGGGGTATCTTTTCTCGTTCGTGCGATTTCTTGCGATCTGGTTCCTTGCCTCGATTCGGAGTTCGCACGTGCTGCCTCGCGATCTGGTTCCTCAGAAGCTCACGACCTCATGAGCCGATTTGGAACCTGTCCCGACTAAGGTAAATTACAGTAGCAAGCTCGCGGCGGGACTCACGGGCTCATGAAAACACATCTCCAGCTTGGCCTAAGGAATAAAAGCAGTAATCTATTTACACGAGGGGCTCCCCCTCCCAAAATGCTCTTACAACTTCCAGGGCCGTGCCTGAGCTTTCACATGCAGGGTCAACGACAAGGAAGCACGGGCTCAATCGGACATGTCGCTCACCGCGTCCTCTGGGTCGCCCTCCGACGCATCGCTGGTGTTGCTGTCACCGTCGCTGGCATCACCATCACCATTGTCGGCGTCGCCCTCACCATCGTCGACCACGTCACCTTCATCCACCGTGACCACCACCGCGTCGTCCTCGGAGGTGAAGGCCCTGACTAGAGCATCCACATTGTCTTCCACCCAGCGCGCCAGGTCACCCCGGATGGCGTCAGGTATGGGGGCAATGGCGGTGTCGAATTCAAAGTCAGGGTAGGTGCTCTCGAGGTTGCTGAAGACGCGGGAGAACGCGCGCCCGACCAGGCCACGGCTCCTCTCTTCAACAAGCTTGCGAGCCCTCTCGGATCGGTTCTCCAGGCGTGTCACCACGTCGGCAAAAAAGTGGAGGTGACTGGCATAATCGTTCATGTGGGGATGAGGGGCATGTTCGTCGCAGATGGTGCCCAACGCCGCGTTGGCTCTAATCCTGAGGCCTTGGAGCATGGGGGCATGCACACGCTCAAGCGTCTGCTGCCGAAGCGCTTCCTCCCTGGTCTGCTGCGCGAAGGACTTGGCGCTTGCGACCCACTGCTGAAGAGAAAGCTGCTCGGCACGGGCGGAGGACAACTCAGCCTGCATTGAGACCGGCGCGGCTGGGGCGGCTTTCTCGCGCTGTTCCGCCTTAGCCAGCCTTGACCTGAGGGCAGTGGTCCTGTCCATAGCTTCGGCCTCCACGAGCTTCAGCTTCAGAAAAAAGGTGATACCTGCCAACAAGATCCGCGTGAGCCTTGGCCTCGCGCGCATCGACAGCATCCTCTACTTGGGTGACCTGACGCTCCATCGTCTCCAGCCGCTCGAGCTCGAGGCTGCGCTCTGTGCCTCCAGCAACAGCCCTTCCTCGCGCCTCGAGATCTCCTCCTCGTCAGACGGTGCACCCTTCATCGACACCAAGGCGGCTCTGCGCGCCTCCACCTGCTGCTCCAAGGAGGCATTCAAGGCCTGGAGCTCCCGCCTGCGCTCCTCGGCGGCCGCGCGACGACCGTCTGCCTCCCTGGCCTCCTCCAAGGCTCGAGCGCTGGCCTCGCGCGAGGTTGCCAGGGATGCCTCGGCCTTCGCATTGGCATCCTC
Organism: Aegilops tauschii subsp. strangulata; assembly: GCF_002575655.3. Taxonomy (NCBI): domain Eukaryota; kingdom Viridiplantae; phylum Streptophyta; class Magnoliopsida; order Poales; family Poaceae; genus Aegilops; species Aegilops tauschii. The sequence continues at coordinate 188,571,048 of NC_053040.3, forward strand.
ACGCTAAAGGCGCCCAAGGTTGATAGCCACCTTCAGTTGATGCCACTCCTTCACCAGCCGAAGACCCTCAGCTTCAAGGCGTGCGTCTACATCCACGAGTTCTCCGCTGAGCCGGCTCATCACGCCCATTTCCTCCTGAAAGAGCTCGTGGCGGATGACGCTCCACTCGTGCGCAAACTTAAGCGCGCAAGCCGGCCCGTCCTCCACAACGGGGGTTGCCGGCGGGATCCGAAGCGGCTCACCCCTTTCAGCAGGGGGCTGGGGGCTAGCGCCTCCCGGGTCGGCTACCAGGCTTCGGCAGGGGCCCGGATGAGTTGAGGCTCGCCGCTCGAAGAGGAAGCCAGGATCGAAGCCATCCAGCCGCCATCCATAACCAAAGGAGGAGCCCTTGGCATGCTTGCCACACCCCAAGCGAGGCCACGAAGGAGAAACGACAAAGGCGCGGGCTCGACGCGCCAGGCTGGCGAGTTTGCCTCTCCGGCCGACCTTGCGCCGGCGGCGGCATGTTGGCTTGGGGCGCTCAAGGCTAGTGGAGGAGTCGAGGCAGGAGGAGGTTGCTTCTCAGGAGACTTCGCGGCCTTAGCAGGAGGAACCCTGAGGAGCCACTGTCAGGAGGGGAAGCAGCACTCGAGAAATTAGAAAGATAAGGTACTTACTCGTCTATGGCGATATACTTCCTCTGCTTCAACGGCCGGAAGGACTTACTGCTGCAGCTTGGGGACCCTTTCCTCTTATGGAGCGCATCGAAGTCCAGACGGAGCCGGCCGAAGCGCTGAATGCGGCAGCCAGCACAGGGCGCGGCTGGTGAGGCTCCCGAGGAGGCGACCTCGGGAGTACTGAGCCGAGGGGAGCCCTCGTGCTCCGCCTCATGACGGCTTGCTGAGACCTCGGGGGCTTCGGCCTCAGGAGCAGCAGATTGCGTCGCCCCCTCAGCTGTCACCCCAGGGCAAGAATCGCGGGCTCCCGGGGATGACACCTCAGGAGCCTCGAGTGATGTCAACGCTTCAGCACCTGCGCCTCCGGCCTCCAGCGGTGCTTGCCCCTCTGCATCCACTCTTGGGGTCAGTTCGGCACCGACGGCAAGGAGGGGGACCACGGAGATAGGGTTCTCGCGGGGCCCTTCAAGGCCGGCTGGACGCAGCCCCCATTCATCAAAGGGGGGCATCTGCCCTCCGAACTCCACCCTGTTTGAGCAGCAGTACAAAAGGCAGCCCTCCAGCGGCATATCAGCCGGCGAGGGGTTGCCCGTCAGGACCTCGAGCACCGTCCTTCTTGCCTCGGGGGGAAGCCCCGACTCCTGAAGCCTCATGCGATCCTGGCAAATGGACAGGGCCCACATCGGCTAGGAATGGCGCTCGAGTGGGGCGACGCGGCGTCAGAGGAACTCCTTCATCACCATGGGTGCAGTCATGCCGAGATCTTTCAGCCTCTTCAACCGGAGCCAGACGAAGGCGAGGCGGGGGCCCGCAAGCTTCTCGTGGCCCCAGCCGTAGCTGGGGATGGTGGGCGTCGACGGAGGCGAGAGCAAGGGGCTGAGCACTCCGACATCCACATACACCCACCGTGTCCGAAACCCGCTCGCAGACGGTGGGAGTTCAAAGTCAATCCCCGAGCCAGCCGTCGCCGCCACAACCTTGAAGCTCAGGCACCCCGAGCACTGCCGGGGGTCGGTCAGGTGCAGCGAGAAGAAATGGTGCAGGAGGGCCAGGGAAGGGGCAATGCCCACCATGGCCTCGCAGACAAAGGCAAAGATGGCAAGAAGGGCGACGGATTGGGAATCTAGGTGCAGCATATGGATCTGGTAATGGGAAATCATGGCGTTGAAGAAGGCGGAGAAGGGAGGAACCAGGCCGGCCCACAGGGCATCAATGAACAATTGGACCTTGGTGGCTGTCCTATCGACGGAAGCTCGGGACGCAGGTCGGGCCACCGTCCCTCCCCATTCGTTGAAGCTGGTGGCGAGTGCCGGGCGGACCTTGTACATGGCCTCCTGGTTGAGCACCAGCGATCGACCGACGGCGGGCTCAAAGGCTGGAGGTGGTCTGGCCGAGGACAGGGGCTTCCTCCCCTTCTCCATTCGGTTAGGCGCCATGGCGATGGAGAGGGCTGAGCTCGGGTCGGATGGGGAGAAGAAGCTGAGGTTCGAGGAAGCGGAGGAGTTGGGGGAGTGCGTTGCCATTAATGGGGAAATAACTGTGTAGGACGCCATGGCCGCCTAGCCAGGCGGATATCAAGGCTACGTGGGGAAGCGGGGCCGCCCACGTCCAATCAATCACCACGCGCCACACGAGGCCGCAGGCTGATGGGGCCCGCGGCGCTCCGCACTTGCCATTTGGCTTCGCCTCGAAGCCAAGTCGGAGCGCACCTTGGGCCCGGGGGCTACTACCGGCGTCCTGGGAACGGGGGTCCCCAGACTTGCCTGCCCGCGGCCCATGGCGTGGCTCCACCAGCGGCCCTGTACGGCCCATCTTCACCAACAAACACCCAAGACCCTCGCGAGGCAAACGATGCAAGACCTCCTCGGGGTCGGCCTCACCAGGCTAGCTTGCAAGGGGCGGAGAGATCAAGGCAAGGGACACCTCGCGAGGTTCCTGTGATGCAAGCCGTGACGACCGTGGCCAGGCGGGCGCCAGCCAATGCAGTGTCCTCGTTTCCTCTTTGATGCTAAAGAGGCAAGGGCAGGCGAGGAGTCCCGAGTCATCATGCAAAGGTTGCCATATCGGTGCAACGAGACCAAGACCTGTAGGACGGCAGGACGGAGGTCACTGTGGAGCCCAAGACGGCGTCACCACCAGAGCCTTTGGCAGGCGAAGACCACCTTTAGTCAGGATAACTTGTACTAGTTGTCTTCCTTTGAATTTGGCCGTTTTTGGATCCCTTCCCGCTCAATATTTAGGGAGAGGACCTGGGCCTCTATAAATAGGACTAGCTACCACCGTAGGAGATGGATCATCTTGGATCGGAGCCATTCCATCCATGGCCACCACACAAGCTCACCAAACACAAGAACACCTCTCCTCAAGAGGCTGTTCTTCCCTTGTAACTGTTCATCCTCACCCAAGAGGCAGTCCACCACACCACACTGGAGTAGGGTATCACACCACATCGGTGGCCCGAACCAGTATAAACCCTTGTGTCTCTCGTTCTTTGGGTTCGTCGAGCTAGGACTTGCGATCGTTGTGAGAGCGAGCTAGGGAGAGAGAGAGATCTTCGTGCACACCCCAGTGTTCGAACCGCAAGGGTTTGCCAGAACCCGAAATCCGACAATGCTGGAAGTTGAGGCCTTCCAGGAGCCGCCCGGGATCCTCACCAACCCCGCCGGCGACAACAGCTGCAGGGCACCGCTAATCTCTCAAGAGAAGGCTTACGTGAATCATGGGTCACAAGTGGATCAGGTCACAGCTGTGGACGATGACCCCAGCACGGCAGCCTCCTTTCCGCCAGGGAAAGCGCACTGGGGGCTGCGTGGGAGGAGCCAGGAGCAAGGCCCCTTCCCACGTCGCACGGAGCAAGGCGTCGCCCGAAGGTAGGTCCTCTGTCGGGCAGGCACTGGCGAGCCTTCCCCCCGGCAGAGGGCCCGTGGTCTCCGAGGTCGCCGCTAGCGTCCCCTTTGCCCCTTGGCATCGCCCTGGTTTCCGGAGGCCCCAACGATGGTCGAGGGTGGCGCAAGGCTGGGCCCTCGTCTGGCTATATGAAGCAAGGCTCACGCCTGTGAAGGTCTCCGCTCGTGACACTCTCACGTAATAATGAGTGGGGCTATACATGCCCCGGAGTCTCCGGAGTGCCGCCCTCGGGCCTCGGGGGCTCCCGCCCATGTCCTAGTGGAAGCACCATGCGCCGCGCTGGCCATCGACACTGTCCCCCAATGACTTTGCTCACAGCCAGTGAAAGCACTTAGCTCTGCACTGGTGGGAAGACAAGAAGACTAGCTAGGTGCCGGACGCGGCCATTTGCTTTTGACCTCTTTTCTGTAGCTCAAATTTGCAGCCTTTGATTTTGAATTTGAAGTTGTATTTCCATTGGCAATCGTGGCGGCATCCTTTCTCGTTCGTGTTGATTTCGTGAGTTTCTGGATTCATGCGATTTGCGTCCGCTAGCTTCCCCCTTCTGAGCACCTCGCGGGCGGGGCTTGGCAGCGGCATACACTGTCGGATCACGGGTTCCGGCAAAACCCTTAAGGTTCGAACTCTAGGGTGCGCGCGAAGTTCTTTTCCTCCTACCGATCCACGCCCTAGCTCTCTAGATCTCGCGGACAACTCAACAAACTCGCAACACAAAAAGACACGAGATTTATACTGGTTCGGGCCACCGTTGTGGTGTAATACCCTACTCTAGTGTGGTGGTGGTGGATTGCCTCTAGTGCTGATGATGAACAGTACAAGGGGAAGAACAGCCTCCTGAGGTCGAGGTGTTCTTGTGTTTCGTGTGTGGCTAGGGATTGGTTCTAGATCTGATGAGATGAGATCCTCTCAGCTCAGGCTTGCTTCTACTTGGTGGCTAGTTCTACTTATATAGGCCCTGGTCCTCTCCCCAAATATTGAGCGGGAAGGGAGCCAACAACGGCGGGCAATTTGAAAGGGGACAGCTAGTACAAGCTATCCTGACAAAAGTGGTCTTCGCCTGCAAAAGGCTCTGGTGGTGACGCCGTCTTGGGCTCCATGGTGACCTCCGTCTTGCCGTCCTGCTGGTCTTTGGTCTCGTTGCACCGATATGGAAACCTTTGCTTGATGCCTCGGTACTCCGCGCCTGCGCCTGCCTCCTTAGCACCAAAGAGGAAACAAGGACACTACGCGCGCTGGCGCCCGCCTAGTGTCGATCGTCATGGCTCACGTCACAAGAGCCTCGCGAGGTTTCCCCTGCCTTGATATCTCCGCTCCTCGTGAGCCTGCCTGGCGAGGCCGCTCCGGACGAGGTCTTGGGTCGTCCGCCCCGCGAGGCTTGGCCCCTTGTCGATGAAGATGGGCCGTATGGCCTGCTAGCATAGCCAAGCCGTGGGCCGCAGGCAGGCAAGTCTGGGGACCCCCATTCCCAGAATGCCGACATACACGCGCTATGCGCACACCTTGCCATCACTGGCGTTCACTTCTCGTGTGGCCCTCTCGGGTGGACTAGCGGACCCCTCGGGAAACCAAAACTTCGCGAGCTCGCAAGGGGCTCCCTCAGAAGAAATGCACATCCGCAGCTGCCAAATCAGTTTGAAGCCCGACTGGACCAAAATAAGTTACGACAGCAAGCCCGCAAGGGGCTCGCAAGCACACAAGAGCGCGTTTTAAGCCTAGCCTAAGGAGTAAAATGGTAGTCTGTTTACATGAGGGGGCCCCCCTCCCCAAAATGCTCTTACATTGTGAGGGGCCGTGCCCAAGCTTTTGCGTGCAGGTTCAAAATAAAGGAGCGCGGGCTCAGTCGGACATATCGGTCGCCGCGTCTCCCGAGTCGCTCCTGGACAGGCTGCTGGCGCTGTCGCTGCCGCTATCTTCACCATCATCAACCACGCCACCCTCATCCGCCATGACCACCACTGCGTTGTCATCAGAAGCAAAGGCCCTAACCAGAGCATCCACATTGTCGTCCACCTAGTGCGCTAGGTTGTCCCGGATGACCTCGGGCACTGGGGCAATGGCGGCGTCAAAGTTAAAGTCAGGATTGGTGTTCAGGAGATGGCTGAAGACGCGGGAAAACACGCGCCCAAGGAGGCCTCGCCTCTTTTCATCCACAAGCTCGCGAGCCCTCTCAGCCCGGTTCTCCAGGCGCGTCACGACGTCGGTGAAGAAGCAAAGGTGGCTGCATAGTCCTCGGCGTGGGGGTGAGGGGCGTGCTCATCACAGATGGTACCTAGCGCCTGATTGGCCCTCGCCCTGAGGTCCCGAAGCAAGGGAACATGCTCGCACAGTAGCGTCTGCCGGCGAAGCGCCTCTTCCCTGCTCTGCTGCGTGAAGGACTCAGCACTGGTGACCCGCTGCTGAAGCGGGAGCAGCTCAGCACGGGCGGAGGCCAGCTCGGCTTGCACGAAGATCAAGGCAGTTGCTACGGCCTTCTCGCGCTGCTCCGCCTCGGCCAACCCTGACCTGAGGGCGGCAGTCCTACCCTCAGATTTGGCCTACACGAGCTTCAGCTTCAGATCATACATGTTAGCAAGATCAACACGAGCCTCAGCCACTCTGCGGTCTACTTCCTCCTGGGTCCTGGCCCCGCGCGCGCTGGCAGCATCTTCCACTTCGGCGACCTGATGCTCCCTCGTCTCCAACCGCTCAAGCTTGATGCTGCGCTCCGTAGCCTCCAGCATCAGCGCTTCCTCGCGCCTCAAGATCTCCTCCTCATCAGATGGCGCCCCCTTCATCGACGCCAAGGCAGCCCTGCGCGCCTCCACTTGCTGCTCCAGGGAGGCATTCAGGGCCAGGAGCTCCTGCCTGTGCTTCCCAGTGGCCTCGCGACGGAGGTCAGCCTCCCTGGCCTACTCCAAGTCCCGGGCGCTGGCCTTGTGCGAGTTTGCAAGGGACACCTCGGCCTTCGCATTGGCATGCACGCGCTGGAGGCACCCGAGGTTGATGGCCACCTTCAGTTGATGCCATTCGTCCATCAGCCGGAAAACCTCAGCTTCAAAGCGGGCGTCGACGTCCACGAGTTCTTCCCCAAGACGGCTCAGCGCACCCATCGCCTCCCGGAAGAGCTCGTGGCGGACAGCACCCCGCTTGCGCTCGAGCTCGAATGCATTACCAGGCCCGTCCCTCGTGCCGGGAGTCGTTGAAGATGTTCGAGGGGGCTCGCCTCCTCCCAGCAGGGGGCTGGGGGTTGGCGCCCTGCCGGGCGCCCCTCGGGCCCTGGCGAGAGCCCCGGGGAGGAGCGGCTCATCACCTGAAGGAGAGGCCAGGGTTGAGGCCACCCAGCCACGGTCGACAACCAGAGGAGGAGCCCTTGGCACGCCTGCCGAGCCCCAAGCAAGGCCACAAAGGAGAGATGGCAAGAACGCGGGCTCAAGGCACCAGGCTAACGCTCCTGCCTCTCCGGCCGACCTCGCGCCATGCGCGGCAGGCTGGCTTGAGGTGCTCAAGGCCAGCAGGGGACTTGAGGCAAGAGGAGGTTGCTTCTCGCGAGATTTCACCGCCTCAGCAAGAGGGACCCTGGGGAGCCACAGTCAGGAGGGGAAGCAGCACTCGAGAAACTACAAAGATAAGGTACTCACTCATCTACGGCGATGTATTTTCTCTGTTTCAATGGCTGGAAGGCAACACCACTGCAGCTTGGAGGCCCTTTCCTCTTCCGGAGCGCGTCAAAGTTCAGCCGGAGCCGGCCGAAGCCCGGGGTACGGTCGCTAACCCCGGGCTCAGCTGGGGAAGCTCCTGATCAGGTGACCTGAGGGGTGCCATACTGCATGGAGACCTCGGCCGCCGCCTCGCGGCTACCAGCCGGGGTCTCGGGGGCTGTGGCCTCGAGAGCATCAGGCTGCAACGCCCCTCCAGCCGCTTCATCAGGACGACTCTCCGGGTAGCCATGGGTTGGCCCTCCGGGAGCCCCGAGAGTCGCCGATCCTTCGGCAGCCGCGTCGCCAGCGGCCGGCGATGGTTGCCCCCCTTCGACCACTTCCGGGGATGTCGCCGCGTCAGTGGCGAGCGAGGGAGCCACGGAGACCAGGTTCTCGCGAGGCCCTTCAAGACCGGATGGGTGTAGTCCCCATTCGTCGAAAGGGGGCATCTGCCTCATGAAATCTACCTTGTTCAAACAAAAGTACAAGGGGCAACCTTCCTCCGGCATGTCGGCTGGCGACGGGTCGCCCGTCAGGATCTCGAGCACGGTTTGTTGTGCCTCAAGAGGAAGCCCGGACTTTTGAAGCCTCATGCGGTCCTTGCTGCTGGACAAAGTCCACATTGGTCGAGAATGGCACTGGAGCGGGGCAACACGGCGCCGAATGAACTCCTTCACCACCATGGGCCCGGTCCCGCCAAGATCCTTCAGCCTCTTCAACCGGAGCCAGACGTAGGCAAGACGCGAGTCGGCAAGCCTCTCGTGGCCCCAGCCGGAACTTGGAATGGCGGGTGCTGACGGGAGCGAGAGCAGAGGGTTGAGCACACCGACATCCACAAATACCCACCGCTGCCGGAACTTGCTCGTAGACGGCGGGAGCTCGAAGTCAATCCCCGAGCCGGCCGTCGCGGCCACGGCCTGGAAGCTCAGACACCCCGAGAATTGCCGAGGGTCGGCCAGGTGCAGCGAGAAGAAATGGCGAAGTAAGGCCACCGAGGGAGCAATTGTGGCACCCAAGTTTTTATTTGGATTTTTTTTGAAAAGATTTTATTTGACTTGAGGGGAGTGATTTAAAAATTTTCTTCAAGAGAACTCTCCCTCTCATATATTTTCTTTATGGCAAAAATTTTATTTGGATTCACCCAAGATCTGCCTTTGACCTTGGGAGTTCTTGCTCTTCATTTGGACTCAAGACAAAATGTTTTTTTCATTTGGGAAAAGAACTTTTGAAAACCTTTTTCTGAATTTGCACTATGGCTTTAGGAAGGTACTTTGCCACTTTCAACTATTCCTTCTTGCCATGGCATAAGTGCAAATCCTCTCTCCTAAACACTCCCTCACCTCTGGATCATGATTTACATCAAATCCAGCAAGTTGAACCTCCCCATGTATTTATTTTCCATTCAAATTCTATTCAAATATTTTCTGCCTTCTATTCTACCTCTTGGAGATTTACAAAGGAACTCCATTTTCTGTTTGGACTTTTACCACCAAACTTCTTTCCCCTCCTAGTCCTTTGAACCCTCAACCTAGAACCATGAAGATCCACTGGTCTCCAGTTCAAAATTTTCAAACTACATCAGCTGCAAGTTTGGACCAGATTTGGCAAATTTGGTGAAATTCATTCAAAACCTTCTCCAAAAATTCCAAATAAATTCATGCAGCCCCTGGGTGCTTTGAGTGGTCATCTCACCAAGTTACAGCTCCAGCAAAATTTATCTCTTTACCAAAACCTACTGTCGAACACCTGCAATGCATGGTCACTGTCAAGTTTCAGTAACTTCAGAGCTTCAGTTCAGTGCTTGCTGTCGTTTTCTTTAGAAACGGGCATCGATCTCGCCAGTACCGCCGCGTCGCCTTGCTCCTCGTCCTTGCCCACTTGTTCCTGCACCGCACGAGCGCCTGGCACCTTGCGGGCGTCGGCAACGAGCAGCAGGAGGTGCGCCGCCCCGTGACCGACGCCGGCGGCGGCTTTGCGGATGCCAGCGGGAGACACGGCGCCGACGACTCCACCCAGCGCCGCCCAAACCACCGGAGCCCGCCGCGTGGCCGCCCACTCCCCCGAATGCGCTGCCGCTCTCGTCGTGAACCGCAGGGCGCGGAGCGCGCTCTCTGCCGCCGTTGAGCCCGTGCGGTCACCTCACCGTGGGCAGACGCCATTACGCCAGGGCCAGCTCCGTTTAGCTGCAAAACGAGTCCCGTAACATCCACCGATGCTGCCCGACCGCTCAAACCCTCTGCCAACCCACTGCTCCGCCGTAATCGCTCGCCGGAGATTCTCCGTTCACGGCCACCCCGTCGATCTGCCTATAAATAGAGGTCCCGAGCTTCAACTCGAGCACCCACCAGCCCTGCACTTCCTCTAGAGCACGCCTAGCCACTGGAAGAGCCCCGAGGAGGTCTCCTTCCTCGACTCCGGCCGCCGCGACCCGCCACGGGATCCAGCCTGATTCGCCCCCGTGTGTGCTCCGCAGCCTCCATTCTCTTGCCAGTAACTTCACCATGCATCTCTTGTTCTGACCCGCACTTCAATTTGAAGCTTGCAGCCCTCCACCGGAGTTCCCCATCCTCACCCGAGCTGCCGTCCGCCGGAGATAGTGTCGCCGTCGACGTGGTGCTCCCCGTTGGACGAGTCCACCACCCACTGACGCGGAAGAAGACACCGAAGCTCTTGGTACCCTCTGTTTCTCCTAACTCGCCGTGGTTCGACGCCGGCGTCCACCGCCGTCTTCGGGCGCCGGCGAGCCTTTTCAAACCTAACATGCGGGCCCCGCGTGTCAGCCTCTGTTCTATTTCCCCGAACCGTTTTCTGTTGACGCCTTCGGGCAAAATACGTCTTCTCTCTTGCGCTTGCGCATTTCCAAACGAACCGTTTTCTGTTTTCTCAGTTAAAACCCTGGAACTTTTCTGTTTCATTACAGAAAGGTCCCTGGACAGAAACCTTTATAACTTTTTAATAAAAAGGTATTTTTGAGTGATTCTTTTTCATACATTCTTAAAATTTTGTCTAGTTTTTTTATGGAATTTATTTGGGAAATATTTGGCAAAGTTTCTGTGCATGTGTTGGTTTTCACGTTAGTACCCGTTGCGTGATTGCCGTAGGTTCCGGGAGAGGTGACGGAGCCGCGAACTTCGCCGAGCTAGATTCCGACTTCTCCGAACCAGGCAAGCATGTTTGGACATTTGATATGGCAGAAGTTTTGCATGTTCATGTGAAAGTTTGTGTGTGGCATATGAGTGTCGGTAAATATCTCGTTGCTCGTAAGGCAACGACCCGGTTGTTCCGAAGTTGCGATGACCTCTGATGAGAGGTGGCCTAATCATGTAGTGACATGAAGGGCAGCAAGGTGGTACTGTTGTAGCATGCCAGCCTTGCGTCATCCGACTTTCTTCGACGTTAACATGGTTGGAGCCACGTTATCGATCTTTTCCCGCATGTTCCAAAGTTGCGATGACCTCTGATGAGAGGTGGCCTAATCATGTGGTGACATGAAGGGCAGCAAGGTGGTACTGTTGTAGCATGCCAGCCTTGTGTCATCCGACTTTTCCGATGTTAACATGGTTGGAGCCGTGTTATCGTCCCTTCCCCTTTCCGTGCTACCACATGTCTCATTGCCAGGATACGGTTTAGTAAGTTGGTAACCTCTTTCCGTGTACACACCAAACAGAGAGGCCGGGATGATGGTACCTTGGCCCAGGATTAAAGCCAGTCATTCGGTCAGGGGGCATGGGTGTTTCCGGTTGGGACCGAGAGGGGGGGCACCCCCTTATAGCGCGCGTATAGAAATTTGATCCCATGCTACGCGAGGTTGTAGCCTCCCCGACTCAAGGTTTTTCTTGAATATTGCCGAGGGTGATCCCTGGCTTCGGATGGTTGAATTGGGTGTGTACTGGTTAGACGTGTTCCTTCCAGAACACCGTAGATGGAACTAGTCCCCGTGACTACTGAAATCCATTGGCTGTGGTTAAGTACAAACTCTGCAGAGTCAATTCTTTCCAAATCATCGTATCCATGATCAGTAGTGTATACATTATATCCATATCTATCCATGTGAAAAACTTGTCCCCGGTGAACAAGCTCAAGTGGTAAAATCTCAGGCTTTATTGTTATTCCAGTGGATGGACAAGCTTTATTTTGTGTCTCATGCTTGTGATAATTTATGCCTCCGAGTTTTTGTAATAATGAAATGTGATATAAGCCCTTTAGGTGACGTCGCGCAGACGTCCGACTGTGGCGTGTACTCGTTTCTCACTTTCGATATAAGCCCTTTATGTGATGTCGCTCAGACGTCCGACTGCGGCATGCACTGCCTTTACTTTCTGTTATAAGCCCTTTATGTGGTGTCGCCCCGACGCCCGACTGTGGCATTATCATTCCGCATTTTCCGCTCGAGGAGTCTTTCAGACACTCGTTTGGCACCTGTATTATTATTCCGCATTTTCCGCTCGAGGAGTCTTTCAGACACTCGTTTGGCACCTGCATTATTATTCCGCATTTTCCGCTCGAGGAGTCTTTCAGACACTCGTTTGGCACCTGTATTATTATTCCGCATTTTCCTCTCGAGGAGTCTTTCAGACACTCGTTTGGCACCAGTATTACTATTCGGCAGTTTCCGCTCGAGGCGTCATTCAGACCCTCGCTTGGCACCCAGTATTTATTATCTCTATGTCTGATCGCACTGGTTAACTTATTCATGTGTTTCATGTTTGCATTTGTTATACCTTATGTCCGAACTGTCTTGCAAGTACTTTCATAGTACTCACCTGGCTTGTTGATTTGGCCAGATGTTGACGAAGGCGATCTCTTGGATGAAGAGTTTGATAGCGCGTCCGATGCCTAGAGGAGTCCCAGTCAGTCCTGCGCGATCCCGGACTTTGGTCACTTGTATTGTATACGCTTCCGCCACCCGCAATAAGTCTTCTCGAGTCTCACTCCGACGCTCGAAGAGCTGTAGTCTTCTGGAGACATATCACTCGCCTCGCAGTGATATCTCCACCATCGTCATTATCGTGAGTTAGTAGTCTGCCACCCTATCCGCCGTATTGTTTTATCGGCGTGCATGTAATAAATTGTTGGGCAGTCTCTGCTCAACTTTGTATTATATTTAGTACTCCTGGTATTTTTTTTTCTTCTGTGACCAATGTATTGTCTATCAGTGAGAAGGAATTCTTCCTCGCTGGTCCGTAACAGGGATTGGTTTCTCAATAATTATTTTATTGAAAAACCGGTCGTGACAAGCTTGGTATCGGAGCCAGGCTGACTGTAGGAAGCCACTAGGTGCGACCACTAATCAGTGATTAGCGTCTTTTGTGCTTCTTCAGCATTTTGCAATTGTAGCTATTTTCTGTTGGTCATCATAAAATTTATGACATGACTACTCAGAATTTTTGCCTACTTTTGTAGATGGCTGGCAACAGCTGTGAGAATCGAGTGTTCACCAACGTGCCCGAGGGGTTTGTCAAGCTCCTCGTCTCCATCACCAAGCTCGCGATCGGGCCAGCAGCTCGCCCGGAGTTCACCCTCTATCAGCACAAGCTCAGTGACGACGTGTCTATGCACCAGGCTGTGGTGCAGTTCAAGGGAGGACGTTCAGCTGCACGCCACTTCCGTTTTGTGGGAAGGGCCATGCCTACGGAGAGGCATGCCATGCAGATGGCTGCCCGGGAGGCGATAGCTCGCCTTCGGGACATCCTTCCTACGATGAAGACTCGTCGCTACCGCTACCTCCCATGCCATGTGCCTTACACCAGCCACTATGCGTTCGCCTGCCATCGGGGAGAGCGAGATGAAGCCATCGAGATGGTTGCGGAGTATCTCAAGGCTCTGGAGGAGTCTTTCGACAACCTCGTAGATGATCTTGTGGCTGCCCGCATGGACTTAGTCCGGGGCGGTCCTGCCAGCAGGAAGGAGCTTCTCCACACGGCGCCGCCTCTGACATTCGTCTCGTCTTCAGCCTCGTATGCACCGGCCGTTTTGGCCACTGCTCGCCGTCTGCCTACCACTGAGGAGTTCGACCGAGTCATCGCTCCTACTCCAGTCAGAGCCACACCGCCTGCCGCACGCGCTCTACCGCCAGTCGCCCCCGCACCATCACCGCAGCGCAGCGTCGCACGCCAGGAGCCAGCTAGAGAGGAGGAGGTTGATTCTCCTGGACCGCTGAGCCTTGCCCTCGGCAAGGGGAAGGAGATCTTCACCATCTCCGACTGAGAGCACCGAGTAGCCGCGTGTTATGCCTGCTTGTTTGATGTGTTGTTTTTATCTGTACGCTAGTTTGTGTTGGTGTGTTTGCTGCCTTCCGGAGTAGTACGCTAGTTCTTAATAACATGTCAGGATTGTGTACGCACAACCTGAGTGCTGTATCTTGTGTTTGCTTTCGCATGTAAGATTTGTGTTAAGCACTTCTTCTCCGTGAAAATCATTTGTGTTTCTTGAAAACCTTGAAGCCTTTTTGATTATTGCCTTTGCAAGGGTTTTCCTGCGCTACACGGTTTTTCTCATGGGTTTTGCAAATGATACCCCAGACTAGAAAAATGTCTCGCCCTTGGACTCGCTCTATGCCCAATCAGCCAGAAGAGGTTTACGGAACACAGACCAGCAACAATTTCACTCAGGGTCAGTCCAGCCAACAGGACAGCGAAGCGGCACTATCTCAAGTATGCCGTCTCTTCGAGCAAAGCCAGCAACAGCACCAGGAGATGATGAACCATGTCATCAATATGGGAAACCACCGTGAACCCTATCAACCACATTCCAAGTTATCTGAGTTACAGAAGACTCGCCCCTCAACTTTTGCTCACACCGACAGGCCACTGGAAGCCGATGATTGGCTTTGCGAGATTGAAAGGAAACTGATTATCGCTCAATGCTCAGATCATGAGAAGGTGCTTTATGCACCACACTACCTTACTGGAGCAGCCGCAGCATGGTGGGAAAGCTTCCTACACATGCACCCCAGGGAACACAACATCACCTGGGAAGAATTCAAGGAAGGCTTCCGTGGGGCACACATTCCCAGGAGCATCCTAGAGATCAAGAAGACAGAGTTTGATGACCTGAAGCAAAGAGGCATGACCGTCACAGAATACAACGGCCAGTTTACCCAACTGTCTCGTTATGCCTACGACGAGCACATGACAGAAAACAAGAAGATGGAAAAATTCCTGGACGGCCTGGCACCAGCATTAAGATGCCAACTGATTGTACACACCTTTCCGGATTTTAAGACGCTGGTGGACAAGGCCATCACCCTGGAGAATGAGCGCCGTAGTCTGGAAGATATCCGCAAGCGGAAGAGGGACAAGACGACTCTTGCCCGCAGCAACCGAGGCAAGACTGAGGTCCCAAGGACAGACACGAGGAGATCCACGACTACTGAGCCAAGACCCGTCGGACAATTTCATGCCAGAGACAAGGAGTTCACATACCGTCCAGGGGTCACCTGCTATGCTTGTGGTCAACAAGGGCATTATGCTAAACAGTGCCCGAAGCCAAGAGACTCGGCACCCAAGCCGAACAATGGTGGAAACAATCCAGCCCCCAAGCGCAACAACTTCAATCCCAGCAACAACCACAGGAAGGGTCACTTGAACCATGTGACCAGGGAAGAAGCGCAGAATGCCCCAGACATCGTGCTCGGTACGTTCCCTGTCAACATAGTACCTGCCACGGTTTTGTTTGATTTTGGAGCTTCCCATTCGTTTGTTTCGAAGAGTTTTGTTTCGCAACATGGTTTTCCGATACTCCCCTTGGAAAAATCTATGATCATCAAGTCCCCCGGAAATAAGCAAATTGCTCAGGGTTACTGCCAAGGAGTGGTCATTGAGTTCGAAGGACTACCATTCCACGCGAATCTCATCGTGTTGGAAAGTAAAGGACTGGATGTCATTTTAGGAATGGACTGGTTGACCACCAACAAAGGATTCATCGACTGTTTCAATCGGACAGTGATTCTCACTCACCATCACGGCAAGACTATAAGAGTTTCCGCTCAAGAAAGGCCACGATCACAGAAACCAAAACTGAACAAGATGGACATCGCATAATTAAGAAAAGTGCCAGTGGTATGCGAGTTCCCTGATGTGTTCCCGGAAGAACTACCAGGCATGCCACCAGACCGAGAGATCGAATTCAGCATCGAACTAGCACCTGGCACCGCTCCCATTTATAAGAAGCCATATAGAATGGCACCCTCAGAATTGGTGGAGTTAAAGACGCAGATAAAAGAATTATTGGACAAAGGATTTATTCGAGCCAGCTCCTCACCTTGGGGTTCGCCTGTGTTGTTCGCCAAAAAAAAGGATGGGACTTTAAGGCTGTGCATAGACTATCGAGCCCTCAATATGGTCACCATCAAAAACAAATATCCAATGCCACGAATAAATGATTTGTTTGACCAGCTCGCACAGGCCAAGGTATTCTCGAAAATTGATTTGCGATCGGGATATCACCAATTGAAGGTACGGACGGAAGATATTCCCAAGACAGCTTTCACTTCCAGATATGAGTTATACGAGTTTACGGTGATGCCGTTTGGACTAACAAACGCCCCCGCATATTTCGTCCACCTCATGAACAAAGTATTCATGAAATTCATGGACAAATTTGTGGTGGTATTCATTGACGACATTCTGGTTTACTCAAGGACACCAGAAGAACATGCTGAGCACCTCAGAATTGTTTTGGGAGAATTGAGGAAACATCAGTTGTACGCCAAATTTAGCAAATGCGAATTTTGGCTAAGAAAAGTTGGTTTCTTGGGCCATATATTGAACCAAGGCGTGGCCGTAGACCCAGAAAAGGTCAAGGCCATACTGGACTGGAAGCCACCCGCGAATGTTACAGATGTGCGGAGTTTCCTAGGAATGGCCGGATATTACAGGAGATTTATTGAAGGATTCTCCACTGTGGCAAAACCTATAACACAGTTACTCAAGAAGGACAAGAAATTCGTATGGACGGAAGCATGTGAGCAGAGCTTCCAAGAACTCAAGAAGAAGCTAACGACCGCACCAGTCTTAACCGTACCAGACATACACAAGAGCTTTGAGGTGTATTGTGACGCGTCCCGAAAAGGTCTCGGATGTGTGCTAATGCAGGATGGCAAAGTTGTCGCATATGCTTCCAGACAGCTGCGAAAACATGAGGAAAATTACCCAACACACGACCTGGAACTAGCAGCAGTTATACATGCACTCAAGGAGTGGAGGCACTTTCTGTTGGGAAATCGCTGTGAAATATATACAGACCATAAGAGCCTCAAATATATTTTCACACAGCCAGAGCTGAATTTACGCCAACGACGCTGGTTGGAACTGGTCAAGGACTATGACGTCGGTATTCACTACCACCCAGGGAAGGCAAATGTAGTGGCCGATGCCCTTAGTCGAAACCCCAGCCCGGACAGTGACGGTCAGCAAAGTTTGAGGCCTGAGTTTCAGCGAGAGTTCACTCGGCTCAACATGATGTTAGTCTCTGAGGGCACCATATCGAACCTGGAGATACAACCCACCCTAGTGGAACAAATCAAGAAGGCCCAACAGGGACACCCCAGTATCGAAGGCATAAAGAAGAAAATGAACCGTAGTAAGACTTCAGAATTCGTCACGGACAGTGAAGGAACATTATGGTACCGGGACAGGCTTTGCATACCTAACATTGAGGAACTCAAGCAACAGATCTTGACGGAAAGCCACACCGCCCCATACTCGATCCATCCTGGAGGAACCAAAATGTACAAGGACATCCAGGAAAGATTTTGGTGGCACGGTATGAAAAGAGATATAGCCACATTCATTGCTTGTTGCGATTCATGTCAGCGCATCAAGGCCGAGCACCAAAAGCCAGCAGGGCTACTCCAGCCTAACAGGATACCGGAGTGGAAATGGGATGAAATCGGAATGGACTTCATTGTCGGATTACCCCGATCGCAACGCGGAACTGACGCCATATGGGTCATCACAGACCGACTAACCAAGGTTGCACACTTCATTCCCGTGAAGACTACCTACTCCACACAAAGACTGGCAAAACTCTATCTCTCCCGTATAGTTTGCTTGCACGGAGTCCCAAAGACTATAATATCTGACCGAGGCACCCAATTCGTCTCCAAATTTTGGGAACACCTACAACAAGCTCTGGGCACACAACTGGCTTTCAGTACAGCATACCACCCTCAGACAGATGGACAAACAGAGCGTGTAAACCAAATCCTAGAAGATATGCTAAGAGCCTGTGTACTCACCTATGGATCCAGTTGGGAAGAGAGTTTGCCCTATGCCGAATTTGCGTACAACAACAGTTACCAAGCCAGCTTGCAAATGGCACCCTTTGAAGCATTGTACGGACGGAGGTGTCGTACCCCATTGAATTGGTCAGAAACAGGTGACAGCCGTATCTTCGGCCCAGATATGCTTAAGGAGGCCGAGGAAAAAGTTAAACAAATCAGGGATAGACTCAAGACAGCACAGAGCCGACAAAAGAGCTACTATGATCAGAAGCATCGTGAGGTCAGCTTTGAACCTGGTGATTCCGTATACCTCCGAGTATCTCCTATGAGGGGTCTGCAACGGTTCAAAATAAAGGGGAAACTAGCCCCAAGATTTATTGGACCATTTTTTGTGAAGGCACGAAGAGGCACGGTAGCCTACCAGCTAGACCTACCCAAGGAGCTGTCAGACGTCCATGACGTATTCCACGTCTCGCAGTTGAGGAAATGTGTGAGCAACCCAGAAAAACATGTACCTCATGAGGACACTGATATACAACCAGATCTCACCTACAGAGAAAGGCCAGTAAAGATTTTAGAAGAGACTGAACGGAGGACCCGTCAGAAAACGACAAAGTTTTTAGGGTTCAGTGGAGCAACCACATTGAGGATGAAGCTACATGGGAAAGGGAGGATTTCCTTCGAGTAGAGTATCCATATCTATTTGAGGATCAGCAGAAATCTCGAGGACGAGATTTTTCCTAAGGGGGCAGGTGTTGTGGCACCCAAGTTTTTATTTGGAATTTTTTTTAAAAGATTTTATTTGACTTGAGGGGAGTGATTTAAAAATTTTCTTCAAGAGAACTCTCCCTCTCATATATTTTCTTTATGGCAAAAATTTTATTTGGATTCACCCAAGATCTGCCTTTGACCTTGGGAGTTCTTGCTCTTCATTTGGACTCAAGACAAAATGTTTTTTTCATTTGGGAAAAGAACTTTTGAAAACCTTTTTCTGAATTGGCACTATGGCTTTTGGAAGGTACTTTGCCACTTTCAACTATTCCTTCTTGCCATGGCATAAGTGCAAATCCTCTCTCCTAAACACTCCCTCACCTCTGGATCATGATTTACATCAAATCCAGCAAGTTGAACCTCCCCATGTATTTATTTTCCATTCAAATTCTATTCAAATATTTTCTGCCTTCTATTCTACCTCTTGGAGATTTACAAAGGAACTCCATTTTCTGTTTGGACTTTTACCACCAAACTTCTTTCCCCTCCTAGTCCTTTGAACCCTCAACCTAGAACAAAGAAGATCCACTGGTCTCCAGTTCAAAATTTTCAAACTACATCAGCTGCAAGTTTGGACCAGATTTGGCAAATTTGGTGAAATTCATTCAAAACCTTCTCCAAAAATTCCAAATAAATTCATGCAGCCCCTGGGTGCTTTGAGTGGTCATCTCACCAAGTTACAGCTCCAGAAAAATTTATCTCTTTACCAAAACCTACTGTCGAACACCTGCAATGCATGGTCACTGTCAAGTTTCAGTAACTTCAGAGCTTCAGTTCAGTGCTTGCTGTCGTTTTCTTCAGAAACGGGCATCGATCTCGCCAGTACCGCCGCGTCGCCTTGCTCCTCGTCCTCGCCCACTTGTTCCTGCACCGCACGAGCGCCTGGCACCTTGCGGGCGTCGGCGACGAGCAGCAGGAGGTGCGCCGCCCCGTGACCGACGCCGGCGGCGGCTTTGCGGACGCCAGCGGGAGACACGGCGCCGACGACTCCACCCAGCGCCGCCCAAACCACCGGAGCCCGCCGCGTGGCCGCCCACTCCCCCGAATGTGCTGCCGCTCTCGTCATGAACCGCAGGGCACGGAGCGCGCTCTCTGCCGCCGTTGAGCCCGTGCGGTCACCTCACCGTGGGCAGACGCCATTACGCCAGGGCCAGCTCCGTTTAGCTGCAAAACGAGTCCCGTAACATCCACCGATGCTGCCCGACCGCTATAACCCTCTGCCAACCCACTGCTCCGCCGTAATCGCTCGCTGGAGATTCTCCGTTCACGGCCACCCCGTCGATCTGCCTATAAATAGAGGTCCCGAGCTTCAACTCGAGCACCCACCAGCCCTGCACTTCCTCTAGAGCACGCCTAGCCACTGGAAGAGCCCCGAGGAGGTCTCCTTCCTCGACTCCGGCCGCCGCGACCCGCCACGGGATCCAGCCCGATTCACCCCCGTGTGTGCTCCGCAGCCTCCATTCTCTTGCCAGTAACTTCACCATGCATCTCTCGTTCTGACCCGCACTTCAATTTGAAGCTTGCAGCCCTCCACCGGAGTTCCCCATCCTCACCCGAGCCGCCGTCCGCCGGAGATAGTGTCGCCGTCGACGTGGTGCTCCCCGTTGGACGAGTCCACCACCCACCGACGCGGAAGAAGACACCGAAGCTCTTGGTACCCTCCGTTTCTCCTAACTCGCCGTGGTTCGACGCCGGCGTCCACCGCCGTCTTCGGGCGCCGGCGAGCCTTTTTAAATCTGACATGCGGGCCCCGCGTGTCAGCCTCTGTTCTATTTCCCCGAACCGTTTTCTGTTGACGCCTTCGGGCAAAATACGTCTTCTCTCTTGCGCTTGCGCATTTCCAAACGAACCGTTTTCTGTTTTCTCAGTTAAAACCCTGGAACTTTTCTGTTTCATTACAGAAAGGTCCCTGGACAGAAACCTTTATAACTTTTTAATAAAAAGGTATTTTTGAGTGATTCTTTTTCAGACATTCTTAAAATTTTGTCTAGTTTTTTTATGGAATTTATTTGGGAAATATTTGGCAAAGTTTCTGTGCATGTGTTGGTTTTCACGTTA
This sequence comes from Aegilops tauschii subsp. strangulata, assembly GCF_002575655.3. NCBI lineage: Eukaryota > Viridiplantae > Streptophyta > Magnoliopsida > Poales > Poaceae > Aegilops > Aegilops tauschii. The sequence continues at coordinate 188,591,342 of NC_053040.3, forward strand.
GTACCCGTTGCGTGATTGCCGTAGGTTCCGGGAGAGGTGACGGAGCCGCGAACTTCGCCGAGCTAGATTCCGACTTCTCCGAACCAGGCAAGCATGTTTGGACATTTGATATGGCAGAAGTTTTGCATGTTCATGTGAAAGTTTGTGTGTGGCATATGAGTGTCGGTAAATATCTCGTTGCTCGTAAGGCAACGACCCGGTTGTTCCGAAGTTGCGATGACCTCTGATGAGAGGTGGCCTAATCATGTAGTGACATGAAGGGCAGCAAGGTGGTACTGTTGTAGCATGCCAGCCTTGCGTCATCCGACTTTCTTCGACGTTAACATGGTTGGAGCCACGTTATCGATCTTTTCCCGCATGTTCCAAAGTTGCGATGACCTCTGATGAGAGGTGGCCTAATCATGTGGTGACATGAAGGGCAGCAAGGTGGTACTGTTGTAGCATGCCAGCCTTGTGTCATCCGACTTTTCCGACGTTAACATGGTTGGAGCCGTGTTATCGTCCCTTCCCCTTTCCGTGCTACCACATGTCTCATTGCCAGGATACGGTTTAGTAAGTTGGTAACCTCTTTCCGTGTACACACCAAACAGAGAGGCCGGGATGATGGTACCTTGGCCCAGGATTAAAGCCAGTCATTCGGTCAGGGGGCATGGGTGTTTCCGGTTGGGACCGAGAGGGGGGCACCCCCTTATAGCGCGCGTATAGAAATTTGATCCCATGCTACGCGAGGTTGTAGCCTCCCCAACTCAAGGTTTTTCTTGAATGTTGCCGAGGGTGATCCCTGGCTTCGGATGGTTGAATTGGGTGTGTACTGGTTAGACGTGTTCCTTCCAGAACACCGTAGATGGAACTAGTCCCCGTGACTACTGAAATCCGTTGGCTGTGGTTAAGTACAAACTCTGCAGAGTCAATTCTTTCCAAATCATCGTATCCATGATCAGTAGTGTATACATTATATCCATATCTATCCATGTGAAAAACTTGTCCCCGGTGAACAAGCTCAAGTGGTAAAATCTCAGGCTTTATTGTTATTCCAGTGGATGGACAAGCTTTATTTTGTGTCTCATGCTGTGATAATTTATGCCTCCGAGTTTTTGTAATAATGAAATGTGATATAAGCCCTTTAGGTGACGTCGCGCAGACGTCCGACTGTGGCGTGTACTCGTTTCTCACTTTCGATATAAGCCCTTTATGTGATGTCGCTCAGACGTCCGACTGCGGCATGCACTGCCTTTACTTTCTGTTATAAGCCCTTTATGTGGTGTCGCCCCGACGCCCGACTGTGGCATTATCATTCCGCATTTTCCGCTCGAGGAGTCTTTCAGACACTCGTTTGGCACCTGTATTATTATTCCGCATTTTCCGCTCGAGGAGTCTTTCAGACACTCGTTTGGCACCTGCATTATTATTCCGCATTTTCCGCTCGAGGAGTCTTTCAGACACTCGTTTGGCACCTGTATTATTATTCCGCATTTTCCTCTCGAGGAGTCTTTCAAACACTCGTTTGGCACCAGTATTACTATTCGGCAGTTTCCGCTCGAGGCGTCATTCAGACCCTCGCTTGGCACCCAGTATTTATTATCTCTATGTCTGATCGCACTGGTTAACTTATTCATGTGTTTCATGTTTGCATTTGTTATACCTTATGTCCGAACTGTCTTGCAAGTACTTTCATAGTACTCACCTGGCTTGTTGATTTGGCCAGATGTTGACGAAGGCGATCTCTTGGATGAAGAGTTTGATAGCGCGTCCGATGCCTAGAGGAGTCCCAGTCAGTCTTGCGCGATCCCGGACTTTGGTCACTTGTATTGTATACGCTTACGCCACCCGCAATAAGTCTTCTCGAGTCTCACTCCGACGCTCGAAGAGCTGTAGTCTTCTGGAGACATATCACTCGCCTCGCGGTGATATCTCCACCATCGTCATTATCATGAGTTAGTAGTCTGCCACCCTATCCGCCGTATTGTTTTATCGGCGTGCATGTAATAAATTGTTGGGCAGTCTCTGCTCAACTTTGTATTATATTTAGTACTCCTGGTATTTTTTTTCTTCTGTGACCAATGTATTGTCTATCAGTGAGAAGGAATTCTTCCTCGCTGGTCCGTAACAGGGATTGGTTTCTCAATAATTATTTTATAGAAAAACCGGTCGTGACAGCAATGCCCACCATGGCCTCGCAGACAAAGGCGAAGACAGCGAGGAGGGCGATGGATTGGGGATCTAAGTGCAGCATATGGATCTGATAATGGGAAAGCACGACGTTGAATAAGGCGGAGAAAGGGGGAATCAAGCCGGCCCATAGGCCGTCAAGGAGAATGTGGACCTCAGTGGCTGTCCTGTCAATGCAGGCGCGAGATGCGGGCCAGGCCACCGTCTTCCTCGATTCGTTGAAGTCGGCGGTGAGAGCTGGGCGGACCTTGCCCATGGCTTCCTGGTTGAGCACCACCGACCGCCCGACAGCCGGCTCGAAGGCCGAGGGCAGTTCGGCTGAGGACTAGAGCTTATTCTTCCCCTTCTTCGGTTGGCTCAGCGCCATGGCAATGGAGAGGACAGAGCTCAGGTCAGATTGGAAGAAGGGGGCTTTAGCTTTGAGGAGGTGGAAGAGTTGAGGGAGCGCGTCGCAAGCGACGAAGGAATAACTGTGGTTGTCGCGGTGGTCGCCTAGCCAGGCGAATACCAAGGCTGCATGGGGAAGCGGATACACCCACATCCCGTCAGTCGCCACGCGTCAATAAAGGCCGTAGGTGGTTGGGGCATGCGGCGCTCCGCACTTGCCCTTTGGCTTCGCCTCGAAGCCAAGTTTGAGCACGCCTTGGGCCCGGGGGCTACTGTCGGCGTTCTGGGAACGGGGGTCCCCAGACTTACCTGCCTGCGGCCCACAGCGTGGCTCCAGCAGCGGCCTGGTACGGCCCATCTTCACCAGCAAACACTCAAGACCCTCGCGAGGGGCCAAGCCTCATGAGGCGGACGACACAAGACCTCCTCAGGGGCGGCCTCACTAGGCTGGCTCGCGAGGAGCGGAGAGATCAAGGCGAGGGGCACCTCGTGAGGTTCCCGTGACGTGAGCTATGACGACCAAGGTCAGGCAGGCGCCAGGCGGGCGCCAGCGGGTGCAGAGTACCCGTTGCCTCTTTGGTGCTAAAGGGGCAAGCGCAGGCGAGGAGTCCCGAGGCATCAGGCAAAGGTTGCCATATCGGTGCAACGAGACCAAGACCAGCTGGACGGCAGGACGGAGGTCATCGTCGAGCCCACGACGGCGTCACCACCAGAGCCTTTGGCTGGCGAAGACCACCTTTTGTCAGGATAGCTTGTACTAGCTATCCCCCATCAAATTGGCCATTGTGGGATCCCTTCCCACCTAACATATTGGGAGAGGACCCGGGCCTCTATAAATAGGACTAGCCACCACCTTAGTGGGGGGGGACTGAGTTGATCCTCAACCACACAAGCCCACCGAGCACAAGAACACCTCTCCTCAGGAGGCTGTTCTTCCCCCTCCTACAAGGCAATCGACCACACCACACTGGAGTAGGGTATTACACCACATCGGTGGCCTGAACCAGTATAAACTCTTGCGTCCCTTGTTCTTCGAGTTCGACGTGTTGAGCTTTGAGATCGTGGTGACTGAGCGAGCTAGGGGGAGGGAGAGATCTTCGTGCGCACCCCAGTGTTCGAACCTTGAGGGTTTTGCCAGAACCCGAAATCCGGCAATAGGCCACTCGGATCATTTACCCTGCACATAATCATCATTTTCCAAATATGACATGTCCAAAACATCACATGTCTAAATATGACATGTCCAAATTCCAAATATGACATGTCCAAATCACATGTCCTCATATCACATGTCCACTTCAAATTTGCATATAAAAGGAAGAAAGAGTGATTTGCAACTAAAAAATTCAGCCTACCTAAATTTGAAACTAAAAAAGTTCCAAATATCTCCACATAGCACAAGCAATTTTTCTTCACAATATTTGAAATAAAATTTAGCGTACCTAAATTTGAAACTAATTTTTTTGCTTTAACTAGGGTTCATACTAATTCTATTTTTTAAATAAAACAATTGCTTAAACTAAAAAATTTAAATAGCAACGATTGTTTTAACTAATCTGTCCTAGGTTTCATACTTATTCTAATTAACTAACTAGCACGATAAAATTTAAATAGCAACAATTGCTTAAACTAAAAAATGAAAGAAGCCTATATAATCAATTCTGTTTTTTCTTTTTACAACACCTAAAACACCTAACCCTAAATTTATGTCCTAATTTGAAACCTAGGGTTCATACTAACTAGGGTTAATCCTAACTAAGGTTCATACTAACTAGGGTTCATACTAACTAGGGTTCAAATTGCACCTAGGGTTCATAATATAGCTAAATTAACCTACTAGTTTGATACCTAGCTAAATTCGTAACTAAACAGATAACCTAATTAACCTACTGACCTAACTAAATTAACCAAAGAACCCTAGCTAGCAGAGATAGGAGGAGCGATGGGGGGCTTACAGAGGATGCAGGGGCGAGGAGGGAGGCTCGACGACGACTGAGGTTGGGAGGTCGGGGGCGAGGGCGCGGTCGTCGAGGTCGGGGGGTCGGGGCCGAGCGTCGGGGTCGGGGGCGAGGGCGAGGTCGCCGGGGTCGGGGGTCAGGGGCGAGCGCAGGGGCGCGGCGAGGGTAGGACTCCGGCGGCGACGAGGGAGGAAGAGAGAGTGGGGATTTGGGGGAAGAAGCAGTGGCGGGAAGAAGCAGAGAGTGGGGATTTGGGGGGTTAAGTCAACATAGCAGTAGCGCGTTTCAGCAAAACGCGCTATAGCTAAGTTAGCTATAGCGCGTTTAGCCAAAAAGCGCTACTGCTATCACAGGTAGCTATAGCGTGTCCAGAAGGCGCTACTGCTAGTTTGACTAGCTATACCTCTTTTTCAGAAAAGCGCTACTACTATAACCAGTACCTATAGCAGTTTTCCTGATTGTTTCTTCTATTTTCATTTCCTTTACTTTCTCTCCCTTTTCTTTCTTATTTTTCTTTTCTTTTCCTTTTTTCCCGAGAGCGGGAATGAAGGGAAGGTGATACAATGTATATAACTAAGGCAACATATATTGTATCATTTGACGGTTATGTATTTATAGAAAATAGGAACATATATATTACATCATTTGACCCATGCATAACGGTTAAGTGTGTACACAAAATAGGAACATATGTATTACATCATTTGATCGACAATGGTTCCTCAGCGTCGAAGTTTACATTTTTGAGTGAGCTTCTTTCCCTTCTTGTTCGTTGAAGAATAATTGAGCCCCTCATTGTGACTTTTCCTTTTGCATGGAGTACAATCTTTCTTAGGTAATGTATTATTGATTCTTTATTTGACGTATACTTCATCGTCATCATCATCTTCCCTCACAGGGTTGTCGTACTGGTCGTAGTCTTCCTCGTTGGCGACTCCATCCATTCCAATGACGTTCATTTTGCCTCTCCTCATGACAACACGGCTGGGATTGCATGGGTCGGTTATGAAGAAGCATTGTGTCACGTGCTTAGCGTGTACCCATGGCTTGTTTTTTGCAATAGCGTTCATGGTAGAGCTCTTGGCGTCGGGTATAGTCATGGTAGTGAAATACCGGTTTTCTCTTTCGACATTCTTAGCCCATCTGACACGGAACATCATCGCGTTGTGTAGTCCAGAGTAGTCAAGCTCATATCTCCTCGACCCTTCCATAAAATCTCTCAGTTGCGCCGTTGTCGGTGCCGGTCATGCATTCGATTGTCACCCCTGAGTTCTGATCATCATTGTCCATATATTTGGCCTCCGTGTACAATGTGTATCCATTGATATCGTATGCCTGATAGGTGACGAGGTTGGACAAGGGGCCATGTGCTAAGGTGTATATGAGCAATCCGTCCTTAGAGCCCCCTTCCGAGGGATTAGCAATAATATGCTCTTTGAACCAATGCATGAAAGTGGAGTCGTGCTCTCTAGTAACTTCGGCGCTCGCCCTGCATACCCCCCAGTCACGATACTTCTTTGCAATAGTTTCTTTGTGCATTGCCACGAAAGGATCTACATGGTCTAGGTGTTGTAGCACTACGAAGTTTGCTCTGTCAAAGTCGTTGCATCGATCTGAGTAGGCCACGTGCAGTTCCTTGCGACCGTTGGAGTGACCTTCTCCTTCGAGCCTCCCATCGTGCTTGTTAACGGGCAAACCAACACCAGACGGTTGGTCTGCACCATATAGAAAATTCTCGTAGAAAGAGATGCACTCTTGTGTCAGATAGCCCTGGACGATGCTTCCATCCGTGCGGGACCTGTTACGAACGAATCCTTTGATGATCCCATTCATCCTCTCAAACGACATCATGTTGTGCAGGAATGACGGCCCCAGGTCTATTATGTCGTCCACAATATGGACACACAGATGCACCATGACGTCAAAGAACGCGGGCGGGAAGTACATCTCAAGCTCATTTAATATCACAACGATCTCTTCCTGTAGCCTTCGGAGCTTCTTCACACTGATCAACTTTCGAGAGATGACGTCAAAAAAGTTGCAGAGACCAATAAGCGTGTGATGGACGTGCTTGTCCATTATCCCTCTAAGGGCAACAGGTAGTATCTGCATCATCATCACATGACAGTCATGGGACTTCATCCCGCTGAACCTTTTCTTATTCGTGTCTAGATATCTGCTTATCTTGCCACAGTAACCGGAACTAACCTTGATTCCGGTAAGGCACTTGAAGAATTGGTCGATCTCAGCCGGACTTTAAGGTGAAGCAAGAAGGGGGGCAATAATCCTCTTTCTTTACTTTGTTTCCCTTCTTCTCCTGCGCCTCTGTCTCCGTCTCTGTCTCCTCTGGCTTTTTATGGGGCGGCATGTGCAGATCTTCCCTGATTTTCAAATCTTGCAAGTCTTTTCTTGCCTTCCGCCCATCCTTGGTCTTATCCGGCATGTTCATCAGTGTTGCAAGCAAGCTCTCAAGGACATTCTTACATATATGCATTTGATCAAGGCAATGAGGCGTGTCGAGTTTGTGCTAGTACTCCAAGTCCTAGAAAACAGACCTCGTCTTCCATACCTTCAGCAGCAGCTCCGGCACCTTTTTCATCGCCTATCCCGGTGCGGGGCATTGTTCCCAGTTTTTCAACAGCTCATCAATTTCGGCGCCGCTCCGCTTACGTGGAAGTCCTCGATGCTCAGCCTCACCATTGAATAGATCTCCATGATTTCTCCATGGGTCGTCCTTCTCGAGCCATCTTTGATGCCCCATGTACATGATTGTCCCAGACCCGCCATCTTTCCTTGACGTTAGCTGCTGAGACGTCATATCATCCATGCACCGCATGCATCCGCAATATCCATGGCACACCTGGCCTGCGACATATCCGCAACCGAGATAGTCGTGCACCATCGTGATCAACGCGGCTCTCATATAGAAATACTCGCCTTTGCTGGCGTCCCATGTCTTGCCCGGTGTTCTCCATACGTGTATAACTCCTCTTGAAGTAGCCCCAGATATAGATTAATATTATTTCCCGATTGTTTCGGCCCTTGAATTAGCATGCTCATGTGTATGTACTTCGACTTCATGCACAACCAGGGGGAGGTTGTACATCCATATAAACACGGGCCATGTGCTATGGTTGGTGTTCTAGTTGCCAAACAGATGCATGCCATCGGTACACGCGCCGAGCATCATGTTCCTTGCATCATGAAACGTCTCCAACGTATCCATAATTTTTTAATTGTTCCATGCTATTATATTATCTGTTTTGGATGTTTTATATGCATTAATATGTTATTTTATATGATTTTTGGGACTAACCTATTAACCTAGAGCCCAGTGTCGGTTCCTGTTCTTTACCTTGTTTTAGAGTTCCGCAGAAAAGGAATACCAAACGGAGTCCAAACAGAATAAAACTTTCGTGATGATTTTTCTTGGACCAGAAGACACCCCGGAGACTTGTAGTGCAAGTCAGAAGAGCCACGAGGCAGCCACGAGGGCGGAGGCACGCCCAGGGGGTAGGGAGCCCCCCCCCCCGACCTTGTGGGCCCCTGGGTGACCCCCTGACCTAGATCTTCCTCCTATATATCCTCAGATATCCCAAAAACTTTCAGGGGAGCCACGAAACCACTTTGCCACCGCCGCAACCTTCTGTTCCCATGAGATCCCATCTAGGGGACTTTTTCGGCGTCCTGCCGGAGGGGGATTCGATCACGGAGGGCTTCTACATCAACACCATTGCCTCTCCGATGAAGCATGAGTAGTTTACCACAGACCTACGGGTCCATAGCTAGTATCTAGATGGCTTCTTCTCTCTCTTTGATTCTCAATACCATGTTCTCCTCTATGTTCTTGGAGATCAATTCGATGTAATACTCTCTTACAGTGTGTTTGCCGAGATCCGATGAATTGTGGGTTTATGATCAGCTTATCTATGAATACTACTTGAATCTTCTCTGAATTCTTATATGCATGATTTGATATCTTTGCAAGTCTCTTCGAACTATCGATTTGGTTTGGCCAACTAGATTGGTTTTTCTTGCAATGGGAGAAGTGCTTAGCTTTGGGTTCAATCTTGCAGTGCTCGATCATAGTGACAGAACGGGAACCGACACATATTGTATTGTTGCCATCGAGGATAACAAGATGGGGTTTTCATCATATTGCTTGAGTTTATCCCACTACATCATGTCATCTTACTTAATGCGTTACTTTGTTATGAACTTAATACTCTAAATGCAGGCAGGAGTCGGTCGATGTGTGGAGTAATAGTAGTAGATGCAGAATCGTTTCGGTCTACTTGATACGGACGTGATGCCTATATTCATCATCATTGCCTTAGATATCGTCATAACTTTGTGCTTTTGTATCAATTGCTCGGCAGTAATTTGTTCACCCACCGTAATAATTCCTATCTTGAGAGAAGCCTCTAGTGAAACCTATGGCCACCGGGTCTCTTTTCCATCATATAAGTTTCTGATCTACAATTTCAGTTTCCTATTTACTTTCTTTGCAATCTTTTACTTTCCGTTCCATAAACCAAAAATATTACTTTACCGTTTATCCATCTCTATCAGATCTCACTTTGCAAATAACCGTGAAGGGATTGACAACCCCTTTATCACGTTGGGTGCAAGTTGGTGTTTGTTTGTGCAGGTATTCAGTGGCTTGCGCGTTGTCTCCTACTGGATTGATACCTTGGTTCTCAAAAGCTGAGGAAAATACTTACTCTACTTTGCTGCATCACCCTTTCCTCTTTAAGGGAAAAACCAACGCAAGCTCAAGAGGTAGCAGGAAGAATTTATGGCTCCCTTGCCGGGGAGATCGACGCCAAGTCAAGACATACCAAGTACCCATCATAAACTCTCGTCCCTCGCATTACATTATTCGCCATTCGCCTCTCGTTTTCCTCTCCCCCACTTCTAAAACGATTTTCGAAAAGATACGCCTTTTCTTCACCCCTCTTTCGTTCGTCTTCTTCGCTTGCTTTTTGTGTGCTCGTGTGTTGGATTGCTTGCTTTGGCGCAATGTCCCCTCCAAAAAACGTTGACCCTCACCTTAGGAGGTTAGACGAAATTGAAAATAATGTTAGAAGCTTTATGTCCTTGCAATTTGAGCATAACAATTTCTTTAGAAACGAACTCAAGGAGCAGAAAAGTTTTATGGAATACATGAATAAAGAGCTTGATGATATGTCTAAAGAATTCTACGGCTTGAGATCTCAGTTTGCGCATCTTGAAAATTTAGTAGGTCAAATTTATGATAAACAAGCTACTTCAGTAAATAAATTGGCCACCAAACTAGAGGCTTTAAATAATGATGAAGATCTTAAAGTGATTGATGTGACTCCTATTGAATCTTTGTTTTCCAATGTAAATGTTGATAAAGATGGGACTAGAGATGAGTCAACTTTAGTTGGAAGGCGTCCCAATGATTCGGAGTTTTTAGATCTTGACGCAAAAATTGATACAAGTGGGATTGGAGAGGTCAAAACTTTAAGTAGCAACGAACCCACTCTTTTGGATTTCAAGGAATTTAATTATGATAATTGTTCTATAATAGATTGTATTTCCTTGTTGCAGTCCATGTAGAATTCTCCTCATGCTTATAATCAAAATATAGCTTTTACTAAACATATTGTTGATGCTATGATCCAATCTTTCGAAGGAAAGCTTGAATTAGAAGTTTCTATTCCTAGAGAAACTTCATGATGAGTGGGAACCTACTATTAAGATTAAGATTAAATATTATGAATACCATGCTTTGTGTGATTTGGGTGCTAGTGTTTCCACGATTCCGAAAACTTTGTGTGATGTGTTAGGTTTCCGTGAATTTGATGATTGTTCCTTAAATTTGCATCTTGCAGATTCCACTATTCAGAAACCTATGGGAAGGATTAGTGATGTTCTTATTGTTGCAAATAGTAATTATGTGCCCATAGATTTCATTGTTCTTGATATAGATTGCAATCCTACATGTCCTATTATTCTTGGTAGACCTTTCCTTCGAACGATTGGTTCAATTATTGATATGAAAGATGGAAACATTAGATTTCAATTTCCTTTAAGACAAGGCATGGAACACTTTCCAAAAAATAAAATAAAATCACCTTATGAATATATTATGAGAGCCACTTATGGATTGCATACCAAATATGATAATACCTAGATCTATTCGTGCTTTATGCCTAGCGAACGTCGTTAAACAATAGCGCTTGTTGGGAGGCAACCCAACTTTATTTTTGTTTTTGTTTTTTCGGTTCTGTTTTGCTTTGAATAAATCATGTAGCCTCTGGTTAGATGCGGTTTTCTGTTTTAATTAGTGTTTGTGCCAAGTAAGACCTTTGGGATAGCTTACGGTAATAGTTGATTTGATCTTGCTGAAAAACAGAAACTTTTGCGCTCAGTCCCAAAATTGTTAAAAATCACGGGAGCGTGATAAAATATTGATTCTGTTTGCATAAGATTAGTAAACAAATTTCTCAGGTCATCCTAATTTTTCAGAATTTTTGAGTTACATAAGTATTCGAAATATCCATATTACTACAGACTGTTCTGTTTTTGACAGATTCTGTTTTTTGCGTGTTGTTTGCTTATTTTGATGCATCTATGGCTAGTATCAGGGGGTATGAACCATCAAAAAGTTGGAATAAAGTAGATATTACACCATTATAAATAAATAATGAGTTCACAACAGTACCAAAAGTGGTGATTTATTTTCATATACTAACGGAGCTTATGAGATTTTCTATTGAGTTTTGTGTTGTGAAGTTTTCAAGTTTTGTGTAAGGATTTGATGGACTATGGAATAAGGAGTGGCAAGAGCCTAAGCTTGGGGATGCCCAAGGCACCCCAAGGTAATATTCAAGGACAACCAAGAGCCTAAGCTTGGGGATGCTCCGGAAGGCATCCCCTCTTTCGTCTTTGTCTATCGGTAACTTTACTTGAGGCTATATTTTTATTCACCACATGATATGTGTTTTGCTTGGAGCGTCTTGTATGATATGAGTCTTTGCTTTTTAGTTTGCCACAATCATCCTTGTTTTACACACCTTTTGAGAGAGACACACATGAATCGTGATTTATTAGAATACTCTATGTGCTTCACTTATATCTTTTGAGCTAGGCAAATTTGCTCTAGTGCTTCACTTATATCTTTTTAGAGCACGACGGTGGTTTTATTTTATAGAAATTGATGAACTATCGCACTTCATTTATATTATTTTGAGAGTCTCTAAACAGCATGGTAATTTTCTTTGGTTATAAAATTAGTCCTAATATGATAGGCATCCAAGAGGGATATAATAAAAACTTTCATATAAAGTGCATTGAATACTATGAGAAGTTTGATTCCTTATGATTGTTTTGAGATATGAAGATGGTGATATTAGAGTCATGCTAGTAAGTAATTGTGAATTTGAGAAATACTTGTGTTAAAGTTTGTGAGCCCCGTAGCATGCACGTATGGTGAACCGTTATGTGATGAAGTCGGAACTTGATTTATTTTTTGTCCTTATGAGTGGCGGTCGGGGAAGAGCGATGGTCTTTTCCTACCAATCTATCCCCCTAGGAGCATGCATGTAGTACTTTGTTTCAATGACTAATAGATTTTTGCAATAAGTATGTGATTTCTTTATGACTAATGTTGAGTCCATGGATTATACGCACTCTCACCTTTTTGCCATTGCTAGCCTCTCTTGTCCCGCAACTTTCACCGGTACCATAAACCCACCACATACCTTCCTCAAAACAGCCACCATACCTACCTATTATGGCATTTCCATAGCCATTCCAAGATATATTGCCATGCAACTTTCCACCATCCCGTTTATTATGACATGCATCATCATTGTCATATTGCTTCGCATGATCATGTAGTTGACATCGTATTTCTGGCAAAGCCACCATTCATCATTTTTTATACATGTCACTCTTGATTCATTGCACATCCCGGTACACCGCCAGAGGCATTCACATAGATTCATATTTTGTTCTAAGTATCGAGTAGTAATTTTTGAGTTGTAAGTAAATAAAAGTGTGATGATCTTCATTATTAGAGCATTGTCCCATGTAGGAAAGGATGATGGAGACCATGATTCCCCCACAAGTCGGGATGAGACTCCGGACGAAAAAAAAGAGGCCAAAAAAAAGAAAGAAGGCCCAAGAAAAGAATGAGAGAAAAGAGAGAAGGGGCAATGCTACTATCCTTTTACCACACTTGTGCTTCAAAGTAGCACCATGATCTTCATGATAGAGAGTCTCATATGATATCACTTTCATATACTAGTGGGAATTTTTCATTATAAAACTTGTCTTGTATATTCCAATGATGGGCTTCCTCAAATTTCCCTAGGTCTTCGTGAGCAAGCGAGTTGGATGCACACCCACTTAGTTTCCTTTTGAGTTTTCATAAACTTATAGCTCTAGTGCATCCGTTGCATGGCAATCCCTACTCACTAACATTGATATCTATTGATGGGAATCTCCATAGCCCATTGATACGCCTAGTTGATGTGAGACTATCTCCTTCTTTTTGTCTTCTCCACAACCACCGTCTATTCCACCTATAGTGCTATATCCATGGCCCACGCTCATGTATTGCGTGAAAGTTGAAAAAGTTTGAGAACGTCAAAAGTATGAAACAATTGCTTGGCTTCTTATCCCGGTTGTGCATGATTTAAATATTTTGTGTTATGAAGATGGAGCATAGCCAGACTATATGACTTTGCAGGGATAAGCTTTCTTTGGCCATGTTATTTTGAGAAGACATAATTATTTTGTTAGTATGCTTGAAGTATTATTGTTTTTTATGTCGATATTAAACTTTTGTTTTGAATCATACGGATCTAAACATTCATGCCACAATAAAGAGAATTACATGGATAAATATGTTAGGTAGCACTCCAGATCAAAAATTCTGTTTTTATCATTTACCTACTTGAGGACGAGCAGGAATTAAGCTTGGGGATGCTTGATACTTCTCCAACTTATCTATAATTATTTATTGTTCCATGCTATTATATTATCTGTTTTGGATGTTTTATATGCATTAATATGCTATTTTATATGATTTTTGGGACTGACCTATTAACCTAGAGCCCAGTGTCGGTTCCTGTCGTGGAATTGTCACGGCAGATGTCCTCGTGCTAGGACTTAGTCATGGAGCCATCGCAACTAGGAAGCTTAAAGGGGTTAAGCGGGACAAGGAACACGAGGGTTATACTGGTTCGGCCCCTTACGGTGAAGGTAAAAGCCTACGTCCAGTTGAGGTGGTATTGCTTATGGTTTCGATGACCCGGGAGCTTAATTGCTATGCCTGGCTCTCGACGAGATCTTACTTGTCCTGAACCGCCGCCGGGTCGCCCCTTTATATAGAGAGGTTGACGCCCAGCGGCCCTCAGAGTCCCGGCCGGCTCATAAGAGTGTCCGGCTCGGACTCTCAACTATTCTTGCCTTACACTACAAGTTTTACCCTAACGGCGGCTAATGCTACGGGCCTTAAGACATCTCCGGGTCTTGGGCCCGTTACTGACCCGCCGTCTTCATCTTTGGTACTGGGCTTCGCGTAGTGACCATCATGGGTAACCCGGCCCCTCCTGGGCGGGTGACTCCAACGGTTATATCCTCAACATTAGGCCCCAGATTGATTTGAGCCGGCTCATGTCAATCTTCAATCCTTTCGATAGAAAATCTTCCGGCTTACAATTGTGTGAAGGCTATAACCCGTCGTGACGTCATCTTCTGGATTCCGGGTAACCCGCCGTGACGTCATCTTCCATTAAGTCCATTTTTTACTCCACCATATCCGCAACGGATCTTATCTTTAATTGCCGTCCCAAAATCGAGGCATTTATATGGCGAGATAACCATGCCGTGGCCTCCTCGTTTCTCGCGCCCACTTATGAGCCTCACCTTATAAATAGCCCGGCCCATGAGTCTCTGGTCACTCGTCGCCTCCATCTTCTTCCTCCTCTCACCACTGTGCTGTCGCCCGAGCTCCGCCGCCGCCGCCGCGGATCTCCTCGTCCTCACCAACTCCGGCCGCTGCATCAACCTGACGTGTCCAGAGAAAACGGCGGCGACCTCCGCGACTCACCAGCACCCGTAAGCCCTTGCCACTCCATAGAGTAGATCCACATTAGGTTCTTTGCCGTTCTTCCCGTGTTCTTCGCCGTTCATCGCGAGTACTTGATAGATTTCATTTTTACCACCCTTTCTTGATCTTTAGACTGTATAGAACTGTTGCGGTAGTTGTTTCACACCCGTTCCCAATGTACATAGATCCCTTCTCATTGCATAAAGGCTCCGTTCGAACCTATGAACTTCTTCTGCGTCTGTTTTAGGTCTAGAGACTTTCCCTTTCCAGTCGATCGTTTGATCCAGAATAATTACTATGATCTGTGAAACTTGTTTGCGCCAGACTTAGTCAAAAATTGCATCTGTTTAGCTATGGCGGCTCATATCTCCGGCTTAAAGAGGTCACACGCTGTAGAAATTTCCGGCTTAGTCATAATAGGGCTTTAGACAACCGGAATTACTGACGATGCCCTCAGCGGCTTAGATAACCCGATGCATTTAGCCATATGTCATTAGGCCCCTTCATAAGCCGCCACTTTAAACATTGAACTGTAAACTTCCTCCGGCTTATAATTGAACCAGACATTTCCTTTTATCATAGGCTTCCGTCTTTCACAATGCCTCCCAAGGCTCCCAAGGCACCCATCACGTGTAATTGGAAGAGATCCAATGTTACTGACGAAACCTTAGCGGACTCCGTGAAGACGGGTCACCTGCCCAAGAAGGATGTCATGTCTTACCGTGCCCCTGACCCGTCGAAGGAGAGACCGCAACCAAGGGAGGGTGAGGTAGTGATTTTTGCTGATCACATGAGCCGGGGCTTCGCACCGCCCGGCTCAAAATTCTTTAGAGACGTGCTGAATTTCTTTGATCTGCGGCCGCAAGACATAGGACCCAATTCCGTGTCAAATATACGCAACTTCCAAGTATTCTGCAAAGTCTATCTTGGAGAACAGCCCAGCCTGCTGCTCTTTAGAGAGCTCTTTTATCTGAACCGTCAGAACGAGTGTGCCAACGGGCCGAGCCTGGAACTTGGTGGAATCTCCATTCAACGCCGGAGAGACTGCCTCTTTCCTTATGCTGAGTCGCCAAGCCATCCGAAGGACTGGAACCAGACGTGGTTTTATTGCCAGGACACTTCTCCGGCTGACGAGAGCCCTTTGCCCGGCTTTCGTGCCCTGCGTTTGGAGCCAAATCACTCTCTGCCGGATAAGCTGACTCAAGCCGAGCGTCAACCCCTGATCCCCACCATCAACAAAATTAAGGCTCTCCTGGGAAATGGCCTCAACGGCATTGATCTGGTCCGGGTCTGGATCTCTTGGCGGGTGATCCCCTTAAGCCGCCGCCCTGGCTTAATGTGTGATTACACGGGCCGGAAGGATGACCCTCTGCGGCACAGCCCCAATGATCTTCCTGAGGATGTTGTGGACGACATGACTAAGTCTCTCCTGAATGAGAGCTTAGCCGACTGTGGGAGGACCGGCTTAAGCCCCTTCTGCAAGACTAACCCGGCCCCAGCGGTAAGCTACTGATCTGAACACCTTATTTTCTCCTTAGGTAGTTTTCATCTGAACCTTAAGAAGTCTTCATTGTATTTTTCAGGCTGATGATAAGTTCTGGAAGGTCAAGTATGACCATGAGGAGGCTAAAAAGGCCAGAAAGGCTAAGAAAGCCGCCAGGAGAGCCGCTCCCCGCAAGAAGGGAAGCAGGCCTACTGCCTCAGAGCTGCTTCAACTAAGTGACAGCTCCGAGTCAGAGGTAACCCCTGAACCTGTAAGCTCTTGTTTTGTTTCTTATTTATTCCTGTCCACCTTACTCATACTGATCATCTGCAGGATGACACCGGAGCAAGTAACCCGGTGACTGAAGAGGTAATGACACTTTCCTCCGACTCGGAGCCCTTGCCAAGGCTGAAAGTCCGAAGAGTAACCCGGAAAGTAAGATTTTCACATCCTTTAGCTTATCAAGATCCTCAATTTCTTTTGAAGCAACAGATTCATGAGAGCCGGCGGCACACCCGGACCAACAAGGATGCAGACCTCTCCTCCGGCTTACCTGAAGCGTCAAGGAAGCGCCGGACCGAGGTTATCTCCAACTTATATCCTTTTCACCCTTTGGCGGGCGTTATACGTCAACCGCTCAATTCTTCTGATTCAAATTATCAGGAAACTTCACCTTCCTCTGGTGACTCTATGCAATCGAACCTGCCGGCTTTCAAGACCGTACCCAGGTAATGATGATCATCTCTTGTTGTGCTTATCTTTACTCACACTTTTGTACTAACCTTTTGTCCTTTCAGTGCCCAGGCAAAGCTCAGCAAGAGGGCGAAGAAGAATAAACCGGTCGAAGAGCCGGTCTTGCCTGAGTCGGAGGTTTCAGCTCAAGAGCCGCCAGCTGCCTCTGCTCCTGAAGCCACCACTCCAACAGACAAGCCAGCCATGGAGACTTCCACCAACCCGGACATCTCCAGCCCGGCTCAGCCGGCCGATGACCCGGACGTGGTAATCACCCGGGCGGAGTTTGTCGAGCCGGGGAGACCCATTGCGCTGGCTAAGTGCTCTGCGAAGGAAGAGTTGCTAGAGCGCCGCCGGGCCAAGCTGGACATCACCAACTACGCCAACCTGAGCATTGGAGAGATCATCTCCGGCTATGTCAATCAGGTGCACAGCAGCCGAGACTTGGAGATTGACATGGTGAAGCAGATACAGCAGAAGTCTGAGGTACCACTCTATTGCTTACTGCATAGTCATCTTTACCATACTAGCCCCCAAGTCTACTACTTATGATAGAATATGTTGTAGACTTAATGTCCGGCTTACTTCCATGAACCGGTAATTTGTAGATAGAAACTTTCGACATGCATTAGCCCCCAAGTGCCAAGTGTCTTTGCTTGGAAAGTGCTTGGGACTTTAAAATTGCATAATAATTATTTATGCTATAACCCGGAAATTGTACAGGCTGCTTGCAAGAAATTTGAGGCTGATATCTTGGAGCTGAAGAACCGCCTGAAGACTCAGGAAACTAAGACCCGGAAGGCCAACGCCAAATTCGAATCCAGCATTGCTGCTCAAGAGAAGCTGAAGAAGAAGTTTGAAGCTGAAAGGAAGACTTGGGCCGAAGAGAAGGCTGCTCTTGTAAGCCGGGCCGAACAGGCGGAGAAGGCTCCGACGGAGAGAACCGCCGAACTCTCCGGCTTAAAGCGCCATGTGTCACAGATGGTCGCCGCAATCTTCGGTAAGTCATTCTGCAGGCTTTGAACAAGTTTACAGTCTTTATGTCTCATAACTCCCATCATTGATAACGGCTTATCTTACTTTGTTAAACAGGTCCCAGAAGCGCCAACCTCAATCAGAACGTGCTGACCAAGATGAAGGCCGTGTACACC
Source organism: Aegilops tauschii subsp. strangulata (assembly GCF_002575655.3). Lineage (NCBI taxonomy): Eukaryota > Viridiplantae > Streptophyta > Magnoliopsida > Poales > Poaceae > Aegilops > Aegilops tauschii. The sequence goes on from NC_053040.3 coordinate 188,609,312, forward strand.
CTGGTGGAGCAACTCTACACCGGGTCACAGCGCGCTTTGGCCGTGGTGGCCCTATCCAATGAGGTTCCGACTCACCTGGCGGACGTACTTTGCCGGCTTGCCGTTCTTCCTCAGCGTTTCCAAGAGCTGCGACGGGCCTCTGCAAGAGCTGGAGCCAAAGCTGCTCTGAGCCGGGCCAAGGCTTTCCTTCCAGAGCTAGACCCGGCAGACATTGCACTTGGTTACCCCAGCCTGAAGGAAGACGGCACCCCCTTCGACCAAAAAGACTTTGCTGCCTGTGTGAAGATCATGCGCCCGGTGGCCACCCTGATTGGGAATGACACCGATCTGACCAAGTACCAGCCGGGCTACGACGCAGAGAATCAGAGGATCCCTACTCCGCGTTATGAAGCCATCAGCTTGGTCCCGCCAACTCGTAAGCACACCTTTGCCCTAGAAATTGACCCGGCCGGGTTAATTGACGAGGAGGCTCAATTTGAAGCTTTGAGCGGCATTGACTGGAAATCGTCAACCTTCCAGGTCATGGGATCAGCCGGAGGAGCGGAGAGGGATGAGCCGGAAGCTTCGACCCGGCAAGCATCTTGACTCTTTAGGCGGCCCATGATTATGCTTGTTAAACAATGCTTCACCCTTTTGGACTCGGGGAGTCTTGTAACAGAGTAGGACCAACATTTTAACTTTGTCGTGCTATCGTGCACGTGTTGAATGCTTAACTCCATTGAAGTTGCTTCCTTATATTCTTCCGGGTCATAATTGATCATTTATTTTCCTTAAGCTCAAATAGCTGTCTTTAACTATCCTGCATAGAAAAACAAGTCACAAGTCTCTAGGCGGCTTACCGCACTGAGAATCATAGTCTCATACGTATAACCCGGAATATGAATCTAAGTCACCAAAGACTGGTCCTCAATTATGTCCTTGATATAACCGTAATAACATACTTACAGGCCTTCAAGTACGCTTCCGGTTTATATAACCCGAATAATAAGGTTGGTACCTCAATGCCGGGTTACCAGTCTTGATAATGCTGATTGTGTGTGACCAACACTGTGAATCAAAGTTAAGTCGGCGGAATAAGAACCGCCGTGTACACTGTTGATACAACCAGAAGAACTTGTTGTAAATCAGAAAATCAAAACTTAGGGGCTTCCGGTTCGAATACGACCAGAGACCCGTCCCAAAGGGGTTAAGCTAAGATTCGAATGCGATCATATAGCCCCCTGTGGGTTTGGCGATGCCGATCAAGAGGGTACCGACAGCTATGTTCTCTTTGGTTCGAATACGACCCATGTTTGAACAGGAAGCCCCCAAATGACCTTAAGAGTTGTTTAACGACGCTGATTCGAATACGATCCACGTCGGTTCCCAAAGGGGGTTGAGCTATGATTCAAATATGATCAAAGAAAAACTCCCCAATGAGCTCGGCACTTTGCCAATCAAATGGGTATCGACAACTATGTTCTCTTTGGTTCGAATACGACCTATGTTTGAATAGGAAGCCCCCAAGTGATTATATTGCGTACGGCTAGATTCGAATACGATCATAAGCCGGATCCACCTCCAAGTTACCATGTGATCTTGTAATGGAAACAACACATTTACCTTTGGAGGAGAAAAAAGGACAGAGGTCCTGCTTTATTGCTTATCATAATATATACATGGCTATAAAAATATGTACATTATGAGAGCCGGTGGCTCAAGTGTAATAAGGCCGAAGCTGAGCTATGTTCCACGGCCGACGGGTCTCCTCCTCCGACTTGCGTGAATCTTTGTGCTCCCGAATGTCAATGAGGTAATATGACCCGTTGTGCAAGTTTCTTGCTGACCACAAAGGGTCCTTCCCAAGGCGGGGATAGCTTGTGCGCATCTGTTTGATCTTGGATGAGCCGGAGCACCAGATCACCTTCCTGGAAGACCCGGGACTTAACCCAGCGACTATGATAACGGCGCAGGTCTTGTTGGTAAATCGCTGAGCGAGCTGCTGCCACGTCACGCTGTTCGTCCAACAAGTCAAGAGCATTTTGGCGCGCCTGTTCATTATCCACCTCAACATAAGCCGCCACTCGAGGCGAGTCATGACGGATGTCACTGGGGAGGACTACTTCCGCTCCATAAACCATAAAGAAGGGCGTGTAACCCGTAGACCTGTTAGGAGTAGTATTGATGCTCCATAACACGGAGGGTAGCTCCTCCACCCAACAACCCGGCGTCCGTTGCAAAGGGACCAAAAGCCGGGGCTTGATGCCTTTCAGAATCTCCTGATTAGCTCTCTCCGCTTGACCATTGGATTGAGGGTGAGCCACTGATGAAACATCAAGTCGAATATGCTCTCGTTGACAAAACTCCTCCATGGCGCCTTTAGACAGATTGGTACCATTGTCAGTTATAATGTTGTGTGGAAAACCAAAGCGAAATATCACCCTCTTCATGAACTGAACCGTCGTGGCTGCGTCACACTTGCTAACTGGCTCTGCTTCAACCCACTTTGTGAATTTGTCAACTGCCACCAAGAGGTGGGTCTTCTTATCCTTGGACCTTTTAAAAGGCCCAACCATGTCAAGCCCCCAGACTGCTAATGGCCAAGTAATTGGAATCATCCTCAGCTCCTGAGCCGGCACATGAGCCCGTCGCGAGAACCTCTGGCAACCATCACATTTACTGACCAAGTCCTCCGCATCAGCATGAGCCGTCAGCCAATAAAAACCATGACGAAAAGCCTTGGCCACAAGAGATTTTGAGCCGGCATGATGGCCACAATCCCCTTCGTGAATCTCACGTAAGATTTCTTGACCCTCCTCAGGAGAAACACAATGCTGCAACGTTCCAGTAACACCGCGACGATGCAGCTCACCATTGATGACGAGCATTGACTTAGACCGCCGGGTTATTTGCCTGGCCAAAGTTTCGTCCTCAGGCAAATCTCCCCGGTTCATGTAAGCCAAGTAGGGCACTATCCAGTCCGGGGTGATGTGAAAAGCCGCCACCAACTGTGCCTCCGGGTCAGGGACAACCAAGTCTTCCTCTGTAGGTACCTTAACAGAAGGGTTATGCAAGATGTCCAGGAAAGTATTAGGCGGCACCGGTTTTTGCTGAGAGCCCAGCCGGCTTAATGCATCAGCCGCCTCGTTCTTCCTGCGATCGATGTGCTCTACCTGGTAACCCTGAAAGTGTCCAGCAATGGCATCAACTTCACGGCGATAAGCCGCCATGAGAGGGTCCTTGGAATCCCACTTGCCTGATACTTGTTGAGCCACTAAGTCTCAGTCGCCGAAGCACATTACCCGGCTCAAGCTAATCTCCTTACCCATCCGAAGACCATGGAGCAAGGCCTCGTACTCAGCCGCATTGTTAGTGCAAGGAAACATCAACCGTTGCACATAATGAAACTTGTCACCTTTAGGGGAAGCCAATACAACTCCAGCCCCCGAGCCCTCCAATTGCCTGGACCCATCGAAGTGAATAGTCCAATATGTATTATCCGGTTTTTCTTCGGGCACTTGTAGCTCTGTCCAATCGTTGATGAAATCCACCAAAGCTTGAGATTTAACAGCAGTGCGTGGTACGTATTTTAGACCATGGGGCCCGAGCTCTATAGCCCACTTAGCCACTCTTCCTGTGGCTTCTCTGTTTTGGATGATATCTCCAAGGGGAGCAGAACTAACCACAGTGATAGGGTGACCCTGGAAATAATGCTTAAGCTTCCGGCTTGCCATGAACACACCATAAACAAGCTTCTGCCAATGTGGATATCGCTGTTTGGACTCGATGAGCACTTCGCTGACGTAATAAACCGGCCGCTGAACCGGATGCTCCTTACCCTCTTCCTTGCGCTCCACCACCACAGCCACACTGACGGCCCGTCTGTTAGCAGCTACATACAGCAATAAAGGCTCTTTGTCAACCGGAGCAGCAAGGACTGGGGGCTCCGCCAGCTGTCTCTTCAAATCCTCAAAAGTAGTATTAGCAGCATCATTCCAGACAAAGTCATCAGTTTTCTTCATCAACTGGTACAATGGCATGGCCTTCTCACCCAAACGGCTTATAAACCGGCTTAAAGCAGCGATACGACCCGCCAGGCGCTGGACGTTGTTTATACACGCCGGCTTAGCCAGAGAGGTGATTGCCTTGATCTTCTCCGGGTTAGCTTCGATGCCTCTATGAGAAACCAGAAAACCCAAGAGCTTGCCTGCAGGAACACCAAAAACACACTTGGCCGGGTTAAGCATCATCTTGTAGACCCGGAGATTATCAAAGGTTTCCCTCAGGTCATCTATCAAGGTTTCCTTCTCCCTGGACTTAACCACAATATCATCCACATAAGCATGAACATTGCGCCCAATCTGGTTATGAAGACAGTTCTGCACGCAACGCTGGTAAGTCGCCTGTGCACTCTTGAGTCCAAAAGGCATAGACACATAACAGAAGGCTCCAAAGGGAGACGTCGTCTTCTCCTGGTCCTTAACTGCCATTTTAATCTGATGGTATCCAGAATAAGCATCCAAGAAACTTAAGCGCTCGCAACCCGCCGTAGCATCAATGATTTGATCAATACGGGGAAGGGCAAAAGGATCAGCCGAACATGCCTTGTTTAAGTCCGTGTAGTCCACACACATCCGCCAGGTGCCATTCTTCTTGAGCACGAGCACCGGGTTAGCTAACCACTCGGGGTGAAAGACTTCAACAATAAACCCGGCCGCCAAGAGCCGGGCCACCTCTTCTCCAATGGCTTTCCGCCTTTCCTCATTAAACCACCAAAGGAATTGCCTGACCGGCTTGAATTTCGGATCAACATTGAGTGTGTGCTCAGCGAGTTCTCTAGGTACACCTGGCATGTCAGAAGGTTTCCATGCAAAAATGTCCCTATTCTCATGGATGAACTCGATGAGCGCGCTTTCCTATTTTGGATCCAGATTGGCACTGATGCTAAACTACTGAGATGAATCACCTGGAACGACATCAACAAGTTTAGTCTCATCAGCCGACTTAAATTTCATTGCCGGCTCATGCTCCGTAGTCGGCTTTTTCAGAGAGGTCATATCTGTTGGGTCAACATTGTCCTTGTAAAATTTCAACTCCTCTGTTGCACAAACAGATTCTGCATAAGCCGCATCGCCTTCCTCACACTCCAAGGCCACCTTCCGGCTGCCATGAACCGTAATGGTCCCATTGTGGCCCGGCATCTTGAGCTGTAAATACACGTAACACGGCCGTGCCATGAACTTGGCGTAAGCCGGCCGCCCAAATATGGCATGATACAAACTTCTTATCTTGACCACCTCAAAGGTCAATTTTTCCACCCTGTAGTTGTATTCGTCTCCAAAGGCCACTTCCAACTCGATCTTACCAACTGGATAAGCCGACTTACGAGGCACCACACCATGGAAAATAGTATTGGACTGGCTGAGGTTCTTATCAATCAACCCCATACGACGGAAAGTCTCATAATAGAGGATGTTGATGCTGCTGCCTCCATCCATGAGCACCTTAGTAAACTTATATCCTCCCACCTGAGGAGCCACCACCAGGGCCAAGTGACCCGGATTATCAACCCGGAGAGGGTGATCATCCCTACTCCACACAATAGGCTGCTCAGACCATCTTAAATAGCGTGGAACCGCCGGCTCAACAGCATTCACAGCCCTCTTGTGAAGCTTCTGATCTCGCTTACACAAACTAGTGGTAAATACGTGATACTGTCCACCGTTAAGCTGCTTTGGATTGGTCTGATAACCCCCCTGCTGCTGTTGATGACCCTGGCCAGATTGCTGATTAAAGCCCCCTTGACCGTTCTGAGGATTAGAATTTGAGCCGCCGCCCAGGCCATGAAAACCGCCAGCGCCTGAGCCGCCGCCCAGGCCATTGTTGCCATTAAAGGCATTGGAATTCTTAAAGGCCTTCATGATTGCGCAATGCTTCCATAGATGAGTAGTTGGCTTCTCCCTAGAACCATGCCTCGGACAAGGCTCATTCAACAGCTGTTCCAGCGTCGGGCCTGACCCGCCGGCTCGGGGAGGTGGCCTCCCCTTGCGTCGCTGGTTATTACCCTGTGAGCTGGCGTTGGCCACGAACTCTAGGCTGCCGTCGGCCTTACGCTTGCCACCTCCTTGGTTCGCCGGGTTATGCTGAGGACCCTTGCCATTGCCGTTCTTCTTTCCCTTCCCTGTCCTTTCATCATCCGACGCGGGGTCCTTGGTACTATCAGAGTCGGCATACTTGACGAGAGCCGCCATCAGCGTACCCATATCATTACAGTCACGCTTGAGCTGCCCGAGTTTCATTTTCAGGGGCAAGAAACGACAATTATGTTCCAACATTAAGACTGCAGAGCCGGCATCCATCTTATCAGATGAATGTATTATCTCCTTGACCCGGCGAACCCAATGTGTTGTAGACTCACCCTCCTGCTGTTTACAGTTAGTTAAATCCACAATTGACATAGACTGCCTACAGGTATCTTTGAAGTTTTGGATGAAACGGGCTTTCAGCTCAGCCCAAGACCCGATGGAATTCGGTGGCAGCCCTTTCAACCAAGTGCGGGCAGTCCCATCTAACATCATAGTGAAGTACTTGGCCATCGCCGCTTCGCTGACCTCCAGCAATTCCATGGCCATCTCGTAACTCTCGATCCAGGCTCCGGGTTGTATATCAGCCGTATAATTAGGCACCTTCCTAGGCCCTTTGAAGTCCTTGGGTAGACGTTCATTGCGGAGAGCCGGCACTAAACAAGGGACACCTCCAGTCCTCGTAGGGATACCCACGTCGACGGAAGTCGTCTGATAAGCCGGGGGTGTCTGGTAAGCCGTCAACTGAGGCACCTGCTCCGCCTCTTGCCGCGCTCTGTCTTGGTCTGTTGCGTGAAATGCTCCGTTATGAGCCGGGCCATGGCCAGGGGGCAAGTCATGGCGTCGGACATTACTTGAGCCGGTCGCTGAAACCATGTGTCTGCTATAACTCGGGCTCCGGCCTGGACGAGGGGTTGAATGGATCCTGTCCCGGCTGTAAGAGTACGCCTCTTGCTGCGCCAGCGCTGTCTGAAGGAGTTCTCTGACCCGGCGGGTTTCAACAGCCGTTGGAGAGTCGCCGTCAATTGGGAGAGCCGCCAGCCGTGCCGCCGCGGCAACCATGTTTTCCAGCGGGTTAGCATAATGACCCGGTGGTATTGGCACATACTGAGGCAGGGCAGGGTTCACTCGGGGAGGCCCCATTACTTGTGGCTGAATAGGTGTCCCAGCCCCGGGCACTATGATCTCCGGCGGGTTACTAGACCCTGCACCTGGCGTGTTGAAGAGGTTTCGAGGATCGTAGACCGGAGGGAGTCGAGATTGGGCCTTTTGATGCCTCCTTCTCATGACCTCATTGGACGCGTTTTGATCCATCGTGAGCCGGAAGGACTGCGCCTGAATCAACTGAGTCTGGGCGTCGAGAGCCGCCCTCTCCGCAGCCATCCTGATCCCTTCCGCCGCCAGTTCCTCCTTGGCTTTCACTAGATCTAACTTTAACTGCGCCACCTCCGCGTCATGCTGAGCTTGATCCGCCGGGTCAACCGTGGCGGTCAACAGGGCCGTCATCTTGTCCGTGAGATCCATCAGCACCTGAGCCGGCGAGGGCACCGGGTTTCCTGACCCAGCGGCAGGGTTTTGAACAGGCAGTGCACCAGCCATGAAGATTCCAACCCGGCTCGGCGGCTCAAAAGGGTCCGGAATACTGTCACCATCGGAACAACCCCTGAGCCTGCCATCTTTAAGTTGATACAATGAGTTTGACTCATCTGTGGACGACTCGCCGTCAGAGCCGGCGGCCGTCTCGTCACCAGATCCAGATCCATCAGAGAGCCCTCCATGAACACATCCCACAAAAGCGTGCTTCAAGGCAGGTAGAGCCCGGGCGGGTCGTGCGCGCTGAGCCGTCTCGATGAGATCGGCGCAGAGATCCGGCTCAAGGCCCGGCTCTCCAATCTTGCCAATGAAGACATGAATTCCGCCAAAGGGGACCCGGTACCCGTACTCAATTGAGCCGGCGTCGGGGCCCCAGTTTGCATCGTCGATGTAGAGCTTGCCGCGACGACTCTTGGTCATCCGGCCCACAGCGTATCCCTTGAGCCCTTCGAAGCTGCCCTTCAAGAACTCAAATCCACCGTGCGCTGGCCCCATGGTGGGCGCCAACTGTCGTGGAATTGTCACGACAGATGTCCTCGTGCTAGGACTTAGTCGTGGAGCCATCGCAACTAGGAAGCTTAAAGGGGTTAAGCGGGACAAGGAACACGAGGGTTATACTGGTTCGGCCCCTTATGGTGAAGGTAAAAGCCTACGTCCAGTTGAGGTGGTATTGCTTATGGTTTCGATGACCCGGGAGCTTAATTGCTATGCCTGGCTCTCGACGAGATCTTACTTGTCCTGAACCGCCGCCGGGTTGTCCCTTTATATAGAGAGGTTGACGCCCAGCGGCCCTCAGAGTCCCGGCCGGCTCATAAGAGTGTCCGTCTCGGACTCTCAACTATTCTTGCCTTACACTACAAGTTTTACCCTAATGGCGGCTAATGCTACGGGCCTTAAGCCATCTCCGGGTTTTGGGCCCGTTACTGACCCGCCGTCTTCATCTTTGGTACTGGGCTTCGCGTAGTGACCATCATGGGTAACCCGGCCCCTCCTGGGCGGGTGACTCCAACGGTTATATCCTCAACAGTTCCTGTTTTTTCCTTGTTTTAGAGTTTCACAGAAAATGAATACCAAACGGAGTCCAAACGGAATAAAACTTTCGCGATGATTTTTCTTGGACCACAAGACACACAGGAGACTTGAAGTGCAAGTCAGAAGAGCAACGAGGCAGCCACAATGGTGGAGGGCCCGCCCAGGGGGTAGGGCGCGCCCCCAACCTTGTGGGCCCCTCGGTGACCCCCTGACCTAGATCTTTCTCCTATATATTCTCAAATATCCAAAAAACTTCCAGGGGGGCACGAAACCAGTTTTCCACCGCCACAACCTTCTGTACCCGTGAGATCCCATCTAGGGGCCCTTTCCGGCGTCCTGCCAGAGGGGGGATTCGATCAGGGAGGGCTTCTACATCAACACCGTTTCCTCTCCAATGAAGGGTGAGTAGTTTACCACAGACCTACGGGTCCATAGCTAGTAGCTAGATGGCTTCTTCTCTCTCTTCGATTCTCAATACCATGTTCTCCTCGATGTTCTTGGAGATCAATTCGATGTAATACTCTTTTGCGGTGTGTTTGCCGAGATCCAATGAATTGTGGATTTATGATCAGCTTATATATGAGTACTATTTGAATCTTCTCTAAATTCTTATATGCATGATTTGATATCTTTGCAAGTATCTTCGAACTATCTATTCGGTTTGGCCAACTAGATTGGTTTTTCCTGCAATGGGAGAAGTGCTTAGCTTTGGGTTCAATCTTGCGGTGCTCAAACATAGTGACAGAAGGAGAACCGACACGTATTGTACTGTTGCCATCGAGGATAACAAGATGGGGTTTTCATCATATTGCTTGAGTTTATCCCGCTACATCATGTCATCTTGCTTAATGCGTTACTCTGTTCTTATGAACGTAATACTCTAGATGCAGGCAGGAGTCGGTCGATGTGTGGAGTAATAGTAGTAGATGCAGAATCATTTCGGTCTACTTGATATAGACGTGATGCCTATATTCATGATCATTGCCTTAGATATCGTCATAACTTTGCGCTTTTCTATGAATTGCTCGGCAGTAATTTGTTCACCCACCGTAATAATTTCTATCTTGGGAGAAGCCTCTAGTGAAATCTATAGCCCCGGGGTCTATTTTCCATCATATAAGTTTCCGATCTACAATTTCAGTTTCCTATTTACTTTCTTTGTAATCTTTTACTTTCCGTTCCATAAACCAAAAGTACCAAAAATATTACTTTACCGTTTATCCATCTCTATCAGATCTCACTTTGCAAATAATCGGAAGGGATTGACAAACGCCCTTTATCACGTTGGATGCAAGTTGGTGTTTGTTTTTGGAGGTATTCGGTGGCTTGCGCGTTGTCTCCTACTGGATTGATACCTTGGTTCTCAAAAGCTGAGGGTAATACTTACTCTACTTTGCTGCATCATCCTTTCCTCTTCAAGGAGAAACCAACGCAAGCTCAAGAGGTAGCACATCACATGCGAAATACTGATATTCGCCGTTGAACGCTCTCCACTGGCTTCCATCCATGACGTGTCTTAGCTTCGGATCATCTCCATCGGCGGGCTTCTTCCTCCCCGCGTGCCCGCGCATGAGCTTTGCTTCCTTGGGATCTACGAAATACCGCTGGAGACAGGGAGTGATCGGTAAGTACCATACAACTTTCTGGGGATATTTCTTCATGGCATTTTTGTATCGAGAAGCATTGCACACCGGACAGCTTGTTTTTTCCACATGCTCCTTCCGATAAATTATGCAATCACTGATGATGCATGGTATCTAACATGCGGCAGATCAAGAGGGCACACGATCTTCTTGGCCTCATCCACACTAGTAGGACATAGATTCCCCGCGGGAAGAACATCCTTTAGGTACTTGAGATGCTCATCGAGGCTAGTGTCGGTCCATTTGCTTTTAGCCTTCGTCTTCAGGAGTTCGAGCGTGAAACTCAAGCGGGTCACCTCAGGATTGCAACCATGATACAATGGAGTGTTCGAGTCTACCACCAGTTGCTCCAGCTTGGCCTCCTCTATAGAAGCAGCTCTTCAGTACTAGTCTCCTTGCAAAGCAGTGCTTGAACATGAGGGTCCTACACGATTGAACTTAGTACCGACGAATTCTGCAGCGTGGAGTCCATGTTCTCTCCGCCGCCATGTCCGTCCCCTTCTCCGCCGCCATGTCCGGCCTCTTCCCTGCCGCCATGTCCGGCCCCTTCTGCGTCGCCATTATCGATCATCTCTTCATCTTGCCCCGTGTCGTCATTGCCTGCCCCGTCGGCGTCCTCAATATCATCATCCTCATCTTCAATTATCCACCGAGTATAGCCATCCATTAAACCAGTCATGAGCAGGTGCGCTTCGACATGACCATCGTCGTAGGGGTCAAGCCAAACTCTTCCTTTGCATCTTCGACACAGACATAAAACCTCTGTCAGGTTATTTTCTTTCATGTCTTGCACCGCCGACCGCAACCACCTGTCCACCATCGTTACACTGACCATCATGAACGCCTGCATGGTAATAATAAACAAATTGATTATAAAAATGCATGCATGCATGCATCAAAGTCATACAAAAATCCGCATGACCTTCCCTAAAAATAGTACATATAGAGTTTGCCCGGAATTCGCCGAAATGGAAATAAATCGACATTTCGGCAAAACATAGGCAACTCACAAGCACAATTCGGCGTCAACTCATGCCACACACACAATTTCCATCATATCGCCCGGTTATGTCATATCACACACACATACACATATTTCCATTCTTGCAAAAGCATAAATTTTTAATCACCTATCTCGAGATCGAGCACGGTGAGATGATGATGTAGTTAGGGAGATCAAAAGTGGAAAAAGCTCTTCTTGACAAGGCTAGATCTAGTTAGGGGGTACTTGATGACCCACAAGTATAGGTGATCAATTGTAGCTCTTTTCGATAAGTAAGAGTGTTGAACCCAACGAGGAGCAGAAGGAAATGACAAGTGGTTTTCAGTAAGGTCATGTCTGCAAGTGTTGAAATCGTAAGTAGCGGAGTAGTTTGATAGCAAGATAATTTGTAACAAGCAAGTAATGGTAGTAGTAACAAAAGTGCAGCAAGGTAGCCCAATCCTTTTGAGGCAAAGGAAACAGTCTCTTATGATAAGCAAAGCATTCTTCAGGGTACACGGGAATTTCATCTAGTCACTTTCATCATGTTGGTTCAATTTGTGTTCGCTACTTTGATAATTTGACATGTGGGTGGACCAGTGCTTAGGTGATGTTCTTACTTGAACAAACCTCCTACTTATGATTAACCCTCCCGCAAGCATCCGCAACTACGAGAAAAGTAATAAGAATAAATTCTAACCATAGCATTAAACTTTTGGATCCAATCGGTCCCTTACGGAATAGCGCATAAACTGGGGTTTAAGCTTCTATCACTCTCGCAACCCATCATCTAATTTCTACTCCACAATGCATTCCCTTAGGCCCAAATATGGTGTAGTGTCATGTAGTCGACGTTCACATGACACCACTAAGGGAATCACAACATACATTGAAGGAAATATGCCCTAGAGGCAATAATAAAATTATTATTTATATTTCCTTATATCATGATAAATCACTACAAAAAAAGACACATCCGTGACATTTTGGGCTGAACGAAATTTTTTTCTGTCATACATATGACACTTCTATGACGATAATTGTGACAAAACCCGGTATCATCATAGATGTGGTGGGTTCCTACTTCTATGACAAAAAATCATGACAGAAAATGGGCTTTTCGTCCTGGGCGGGCCGGAGACGCAGCTGCATGACATTCTTTGGGCCGTCCATGACGGAAAAAACCATGGTAGAAGCGAGGGCGAGGAAAATTTCGGGGAGTTCCCGGTTACGGTGGGAGGTCGGGGGCCGAGCGATGCGCGTTTCTCTCGTACACGTACGCGCGTGTGTGCGAGGCGTTGGCTCTAACTGAACCCGAGTGAGGCGTTGGGCTCTAACTGAACCCGAGCGATTGCACTGCAGGCTACGCGTTACTGAACCCGAGCGATCGATCGATGGCTGTTAACTGAACCCGATCGAGCGATTCCTTCGCTACTGCTGCTAACTGAAGCCGATCGATGCTGCCTCTGGGATGAACAGTGAGCGTTGCGGGGGAGGGGGGGTTGGATGAACAGTGAGCGGTGGCGTTGCCGAACAGGACCCCGTGGTGTGGTGGAGGGCTGGATGAACAGTAGACGGTATAGGGGTGCCCGTGGAGGGGTGGTTGAACAGGACCCCATGGTGTGGAGGGCTGGATGAACAGTAGACGGTGGAGGGGTGCCCGTGGAGGGGTGGTTGAACAGTAGCCGGTGGAGTAGCGCGCGGTGGAGGCTGGATGAACAGGAGCCCGTGGAGGCTGGAGGAGGTCGACGGTGGAGATGAACAGTATCCCGTGGAGACCCGTTTTACTGTACGCCACACCCCTCCCGATGAACAGGACCCCCGTTTCGACCGTAGGAGGTCCGTTTCGTCCGTTTTGCGGTACGCCACACCCCTCCCGATCAACAGGACCCCTGTTTCGACTGTAGGAGGTCCGTTTCGTCCGTTTTGCGGTACGCCACACCCCTCCTGATCAACAGGACCCCCGTTTCGACCGTAGGAGGTCCGTTTCCTCCATTTTGCGGTACGCCACACCCCTCCCGATCAACAGGACCCCGTTCCGAACGTAGGAGGTCTGTTTCCTCCGTTGTGCGGTACGCCAGGCCTCGTTTCCATCGCCTGTTCCGTCCAAGCCCTCTCGATGAACACGACCACGCTTTCTGTTCCGACCAAGCCGGTTGGCTCCCTTGCGTTACGTTGCCTCTCGATGAACACGACGCATTCCGTTGCCTCCCCATGAACACGACGCATTCCGTTGCCTCCCCATGAACACGACGACGACGCTGTTTCTCCGTTACGACCCAGCCATGTACACGAGCCCTGGCCGTACGTATGCGCGAGTAGGCGTTCGAGACCCCGCCCGTATGTACACATATGTGGCCGTATTTTCTTTCTTGCACCCTGGCCACTGTACGTAGGTGTACATGCTACGTGCGCGCCTCTACTATGACACGTACGCACCTCTACTATGACACGTGCGCGCCTCCACATCCACCAGTATATATGTACGTACACGTTCGCGACCAAAATGACAACGCTGCGTACGCTTCGACCAGGTGGGTCCCGACTGTCAGGCACTTCCTTGCCTGCGAGGATGTAGCTGGTGGGTCCCAGCAGTCAGGGGGCGAATCATTTTTTTGCCCGGACGCACTTCCTTGCGTGCGAAGATGTAGCTGGTGGGTCCCAGCAGTCAGGGGGAAACGTTTTTTTCGCGAAATACAGTGGCCCGTCCGGTGGGTCCCAGCTGTCAGGTGGAGGAATCATTATTTTCCGCGTAATAAGGAGGCACTTCCTTGCTGCGGCCCTGGACCCAGCTGTCAGCCTCTCCACGTACAGTCCACGTCCGCTGGAAGTCGTTCCTTGACCACGTTGACCGTGCCGTGCCGAGAGCACCAGGGCGCTGGACGACGGCGAGGCCTAGGAAGGGGACGACGAGGAGCCGGGGAAGACGCGGCAGTGGAAGCCTGCGCGGAGAGGAGTACGAGGGTTCACTGGTTCGGCTGCGGTGTGAGGCTGCCGTCGCCGCAGGGCCTGGCCAGCGGTGGGAATAGTAGGGGGCGGTGAGGCCTCCGCGGCAGCACAGCCGGCCACGGCAGGCTGGAGCATGCGGCACGACCGGCGCTGCTTTGGGCGGCTGGAGCAAGAAGACCAGAGGTTGAAGAAGCACTACGGCCGTTGGATGGACGTCGTACGGTCACTAGAGCTAGAATCGTTCATATTGACTAAAGTTGACAAAGGCCCCTGTCCCAGTCAACTTAGTAGGCCCACAAGTCAGCCTCCCACCATGGTGGGTCCCAGCTAGCAGGGGGAGTATTCATTTTTTTGTGCGTAATAAGGAGGCACTTCCTTGCGTGCGAAGATATAGATGGTGGGTCCGAGCTGTCAGCGGCGGTAACGTTTTTTCGCGAAATACAGAGGCCCTTTCGGTGGGTCCCTGATGTCAGGTGGAGGAATCATTATTTTGCGCGAAATAAGGAGGCATTTCCTTGCGTGCGGCCGTGGACCCAGCTGTCGGCCTCTCCACGTACAGTCCACTTCAGATGCATGTCGGTTGTTGACCACGTTGACCGGGCCACGCCGAGAACACCAGGGCGGTGGACGACGACGAGGCTTAGGAAGGGAACGAACCGGAGGCAGGGAAGACTCGGCAGTTGTTTCCCACGCGGAGGGGAGTACGACTGTACGAGGGTTTAATGGTTCGTCTGCCGTCGCCGGAGAATAACAGCAGGTGTGGGTGAGTAGAGGGATGGCTAGGCCAGCGATGGGAGTACGGTGGGGCGGTGAGGCCTGCGCGGCAGCAGAGCCGGCCACGGGGAGGAGGGAGCAGGCAGTCCCGCCGGCGCTTGTTTGAGCGGCTGGAGCCGGAAGAGCAGAGATTAAAGAAGCACGACGGTCGTTGGATGGCCATCCAACAGTCACTTTTTGTGCGTCAACCTTTTTTTAGGAAAGCCTCAAATCTGTGGAAAACAGCATACAGCCCATCTGCCATTATTTCTAATAATTTACAGCCCATTTGCTAATTATTAAGCTTTTTTTGGAGCCCATATTCTTTTTGTTAGCATTACAGCCCATATTGTTGCCACGGTTAAAAAATTATACGAAGTTTTGCATATTTCGGTGCGGTTCGAACTGTTTTTAATCCCGAAATTTCGACTCACATTCAAACTGATTTTAAAATAAATGTATATCAATATAAAATCCAACAAATTCTCCACGCATAAAAATTAATGTAATTTAAAATCTCAAAATGAAAAAAAAGATATTTGAAACTAATTGCCAGTTTGATGTGTTTTAAAAATGTACAGCCCATTTATCATTACTGATGGGCCATTTTCTCGGCCAGCCAAATGAAAGCTCTCCTCGTCTTGAAAGATTTGCAGCCCAACAGGCCTGACAAAGCGACTTACTTGGCAAATCACAAAAAAACTAGGCTGTGGCCGTGGACCCAGCTGTTAGCCTCTCCACGTACAGTACTCTTCCGATGGAAGTCGTTCCTTGACCACGTTGACCACGCCGTGCGGAGAGCACCACGGTGGTGGACGACGGCGAGGCCTAGGATGGGGACGACGCGGAGCCGGGGAAGACGCGGCAGTGGAAGCCCGCGCGGAGAGGAGTACGAGGGTTCACTGGTTCGGCTGCGGTGTGAGGCTGCCGTCGCCGCAGGGCCTAGCCAGCGGTGGGAATAGTAGGGGGCGGTGAGGCCTCCGCGGCAGCACAGCCAGCCACGGGAGGCAGGAGCATGCGGCACGACCGGCGCTACTTTGGGCGGCTGGAGCAAGAAGACCAGAGGTTGAAGAAGCACTACGGCCGTTGGATGGACATCATACGGTCACTTGAGCTAGAATCGTTCATATTGACTAAAGTTGACAAAGGCCCCCGTCCCAGTCAACTTAGTAGGCCCACAATTCAGCCTCCCACCATGGTGGGTCCCAGCTAGCAGGGGGAGTATTCATTTTTTTGTGCATAATAAGGAGGCACTTCCTTGTGTGCGAAGATATAGCTGGTGGGTCCGAGCTGTCAGCGGCGGTAACGTTTTTCCGTGAAATATAGAGGCCCTTTCGGTGGGTCCCTGATGTCAGGTGGAGGAATCATTATTTTGCGCGTAATAAGGAGGCATTTCCTTGCGTGCGGCGGTGGACCCAGCTGTCGGCCTCTCCACGTACAGTCCACTTCAGATGCATGTCGGTCGTTGACCACGTTGACCGGGCCACGCCGAGAGCACCAGGGCGGTGGACGACGACGAGGCTTAGGAAGGGAACGAACCGGAGGCAGGGAAGACTCGGCAGTTGTTTCCCACGCGGAGGGGAGTACGACTGTACGAGGGTTTAATGGTTCGTCTGCCGTCGCCAGAGAATAACAGCAAGTGTGGGTGAGTAGAGGGATGGCTAGGCCAGCGATGGGAGTACGGTGGGGCGGTGAGGCCTGTGCGGCAGCAGAGCCGGCCGCGGGGAGGAGGGAGCAGGCAGTCCCACCGGCGCTTGTTTGAGCGGCTGGAGCAGGAAGAGCAGAGATTGAAGAAGCACGACGGCCGTTGGATGGCCATCCAACAGTCACTGCATGTGCGTCAACCTTTTTTTAGGAAAGCCTCAAATCTGTGGAAAACAGCATACAGCCCATCTGCCATTATTTCTAATAATTTACAACCCCTTTGCTAATTATTAAAGTTTTTTTGGAGCCCATATTCTTTTTGTTAGCATTACAGCCCATATTGTGGCCACGGTTAAAAAATTATACAAAATTTTGCATATTTCGGTGCGGTCCGAACTGTTTTTAATCCCGAAATTTCGACTCACATTCAAACTGATTTTAAAAATAAATGTATATCAATATAAAATCCAACAAATTCTCCACGCATAAAAATTAATGTAATTTAAAATCTCAAAATGAAAAAAAAGATATTTGAAACTAATTGCCGGTTTGATGTGTTTTAAAAATGTACAGCCCATTTCTCATTACTGATGGGCCATTTTCTCGGCCAGCCGAATGAAAGCTCTCCTCGTCTTAAAAGATTTGCAGCCCAACAGGCCTGACGAAGCGACTTACTTGGCAAATCACAAAAAAAACTGGGATGTGGCCGTGGACCCAGCTATGAGCCTCTCCACGTATAGTACTCTTCTGATGGAAGTCGTTCCTTGACCACGTTGACCACGCCGCGCGGAGAGCACCACAGCGGTGGATGACGGCAAGGCCTAGGAAGGGGACGACGCGGAGCCGGGGAAGACACGGCAGCGGAAGCCCGCGCGGAGAGGAGTATGAGGGTTCACTGGTTCGGCTACGGTGTGAGGCTGCCGTCGCTGCAGGGCCTGGCCAGCGGTGGGAATAGTAGGCCACTACCGTGGCAGCACAGCCAGCCACGGGAGGCAGGAGCATGCGGCACGACCGGCGCTGCTTTGGGCGGCTGGAGCAAGAAGACTAGAGGTTGAAGAAGCACTACAGCCGTTGGATGGACATCGTACGGCCACTGGAGCTAGAATCGTTCATATTGACTAAAGTTGACAAAGCCCCCGTCCCAGTCAACTTAGTAGGCCCACAAGTCAGCCTCCCACCATGGTGGGTCCCAGCTAGCAGGGGGAGTATTCATTTTTTTGGGTGCAAAATAAGGAGGCACTTCCTTGCGTGCGAAGATATAGCTGGTGGGTCCGCGCTGTCAGCGGCGGTAACATTTTTTCGCGAAATACAGAGGCCCTTTCGGTGGGTCCCTGATGTCAGGTGGAGGAATCATTATTTTGCACGTAATAAGGAGGCATTTCCTTGCGTGCAGCCGTGGACCCAGCTGTCGGCCTCTCCATGTACAGTCCACTTCAGATGCATGTCGGTCGTTGACCACGTTGACCAGGCCCCGCCGAGAGCACCAGGGCGGTGGACGACGGCGAGGCCTAGGAAGGGAACGACACGGGGGCAGGGAAGACTCGGCAGTTGTTTCCCACGCGAAGGGGAGTACGACTGTACGAGGGTTTACTGGTTCGTTTGCCATCGCCGGAGAATAACAACAGGTGTGGGTGAGTAGAGGGATGGCTAGGCCAGTGATGGGAGTATGGTGGGGCGGTGAGGCCTGCGCGGCAGCAGAGCCGGCCGCGGGGAGGAGGGAGCAGGCCTAGACAGGGCAGCCCAAAACCACATCCAACACTTGACAAAACTTCGTCCCTCGTTTTCTCTGTGTTTCGCACACTCGACATTGTGTGGGCATTTTGACTGTGCATCATATGAAGATGTGCTATGCATGAATGTTGATCAGCATGATGTTAACTGGCTGGTAGTTCCATTTTCGACCATGAATAAAACTTCCAACATGATGTTAACCCTGTTTGAAAAGGCCGTGTTAATATAAATTCTCTGCCTCTGAAAGTTGCAGTTTCTTATCTGAAACTGAACTTGCAGTTTCTTATCTGAAACTGAAACTTGCAGTTTCTTCTCGTGCTAAAAATAGATCTCTAGAATTCATAAAATACTTCATATGCTCAATACTGCAAATCTGAAATTCAAACGACATTCATATCTGAAAGTACTCTCAAAATACAAAACACAAAACACAATTCACAACCTGCAAATACTGACAACCCTAAGCTCCTCCTGACAATTCACAATCTGCCCGACTATTGGGCTGGGGGGGCAGCCCCCTCCTATTCCTCGGCGGCAGACAGCCGCCCCGTGAGACGATGTGAACGGCGAGGGAGACGATGGCGGGGAAGCGTCGTCGGGCCAACTGCTTTTCTCCTCCTGCAGTTGGGTTCGGTCGACGAAGACTCCACCGGCTCGCTCTGGCAGGACACCCTCAAAAATGGCACTCAGTTGTCGCTGTTTAACCCTCGCAGTGATCCGAAGCACATGACACCTAATTTTGCGAGATGACAAGAAACCTTTTTTTAGATTTCTCACCACAACTACAGCCATGTACAACACAGCCTGCATGATATGTAGACGATAGCCAATCCAGGCTTGTCTGCTGGAGTCTCTTCACATGCATGGACGAACTGATCTTCCGTGTCTTGCAGGGATCGTCCAGGCACCAACGTAGTACAACACTTATCTAGTACTATAGATCGTCTCCCTCTTCTATTAAGTCACCCGACTTGCGGGGCCGGGGAGTGTGCCTATGGTCGGTTCTCAATTGCCGTCCCACATGTGTGTGCAAACGCAATATGACGCGCGTTCCATTCGGAGAGCAGCGTGCCAGACCGACCAACCGTCTGGAGTGCGACGCGAACGCGACGGGCGTGCTGTATACTCCGTACATGTGTACCGCCGTTTTCTAGACGCTTTGCTCCATGGCGCAGGCGCAATCCATGGATACAAAATTGGTATACTATATATTATTTAAAAGTCGAGGGCGGGGCTTTTCCTGCACGGTAGGTGGGGCAGTTCTGCCTAGTCGGTTCGACAGAGACGCGAGAAGACGAGGGAGTAGGCTGCTGCAAACGTAGGGCTGTGTGATTTGACAGCGAGTTACTGCTGGACAGGTGGGGCCCCGTGATTTGCCTTGCCATTATCATTTTAACTGCGGTGCTACGACCGGCGTGAGTCTCCCGATTCCTGACCACCTCCATACAGGTGCCTCTCCCAATGCTCCACCATGTAGTAGAGGCTGGCTCTTGCATGAGAGCTCACTTCACTTTTTCCTTGCCTCTCTTTCCTCCACATATGCAAAAATGCCATGTAAAGCGCACTATTGTACTTACTTTTACTTGCTCCTACAGGTTCTTAAGCTTGCCACATAGGCATAATGTCTGATGTGGCAAGTTAATCAAGAAGAGAGAGACTAGTTTGGTGACCCAAGGAAGAAACGGTGCTAAGCGCGTGTACCTAGGTGAAAAGACAATTTTGAGTCTATAGCTAATTAAATGAAGCAAAATTAGCAACACCATTTCATTGGAAGAGGTCACTCCTTGGCAAATGCAATAAATACTAGTACTCCCTGTGTCCCATAATATAAGAACGTTTTTGGCACTACACTAGTGTCAAAAACGTTCTTATATTATGGGACGGAGGGAGTACGAAGAAAGAGATAGAGAGGAGTAAAAAAAATTACACTTATAGCCAACCTTGTTGTAGTATGAGTGACTAAGTGATGACTATGTATGACATGCCAACATCAGATAGCCTAACGCACCGTGTTAAACCTCCAAGGGCGCGACCGCGCAAGCGATGCGACGGTCATGGTAGGCGCGACCATGATATGGGCTGCTGGCATCCCTTGGATCTGAGATCAAACGGTCGCATGCTAAGTTGCTGAAAATTTACAGAATAACCCTCCAGGATAGGATATTCACCCATAGGTCTAGAATCACGCCATGCAACCGTTCGATCTCAGATCCAAGGGCTCTCGGAAGCCCGTATCATGGGAGAATGAAAAGCCACTACCCTGCCGCTCGCACGCTGGCAGTTCGCTCCTACTCGTCCCCGCACGTCCTTGAATACGACGGTGGTTCGCTCCTAGTCGTCCCGTCCATTCACATTACGGCAGTTCCACTAATCCTAACCCTCCTCCCAAATCCATGGCGTCCCAAATCTCCACGATCGGCGGTGAGTACAAGGTTAGAACCATCACCGGCGATGAGTTCGACGTCATCTACACCCATTCTTCCGCGATAGTGAAAGGATGCCTTTCTCGCTTCAGACGCATGTTCAAAGACTCAGATGATGAGTGGGTCGCTGGGCTAGATGTTGAGTACACCACAGTCCTGGGACAAGAGAAGGATCTAAAGGACGAAGAGAGGAAGAAGCCCGCCGTGATCCAAGTTTGCGTGCATGACTTATGCTTGGTCTACCACATATGCCATGCCGACGTTGAGTGCCAGGATTTTAAGGACTTCCTCGAGAGCAACCTAGTCAAATTCGTTACTGTAGACTTTGGTAACGACAAAGAAGTCCTGCGTCGGATAGGCCTCGTTTTAGGCAACACCTTTGACCTCCAGAAGAATCGGCTGGTGTCCTCTCATCAGCCTTCAATGCTGACCCTGGTAGGAGCCATGGTTCATCCTTCGTACGGTAAACTGGAGAAACCTCCATACACGTTTCATCGTCATACATGGCAGCGGAATGTACTAGATATAGACCACATCCACTACGCTACAATGGATGGCTACCTTTGCTTCAATATCTACAAGGGTTGGATGAACAGCAACAGCCAAGTGTGCGGTTCAAGCAAAGAAGTATCGGCCAAGAGGAAGAGGGACAAGGACGAAGTCGAGGACGTGGACGAGGACTCCGAGTAAGGTAGCAGTGTCGTTGCTCATGCTGGTTCTAATGCAGTGTCTACCAGAATAGTTGCAAAGTTTAATTTCAGGTGTGCTTAATTTAATTTGAGGGGTGTGTTGTGTTGAGCCCCCAGCAGAACTATGTTATGTTTCTTCTCTTTACTTTAACTCTTCAGTACGTACATATTAGTATTTCTTACATTTCATCATTTAGTTGGTATAGTACTACCACTCGTTTCTTCACATTATATACGTACAATATATATGGCCAACATCATATAGCCAGCAGTTTAGTTGTCAAAGAATTTCAGGGTGCTTAGTTTTGTCAAAGAATTCCAGGATGCTTAGAAGGTGCTTGGATCCAAGGGACTTATTTTAGTCTGACTAAAAATAGTCTCTTTAAGAGGCTAAAGTTCCAAGCACCCCTGACTAAAGAGGGGCTAAACCTAGTCTTGAGACTAATTTTTTTTAGTCAGGGTACCCCTACTAAAGTGTGGATTAGTCCTCTCTCTACTCATTTAACTCCTCTCCTTTAACACAGGCGAGTTCTGGATTGGAGGGTTTGGAGGATAATAAATGCTCATTAACTTGATTTTAGCCTTTTTAGTATTTGGATCCAAGCATGGGTAAGGCTAGCATGTTTTAGTCCCACTACTTTTAGTCATGGGACTAAAACGTATCCAAGCACCCTCTTAGTTTTATTTGAGGGGTGGGTTGTGCTGGACACCATTATTGTGACTAGCCTTTTTAATAGTACTATATGCATAATTTGGCGACGAGCGCTCTCTATATGTACCACCTTTTTTTTAATTTCAAGTTTTGCTCCATGGCGCAATCCATCGATACTACTGTTGTACAAAAGTATACATTTTTTAAAAGGCTAGAGGGCGGGGCAGTCTAGCTTGGTCGGTTTCACGAGAGGCGAGGGCCTTTGTGATTTGACAGCTCATTACTGTTGGAAGGCGGGGCCTTGTGATTTGACTGCTTGTATAAATGCGTCGACGACCTGATCGAGGAGGAGCAAAGAACCGTGCGGTATACTCAAGTTTTCCACTGGAGTAGTACGGCGATGGAGGAGCACGAAACACGGCAGCCCAGTGCCATATGGCGTTAAAAAATGATCTAATTTGCTAGTCATCTCATTGTTAGCATTGTTCTATTCATTTCCTCAAAAAAAACATTGTTCTATTCATGCCTCGCAGAGAACGTGACACGTGCGACGAAACACCCGAAGGAAAAGATGAAACACAGGAGCAAAAGAAGAAGGAAGATTATCACCCAAAATGATCTAATTCACCGCGGAGTCGTAACTGCTTCTTCATCGCCTCCACGACCTCCATCTCCTTACGCGTCTCCTCCGCCATTCTTCATTCTGTCCATGACGCGGGATTTCTCGATGCGAGCCTTCATCATCTGTTCCACGGCCGCATTACGTACCTTGACAGTAGTCGGGTGCTCGATGCGGAGCTTCACCAACTCCTCCTTCCGTTCCATGACGAGGGCCTGCAGCATCTTCATCGAGGAACTACTATTCTCATGCAGCTTCTTCCAGCCAGCGTTCTTCTCCTTCAACAGGTCGATCTCGTGGCAGAGCTTCACCTTGTCCTCCTGAAGTCGCAGGATTTCGCCGGTCGCCTTCTTCTCCGAGGCAATGCTCTTCTTCAGCAGCATCACCAAGCCGGCGGTCAACTCCCCCTGCTGATTGAGCTCAGCGGGCATGTCGTGGTGGCTCTCCTTCAGCAACTCCATCAAGCCTTGGATGAACTCCTTCTGCTTATTGAGCTGATCGGGCATGCCGTCGAGGGATAGCGACTCCAGCTCCGCCGACTCGGCATGTTCGCCTCCGCGGCTAGGGCGCTCCTGGGAGCCATCGCCTGCCCGTGAGAGATCTTTCGAGGTCTCTGCGTGGCGGCGAGCCCTCTTTTTTTTTCTGCAGCCTTGGTTGCCGCTCCCTTGTTACGAGTAGTTCTCGACCTAGAGCTCTGCTCACCGGCCATGGAAACGATGGACGAAGAAGAAGCACTTATGAGGAGGAAAGGTAGAGTAATTTTCGGTTAGGTAGTTCCCCTTTTTATAACTTAAGTACTAGCACTAGTACTAATACCTGCATAGTGGGAACACGTTCAGGTTTGGTACGTACTAGTAGGTGTGAGCAGGCTTTCGAATGTGATGGGAACAAGGTAAAGATTAATTGATGGTTTTGGTTTCGAGGCCCGAAAGGGCTCCCGATGAGTTTAGCGGAACATAAATTTCAAGTACTACACTGCTCAAATGCGTAAATATTATGTTATTGTCAAAAATTGGCACAAAATACGAAGGAGACCAATGGAAGTACTACTAGCAACCCATGATTTAACAACTTGCATGCGCGCAGTGGAGTAATAATGTCTTTCTTCCGCCCTCACGTCCACTCAATTTGCATGCGCTGTATTAATTGACCATCAATGAAGTGAACGACTTTACACGCGTCAAATTATCACATGGGGTGGATCTTGGTACAAAATTGCGTCCGCCCGTGTACCCGCGTGTGCGTGCGAGGGAATGAGTGCGTGCACATCTTCGCTTCGTGCATGTACCGCCAGTATGGCTCAGGGAGGACGAGTACATTCTTCTGGAACCAGCAGCACGTCACTGTGATCAATCCACGCAAGGAGGTCGCGACAATGCCTCCACATGTGCCACGTGGCTTCATGAACTGTAAGAGAGACACTGTGTAGCGTGCCATTGGTATTCTGATTTACGTGTTTTGCACATACTCGAAGTACTAGTAAGGTACACGTGCATTGCACGCATCAGATTTTGCAACCAAATTATGAATAAATACCACACTATAGCATGTAAGCTCTGAGTCACATATGCCTGATGTAGCCCTTTTTTTAATTCTTATAGTTCATCTCATTCAAAATCAATTAGTTTTTATAAAAAAGCTAAGAACGCGGGAATAAGAAAAACATGGGATTATAGTGGAATGTCGTCTTGAATCCTACAGGATTGTACGAGTGATTGTGCATAGAAAAAACGCAGAATTCTTTCAAAGAGGTTTGAGTGGATGGGATGTTTCCTATGAAATCTAGTGCAAATGAATCATATGGAAAAATTCCTATGGTTTACAATCCTACGAATCAAACAACCAAGATAGGAAAAATTCCTAATGACTATAATCCTCCAAAATTCCTTTGAGAATCCTTTGAATCAAAGAAGCCCTTAATCTATTTTATGATTCATGGAATTGTGCGTTGTAAAGCATAAAGTAAAAACAAATAATGGCAATTCAACTAGAAAAAAAGTTTGGGCAGTTATGATACGGAAGATTCTAGAACAAGAGAATCACTGTTGTTTTGAGGTTTGTGCATTATGCTTAAGTTCAACCATGGAGTCTGCTAGATTGTACATGTGGCAAAATCCGGTGGGGGCTAGAAGATGGTGCGAGGGGCCGAGTGGAGGGAGACTATGAAGGAATGCACAAGTGCGAGATCGATATTTAGAGAGAGGGGGCGAACACGTGCGCTGTTGCGCGCAGTGGCGGAGCCATGAAAAATAAATGAGCTAGGGGGCCAAGCATTGCTAATCCTTCACGAGGAGGGTCAATTCATGAACTTAAACCATTTTTAGCAGCAATTGTCTAATGATTACATTCATATTAGCCTCGATATATGGTGATGTTAGGGGGAGGGGGGCAGGGCCCTTACTGCCCCCTGTCTTCGCCATTGTGCACGCGTCTGAGAGATGAAGCGGAAGGCATGGATGATGAGAGGGGGACGTTGGATATATAATTAATGTGGGTGTATTAGCTATATATGTTAATCCTATATAGAGAGGTATAGATTGATCGATGTGGACGTGGGAAAGAGGGTGAGACCTCACTGGATATATCGATTAATCGGTTTGTGTGGAAAACTATGAAATACCTAGCTATATACACACATACATAGAGGAACATCGATCGTTGCGCATGCACGCGTGAGAGATAAAGAATGCCCGATATGATGGAGAGGGGGATGTGTGTGGGTGTGTGCCTTCATGGGAGACCGACCTGAAGAAAAAGATTGTATGCGTGCGATGGATAATGCCGACTGGTAGTGTGTGTGCATGCATGCACGAGAGAAAGTTAGTGGTACAATTATAAAGAGAAGACTACTGTGTGGGTGTAAAAGAATATGTGAGGTCATAATCAATGTAAAGTTGAATTCAAATATTTGAATAAGAGATCCTGATGTTTGAAACCCATGCATGCATGAATATAACGGAGATCTGCGCGGTGTGGTTTGGAAACGAGCATGTTGTAATGTATACACATTGAACAAGGTCGGACTGATTTGAATTTGAGATACCGACGGCAGTCATCATTTGGCCACGTCGCATCCGTGCATGGACACACTATTCTAATTGGAGATGATGGGCGGCTTTCGCATCACATATCTATATCTATACCCCTATATATATATTATATTTTATATTTTTTTATATTTTGTGCGGGTAACTTTAACTTTGAAAGATGGTCGTTGGATGAGGCGAATCCGATGGTCCAAAGATGGCAAATTTGAGCACTGCTGGCCGTTGGATATCATCTAGATTCCACCAGATTTCGCCACATGTATAATCTAGAAGACTCCATGGTTGAACTTAAGCATAATGCACAAACATCAAAACACAAGCACTTCTTATTTGTTCTAGAATCTTCCGTATCAGAATTGCCCAAATGTTTTTCTACATGATTTGCCATTATTCGTTTTTACTTTATGTCTTACGACGCACAATTCCATGAATCTTAAAATAGATTAGCTTTCTTATAAAAACTAGATGATTTTGACTGAAATGAACTATAAGAATTAAACGAACATCTACATCATGCATATATGACTCAAAGCTTGCATGCTATAATGTGGTATTTATTCATAATTTGGTTGCCAAATCTCATGCGTGCAATGCACGTGTACCTTACTCTAGTCTAAATGGTGTTTGTGTGTGTGTTGTGCGTGTTGAGGTGCAAATTGTCTTTTTTTTGGTACACGTTAAGCTTGTTCTTCCGAAATTTCAGGCCGCGCCTTGTTATGCCGAAAATTCAAGCTAGCGTCTCTGTCTATCCTGCTGTGAAACTCCCGCCTCTTCAATCCGCGCCTTGTTAGCCCGAAATATTTAAGATATATCTTTGTCTCGTTGTGCTCCGACAACTCCCTCCATCTCAACCCGCGCCTTGCTATTCTGAAATTACAACGCGCGCGAAAACTCCCACCTCCTGTGAAATCCCGACACGCGAAATGCCCATGGTACCCCTGAACCGAAAGAACCGCCTCAAATTGGTGGGGGTACTTTCGTAACATACCCCACATTTCGGACAAGCGCGTCTCTAAGCCATGGTTCCCCACTTCCATCCCATCCGCCCACCCATTCGTACACCGAGGCCGTGAAAACCCACGACGAAACCCCACACCCTGCTCCGTCCGCCACCCCGCTGGAGCCTCTTCCCCGACGACGTTGTCCACAGCAACACCTCGACGTCCCTCATCCACCGTACCAGATGAGGATCCGTCGTCGATCTCATCGTCCCGCCGGTTCAGCCACCCCGTCCTCCACCTCCAAGGAGCTGCCCCGATGTTCCCCTCGTCTTTCGCGCCACCTCCATTCCCACACCGCTCTCTTCACCTGCACCACCGGAAGAGCATCATCATCACCGTTTCCTCGGATGAAGCTGCGGCCTAATCGGCGCCACCAAAGAGGTTGTATACTAATCGCCGCATTTTCTTCTTGATTCGATCCCACGGTGCTGCCGGCACTCGGTCCCGAGCCGACACGGCGCGGCTCCATCCACGGCGGCGTCGTCGGCCACTTCCTCCACGGCGTCGCTCCCTCGGCGGCGACGTCCACATCCGTAGGAGCTGCTGCTGCTTTAGCTCTCGCTCGCGCTGCTGCTCTGCTCTTGCTCTCGGTCCCCTGCCTGGTCTGCTCTTGCTATTGCTCTTGCTCGCGCTGCTGCTCTCGCTCTTGCTCTTGCTTGCGATGCTGCTCCGATTTAGCTACACTTCAGTCAACTGAATCGACTTTTGGGTCAGTCGATTTTCAGGGGGTGGGGGGGCTCGCCGGGGTGAAGGAAGAACCAGCCGCAGCGGGGAGGGGGGCTCGCCGGAGAGGTACCCCACTATCTATCTTAGGGTTCAGGATGGGGGCGATGGTCACCGGCGGTGGCGGGGCATTGGCGAGGCGGTGGCGTGGTGATCGCCAGAGAAAAAGCTCGGCACGGGGGGCCTAGAGGGATGGCCGGGGCGGCGGCCGACCGGCGGTGGGGAGTGTTTTCGGGGCGGGCGGGGCGGCGCACCGCCGGCCGCAAGCGGCGGGGGGGCGCTGTTTGGCCGGTGGTGGCTGGCGGCTCAGGGGGATGGAGGTTGAAGATGAACCGCAGGCCCTTGATTTCGTATCCAGCGGCTGCAAAATCAACTGACCAGAGATGAAGAAGTCAGTCGACCGACGTGTAGCCTCACCTTGCTAGTCCGTTCAGTTTTGACAGCAAATTCAGTTTCGACAGCAAGATTCAGTTTCGACGGTTAAGTTCAGTTTCGACAGTTAAATTCAGTTTCGAAAGTTAAGTTCAGAGATGAGTGGCTGATGTATTTTACATCTAGCACTTTGTGGTTATGTACTTTACGTCATGTATTGGAGATGCTATTAGAATTCCACTCAGGTTAACGTTGTTCGTTGTCTCTCTTGTCTTGCTTCAGCCTCGGCATCGTACAACTCACCGGAGCTGCTCCAACGACGAAACCCTCCATCACAGCGGAGCAGTACCTCGGGCTCCATCTCCAGACACCTAAGATCTTCTTCCCCTCCTCCGACAGCCAAGTCAGCCGGAGCATCCTCACCGGCCAACCCAATCATGCTGAGATCGACATGGCTTCGCCAAAGAGGTTGTACACTTGTTGCATCTCTTTTTTACTCTACATGTTATATATATTGTCCACTGAGCACTCGTAGTAACGGGAAATACGATTATTTTATCCTACTATATGACAAGCAGTGAGGTACCAGGCAACTTAGCTATCCGTGATGGACTCTCTTGAACGCCATCATTATTTATCTCTGCGCGTTTGAGCTATGCATTTGTCGATGGGCCTGGGAGTTGAGCTAGTATGGCAGTGGCCTGAGTCCAAAGTAATATAAGTAGCACAAAAACATTTTTTTAGTGTAGGATTTTCCTTGCTCAAGCCTGCCAACTAGAATCGCCAGTGCTTGAAAGGAAAAGTGAATGAAAAACATCGGAATTGGAAAGTTTCCTATGATACTACTTTTCATGAATTTGGTGCAAAGGAATGGAGCAAAGGAAAACTGTAGGATTTGTTCCTTTAGTGTCTCCTTGAAAGAAAAACCGTAGGAATTCTAATTTCCACTTCTCCTCCTTTTCATATTCCTATTCATCAAGCACAAGACTAAGAGATAGTAGCATAATAGCATTATAACCGTACATTTTCTTGTGGTTTGACTTAATCTGACCATGCTTTTTTGCATCCTGTGATCTTCCAATTGTTGTGAATCAAACACCCAGATTGGCAGAAATCCTGTGTTTTTAAATTCTCTGTTTTGCACGTGCATTCCTATCCTATTCCTATCTATTTCCTATCCCTGCATTGTTAGAATCCTCAAATTCAAACAAGCCCTTACTCAATTACTTCTCTTACAGATATGTGTCAAAGAAAACCCTGTGTGGTTTGTCCTGCTCCTGCGGCGCTATGTTCCACCCCAGCTCAGCTGCTCCAATGACGGAAGGGTTCACCACAGCAGGGATCCGCTCTCCAGACTGTCTTTCGCCGCCTCAGATCTTCTTCCCCGCCGCTGGCAGCCATGGCAACTGCATTACCATCATCAACTGAGCAGATGACCTTGAGGACTACACGGGTCCGCAAGAGAGGTCGCACTCTTCCGTGTCTGCTTACGTTATGCGTCGCTTAATATGATGACATGCTACATTATCGTCGTGTTCACCTATTAGACTCCGAGTCAGGTCCAAACTACTACTGAAACTTGAGTTTTTAAATGGTTGTGGGGTACATATTGGGGCAGCAATCAGTACTATATGTCTACTATCTGGTTAATCTCCGGTGTGTACTATGAGTTTCATGTTGGGTGCAAACAAACATTAAAGGAGCCATTATCTGTATTTTTTAACTAAAGCTATTATCTGCCTGCTATCATTGGTTTTGGGTCTGTCCATAGTTTGCTACCATCACTCTGGATTTGTGCATGCACTCCTTACATGATCTCACTATGTTTTATTCCTATGCATGCCAGTTATTGTACACAATGGAACTGATCATGTAGAGCAAAAGAGACGAGCCTTGCGTGGCAATAAAATTTCATGCAGACGTTGTTCCATGGTGGGCGCAAAGGCAGCCCCCCTCCACCCATTTCGGATCGTAATCAAGAGGAAGATAACTGTTCTGAGGGGGATTTAGAAGGAGAAGACCACTCCTATTTACCCCATGAGGTCTTCGCTCTAACTTGGCATGCTGATGTTGGTAATATCATGCATATGGTGCCTTGCATTGCTTACTATATACATTAAAGATGTCATCTGCTTAGTTTAGACATGCTTTGTGTCAATGCCATCTGTTTAGTTTCTTTATCGTATATGTGAATCATGCAATGCCATCTTGTCTAGCCAGGCATCATATATGTGAATTTTGCAATGCCACCCCGGTTAGCTAGTCATCTTATATGTGAATTATATCATGCCATCATTTTTTTATTACATGTTAAATTTGTCAACAATTTTAGTACATTCAATTACTCTTCATGTGCATCAACCATTCAGCACGGTCATGGAAAAATCTGGAGTGGAAACAA
Organism: Aegilops tauschii subsp. strangulata; assembly: GCF_002575655.3. Taxonomy (NCBI): domain Eukaryota; kingdom Viridiplantae; phylum Streptophyta; class Magnoliopsida; order Poales; family Poaceae; genus Aegilops; species Aegilops tauschii. The sequence continues at coordinate 188,639,628 of NC_053040.3, forward strand.
GGTCTTCAGAGCAGACAATGCTATCTGACGAAGCGCATGTCTTGCTGGTTACCGATAGCTCCTCAGAGGAGGATTCAGAGACAGATGACCAGTCATATTCCCCCCCCCCCCCGAGGTGCATGCCCTAACTTGGCAGGGTTATGTTGCTCATATCATGCGTATGGTATCTTGCATTGCTATGTCATTTGCTTAGTTTAGACATGCTTTGTGTGAATGCCACCTGTTTAGTGTCTAATTACCATATATGTGAATTATGCAATGCCATCTTGTTGCAAGACATTATATATGTGAATTATGCAATGTTATCTTGTTGCAAGGCATTATGTATGTGAATTATGAAATGCCATGCTGTTTAGGCAAGCGTCATATATGTGAATTATATCATGCCGTCTTTTTTTTGTATTTCTCATTGCTTTTGTCGACAATGTTTGTATATTCAACTGCTCTTCCTGTGCATAAGCCATTTGAATTGGTGATGGAGAAATCTGGAGTGAAAACAAGGTCTGCAGAGCAGACAATGCTACCTGCTGAAGCAGATATCTTGCTGGTTACAGATAGCTCTTCAGAGGAGGATTCAGAGGCAGATGACAAGTCCTATTATCCCCCTGAGGTGTATGCTCAAACTTGGCAGGGTTATATTACTCATATAATGCATATGTTGTATTACAATGCTTAGTTTTTACTTCATATACACAATATTGAATGCCATCTCCTTAGTTGACACATCATATATGCGATTGCCCTCTGCTCACTTCCTTAGTATATAAATCATATATTTGAATTATGTCATGCCATGATGTTTACATAGACAACATGTATCTGAATTATGGCATGCCAACCCATTTTCTAAAGACATAATATAGTTATATCATCTCATCCTGTTTACATAGCATCATATTTTGAATTATGTCATTCTATCCGTGAATTATATCATGCCATCATGTTTCCATCGACGGCATGTTTGTGATTTATGGCATGCCAACCACTTTAATAGACACATCATATAGTTATATCATGTCATCCTGTTTACATAGTCATCATATTTTGAAGTATGTCATTCTATCCTATTTAGTTAGCCATCATACATGTGAAATTGTGTCATGCTATCATGTTTAATTAGCCATCATATATGTGAAATTATGTCCTGCTATTCTGTTTGCTTAGACAACATAAATGTGAATTATTTCATGCCCTGTTTTCTTCCCTACTATCCGTTGCACCTATCTATCTTACAATGTCTGTACATTCAATTACTTTTCTTGTTTATCAGCCATTTCAATTGGAGGGAGTGATGGCAATATCCGTGGGAGTAAAAACACGGTCTTCAGAAAAGATTGTGCTACCTGTCGATGCAGATAGAACCACGGTTGTACTTGCCCAAGAACCAGCCCCACCACACATAACCCACACTCATGCAGATTGTACCCCTACCCAGTTGGACATAGAACCAGCTACACCCCTTCTAACCCCAACCCCAGCAGATAGACACCCAGTTCCCGTTGACACAGCACCGTCTCCACCACAGAGCACCCAAACACGAGAAGTTAGTAAGGCAACTTGTCACGACCGGATTTTTGGGATATAAATTCCCAGAAAAATGGCCTGTGTGCTCACCAGCCCCAGGATTACTGTTAGCTGATGAGGTACCAACTTGATACAAGAATTCCAAGCAAGGAACAAAATTATGTAGTACAAGACCATTTAGGCCTGGGAGTACAACACTTGGTTTATAATGGTTGAGGGCGGAAGCGGTTGGAAACATCTGCGTCTATGGGACTCCATTTCCCACAAGAACAGCTGACCAGGATAACTCCTATCTTCGCGAGGCTGCACACGTCAACAGCGTAGGTTCCGAGGGTGTCACCGCGATGCATACCTCCACGCAAGGCAATCTGGCCAAGACAATAGCCAGGGACAAGCCAGTGAGTACGTTTGAATGTACTCGCAAACATTAAGAACACGGGTATAATATATCCAACATACTCCAGATTTAATAGACGATCATACATCCGTCACGAAAATATACGAGAAACCATGATGCACACATATGGATAAAAATATACCAAAATAAAATACTGGGTGCCAAATGAGTGTCTGAATGACTCCTCGAGCGGAAACTGCGGAATAGTAATGCTGGTGCCAAACGAGTGTCTGAATGACTCCTCGAGCGAAAAAATGCAGAATAGTAATACTGGTGCCAAACGAGTGTCTGAATGACTCCTCGAGCGGAAAAATGCAGAAATAATAATATTGGTGCCAAACGAGTGTCTGAATGACTCCTCGAGCGGAAAATGCAGAAATAATAATGCCGCAGTCGGGCGTCGGGGCGACACCACATAAAGGGCTTATAAGAGAATAATCACAGTGAATACCCAGGAGGTAGAACCGTCCCAGGGATTCTCAATAATATACATAATATAAATGGTTAGTCCATAATAATAAAGATCATAACCCAAAGGTGCCATAATCATAAACAAAATTTAGTACAACCGTTTCTCCATCCGAAAACCGATAATTCAGTCAAGTCATATCTCCATCCGAATACCGTTACTGAGCTCTAGTTAAACCGTTCTCCATCCGAATACCGTTACAGAGTTCTAGTTAAATCGTTCTCCCTCCGAATACCGTTATCAAGATTTAACCCAGACTGTGGTCCCTACTCAAGCACATGACTATCCAACAGGATGTATCCTCTGCAGAGGGAGTACCATTTTCCACGAGTAACGGGATTACTCAGTCCCTCAGGACTAATTCCGTCTACGGTCTTTTGATTGAAAACACGCCTGACCTGCACACACCAGCTTAACTCACCAGTGCCTGGAATCACCCACGACACCTGCCAAGCAAAACTCTAAGTGGGGAGGCTACAACCTCGAGTAGCATGGGATCACAATATTTATACCGCGCGCAAACTAGGGGAGCAACCCCCCTCGGCTCCAACCAGAAACACCCATGCCCCCGGACCAAATGACAGGCTTTAATCCGTGGCCACGGGACCTTCATCACGACCTCTCTGTACGGTGTGTGCTTTGGAAAGGGGTTGACAACCTACTGAACCATACCCTGTCCCCTGCAGGGACAAGTGGTGGTACCGACAAAGAAGGAAGCTATTGAACAAGACTCGGTCTACAACCGACTCAGGTGATCCAAGTATCCACCAACAATATTACCACTAGTGAAATAAATCACCACTCCTCGAGCCTCACCATGCTATGCCGGGCATACTCGTCCCAACGAGGGATTAGGGACAAGCTCGTGTCTACCCAAGACCACGACTTTCCCGCTTCCTACCGGTGTGCAAGAGAAGCTCACGAGGGCGATCCAAATCCTTAGGGTATCCATTGCTGGCCACAAACAACTCCAAAGTGCACTCATGCACGAGACTACATCGATACATAAACTGTCACATATACTCCAAGTCAAAAGGTGCTGTGATCGCATCAAAACACCACAACAAATATTATGCCAGAGTTCAGAAATGCTTGCCTTCAAGAGTATGCAAAGGATGCTTATTGGAAGCTTTCTTCTTCCTCCAAAAATTCCTATTTTGCAAAATACACAAATACAAATATTTCAAACACAGTACCAAAACTTATCTCAAATATTTTTGAAATAAATCTTAAAATAAACTAGATGAAATTTGAGAGAGGTAGGAAAAAGAATCAACTCATTTGGAGTTTTATTTTAAAAGTTATAGCCAGTCAAAGTTTGGTCAACTCTGTTTTTAAATAAAACCAGAAAAAAGGAAAACGTTTCAGCAGAAATACGCTTTCGCAGCAGAGGAAACGCACTCGGGGGTTTGCGCCTCCACTTAAACAGAGAGAGGGCGCTGCGCGGGTCACTGACATTGGGTCCAGAGGGCCCACTGGTCAGGTTTGACCGTTCTCCCTCTCCCTCCTTTTTCTGCGCCCGAACGGTGGCGGGGCTCCGGCGATCACCGGCGACGAACGGCGGCTCCTCGAGGGCATCCAAGGGCGGGGATGGGACGGCAGGACCGAGGCGGTCCTCTGGGTGGTCGTTGGGTCGGCGGAGGTGGAAGGAATCGCCGGCGGCGAGCTCCGCGGCAGAGGGAGGCTACGGTGGTGAAGTGACTATGTTGCTCCGGTGGCCTCCGACCGAAGCTGGGTAGCTGGGCAGCTCCGCAAGACTACGGGGAGGTTCCTGGTGGCGCTGGATTGGCAAAAGGGTGGCCGGCGGCGACGAATCGCGCTGGGGCTTGGCGGCGGCCGAGCTGGCCGGAGTTGGGGGAAACGGTCCTCTCCGGTCGATCTACGGCGCGGGGAGCTCTACGGGGGAAGTCTGAAGTCGCGTGAGTGCTCGGAGGGGCTCGGGGGCCCTTTATATAGCGTGACGAGGCGGCTCCGCGGCGGCAGAAGATAAGCTCGTCGGCGACAGCCGTTGCTGTAGTTGCAGGGCATCGCAGCGGCGACGAAAGCGTGCCGACGAGCGGGGGGATAAGCACGAGCTATTCACAGGGGCAGCTGGCGTGCGCTGGTGGTTTGGGCGGCGCCGTCCGCGGCGGAATCCACTGCCGATGCCGGCGTGCCGCCAAGGGCGCGGCCAGCGGCGCAGTAGGGTGCCAGAGTGATCGTGGAGCAGGGGGCGACTAGTGCGCGGCTCAGCGATGCAGAGGGACCAGGGTCGGGTCACATCGAGCGCGGCAGTGCGGCGTGTCGGCGTAGTGCGCGTGCGTGCAAAATGTGCGCTCTGGGCGCGCCCAGAGCACACACGGCAGGTGCTCGACGGAATGCCAGCGTGGTCTAGAGCGCGAGGGTGGAGCTGGCAAAGCACAGATCGAGGGTAGGGGTGGCTAGGAGCTCAGTGGACAAGGTTGATAGGGCTGGGGTACAAGTCCACAATGCAAACCAGGGAGCTTGCCAAAAATGACTGTGCACACCAGGTGTTCGACAGAATGCCAGATGCACATAGGCAACTCCTGGAGTGGCCAAAAACTCCAGATCAGTGCCTCCTTAGACACAGGAGATGGTGGTAGGGTCAGTTTGGCAAAAACAGAAAGTTGATAGTGCAAGTTTTGCAAAACTCCAGTTTTGGGCAGAAAGAAAAGGGGTTTAGAACATGCACTTCAAAATCCCCAATGAGCCCAATCTCCTGGACTTAAGAGTTTGGTAGGGAGGGCTACAAGTAGGAGGAAGCTCAGGGTCACTAGAGCAAGGAAAAATAAGGTTGCAGTACAAATCACCAAATTGGACCAGAATGCAAAAGAGGTTGATCCACTCAAATTTTCCAAGGAACATCACTGGGTTTTTGCTTGAAGATGAATTGTATACATCCATTGTCATCTCCAAACACTTGGAAGAATTTTTAGAAGAACATTTAAATGGGTTGCAGTGCAAAAGTGCCTACTGGATCAGATTGGAAAGGATGGTGAAGAGCTCAAAATCTCCAATGGCCTGAAGGTATTTTTGCATAAAAGTGATGTGGAAACATCACATGACATCCCCAAATTTTGGTGGAATTTTTAAAAGCATTTGTCAAGTGGTTGTAGTGCAAATAGGCCCCAAATGCAAAAGGAATCATTTTAAAGAGATAAAGCTTTGAGGAAATAAATCTTGCAACATTTGAATCCACTGATAAATAATTGTTTTATTATGGAGAGAAATCAAGTCCAACAATACCCTTGAAGGTTTCTCCCACTAGAGGCAAAAATCCAAAATCACAAAAGGTAAAACTTGACAAATTGGAAAAGTTTTATTTCCTGGCAATATTTTAATAAACAAAATAAGGCTAAAAATTATATACGCAGCAATAACTCGGGGAAAAGAAATATCCTTGAAAATATGTTGCGAGAGAAGAAATAATTAAAACAACACTAACAGCAGTAACACTGCTCACAAAACAGGAACTAAAGAAAGTCGGATCCGTTGCATAAAGGATTTTACGAACATGCTGCAACACATAAATACAAGTACTGGGACAATAAATACATCGGAGGCGTTCACATGGAAAACGGTAAAGCGACAGGGTCCTGAGAAAACGCCTCTGGCACCGGGGCACACTCCTCTTCTATCGGGGGAAGCGGGTTGACCAGACGATGAATGCACCCTTCTTGGTCAGGCCTCAGTGGTCTGCCAATGGTGATCCGAGGATTTAAATCAGCGAGGCTCTGGAGGTAACCCATTACTCGCTGAGTTAAACGCTCCTGAGCGATGACGTACTGGGCAAGGTTGGCCAGCACTGGATCTCTCTCAATGCGCCCACCGGGGAAAGATGCAAATTCTCCTGGTGCTGCACGACCCGGAAAATAATAGTACCCTCGCTCACTGGCATAGGGCACTGCGAATCGAAGGCGGGTGAGCGCCTCGTACGCAGCAGCTTCTATGGCCATCTGCGGAGTCGGCATGGATTTCCCCACGAAGGAGACTTCCGTGGGATCTTGGTTTGGGTATGCGGGAGGGATGTGCACCACTGCCCAATATTTCGAGGTGGATGGAGTGATCCTCGATTTGAGCAACTCGTACTGGGGTGGACGGGTGGCGCTCATAGTACTGCAGGTAAAGTCCCACAATAATTTGACAAAGCTGCCGGGGGTTGCGTCTGGGGTTCTCAGATAAATGCTGGGGGTCAACATGGCAAGGAATGGCTGTGAGCGCTGCGCACAAAGGTGAGGGGTTCTCGGCAAGGTCCAGAAGTGGCCTTTATATAGCACCGGGGCTGGGATTTCTACCGGGGTGAAGGGTAACTGATTGCCGATCCTGTACTCGGGTCAAAGCCACAGATATACACGTCACATAAATGGGAAGCATTACTGTGGGAGCCGACGGGGTTGGACTAGGTAGCTGCGCCCGAAAAATAAAAAATGCAATTGTACGCCAACGTACACATGCATAGCTACTACTCCAAAAATAAGAGCGCTCAAACAGACAGCATGCAACAAAAGCGATACAAGGCCACACATTACAAAGCGTAGGAAAACTAAGGCTCGATACAACTCTGAGTGACTTAGTCTACTTCGTTAATGTCCAAGTGGGCTGGCCTTGCGGACGCCGATGCCTCTCCACGGTTCTCACCGTCGGGATTTGCTGGTTGAGGCTGAGGTGCTGTAGGGCCGGGGAGATGGTGATGACCACCCCGGGGGTTGTTGGCCCAAATCCCGTTGGAATGGGTTTCCAACAGGCGACGAAGCGCTTCTGGGGTCACCAAAGTGCTCTGGTTGAGAGCTGGCGCAGACCTCAAGGGATCGATCGGGTGTCCGAACAGCACGACTGGGTTGTCGGTGTCGGGCTCCACTTCTCTCCTCACCGGGGCTCGGCGAACCAGCTCTCCACGAGCTGCGATCAGATCCAGAGTGACCTGGTCGAACAGTTGCTCTAGTGCGCTTACATAGCGCACCAGATGCAACAGCGCAGGATCCGTCTCGTGGTCTCCGTTGGCAACTTGGGGCGGCCTACCATATGCATCGCGACTGGGGTAGTAGTAGAATGAGCGACAGTTAACTCTGGGCGACAAGTGCCGGAGTTGAACTATAGCTTCTCGGGCTGCCAGTTGGATGGCTTGTGGCTCGAAGGGAGTTGTCCTTCCAGTGAACCTGTAGGGGCGTTCTGGCGACAGACCCCTACCGTAGATGTGCACAGTGGCCCAATACTGACGGCTTTCACCGTACATGGGTCCTTGGTACACAACATACTCAGGGGGCTCCTCTAACGCATAGGCACGGCGGGTGAGGTTTGCGAGCAGGGTCACAAAACCTCCAAGGTTGGTCGCTGTGGTCTCATTGTGAACAATGGGGCCAGGCATCGTGGCTGGGTTTGGGGGAAAGAGGCTGTGCTGTGTCGTGGCTAGCGTGCCCTTTTTATAGGAAAAGGGGACGGAGTCTTCCTTCGCACGCTTGCGATAGAGACGGGTTGGATGTCGGTCACTGGCGTGATCGACGGGCTAGGTTGATAGGTTGGGCACCGTCCGCCGAAAAGGCGTCGGGTCACTGTGGAGCTACCTTACGCGGGAAGCTTGACCGGGGGTTAGGCCAAGGTCTGATGGTTTGGTTAACCTAAGTTTATCGACCTGGCTAAGATAGGATTAGCCAATGGTCAGCCTGGCTCTGATACCAAGTCTGTCACGACCGGATTTTTGGGATATAAATTCCCAGAAAAACGGCCTGTGTGCTCACCAGCCCCAGGATTACTGTTAGCTGATGAGGTACCAACTTGATACAAGAATTCCAAGCAAGGAACAAAATTATGTAGTACAAGACCATTTAGGCCTGGGAGTACAACACTTGGTTTATAATGGTTGAGGGCGGAAGCGGTTGGAAACATCTGCGTCTATGGGACTCCATTTCCCACAAGAACAGCTGACCAGGATAACTCCTGTCTTCGCGAGGCTGCACACGTCAACAGCGTAGGTTCCGAGGGTGTCACCGCGATGCATACCTCCACGCAAGGCAATCTGGCCAAGACAATAGCCAGGGACAAGCCAGTGAGTACGTTTGAATGTACTCGCAAACATTAAGAACACGGGTATAATATATCCAACATACTCCAGATTTAATAGACGATCATACATCCGTCACAAAAATATACGAGAAACCATGATGCACACATATGGATAAAAATATACCAAAATAAAATACTGGGTGCCAAACGAGTGTCTGAATGACTCCTCGAGCGGAAACTGCGGAATAGTAATGCTGGTGCCAAACGAGTGTCTGAATGACTCCTCGAGCGGAAAAATGCAGAATAGTAATACTGGTGCCAAACGAGTGTCTGAATGACTCCTCGAGCGGAAAAATGCAGAAATAATAATATTGGTGCCAAACGAGTGTCTGAATGACTCCTCGAGCGGAAAATGCAGAAATAATAATGCCGCAATCGGGCGTCAGGGCGACACCACATAAAGGGCTTATAAGAGAATAATCACAGTGAATATCCAGGAGGTAGAACCGTCCCAGGGATTCTCAATAATATACATAATATAAATGGTTAGACCATAATAATAAAGATCATAACCCAAAGGTGCCATAATCATAAACAAAATTTAGTACAGCCGTTTCTCCATCCGAAAACCGATAATTCAGTCAAGTCGTATCTCCATCCGAATACCGTTACTGAGCTCTAGTTAAACCGTTCTCCATCCGAATACCGTTACAGAGTTCTAGTTAAATTGTTCTCCCTCCGAATACCGTTATCAAGATTTAACCCAGACTGTAGTCCCTACTCAAGCACATGACTATCCAACAGGATGTATCCTCTGCAGAGGGAGTACCATTTTCCACGAGTAACGGGATTACTCAGTCCCTCGGGACTAATTCCATCTACGGTCTTTTGATTGAAAACACGCCTGACCTGCACACACCAGCTTAACTCACCAGTGCCTGGAATCACCCACGACACCTGCCAAGCAAAACTCTAAGTGGGGAGGCTACAACCTCGAGTAGCATGGGATCACAATATTTATACCGCGCGCAAACTAGGGGAGCAACCCCCCTCGGCTCCAACCGGAAACACCCATGCCCCCGGACCGAATGACAGGCTTTAATCCGTGGCCACGGGACCTTCATCACGGCCTCTCTGTACGGTGTGTGCTTTGGAAAGGGGTTGACAACCTACTGAACCATACCCTGTCCCCTGCAGGGACAAGTGGTGGTACCGACAAAGAAGGAAGCTATTGAACAAGACTCGGTCTACAACCGACTCAGGTGATCCAAGTATCCACCAACAATATTACCACTAGTGAAATAAATCACCACTCCTCGAGCCTCACCATGCTATGCCGGGCATACTCGTCCCAACGAGGGATTAGGGACAAGCTCGTGTCTACCCAAGACCACGACTTTCCCGCTTCCTACCGGTGTGCAAGAGAAGCTCACGAGGGCGATCCAAATCCTTAGGGTATCCATTGCTGGCCACAAACAACTCCAAAGTGCACTCATGCACGAGACTACATCGATACATAAACTGTCACATATACTCCAAGTCAAAAGGTGCTGTGATCGCATCAAAACACCACAACAAATATTATGCCAGAGTTCAGAAATGCTTGCCTTCAAGAGTATGCAAAGGATGCACTTATTCGAAGCTTTCTTCTTCCTCCAAAAATTCCTATTTTGCAAAATACACAAATACAAATATTTCAAACACAGTACCAAAACTTATCTCAAATATTTTTGAAATAAATCTTAAAATAAACTAGATGAAATTTGAGAGAGGTGGGAAAAAGAATCAACTCATTTGGAGTTTTATTTTAAAAGTTATAGCCAGTCAAAGTTTGGTCAACTCTGTTTTTAAATAAAACCAGAAAAAAGGAAAACGTTTCAGCAGAAATACGCTTTCGCAGCAGAGGAAACGCACTCGGGGGTTTGCGCCTCCACTTAAACAGAGAGAGGGCGCTGCGCGGGTCACTGACATTGGGTCCAGAGGGCCCATTGGTCAGGTTTGACCGTTCTCCCTCTCCCTCCTTTTTCTGCGCCCGAACGGTGGCGGGGCTCCGGCGATCACCGGCGACGAACGGCGGCTCCTCGAGGGCATCCAAGGGCGGGGATGGGACGGCAAGACCGAGGCGGTCCTCTGGGTGGTCGTTGGGTCGGCGGAGGTGGAAGGAATCGCCGGCGGCGAGCTCCGCGGCGGAGGGAGGCTACGGTGGTGAAGTGACTATGTTGCTCCGGTGGCCTCCGACCGAAGCTGGGTAGCTGGGCAGCTCCGCAAGACTACGGGGAGGTTCCTGGTGGTGCTGGATTGGCAAAAGGGTGGCCGGCGGCGACGAATCGCGCTGGGGCTTGGCAGCGGCCGAGCTGGCCGGAGTTGGGGGAAACGGTCCTCTCCGGTCGATCTACTGCGCGGGGAGCTCTACGGGGGAAGTCTGATGTCGCGTGAGTGCTCGGAGGGGCTCGGGGGCCCTTTATATAGCGTGACGAGGCGGCTCCGTGGTGGCAGAAGATAAGCTCGTCGGCGACAGCCGTTGCTGTAGTAGCAGGGCATCGCAGCGGCGACGAAAGCGTGCCGACGAGCGGGGGGATAAGCACGAGCTATTCATAGGGGCAGCTGGCATGCGCTGGTGGTTTGGGCGGCGCCGTCCGCAGCGGAATCCACTGCCGACGCCGGCGTGCCGCCAAGGGCGCGGCCAGCAGCGCAGTAGGGTGCCAGAGTGATCGTGGAGCAGGGGGCGACTAGTGCGCGGCTCAGCGATGCAGAGGGACCAGGGTCGGGTCACGTCGAGCGCGGCAGTGCGGCGTGTCGGCATAGTGCGTGCGCGTGCAAAACGTGCGCTCTGGGCGCGCCCAGAGCACACACGGCAGGTGCTCGACGGAATGCCAGCGTGGTCTAGAGCGCGAGGGTGGAGCTGGCAAAGCACAGATCGAGGGTAGGGGTGGCTAGGAGCTCAGTGGACAAGGTTGATAGGGCTGGGGTACAAGTCCACAATGCAAACCAGGGAGCTTGCCAAAAATGACTGTGCACACCAGGTGTTCGACAGAATGCCAGATGCACATAGGCAACTCCTGGAGTGGCCAAAAACTCCAGATCAGTGCCTCCTTAGACACAGGAGATGGTGGTAGGGTCAGTTTGGCAAAAACAGAAAGTTGATAGTGCAAGTTTTGCAAAACTCCAGTTTTGGGCAGAAAGAAAAGGGGTTTAGAACATGCACTTCAAAATCCCCAATGAGCCCAATCTCCTGGACTTAAGAGTTTGGTAGGGAGGGCTACAAGTAGGAGGAAGCTCAGGGTCACTAGAGCAAGGAAAAATAAGGTTGCAGTACAAATCACCAAATTGGACCAGAATGCAAAAGAGGTTGATCCACTCAAATTTTCCAAGGAACATCACTGGGTTTTTGCTTGAAGATGGATTGTATACATCCATTGTCATCTCCAAACACTTGGAAGAATTTTTAGAAGAACATTTAAATGGGTTGCAGTGCAAAAGTGCCTACTGGATCAGATTGGAAAGGATGGTGAAGAGCTCAAAATCTCCAATGGCCTGAAGGTATTTTTGCATAAAAGTGATGTGGAAACATCACATGACATCCCCAAATTTTGGTGGAATTTTTAAAAGCATTTGTCAAGTGGTTGTAGTGCAAATAGGCCCCAAATGCAAAAGGAATCATTTTAAAGAGATAAAGCTTTGAGGAAATAAATCTTGCAACATTTGAATCCACTGATAAATAATTGTTTTATTATGGAGAGAAATCAAGTCCAACAATACCCTTGAAGGTTTCTCCCACTAGAGGCAAAAATCCAAAATCACAAAAGGTAAAACTTGACAAATTGGAAAAGTTTCATTTCCTGGCAATATTTTAATAAACAAAATAAGGCCAAAAAATTTGGGTGTCACACAACTGCAGTGCCCAAATCACGAGGACCACCACTCCGAACCCGAAGTCAACGCTTAAAGCAGAAGAAGAATTGTTCTCAGGTCAGGTTCTGTAGCTATGGTTCCTACTACTTTGCTCCTGCATCACTGTATTTACTGATACCAACTAATTTCAAATTTGAAGGATGCAATTGAAACTCTAATGGCGCAACAGGTATGTTTTAAACCTGTTTCTTCAACGTGTTTGGCTGTTTGCTGTTGTCACTTGCTCTATGTTGATTTCAGTTTCAATTGAATAAACAGTTATGTTCTCATGCCATGCACATTACAAGTGTTGTTATTGCTGTGTAGTTTCCCACACTTATATTCTGTCTATGCTGCTTTGTCTTAAATAGATATGATTCGAACTGTATCTATCTTGATTTGGCAACATAAACTAGAATGATATAGACCATACAGTGACCATACTACATAGATATATGTTTGTTTCATGCTGTTATCCTGTCCACCTTACTACTGAACTGGTTTACCAAAATGAGTTTCATATACTACATTGTAAACCTGAGATGTGTTTGTTTGTTTCTCTTTTAGAACGCGAATAAATAATTTGAGAAGAGTACCCTGTTATGCAATGGTAAAGGAAGTAATGCAAATAAGGTTCAAGATAGTGAGACATCCCTGTTGGTCTCCAAGAAAGCTGATAAAAACTATATTGAAGACACTGAGACAACCCCAAAGTCCTGTCTTGATGTAGTGTTCGAGTTACTGGCTACCACTGCTGGCACCAGCTCTTCGAACTCGTTGCCTAAATCAGTTCGGCTTCTTGAGTCAACTTCAAGTTGAAAGACATCGATCAGATGTTATGCGACAGGAAGCCGAAGGACTGAGGAAGTCCCTGCAGAATTCAGATGCATACTTTCTGGTGCAACAACAAGCGCTGGAGGACTTAAGCGCCAAACAAGAGAAAGTTAATAAGCTTGCTAAGCATCTTGCCAGCATTATGGGTACCCGGGATATTGTTTCTTGAGCTCTTCTGAAGTGGTTTTAGTTCTGGACTTGTTTTGCTGTGGCGTTTATATGCTGTTGTGTTCCCTATATTTGCACTGGTGGCGAACTTTGATGCCCAGTGGATGTAATATGTGTAATAGCCGTGATAGCCTAGTGTAAGTTGCTTGCTTATTTATTTCCTTGTTCTCTTGTTTATTTGTTTGCTTGTAGTCAGTGCAGTTCTTTTTCTGCGGTTTGCTAGTGGCTGCAATAACCTATTTTTTAAAACTAGGCCACAATAACCATGGGCTAATATTTACTGTAGTGACACTGGGCCTCCTACGGGCCGTAGAAACAGTGGGCCTTCTACGGGCCGTAGAAACAGTGGGCCTTCTACGGGCCGTAGAAACAACGGGCCTTCTACGGGTCGTATCATCAATGGGCCTTATACGGGCCGTATGATCGATTGGCCAAACATGGGCCAAACATACCGCATTTTGGCCATAAACGGGCTAGAGTTGGAATCGTCCGTTCATGGGCCGACCAATAATGGGCCATCGTTAATAGGCCGTATTTGATGACGCTATGAAAACGGCCCAACGTATTAACGAACCACAAACGGGCCGACTGTAACCATGGGCTGAATTTGGCCCACAAGCAGAAAATGACTGTAACGGGCCGTAAGTAAACGAATGCTGGAAAATAGCCCAAGAATAAATGGGCTCTGAGAAGGCCGAAAGATAACATGGGCTGGAAACGGCCCAACGGAATAACGGGCCATTAATGGGTATAAAGTGATACACTGTTCTTTACGGGCCAGTTTCACCACGGGCCATTAATGGGTGTCAAGTGATACACTGTTCATTACGAGCCAGTTTCACCACGGGTCGTTAATAGGCCAAGAGTTACATAGGGCCTCATATGGGCTGAAAGACATCATGGGCCATACATGGGCCAGAAGTGAAAACGGGCTGGAATCATATTGGATGGCCCAGATGACGCTACTGGGCCTAATTCGAATAGGGCGTAACGGGCCTTGGGTTAGCGGGCTGTAAATGGGCTATATGCGAACATGCCGTTAACAGGCTTTCCATGGGCCGTCCCGCCACCTTTTGACCAAGTCAAACGGGCCAGCCTTTTCACAGGAATGGGCCTCTGTTGGGCCGTTCCACGTGTCGACGTATCATAGGCGCCTTCTGTCCAATGAGTGGATGACATCTGTCCCAGCGATGAGCCGACACGTATTTCCTCCAGCCAATGATGATTTTAGACGTGGAAAATCCCCATTGGTCGGGGCTTTTCGTGGATTTGTCACGGTAGATGTCCTTAGTGTCAGGACGTAGTTGCGAGGCCAACGCATCTATGTGGTAGCTTGAGAGGGGTTGAGTGGGACGAGAGACACAAGGTTTTACCCAGGTTCGGCCCCTCACGGTGGAGGTAAAAGCCTACATCCTGCTTCATTGATATTGATGATGATGATCACGATTACAAGGGTGCTCTATCTCGAGAGCTATTGACTTGTCTGTCTAAACCTAAATTTTGAAAACTCCTCCCTCTTGGGGTGCCCTGGCCCTCCTTATATAAGTTGGAGGGGCGGGTTACATGACTAGTCCTAGTAGGATTAGGGTTATTCTATGACAAGTGGAGTCCTAGTCTTGCTTCCTTTGTAGGAGAATATTCCTTATGCCTTTCATCTTAAGCCGGCCTATCATAACGTAAGCCGACCTTCTGGGCCTTGAGCCTTCTGGGCCTCCGGGTCTTTTCAGTCCTCTGACCTGCCTGCCGGGTCACCAATGAGTCACCTGGCTCTGACGGGTCATCAGTGAGTGGAGAGATCCGGGCAGGTCATCAGTGAGTCGCCAATGCAGGGCGGGTCACAAGTGAATGGCCAAATCCGGCCGGGTCATACTTCTGGTCGGGTCACAACGCGGGGTATATCCCCGACATTAGCCCCTAGTTTAATTTGGATTTATCCATGTTAAACTGATCCTGCAAAATAAACACAAGAACAAACTCGACAGATTATGCTCCGGGTTAACAGTTCTTATATGCCGGTACCTGATCATCCTTAAGTCCTTGTTATTTCCTCCTTCTGGAAAGTCTGGGTCAATAGACCAGCTTCATAATCAATTTGCTGACATTGGTTTCTCACAGAAAATTATTGTGAAGAATAATTCGTTTGAGTCGGCCTTCAATGCTGTGACTTGACAAAAATATTGGTCTTGAAATACTCATCTGATTTTCATCCGGCTTGAAGATGTAGAACTTGCTGGTTTATGATTACCAAAATCGCCGGGTTATAAACAGATGATGCCGAGTCAGAATTGTTGCCGACGCCGGGTTATAATTATTGGTGACGTCGGGTCATGATTGATGCAGACACCGGGTCAATCTGGTTTGCTCAAAACTGAGAATTTGAAGATATTTTCACCTTATATCCATATTATCTGTAGCCCCCAAGTCTTGAGCAGAGCAAAGTGATGACTTAAGACTTGCTTCAATATAAATACTGCCACTTTGAAGAAATCCATGTTGTTCATCTCAGTCACTAGTAAAAACTGAATACTCCATATATGTAGCCCCCAAGTGCCGGGTTGTCATGCTTGCAGCAACCTGGGACTTGTAATTGTATGATGCCCATAAAAACTTCAACCAGTGTAGCCCCCAAGGGCTGGGTCATTATGCAATAATGAGCAGGGACTTTGTAAATATGATCATGTAGATTTGAGCAGCAATGTGTAGCCCCCAAGGGCCGGCTCAGTAAGATAATACAGAGCTGGGACTTTATATATACACTTAATTTGAAAATAACATCATATGATGTGGCCTCCATCGTAGGGCTTGAACCCACGTCCACAAGGTTAAGAGCCTTGTTCTTTACCAATTGAGTAGTGGACCTTTCAATATAATAGATTAAGACTTGTGTACCTTGAATTTTTGAGAGGAGCAATTAGTAGCCCCCAAGGGCCGGCTCATTACGATGTGATGAGTCGGGTCTTCAATAAGGCAAGTAAAAAGAATAACTTAGCCCCCAAGTGCCATGGTGCATGTTGGCAGTGACATGGGACTTTTATATTTGATGTAATCTCAACTTGAATAATGTAGCCCTCAAGTACCGGGTCATAAGCCTGCCGCGACTCGGGACTATTCCTTCCATTGTAGAATAAATCATATCCATTGATAAAATAATAGCCATTGCGCTAAAGCGACTTTGAAAATCTCAATCATAATACTGGTTATTGATAACCATAATAAAAATCCAGCCATGTCGGCTATTCAAGATTTGAATAATATAATCCGGTATGAAAACCTCAATCATTCAATATTATCATAAAAATCCAGCCAAGTTTGGCTATGAAAGATGTGAATACCTTATCGGTTGACAAGTAAATCCGAAGTTTAAATACTCGGCGGCTCTTGGCCGATGGCGACTTAATGCGCATTCATTGTAAGCCGGAATTTTTATAACCTGGCGGCTTATAGCCTTTGAGAAAATCCAGAATGGATAACCCTTTTGAAACATCAATTTTGATGATGAGCTTGAACTTAATCATTTATATAAGTCATAGTTCTACAAATCCTGCATAGAGTTTAAGCAACATACGCCCTGGCGACTTAACGTCAAAAACCAGGGCGGGTTATCAACCCTCACATATAACCATTGATGTGTAACAAGGAGTCACAGATAAGCCTGTTATGAATCATAACTTTGAAACATAACTATAATAATAATATTATACCCGTGATATTGAATTTCCACTGCCGGTTTATGTGAACTGTGCAGTAAGGGTGATAACCCAATCTTTAGAAATCAAGACTTCCAAATGTTTATGATTGTCATATGATGGCGACTTATCATCCAAAGTCAAACCGGGTTAAATAGCAACCACTCATATACACTTTAGATATGATCAAAAGAGCTTCAAATAAAATCCAAAAATTGTTTGCAAAAAGAGACTTCAAAAAATTTGAGGCTTCTGATTCGAATACGACCAGAAAACCGTCCCAAAGGGGTTAAGCTAAGATTCAAATACGATCATATAGCCCCCAGTGGCTTTGGCGTTGCCGATCAAGAGGGTACCGACAGCTATGTTCTCTTTGGTTCGAATACGACCTATGTTTGAACAGGAAGCCCCCAAATGACCTTGAGAGTTGTTTAACGACGCTGATTCGAATACGATCCACGTCGGTTCCCAAAAGGGTTGAGCTATGATTCGAATACGATCAAGAAGCCCCTAGTGAGCTCGGCAGTGTGCCGATCAAGAGGGTACCGACAGCTATGTTCTCTTTGGTTCGAATACGACCTATGTTTGAACAGGAAGCCCCCTAGTGATCATGAGAATATTTAACGACTCTGATTCAAATACGATTAGGGTCACACCCAAAGGGTTAAGCTAAATTCGAATACGATCAGCTCCCAATGGTCATTAAAGAAGGGTACCTATATTTGAGTTGTGCTTTGTAACAGACTCTCTTTGGTCCCTTTAATTTTTCCTGAGAACTCAAACTTTGCGAGAGATAACTTCTTTTTGAACCAGAAATTTGTAAACCAGATATTGAGAGCTTCAAAGCTTTGTAAGATATAAATTTACCTTGAGCCGGATGTTTGAACCGGATTTGAGAGCTTCAAAACTTTGCGGGAGAGAGATATCTCTTGAACTGGATTTTAAACCGGAATCTTTATTTTGAACCGGCAATTTTCTGACGGCCTTTAAATTTTCATCAATATGGTAGTAACCTCCGAACCAGGTTATCATTCCCTCCAACGACCCGGAGCTCCCGAGTCATGTCACTGTAGCCCCCGAGTCTTAATACTACTCGAGGAGTTGGCTTGAGACTCTCCATATTTGACCGTGATATAAACCGGCATGAGTTATCCAATAGCTCAGTGATATAATAGTCCCTTTTTACAGTAGACAACTTGTCCTTCATTGGAGAACTTGCAAGCCAGAGAAATTGCTCTGTTAAAGAAAGCAATATGTAATATAAAAATATACTGGATGGATTTCACCTGATATGTTAGGCCAGAAATTATCCACTGCGGAATTGATGATCACCATGGTGAAGCTGAAATCAACCACGGACGAGTCGGCCGCGGGATCAGACAGATGAGTCGGTCGCGGCGTTGTAAGCCGGTGCGGACGGGCGGGTTAACCGCAACATTCTAAACTGGTGTGGTCGGGCGAGTCAATGACGTCGTGTTGATGTAGTGAACAATTGTCCTCCATCAAAAACATTGCAAGCCAGATTAATTGCTCTTTTTTAAAGAAAACAATATATAATATATAAAAATTTACCGGATTGATTTCACCTGATATGTCAGGCCATAAATTATCCACCGAGGAGTTGATGATCATCACGGTGAAGCTGAAATCAATCACGGCCGAATCGGCCGCGGGAGCAGACAGATGAGCCGGCCGCGGCGTTGTAAGCCGGTGCGGACGAGCAAGTTGTCCTCCGCGTTGTAACCCGGCGCAGACGCATGAACCGGCGGCGAAGGCGGACAGGCGAGTCGTCCGTGGCGTTGTAAGGTGGTGCGGACGGGCGAGTCGGTCGGCGCGTTGATGTAAACGGACCACGATATGCGTGTCCGTGAAGCTGCGCGGCACAACCGAACATGCCTCCGCGGTGTAATACCACCCTTTTTCTTTTAATAGCCGTCCTGCATAAAAATATTACAGGCCATGGTAATTGTTTTTTGACAAAAGGAATATGTGCCAAAATTATATTTAGAAGGATATCACTTGATTCGCCCGATCAACAGGCGAGTCGGCCGTGGCATTGTATAACGGCATGGATGGGAGAATCGGCCACGGGGTCGGACGGGTAAGTCGCCCATAGTGTTGTAAACCGACGCAGATGGGTGAGCCGGCTGCGGTGTTATTGAACCACCAAGGCGGCGGCTTGTACACACATTTATTGAACAATTCGATATGGTTAGATGCTGGTGCTTGATAATATTGGCACGAGCTTTATATCCGTGACATAACGATCTTTCTTTGCAGTGGATAATTGTCCTGCATAGAAAACATCGTGGGCCAGAGCAATTGTTCTGGGATAAATTAATATGTACTTAAAAATAGATAGAAAAAATAGCACCTGGTATTTTTGTCGGATGAACCCGGATGCTGATAATGGATAAACAACTTGGCGACTCAATACAGCCCCGAAGTAGGAGCGGCTCAAAGTGACGCATCCATAGCTGGTCCCTCCTTTTCGCTGGCAGACTAGGTTCCAATTTGACTGAATTTTCATATGTGCAAACAGCACCCCAGCAGTATAAATGTGGAAGCTTGTATTGTACGTTCACATCATTGCAAAAATGATGCTGGCGCATGCTCCGTATCCGCGGTATAACAACCCCTTTGTAGTGAATATTGTCCTGCACACAAAAATACCACAGGGCAGAGTAGTGTGTTTGTTGGAGGAAAAAAGTGTTTTAATAAAATAAATGTGAAGATAGCACCTGATATTTTTGTCAGATGGCTGCAAACCAAGCAAACCAAGCTTCGACATGCAGATCAAACCATTCTTCGTCTTTTTTACTCAATCAGACACCTTGGTCTTTTGTTCTCTAGTGGCGTCCATACCCATAAATATCTCTGGGGGACGTAATAGTTGTACTGAAACCAGATTATCACCAACAACAACTTGATCAAGTGATGCCATCAAGTGCTACTTTAGATCCAGTCAAATCAATGGAATTTCCTTGCCACAACTCGCCAAGCAAGTGCCAGCTTCACGTCTAATAGTATTGGAGAAAACCTGGAGATAAGAAGTGAATAAATCTGGTGACAGTTGAAACAAGTCGGCAACTCAACAGCAGGAGAACAGCGGGGTCAGAGCCCCGTGATAGAGGTAGGGCGACTCATGGCCGGCGGCTCGGCCGTGGAGAGTCACGGCGAGTCAATGGAGAAGGGGGCATCTCATCCGCAGCGGAGGTAGAAAGGCGGCTCAAGGGAGCAGTGCGGCGGTTTAGCGAAGACAGCCACGGGGCGGCGGCTCTAAAGGCCCTGTGTGTAGCAGAAAACAGTGTATCAACCAGAGGCGGCTCAAGGCCGCAGTGGCACGGTGGCTCTCCGCAAGGATGAGACGGTAGCGGAGGCGCGAGGCACCGGGCGGCTCGGGAACAAGTATGGGCCGGCAGAAGTGGATCCAGCGGGTCAGCTCACGGAGGCATGGGCGGAGCCGTAACCGGTCCGGAGCAGGCGGAGGTGACTTAACGGGGCCCAGCAGAGGAGAGCACGGCGGCGACTCTGTAGTGATGGCGATTTGATGCAGCGGACAGATTTTGACGGTGGTGTCTCTCTGAGCAGTAGTGGTGGATATGTGTGGTACTCTCGAGCCGCTGCTGAGCTTGCTTCGTTCGTATACACAAGAAAAAATGTGGCCGCAATGGCAGAGGCAACACGGCCGCTGAGGTGGCAAATCCGGCTCCCTTGACAACTCTTGATCTCCATATTTCTATCTTCATCAATCCGTGTGTGTGTCAGGCAATTGCATGAGAGAATAAAACAGATCCATAGTACTCAACAGTACTAATCTTCATTACGTACTAGTGGAAGTACTTTTAGAGTTGATTTGTCCTCCACGCTCAAAATAGCAGGAGCAATAGTTGATTCCCTCGGGACTCGTAGCTCGGGATTTCTCTACGTGGAGCAGCAATATTCGGGCCGATTGGACTGCTTCTTGTCGATACAATAGCAATCGGACCCGGCCACTGATCCTGCAGCGGAAACAGCTGATAGCTTCGGTTGACTGTCGTAGTAGTTTGGCTTCGGCGGAAAAAATCTCCTCTCGATCTCGGCGAGTTATGGCAGTTGCACTGATGCAGCCCTAATTTCCTCTGGGTCTTAAATATTGAACACGCCGTTTCTAATTGGCAGGTCTTGACGGATTGGTACTGCTGCCTCCGATTAGACCACAAGTCGTACGTACAGATATGGTCTGCGGTGGAAAAACTCCTTCGCCTTAGGAACGTGCTCCAAAATTTGATCTGGTGGCGGATCATCCAATCACAAGCACACGCCATGCCGCGCCATGCAACCCTAACTTCTGATGTAAATCTTTTTCAAACCGACTCTTCTTCATCAGAAAAATTGCGAACTTCTCGATCCCTGAGAGAGATCGCTCCAAGAACTCAAGACCACCATGCGCAGGCCCCACGGTGGGTGCCAACTATCATGGATTTGTCACGGCAGATGTCCTTAGAGTCAGGACATAGTCGCGAGGCCAACGCATCTATGTGGTAGCTTGAGAGGGGTTGAGTGGGACGAGAGACACAAGGTTTTACCCAGGTTCGGCCCCTCACGGTGGAGGTAAAAGCCTACATCCTGCTTCATTGATATTGATGATGATGATCACGATTACAAGGGTGCTCTATCTCGAGAGCTATTGACTTGTCTGTCTAAACCTAAATTTTGAAAACTCCTCCCTCTTGGGGTGCCCTGGCCCTCCTTATATAAGTTGGAGGGGCGGGTTACATGACTAGTCCTAGTAGGATTAGGGTTATTCTATGACAAGTGGAGTCCTAGTCTTGCTTCCTTTGTAGGAGAATATTCCTTATGCCTTTCATCTTAAGCCGGCCTATCATAACGTAAGCCGACCTTCTGGGCCTTGAGCCTTCTGGGCCTCCGGGTCTTTTCGGTCCTCTGACCCGCATGCCGGGTCACCAATGAGTCACCTGGCTCTGACGGGTCATCAGTGAGTGGAGAGATCCGGGCAGGTCATCAGTGAGTCGCCAATGCAGGGCGGGTCACAAGTGAATGGCCAAATCCGGCCGGGTCATACTTCCGGTCGGGTCACACCGCGGGGTATATCCCCGACAGGGCTGTTAACGGGTTATCGGATCCAAAACCCGACCCGATAGCTTAACGGCGTTCCGCTACGGTGGATGCCACATGTCGGTCACCCTTGACGAAAGCACTTCTGTGACGCGCGATTTATCGTCATGGAAGTGGACACTTCCGTGATGATAATTTTGGTAATGTCATGGAACACTTCTACGACAGCACAGGTATGACTATCTTGATTCTGTCATAAATTTGTCATGGATGTACCTGCATGACAAAAAACGCGACCTATTGTGACAAACACGTATCATCACAGAAGTGTATTTTTTTGTAGTGAATGGTTATTATTCATGCTAGAATTGTATTAACCAGAAACTTAGTACATGTGTGAATACATAGACAAACAGAGTGTCCCTAGTATGCATCTACTTGACTAGCTCGTTAATCAAAGATGGTTAACTTTCCTAGCCATAGACATGTGCTGTCATTTGATGAACGGGATCACATCATTAGAGAATGATGTGATGGACAAGACCCATCCATTAGCTTAGCACTATGATCGTTTAGTTTATTGCTATTGCTTTCTTCATGACTAATACATGTTCCTATGACTATGAGATTATGCAACTCCCAAATACCGGAGGAATACTTAGTGTGCTATCAAACGTCACAACGTAACTGGGTGATTATAAAGATGCTCTACAGGTGTCTCCGATGGTGTTTGTTGAGTTGGCATAGACCGAGATTAGGATTTGTCACTCCGATTGTCGGAGAGGTATCTCTCGGCCCTCTCGGTAATGCACATCACTATAAGCCTTGCAAGCAATGTGACTAATGAGTTAGTTGCGGGATGATGCATTACGGAACGAGTAAAGAGACTTGCTGGTAATGAGATTGAACTAGGTATGATGATACTGACGATCGAATCTCGGGCAAGTAACATACCGATGATAAAGGGAACAACGTATGTTGTTATGCGGTTTGACCGATAAAGATCTTCGTAGAATATGTAGGAGCCAATATGAGCATCCAGGTTCCGCTATTGGTTATTGACCGGAGATGTGTCTCGGTCATGTCTACATAGTTCTCGAACCCGTAGGCTCCGCACGCTTAACGTTCGATGATGATTTATATTATGAGTTACGTGATCTGATGTACCGAAGGTTATTCGGTGTCCCGGATGAGATCACAGACATGACGAGGAGTGTCGAAATGGTCGAGACGTAAAGATCGATATATTGGAAGGCTATATTCGGACATCGGAAAGGTTCCGAGTGATTCGGGTATTTTTCGGAGTACCGGAGAGTTACAGGAATTCGCCGGGGGAAGTAGTGGGCCTTAATGGGTCATACGGGAAAGGTGAGAAGGGCCTCAAGGGGTGCCCCCCCCCCCGTGGGCTGGTCCGAATTGGACTAGGAGGGGGCGGCGCCCCCCTCCTTCCTTCTCCCCTCCTCCTCCTTCCCTCCTTCTCCTACTAGGAATAGGAAAGAGGAGGGGAATCCTACTTGGACTGGGGAGTCCTAGTAGGATTCCCCACACCTGGCGCGCCCCCTGGGGCCGGCCACCTCTTCCCTCCCCTCCTTTATATACTTGGCCAAGGGGCACCCCATAGACACACAAGTTGATTTCTTAGCCGTGTGCGGTGCCCCCTCCACAGATTTCCACCTCGGTCATATTGTCGTAGTGCTTAGGCGAAGCCCTGCATCGGTAACTTCATCATCACCATCACCACGCTGTCGTGCTGCTGAAACTCTCCCTTGGTCTCAGGTGGATCTAGAGTTCGAGGGACATCACCGAGCTGAACATGTGCAGATCGCGTTTGGTACTTGATGGTTGGATCGCGAAGACGTTCGACTACATCAACCGCGTTACTTAACGCTTGCGCTTTCGTTCTACGAGGGTACATGGACACACTCTCCCCGCTTGTTGCTATGCTTCTCCTAGATAGATCTCGCGTGATCGTAGGAATTTTTTTAAATACTACGTTCTCCAACAGTGGCATCGGAGCCAGGTCTATGCGTAGATGTTATATGCACGAGTAGAACACAAAGAGTTGTGGGCGATAATAGTCATACTACTTACCAGCATGTCATACTTTGATTCAGCGGTATTGTTGGATGAAGCGGCCCAGACCGACATTACATGACCGCGTTCATGAGACTGGTTCTACTGCCGTGCTTCGCACACAGGTGGCTAGTGGGTGTCTGTTTCTCCAACTTTAGTTGGATCGAGTGTGACTACGCCCGGTCCTTGTTGAAGGTTAAAACAGCAAACTTGACAAAAAATCGTTGTGGTTTTGATGTGTAGGTAAGAACGTTTCTTGCTAAGCCCATAGCAGCCACGTAAAACTTGCAACAACAAAGTAGAGGACGTCTAACTTGTTTTTGCAGGGCATGTTGTGATGTGATATGGTCAAGACGTGATTATATAAATTATTGTATGAGATGATCATGTTTTGTAACACAGTTATCGGCAACTGGCAAGAGCCATATGGTTGTCGCTTTATTGTATGAAATGCAATCGCCATGTAAGTGCTTTACTTTATCACTAAGCGGCAGCGATAGTCGTAGAAGCAATAGTTGGCGAGATGACAACGATGCTTCGATGGAGATCAAGGTGTCAAGCCTGTGACGATGGTGATCATGACGGTGCTTTGGAGACGGAGATCAAAGGCACAAGATGATGATGGTCATATCATATCACTTGTATTGATTGCATGTGATGTTTATCCTTTGTGCATCTTATTTTGCTTAGTACAATGGTAGAATTATAAGATGATCTCTCACTAAATTTCCAGGTACAAGTGTTCTCCATGAGTATGCACCGTTGCTACAGTTCGTCGTGCCGAGACACCACTAATGATCAGGTGTGATAAGATCTACATTCACATACAACGGGTGCAAGCTAGTTTTGCACACGCACAATACTCGGGTTAAACTTGACGAGCCTAGCATATGCAGATATGGCCTTGGAACACTGATACCGAAAGGTCGAGCGTGAATCATATAGTAGATATGATCAACATAGTGATGTTCACCATTGAAAACTACTCCATCGCACGTGATGATCGGACATGGTTTAGTTGATATGGATCACGTGATCACTTAGATGATTAGAGGGATGTCTATCTAAGTGGGAGTTCTTAAGTAATATGATTAATTGAACTTTAATTTATCATGAACTTAGTCCTGATAGTTTTTTTCATATCTATGTTGTAGATCAATAGCTCGTGTATAGCTCCCCTGTTTTATTTTTGATATGTTCCTAGAGAGAAATAAGTTGAAAGATGATAGTAGCAATGATGGGGACTGGGTCCGCGATCTGAGGATTATCCTCATTGCTACACAGAAGAATTATGTCCTTGATGCACCACTAGGTGACGAACCTGTTGCAGGAGCAGATATAGACGTTATGAATGTTTTGGCAAGCTCGGTATGATAACTACTTGATAGTTTAGTACACCATGCTTTACGGCTTAGAACCAGGACTTCAAAAATGTTTTGAACGCCATGGAGCATATAAGATGTTCCAAGAGATGAAATTGGTATTTCAGACTCATGCCCAAGTCGAGAGGTATGAGACCTCTGACAAGTACTTTGCCTACAAGATGGAGGAGAATAGCTCAACCAGTGAGCATGTGCTCAGTTTGTCTAAGTACTACAATCGCTTGAATCAAGTGGGAGTTAATCTTCCAGATAAAATAGTGATTGACAGAGTTCTATAGTCACTATCACCAAGTTACTGGAACTTCATGATGAACTATAATATGCAAGGGATGACGAAAACGATTCCCGAGCTCTTCGTGATGCTGAAATCGACGAAGGTAGAAATCAAGAAAACCATCAAATGTTGATGGTTGACAAGACCACTAGTTTCAAGTAAAAGGGCAAGGGAAAGAAAGGGAACTTCAACAAGAATGGCAAGCAAGTTGCCACTCCCATGAAGAAGCCCAAAGCTAGACCCAAGCCTGAAATTGAGTGCTTCGACTGCAAAGGAAATGGTCACTGGAAGTAGAACTGCCCTAGATACTTGGCGGATAAGAAGGATGGAAAAGTGAACAAAGGTATATTTGATATACATGTTTTTGATGTGTACTTTACTAGTGTTTATAGAAACCCCTCAGTATTTGATACTGGTTCAGTTGCTAAGAGTAGTAACTCGAAACGGAAGTTACAAAATGAACAGAGACTAGTTAAGGGCGAGGTGATGATATGTGTTGGAAGTGATTCCAAGGTTGATAAGATCACCATCGCACACTCCCTTTTCCTTTTGGTTTAGTATTGGAACTAAGTAAATGTTATTTGGTGTTTGCGTTAAGCATAAATATGATTGGATCATTTTTGTTGCGATACGGTTATTCATTTAAATCAGAGAATAATTGTTGTTCTATTACATGAATAAGTTCTCTGATTTAAATGAATAAAACCTTATATGGTCTTACATCCAATGTAAATGGTTTACTGAATCTCGATCACAGTGATACACATAATATTGATGCCAAAAGATGCAAAGTTAATAATGATAGTGCAACTTATTTGTGGCACTGCCGTTTAGGTCATATTGGTGTAAAGCGCATGAAGAAACTCCATGATGATGGGCTTTTGGAATCACTTGATTATGAATCACTTGATGCTTGCGAACCATGCCTCATGGGCAAGATGACTAAGACTCCGTTCTCCGGAACAATGGAGCGAGCAACAGACTTGTTGGAAATAATACATACTGATGTGTGCGGTCCAATGAGTGTTGAGGCTCGCGGCGGGTATCGTTATTTTCTGACCTTCACAGATGATTTGAGCAGATATGGGTATATCTTCTTGATGAAACATAAGTCTGAAACATTTGAAAAGTTCAAAGAATTTCAGAGTGAAGTGGTAAATCATTGTAACAAGAAAATAAAGTTTCTACGATCTGATCGCGGAGACGAATATTTGAGTTACAAGTTTGGTCTTCATTTGAAACAATGTCGAATGGTTTCAAAACTCACGCCACCTGGAACATCACAGCATAATGGTGTGTCCGAATGTCATAACCGTACTTTATTAGATATGGTGCAATCTATGATGTCTCTTACCTAATTACCACTATCGTTTTGGGGTTATGCATTAGAGACAGCTGCATTCACGTTAAATAGGGCACCGTCTAAAAATCCTTTGAGACGACACCGTATGAACTGTGGTTTAGCAAGAAACCTAAGCTGTCATTTCTTAAAGTTTGGGGTTGTGATGCTTATGTGAAAAAGTTTCAACCTGATAAGCTCAAACCCAAATCGGAGAAGTGCGTCTTCATAGGATACCCAAAAAGAAACTGTTGGGTACACCTTCTATCACAGATCCGAAGGCAAGATCTTTGTTGCTAAGAGTGGATCCTTTTTAGAGAAGGAGTTTCTCTCGAAAGAAGTAAGTGGGAGGAAAGTAGAACTTGATGAGGTAATTGTGCATGCTCCCTTATTGGAAAGTAGTTCATCACACAAATCAGTTCCAGTGATTCCTACACCAATTAGTGAGGAAGCTAATGATGATGATCATGAAAACGTCTGATCAAGTTACTACCAAACCTCGTAGGTCAAGAAGAGAAAGATCCGCACCAGAGTGGTACGGTAATCCTGTTCTGGAGGTCATGTTACATGACCATGACAAACCTACGAACTATGAGGAAGCGATGATGAGCCCAGATTCCGCGAAATGGCATGAGGCCATGAAATCTGAGATAGAATCCATGTATGAGAACAAAGTGTGGACTTTGGTGGACTTGCCCGATGATCGGAAAGCCATTGAGAATAAATGGATCTTCAAGAGGAAGACGAACGCTAATAGTAGTGTTACTATCTACAAAGCTCGAACTGTCGTTGTCGGTGTACAAAAGTAGGGGCCCTTTTTGTACCCCTTTACTTGTGTGCGGGCAGTCACAGCCACACGCCTACGGCCGCGCTTGGCGTGACAGAAGAGGAAGCAAAGACACAAGGCTACCAAAGCAACGCCAAGGTAGAGGCACAAGGAGCAAAGGGACAAGGCAGGCTCTCCCCTGCAGGAGCCTTGCCGGGACAACTTTCCCAACACCAGCAGAGCCGCCACCCTTGAGCCTAAGAGTTCTGACACCATCGACAACATTGGAACCAAGTCTCGGGAGGCCCCTGCATGGTGGCATGCAGATCTTTGTCAAGACCAAGAACATACAAGACTAGACGAGAATCAGAAGATGGAAACCCCCTGCAAGATCCTTGTCGGGGACGCTCACAAGACCCCCGGCAAGACCCTTGCCGGGGACGCCTGCAAGACCCCGACAAGACTCTTGCTGGGGCCCCGGCAAGACCCTTGCCGGGAACATCTGCGGGGCCGCAGCCAGGCCCCCACCTGCCAAAGCTCCACCGCCGTTCCAACACCGCAGTCAGGCCGCCAACAAGGCAGGCATCTGCGTGGCGACGTGCAGCTTCCAGGCCAACTAAGCAAGCATGTGCGTGGTGGCATGCAGATCTTCGTGAAGACTCTGCCACCGCACCAACTCAGCAGCCAGCCAGCAAGCATGGCGCTGCACACCTAGTCAAAATGGACGCATGTCGGAGCAAGGCGAAGCGGCGACAGACGGGACGATCTTCCTTGCCGTCCCCGATAAAGTGAGAGGGCACGTCGGCAGCGCATTAAATGCGTTTTTTCCTACGGTGCCAGGAATAAACTTGTACACAGTACGAACTTTCCACCTCCTGTGTGCCACTGTGGCGACCCCTTTGGCTATAAAAGGAGGCCCGAGGCATACTGGAGGAGGATTCGGACTTTTTGGACCCTGCACGCTTTGTAGCTAGTCCAAGAACACCAGCAAACGCAAACCAGCAGGAGTAGGGTATTACGCATCACTTGCGGCCTGCACCTAGATAAACTCCCCGTGTTGATCTTCTCAACCCGCTCTTCTCACAGCCCCGCGCCCGCCAACCATAGAAGTGATTCCCCGTGATCCCATAGGTGTCGTTTCCACCGACATTTTGGCGCGCCAGGTAGGGGGTGCAAGCTGTGAAAATCCGGTTTGGAGGTTAGCGCATTGACTTCATCATCACCATGGCCCCCAAGAAAAAGGGGATCACAGCGATCGGGTCGTCCGGAGCCGGCCAGTACGCGCCAGCGCGAGCAGGCGACCGGGTGGCCACGGATGGTGCCAGAGACGTAGCCCGGGAGCATCCACAACACTCTGGCAATCGGAGCCAGGCGAGCGGCATCGTTCAAGTTCGAGACGACGAGCCACGTGCCGCTGGGTCCGGGGGCGGGGCCATGCTGCCCACAGGCGGTGCGGCAACCTCTACGGTGCCCAGCTGGCACCCGCACTGCGGCCTTCCCAGGCTGCGCGTGATGAGCAACGCCGCGACGCCGGAGCCCCCGGGCACCACCGCGGGAAGAGCCCCGTGTGCCACTCTCAAGACGCACCAGGCCGGCATGCGCACCTGGACGCCGACGGAAGCCGCGTGCGCCCGCGAGACCGTGACAGAGCTCCTTCTAACTTGGTTAGAAGTCAGAGCGCGTCACGGTCCACGCAGCTTTCGCCACCGCCCACGCCAGCAGAAGCATTGGCGTGCGTGCAACTGCTCCTCGACTTCCCCCCTGCTGCGGAGAAACTCGAAGAGTGGAGGGCCACCATCCGAAGCCTCATTAGCTTCGCCAATAAAGATGAGCCGCCCCCAGCTGGGCCCTCCTGCCGGCGGTGGAAGGACAGGAGACGCCGCGACCACGGTCTACTCTCCTCCTCCGTGGCCGCGATAGCAGCCACCAGCTCGTCGGGCCGACGCCTGTGATAATGTTTCCACATGTAGCGATCAGACCTCAAATAGTCTGATCTACCGTGCACTAGTGTCATCCCTGGATCAGTAATGCTGACACGCACAGTACAAATGGAGGATTTATAACAGAGTAGCATTCACACACTTATTACAACGAGTATCTCAAGAGAGAAATAAGTATGACAAATATGGCTTAAGGCCATCTAAAAACGATACCAGTGGAAGACTTGGAAGATAAGTGAATCCATCAACTCCAACGGCATCACTGAGTATAAGACCACGATCTAAGGCACCTTACTTGTCATCTGAAAAGTCTGCAACATGAAACGTTGTAGCCCGAAAATGGGTCAGCACATGGAATATGCTGGCAATGTAACACATAGAGAGTAATGAACATAATAATGCTATACTACATGCATATATGGCTGGTAGAAGGCTCTATGGTTACAGTTTTGCAAAAAGCCAATTTTTCCCTACTGCAAAGGAATAAATTTTATTTAACTATCATGGTGGTTGTTAAACATTGAGAATGGTTGACAGCATTCTCAATCCCAATTAAGTATCATCATTAACCCAACAAGATTAATTAAAGTAACATGATGAGATTCACATGATAATCCAAGTACTAGATACTCAAGATGTCCATAACCAGGGACACGGCTAACCATGATTAGTTTATACACTCTGCAGAGGTTTGTGCACTTTTCCCCACAAGACTCGATCTCCTCCGTTGGGATTCTCGCACTTCATGGTGTTTGAGAAACGGATGACCGAGACACAGTCTTTCAGAAGCGTTAACTCTCTACTCCGGGTAGATAGTACCACCTACATCCCCTACATCTGCTAGTCTACCTCTTCAAGAGCTCACACAACCTACTCCACTATGCTAGAGCCCATAATAGCTTGCGGCTGCACACGGAAGTTTCTAGCATGAATAATCTCATGATCCCTTTGAACCTGGGTGGCGGTCCAAAAGAAAACAGGCAATCCTGGAATACCCAGGTACCTCAATCCACCCAGATGTGAGTTTTAGTTGCCACCTTAAGGTTAACCAATAATTAACAATCTCACATCTGTCATGGTAACACTCAAACCTAATCCACGTCTACTAGCATAGCATAGCAATATAAGCAAACATAGAAGTAACTCCCAAAGTTTGATAATAAACAGGGCAATAGGTACTACCTCATCTACTTCCCAATTCCCATAGTTTAATTAGATCCTAACCATGCAATGTTTGAGGGTTGGTCTAATGCAATAAAACTGGGTAGTCAAAGAGGTATGATCAAAGTGTTACTTGCCTTGCTGATGATCCGTGAAACTTAGAGATTCGAGGTAGCAAGCGGCGCACTCCGGCTACTCTATCGCAAACAAACAAGCATACAATAAGCACTCATCTAATGCATAGGTAAAACTCAAATAAAGCTCTAACCAGAAAGTTCAACTTAAGAACTCCGGTTTGCAAAAAGAATCGAATCAAACGAAGCAATGAAAGTCAAACGGCGAAAGAAACAAGCTTCATTAACTAATCTGGATCTAAGTCAAATTTTACAGTAGCAAAAACTTGTTTGAATAGGTTAAACGGAAAGAGAATTTCGAGACGAAACTCTAGGTGCTTGAATCGCCTGATTCTGATAAACGAGCTAAAAGATAAACCAGAACGAAAATCTGATCAGAAATCACGATCTGGAATAATCGCGGAAAATCCGACGAAAAAGAAAGCTGACGAACAGTTAAACGAACGGACGTTCATTAGCTACGATAAACCGACGAACACGTTCGTTAAAACGAACGGATCGGTGAACGTTCACTAACTAACTAAAACGAAGAAAAAAATAAATCGATCTATTTAAACAAATCTAGGGTTTCGGAAAAAAATAAACTGAACGGTTTAAAAAAACCGGCACGGCGGCGGCGGCTCGGCTACCTCGGTCCGGCGGAACTCCGGCGGGGTCGGGACGGGGCTCCGGCGGGTTCGGGAGAGGGCGGCGGGGCTCGGGCGTCATCGGGGGCGGCGAGGGGCGACGAGGGCGGCGGCGTACGAGGCTTCCTGCTCCGGCGGGTCCTCTCGGCGGCGGGGCGGCTCCGTCTCGGTCTCCAGGAGGGAGACGAGGCGCGGGGCTGGGCTGGGCCGTCGGCTGGGTTTCCGCCCAGTCGGCGCGCTTCGCGAGTTTTTTTAAATAATTTCGCCGAACCTAAAAACAAATCGTAGAAAAATAAATAAAAATCCAAAAATGCCAAAACAAATTTTCACCGTCTAATTAAACTAATTAGAACGAGATGAACATTTTCTTGGCCCAAAAATGCAGTTTGGAAACGTGCAATTTTTCTAGTGCAATTAAAATTGCAAATAAAATCTGAATAAAATCAAATATTTCATTTTAATATTTTTTCCTTCAATATTTCAATTATTTTGGAGAAGTCATATTTTCTCCTCTCATTTATTTTAATACAAAATATTTTTCGGAGAGAAAAATAATTAAAACCAAAAATCCTCGTTTTATTATTTGATAAAAATCAAATATGAAAACCGCGAAAAATCCCCAACTCTCTCCGAGGGTCCTTGAGTTGCTTATGATTTTCGAGGATTTGCCAAAATGCAATAAAATATTCTATGCAATGATGATCTAATGTATAACATTCCAAATTGAAAATTTGGGATGTTACAAACCTACCCCCTTAAGATGAATCTCGCCCTCGAGATTCGGGTTGGCTAGAAAATAGGTGAGAGTGGTTCTTCCGTAGATCTTCCTCTCGGTCCCAGGTGGCTTCGTCCTCGGTATGGTGAGTCCACTGAACTTTGCAAAACTTGATAACCTTGCTGCGGGTGACTCGGCTGGCATACTCAAGAATCTTAACTGGTGTCTCCTCATAGGCCAAGTCACTATCCATCTGAATCGCTTCCAATGGCACCGTATCTCTCAGTGGTATCTCAGCCATATCTGCGTGGCACTTCTTCAACTGGGAAACGTGAAATACATCATGAACTCCTGACAATCCTTCAGGCAATTCTAGCTTGTAGTCAACTTCTCCCATACGCTCCACAACTTTGTATGGTCCTACAAAACGTGGCGCTAACTTTCCCTTAACTCCAAAGCGCTTCACTCCTCGAAGTGGTGATACTCGTACGTAAACTCTGTCTCCGACTTCGTGAACTGTCTCCTTGCATTTAGAATCTGCATAACTCTTCTACCTGGACTGGGCTACCTTGAGCCTATCGCGAATCAATTTCACCTTCTGTTCTGATTCCTTAATCAAGTCTGGTCCAAACAACTAGCGGTCTCCAACTTCGTTCCACAACAAGGGTGTTCTGCACCTCCTTCCATACAAAGCTTCGAAAGGGGCCATCTTCAAACTGGTTTGATAACTGTTGTTGTAAGAAAACTCTGCATACGGCAAATTGTCGTCCCAACTAGATCCATAATCTAGTGCACAAGCTCTCAGCATATCTTCCAAAATCTGATTGACTCTCTCGGTCTGTCCGTCTGTCTGTGGGTGAAAGGCTGTACTGAACTCTAGCCTGGTACCCAAAGTTTCATGTAACTGATTCCAAAACTTCGAAGTAAACTGGGTTCCTCTATCTGATACAATGGTCCTCGGAACTCCATGCAGACATACGATCCTGGTCATGTAGATCTTTGCCAACTTAGCACCGGTGTAAGTGGTCTTCACTGGGATGAAATGAGCTACTTTCGTCAAACGATCGACTACAACCCATATTGAGTCATAGCCTGAACGAGTCCTGGGCAGTCCCGTGATAAAATCCATGCCTAGTTTATCCCATTTCCATTCGGGTATCGTCAATGGCTGTAGCAATCCTGCTGGCTTCTGATGCTCTGCCTTCACTCTCTGACATACATCACAAACTGCTACATACTCCGCAATATCCTTCTTCATTCCGGTCCACCAGAAAGTATCCTTCAAATCCAAATACATCTTGGTATTTCCTGGGTGAATCGAATACGGCGAATCATGGGCCTCTTGCAAAATCAACTTCCTGATCTCCGGATCATTGGGCACATAAACGCGGTCCTCAAACCATAAGGTATCATGCTCATCCTCACGAAATCCCTTGGCTTTTCCTTTACTCATCCTTTTCTTTATTTCTGCAATCTCTTTGTCTGTCTTCTGAGCTTCCCTGATCTTTTCCATCAAGGTAGACTGAATCTCCAACGTTGCTAAATATCCTCTTGGAACTATCTCCAAACATAGCTCGCGAAGATCCTCGGCTAATAATTTCGGTAACTCTCCGGTCATGAGGGTGTTAACATGGATCTTGCAGCTCAACGCATCAACTACTACGTTAGCCTTCCCTGGGTGATAATGCAATCTCATATCATAATCCTTAATGAGCTCCAACCATCTCCTTTGCCTGAAATTCAACTCCTTCTGCGTGAAAATGTACTTCAAACTCTTGTGATCCATGTACACCTCACAGTGATTTCCGATGAGAAAATGTCTCCATGTCTTCAACGCATGTACTACGGCTGCTAACTCCAAATCATGGGTGGCATAATTCTTCTCATGGGGTTTCAGTTGTCGTGAAGCATATGAAACAACTCTTCCCTCCTGCATTAGCACTGCTCCAAGTCCTCGACGTGAAGCGTCGCAATATACTTCATAATCCTTGCGTTGATCTGGCAGAATCAGCACTGGTGATGTAACCAAACGTTTCTTCAACTCTTGGAAACTAGCTTCACATTCCTCAGTCCAATTGAATTTGGTGTCCTTCTTTAACAGCTCTGTCATGGGCTTAGCAATCCTCGATAAATTCTCAATGAACCTCCGGTAGTATCCTGCAAGTCCAAGAAAACTCCGGATCTCTCCAACTAATGTGGGTGATTCCCAGTTTGTCACAGTGTCGACTTTGGCGGGGTCTACTGCTATTCCTTCTCCGGATATAACATGTCCGAGGAATCCAACTTCCTTCAACCAAAACTCACATTTGCTGAACTGGGCGTATAACTGATATTCTCTGAGCTTCTCAAGTACCAAACGCAAATGTTCCTTATGCTCCTCTTCATTCTTGGAATAAACCAAAATGTCATCAATGAACACTAGGACGAACTTATCCAAAAACTCCATAAACACTTTGTTCATCAGGTTCATGAAATAGGCAGGTGCGTTAGTCAGACCAAATGACATAACGGTATACTCATATAGCCCATACCTGGTGGTAAAAGCCGTCTTAGGTATATCCTGCTCTCGAATCTTTAATTGATGGTATCCTGATCGTAGATCGATCTTGGAAAATACCTTAGCTCCTTGTAAGTGGTCAAACAAATCATTGATCATCGGCAGTGGGTACTTATTTTTTATGGTCACTTCATTCAATCCACGATAATCAACAACCATCATCAACGATTCATCTTTCTTCTGCACTAGAAGTACGGGTGATCCCCAAAGTGACGAACTTGGGTGAATATAGCCTTTATCCAGTAACTCCTTAATCTGCTTCTTAATCTCCTCCAAATCTTTTGCGGGCATCCTATACGGTCTCTTAGATATCGGCCCTGTGCCTGGCAAAAGTTCAATCAAAACCTCTATGTCTCTGTCTGGTGGCACGCCTGGCAACTCTTCTGGAAATACATCTGGGTTCACCACTGGTACTTCTTCCTGTACAACTCCTGATAAGGAATTCACCTGAGTCCTCTTCGGCATATGCCGGGATACATACTTAATCCTTCTTCCTTCTGGGGTGGTAAGCAAAATCGACTTACTGGCGCACTCAATGTTCCCTCCATACTTCGATAACCAATCCATGCCTAATATCACATCCAATCCTTGTGATTCCAGTACTATTAGGTCCGAGGGAAACACGTAGTTACCAATCCTTAATGGTAACCGATCACACCATAAACTAGCCATATACTCTGCTCCTGGTGAGGTTATTAACATGGGTGACCTAAGGGCTTGGGTTGGCAGTTTATACTTATCCACAAATCCCCTTGACATGTATGAATGCGATGCACCAGTATCAAAAAGAACGAGTGCAGTAAATGACTTAACCAAAAACTTACCTATTACTGCATCTGGCTGAGCTTCAACCTCCTCCACGCTAACGTGGTTCACATGTCCTTTGTTGAAAGGGTTCGGCTTCTTCCCAGAGCTTCCATTGCCATTTCCATTCTGGGCTTCAGGACATTCATTGGCATAATGTCCAGTCTTCTGGCACTTAAAGCAAGTGACTTGGCTCAGGTCTCCCTTAGCTTGGGTTGAAGGGTTGGTACGGTTCTGGCTATTGCTTCCTCCATTCCCATTACCATTCTTGGGGCCATTATGGTTGTGCGAACTACCTCCTCCATGGGTATGCTGAAATTGTCCTCCCGATTTTTGGGTAAAACGTGGCTTCTGCTGAGCTCCAGAATTGTACTTCCCTTGTCCATACTTCCTTTTACGGTTTTCAATCTGCTGTTGCTTCCCTTCAATCATGAGAGCTCTATCTACCAACTCCTGGTAGTTGTTGAAGGTTGCTACCATCAACTGCATGCTCAGCTCATCATTCAGTCCT
This sequence comes from Aegilops tauschii subsp. strangulata, assembly GCF_002575655.3. NCBI lineage: Eukaryota > Viridiplantae > Streptophyta > Magnoliopsida > Poales > Poaceae > Aegilops > Aegilops tauschii. The sequence goes on from NC_053040.3 coordinate 188,675,937, forward strand.
TCGAGAAACTTCTCCTGCTTGGCTGCATCTGTAGCAACGTCATCTGGAGCATAACGTGCTAACTTACTAAAGTCCTCCACATACTGGCCTACGGTGCGTCCTCCTTGGCGTAGGTTGCGAAACTCACGCTTCTTCATAGCCATAGCTCCTGCTGAAACATGGGCAGTACGGAAAGCTTGCTGAAACTGGTCCCATGTGACAGTGTCAATAGGGTGTGTGGCTGTGTAATTCTCCCACCATGATGCTGCGGGTCCATCAAGCTGATGTGCGGCAAATCGCACTCTCTCCGCATCTGTGCATCCTGCAATGGTCAAGTCCCTTCCAACTTTGCAGAGCCAATCATCTGCAACAATCGGCTCGGTGCTGCTGGAAAACACCGGCGGATTTAGCCTCAAGAAACGGGCTAAGTGATCAACAGGTGGTGGTGGTGGGTTGTTGTTGTTGTTGTTGTTGTTGTTGTCGTTGCCTTGGTTCTGTACTAACACTTGCATCAGGGCATTCTGCTGCTGAATCAACTGAGTGATCTCCGGTGGGAAAACAAATCCGGTGTCGCGTCTCGGAGGCATCTGATAGGTTTAGAAAAGATGAGAATTTAGAATAGAATGAGGTCTAGAGGGAAAACACTACCCATATGCACATGAGACAAACACAAACAATATCACTCAATCAAACAAGGCATACAATCGATCTAACTATCGTTACAAAGTGCTCGGACTATACTATATACATGGGGGAATACTACTACTGATTATGGTGGTCTACTAGAAATTTTGATCGGTCGAAGACTCCATGATATCTGCTCCAGCTTCATCAACAAAGTCATCTTCACTGGGGTCCGAGTCGGTGTCGTCGATGATGATGTAGTTATCCGGGCAAGTAGAATCGTCATCTTCTCCTCCTGGTGCTGGGTCTCCCATGAATACTCCGATCTTCTTTATCAGGTCGTCATTCTTCTCCAACAACGTGGCGATCTCCTCCTCATATCCATCACGCGTAGACTTGAGTTCTTCCTCCAACTCCATGATCTTGGTCAATGCCTTCTTCAGATCTAACATGTCTGCGCACATCTGGTTCTCCTGGCGACGAATGTGTTGGTTTTGCTCCTGGATGAAAGCTGTAATTGATCCATCCTTCTTGGTGTTGATCATCTCCCATTGCTCATCTCGGCGTCCACAAATCTGATAAATAGTATCTTAAGCTCCATGTGGTAGACTTCTCCAATGCGTCCCATAGAGATGTGGGATGCCATGCTCTTCCCTAAACTCCAGGTTGGTGCATCAAAGGAAAACTCTATAGGCTCAGTGTCTGGCGTAAACGTCCTTCCTGGAACTTGAACTTGAATCTTCCAGCGCTCCTCTTCTGGTAGTGTGGCTTTGTAAGTCCTGGTGAAGCTTGGTATTCCGATGTTCAGGTACTTAGTGACTTCCTTCAAGTGTCGTCCAAAAGGTGTATCTTCATCCGGTTGCATGAACTTGTTCCTTGCATCCGCCATCCCTAAAAGAGTAGAAAGTGGAGAGGAGTCAGAAATGAGAAGAGAGTAGTGTTCTAGGGTTTAAGCTTAGTGGTCGTGTCCTACAGTCAGCGTGTGCTCTGATACCACCTTTGTAGCGATCAGACCTCAAATAGTCTGATCTACCGTGCACCAGTGTCATCCCTAGATCAGTAATGCTGACACGCACAGTAGAAATGGAGGATTTATAACAGAGTAGCATTCACACACTTATTACAACGAGTATCTCAAGAGAGAAGTAAGTATGACAAATATGGCTTAAGGCCATCTAAAAACGATAACAGCGGAAGACTTGGAAGATAAGTGAGTCCATCAACTCCAACGGCATCACTGAGTATAAGACCACGACCTAAGGCACCTTACTCGTCGTCTGAAAAGTCTGCAACATGAAACGTTGCAGCCCGAAAACGGGTCAGCACATGGAATATGCTGGCAATGTAACACATAGAGAGTAATGAACATAATAATGCTATACTACATGCATATATGGCTGGTAGAAGGCTCTATGGTTACATTTTTGCAAAAAGCCAATTTTTCCCTACTGCAAAGGAATAAATTTTATTTAACTATCATGGTGGTTGTTAAACATTGAGAATGGTTGACAGCATTCTCAATCCCAATTAAGTATCGTCATTAACCCAACAAGATTAATTAAGGTAACATGATGAGATTCACATGATAATCCAAGTACTAGATACTCAAGATGTCCATAACCGGGGACACGGCTAACCATGATTAGTTTATACACTCTGCAGAGGTTTGTGCACTTTTCCCCACAAGACTCGATCTCCTCCATTGGGATTCTCGCACTTCATGGTGTTTGAGAAACGGATGACCGAGACACAGTCTTTCAGAAGCGTTAACTCTCTACTCCGGGTAGACAGTACCACCTACATCCCCTACATCTGCTAGTCTACCTCTTCAAGAGCTCACACAACCTACTCAACTATGCTAGAGCCCATAATAGCTTGCGGCTGCACACGGAAGTTTCTAGCATGAATAATCTCATGATCCCTTTGAACCTGGGTGGCGGTCCAAAAGAAAACAGGCAATCCTGGAATACACAGGTACCTCAATCCACCCAGATGTGAGTTCTAGTTGCCACCTTAAGGTTAACCAATAATTAACAATCTCACATCTGTCATGGTAACACTCAAACCCAATCCACGTCTACTAGCATAGCATAGCAATATAAGCAAACGTAGAAGTAACTCCCAAAGTTTGATAATAAACAGGGCAATAGGTACTACCTCATCTACTTCCCAAATTCCCATAGTTTAATTAGATCCTAATGGTGCAATGTTTGAGGGTTGGTCTAATGCAATAAAACTGGGTAGTCAAAGAGGTATGATCAAAGTGTTACTTGCCTTGCTGATGATCCGTGAAACTTAGAGATTCAAAGTAGCAAGCGGCGCACTCCGGGTACTCTATCGCAAACAAACAAGCATACAATAAGCACTCATCTAATGCACAGGTAAAACTCAAATAAAGATGTAATCAGAAAGTTCAACTTAAGAACTCCAGTTTGCAAAAAGAATCGAATCAAACGAAGCAACAAAGTCAAACGGTGAAAGAAACAAGCTTCGTTTACTAATCTAGATCTAAGTCAAATTTTACAGTAGCAAAAACTTGTTTGAATAGGTTAAATGGAAAGATAATTTCCAGACAAAACTCTAGGCGCTTGAATCGCCTGATTCCGAT